>NC_045701.1:25953760-28353760 GCF_009834535.1 Camelus ferus | reverse complement strand
GACCTGGCCCGTGTAGGAACCGGGTGACACCAAGCTCTCTTCCTCTGCACCTGACGTGAGTATGACTGGCATCAGTGCTGCCCAGCCCAGAAGACCAGGGGTGAGAGGCCACTTCCCTCTGGCATCTCAAGTGACTAAGCGCCTCCACAGAGCCAGCTGCAGTGGGAGCAACAGCAGCCTGGGAGGCCTAGACTCTCTGGATGTCTTATGACCGGACTGAAGGTTGGTTCTTTAAGACTCCATGAAGGAATATGGCAGAAGAGAAGCCTGCAGATAATCACGGCTTTGACTGTCTCATGGTACCCACGGTAGCAACAACCCATCTCTAATGCTTAATCCACAGTGTGAGCCTGAAGAAACATCTTACAGCTCCCAAAGCCCAGTTTTTTCATCTATTCAATGGGGATAATAATATCTACTTCATAGCGCTGAAAGGAGGCTGCTAAGTGAGGTATCACACGAAGCAAAATAAATACTAACTGTCATCATAAGCATGAGTCTTTTTCTCCTTGCCATTAAATGACTGCAAATTGGAAATCTTCATGATTAAATATTGAAAACACAATCTCCTCCAACGCCATGCTTCTTTTGTAAGACAGAAGAGTGACGAGTCTGCCCAAAGCCGCTAATGACATGCTCTTGGCTGTCAGGGTCCACGGTGAATGCACTGAACGATGGTTCTGTCACAGACTAGCCAGTGAAGTTCAACTACTTTACTTGTGAATTGCTAAGGAAATGGAGGATCACAGAAAAGGGTACGCTTCCAGGTCAGCCTTGATAAACTATTCCCTGAAAGAGAGTTCTCCTTATTTTATAAAGCGTACATGTGACAGTTAGTGAGAAACTACTCTCTACCCCCATTCCTATACCGCACCTTCCCACTATGCTCAGAAAGCTGATTAAATCAATTCCAGAGCAGGTTTGCAAAGCAGATGAAAGACCATGCATTCGTGAATAATAAGAAGTCAAGAGCTGCATTATGAAGTGACACTTGACGCTTAGCAGTTTCTCTATTTTTGTAAAGATGCTCTCATTTACAGGATTTGAAAAGACTCTTGATATTTCCCCAGGGGTAGGTTCAGGGCTTCATATGTGGCATTAGTCAAAATGTTTGCACTTAATGCGTGCAGTTTGCAGAAAGAAAAGCAAATAGGAAGCAATGCTATCTCAGAAGAGGGTGGTAGGAGTGGAGCAGACCAGGTTCCAAACAGAGAATTAGAACTGAGTGGATGGAAACACTAACAAATAGGCATCTTACTACATGGTTCCTTCACAAGTGATTTCTTGGCAGATGCTGAAGAGAGGCTGAATTTAACAGCTGCAGGGTCAAATACGTCTCTAAGGATTCTCCTAGGTTCACCTGTATCTGAGCAAATGGGATGTTAAACATTTATCTTGAGTAACGACAATAAATACTCATTAAATTTTGCATTTGCCAACTTCTTTTGCTATAGAACTCAAACCATTTGCCAGAATCACAAAGTGCCCTGAGGAGGTCATGTCAACCTTTCCTTTGATTTTGAGCAGTCTTCAGATGAATGGACGTCCAAACTGCTCTTCAAAGATCTCTCAAAAAGGAGGAGTCATAACTTTCCATTCCCCAGGGCTATCCAGTTGGAAAATTCTTTTATAGAAGCTAAACCTCCCTTACTGAGAAGGAACTCTCTTTCACATAGATGTTATAGGATGAGATGTGTTATTCTTACAGAGGATGCCTTCTTCTCAAGTGTCTACCCTGGCCCTGGCAGGAAAAAATACCAAGATCACTATGAGACCTTCTGTTAATTAGGGGGAAATGGCTCTACAGGAGTATTTCACAGAATTACAGCAACATAGAACTTTAGAGCCAAGAAGAACCTTCATGATACATGAATCCAATCCATGGTTTTAAAGAGTGGATAATCCCCTACTAGTGTGACCTGCGCTAAACTGGGACAGCCTTAGGCAAACCAGTGTGTGGTGACCTTGTCCCCCAATCAGGTTCAATCTCTCAGCACATCTACTTAGCTCTACCTCCGAAATACACTTCAACTCTGATGCCTTCTCTCTAGCTCCACTGGCGCCACCTGGTTCAAGCTCTTTTCTAGCTTTGCCTGTCACAGTCACTCTCCAACGTGTCTCCCTGTTTCCACTCTTGCCCCCCTAAAACATCTTTCAAACATGACATCAAGAGTAGTCTCTTTTAAAAAAGAGATCAAATCCCATCAATATCCTCCTTAAAATCTTTCAGTTGCTTACTCTGGCAAACAGAACAACTTAGAAATATCTTACCAAGGCAAAAATCAGACTTGGCTGTACAACACTATCTTCCTCCTCATAGCCAACTTAGGCTGTTCGCACTGAAATCCAAACTAAGTGCAAAATGCGTTCACATACCTTAGAGGACTGAAGGAGATGAAACAATACTGGATTTGCTGTTCTGAACGTGTCTACTTGGTATAAGAAATGTCAGAAACCTTGTAGGGTAGGTTCTAGGTTTGGGGAAGCACTTTACAAAGGAGAGCTCATGTTAGGGCTAGGGGAGATTTCACAGCCCAGAGTAAATATAATAAACCAAGAGAAGAGCAAATGGGTCCACAAAGCCCTGATATGTTAATCGAGACATTTAGAATTGCTTATACATATTTTCTAGAAATGGTCCAGTTACAGCTTTAAGACTGACTCTAAATCCCCACCATATGTGAACAGAAGTAGGAACAGGCTTCTGCTTTAAAAGCTAACTGTTGTCACCAACTTTGAACCTCACTGAGAGAAAACAAAGCCCTTTGACACTAAAGCTCCTGCTTGTGAATAATATTTCATACACTATTAGCTTAAAGAGTCTCAGGCCCAAAGTAGCTGTGATGCAGAAAAATACCACTGCCTTTCTAGAGCTACACAGCTAGTGATGGGCAGAGCCAGACTGAAGCACCAAACCTCCCAGGTTTTTATGCAGCTACTTCCCCATGGCTTCAGTCTAGTTAAGTCAATAGGGGAGGCTTGAAAGTGTGGTGGGCTTGGCCTCCGAGTGAGGATCTGGAACAGTGGTCATCAAGATAGGAAGAGGAGGAGGAAACACTGGTTGTATCAGAACAACTGATCTTGTCTCCCACCAGAGGCTTCAATCCTAAAGCAATCCTTTGAGAGTAAAGAAAATAGTGACGAAATTAACAACACGGGAAGACACTGTTAAGAGGGTGAAAAGACAAGCCAAAGAATGGGAGAAAATATTTGCAAAACACGTATCTGGTAAAGGACCTTTATCTGAAGATGTATAAAAAGAACTCTTAAAATTCAACAATAAGAAAACAAACAACCCTCTTAAAAATAGGTAAAAAAATCTTGAGTCACCTAAAGAAGATACGCAGATGGCCAAAAGCATATGAATAGATGCTCAACGTCATTTGTCATTAGGAACTGCGAATTAAAACGACAATGAGATGTCACTACTCACCTATTAGAATGGCTAAATCTAGAAAACTGACACACCAAATGCTGGCAAGGTTGCCAAGCAACAGGAAGTCTTATTCATTGCTGCTGGGAATGCAAAATGGTTCGGCTACTTTAGAAGACATTTTGGCAGCGTCTTACAAAGTAAACATTGTCTTACCATCCAATCCAGCATTCACGCTCTTAGGTATTTACCCAATTGATTCGAAACTTTATGTCCACACAAAAACCTGCACATGAATATTATTTATAGCAGCTTTAGTCACGGTTGCCAAAACTGAAAGCAAGCAAGATGTCCTTCAATAGGTGAATGGATAAACAATTCGTGATACAGCCATTCAATGGAATATTATTCATTGAAAAAAGAAAAAGAGCTATCAAGCCACAAAAAGACATGGAGGAATCTTAAGTGCATCTTGCTAAGCCAGAGAAACCAGTGTGAAAAGGCTACCTCATGCATGATTCTAACTACACATATGACCTCCTGGAAAAAGGCAAAACTATAGACACAGTGAGAAAATAGGTGATGGCCAGGGATTCAGGGGGAGGAGGGGCCCGAGGAAGCACAGGGGATTTTTAGGGTGATGAAACTATTCTGTACGATACTATAATGGTGGATGGATGACAGTAAACATCTGTCAACATCCACTGAACTTCATAGCACAGAAAGTGAATCTTAATGCACAAACATTTAAAAAATCATTTAGGAGATCAGAAATCATCAGGAAAGAATGAAGATGATGACAAAGAGAATCTAATTATATTGCAAATGTAGGAAATAACTCACGAGGGGAGCAGGAGAAGATGCTAACCTACATGGCCTTGGAAATGAATGAAGTCTCTAAGACTAATGGCAAAATGAACTGCACGTAGCCCTGTACTCTAGTTGATTTAGTTGTTTCCCATAGGGGTGTGTATCAACAATTCTGATATGGTCACGTACACAGACTAGAAGTGAAGCATAGAGTAAACGGATGGTGGGTGGGAGGAGCCAGGTTTCTCACTGTGGAAATGAAGTTTACAAATAAGCAAGAGGAGAAGCCTAGAACAATCCATGTGTAAGGTGTTAGGTTTGGAGATATTGATAAGCACTCATGCTTAAGTTAAATAGAGATTATTCATAGATTATTACATTCAGATTATTTACACATATATGTAGATACAAAGGTTATTATACACGTATACATTTGTCAGTAAAAAGGACCTAAAATAAGCAAAACGCCGGTAGCAACAGGCACAGCCACTGCCTAGAACTTGGTTTCTAATATCATTTTTCAATAAAAGGAGAAATGGCTGATTCTAGGACTCGGGCGGGGAATATGCAAGGTTAGCCTGGAGCATTGTGTAGTGCCCGAAAGTAAGGAAGTGCTAAAAAAAATGACAAGGGTTTGTCAAAGTGCGTCAGGAGCCAACTGAAGAGCTCCCAAGAGCTGGAATAATATGAGAAACAAAATAAAGCAATATGGGATTATAATTCAAAGTATGAAACAAATATCCATTATTTCATACTGATATAAATAAATGATTGAATAAATTAATAAAGGGAGAGAAGAGACAAATCTCTTATGCAGAAGACTTCCAAATAATTTATGTAGATGTTCTGCCCTCAGGGAGATGGAGCCTAACTCCCCACTCCTTGAGCGTGGGCTGTGCACAGTGATTTCCCTCCAAAGAGGACAGGGTGGAAAGAGGTAAAAAGCAACTTGACTGTGGAGAAAACTGACAAACACTGCATCAGTCAGGTGATCAAGGTCAGCGCCAAGAGTCATACATCATCTTGATAACACGTCCCCTTGATACGATGTGATAAAATTGGCACTTCACTTTGTGATCTTCTTCCCCCAAACCCAGAACCCAAGCCAAACCATGAGGAAAACATCAGGCAAATTCCAACAGAAGGACATTCTACAGTATACCTAATGAGTACTCCTCAAAATTGTCCAGGTCACCAGCAACAAAGAAAGTCTGAGAAACTCTCCCTGTCCTGAGGAGCCTAAGGAGACATGACAACTAAATGTAATGTGGTGTCCTGGATGGGATCTGGGAACAGAAGAAGGACATGAGGTAAAAACCAAGGATATGTGAGTAACTATGAACATTAGTTAATAATTGTGTATCAATATTGGTTCATTACAAATGGACCATATTAATGTAAGATGCTAATAACAGGAACCATGGTGGGGAGGCAGAGTAATACGGGAACTCTGTACTATCTGCTCACTTTTTTCCTGTAAATATAAAACTGTTTTAAAAAATAAAGCTTATCAATAAAAAAAATCCACAACACCAATTTGTGTTCTATCATTGTATTTTTTAGGATCTTTATCAATAAAGCAACACAATTATGCTGGTTGCCTCTTGTTCTTTCTGGTATCTTATGAAGAGAGGGTCACTGGAGAACACTGTCTACCAGTTTTTCTGGTGTTAACAGGATTTCTAATTATGACAAGACACCCCTCAAAATAAGGCATTTTGAACTAATGCAGTTAAACCCATGTCAATTCTCCCATTTGGATATTGACTTTTGAAATATTTCCCTGGATTAGGAGGTAAACCCATGGATAAATCACTGTATGCCCCTCCAAAATGGCTCTGGGTTCCTGGTCTTGTGGCTCCACATAGCACTGTCATGCTTCGGTGAATGTCTTATTTAAGGATTCAGGTAATAATTAGGAAAAGAGGACTTGCGCCACTCATTTCAGTAGCACTGCATTGAAACCACTTTAGGTCAGTATGTAACAACAGGATGTCATCGTTTGTCTATACAGAAATTACAGTCTCTTTTTTTCAATATATTTTGATGACTGATTCTCCATCAGTTATGTCTTTCTCAACCCAACATACACACACACGCACACATACATGCATGCGCATGCAAGCACACAAAACATGAGTTTTATCTCTCTCATATTCCAAAAATCACTTGTCACTTTTATCTTAAAAACAGAAAAGTTAGCATCCTTTAGAAGTTGGTTATAATAGTGTTGTTTAAGAAACAGAAAAAAATATAAATGATAGTTTTAGACGATGATGGGAAAATACCTAATATAATTGAGTTTATTTTTTAATTTTTTTAATTTTTTTATTGGAGTGCAGTTGATTTACAATGTTAGTTTCAAGCGTACAGCAAATTGATTAACGTATGGAGTTTAAAAAGTTGAAAACCAAGTATAACATAATATATGTTATATACCTAACATAATATAACATATTAAGAAATGGACTACATTAATATGCTATAATGTATGTAAATAATATACAGTAATATATTCAGAGGAAACTACCTGGAGAAATGCACTTCAAACTGCCCTGTAGGAAGATGTTATGAGAAAGGAGTTCATGTATGGATTTCTGTAATGTTTGAACTTTTATAAACAGAGCACAGTAATTTTGTAATTTGAAATGTTTCCAGTATTAAAAAAATGCTATGCATTTCCTCTTGAATATCACATGGCCTGATGCAGTGAGGTGCTGGCAATTCTGGAGAGATCTGTGTACCCTTCCCATTCGAGTTCTGCCAGGAGCCGGCTTGGGCCATGCATGACAGAGAAGGAAGTTTAAGACCCTCTTTAGTCCTATGGTTGATCTAGGTTACACATTACCTTCCCCTCTGCTCAACCCATGTCTAAAACTCTGTCACAAAAACACTTAAAGAAGCTTTTTCAGGAACCACAGGATGTTAGAGTTGTGATGCCATCCATTGCAGAAATGCTCTATTGAATCTCCATTTGGTGGTTACCAGCAGCTGGCTAGACACGGGGACCACACTACCTCAACAAGACAGCCATTATATTCTTAGAAGTTTTTTGTTATTTCAAAAGAAACCCAAATGCTACTTAAAATTATGGAATAGCTGTTCAATGACATCCTGAATAGCCATTTGTAATGCTGTGACTAGCATAATCCATGGCTCATTAAATATTAAATATTTATTGAATGCATAAGTTGACTATTAGGAGACAGGCTTACACTCTGTTCCATTCTTCCTTTACCTGAATTTGCATCAGATATTTTGGGCACTACATCATATAGTAACTACATATTGGAAAAAGCAATCATTGCAAAAACGCAATGAATCAGAAACCAAGAAACATGAGTTCTGTTTCTGGTTGTGCTATTTGTCAAGTGTGCAAATTTAGGGATGTCATTTCATATCTTTGAACTCCTCTTTCCTACCTGTTAAAATATGGGAAGGATTGAAAGGTAGATTTCAGCAATAAAATTCTGAATGTAAGCTACAGCATCAAGACTTCTGTCATCTTATATGAGAAGTCATGCCTAAGGCCAGGACTTTTCAATTACACTTATTAAATGTGGTCTTTATGTTTTGGCCTCCTATTTGTATATTAAGTCACATCTCCTACCATCCCACCCCTTCAGCTTTCTAGTGGCTAGAAGTTTGATAACTCAACTGAAAGTAGAATGAATTGAAAGTAGATCTTGTCAAAAGAAACCATCTTCAAAATGTTTATTGGTCATCAGGAGTCTTTCGTCCAGAACCAGACCTTGAAGTCAGAATTAAGTGGAAACATCTGAGAAACATTTTGAAGGCAGTGGTCTTAGGAACTACCTAGAAATATCACTTTACCTAGGAAAATAAACACATGTTTTTCTTTATGAACTGGCTGATCCCAAAACTTCTTCTGAAAAAAAAAATGTCCACTAAGAATGAACATATTAAAAAGAAGTAAATGGAGAATTGTAAGTTTTACTAGAAAAAACTTGCTAGTGTGGATACAGCCACAGTGGGTTTTAATTTTCCTAATATTAGTCTTAAATTGGCAATTGGTCAGTACTGGGAAATACTTTCTAGGAAGAAATAACTTTTTTTTAAATTGAGGTATAGTCAATTCACAATGTTATGTCAATTTCTCATGTACAGCACAATGCTTCAGTCATACATGACTATACATATATTCATTTTCATATTTTTTTCACCATAAGCTACCGTAAGATATTGAATATAGTTCCCTGTGCTATACAGTATAAACTTGTTTATTTATTTTAAATATATTGTCAGTATTTACAAATCTCAACCTCCCATTTTATCCTTTCTCACCTCCTTCTCCCCTGGTAACTGTAAGTTTGTTTTCTACGTCTGTGAGTCTGTTTCTGTTTTGTAAATAAGTTTGTTTGTCTTTTTTTTTTTAGATTCCATGTATAAGTGATATCATATGGTATTTTTATTTCTCTTTCTGGCTTACTTCTCTTAGAATGACATTCTCCAGGGCCATCCATATTGCTGCAAATGGCATTATTTTATCATTTTTTATGGCTGAGTAGTATTCCATTGTATAAATATACCACAACTTCTTTATCCAGTCTCTGTCAATGGATATTTAGGTTGTTTCCATGTCTTGGCTACTGTAAATAGTGCTACTATGAACATTGGGGTGCAGGTGTCTTTCTGAATCAAGATTCCCTCTGGACATATGCCCAGGAGTGGGATTGTTGGATCATATAGAAATAACTTTTCATTACGCAACTCAGTGTTACCAAGACACATTTCTTCAGCCATTTGGCAGATTTTGGTACCAGGTAACACTGTTCAGTAAAGTCAGCAGGGGAGTTTCCTTTTTCAGTGGAGGTCTACATGGATGGATTGAAACCTCACCTTCAATAAAGGCAAAGAGTTTTTTTTATCTTTGGCTGATAGGTAGCCCCTCATTACTCAGCAGTAATAGTGCTTTATAAAAAGCAACAACAAAAATTCCAGCAAGTGAATGTGCATCTTTGAATTTAAGCTTGCAAAAGCATTTCAGAACTTTTCTCCTGGCAGAGAATTTTCTGAATCTTAAAGTAAGATTGCTAGAAGCTGCCATCTTTGGAAATCTTCTTAACTTTTCTTCCTTCCACTAATCATGCTCCAAGGCCAGAAGATACTAAGAATTACTACTGTATGGGAGAAATGCAAATGCCCAAGTCATCTTTCCCATTAACTAAGCAGTCAAGCTGTCCGCAACTGGGCCAGATAATCAGAAACTGAGGTAAAAACTTGCTTCTATTCCTGGGATGTATCACCTCCCAGTTACTTCATCTGAAAAACAGACTCAAAACAATGGAGACTGAATATAATAACTATTTAAATGTCCAACTATTTTGAAGATATCAAGATGTGTGGACAAGAAATAATACTAAAGGAAAAGAAATATTTTTCCACTTAGAGGAACAATCACTTTTCCTGAGACAGTGAAAAATAGGCAAGGATAATCACATATCACTCTGAAGATGGAAAGGGCAAACAAATTCAAAAGATGGTAAGGTGAGAGCATCTGAGAAGTCAAACTTGGGGGGTGGGGGAAAGCAAAAAATAGTGACAAAACAACCCCAAATAAATTCTCTTGTGTGATTCAGCAGGAGGTACCACAAAGAAGTCAGTACAAAGGAAAAACACAAAGGGAGGTGTTTGTTAGACTTCAAAAACAAAGGGAATAAAAGATGAAGGCTGTTTTTTATTTTCCATTTGACAACAAAGGGCAGGTTAGGGAAACTGGGAGCTTGTGGGGAAGCAAAGAGCCACCCTTTTACTTTTAAAGAACTCAGAACTTTCAGAGGACCCATGGAAGCAGATTCTCTTTACTTACACCATGACGTTGCTATAAAATACTGTACTCCTAGGAAAGACAGCTCCATGCCCTACCTCAATGATGCTTTTTTTTTTTTAATGTATATATATTGAGAAGGTGGGAAGGTAAGAAATCACGCTCCCTGATTCCAATTCCTCATTTCCATTATCAAAAAGAGCTTTGCTCTGGACGGTCCTTTCTGTCTTAATTAGCTGGAACAAAACAGAACATTTCAAACAACCAACTCTGTTCTGTTCAAAGCCTTATATTTCTGCCCCTTAAGAATCCCATAGGATGAGAGATTATATCTAGACTCCCCATCACAGATCACAAGTTGGCCTCCAACATTACCTACAAGGAGGGGCCAGAGTTTGACTGGAACTTCTGAGCTGTGAGTTAATATCCGTAAGAATTGTCTTTTGCTTTTGGAAATGGCTTTGAGGTTGAATCTCAGAGTATGACTGGGAAATTTGTAGTTTGATAACAATCTCAATAAGAGCCAAAAATCCGAGGCATAGTTTCTGGTAGCTGGAGACAAACAATTTGAATGAAAATCCTTTAATTCTGAAAAGCAGCATTGTGTTTCTGATTTTGAATTCTGGGGGATGGCAAAAGGAATCTGAAAGAGGAAACTGATACAAACTGGCTCTGACTACACTAAACAAGATCACTGGATCATATCAGGTACATCAGTGAGAGAATTGCTTTCCTTGAAAATGACTTTTAAACTATTATAGGTAATGGAAATTCCCCCTGTTAATACAGTTTCAACACCTAGTCAACGGATATCAGCTCATCAAGCAGAAAACTGGCGTCAAGGTGTAACAGAAAAGAACAAATCTGACTCCATATTAGATCTGTTCCTGTGGTTTCACCCTGTGCCCTGTTTTCTAGGCTTAGTCTTGCTAGCTCTGAACTTTTTGTAAAAGAATGTTGCCTTTAGCCGGAAATATACAGGAGAGCCTATTCTCAAGGCTCTGACCTTTAAGGACACTAACACTTTTGCACTTATATAAAGATAACAAGTTGCAGAATAGAAAATAACATTTATTTTGCTAGAGATTTTACGGGGGCACCATGACCTGATCCATGTGGACAGCTACAAGAACAAAGAATTCCTACACCAAGAAGTTTCCAAAAACCAACCACACCCCTCTCCCCCTTTTTAGTATAAAAGGAGCTTGAATTCTGACTTGAGTAAGATGGTTCTCCAAGACATTAGTCTGCCATCTTCTCAGTCTGCTGGCTTTCCGAATAAAGTTGCTATTCCTTACCCCAACACCTTGTCTCCCGATGTATTGGCCTGTGGTGCAGCGAGCAGAACGAGTTTGGACTCGGTAACAAAGGCTGTGATCTTATTATAAGAAATTAACCTGAAATCTCAACTCAGCTGAGAAGAATGCACATGTCTCAACTTTCAGCAGGCCAAAATTGCTTTTATGAGGGTCGCTTTCATTATCTTGTGCTTTATTCCTAATTTGTAAAAATTGAATTTGAGGCTGTGCAACAAACTGTCAGTTTTTTCAACCCCAGAATAGGGAAATTTGCAGATGGCAGGGGCCAGAAGTCAGCGAAGGCTCCCAGCAGGAGCGTTTATGTAACATATGCCTTCCTTCCTAAATGCTGAAGTCACCCACCCCACCACAGCTGCGGGGGCAGGACCTGCGGCTCCGCTGGAAAGCAGAACTCCTGCCCATCCATTCCCATGTGGGTTCTCTTAAGCGTCCTGCTGAATCATTCATGTATCATGCTAAGTAGGTATGGAGCACCCGGACTGGCCAGAGGAATCATTAGACCTAAATTCTAGTTCCAGCCCTGCCACTCATTTGCTGTGTGCCTTTGGGTAGGTCATCTTTGAACCTCTGTTTCCTCTTCTTAAAAAAATCACAATTCTGGTCTATAAGTAATTTACAAGGTCTTTGAGATCTGGTATCTTTTTATTTATTTTTAACCCTTTTTGGACAGAAGGCAGTGACAGATAAGACAGGGGTTTTGCTCTCCTGCAGGCTATGGACATCACCTTGAGAAAAGTAAAGTTCATCACTGGGGTCCTCTGAGCATGCCTGGACCTCTCACATTAGTTCTTTTCAATAAAGTTTCCATGAGGGAATTTAGCTTTCGTGTCCTAAGACAGCCCCTCTCTGTGATGAAAGAACTTCCCTCCTACGCATCTAGATGGGTACTAGTTATTCACCAGCTAGGCGAACTAAGAAAACAGCCACTCAGATCAATTTCCAGGTTGAGGTTCAGATGAGGAACTCCAACTGAGAACGACTGCAAGATTTTACCTTCCTGTAGAACCATTCACAGAATTGCTAAAGCTACGAGGACCATGTAGGTCTTTCTATTCCAGTAGTTCTCAAAGTGTGGTCCCTGAACCAGCAGCAGCCACAACACCCTGAAACTTGTTCAAATGCAAAGTCCCACTCATCTCGGTCCACTGAATCAGAAACTCTGGGGAGGGGACTCAGCAATCTGTGTTTCGACAAGCCACACAGGTGACTCTAACGCATGCTTGTGCTGAGATCCACTGTTCTAGTCCCTGTACCTTCATTTTTGGATGAGGAGCACAAGAATGCAGGAAAAGTCCAAAAGCCCAAGCCTCTAGTGTGTGGTTAGGTCTTGATTAGAATCAACTGTTATGGACAGTTATGTCTTCCCTCCAAATTCATATGTTGAAGCCTTAACCCCCAATGTGGCTGTATTTGAAGGTAGGGCCTTACTGAGGTAATTCGGGTTGATGAGGTCATAAGGGTGGGGCCCTAATACAATAGGACTATCATCCTTATAAGAAGAAGAGACACCCGCCATCTGTACCCACAAAGAAAAGGCCATGTGGGGACTGCAGGGAGAAGGCAGCCATCTGCAAGCCAAGGATAAAGACCTCAAGAGAAACCAAACCTGCCAACACCTTGACCTTGGACTTCTAGCATCTAGAACTGTGAGAAATAAATTTCTGTTAGGCCATCCAGTCGGTGGTATTTTATTATGGCAGCTCTAGCAAACTAATACACCGGGGTCCTCTGATTCTCTGGATGTAAATATTTCATTTCAATTAAGTGACTTTGGAATTCTGGAATAAGTCTCCAACACCTAAAGGAACAAATGACTCTCTAGGACAGCTGTTCTGTCAAGTATGACAGATGGTAAAAAGAGGGCTTCCTGGAGCCCTGACCATGTGCACTGGCCAGACACTGCTCAGAGGTTAAGTTCTCCAAAACTGCAACTTGTATAATTGTTTTGCCACAGTCATATGAGAGCTGTGGTCCTTCATAAGAGGGTTTAAAGGGGCCACTAAGTTGGGGAAAGTTAAGGAAGACTGGGTAACATAAGGTATTATGTTACCGTCTTCTGAGAAGAAGCAGGTAGTCATAGTGGGACAGGTTCCAGAAGAGCAGTCACCAAATGCCCTTTGGCCAGGCCAACCCTGGATATAACTCAAACTCAATCTGTCATCTTCCTCTCCCCTTCCCTGTTGGGCCACAAAAATATGCCTCTAGTTTCCATGGCCAGGTAACAGGCATTTTTACCCCTCTGATAATGAGAATCTAGAATCTAGAATCTAGACTCCCTGAGGTCACGTTGATTTTTTTTCCCTCCCTCATCTTTCACATCCACCAGGCAGCACCCGGTCCTGTCCACTCTGCCTCTGAGATATCTTTCAAATCCTTCCTGTCTCCTCTATCCTGGCTCCCACTACTTTTGGTGATCCTTTTGTCATCTCTTGCCTGAACCAGAAGTCTTGTAACTGGTCCCCTGGTCACTGACCTTATGCTTTCATATCCTTTCCAAAATCTGGTCAGAAGTCTTCCCTCCGAAACACAGATCTCAGGCAAGGCTCTTCATAATCCCATCGGCCCCTCTGATTTGCTCTTTGGCCGCACACCCATCACCTCTGCAGGCATGGCAGCCCTACCCCTCTCCAGTTCCAGAATCCAGAGTGGTCCTTCCCTCCACTGGGTCTGAGTATGTAATAGTCTTAACTCTTTTTGGAAAATACTCATTCTTTCTCTCTCTCTCTCTCTCTCTCTCTCTCTCTCTGTCTGTCTGTGTGTGTGTGAAGTGTCACCTATGATATATATTTTGGAGAGGATATATATGATATAATAACAACAGCCCTCCTGTCCCCATCCCAATAGAAGAGACAGAGTATTACCCATCTTAGGTAATATTCTCCTCCCTCCTCCCCTCCTCCATCTGTCAGAGGTAGCAGCTATCGTTGGTTTGCAGGCTTTTCAGTCTCTTGCTTTCCTTGGTAGTTTTACCACATGTGGATGTACACATAAATAATATTGTTTAATTTTGCTTGTTTTTAAGAGAATCCAGTATTTGCAGTTTTCAAAGACTTGCTATTTTACCATTATGTTAATAAGGTGTACCCACAATGCAGCAAGGAGCTAGTTCATTTCACTGTTTCTCTATAAATGTATGTTTCTATTTATACATGTGTGTAGTATGAACACTCTTTTCCATTCTATTGCTGATTGGTGACTGGGCTGTTTGTACAATATTATGAACATGCTTGAACACATGTCTACATACACATGCATGAGTTTAGAGGCTGTATCTAGACAAACTGCTGGGCCACAAGGTATGTGCAGGGGATCAGGCAATGCCTCATTGTCTCCCAAAGTGGTTGTACCAACTGCCAGTCATAACTTTTTCATCTATTGATAAAATCAGTTGATGATACTTTGTTTAGGATTTTGCATCTGTATTCAAAAGTGAAGCTAGTAATTTCCTTCCTCAAATAATATTTGACTGACTTTGGTGTAAAGGTTGGACTGACCTCACATATTAACCTGGGGGTGTTTCTTCTCTTTACATTCTTTTAAAAGGTTTTGCAAAATTGGAATTATCAGTTGCTTGGCCTTTTGCTGTTGTTAAATTTTCCTATGAAATTACCTAAGCCCTGTGTTTTTGGAGGGAACTTTTTTAATACAGTGATTCATTTTATTTAATAATTTTTAGGAGCACTCTGATTTTCTTTTTCTTTTTGAATCAGTTTTACTAAATCATACTCTTTTAGGAATTTCATCTAACACCTGAGTTTTCAAAACTCTTAGCATAAAGTGGTTCATGATACTCTCTTATTTAAATCTCTGCTGCATCAGAGATTTAACAGTATTATTCCTATTATGGTTCACTCATGCCTTCTCTTCTTTTGGACATCAGTCTTTTCAGACTTTGAGAAGCATTATTGATCTTTGTATTGCAACACAACCTATGTGCATTCTTAGATTTTCTTGACCACCTGCTTCCTTTCTTTCTTGCATGGAGCTCACCCACACAGAATTACCTTCCACTGTCACCTGGATGCAAGATCACACTGCTGAGTGAATGTGTCGAGTTCCCCCCTTCTTGCTACCATTTTTTTTTTTATCTCACTCTCAAAGCCCTGGGCTTATACCTCTCAAATAAACAAATGTTAGAAACTTTGGTCTTGACCTAAGCTTCTGCTTTCTGGAGCACCCAGGCTAAAGCACCAGATTTTAGCTTTGGTTTAGGGAGTCTTTCTATTTATTTATTTCTGTTCATGTCTTTATCATTTCCTTCCTCTTATTTTCTCTGGGTTTATTTTCTGTTTCTGTTTGGTTTATTAGTTTGTTTGTGTTGAATGTTCTTCAGTTAATCATTTATTCCAAATGTTCTCTTTTTCTAGTGATATTTTACTATCTATTCCTTTACAGAAAATGTTTGCTGACCGCTACTTTCAGGGTATAGCTTTTTCTCTATGTACTGCTTGAGTTACATCACACGAATTTTGCAATGTAGTATTTTCATAACTCTTCTGAATTTAGTGTTTTCTCATATCTAGTGTGATTTTTTTGACTCATGGGTCATTTAGAAAGTGTGTTTCTTAAATTTCCAAACATGTTTTTTATCTTTTGGTAAGTGATTTCTAAGCTAATTTGTTCTGTGATGAGAGAATAGATTTGCGATACTGATTTTCTAAAAATGTTATAAATTCTATTCTCGGCCTAGTATGTGGTCACTTTTTAAATTTTTTAATGTATTTTGAAAATAATATGTATTCTATATACATATGTAAATGTGGTGTCTTATTAATCGTACCTTTCAAATCTTTTGTATCCTTACTGATTGTCTGCTTAATCAATAAATTACTGAGAAAAGTGTTAAATCTCCCACTAAAGGGTGGATTTATCGGTTTCACTTATAGCACTGATCATTTTTGCTTTATCTTTTCAGATATATAATAAACTTTTTATAACTTTAAGGTGAACTGATTTCCTTATGAAGGTAAGCATTATCTCTATTCAATTCTAATATTTTTGTTTGAAAGGTTTTCTGTGTCTTAAGTATGTCTCCTTATAGAACAGAATTTTTCTTATGCATCCATTCTGAGAATCTTTGACTTCAATTAGATAAGTCCATTTAGTTGATTGTAATTATTCATGTAACCAGATTACTTTGAGCATCTAATTTTTTATTTCTCATTTTGTCTTTTTAGATTGACTTACATTTCTCCATTACATTTTTTTTCTTCTTTACTTGCTTTAAAGTTATACAATTTTTCTTTCTTTTTTTTTGTAAAGGCGAATTTAGAAATTTTAACTTGCATATTTAACTGGTCTTAAATTAATATCTTTATGTTCCCACAACAATATAAAAGTGTGTTTATCATCAATCACCTCCTTCCTGATTTATATGCTACTATTGTCCAGAATTATGGATATATTGATTTTTAAACCCCAAACTTACTGTTCCTTTTTTATATCAGCTTGTTCAGTATTTTTATTTGTTTTAGTTTTATTTTGTTCTTCTTACCCTTTCCTCTTTCTTTTCAGACCCTCTCTCTGGGATTGTTTTTATCCCACATAAAATACATCCTTTAGTTAAGTTCTATTGGTGGCAAACTTTCTTGGATTTGTTTTGTTTGGAAATGTTTTTACTTAGTCTTTACTCTTAAAAGATCTTTTCAATGGATATCTTATTTTTCTGCATTTAATATATAAACATATATTTATGTACCTGTTTTTGTCACTCCAGAGTTATTTAATTGTATATTTATTAAAAATAATTATATAATAACTACATGTAATATATAAATATATATTGTATGTGTGTATTTTTGGTCATTGCAGGATAGCTAGAAGCATTATCATTAGGTGAATCAAGAAAACTAGGAGTGTATTTCTAGTTAGACTATTAAGAGTTTATTTTATTTTCTAGTAAAGAGTCTATTTCTAATTTGCTACCAAAAAATTAGTTAATTAAACCAGACTGTGCTTCAGTACATCTTTCTAAATGTGGAGTTAGCTAGCAATCGACTCTACAAGAACATCAGCAAATTAAACAACTATAGGTGGGATGAATTTAAGGACAGGTTATTTTGCCTTAAACTATGTGAATGTACCCTAAGGTGCTTCGCATCAAGAACATTTAAAAACTGGTAGTGTATTTGAAGAAGAATGAATCAATTTTAAAAGCGTATTCTTCCGAAAGGTCCAAAGGGTATTTGTCTAGAAAAAAGTCATTAGTTCTAACGTATTAAAAAATATACAGTAGGAAGAAGAGGCTGAAAAACTTGAACACCAACCTTTAAAATAGGCTCTCTCAGCTCTGCTCATAAACCTGCAAAAAAGGCTCTTGAGTGCTCTGCTCTTGGGAGAGCAGCTACCTGAAAATGAGGTGAAGTCCTCTGTATTTACAGAGGCTGGTAAATGTGAACACATTAAATCATCTGATGTACCCTCCTCCACCCAAAATAAAGCCCAAACCAAAACAGACACACTAAGCACAAAGATGCCATAAAAAACGTCAAATAGTCAAAGCAATCCTGAGAAAGAACAAAGCTGGAGCACCACGCTCTGTGATTTCAAGCTCTATTATAAAACTCTAGTAATTCAAATAGTAGGGTACTGGCATAAAAACAAACACATAGATCAACGAACAGAAGAGAGAGCCCAGAAATAAACCCACGCATATATGGCCAAATAATTTATGACAAAGGAGGCAAGAATATACAATGGGGAAAGGACAGCTTCAATAAACGGTGTTGGGAAAACTGGACAACCACATGCAAAAAATGAAACTAGAGCACTGTCTTATACTACACACAAAAATTAACTCAAAATGGATTAAAGACTTGAATATAAGACCTGAAACCATAAAACTCCTAGAAGAAAACATAGGCAGTAAACTCCTTGACATAGGTCTTGGCATTGATTCTCTAAATTTGACACCAAAGCGAAAGCTTAACAAAGGCAAAAATTAACAATTGAGACTACATCAAACTAAAAAACTTCTGCACAGCAAAGGAAACAATAAAATGAAAAGGGCAACCTACTGAATGGGAGAAAATAAGGAGCTAACATCCAAAATATGTGCAGAACTCATACAATTCAATAGCAAAAGGGGAAATATCCAATTTAAAAAATGGGCAGAAGATACAAATAGACATTTTTCCAAAAAAGACACACAAGTACATGAAATTGTGCTCTACATCATTAATCATCAGGGAAACAGAAACCAAAACCACAATGAGGTTTCATGTCACCCCTGTTAGAATGGCTATCAAAAAAACTAGCAATAACAAGTATTGGTGAGGATATAGAGAAAAGGAAAATTCTGCACACTGTTGGTGGGAACTGTAAATGGTGCAGCCACTGTGGAGAGCAATATGGAGGTTCCTTAAGAAACTAAAAATCGAACTATCACATGATCCAGAAATTCTACTTGTGAATATTTATCCAAAGGAAACTAAAACACTAACTCAAAAAGATATATGCATCCCCATGTTCATTGCAGCATTATTCACAATAGCCAAGACATGGAAGCAACTTAAGTGTCCATCGATGGATGAATGGATAAAGAAAGTGTCATATGAGATATATATATATATATATATATGTATATACATACACACACACAATGGAATATTATTCAGCTATAAAAAAGAATGAAATCTTGCCTTCTGTGACAACATGAATGGGCCTCGAGGGCATTATGTTAAGTGACATAAGTCAGGCAGAGAAAATAAGTATGATCTCTCTTATAGTGTGTATATGTCGACACTATATACCTAGTCACTAGATACAGAGAACGGATTGGTGGTTGCCAGAGGCAGGGGCAAGTGGGCAGAAAAAATGGGTGAACAGTTTTTGTTTTTTGGGTTTTCTTAGTTTAAATACATTTATTTGAAAATTAAAATGAGCACAAGATGCACCATACATAATCACACGGACCAGTCTTTGACATGGCTCAGGGTTCCAGCAAACCCTGAGTGGTCTAAGCCACTACCACCTCACCTGGACCACTGCAGTCCTCTTCCGACTGCTCTCCCTGCTCCCCTCCTCTCGCACTTCATGGAAGCCGGAGCTCTCAACCATGTCGCTCCCTCCTTAAAACTCCCAAATGCTTCTCATCAGATCAACATCTCAACTCAATCTCATCTCAACTTCCTACTATTTAAAGACAGAACACAATGGTCAAGGGTGGAGTCCCTGAAGCCAGATCACCTGGCTCTGTAATGGACAGACTGTGTGAACTTGGAGTAGTTCCATACCCTCTCTGAGCCTTAGTTTTCTTATGAGTAAAATGGAGATAACAACAGTGCCTGCCTATACATCATAGGGTTGATGTGATCCCCACATGATAGGATTGATGTGGCTTACAAGATGCTGTTAGATCCGACCCCTCCTATCTCTAACTTCACATCCTGCAGTCTGCCCCCTGCTCATTCCACACTAGCCTCTTCAGCCTTAAGGCTTCTGTTTACTTTCTTTTTTTCCTCTTATGTTCTCTGTGGCTTCTTTCACGTAACCTTCAGAGCTCAACTCAAATGTAACCTTCCAATCATTTTGCCTTAAATAACCATCCAGACCCTCTATCCCCTGATCATGCATCACCTTCCTTCATAGCTTTCAGCATTATAGGAAATTACGTCTACTCATTGTTTAGATGTTCTTTCTCTGTCTCCCTCACTGGAACATAAGCTTCATGAAGCCAGGAGTTCTATACTGCCATGTTTACTATCCTATCCCTGGGGCCTACTACATTGCCTGGTACATTGTAGGCACTGAAAAAGTATTTATCAAATACTAGAATCAATGAAACGCTTACTAAGGCATACAGTTCTTCATAAATAAAATGTCAGTTACAGTTATTATGAGAGTATTAGACCTGGAACTTAACTTAAAAATTCTCTCACCCCATTGATTTTAGAGATGAATGAGCAATAGTCCAAATTTGCAGAATTCATGGCAGAGGTAAGACAACCACCCAAGTGTGAAATGAGTGGGTACTTGTCAAAAGATAATTCTGTGAAAACTAGTATTTCACTGCTTTTTAGTTCAAAGTTTGATTCTGTGCCACAACGGCCATAAGACTGATGAAGGGGACTGACAGCCCGGGACTAGGGGGTGCTGAGTAGCTATTCTTACAGCAGCTACAATCTGCCATCCTGCAACTAGGATGCCTAGAATTCCAGTTATTATTCACTTCTATGAATCAAAGCATCAAAGACTGATTTTAAAATAAAACTATCTAGCTACAGTATTGCTCAATCTTTAATATCCTAGCTCAGATTATTTCATAGAAACTAAAAGATATCGAACGGAGTCATGATATAAAGGAACGCTGGAAAGGTAGACTTTGGAGGGGAGGCAAAACAGGAAAATTCGAGCACAGCACAGCTAGCCTCCTGGATGAGCGAGTTTATGAGCAGCACCCCCGAGTGTGTGTGTGTGGGAAGGTACAGTCAGTCAGTGGGAGGAAAACTGGAGAGCAACAAATGACATGCTGGCAACCGTTCTCATGAGACTGCTTCAGAAAGGGGGAGACCAGGACAAAGAAAACAAAAACAAAGACACTCTTCTTTTAGTATGAGTTCTGGGAGTAAGCAGAAGTGACAAGGAGGGAGTACAGGTAGGTTTGGTCGGTGTCTAGAGGACAAGGGAGCCCATAAAAGGGGTGTACTCCAGTAATCTGGGGATGAAGAAAATGTTACCCTAAAATTGAGGTCAATAAGAATCACCACTTTGAGGTTAGTTACCCATGTGATTACTTGGTCCAAATTGTGCCTCCAGAGAATGTAGCACAAGTAATAACTGACCAGTCTGACTTCGGCCCAGAATGCCTCAAACTTGTGTAAGAAAGTGGCCTGGAAGGACCCTCAGGGTCTCTGTATTTAGATCCAGGGTCACTTCCTTTGGCCCATTTGCAGTGCCATTTTGATTTACCAACTGCTGCCTTCTCAACTCCCAACTTTGGGCTCCAATCCTGGATTGTGATGAATATCTTCTTCTTGGCATTACATTAGCACAGACAAACACCTCCCCCTGCAACACAGTCTGGAGTCTCCTGCAATTGGGCACCATCCTGTGGGCTGCTGTCCTGTGGGCAGGCATTGAATAAAAAATAGACTACCATTCGTCAAATTGTAAGAAATGGATAATGTGACAGCAAAAGATTCTAATGCTAAGAAAGACTGAGAATATGGAAAACTGGAGAGTCTGCATTTACTAGCGTGGCTCCAAATTCTAGCAGGTGATTTGTGTTCTACTTCTTCCTGACCAAAATACGCCAAAGTGGAAAAGCTCTCCACACACTAAAATGAGTGAGCCTGATGCAAATTTCCTTTGAGAAACTTAAGTATCCTTTTGACATCGTCAATTCCCAACTCATCAAAGAGTTTAATGAATTTCACAACCCTACATAGATAGGTAGCTTGAACCAAGTATATTCTCCTGGTAAACTCAAAGCCTGACTTTCCAGTTTTTATAGAAAACTTTTGGAACTTTCACATCCATCACTCATGCCCCTCACTAAGTGAATTCCCTGGGGACATAAAAATTCTGGTTTCTCAGGAGACAAAGTTAAATATTCAATGTTGACTCACTCATGGAAGCCCAGCTCAGAAGTACATACCAGCTCTTACCCAGGAGGGAGTAAAAGTCACCAGTCCTACGTGCTTGACACATCTTCCAAAAGCGCAGGGGAAGGGAGTGGGTGTGGGAAAGAGAAGGAGGCGGGAGACGGTCCCTAGCCTTGCAGACCAGACGTGGACAACCACAGAAGGGCCCCGAGCTGGGAGCGAGTGCTGTCGCTCTCACTTTCTGTTTCCTTTCATTGCAGCCCTGCCAGCCTATATTATTTCGGGGCTCAACTTTACTTGTATGAATGGATATTTCTAAAGAAAGACTGGAATAAGAGAGCTAGAAATGAGGAAAGAGAGAAATAGCTGAACACAAGGAAGAGATAGGGGAAAAAAACCCCACAATGTGAAGAAGTGAGCAAGGGAAGAAAGAAGAGAGACTATGTAAGCATGAGAAGGGGGAGGAGAAAGGAAACAGTCTCATAGGTTTCGATGTATTTGAATAAAGCTAGGTCTAGGTTTGCTAAAAAGCTGCACATGATTCAGGCATCTGAATGGCAATATTCAATCCACAAGTCAAAGTCCAAGGACAACAGTTGCACCTCTGTAACATCTGGAAAGGCAGACTATAGATCCATCTTAACTAAAACATGGGAAATATGTACACTCATAACTGCATATTTTTCATGTTCCCAAAACTACAATGAAGCTCTCAATGAAAGCAAAGAGAGTCTTATCTGGGGAAATTCACTTCAACAGCCCCATGCAGGCCAGGGATGGAGAAGGGGCCCATCTGAAAGTGCAGTGCAGGACCTGAGACTGGAAGAAAGGAATCAGAAGAGATAACTGACAAGAAGGTGAAAGAAAGAAGCTATGATGGGTGGCTCTCTTAATTAAGCACATCTCCAAGGGAACAATGGTAGCTTGAAAGGGGAAAGACAAAGCAGAGCTGTGGTAACAGCCCACACAGGGGAATCGATGATACTACATTGGTGAGCACTAGACAAGAGTTTAATTGAAACAGGAGGGATCAGATTTCACATAAACTTAGGTTTCCTCCTGTTTTCTCCGTTTCACTTTATTAGGGTTGTCCTATAAATGTTTGTTCAGCACATGCTACAGGCTGCACTATGTTTGCCATTGGAGCTACACCAGAAACAACAACAGAAATCTAAGTGGGGGGAGGGTATAGCTCAAGTGATAGAACGCATGCTTAGCATGCACAAGGTCCTGGGTTCAATTCCCAGCACCTCCTGTAAAAATAAATAAATAAATCAACCTAATTATTCTCCACCCCCCCAAAAATAATAAAACACCTTAATCACAGATACACCACACACACACACACCACACACACCTTTCAAACTTTATGGAAAATGAGTCAGTCCTATTACAAGTTTACATTAATACAGAATGGAACCTGCAATTTCTGAATGTAGAGTCCCTTTTTATAAGCAGTTAGGTAAAAACACGCCATTGGGGTGTCCTGAATACCTAGTCTAAGCAAGCAATGAGGTCTTGCAGAAACAATGAGTAGAAAAATCATTCAAGAAATCACGGAGCCACCGTGCACGCGAACATGAGCACAAAAGGAAGCGTAAGAAATCAGATAACTAAAGAAGACCTTTCCCCCCAGGGAGGGATTCAGTCTGGTGAAGAAAAGGAGATTTATATACCATGAAACCAAGTTTGCACAAAATGATTGAGTACCAGATCATTTAGTTCAGATGACAATAATTAGCAGTTACTTTCCAGTCATATTTCTCATTCAACTTTTAGCAAAATTTTAAACAATCTGAATGCACTGAATTATCATCTGCTATTTCTCTTCACCATTAGATGTAACCCAAAAGGCGAGAGCCAGGGCAGTAAGGCCTATAAAGTCTATTCAAGAAAGGGTCGCATCCCACTACCACTGTGGCTTTGGGGCTCATGTGCCCATGGCCTAGAAATGGCCTCTGGCAGGAGTGAGGAGTCGAAGTTTAACAGTCTGAGCTATGAGGGACACTGCTGATCCAGAGTCCTCCCTCAATAAGGCCTCTTTAATAGAGCTGTAGCCCTTCAAGTGCCAACCAGTTCCCATTTTCTAGATGTTCTAGATGTTCTTGAAGCAACTAATTCTTTCTCTGTCACCTTAAACCCCTTGGCCTGAGCCAAGGTGAATCATCTTTTATAGGTATAGAGTAGTTCTCACTCCATGAAGAAAGGTTTAGGTGCAACGTGAGACTTCTTTCATTTCATCTCCAAGGGCAAGGCCAGGTCCCCGTCAGTGGAGGTGCTCTGGCTAATGGCTTCAGACCTCTCAAGTTCAGTCTTTACAGATGTCATTGCTCAAGTGATCTGTATCTGTCCTAAAGGGCCAACTAGATTCTCAGAGCATCAGATATACAGCTGTGAACTGAAGAAACCAATATAACCAATATAAAAAAGGTACCCTTACTTAATCTATCTATATATTCTACTTTACCAAAACCATGCAGTTGTAAATTAGCATAAGCACATCAAATTTTTAGAGTCAATTATATTCAGGTTAGCTAGTTTGCCATTGCCTAAAGAATTAAAGCCAGATCATCTTGATTTGCTCTCAAAATAGTTTTCCAGCCTTACCTCCTAATAGTCTTCTGTGTATCCTTTATCCTCTAGTCTTGAAAGTTCCTTGAACATGTCACATATTCTCACACCTCTGCGTTTTACTTTATGATGATCCTTCTGTCTGAAACACACTTTTAACCCCATGTTCCATCTACCAGCACCTTATAGACTCCACCCAGTTCAAATATTCCCTCTCTTTTCTGACTTCCCCTGACTCCCTAGTCAAAATTAACGCTTCCTTCTAGGCTGTGTAACTTTTACCTTTGATTAACATATTCTTGTCCTAATTGGCTGTCAGTTCTTTAGATGCCTAAACTCTCCTATGGAACTTTAAGATGCTTGAGAACAGGATTATGTATTTTGCCCACCTTTAAACCTCCTTTGGTTCCTAGCACATGTCTTCTACACGGTAAGTACTCAACAAATGCTTGCTCAGTGGATGGATGGATAACACACAGCATCTCAATTTCCTAATACAAAAATTAACAGATGATTGCCAGGGGTCTTTATGTAGCTATAAATGCCTTAGGATTCTTTTTGAAAGCCATCAGCTCTGATTTAGCTCAGTAGACCTAAGGGCGAAGAGACCTGGGAATCGAGAACGCAGTGAGGCATGGACGTGGGCTGAGGGCACCTCGGTAGACTCATATAAGAAAGTAAGAGGAGCGTTATCATAGTCCCTACTCAGAACCCTATAGGAAGGAATCTCAGAAGATGGTTTAGAAGAACCTCTCGATTCTAAAGGAGGACTAGGGCTTGGAGGAAACAGAGATCATATAAAAGTAGAAACAAGCTGAGCAAAATGAAAGCAGTAAAGTACATTTCAAAGCCAAACAAAACTCAGCCTTGAATTACCAACAACTTGAACTATTAATAAAATGGCTTATTTTCATTTGTAGATATGAATGGTGGCTAAGTCACACTTCAAATCTGCATGTTCACACGCCAGTGATGGTTTACGCTATTGCCAGCACTGAGGAATCTCACGGAAATAAAGGAACCACATAGAGTGGGGACTGGTTTCTATCAGGTGTGGATTAGAGACTTTTAAAGCACATAGAAATCTTTTCCAAGGTAGACTGACATCAAAATAGCCTTCAGTTACTCAAGTAAACATCATCTTGCAAACAACTAGAAACACAAAAACTATATAAAAATATCAGTAGTCATCAAACTGGTCTCAATGATGTATAAACACATGTTCCATATATATGGAATTGTCCCACATCCATTTTCTATTTCCATAAGGACCTAGACGTGTCCCATGTGTGTGTTTGATCCTAATAGTCAGGCAAACGTACATGTGATATCAGAGCCATCCTCTCAGTTTTTACAAGCTGACTTCACATAAGTCATTGAGGTTAGAAACTGAGAGATTAGTCCACGTATCTCCAAGTCCCCTGGATGATTCCATATGATTGGGATTTTTTTTCTTCATGGTAACATACATTTCACTTACATCAGTGTCACCAACTATAAGGGCACAGAGAGGGGAACCTGGGCATCGGGAACACAATGAGGCAGGGACATGGGCTGGAGGGCTAGTGTGTGAGAATTTATTCATTCATTCAGCAACTATTTTCAGAGACCTACCATGTGCCAAGCACCATCCTTAGTACTGAGAATATAACAAAGAAAACAAACAGACAAAATTCTTGAGTAGTAGGAGGGATGCAAACAGGCTAAGCAAATTAAATATACAGCATGTTAGAAGATGATTAGTGCGAAAGGTGAAGAAAAATCAGCGGTACGAAAGAGACAGTTCACATAAAAATCACACCTCTATTCATGGAAAACACTGAGTTCCATCTGAGATATTGGCATCTACAAAATAAGATTGGATAAAGATTATGAAGTCAGTGACGCTCAGCCTCTTTGCTCCTTATCCTTACTCTTTAGGTGCCATCTTTTTTTCTTCTTTCTTTTTTTTTTAATGTACCCTCTCCTCCCCTATTTCTCTGGGAAATCCAGGGTAACCTACCATGGAAGTGAACTTGCCAGTGCCCTAGTGACAATTCCTTGTCTTTCAACCCCAAATGCCACGTTACCAAATCAAGATTTTAGTCGGAGACAATCTGATAATCCAAGAGGAGGTACAGTAACATCTAAATCTACTCCCCATCCCCAAGACGAGACATTTGCCTTCGACATAATGCCTTAATCTAAAGGAGTATCTCGAATGTCAGGAATTTCGTGCACTTGTCATATGGTGAGAGAGAAGCCTGGGGCCAAGAGGCTTGTCTTCCCCAATGACATATTATACCTAACCAGAGGGCTAGAGAGAGGTTAACCCTAAATCTCTTTTACATGAAACCCTCAGACATACCTACTTTTAATTTCCATTTGATTTCCGGTGTTTAAGCTAGGAGTGGAGCCTCTTCGGGTTTCATGAAACATTTGCCTTCTTCCGTGTATTCTGGAGGCCTCACCAGGACGTGAACATGAGTGACATGCACTTAGCACAGCCAGAGACTGGAGCAAAGCCCGGGGATCGGTAAATGTATTTATCATCGCCTACGAAGCAGCTGGGAGTCAGGCATAGGTTCCTGTGGTTCATTAAAAGCACGATTTGGGACTGCAAGCTTCATGCGTGCAGAAAACCAAGCAAGAACACGTGCACACCCACAGGATTTCATTTGGCTAAGGCTTCCAGGGAGCAGGTGGGAGAGCTATTTAGATTTTTTTCCAATTAATTGAGTTAGAAATTGTAGTAAATAAACAGTTTTAAGTACATCTTCTACCCTCTAAACAGTTCCCATATCACTGAAGAGCAGCTGTTTCAGGATCCCAGGTGGCTCGTAGAAGCACAGGCTGAGCACGGGTGCTGGGGACCTGGCAAAGGGGATCCCCAGCCACTGGGGAGGAGGATCTACCACTAAAATATGTATTATGTCACGTCATATATTGTAGCACAGAGGAGGAAATATGCAGAGTATGAGATACTGCATGCATTAAGGGTCTACAAATAGTACCACATTTCAATATCTCAACAGCTATATGAAAAGTCATCAGTAGTCCCACTGTAGAGAGAAAACTCCCAGGGTCTTACTATTTTGCAAATGATCAATCCAGAATTCACACTCGGGTCTGTTTTACCCCGAGCTCTTAAATACTCTCTTACCAGAGACCACATGTGATGACGGTGTTGACCTGATGACAATGATGATAAGGTGATCTGAAACGGCAGTGATACCAGAGAAACCATCAACTTTAAGGTTGATAATAGGAGAGCACTAAGACACTCAATGAAAAAAATTGGTCTGGCTAGGCAAAATGTATACTAATTATAGTCATTTATGTGAATTGTGTACAATTATGCCTAATTATGAGTCACTACAATAATATTTATGTACCAAAAATAAATGTCAGAATAACCTTGATCTAAAATGTATTTGATTAGAACAGTGAGCTCTAGACACTGTGTAATCAGGCTTCACTGTTGCCCAGGTTCTAAAGGCATGTGTGACATCTTTATAGCATTTTATACTTTATGAAGGTTGCTTTCTGAGGATGTCCTCAAGCACCAGACATTATCAGATGTTGGCGGGAAAGAGGCAGCTAATAATAACAAAATAGGTCCTTACCCTGGAGAATCTTGAGGTCAGGTCATTTCCTCCTGACCCCTTCCTGTGAATTAGTTATGAAAGTCACCATTCTCTAGATTAGGAAATCAAGGCTGGAATTAATGACATAGCTCATCCATAGAGTTTAGTCTTCTATTCACAACTAAAAAAAGTGAAATGTATTACTAATGAAACACCTAGATTCAGTACCAAAAAAAACCAAAAAACAAAACACCACCCTCACTTTAAGGAAATCAAAAGCTCATCCCTTCTATATTATTTGGGATAAATCTCACTTTAACTTTTTAAAATATAATTTCCCATCTACTTAACCCAATTAAGTTTCAGTTGTTGGGACCAGCTTTATGAATGAAAATACAGAGCCAATTAGGGGGATATAACCTAATCAGAAACAAGGAATCATCAGCCCATGTGCCTGGACTTCCATTACACTTGTCACTCCTCAAGGACCAGAGAATTTTAACTAGGTAGACACCTACTCTCATCCAGGGAAGAGACAATTCTTAATAGGGATTAAATAATCAACACCATCTAATTTAATCCTATGGAAAGCAGAGAGGGGAAATGGGAACAGTAATTGATACAGAAGGGAGAGAGAAGAATCAGAAGCTAGGGCTGCTGCCTACAGCAGGATCTTAAGAGGAGAGGACACTGAAGCACGTAGCAAGATAGCAAGAATCCAGCTTTACTTTAGTTCCAGGCTTCGCATCTGCAGATACGAGGAGTCAAGCAGGAAGCATAGCCATATCTTTACAATGGGATGACCCTGTACTGCTGAAAATACAGCGAATCCCCTGAAAGGCAAATTTCCATACATACACTGAGGAAAAAGAAAACAAAACAAAAAAAACCTCCCCAAACCAAGGACAATGAGTTGCTTGTGTTTAGGATTCTGCAAACCATGTTGCCCATTCACTGATATGGGTAATCCAAAATTGCCGCAGGGAAAGTCAATCAGCATTTGCATCAAGAGGTTGTGCAGAGTGGACTGACCTTTCAGTCTGGGCACTTGGAGCCATGTCCGTTCCAGGCTCTTCTCCACTCACAAGGCCTGGTCATGTTACAGTTCAGCAAAATGTCGGCTATCCAGACCATGGAAGAATCACAGCGTATTGTCTCTTTGAACTTTTCAACTATAAAATGAATGTGGGTGCTATTATTTTCAAGATTAGGAAAAATAACTCATCTGTGCTTATGGTCTGCGTTGTGGGCTGAATTGTGTCCCCTCCAAATTCACATGTTGATGTCCCAACCCCCAGTAACTCAGAATGTAACCATATTTGGAAATAAGGTCTTTAAAGAGGTAATTGAAATAAAATAAGCCATTAGGCTGGGCTCCCAATCCAGTATAACTGGTGTCCTCACAAGAAGAGAAAGAGACCAAGGGTATGTGTGCACAGAGGTGACCCCATGATAAGAAAAATACCATGTGACATCACTCATATGTGGAATCATAAAAAAAAAAAAAAAGGACACAAATAAACTTACTTACAAAACAGAAACAGATACACAGACATAGAAAACTTATGGTTACCAGAGGGGAAAGGAGGTGGGAAGGGATAAATTGGGAGCTCGAGATTTGCAGATACTGACTACTATATATAAAATAGATAAACAACAAGTTTCTCTGTATAGCACAGAGAATTATATTCAATATCTTGTAGTAACCTATAATGAAAACGACCATATTATGTGTATGTATGACTGAAACATTATGCTATACACCAGAAATTGATACAACATTGTAAACTGACTATAGTCCAATAAAAAAAAAAGAGGCAATAAAAGAAGGGTGATTTGCAAGCTAACGAGAGAGGCCTCAGGAGAAACCAACACTCCTCACACATGGGCTTGGACTCCAGCTTCCGGAACTGTGAGAAAATAAATTTCTGTTGTTTAAACCCCCTCCTACCCCCGCAAAAAATAAATAAAATATGCAATGACATTTGGAGTAGCTAGTGTGACTAACATCCATGTTGCACACTGTTTGTTGAGACAATATTGATAACTAGTATTTACAGAGGACTTACTATATGTCGGGCACACTTCTAAACACCTAACATGGATTAACTCGTTTAATCCTCACAACAACCCTTTGAGACACCTACTGTTCTTACTCTCATTTAACCCATGAGGAAACAGGCACAGAAGTTAAAAAACTTCCCCCAAGGGCATACATTTTAATAAGAACATTTTTGTACCATGGAAGTATGGAAAGCTAAATTAAACGTTATAAAAGGCAGCTGAAGTGACTGGTGTCATTGCCACCTTAAAACACAACGGGGCTCCCTCTTGACCCCCAGGGAACATTAAGATGTCTTATTCATCTGCGTTAACTCCCAGTCACCTGTCAGGGCCCGGCAGAGTAGATGGTCAATAAATGTTGACAGGAGACCCTGCTGACTTTACATTTCATGATATCTATATCTCTATGACAATTTAAAGGGCGTTTAAAGCAAAGCACAATTAGAATTCATTTTGATGATCAAATGTATCATTTATTAAGCCTACTAATCTGTCTGCCTGCCAATCTCTCTCTCACACACACTGTGACAGATGAAACATTGTCTTTTGTGTTGACACTTTCATCCAGGGACCTTGATGTGTATTGTGAGTCTGATTCTACTCATAAATACATTCATGCATTCCAGGCAGTGCATTCACTCAGAACCCGAGGGTTCATCCATGGCCGCAAACTGGCAGGCAGCTCAGGGTCTTGCTGCGGATATGTTTCGCTTGGCCAGCAGTGTTTAAGAATTTTACTTGAATGTGCAGAGCAAGCCCTCCTCTCTTTGCAAATAAAGCCTGATGCAGACGTCTAGTTACCTGCCTGGCCCCCAGTGTGTTTAAAAGTGAGTCCTCCGATCTACAGGTACTTAGGGATTTGGAGCAGATTGAATTTAAGACCTCTGGTACCTGGACTTTATTATCTCTGGCCAACACTTGAGGTTCACAGGAAACTTTTCAGGCAATGGGGCAACTAAACATCTTTTATTCCGAGTTACTCCCTCCATATACACATAACTAATTCTCCTGGAGGAGACTCAGAATCTCTTCACTCCTATTTTCAAGGCATTGCCGAGATATGTTCACTATTGCCATGTTTTCAAAATGGATGGACAAATCCCACTCCTGGGCATACATCCAAAGAAAACTCTAATTTGAAAAGACACATGCATGCCAATGTTCACAGCAGTATTATTTAAAATAGCCAAGACTGGAAGCAACCTAAATGTGCATCGACAGGTGAATGGATAAAGAAGATGTGGTACATACATACAATGGAATACTACTCAGCCATAAAAAAGAATAAAATAATGTCATTTGCAGCAACATGGATGGACCTGGAGATCGTCATTCTAAGTGAAATAAGCCAGGAAGAGAAAGAAAAATACCATATGATATTGTTTATTTGTGGAACCTAAAAAAAAAAAAAGGGCACAAATGAACTTATTTACAAAACAGAAACAGACTCACAGACAGCGAAAACAAACTTATGGTTACTGGGGGGAAGAAGATAGGAAGGGATAAATTGGGAGTTTGAGATTTGCAGATACTAACTACTATATATAAAACAGATAAACAAGTTTATACTGTATAGCACAGGGAATTATATTCAGTATCTTGTAGCAACCTATAATGAAAAAGACTATGAAAATGAATACAGGTATGTATATGTATGGCCGAAGTATTGTGCTGTACACCAAAAATTGACACAATATTGTAAACTGACTATACTCCAATAAAAAAGAATCCAAATTTTTAAAACATGGATGAACTAAAATCCAGGGAAGGGCAGACAATCCTCTAAGTATTTGGTGATGGAAACGTCACCAAATAAAGCAAATGCTTTCACTCTGAGTTTACCCACTTGACTGGTACGTTCTGTTATGTTTTTCATCTTAAAATCCCTCTTGCAAAGAAATGAGATTTGCTCAAGACATCACTACGGTTTATTCTTGGATTTCTTTTTTCTTGCCAGCATGGACAGAAGAGAGGCTGACTAGGGGTGAACTACTGCTCTAGTTCAGAACAACAGCTGTGTGTCCCGGGTGATAGAGATGAAGGGGCTTGTGAGGGGCTCACACTCTGCCAGAATTTGCTGCCCTATTTTGATTTGACCTCTTGGATCCAGCTTTTGGTTCAATGCAAAGTTGTGGCCAACTGGATCCCTCTTTCTGCCCCAGTGTTATTTACAGTCTGGACCTGGTCCACGGCATAGAGTGCAGCAGTCCCAATCAATACTTCTTACGCTGTGGACATTTATGTGCCACTGATGGAGAACTTTCCATTTCTTCCTGTAGTCCCACTGACTTGCTCTCTTTGCCCAGGCCCATTAGAGAATTCAACTGTGAAATCATCAGAGAGTGAATGCCAGGCATTCACTGGTGTGTTTGAGAAGCACGAACCTTCCAGTAAGAGCCTTTCCTATTTGCTCCACTGGGCGATAGGTGGCTCCCCTTAGTATTCCCCCCTCCCTTTTTTTTTTTTTTTTTTTTTCAGTAGGAATTGTTCTAAGCTGGTTTCAGGGACTTTAAGCATTTCCTTGGGATAACGATGAGCAGCATATCACCAAAGATGATAACTGACAATGGAGTTCTGTTGCTTGAACACCTTTCTACTTCAGGAAGGGGGTGCCTTAGTGCTCACGCTGATGGAGAGTCACCTCATCCTATAAAAATCCGAGACTTTCCTCTTCTAACTGCTGTCTCTGATTCTGAGTTGCTGAGAACAAAGTATTTATGAGAACCGGTCCTGGCTGCAAATAGCTATCCTCCCAATGCCTGAAAGGAGGCTGGCTGCTTTCTCCCACGAAGCTCAAGGATTCTTCTCCTCCGATCAGAGGTCATAAGTAGATAAAGATGTAGTCTCTGTGCCACCCCCACCCCACTCAGACTTCCATGCCCTGAGGCCTCTCTGCTTCCTCAGTACCAAGGAACCAGAACCAGCATGGTGCTCACCCAGGCTTGCCCTTCTCAGGAATGCTCCTTAGTGCTCTCGTGTTTCACCAATTCCTATCCCTTCAGAAACTGGCTCTGCTCAGCTGTTGATGATGCTAACCATTAATGGTACCCACTGAGCTAACAATTTTGCATTTCCGCATTTTCACAGATGGGATATCTTGAGTTGATGCCTTATCCCAGAGGCAGACCAAGGAGAAGGATGGCCTCATGCACCTGGGTCACACTGACACCTGTCACCAACTCAGATTTTCATTCTTACACTTTCCTGCAAGCCGTGTTGCCTTGCTCATCACACTGGTCGGTTCCTATGGCATAAAACTGCACATCCATGAAACTCAGCAGCCTGTAAGATTCTGCACAGGCGGCAGCAGCTCTGTCTCCAGAGCTCTCTCCTGCCTCCTTGGCACCGGGAAAAGTAAGCAGCAGTGAGCAGCTGTCACCCCAGAGGGGATGGCTCATGTCGAGTGAAATTTCTGAATCTCTTTGTGATCTGGTTTTAGGATATAATGTTTGCTGTCTTTCTTGCAGCACTGAATCCAATAAAATAAGATCTCCTTGAGTAGACAGGCCTGGGTTTGGGGTGGAGAGACCTGAAATTAATGAGGAGTTGACTGGCTAAGGAGGGAGGGTGAAAGAAAAAGAAAACACAAACAGGAAAACAAGGCCTCGTGCCTCAGTCTCTCCTGCTTGTAAGGCCTGCTTGTCCCACCTAACAGGACAAAAGCCCAGAGGATTCCTGTAGAGTTAGCAATATGCTCTGAGCTGGAGGAGGGAAGAAATGTATGTGAGGAGAGGAGGCATGGCTCTTCTATGTTGGCATAATGCATCGTCAGTCTCGGAGCTGATCTGAACTTCGTTTTCAGACAATCAGGAATCAGAAATGACATCAGGAGGGGAAAAAACCAAACTCGGCACCTCGCCAGGCCCATTCCTTCAGCAGGATGAGGATGAAGGTGCCAGCACTTTTTCTTCCCTTGCTCTGAGTCGAAGAGGTGCTATGATGGCAAAACTCACTGAAGCAAAGGAAGCTGCAGTGGCTGGATATGTCTTTGTCCCGAAAATACCCCACCGGCTTGCAAACAAGAAGATGGCTGAGAGGACGCCAGCCTGAAGCCGGAGGACCCGACGTGGCTCCCTGGGGAGAAGTGGTACTCTGCCGGCTCAGCATTGGCTGAGATCCCACCGCAGAAGCATCTGCTTCCTCCAGGGGCAGCCAAAAGGAACTTTTCAAAGGCCCTGACTCTCCACACAGATGTGAATGAAGCAGCAAAATCCCTGGGAGGAGAAGCAGGGTTAGCTTTAGAGGAAAGCTGGTCCCAGAGGGGGAGAGGAGGGGTTAAGAAAAGAAGCAGGAGGGAGGACACGGGAGGGATAGCTTTGAAAGGAAGAGATGTGGGAATCAATAAGAAAAGGTTGTCCAATGGGAAATAAGGAGCATTGGTCATTTTCTAAGAAGACAAAAAAGAACTCTGAATGTTCCGTTTGGTGGCTGGAATCCTGGGGGACTACCCGGGCTTCTGAAGGCTCTTGCAGCAAATGACTTGCCTTCTCAAACAAGTCTTTTAGTCAAATAGATGCAGAGAAGCTGGCGTTTGCTTTAGTCAAGTCATTTCCCAAATACACCGGGACTGGACCAACATTGGAGACCGTCTAACGACTCTGGGATGAAGGGGAGGACCTGTGGCAGAGAGCATATTGGAAGGAAGGGGAAAATGTGCTTTTCAACAAGATCTAGTCACAAGCAGGGCTTGACTTCCTCATGCAGGAGAACAAGAACACAAGTATACCACCACACGAAGCACACCCTCTTCTCTTAGTGTATTGTTGGCATTGCTGTTTCCTCTCATGACACTTCCGTGAAGCTGTTAGAGCACTTTCTACCTCTTCATACAGTGGGGGAAACCTTCATTTTCTTTAGGGACTCATTCAAGGTCACAGTGAGCGACGGCTGGAAATAAGAATTCCTGCCTCTAAGTTCAATTTTTTTTACTACCTCATTCCCCCTCTACTGGATAAATCTTGTATTAAGGGTAGCTTAAAGACAGAGCTAATAAAGAAGGGTTTATATGGATGTGGGATTGTGGGAAATGAGCCAGAGTATTGGTTTCTGAAGACACAGGACTTCCTGGACCCACACAAGAGATTGGTGAGAATCATGAAGGAGGATGGAAGTCAATTAGAAAATGATGGAGCCAGTCGCTTCTAAAATAAACATTAAGTAGTAAGGTAAAGAGTCAAATGATGAGACAATAAAATCCTTCCTGGGAAGCAGTGAAAACAGCTGATCACAAAACAAGCAGAAGAGGCAAATAAACATGCAGACAAATAAACCCAATAAGATCTATTTAAATACAAATTCTTAAAAATAATTATCAGAGTATTGTGCCTTCAAAATAAATTCCGCCCACTCTTTCTTTTTCAACATTTTCCCCTTTGGATCAACCCTAATGAACCCAAGAAATAGATTTGTTTTTTCTCTAAATCAATGGTGAAAAAGTAATAAAGAATTGTTTAAATAAACGTGTTTCACTGAAGTGTCCTCATTCTGCTTAATGATCGTATCAGCATCAGAAAAAAATATGCAGACACCAGACACGCCTTATTCAACTGTAGACCTGTTCTTGGTCTCACTGCTCTTACACTGGCTACAATACATTCCAAATGATTTCCAAGCTCACAGTCACCATCACCTCATTCCCAGGAGCTTGGCAGCTTACAGTCCCTCAGGACAATCCTCGTCATGGGCAATCAGTACCTCCGAGACAGAAGCTCCCTCCCACCGACCCCCCGACCCCACCCCAGTGCTGATGTGACCTTTCTGACGCAGTTAATTTCTGTGAGAAGGACCTGGCTTCCTTCTCACATCCACCATAGGCATTTCCCTGGAAAGGAGGGGTATTAGGTGTCCAGCTACTCTGATAAAGTTCCTTAATAAGATCAGCTCTCTGAAGCCAAAGGAAAAGAGACCAAGAAAATGGGAAGTGATATGGGGAGATGCAGAGTGTGAGAATATTCTGAGTTTTGCCATTTGAACCATCAAACCTAATTCTGCAGGAGAGCTCAGCCCTGCTCTCCAACAACATACACCTGGTGCTGGGTCTGCATTCTAGCACTCCCTCCGTCACCACTCACTGTCACCCAAGCCAATGTACTGCTGAAGGAAGAAGTCATTCGCGCCCCACCCCCTCCCCCTGCCTCCCCAAAGGAAAGCTACCAAAAGCACGCACGGACATTGGCATCAGGGCGCTGTTATGTAAATTGACTCAGCGGAGGCGAGAGGCAAGCAGGAATCCATAAACCACCCGGGGAAAGTTCACTGTCACCCCAACCTGGGATGATGTGCTCTGGACAGACATGAGCTCAGGTCAGTGCCACAGCTCAAATTCAGGGAATTTGTCCTAGTCATCCTGTAGGAAGGAGCCCAAGACCACAGGAGCAGTCTTGATTCTTGGTCCAAGTGCCTTCTCTTGTCCCTTGAGAGCTGCAAATTTAGACGAAGGAGGACAATCTTCTACAAGAAGGGCTAAATCAGGCATCTATGACCAATCTTTAATTGAAACTAATTGAAACGAATGTCTATCTCACGTTGAGTTCTGTTTCAGTTAACTTTGTGGTGGGGAAGGGGTTGGCAAGGAGAAGGCTGTGGTATTTTAAAAACAATAAGCTGAGGCTTGGAGGTTTTTCTTTCTCTCATTTTTAATGGATGCTGTAGTCCCAGAGGAGAAAAATCAGGGGGAGAAACCATCTTCTTCTTGGCACGCTCAGAGCGTGATGCAGTGCCAGCCACCCCACCAGCCGTCTGGAGATAGAGTAATTGTCACTCTTCTCACTGTAACTTCTTGCTTTCAGATCAGCGGCTGGCAGGGTTATCTGCTTCTGAGCAGCTTCAGAGCCACGTCAGTGACACTGGCTACGTCAGCAAGAGCAATCGGAAGGGAGGATGATGCCGCTGCCAGCAGCAGTGGGAGGAAAAATTGTAGCCTTAAAGAAAATTCTTAGGTCTATCTGTCTAGCTGACTCGTTGACTTAGATGACTGCTGGATGACTTCAGAAGGCCAGGAGAGAACAGGCAGTTTTAAACAGCCATTTTAAAGTTTGTGATACAGGAGCATTTAGTTAACAAGCTGCGCTTACACTTCCAAACCCCTTGTGTGGGACCTGCCCCTGACTCAGGAGAGGGTGGGCTTCAAAGGTATCAGAGGATGCAACCAGGATGAACACCCCACCTAGCAAGTGCCGAAAGCCTCAGTACACATGCCCACAGTAGTTACTGCAGTAATTCTGGTCCATTTCAGGTCATCGAGAGTTCCAGCTGCTTTCATTTTTGTCACTAGCATGATAAACAGGGCAGCATAACTACCAACAATTTGACAAGGATCCTCGACACAATGCTAGCCTATGGTCTATTTTTAAAAAGTAGGTTTAAAAGCCTCTGGTCTGGAGTGGCAATCCTCTAAGGTTCAAGGTTACAAAGACAGGATTCTATTCCATTGTCAAAAATCAACCACCTTCTGGTCCAGGACAGTGTTACGATGAAGAGGAATTGCATGACTAACATATGGCCAAAATGCTTTAAAAGATTTTGTTTGGGGAAAAAAAAGAAACTCTAAGGTAGAGATAAGTGGGGGAGTTCAAACTGAAATACATCTTCGAACCCAGTCATATTCAAAGGTAAAAAATTTCCACTAAGAGCACAGCCCTGTGATTCTTGACTTCCTTAAAAGCAGCAAGATAGAGTCAAAATTTTGTTCAGATCAAAAACTTACATCGATTAGATTTGAAGAAATAATTTTGTCTAACGCATGGATACAGAGGGAGAGGATCAGCTCCGAAAGCGGCAGTTCTCATCTCGGTGTATTCTTAAGACTATGACCTCTGGACTAATGCTCAATGCTAGGCTCTAGTGGGGATTTAACTTAACAGTATATGACAACAATTATCAGTAACCTGCTGGGCAACCGTGGCCAAGTCACCTGATTTCCCATGCCTCAATTTCACCACCTATTTTCTCCCCAATAAGCCAAAGATGAAGTTAAGCTGCTTCACAGGGTTACTGAGGAATATATTTAAAAAATGCCTAAGGTGATTACTAGAAGGAAAAGAATCAATGCCACATTTGGAGTCACTCGCCCCTACGGTTACTTCCAGCTCTCCCTGGAAGCCATGGAACTGACAGACAGTACCACTGCAACAGAGGTTCTTCACCTTGATTCACACAGGGGACCAGGAGTGGGCTTTAAAATGAGCCCATGGGCTCTGATTTAGGGGCAGGACACCGATGACACAGTTTAAGAAGCACTGCTCTACAGCAAGCCTTGGTTACAGGTGCCTCCAAAACCTGTTACCACTGTGTGATGGAGAGGAAATGTCAGCCAAGGTGGTCACAGAAGCCAAGAGAAACACGTAGGATGGGGATCTCAGGACAACCACCAGAACTTCACCTTGACCCCCTGGGTCATCCGTCCAACAATGAGCCTATCAGTCAGAATGGAATTTCTTCAATCAACAGTGCCTAGAAGATCATTAATAAAAGGCAGAAGAAATGACTGACTGGGGAAGGCGCAAGGTAGGAAGTACCAGAGCTGCCACCCACCTAATAACAAGAACACCTGTTGGAAGGAAAGCTTAAGGATTTCACAGGGCTTTGGGGGGAACAGGCAGATTTACAACAAAAGGGCTTTAATGAGTCATAAGTGTGGAACTGTCCCGTGTGTATTGTGAGAGATGAGGACCAGGATGAAGAGATGGATAATTTGGTAGTATCAGAAGGTAGTATCATAAGGGTAGTGGGTCCCCACAGAGACCCAAGTCCCAGCCCTGACAGAGGAACCAAGTTTGAAAGAGAAACTGATTGTAAGGAAGCACTTCAAGTAGAGGGATATGGTGCAAAAGATGGACAAAAGCTAAGTTGTGAGCTCCAGAGACCAGGTTTGAAGGTGGCACTTGAAGAGGAGAGACAAGAGAGAAAGAATTCCAAATCCCGTGAGCTAGGCAGCGCATATAAAATGATCTAACACTTAAAGAGCAATTTACAGTTTACAAACATTATGACATTCACTATTTCATTTAGTCCTTATCAATCCTGAAACGCTGGTTGGATTTTCTTCAGTTTACACATAAGGAAACTGAGGCTAGGAAGGGCGGACTATGCGACTGGCTCAAGGTCACCTGGCGGAAATCAGAGCTGGGACGCACCCCAGTGCCTCCCCCTACCCCTTCTGGTGGTCGTCCGCTTTGAAAACCTTTATCTTAACTCCTAAGGGGCAAGGTGGTTGTGGCTACAACAGACTCCACCCCCCCCCCCCATCCCCGCCGCTTCCCCTAAAATCTGGGGCGGAGCAGCGCCCTCCGGTGCCAGGGAGGGGACCTGAGTGACGCGGAGCCAGAGACCGGGGTTTCCCTGTCCTGCGAGGCTCGGGAAAGCGGGCAGCAGAAGCCACTGCTCTTAGACTCGGGGCAGTGAAGTAAAGCTCTAGCAGCAGCTGCCAGCTTGGGGGCTTAATGTTCGAGGGGCAGCGCTGGGTGAATTCTCTTCCAAGCAATCCCAGGACTGGGACCCAACGCCTGCGCCCGCTTCTCGGACCCGGTTCCCCACGCTAGCCCCTGCCCGGCTGGTTCCTGCTGGCGGTTTCCCAGTGCGTGGAGGAGGAGGCAGGGAGCTGGGGTGGAGTGTTGGGGTGAAACAGCGGGCCGACTCGGAGGCGAAATCTTTCACTTCTGATCCTCCGGGTCAGAACAACCACGAGCAAACCCTGGCTGGAAGTTTGGGCATCAAAGGTTTCAGATCAAGTAGCAAGTTGCCCCGAGTGCGGTAGAGGTGGATATGGAGGTATAGGGTGGGGGTGGAGGTAGGGGAAGAAGGGACAGGCAAGAGAAGGTGCCCCTTCCCACGCAGCCCCCTCGTGGCTCCGCGGGTGGGTGGCCGGTGCGCCCCTGCAGCCCGAGGGTGCGGAGAACGCGCCGGGCACCGGGCATCCAGCACCGCGCATCGGGCACCGAGGCGCAGCGCAGCCCCTCCTCGCCTGGCTCCGCGCTCCTCCCCACTTGCCCGCCGCCTCGCCCCCGCCTTGGAGACTCACAGTCCGCAGAAACTGGATCTCGTCCTCGCCTCCTTCTCCCCCTTCGGCCATGGCTCCCGAGGCGTCGGCGGTGCCCCAGCCTCCGGCGCCTCTGCCTCCCCCGGCAGCCGCTCGGCGTGCGCCCGCTGCTGCTGCGCTCTTTCTCCTGCTCCTCCTCCTCCTCCTCCTCCTCTTCCTCCTCCTCCTCTGGCTCCTGGCTCAGCTTCGGATGCGCCGAGCTAATCCCCGACCATAGGGAGCTGGGCTACCACTCCACTGCACTGCAGAGCGCCAACGCCAACCAAGCAGCCCGCCTACCCTCTCGCCTCTCGCCCCAGCCAAGTGCGCGGCGGCCACGGGGCCCGCGGAGAGCGCAGCGCCCGGCGCACGGAGAGGGCGGGGGCGGCGCGGAGACCCGGGCGGGGGCCTTGGAGCCTCCCACCGCACCGCACCGCGCCGCGCCGTGCCGCAAGCTCAGCGGAGAAGCGCGCCCCGCGGCGACAAGAGGGTGCCCCTACCCCGCTCCTATTCGCAAACAAAGGCCAACTGGGGCACCAATCCTCTCTCTTTGCCCACTTTGTCTGGATAGCCCTTTCTGCACCTTAAGAGAGCCCCTTCCCCTCTTGAAAATCCAATCAGTATGTTTTACTAAACCCTTTGATTGTACATTGTTGCTGAAATGAGTAACCTCTCTGGACCTCGGGAAGCTTCCCCATTTCATCCACAATTCAGAGGTCAGGTGGCATCAGAACCCTTTCTCTCTGCCTACCCCTTATCTTCTAAACTTATTCTGCATTTTAGGTTGCCAGCCCTGTGAACTCCAAAACAGAGTATACAGTGAGATCCCTTCCAGGTCCTGGGACCGCTGACATCCCACCCAGCCTTAGGTCACTTTCTGGAACTGAAGGGCTGTCAGGTTGGTCCTTGCTAAAGCTGAGCATACAGGTCGCCCCCTTCTTTCTGCTGGCCAAGAAGTTCCAGGGCAAGAGAAGCTTTCAAGAAAGGGGACAGTAGGACAAGATGTACACCTAGGCTGAAGAGTAACCTAGAAGGTATATGGGTGACAGTTCTGGGCTAATGGTGGCAGAGGACACTGGAAATCCCAACCAATTTCTTGGCTTCCTTGTGGGTGACCTCTCTCTTGGTTCTACCTTATTAAGGCCTCTTTCCTGGGCTCCAGTCCCACATTTTCTACTAGACATCAGAGATGCTAAGAAAAATAATGTGCTTTTTTCCCCTTATGTTTTACCCAAACTGCTTCCTTCCAGAGGCTGCACCTTGGCCCTAGTGCCTCTTCTGAAGTCTATCTAGAATAAATCAAACCAACTGCACACTGTGACCCTTCACATATTGGAGTGCACCTGCTATGCTCACCTCTGTGACCACCACCCACTTGCCCCTTCTCCTGCCTAAGGATTCCTCTTCCCCTCACTGTCCCCTGTAGCACAGTTTCCAAGGCCTACGTCATTTCTGATGACCTTATTACAAGCATTCCATTTTGTCTTCTTCCTCCTAAATTGTAGTGCTCTCCTCCCTTGTTTTGGACAGTCTGTCCATGCAGCCTAATATTGGGTTGGCTTTGGAGCAGCACCAATGACACCTTATGTCTGCATTTAACTAGAATCTGTACAGTTTTGTTTTTTTTCTCCCTGCATGAGCCACTAAAGTCAAGACTTCCTCACTTCGGTTATGCCCAAGTCCTTAAGTATCAGCTTTAAAAAAAATATTTCTTATAGAGTCATAGACATAGAATACAGATTTGTGGTTGCCAAGGGGGTGGGGTGTGGGAAGAGATAGACTGGGATTTCAAAATTGTAGAATAGATAAACAAGATTATACTGTATAGCACAGGGAAACATATACAAGATCTTATGGTAGCTCACAGAGAAAGGAATGTGACAATGTATATATGTTCATGTATAACTGAAAAATTCCAGTGCTCTACACTGGAATTTGACACAACATTGTAAAATGATTATAAATCAATAAAAATGTTAAAAAATATTTCTTCCTATTATAATTCATTCTATTTATTTCTGTCAAAATATGATCCTTTAAGACATTTTAAAATCTAGATTACACTATCCAAAGTGCTAATTATCTCTAAATTATGATATGCATATCTTTTCCATACCACTGGATACCTTCTTGGGTCAATGATTATTTACTAGGTAAAGAATCTGCCTAAATATATTATTTTGCAGCCCCAAATTTTTGCCGTTCATGAGGAGACTACAAATGCCTTTTTCACACACTTGACTGAAATCAAGATACATGAGATGGGACACCACCTGCTTTATGGCTCAAATGACTCACCACAAAAAGGGGTAGGAAAGGAGTGCTGTAACACCGAGAGTGCACTCTCTTGGATTCCTGGTGGTCCTTGCTTTCCTTTAGGGTACATGTGCAAAAGTGAGCTGTTCAATTATGTGAAAAGCTCTTCCATTCTCTAAGATATCCCCAGTATTCACCAATAACGATGCTGTAGTCAGGTGATCAAATTATTTCACCACTTTAGGATTTAATTCAGCCAGATCTGCAGATGTATCATTGAATATGACAGCTGAAGTCTTTGTCCTCGGGGTAATTGAAAGAAAGAGTATAAAGAAAACAAACTAGTATAGAGATAGATGGATGGACAGACAGACAGACAGATTTCAGATATTGGATTTTGATATGGGTTTGGTTAGTCCCCCATCCCCCATCAAATCTGGGAGGGAATAAACTAAGATTAAGTTACTTGTCTAAGTGTATACATCTGGTAAGTAGCAGAGCTGGCATTCAGACTTGGATTTTCTGACTCCAAGCCTAATGCTTCTCAGTACTTTTTACACTATGCCATCTTGCTTCTAGGACAGCACAGTGGAAACCATCAGATTGAAACACCCCCTCCCCACCCTCCCTATGCCCCCACATATCGGGTGTGCTCTCCCACACCCTGTATTTTAAATTGAGTCTCTCTCCAAGCCAGTCATTCCTCGTAGAGAGCTAGAGGACTTGGCCCTGAGGTCTTCGAGGCTGTAGCAGCCACTACAGTCTCATTGGAAAAAGCCCAGCCTCCCAGGTTTCTAAACCCCTGGAGAAAGCCCCCAGCCATTACTAAAATTTCAGTGATGTGCCCGCAAAGCAATAATATACTTTTGGGATGCTCATGTCGTTCAAAATCAGCCTTGGAAGCCAGCAGCATTTGAATGTGAGACGCTGGACAGCTCATATCACCAGCAGCTGTTTCCAGCACATAATAATAACCTGTGAGACCAAACTAGAAATTTTTAATTTTTATCCTTTCAGCAATTCTGTACCTTTGACACATATTCTTTATAAAAAGCCTGACAAAATCTGATTATTGAAACAAAATTCATGCATTTATTTTTCCCTCTGGCAAATTATCAAATGAGGTTTTGGGCCTGAGGATTTTCTCACATAACAGGGCCTCTCATACGTGTTTTACCAGAAAGATTGATAGAGCTTTAAAACATTAATGAAAAATGGCTATAGTCATATAAATCAGTATCTGTTTTGCTATGCTTTATTACTCTTGGTGGTCAATTGCTCAAGTAGTGTTAATGAGGCCAGGATTGTGGATTCAGTCCCAGCAGGGCCAGTTAGTTTCACTCTATTTGCTGGCCAAAGACCCTGGCCCCTTTGCTCTGGCCAAGAGCCTCATAAATCTTTGCTGATTTAGCCATAGGGAAGATAAGCCCAAGCCTGGTGACTAACTAAGGCCCACCATGCTTGGAAACACAGAAGCTAAGAGGTCACACTTGATAAAGATAGCCTTCACCCATATTATTGGAGGTATATTAAACTCTATACAACATTGACTTTGTCTTCAATATCCATTTCAGCCTCTCCTCCCAACCACAGGAGTCATCCGTTTGCTGAAAATACATTTCTCCAGTTAATCGTGCCTGTGACTTTGGCCTGCGTTGACTCACGTTCCCCCTGAGGAAAGTACAAAAGGCAGTGATGGGTTAAGTGTAGAGGTGAGGGAGCTCTGCTAGCTGGATCTTTTTGGATCCATCACTGTATACGTAAGTACTATCCATATATTGACTGGAGGTTTATTTATTTTTCCAGTAGCAAAGAGAAAAAAACACCTTTCTGTGCTTTTTCTTCAAGTGTTTACACTGTGAGGCTCTTTTACTGGTGGTAGGGTAAGAAGGTATTGTCACCAATTAAACTTATGAAATAACTCCTAAAAAGAACACCTGCTTTTGATTTGGTGCTAACAGAAAGGACAGCAGACACACTTACAGAAGTCTTTTTGTTGTTTCTGTTAATGTTAAGAAATGACTATCATTAGTTTCCAAGATCTTTACAGTAAGCTGCAAAGTTGATGAATTCCTTTGGTCCAAAGAATTGGAAGCCATACCAAAAAGCTTTGACTTGAATTCCTTTCCTCATTATCGAGGGAACAGATGCAGGAAAATATCTGTCTTTTTCTGATGGTAGCTTTTTTTATCTCTCTTATAAAAGTCACAGATATCACAACTGATTAACACAGGCAAGGATTCACAGTTCAGGATACCTCCTGCCATTGAACCTGTGGAACTGTCTTTATTTTATTTTTTTTTCTGATACCTTAAGACTGGAAGATTACATAATAAGGTCAAAGTTAATATGCCACTCTGGTGAAAGGCTCCCGAAACTAAACCACTCAAAGAGGGGGCTCTGTCCTGGGAAGTGGGGGGATGTTGACTGGCTCTTAGTGATGGAGGCAAACTGAGCACACCTTCAGGAGCCTGGGAGGCAGATCCTCTCACCCTGTGCCATCCTTTGAGCTGATTCATCTTCAGGGCATCTTCTCCAGCTGGAAGAGTTTGTTAAAGCAATCAATTCAGCCGCAACAGTATTATCGCTCCAGGTCAACCTCTGTTTAACCTCAAACTTGTACTCTCACTACTATATAGCACCAAGCTTACTTTAGGCAGATGAGGGTTTGAATCCTGGGTGAGACTACAATTTAAGGACTGTAGGACCCTGGTCAAGTGATTTAAACTCTCAGAGCCTATTTCATCTTCTGGAAAATGGGGATGAAAATACCTACTTCTCAAGGTTATTTTAAGAGTTAAATGATTTGATGATGAGAAAATGCTTATCAGGCGGTCTTGTAGAAGTGCTCAGAAAAAAATCCTGAGAAATCTCTTGCAAATTCGTCCCTCTCCTCTTTGTATCGGCTTCCAATGCCTGCCCTTCAGGTCTGTTCGTGTGCCTGCCTCTCTTAAAGTTCCATCTCATTTGACTTCTCATGAGACCTTTACTCACAAAAAAAAAAAAGACACAATGCCTCTGATTTCAAGAAACAATTTCCTGTCCGAGTAAGCAGAACATTCGGGGTAGATCTTATGCGTTGCGAGTCCATGGTGAACGCCAGCACTGCTTTTCTGTGTTTGTTTCCTGCGGAGTTTTGTGCTGAGCTGTATTATGTCCGCATCTTTAATGAGAAATGTATTCTGTTGCTATGACATATTGAAATTCCTGGCTTCCTGTGGAAGGTGGAATCCTCGGTGCCTGTCTCCCTCCGGTTTTGCCTAGGGCTTTATGAGATTGAGATCTAGTGGTTTATGAAACTATGCTTAATCAGGTAAGTCTCATTTACACTGAACTCAGTGCCTTTGATTTCTAATTTCTGCATTTTAATTCTTCCTGCAGTTCAGTGGCACAGATTTATTGAAGCTCTTGCCAGCGACAATTTGCTCTGACCTGCTACAGTTTTCAGAGTTCCTGACGAAATAGGAAAGCACACAGTGGGAAGGAGACGAATGGTGTTTTGCGTAATTTATTTCAGGTGCCAGGATAAGATCCACACTTCAGTAGGTAAAAATGGAGGTAAATGACTTTTACTTTGGTTCTAGGGTCATGTTTCTGTAGCCATTTTCTGGGTTAATCTGTCTCTCCAGCCTGTGCTGGGCAGCTCGTATTTCTAGCATCTTTGAGCTGGTGAAACTTCCTGTAAAATGATTCAAGAAATGTATCAAAGCAAATCTTCTTTTTCTCTACTCTATAAAGATGCACAGTTTTCTGTTGGCATTCAGAACTCCAGGGTTCTGGGATGCGAGCTCTGCTTCTGAAATTTCTTCTCAGTGTCACTGCTGCTGACAAGAATGGCGGCTGGCTCCCAGACTAAGAGTTCGGAGACTGGCAGTGCTGCTGAGTGCCTCCTGCCGCTCTCATCTGAGATCCAAATAAAAGTCAGAGGTTCTAAACGCTACCCACCACATTCAACCTAGAATTGAAGAGGAAATAAGCATTCTAGCCCGGTGGGTCTGTAGACCAGTAAAAATCTAGAGAAAATTTCCAGCGGTACCATGAGGTTGCCAGCTTTTTCCGTTGCTATGAAAGCACATTAAAAACCCAACTGCTAATGCCTATCGTTTTATACAAGAAAGAACATGTTAGCATAACAGTAGAAATGACAAATCTTAGAATCAAAAATAAATAAATTTGACTTTATGACCAGCTCAATACATAATTTCTCTCACTCCACCCCCACCCCCTTCTCTCCTTCCTTTGCTGCACAGGAGATGCAGACATCATCAGAGACCAGCACTGGTTTGGGAATCTCCAATAAAGTCTACCACCTCATTCTCAGATGAAGAAACTGAGGCTCTCTGAGGTCAGCTGAATTGACGAAAGCTGGGACTAGGCCCAGGTCTCCTGGCTCCTTGTCTAGTATTTATTTTCCCTACTTTCTTTGTAATGGAATTCAGGGTAATGTCCCAGCGGTACAGCCAGATTCTGGAGTATCTTCTTAATCATTAAATAAAATGATTTTGTCTTCTATTAAGTTGTGATGGCAAGTGAATTGACTATGGTCTAATTTCTTAAAAAATCAATAATGCGTGTGCAGGAATTCTCTAGTGGCCAGCTAGAGTACTTGTTCCCCAAGGCATGATTTATTAGTCTTTAAAACTAATAACAACGAAACTAAACAAATAAACAAAACAAACCCAGAAAGTTAAGATTGAGGTCAATCTTAAAGATGCCTTACTTACAACACTTAGACATTAAAACAGTGTGTTGAGGAGATTTGGGGATTGGCGCAGACCATATTTTGGGGTGGGTCTAAAGTACCCTTCATAAAAGCAAAGGATTAATTTACTAAGTTCCATGACGTACACAACACTCTGCACATTTTCCATGTCCTTCCTTTTGTTAGTCCCTATCTCAACATTCTAGTCTCTGACCTCCAAGATTAGGCGTGACATCCTAAGCATGATATTTTAATTTTGGTCCTTGTACTATTTCTTAGAACTAATACTATTTCTTCCTCATCCTTGGGGAGCACGATCCTGGCTCTCTTCTCCACCTCCTCAGATGACTTCTCTTCCTCGTCAGGAATGGGCATTCCCCAATAGTCCATCCTTGAACCTCCTTCATCATCTATAAATCCAAGTCTTATCCTCTCCTATGACTTCAGCCACCATCACCTCTAGGCCCAGATCTTTATTACTTAGCTCCCAACTGACTTTTTTAAACTCATGCCAAATACTTCCAACTGTGTATCACCATTTCTTCACACACAACATGGCTAAAACAAAATTCATCTCATAAGTAAGGACTCTCCCCACCAATGCCCCTTTTCCACCCCAACAGGCTTCTCCTTCCTCCCAACACCTTCATCTCTATTATTGGTACCATCCTCCTTGGAGGAACGATTACTAGAACCTAGGCCTTATTCCTCCAGTGACATGGCAAGGGAACCAGCAGAAGTAGTAAGTGCCACTCAGTCAAGATATCAGGACACACTGCTTCTCTGTGCTGCCCGGCCCCTACTCTGACCTTTGTAACAGAGTTTGGTATGTAAGAAAAAAAATAAGACCTCCCATAAAGAGTCACCTTCAAACCACAGACCAAGGTCATCTAGACTTAAAAGATTCAAGAGCAAAGGCAAGATTCAGGAGTTAATGATATAAAAGGAGCTTTGCCAAGGACTCCTAGAGGAAGCTGTGACTCTTATCGAATGGGCAGGGTACCTACCTGGATCAGCAAATTTCAAAGTCTCTTCATTATGGAACCCTATGTTTGGAATCCTGGCATTAACACGTATTAGCTTCGTGAACTCAGGTAAGACACCTGACCTTTCCTTGCCTCAATTTCCTTATTTGGAACGACAACAAAATTAAAAATGATTAATAGGTTGGTTGGAGAATTCAAGTCATCAGTATCTGTAAAGCTTTTAGAACAGTGACTGGTGATAAACAGATGCTGAGTTAATGTCTGGTTTCCCAGAAGCAGACCCTGAGACATAGGTTGAGGAGATGATCCCAGGAAATACCTGTTAGTAAGGAAGTGAGACAGGGAAGGGGAGAAGCCGGTAAGGTATAAGTTATCAAACCAGTTTCCACTGTGAGAAAGTGGAGCCTAATCTCCCTGGGGAACTCTGGGAGTCAGTGAGGAACACCCACCTCAGAGTCACCCCGAGAAGGACAAGGAAGCTGAGGTATTTATACACTCTCTCTGGTCAGTCCCTATTGAAGGCTGCTCCCAGGGGTGTGAATTCTCTGGCACTTCCACCTGCTCTGGCTGCCAGAGAAAGCCCTCAGGCAGTTGGAAACTGGGCTGGCAAGTACTCTACAATGGTAGGACCCAAGGAGACACATGAGGACATTGTCTACCAGCACTAAATATACCATCGTCATTATCACTGAAGTCCAAAAGCAAAACAAATGAAAGCCAGGCTCTTCTGGCTGAAGCTGGTAGGAGAGAGTCGGGGTGATGAGCCCATGATTTGCACTGGGAGCCCAGTTCTCTCATCCCAGGTAACACACCTGAGTCACCTGTACAGAGTCTTAAGAGATCCACAGAGAAGTTTGTGGCGCATATTTCACGGTGTCCACTACTGGGACACTTTCTGACCTCAAGGAACTGCAACTTAGTTTCAAAGACAAACTATAAATATAGTACAGGAAGGTAAGCAGCAATGGAAATTAGGACTTGCTCAGTGCCTATGAGTGGAGCAGAGGTTGTTTGCAGGGGTCAGATTGCCATTGGCTGGGGTAGCCAGAATGGGCTCCGTTGAGTAAATTGGATTACGCTCAGCCCTATATAATGACTGGTTTTTAATTAGAACAGAGCCAGAGGAGAATTTCCAGGAGGAAGCAGTACTGATTGGGCCCAAGAGTTCCCCTGATCCAGATGCTGGCTGTCAACATCGGAGGCCTGGGGCCTGGGACTGCTGCTTTACACAATCCCTCAGGTGTCCTGGAATATGCAGAGTGCTTCCTGCTGGCAGTGATGCCATTCTCCCGAAATCAGCACTCCCAGAGGCAGATCCAGCTTTCTGTCTCTCTCTCCACCTTGCACCCCTCTTCCATCTTAAATATTACCTTTCATGTCATAATAATAGCTATTGACAACTCAGTACCATTTTATAGATGAGGAGATTAAGAGTCGGGGTTAAGGAATGTCTCTAAAGCTGAATTTGGATGTGCACCCTAGTCTATTTTATTTCAAAGCCAGACCAAATCACTAGGCTGGATGCCTCCAGTTCAAGCAAAGAGAAGCAAAAGAGATCTTTTAATTACTTGAAATTTGGGATAGTCAAATTAGATCCCACAGATTGATCCAAACTTGTATTTAGAGTTTGTTGCTTCTCCCTCAGTATCAGCACAGCTATGGGGGCTCTCTTCTGAGGCTGCTTCTATCCCAGCAGCTGCTGCAAGCTTATGGAAAACAAATTGAGAAAGGACAAAAGGGACTAGATTGAAATCCATTTGAGTGACAGCTTCCTTGCCTTGGTCAACAGATGGTGCGTTTATGGCGTTCTTGGATCTCTAGAAGAAGAATTCCTTGAGATCTGAGTTCAGCCCCATTTCTGTAAAAACTGCAAGGCTCATTCAGCTTGTACTTAACACTCCATCTGTTACCTTTTGGCAGTTTTTTTTTTCATCAAAGGTATTCATTACCTGAAGCTTCCTTTCGCTATAACAGATATGTTAAAGATATCATCATTCAGATATTCATTCATTCATTCATTTCTAATAAGACAGCTTAGAAAAGTAGAGACAGTGAAATATTATTCTTCAGTTACAGGTGAGAAAAGAGAGGTGATCAATAATGATTCTTTAATTTGATCTTTTCCTCTTGGGGATACCCCCATCCCTCCTCTCCCCTCCAGTCAACATCCCCAGAGAAAAAGCTCTGCAAGATTTTGGAATAGTCACAGGAAAGGCAGATGCAGGCTCTGCTCAGAGTTCCATTTAAAATGATGGCTTGTCAATCCCCGAGACCAGAGGTCTTCTCCATTTTTCCCATCAGATAAATCCGTAACTGGACGATAAAAATCCTTGGGTAAAATCACACCATGATGAAAGGGATTAGATATGAAAAGATGGCTTTGGAGGTCACTTTCCAAATACTTCAGAAATATTTTAGGATATTCTGGGCTCAGTGGGGCACTGGGCTCCCTGGGACCACCTGTGTATGTGGGCATGCCATTCCAAATTTAGAATCGCGTGCAGCTAACAAGAGCTTGAGAAGTTAATGTTGAAAATTTAAGACTAACTCTCTAAGGAGCAATTAGTCTTAATTGCCTGGCAGTGGCATTATGTGTTTCTCTAAAAGGATATATGCAACGAGCCTTCCCTAAACTTTTAATGATGATGATGATGATAATCGTAGTAGTAGCAGCAGCAGCAGTAAGCTCACACTGACTGGGTGCCAGGCACTATTTGGTTTTTATACGCATTAAATCATTTGGTCCTATAACAGCTCTATGCAGTCCATATTATTATTGCTGTCCACATGATTTAAATGAGGCATAGAATTCAAGCCTAAGGATATATAGCTAATCAGTGGTGGGATTTAAGTACAGACAGATTGTATTAGTTATCTATTGCTGTATAACAAATTACCCCAGAACATAATGACTTAAAAAAATACTTATTATCTCCCAGTTTCTAGGGGTCAAGAATCCTCCAAGTGTGGCTTGTCTGGGTCTTCTGACAGGGTCTCTCACAGGCTGCATTCAAGGTGCCAGCAAGGGCTGGTCATATCAACGATCAATGAGGGAAAGACTTACTTCCATCCTCTCTCACCTATTTATTGACAGAATTCATTGTGGCTTGTTGGGCTGAGGGCCTCAGCTCCTCTGACAATCGGCCAAAGTCTGCCCACAGTTCTTTTCCACATGGGCCTCTCCATAGGAGGTTCACAACATGGGAGCCTGCTTCATTAGAACAAGCAAGCAACAAGATTCAGAGAGAGAGAGAGAGAGAGAGTGAGAGAGAGAAAGTGCTACCAGGATGGAAATCACAACCTTTTGTGACCTAATCTCAGAAGTTACCTCCCATCACTTTCCCACATTCTATTCATTAATGATTTTCTAGTTCCAACCCACTCTCAAAGAGAGTAGACAGTACAAAAGCGGTGAATAACAGAGGGCAGGAACACCAGGGGCATCCTAAAGGATGCCTTCCACACAGACTGACTGCAGAGCCTAAGGCATTGGTCAAGAGAGGAGAGGGGACATGTTTTCCTTATGGTCAAATGCAGAAGATCCAAATCTATCTCAGCAAAGAGCATAGGGATGGGAAAGCTCTAGCTCAGGGACCAGCTCCATCTAAGATCTAAAGTGATTAAGTTTCAGGTCTCTTAAGCTTTGGGAGCTAGGTTTCCCTACCTGATAAATTCTGATAGCTACACCATTTAGCTCAAAGGGAAGGGAAAATGAAGGGCTGGGAATAATGATTATTTCTCTAAGTCCTACTTTAAGGTTAGTGATGAGAGCAGTTTGACTCAGGAACACTCTTCCTTCTTCCTGTCTTCCTGTCCTCTGTCTTTCCCTCTACAATCTTTTTGTCTCTCTGTGGCCATCTCTCTGTCTCCATTCTGTCTTTCCTCCATCCTCCTCCCTCCTGACCAGCTTCCTCTTCCTATCCTCTTCTTGATTTGTATTTTTTTTTCATCCTTTATCCTTCATACTCCCTAGGTTGTTTTTAAATTTTAATTTATAAAAAAGTTTTAGGAAGGCAGAAGTCAGGATCAAACAGATTCACCATAAGGTGGTGTAATGGTCAGTTGTACATGTCACTTTGGCTGGACTATAGTACCCAGTTATTTAATCAAACACTAATCTCATTCTGCTGTGAAGGTATTTTGTAGATGTGATTATGATCTAGAGTCAGCTGACTTTATGTAAAGGAGATTATCCTGGGTAATCTAAATGGGACTGATCCAATCTGTTGAAACTGAAGTTTCCTTGAAGAAGAAATTTTTTCTGTGATCTCCAACATCAACTCCTGCCCAAAAGTGTTCAGATTTCTTGTCCTGACATGGCATGCCCTACAGATTAGGACTTGCCTAGTTCCCACAATCACGTAAGTTGATTTCTTTCAGTAAAATTTCATATATATATATATGTATACACACACACACACTCCAATAAAACCATCAGAAGTCGAAAATATCTTAAGTCAAAAATGCATTTACTACACCTAACCTACTGAACTTAGTAAACATTGTAGCTTAGCCTCGCCGACCTTGAATGAATTCAGAGCACTTGCATTAGCCTCCAGTTGGGCAAAATTATCTAACACAAAGCCTATTTTATAATAAAATGTTGGCTATCTCATGTAATTTACTGAATACTGTACTGAAAGTGGAGAACAGAATGGTCGTGTGGGTACAGAATGGTGATAAGTGTATCGGCTGTTTCTCCTCCTGATTGGGTGGCTGAGGGGGAGCTGCGTCTCGCTGCCCTGCCTGGCGTCACAAGAGAGTATCACGTTGCACATCACTAGCCAGGGGAAAGATCAACATTCAAACTATGGTTTCTACTGAATGTGTATCACTTTTGCACCATTGTAAAGTCAAAAAATCGTAAGTCGAACCATCGTAAGTTGGGGACCATCTGTATCTTGATGTAGGTATATATATATATAGATAAATACAGAACTCACTGATTCTGTTTCTCCGGTGGAATTCTGAATGGCACAGGTAGGGGTGTCCCATAGTCCTGAAAGTGGTCTCTGCAGCTGCTGGGAGAGGATAGCATATGTTCATTTTAAAAGAAAAGTTGATTAATTCAAAGAAATGCGTTTTCAACAACACTTCTTTTCTTTCCAAATGAGAATTCTGGATGTCTCTCAAGTCCTTGAGAACACTCTCTTCAGACTTCTTCAGCCACTCTTCCCTGTCCCATCAAAACTTGCTTGTCATGGTTTCCATCCTTTCAGGGAACTAGTTGCTAATAAATTGTTCTCTTATACCCTGCTATTCACATTTATGTCCCTAACTCTGAGTCTTGCACATTTATGCCATTTCATACAGGTTTCTAGAAAGGCTGATTGATAAATTTACATTTAAATCGGAACATTCAATATCGTAGCCCAAAGATAAGACAATTGATCAGGGTCATGCACTGTGAGGGGCAGTGAAAGGGAAAGACTTTGGGGCAAGATCACCTCTTCATGCTTCCCAAATCCTATCACCCCGCTGCCTAATCGGCCATATTCACACTACATTTCTGTGTCTGTTCCAGTACGTGGTCACAGACATTAAGCCATGCACGCTGAGTCTGCCTAACCTCCACTAAAGATCACTGGTCTTACCGTGTGTCTGGGGACCCCTCAAGGTCCCCAAAACACTCTCAGGAGGTTTGCTAGGTCCTCCTTTTCCACTTACATATCTGTGTGATGCTGTATTTTCTTCATATACTTCAATCAAAACAATATACTACAATAGATTATAAATGAATAAGCAGATATAAGAATCATGCTTTCTTTTATTGTCATCCATTAAAGAGACGTGAACAAATGTATGATTTTTTTTTCTTACTAATTTTGGGGAGAAACATGGTTATTTTGCATAAAACATATGCAATGAGCTTATTATTGTTATTTTCAAACACATTAGTAAGTACATATTTTTAGAAATTTAATCTGTTTCAATTTCTAATATGATGAATATCATTAGCTGTAACCCACATAGACAAAAGCTCATTGTGTTCTTAATAATTTTGAAGAGAGTAAGGAATCCTAAAACCAACAAGCTTGAGAAATTGCTCCTATAGATCACTGATGATCTTTCTGCTGGACCAGGAAGCACAGTGTGCCCCTGGGGGTGACTGGCCGGCCCCAGGAATTGGGGGCAATTTAGAGTGACATGGAGCCTCAAGCCTGTCCCTCTCGCTAATGGCCAAATTCACATTAGACACCACGTTTTATATTCTTTATCGTCTACAGAGCCTAGCAGGGCTATGAGCACACAAAACACACTCTATAAAATGCATTGGTTGATTTTTGTTTTTCTTCAGTTATACAAAATGCATTAACTTGGAGTAAGGAGGTCTCTGTCATACAGCTCTAGAAGCTTAATGTCAATCTCAGGAGCTAAAACCTGAGCAGGTGGGAGATCCACCCTCCCTCAGCCTGGAGCCTGGAGCCTTTCCTCAGTCCATGGAGTCACTCAGTCCAGGAGACTCTGAAGTTTTCCTTTGGTTCGAGAAACTGGTGGGACATGACACCAATTTTTACAGCATAGATCTTAGATGAACTCTAGATTAGTGATTGGTGGTATAGAACCCAAGGTATCCTGCTTGTGGACATGCTCTATTCTAGTGCTGTTAAGTTCAGACTAAAGTACAGTCACCAGTGCTGAGCCAAAGCTCATCCTACTGGCTGTGACGTCTTGAGCAAATTTCTTATGCTCTATCAGCCTGTTTCCCTACCTGTAAAACAGGAATAATAATACTATGAGTTTAAAAGGTTGTGGTGAAAATGAAATGATATAATATATGCCAAACGCGTAGCAGAGGGGCCTGGCACAGGGAAAGGCCTGGGAAAAATGTGCACTACTGCCACTCTTACGTATCTAGTACTTCTTTGTGTTCAGCAGATTAGAGGGGAGAAGATGGACTTCTGGTTCTTATTTGGTAGTTAATCTTTAATATGCTAAGCACTAGAGAGACATTGCTTCCTACAGTGCTTGCTGAGGATGGGAAAGGAAGAAACAGATTTGTCTGGCTTCTTTCTTGTTCTCACCAGAAGCCCAAAGACAGAGGAGGAGGACAGCCACTGATTCATTAAGGAAAATATGCTCCTGCAGTGTGTGAGTTTGGGCCAACCCCCTTCAATCCAACAAGATCCTGTTTGTGCTTGAACAGGAGCTTCCCTTGCTGGAGGGAAAGGACATGGCGTTGACCTGGCAGCGTGTTTGTTTGCCACAGGTCCTCAGGCTGCTAGTTAACTGTCAGCACAGAGCTGGTTTTCAGGGCTGGAGCCAGGAAAACATACTCCCTAAGGTGCACATATTTGCAGTGTGACCCATGTCTTGGAAGCCCGTCACACAGATGGCAGTGGTCACCTGATTTATTTCCCAGGAAAGATTGTCTTCATGAGATATTATTAGGGATGAATGCTGCGGGCCATGTGCACTGAGGACAGGACAACAGCCACCTAACTTCAAAGGCTCCTCCCCTCCCAGGTCCCTGCAGGCTGGGCCCTGTCATCCGCCTGCCCAAAAAAAGATCTTTCAGCAGCAAGGGGACCGTGACTTGCCTGGCAGCTGCATTTGAGAATCAAAGGGCTGATTTCAGGCAATGGTACGCTGTTTGTCTGGAGACAGGCTTGCGGACTGCGCTCCTGTTCTGCTGAAGGAACGGAATGCAGAGTAAAGTCACACTGAGTGGCTGGCTCTAGTGTATGTTCGAATTAAAACCAGACTAAACAAGAAAACACCCACCACTTCACTAATGACGCACTTGGTACCACAAGAGGCAAACTAACATGGGACAAGAGAGTGCTGAACGTGAAATCAACCAGTCTGCTTGTTTTAGAAGAGGGCACCAAAATAAAAGGAAAGCTGAAAAGTCATAATGCCAGGTAATGTCTGAAAAGCAGCTGAAAAGAAAGCACGCTATTTAGCTAGAAGAGCAGAGGCCAAGGAAAGGACGCAATAAAACTTTTTTGTGAGTTTAACAAGCTGTTCCCATTACTACTGGAAAAAGGAGGGCACGGGTTTCTACTCGACTGTGAAGAATTTGGGTTAAGTCATGAGAGCTCTGTTGCTGTGATAATGGGAAGGTAGTGGGACAAACACCTCAGTGAATCTTTAAAAGTGGAGGAAGTCCCTATGTGTTAGGAGTGGCTGGGGGCCATCCTTCAATTTTAGGCAGTGAATTGCACATATTGTAGTACATTATTTTTCACCTAATCTTTTGACCTAAAGAAACACTTTCGTTGGCACCTCAGACAGCAATGAGGCAATAGCAAGGATTAAAAATAACCAAGGTGACAAATACATCAAGTAGTGAACAGTAAATATGTTCTTAATGAACGAACAGGTCTTTAGGAACAAGGAAGCATAAATAGGGGAAAGTGGAAGGCTCCGTGCATGTGTATGCTTTTTTAATTTGCCAAGTGTATGTTCTCGTCTGTGATAGTCCCCCTCAACAATTTGGGGGCGTGGCACACTCCAGATGATCCACTACCCTTCCTGAGAGTCACACATCCAAATAATTAGGTTAGGTCGCCCTCTGGTGGCAAGGAGCTAATCTGGCTTTTGATAAACTCTCTTCTGCCAACCCTCTGATTTGAGTTCAGTGTTCTGGTAGATGGCATTTTCACATGTAACAAGTACAAACTCACAATTTTTACGGAATAAAGAAACAATCAACCATAAACTAATCACAGTTCCTGTTTAATTTCTCGTAAAGAATTCTAAAATCAATTTGGGATCCTGAAGAACCTAAGTAGTAATCACTGTGCTATTATATCAAAAGAGGTGTCATTAATAGGGATTCTATGTTACTGAGATTGATAGAAATCCTGATAAATACGCTTTCACTGTTGATGGCAAATAAAACACTCTGGTTTATAAAGAGATGTTCTCAGCCAGAACAACCTTCATAAACCTACTTGAAACTGAAAAGATAAAAAGGCCAACAATTATGGAAAATATCTAGGAGATGAGAAAAGAGAATAACAATTGGTTTCAATCACTGTTTAAGCAACTAAACAGACAGGATTCTAGTCCTGACACTGTCATTATGTGGGTCTGTGTTCTTGGATTTCATTAGATACGCTGATAGTCTTAAAATAAATTTCCTATTTTTTCATTAAAATACCTACAATATTACAATATTGCAATTTAAATATTAAACTAAGTAATATTAACTCAGTATTAATACTCTCCAGAAGACTTCAGTCAGCATAGACCCAACACTATGTGCATACACATTATAAAGATCATTTAAAGTACTGAATGCATGAGGAAGTTTCCCTCTGATTATTTAAAAGACAGTGGGAAATATGGCAGAAGCAAGTATCACAGTGGACATTTTATGGACGCAGCTACAAGGGGAGAGGCCAACAGTTCATCTCAAACTGAGAGTTTGAAGGAAGAGGCTGTAAGTGAGCCGTGTTCAGGGGCCTATCTGGGTCTACATAACGGTAGCTGTGAATAGGGTGAATAGGATGGAGTTGGGAGCTGGGGCAGATAACTCAGTAGATGGCCACTGCAAGGGCAAACTCATATCAGTCTAAAATAAGTGAATAATCTCTTGATTTGACCCTTGATAAGTACATGTTTATGCTGCTGCTACTTGTGTTGATAATTAATAAGGACGTGAATATTTTTCGATTATCTCATTGAATTTAGGGAGTAGGACTAAAGCTATATTATTCAGTTAATGTATTCTAACCCATGCTACAAAAAGGTTTTATGTCTCTGTAAAGATTTCTTGCAAGGAATATGGCATAGTAAAAAAAAAATTAATCTCTTAGATAAAAATGAATCTGAGCCTTAAATGTCTGCTATAAAATTCCATAATTTAAAAAAAGTCAAATTTTAATAGAGGAATTTGAAACAGGAGCAAAGATCATTGATGAAGTGCTCCTTTACTGTGTTTTTACCTAACATTTTTGTTTCCAGTGTCTTTAAATTCATATGTTAGCTATTTTCTCTAGCATTGCAAGCAATAGGATCATTAATTAGTGTTCCTTTTGTTAATTAGAGAAAAAAGGAGGGATTTCTCAAGATAGCAGACAAATTTCTAGAGAAGTCCACATAGGTTCTTGTTTGATCCATCAATCCATTCATTCATTTATTCACCAGACACCTTTTGAGCAAATCTGTTTATGATGTATGTACCCTTATAAGTGTAGCAAAGGTGAATAAGATCCTTGTATTCAAGGAACTTGCAATGTAGTAGGACCATCAGGCAACCAAATGTACAGATATAGAAAATAGGCTGAAATGGTTGCTTTAGAAGTTCATAGAATTGGAATTTCAGAAGCTAAATGGACCTTAGAAGCTATGGAACCTAACTTCTCTCGTCATGCACACTCTTTAGAATACTTGGTATCCAGGGTTATTTCTAAACACTCTTAATATACATATAATATGTATACTTAATATATGTTATATAGAGAGTATTAAGGAAAGACCCGAGAGATATGTATGTGGGTATTTGTGTATATATATATATATATGTACATATGTGTGTGTGTATATGTGTATATATCTATCTATCTATATATATATCTTATGAAAACAGCCCACTTTGCATTTAAACAGTTTTAACTGAGATAAAAAACCTCCTGATATTAAACAAACAAAAAAGAAGTCTTCACTTAATTTAACTTTTACTTGGAAAGCTATACTGTCTATTTCTAGAAACTTTTTTTTCCATGATAGATGCTCTAACATTAAACCCATCTCCTCCTAGGTCATCTGTTTTCTGGGAGAGAGCCTGAAAATATTCCTGAATCCTGGTTTGCCCCTTCTGGAAGAATTAAATTTATATTGTCTTTAAATGGGAGACCCATATTGTATCTGATCCATTCAAAGTGTAATGGGGTCACGTCATCTCATGATATTTGTTACATTTCTATTCATGAATTACACAGAAGTACGTGCTTTTGTAGCATCTGTGGCACACTGATGGCTTGTATTATAGCTGAAGTTAACTAAAGCCCTGGATCTTGCTGCTCCAGCCATTACCCTGGCCAAGGGAACCACAGTATGTGGTAGGAGGGGAGGGGGCAAGGGAGGGCTAGTTACAGAAATGTCTTTTGCACGTACTAGGTCTCTGGAACAGAATCTGACCAGGTGGACAGAGGAGTGAACAGGCTGGCCCTTGTCTTTGTCCTGGGTTTGGGGGCCCAGGCTAAGGAGAAGATGGAAAAAGGAGTCCTGAATGAGGGCAGGCCAGAAAGCAGGAGAAAATTAGAAATTTAATGTCTAAGAAGCAAGTCAGGATACAAATCAAGGTTCATAGTGCAACGGCTTCAACCCGGAACAGGCAGGATGCAAAGAAGGTTTCAGAGTTGGAATCCAGAGCAGTCACTTGAGGCAATCGTAGGTCTTCCAGGAGTGACCCCAGAGAATAGAAAGCTGTGAAGAGGACCAAGACTGTCCCAGCATCTTCACTTCATCAACGTTTACTCTGTGCCATGGCCTGGGCTAAACACTAGGCATAAAAGATAAAGAGGATCTACACCCAGATCTCAGCGCTCCCAAAGCCCCCTTCGGGGGATGATCACAGGCCATCTACCTACTTAATGGGGTCAGTACAACGATGGAGAGACACACAGGAACCACAAAAGAGGAGCAAGACCTCTGGAGGAGGTGACTGTCTGAGTCTTACAGGATGGGAAGGAGTTGGGTAGATGAAAGGAATGGGGAAGAACTTTCTAGATGGAAGAAAAAAGTCAGGGAAGGCCCAGAGAATGAGAAACAGCATGCCGTGAAAAGGAGCTACTTGCAGTTCTGTCTTGCTGGATTGTCAAGTGTAAATCACTAGAAGTCAGATTTTTCTTTTCCTGTACTTGAGAAGTTACATTGAGAACCTAAGTAAAGGTCATTACATTTATTAATTTTAACATTTATGTTATTTGTTTTGCCCTTGCTTAGTAGTCTCAGAATATTCTCAAAATATCAAAGGTCCATCATCACTCTTTCTCCAGGCTATAGATCATTGGGAAAATCTGATGAATATCCTTTCTCTAGTTTCCCCTAGTCCTTGATTAAAAAATAAAAATAAAAAAAGCTGAACAGTGCAGCACCAAGTTTGGAACTCTTCAGTGTTCTCTAGAGATCTCCTGCCAAACTAACATCGATCCAGCAATCAACAGCCCACACCTATGGTTATTTAATTAGCTAATTAAACATTCTGCAGGAATGAGAGATCATATGGCTACCTATGGCCAGGAAGTCTGGGAGGACAACTTGGAAAGGATCCAGATATAAAAGTGCACCTGCCAAAGGATTACATAACATACAGGCTTATTCTAAAAGGCGAGTGGGGAACATGCTAGGGAGGATATTTGGAAATCCAGGGGAGCATGTAACATCAGGAATAGAGTTGATGATCTAGTAGAACCTGAGCTACTAGTCAACCTCATGGGCTGTACTCCAATTTTTAGAGGAAGATATAGTAAAATCAAAGCATGGTCCCGGAGGTAAAAGAGGGCCAAGAATGTAGCAAGGATGAGTACTGGAGCATAGAAAGCCAGTGAGAACTGGATCTAGTTACCCGGATTTGGACAAGTCAGGACTCAGTTTCACAAGAAAGAGAACTAGAAATGCCACACAAGTCAGAGCTGGACGGGCCACTAGTGTGACCTGAGCTAGGCCACCTGATAGCCTCTTGCCTGGAGACAGAGCAAGCCTGAATCTTCAGGTGGGCAATCAGTAGCCTCAGGTTTAGGGAGAGGAGGGCTCCAGAGGCCAGGAATCTGTATGTCAATGGTAATAAGTAGCTCATATTTCTTCCTCTGATTCACACGGCAAAATTTGGTCCCCTGTCTCGCTCCATTATTTCCCTGAGCCTTCAGTCTTACAGCCTAATCCCAAAGGGACTGAGATTACGCTGAAGAATCTCGCCCTCCCTGTGGGCAGCTGGCTTCTAGTGATTACTAATTCCCTCTTTCACGTGTTCACAGACTTGTGTTTCACAATTCATCCTAGATCTTGCGGGAGTCCAACATAAAGTTCTAGGCAAAGCTTAGAGAAGCTCAGTAAAGGGAGAAGACGAGTCTATGACTGGGGTGAAAATACGGGTAGTCTTAGGTGGTATTTACATGCGTCCTTGAAAGATGAAGACTAGGTGTCAGCTGGTAGAATGGGAGTGGAGAGAGTGATCTGGTGCAGAGATGGCTGTAGACTGTGCAGTCCAGTCTGGCCGGGGTGTAAGACGTTAGGCTGGAGAGAGGAATAATGTCAGATCTTTGAGAACAGAGGATGTGAACTTTGCTGGGTACCTACTGGGTGGTAACTGAAGGTATTTTGCTGGCCTGGGTGGAGCTTTAAAAGGAGTGATGTGAATAGTGAGAAAGCACCAGACAAAATCTGAATGACAGGCATTCTGTAAAATAACTGGCCTGTACTCTTTAAAGTATTAATGATGTGAAAGATGAAGAAAGACTGAGAAGCTGTTCCAGAGTAAAGGAAAATAAACATGACAACTGAAAGCAACTTGGTGACTTGGGAGGTGACTTTTTTTTTTAGCTCTAAAGACATATGATTGGGATAACTGGCAAAATTTGAATGAGGTCTATAGATTAGAAAATAGCACTGTATCAGTATAATTCCTGATTTTGATCATGGTATTGTGGTTATGTATGAGAATGTTTGTTCTTTTAGGAAATGTACACTTCAGCATTTAGGGGTAAAAGGACATATATCTGCAATTGTCAAAAGGTTCAGAAATAAAGATAATATACACACATGCATATGTCTGTGTATGTAACGCATATGCCAACCACATATATATGGGGTGCATTGTATCTATCTATCTGGAGAGAGAGAAAATATGAAATGTAATAAAATATTAATAAAGGTCTTCTTGAATTATTTGTACTTTTCTTGAAACTTTTCTGTAGAACCCAAAATGTGTCAAAATAAAAGTTAAAGGAAAAACTAAACCCCATAACGTAGATGGAGTGGAGTGACTGACCAGGGGGCTCCCAAGGGGCTAGTGCAGCTGTCCAGGTGAGAAGTAGTAAGTGCTGGGTGCCGGCAGGAATAGACAGGAGAAGGAAGCAAGAGGCATTCCACAGGTAAAGGTGCCTGTATTTGGCAACTCAATAGATACAATGCAGGAGCTCAGATGACTTGGAATCTTCAAGGCAAGATGCCAGAGAGAATGATGATCATGGTAGAGAGTGACTGACAACATTTCAAAATAAAAACTATAACTTTAGGAAAGAGATGTGAAGGGAAGTAACATAGACTGAGGCTAGAATCTCTGAACATTAATAGATATGTTGATCATTTTTGTTGTTGTTGTTGTTAAAGTATCCCAATTAAATTTAATTGTGGTCCAGCTGGTAAATTTCTACTTGTGCAACCAGCCAGAAAAGAACCTGCATCAATCGCCAGTGAGGATGAAGAGCACTGAATGCTGAAAGGCAAAAACAGCAAGCCCTCAGGTTGTGAGATGAGCTTTCAGAGGAGTGCAAGGGCTGGGCTGGGCTGGGTTGCTCAGCCCTCTCCGACTCACAGCCCTCTTATAGCGCTTCTCATAGCCCACCAAGCTTTGTGTCTTTATCCACCACTTGTGGGACCAGGCTCAGTAAGAGGCCCCTGTCCACCAGAGCTTGCTGGTGCCCTCTCACCTGCCTTCGATATCCTGAAATGTTAAGCCTCCACCCTCTTTGCTTTTCCCAAGTTTCTTCTCTTATCAGCTATTGTGGTAGAATGATTTATCTGCTCACAATTCTTCCTTCCCTTCCTTGCTCATCATATGGACTTCCCACCCACTGACTGTGGACTGGGCCACCTGGAAGAAATGACAGGTACAAATTCTGGGCAGAAGCATCACCTGTTTCTGTTTCCCCCCATGTCATCCTGTCCTCTGCCTGAACCACATGCCCTAGCTACTAGCTGCTCCATTAGCCTTCTCCACGTGGACCCAAACCCTTGCACCCAAGTCTACACAAGCCCAGCCAAGTTCAGCCAGGCCAAGCAGAGCCACGGCTGACCTAACAGATATAGGACAAAGAAATGAAGGTTTATTGTTGCAGTCGTTGAAGTTTTGGGGTTGTTTATTACACAGCATAATCACAACAAGAAGTGGTGGGTAACTACCAGTCTCTTGTCTATTTGGTTTGCAGCTTTTCCCTCACCCCTTGGATGTGATGCTTTAGAAGCTTTCTTTGGAACTACCAATGGCTTTTCTGGCCCCATTGGCCTCCCCCTATAAACCACCCTTAATCTGTGGATCATCTGATTTCTGCTCACCATCACCCCCACAACTCTGGCCCATCATGACAATTCCCTGGTACTTGCATCACCACTGGATGTTTACAGACCCACAGATCAGGAGATAGACATGAGGTGGACAGCATTCAGAATGTGAAGGTCCTCATCTATGTGAAATTCAGTTATTTAGAAAGCTTTCCTCTTTAGAACACAACTGAAAAGGAGTGAAAAGTGATTGGGACAAGCATATCATAAATGCTTCCCAAGTTCAAGCCCAAGGGCAGAAATGTATTACTCAGAGGAGAATTCCTCCCTCAGAACTTTATGCTTTTACATTGCATGCACTTTTAACAAATGCTCATATGGTTTTCAAGGCCACATCTGACAGGAGGAGGAGAGGAGTGCTGTAGGCAGGGACACTGACATCCAGGAGGAAGGACAGCTGACATTCTCATGGGAAGAGTGGAGATTAAAAACCAGGATGTTAATAAAAACAAAAAGCCCAGTGGCAAGGATCCCTATGCACCATGGGACAAATCTCTACAGTAGGTCAAAGTCATTGCTGGGGTTTTCTTTTAAATCAGCATTTAGCTATCTCAACATGTTATTTTACAGACAAGGGGCAGGGAGTGGGGGAAGCTCTCAAGTTAGTGGTGTCTAGGTGTCAATGTGCAGCTAAGCTTGTTAGGAGTGCTATCAGAAAAACCTATCAGAAATGAATTCTGTTCAGTTGAGTGACAAGCACTACATGTCTTCTTTTCAGGTTTGAATGGGTGGGGGCAGCAGTGGGCTGCAGTGAATTTCGTAAGCACAGAAGCAGTACTCCATGGTCTCATTAAGAGCAGGAAACTCTGAGTTGTTGTCGACCTTCCTGAGTTTGCGTGTACCATCCCCTCTGCTGTAATGCCTCCCCTCAAACTTTCAACCCTTGCTACCTTCTCTGACCAACTCCCACTTGTCTTCCCAATCTCAGCCTAGAAACCGTCCTCTGCGAGGCTTTCCCTGACTGCCTCCCCCTCCTCCCTAGTTTGGGTTGTGTCCTTCTGGTGCTGCACAGCCACCTCTACCCACTCCAGTCATGCACGTCCTTGACGACGCCATGCTGTACTCGCCCGTTTAGACGTGGGCATCCTCACCGGACTCTAACTCCTTGAAGGCGGGCTCCACGTCTGTCTAGAGCACCACCTTCCTTCGTGTCTGACAAACAGCAAACTCTCAGTGTGTATTCATTAAATGGATAACGCTCCCAGGCAAGTGGCTATACAACATCAGGGAATCTGCACTACAACCACGATAACAAAATGAAAATACTCATCACATGTTATCCTGGACAAGAAGGACACTGAGCTGTGTTATGGTTGGCAGTTCTTGATGGTGAGGTCAAGATTTTAGGTCATATTCCAGTATGCCCAGCCACAGGCTCCAACTTGGACTCTAAAGGTATCTTTCCCACTCATGTCCCTGCTTTCTGAAGGACATACATGGTGGTACTTCCCATCTAGTGCTGGGGACAGCAGGACAGGGCTGGGCAGGGAGGAAGAGGGATGGCCATGCTGCCGTCTGGAAAGGAGCCGGTGTGCACACAGAATGAACAATGACTCCGGGGGACTGGGAAACCATGTCGGGGCAAGATGCTCCCCCAAAGAAAGGCTTGTGAGGAGGAACCCTCTCTCAGGCCCCGATCAAAGGACATTTTGTTCTGGCTATCAAAATAGCTTACACCCTTCAGATTATGAGACTGACGTGCTGCTGGCAATGTTTTAAAAAATGGCTTACAACCATTGCTGTCTGCAAGGGAGTGGTTCCAGTTTTATAGAAAAGGTCAGAAAATGTGAGAAAATAAGAGGCATCAGGTAAAGCAGTTTGTTAGAATGGAAACTAGGAGTCTACATGTCTGGGCTGTAGTCCAGTTTTTTCACTAATTTCTCTGTGTACTTAACACAAGTCCCAGAGTCTGCTTGGGTCACAACGTCTTCATCTGTAAGCAAGGAAAGTAAGCAAGATGGTCTCTGTCATCCCCTCCAGCTCCCCATCCAGTTCCCCGAAACAGTATGTTCATCATGATGACGAAGAGTTATGAATTAAAAAAAAACTCAAAACACATATTTTAGCAAAATACTTAATGAAACGGGAAAGTGTTCATGCTATATTTTTAAGTGAAAAAAGCAATTTATAAAGTGGGATGTAGTATGTTCTCAATGGGTATAAATACACACATATATATGTTTGTGTGTGTATGTCTGTGTGGGTAGATGTATAGTAAAATTTCACACATACAGAAAAATGATCGGACTAAGACAAAGCAGATTATTACCAGTGGTGGCATTGGAATTACTGCTATTTTATTCTTGGTTGGGCTTTTGTATTTTTATAATGTTTCAGTAAAGTACAAGTTTTACATTATTAACTGGAAAAAATAAATTTCTGTGAATATGTTCTTTTGATCATTAAGTTAATATACATACCTTCTAATAGAGCTAATATTTTGTACCTATGTAATTAAAATTAAAATGATAGTGGACCATTAATGACTACAGTAGAGCTTTGTAGCTATAAAGTGAGCTACACCTGTGCAAATAGAACACAAGTCACTTCGTTTTTGGCTCCAAATTATTAGAGTTCAAGCACCAGTGAGAACGGAGGCAAGCCCCGTGGTCTGGAGCTTAGGAACCGCACAGGCTGCAGACACAGCATGATGCTCCTCCCGCCCTTTTTCTGAGCTGATCTCTGAGGTCCTCAGCTGCACATAGAGCCTGCTTCTTCCCTGCCCGTCATCTGAGCCTTTGCATTGTCTCCTCTAATAAATATTTAACAATTAGTGTGATAGTTTGATTCTGTCGCCAACCAGCTTCGGTCACGCTGATAAGAAGAAATCACAACCTGCAGCTAAAGTGAGCCAAACAATGGAAGTTAGGAGGAGACGGCCGTGCGATGTGAACCCAGAACAGGCGGCAGACGCTCACTCTCGTGGCACAATAAGCTTCAAACATTAGGTGGAACGTTAATTCCCACACTGCGTGATTTCTTTTCCTTCTTTTTAAATGACTATGGTATTGAGAGGAAAAGAGATATAGGGGGAGCTCTTGGCTGGAGTCAGATCTCCTCAGTGGCGTTCCCACCCTGCTCCACCCTCATGACCTACAGCTCCCTCCTTTCAGCACCAGGAGCTTCAACACATCGAATGGTATGATGCTAACAGCCTGAAGGTTTTAGAAGACGTTAGGGAACCCCCCAACCAAGAAAATACCCAAGACTTCAAGGGCTGTGAAGAAATGAATCATCCATTGCTGGAGTTGACCCCGCAATGCCAATTTTATTGAAGACAGTTTAATTTCATCTTGTAATTCCATCACCTTTGCCAGCATTTGGCTAGGAATAGGCTGGTGACTAGAAAAATCTGCTAACAGGACTTGGGAGAAGTCAGCTGAGGGCTCCCGGGAAGCACAAGAAGAATTAGTCTTGCTTCTTAAGGACATTGTCTTGTCTGCATGTGACTTTTGGAGCTGCCTCAGTCATCTTCTACCAGCCTAAGATTTAAGACGACATTAGTGGTAACAGACTGGGGAGGTGGAGCAAAACCAGAGATTTAGCAGCATGTCTGAGCCCCTGAATCAAGCAAGCCTGAGCCTCTGCACTTCCAGTTATGGAAGGTCATACATTCCTTACGTTTAGTCACTGGGAGTTAGGGAAGAGGGAGAGGTCCAGGGGAGAGAACTGCTGTGGGTGAGAGGAGTACCCGCAGGGCATAACTGTAAGGGGTAGACAGTGGTAGCTGAGCTCACAGATGGAGCTGTGTGACTTCGGGAGACCGGGTCCACCTAACCCTTTGCCTCCCTAATTAAGTAGAGTTTGCAATAAAGCAAAACTGAAGGAAAGAACTTCCCTTGGGGTTTTTTTGGGTGTGTGTGTGTGTGTTTTCTCAGCCAATGTAGCAGGGTTACAAATAACTAAGACTCTGTACTCATATGTACAAAGAAGATGTAGTTAATTTTCTATAAGCCTCCACCCTTACTCGGTGCTGGAGGAACTTGCTAATTAACGTGCTAATTAAAGTTTCTGTCTCTTGGGGGTTAAATAATCTCCTGAATCAGACTATTCACAGTTTGGTTTCTGAGTGGGGCTGATATAAAGCATATATTTTGCGTGACATGGTCTCTCTGGGTAAATTCTCAGGCTTACAGGAACATCTCTGTGGGAACTGAGGCCAGTGCTGCACTACACCTCTTCTCTTTCCTAGATCTATAAAGTATATTACTGGGTTTCGTGGGGGCGTCTTCTAGGGGCTTGCTGGTCTCCGCTACAGTATGGCTCGTCTGATCTGCACCCTTAACTGGTAATCACTGTGGTGTGGCTGGTCCCATCTGGCCCTTTCAGGTCACAGCCTGGTACCCGCCCCTAGAGTCTGCAGTCCCAGGCACCTGCTCCTATATCAAGACCCCTCTCATAGGAGCCTCTTCATCCTGCTGCTGCCCCGGCTCCCTCAGCACTTCCCATTTCTTCAGCAGGCCACACGGACATCTCCGCAGGCCAGATGAGGCCAGCAGGGAGCCAGGAGCAGTGCCCCATGCTCACCCTGCTCCATCTCTGTCATCCGCATTGGACATGGAGCCAAGCAGTGAGCCAGGGCTCCCCAGGAAGCAGTTGCCTCCTCCAGGCTTCTCCCAGGGAGCGGCATGGAGCCTCATGATTGAGGAGCCTTAGTTCCCACCAAGATGTTCCCATAAGCCCACTCATTCAAGAATTGGGCTCCAAAAGGGGAGAAAATGCCTCCTTCCCTCTTTTCACAGATCTGAAGGTGTTGAGAAGTTCATGCTTATCATGTCTCCATCTCATCTACCGGCTTTCCCCCACCTACGACTCTAAGATCAAGAAAACCTGGTATGGAACTGTCAAAGAAGCAAGATCTGGGCCACAGAAATCCCTTCTCTACCTCCACAAATCTTTGCTTTTAAGACTTTTGAAGTCACTAAATTGCTTAAGTAAAACCTTCCAGATTTGAAATTCAAATGGCCTTTTTTCTCTACGCAGTATTAACTTTTTCATCATGTGGTACAATGAGCCTCAAGGTTGCTTAGATGTAGGAGGCCACACAGGATTGGACTTAAAGGAAAAATGACAATAAATCAATTATATCCACCTATATATTATATATACTAATTATGTGTCTAGTATATATAATCATATAATGTGTGTGTGTATATACATATATATATATATAGCTATACTAGCTAGTAGGGAATAAATGGAGACACGGGTTGGGGGTTATCCCACCACCTACCCAGGAACACAGAGCGCACTGCCCCATTCTCTCCCTCCTTTGCAGCCCCATTGCCAAGGTAAGAAATCCAAGTTGTCTGGGCTTTTTGATCACCTATAAATCCTTCCTGAATGATTTGATAAATAGTTAAAATCAGTCTTACAGATTTCTATTCATCTCCACTGTTACATTAAGGAATTATACTGAAAATGTTACAAGATAATCTTTGAATAAATACTGTTTAAATGAAGAGGGGTCTGTAACCCTGTCTAATTAAATCTCAAATTAAGCTTAGAGAATGAGGAAGGCCAAGTCTGTTAGGGAATTAAAAAAGGACAGAACAAATATCAAAACCACCATAGCAATAGCAAACCACATGCTTCTAAACTTGAGATACCATTGGCCCAGGAGAGTGTATAGTCATAAGGACAGGGAAAAATCACCTATTTTTCCAGTATGGAAAGTAAAGTCAGTGTCTGATGAAGAAATTTTTACATTAATGATTCCTGAATCTATCCTTTAAGACAGAGTTTTTCCTTTTTTTTTAACTGCAACCCATAATAAGAAATGCATTTTCTTTTCTGCGATGCGCTCTTACAATAGGGAAGAAACTTTGTGTTCTATTACATGTTAACTATTAAAGGAATACTGTCTATAAGCTAAAATACACATCATGGCCCATCTCTGGGGGCCCTGCCTCCCAGGTAATGAGTGTTAGGCTAAAATACCTTTGTTTAGCTCACAGGAAACCTCCTGACCAGGCCCAACTGTGAATGGCTGCAGGAAGGAAGACATTAACACATCCCTTCTGGAGTCTGGCCGGAACCAGGACATCACTCTCTCCCCTTTTAGTATAAAAGAAGCCTGATTTCTAACTCAGGGAAGATGAGTTTTTGGGACACTAGCCCACCATCTTCTCGATCTGCCAACTGTCCAGATAAAGTCACTATTCATTGCCCCAACAAATTGTCTCTCTATTTATTGGCCTGTCCTGTGGTAAGCAGGAAGAGCTTGGACTCAGTAACATTCTGATCTATTCTCTTTTTTCCTAGTCTATTCATTTTTTTTTTTCAAATGCTGGTAGTGACCACTAAATTGACATCATGGCCCACTAGTGGATTATGATCTGTAGTTTGAAAAGTGCATATTGCCTTTTAAAATATTTCTCAAAATGTGATCCAGAGACCTCCCCGAACACACACTATATCAGATTCTCCTTACATATGGGGTTCTCATTTTAAAATGCAGATTCTGAGACCCTTCTTTCTTTCCTGGGCTCCGAACGTGAAGACATTTGCCTATGGCAGAGGCTCCCAGCCTCTATTCTTGTTCCGTCATGGGTCTAGGACCAGGGCTGGGATGATTGCAAACCATGGGTTCAAAGTAGTAAAGAGGGACCAAAGATAGAAGTCAAGCTCAGTGCTGAAGGAGGCTTAACAGGCATCAGATCTGAGGGGGTGAGGGGAAGCTCCAGGACTAATGGGGCACAGGTCAGTAGGCGAGAAGAGCAGGAGGTGCCAAGTAAAGCGGAACAAGGTGAGGGGGCGGGGCCTTGCTGGATTTGAAAGTGCGGAACTGAGCTGCCAGCCAAGGTCCAGGTAGGGTCCACGATCCGTCCTTCTGGCCAAAGGCAGCATCTGAGAGTAGGGCCTGTGATTCCAGTTGAAATAAGCTCCCCAGGAAATTTTCATGCAAATAAAGTTGTAGCGACATTGCCAGGCACAAGTCATGTCATTCGTTCTCCAAGAAGGAGAAGATTAAAATTTGCAGCTGCGGGCATGGAATAAAGGTCTAACATGCAGCCATCCACCAACGTGAAGTTTAGTCACTTCCCCATCATAATAAAGCACATTTACTTCTTTCACTGGCATCTCCCTTCTACCCTTCTCCACAGTTTCAATAAAATATTTGATCTTTTGCCAGGGACCCCATAATTGGCTTCAGTTGCTAACTGAAATTCAGATCCGCTTGTCACTACTAGGTGAGATGCAGGGCCCACATCCACCCAAGGACATAGGAGGGCAAACATGTTAGCCAGACTGAAACAGGATTTTGAATAAAACAGCCTTGAGGGTAGATCATCCAGGATCTGCAAAAACTTTCATCATCTTGAAAACCAAATCCAGAAAGCTAATATATTCATTTTTAATGAAGAAAATGTAACTCTCAGGAAGATGAATGCTTGTGAGCCTCTCCCCGTAGGCAGTTTTCCTGGGATACTAAATAATCAGAACACTGCTTGGTGATCATGCCATCACAGCCAGTGGAACTAGCCAGGTGACCCTTCTGCCTATTGACATTGGAATAGATGCATCTCAGGTCTTCTCTAGGGACACAGTTTTCCCCAGGTCAGTAGGTTCCAATCATGGGGCACTCATATTCTGGATGTTTTGTAAACATGCTGCTGGCTGAAGAATCTCTGTATGTAAATTTTCTTTCTCATTTTTATACAACAAAAGTTTCAAACCTCTTTCTTCTATTTGTTTACTTAAGGAAAACTCAGACAAGCAAAATACACAAAATAAAAAATACCCTTCTGGACTGCCATTAACATTCTGGTGATTCTTCCAGACTCACTGGTTGTTATCTATTGTTGTTCTGATTTTTCTGAGCACAGTAGCCTGTCACCCCTCCCTTCCCCCACCAGGGGTAGGTCCCAGCTCTGGGGGTGGGGGAAGTGGGGACAGGGCAGAGGGGACAAGCAGAACACACAGTTCTTGGGGTGGAATTTAGATGTGCTGAATGTGACGGCAGCAGTTTGAGCAGGCAGCAGTGTGCTCCATCAAAACACAGAGGCAGACACTCTGAGAGCTTGCTTAGCCCACATTCTCTTGTAACTGAAATGTCCCCATGAGCTACCTCCTGTGCATGGGGAGCAGGTCTGGTCAGTGGTGAGCACGTGATAATTACTGCTGATAGCAATGGACCATTTTTTCCTCTGTCAATCACTGTTTGAATATTTCTTGAGGGTCTACTTTGTTCTAAGCACTTTTCCACACACTGAAAACACAGAAACAAATAAAACCCAAACGAAATCCTGCTCTTATGAAACTTCCATCCTCACGTGGAAGCAAACAATTTTTCAAACAAATGAAATAAATAGTATATTAAATGGTGATAAATACTATGGAGAATAATAAGGCAGGAAAAGGGGGGGGGGGTAGCAGGCTGGAGGAGAGTAGGATTTTAAATACAATGATCAGAAAGGCCCCTTAAAGAAGGTGACACTTGAATAAGCATCAGAAGGAGGTCAAGTAGTCAGGCAGTGAGCTGTGTGAAAAAGTGTTCTAGGCAGAGGGAACAGCAAATGCTAAGACCCTGAGCAGCCAGAGTGGCTGGGTTGGGGTGTGGGAATAAGGAGAAAAGAGGAGACGAGGTCAGAGGCTAATGGGTTCAGGTAAGGGCCAGTTTGTGTTGAGCTTTGTTTAGAGGCCGCTGTAGTGACTTGAAACTTTACTCTCAAGTCAAACGGGAATCCCTGGGTATGGGAAGTAGGAGAGACCTATTCTGATCTCCTTTTAACAAGCTCCCTCTGGCTGCTGTGTTGCAAGCAGACTGTTGTGGCCCAGGGTAGTGGGAGCCTATTGTAACCCTTCAGGGGATGGGCAATGATTGCTCAGACGAAGGCAGTAGCAATGGAAATTGTGAGAAGTGGGTGGCAAGTTTTGGGGTGTGTTTTAAAGAGGGATCTGTCAGGATTTGCTGACCCATTAAAAGTAGGGTTCAGAGAAAGAGGGGAATCAAGGTTAACAGAGCAACTGGAAGGATAAAGTTGCCATTTCCTGTGACAAGGAAAGCCATGGGAAACAGGTTGTGGGAGCAAGATCAGGTATTCAGTTGGATATAAGTTTGAGGTGCCTACTAGACATAAAAATGGAGACAACTGTCCTTCAGGCATATGTTGAGAATACCAGTATGTGAGACAGAAGGAGATCAATTAGAGAGAAGTAAGTAGAGAAGAAAAAAGGTCTAACCAACCTGCAGAATGGGAGAAAATATTTGCAAATGATGTGACTGGCAAGGGCTTGATTTCCAGAATATACAAACAGCTCATACAACTTAATAACAAAAAACAAACAACCCAATCCAAAAATGGGCAGAAGATCTAAACAAGTAATTCTCCAATGAAGACATACAAATGGCTAATGGGCACATGAAAAAATGCTCAGTATCACTATCAGAGAAATACAAATCAAAACTACAATGAGGTATCACCTCACACCAGTCAGAATGGCCATCATTAAAAAGTCCATAAACAATAAATGCTGGTGAGGGTGTGGAGAAAAGGGAACCCTTTTTACATTGTTGGTGGAAAATGAGTTTGGTGCAGCCATTATGGAAAACAGTATGGAGATTCCTTAAAAAACTAAAAATAAACTTACTGTATGAACCAGCAATCTTACTCCTAGGCATGTATCTGGAGGGAACTCTAATTCAAAAAGAAACATGCACCCCAATATTCATAGCAACTCTATTTACAATAGACAAGACATGGAAACAACCGAAATATCCATCAATAGATGATCAGATAAAGAAGTTGTGGTATATATACACAATGGAATACTACTCAGCCATAAAAAGAATAAAATAATGTCATTTGCAGCAACATGGATGGACCTAGAGATCATCATTCTAAGTGAAGTAAGCCAGAAAGAGAAAGGAAAATGCCATATGATATCATTTATCTAAAAAAAAAAGGACACAAATGAACTTATTTATAAACAGAAACACATTCACAGACATGGAAAACAAACTTATGGTTACCAGGGGGATAGGGAGTGGGCGGGATAAATTGGGAGTTCAAGATTTGCAGATACTAACTGCAATACTATATATAAAATAGATGAACAACAATTTTCTACTGTATAGCACAGGGAATTATATTCAAAATCTTGTAGTCAACTATAAGGAAAAAGAATATGAAAACAAATATATGTATGCACATGTATGACTGAAACATTATACTGTTCTCTAGAAGCTGACACAACATTTTAAACTGACTATACTTCAATTTAAAAAAAAAAAAAAGGTCTAACGACTCTCCCTGGGTCACACCACTACGTAGAGATCCAGGAGATGAGAAAACACCAGAATACAAAACTGAGCATGAGAACCCAGTGAGGTGAGGGAGGGAACTAGGAGTGAGAAGCCCAAGTGAAGGAGGAGGGGATGGCCAACTGAATCAGTACTGTGGGCAGCCAAGGGAGACAAGCTGGGTTTGGAGACGTGGGAGTTATTAACGGCCTCAACAACAGCAGTTTTGGTGGAGCCATAGGGGGATGAAAGCTTGGTGGTATAACTGAGCAGTACCCTATGGTGCCTTCCCAGAACAGATTCCATCCCCGACCCCTGGCCCATGTCCTCCACCTACCTCTCATCAGTAGAAAAACTTTAGTCTCCTAGGCTTCTCTGAGTTCCAAAGAGTACATTTAATCAGAGAAGTGAGAAAATGCAAAAAGAAAGGAGAACAGTCAAGCAAGAGAAAATAACGATAGTTTAGCCATTAAACAAAGTCAAGGACATTTAGTTCATCCTCAAGGACTATAGATAATATTCTGAGCCACATCCTTTGAGCCATTTTGCAGATACTGAAGCCCCCACGAGGTAGAAGTTAACTGTATGCTGCTCATAAGCATGTAGACCCCAGACTGGTCAGAACCAGAAGGTTGATGATGCTGACTCCTGATTACCTCACCATCAACCAATCAGAAGAATGTGCAGAGCTGATCACACACCCCACAACCCTCTTCCCTCACCCTGCCTTTAAAACACCTTTCCCAGTAAGCCTTGGAGAGGTTCAGGCCTTTTGAGCACTAGCAACCTGGACTCCTTGCCTGATGCCCTGCAATAAAGGCTGCACTTTCCTTCAGCACAACCTGGTATCAGTAGCTTGGCTTTACTGTGCACGGGCAAGCACACCAGTTTGGTTTGGTAATGGTGGGGGTAGTTTAAGATAGTGTGTGAGAAGAGGAAGTGGAAACAGAATAGACAATTCTCTCTGCAGGTTTTGTTCTAAAGGGAAAGAGATATAATGGAGTGGTAGCCAGAGACAGACAGGAGAGTCTAGGGAGGGCTTTTGACTTTGATTTTTTTCATGGTAAGATAAATTGCAGTTTGTCTGTAAGCTGGTAGGCATGATCCATCAGAGAACGGGAAATGATGGCACAGGGAAGAGAAAGGAGCATTGCTGGTGGGGTGTCCTTGTGTAAAAGAGAGGGCGGGGCCCGAGACATGAGTGCATGGATGCACAGCCAGACCTCCTCCGTGGTACCAGGACGCAAGCCAAGGCAGAGGACCCGGGCACAGACACTTGTTACCGACCTGTGGTGGTGGTGGGAGTTTGTGGACATTTTCTTCTCATTGCTTTTGGATTCTCAGTGAGATACAAAACAAGTCACTCGCTGAGAATGAGTTTGGGGCAGGAATTGTGGGAAGGATAAAGAAAGAGAAGCACTTTGAGGAGAGGGGAAGAATGAATGGATTAAAGGAATGCACTCTTGCTCTAAGGCACTTTTTAGTAATTCATTCATTAATCCTTACAATAGCCCTCTGTACTAGGAACTGGTCTCCTCCACTAAAAATAAGGAAACAGGATGATGAAACAGAGAGCCCCAGTAAAGCAAGTCCTCATGAGAGGCAGGCTCCACCAGCCAAGGGTGAAAGCAAGGAGTACGTCATTAACAGACCTGCCTCAGACCCCGAAGCACTTCAGGGGCTGGTTCTTGTGTACCCGTACGATTTGCCTTATTTTTTTTTAACCTCAGTGATGAAGGTCCATTCCATATAATAAGAAAAGTCTAATTAGCACAGTGCTAGAAAATATGAAAACTGACCCAGCCCTTTCTCTCTGCCTGTCAGAGAGTATGATGGGAGGTAGGGGTTCTGTTTACATCTAACAGGTCATTTCTAAGCCCTCCTGCCTCTTGGTTTGAATTCAGTTAGACTTCCCAAGCACTGGCATAGTTCTGGTTCTAGCTCAAGAACTGTTTTATTACTTAGAGTCCCTTCACTAAAGCATTGCCTGAGAATGACAAATACGGTCTTTCAAAGACTAGACCTTTCCTAAGGAATAAAAGAGGCTATTTTAATCAAGTTAAAGAGAGCGAGCTGGAATGTTTAACATTTCAGTCCGTTAAGTTGATCTTATTTGCATAAACCACCTCTGACTCTAATTTGTGAAGAGTTTTCTGTGTATAACTCAACTTGCCAATTAATAGGAGTCTTTTCTTTACTGTCACTATTCATTCCTTTTCCTTGATCCCAGAGTTACAATTTTACCTTGATGTGTCAATACAAATGGTGACAACTACTGATTGTGTTGACATTCAGTCTCGTTCCAAATACTTTAATCAAAAATATGTGTAACCACGCGTATCTGCCAACTGTTAATTAAAATAATTTTTGCTACCATCTTCCCCATTTTAAGTAGCAGTTATGACTTTGGCATATGTCTTTATCAGAAAAGGAAACATCCACTTTTCTGTTTTTGGAGTAGTACATGAGGAAAAGACAGTACTTTATGGCTTAAAGCAGCCTAGCTAAAATCTGACACGAGAACCCTCATTCAGATTCTAGTTTTGAGATATCGACCCAAATCAATCTGACTTTGGTTTGGAAAAGGTTTTTTTTTCTGGCTCACTTGGTCTTCATAAATGCTGTGGCCATTCACTCTGTAAATGCAAACTTGACCTGATGTGATTTTGGAGAAGAAGGCTCTTTTGCAATGAACTGCAACCCCACACCTTTTCTCTTCGCTACCACCCATTTTCTGGATTCCAAGCTAAACTGGAAGTGAGAAAATAATATCTCAGAGTTCTCATTGACCCCATTTAGATCCATCTGCCCTGTAAGAACACATTTTCACAAAATTATCGAGACCCCTTTAATAGAAAAGGAAAAGGGTAGCATTCATATCAGCTGTTCAGTACAAGGATGTAAAGACACACACAAAAGTAGTTTCATTTAACGGAAGTCATTGTTGTGCCAATAGTTTTATGGTATGACATTCACCATCAACAGCGAGATGGATTATGTACCCATTGTTAAAACGCTCACCACATCACATTTGGGGTTCAACTGAGAGGAACTATGGCACTGTTTTGACCAATTTATACGACTCACAGTATTGAATGGCTGCCACATGTCAGTCACTGTACTAGTAACTGGGAATACGAAATCAGGGAGGATGCGGGATTGGAGGGCATGTAGCACACTCAGACAGAGATGTGCCTGTGAAGGGAAAGTCCTGTAATGAAAAATGCTTATCTGGTGGATTCATTCTGAGTACCACAATATGGATTATCTTTGCAATTTTTGGATAGGTTGAATTGATTGAGAGAGCTCTCTGAGATAATACTTGAGAAATTATTTCTAATTTTTGTAAAGTTAATCAAAGGTATGAGAATGCCTGAACTCACACTGAGGAACAAGAACAATAGTTTACCACTCAGTTAACAGTTTAAATGATAGAGCGATAGAGAAATAGAAGTAGAATAAATAAAAATGCAATATCGTGGTGCTTGCAGGATTAACTTCCAATCTATCCTTACCGCAAATTAGTGATTTATTTCTCTTTGGCTCTACACTGTCTTCTCCTTGTTCAGGTTCTATTGAGAGCTATTCCCGCTCCGCGCTGGTCTGGCCTTGAATGGCTGCTCCCTTGTATCAAGGCACTTGTTGCCCGTTTCAGAGCTCTGTTTTCTGATTTGCAAATGTACAGGTTCAGATGTTATATAATAGGTTCTCATCAATTTTATTTCTTAGGAGATTTGCTTTGTTAAGTAAGCTTGGCAAAATGCTTGCCAATATATACTCATTAACTGGGAATCGCTTCTCGATTTGCATACTGCTGATGCTTTTGATCTGTCTCTATTCTGAATGTTCCTGAAGCCTCTCAGGAAAAATAACATATGGGTTGCATTTGAATTGGAAAAGAATTCTCCATCGCACAGAAATTACAGGTGCCACAATTCTTATCTCATCTCTTAACCTTTAAACAGCCGTCTGTTTAGACACCAGCAAAGTCTTAGGAGCATGCATTCTAATAGGGGTTGTACTTTCAAACTGGAGGTCTACACAAAATTCTGTGAGATTAGTGAAGATGGGATAATTAATTGCCCTGGGTGTTGGAGGTTCCCTGGGAGAATTCACAGAGGAGCTAAACCTTGAGAAAAGACTAGACATTGGCCAGGGAACCAAGTGCAGAAGGATTTCCAGCTAAAGAGGAAAGACATAGAGGGGGTAAACTTTCATTATATTTAATTCAGTCACTACTTTTAAGTAATTATGATCTAGTGTACTCTGGTTATACTACCAAAGACGAGGGCCAACCCTGGAAATTGGGGAGAAGACTTGCTCTTCAACTTCAACTTTAAGTATCTAGTTCATCCCACAAAGACCAGCTCTCCTGAGAAGCTGTTAAACTCCTCTTCACATCCAAAGTATTTGTCCTGCACCCTCATTCACTCAGGACGTTTGCTTTAGCTTTCCAAGGCAACAATTCTTTATTTCAAAAGGCCCAAGATAAAACCTCAATAGTGGATCAGAACTGAGACAGTACTCTTTCCAGGAATAATGATATTTGAACAGGTTGATTCTAAATGCAAAAAGGTTTACTGAAAATTGGTGAATCTTTATTTGTGGAATTTTTGTTATTTTGGTAGATTGGTGGGGATCTGTTTTAGTACAGTAACTTTAATGTCTACTCTCATAACATGGAGAGACCTGGGTAAAATATCATCCCTCCCTTGAATAATCAGATGTTAACATTGTCTCTTAGCCATGGTAATCTTTGTTTCATTTGCCCTTTTAATCAAAATTATATTTTTTCTGAGGGGAGAAGATATAGCTCAGTGTAAGAGCACATGCATGCATGAGGTCCTGGGTTCAGTCCCCAGTACCTCCATTAAAAAAATTTTTTTTAGATAAATAAATGAACCTAATTACTCACACCCCCAAACTATATTTTTCACTTTGCATGAGGAACTGATTTCACTGGAATCTGGAATATCTTCCTCAGCCTTTAATTTGTTTTAAAACTAGGAAGAGAGATGGCAATTTTTTTTTAAGTGCCGAGAAATTTTTACTCATTTAGCTGAACAAGATTGCATTATAGAGTGTTTTTCTTTTGCAACGAGGCTTAAAAATGGTAATTTACCTAACTTCTTTAATTTTTGTGCAAAGCCTTCCATCACTATTCTGGCTTCACTGCTAGTAAGAGAAAACACAATGGGAATACATTAACTAAAGCTTCTAATAAGATTCTGTAGCTATTGGTCCTAAACTCTAGGGAAACCATAAGTCCCTAATTACAGTTTATCAATTGCAATTAAGTCTTTCAACTACTCCCTAGATGTCCTTAAGAAAAGGCAAACGAGTTGCTAATAAATTCTAGAAAAGATTGAAAGCTCGTCCTGTGGCTATCAAGGGGCCGCTAGGACATGTGGGAGAAAACCCTACACTGCAGTTGGGATGTCTTTACCAGAGAGTAGCTCCAGTTTTTCTGACACAGTCTCAGGACGCGGGTGCTCTGTGCAGTGGCTCTTGTGGAGGTGGGTTGGTCGTAGGCATGATGGCTCTGACTGTCTCTGTAGACTATGAGTCCATACTGTGGAGGATCCTGCTAAACATTCACATTTTCAAGTATCCCAGTTTCAAAAACCTAGAGTTAAGCGCCCAGGACGAGTCAGGTTGTGGATGGAAGAGACTCACTACAAACCAGAGAAGCAGGACAAAGATGAGATGTGGCGTTTAGTGTGAAGGGCAAGGATGGCATACAGGGGGCTGAAGGGATAATCTAGCAAAGCTGCCTGGAGCCACGCCATGAGCCTGGGATGACACTCAGCCTTTCTGGTGTGACAGCTGTGCCTTGCTTATGAATAGATGGAAAGAGCCCTCTGTTTAATTTCCTCTGATCAGGTCCCTTTAGTTGTAGTATCCTTGAACTGGAACCCTGTTCTTGGTTTTATATCTGAAAAGACTCAGCACCTCACTCCTGGTGTCTTGCCTCCTTCTCACATGCCACTGAAGGATAGGCAGCTTTCTGGTTATCTACAGCTGTGTAACAACAAACCACACACAAAACTTAGATGCTCAAGGTAGTTACAATGTTTCCTTTTTTCCATACAAACCTACAGCTTGGGCAGGACCTAGTGGGAACAGCTACACTCTTCTCCAAAGGGTTAGCTGGGGCCATTTGACTGGGGGCTAGAGGAACTATCTTCAAGATTTTGTGCTCACGTGGCTGGAAAGTTTGCACTGGTTATTGCCAAAGAGCTCAACCAGGCCCATAAGCCCAATACTTTGATCCTTTCCGTGGGCTGCTTAGGCTCCCTCAAAGCATGGTGGCTGAATTCCAAGGGAACCCGGCAAAAGCTGCATGGCCTTGTCTAACAGCCTCCCTGGAAGCCATGCACTGTTACTTTCACGGCTCTCTGTTTATGGAAACAGTCACAAGGCAGGCCAAATTCAAGGAGGAAGGGACTTGGACTTCTCACTTGATAAGGGAAGTGGCCAAATCCTAGAAAGGATTTGGAAAGTGTAACAAAGTGGTCCCTTCCACTGAGAGGGGTCCTGTTCATGAGGCACCTGATGCTCTGCGTTCTCTCTACTCAAGTCCCACCAGTCTTCAGGCTCCCAATTCCTTTGTAGAAGCTTCTGAATGTATTGTAGCCCTCACCAACCTTTGTTTCATGTGTCAACTGCCTAATGAAAATGTAATGTCTGGATTACTCTTTTAAAATAAATTCTAAACTAGCTTGTAGACTGGTTTTCTCATCTGTTAAATTAAGCATTGTGGAATAATTTCACAGGTTCCTTGAGCACTAAGATTCTTTCTCTCTCTGTATCAGTATTAAGAAGATTATGTACTATGAAGAACATTGTATACAACAACTGGCTTATACTCCTCAAAATATCAGGGTCATGAAAGACAAAAGAAGGCAGAACTGTTCCATATAAAAGGTGACCGAAGAGACATGACAACTAAACGCAATCCTGGAATCTTGGATGTAGGAAGAATGCTATAGAGAACACTATTTGGCAAAATTAACGTACTATACAAACAATAACCATTATGCAAATATGCATAGAATTTAAATGAGTTTGATCTGAATATATTTGAATTCCAATACTTAAGAGTGGCATGATTGACATTACAGCAATCATAAAAATCAACACTTCTTTATATTCCAAACACCCCCCAATCAGCAGCAAGGCATGATCAGGTGAGGCAAACAAATGGAAAATGTTTAACCAAATAGTCCCCCTTTTAGGACCTTTTAGTGATTCCAGCAGCAGCTCAGCTCCAGGTCTCCCTGACTTCATCTGACCTCCTTCCTAACCATGAGAGCCTCCTGCTCCCGCTGGCAATAGAGAAATGGAGTGAACACTCAGCTTCTGCTGCGGCTCTGATTGCTTGTATCTTCACCTGCACCATCCTTGCTGACTCCCTTTGCATTCAAGACTTTGCCCACATCTTATCTGTTCCACTGGCATCTGCCTACCCAGTTCTAAAGTTGGACAGGTCTCTCCTCTTAATTGAAAGTCCCCTCCGTCAGTCTACAGAGTCTGGGTCTGTTGGATTCCACACTATGGGGTAACTCTGATGAGTCCTGGATCCTCACTGACCTGTTTCTGTAAGTATCGGCATCAAGTTCCCATAAGAATTCTGTCTCTCATCCCTAACTGCTGCCAAATAGCAATTCCAATCTTTAACTTATAGCTCTCATCAATATTAAATACATTTTAAATATTAAAAGGTATTCCTCATTTCACAACTGAAGTGACCCTTGGCTTTGCCTTTCTGTCCTCCACAGCTTCCTTGCTCACCTCCTGGCCCTCAGGCTGATTCACCCATCATTCCATGCCACCTCTGCCTACCTGGTCCTCTTTTCTCTCTGTCCCCTCTCTCCTGCTCTTATAAATTATGAAGCTCAATTTGGCTTCTTTCCTTCACTTCCCCCTTCCTCCTGTCATATGGGCTTTTTTTTCTCACCCACTTCTGATTCTGCTCTGGCATCTGCAAGCACAGGAACTGTTCTGGGATGGATAAACAGAGAGTGAGGAAGAGCAAGAAGATAAACCAGCAAACACAAGGTTCTCTTTTCTAAATGCGAGGAGGGAAAGGGACTGGAAACATTTATATGTTAATATATATATATATATTTTAAACTCCCATCATAATAGGTAATTGTGAAACACCACACAAAAGACCTGAATGAATGTTCCCACAGTAAAGAAGGTGCAAAAAAAGATCAAATTTCTTCTTTTTTCTTTATCAAGTCAACTCTGCTTCTGAGCCCACCTTTTCAAGATTAGTGAGATATCCAATATCAATATGTTTCTGTCAATTCCTTCCCTAGCCACTTACCCTTCCTTGTGTCATACCAAGTGATTGTCTCCAAATTGTTTTCCACAGTTATTGTGCCAATTTATATCCCGCTAGCAGTATATAAGATTCTTGTTGCTACACATAAATTATTAGGCCATATGTAACAGTGTCTAACTGAAATTTTCATTGTTTCAGTGAATCCAGCTAATATAAAAGGCAAGATACCAGCAAAGTTTTCAATGACCCACTCTACTATAGGTGGCCTTACAGAGGAGAAATCAAATTTTGGAGTTTTCCAATGGAGGAATCCAATGTTGTCATTATTTTGATCTAAAATGATCCCACTGTCCTAAAAATAATCTGAGGATTCTTAGATTATAGATACCTTCCAGGTGTTAAGACTGTCATGAGAAGTTTGTTATCATGTTGGGTTAGAAAGGAGATAGATATAGATAGATATAGATATATGGATATAGATATAGGTATATAGGTGATGAAGCTGAGAGAGGTGATTAGACAGGCTTACTGACCCTGGCTGGTTATCAACAAGGGAAAGAAAACACCAGGCTGTTGAAAAACAGGGCATTGTCTCTTACCCCGCAGCTGGCTCTTTGGGTCCAAGGACATAGCCATACAACAAGATGTTTTATGTCCCACAGCTGCTACATTGATCCCAAGGACATTTCCCAGTATCCCTTTCTTTGTTCTCTTTCTCCTGTGGAAGTTTCTGTTTTAGGGCTGAGCTCCACAGGAGGAAAAAGCCAGTAATAGAAGGTGATTGACACCAATGGTGTGAAGATAACAATGGCGGAGCCTCCAATGAAAGACCCCGCAGCCCAGTCGGGGGCTGGAGCTGACTGGACTGGCTACCTTGCTGACGGCTGCCCACTTGAGTGTTTTCTTTTTTTTTAATTTTTTTTTCTTCTCTCTCTGAGCAATAAACCAGCTTTCTTTTACACTTTGTCCCTCTGCCTCTGTTGAGAATTCTTTCTCAGTTGGCAGGCAAGAAGTCATATGTCTGGGGATGCCTTGCCCACATGTTTGGTAGGGTTTCCAATTTTTTTGGGGGGGGTCTCTCTATCCGCTAATAAAATCATTCATTATATTTTCATCCTGGTGTCATGAACTTTGATTACAAATTGTGCAATTCCACTGTTAGCTTGTGAGCAACTCTATTAATGATATATAAAATTTTTATTTTATTCTGAGTTTTTTACCAAAATTTTTAATTTAGTTTTGATTGACAACTTAGTCTTAACATTATGAAAAGTTTTACCAAATGCAAAAATAAGTGGTTCTCTTCTGAATCTCAAAAGGTTTCATTTTTCACATACTTGCATGTAAAGTAAGGAATGCAAGATCTTACAAATGTATTAACTCTACATTTCTGATCTTCCAAGTATATAATCCAATGACTGAAAACTAATTCTCTTTAATCAGAAAACAAAGTTAATTCCTGACATTGCAACAATTTGTCTTGCCATGTTGTGATATTTATAGACAACTAAAACATCATGACAATGCAAATCCTTCTGACTTGTGGGATTTCTGAGAAAAAAAGTCAAAACCACATTCTGCAGCCATGTAAATTAGCACAGACCGCTTCTGTAGCCTCAGGTTCTCGGACAGAACAGGAGCACTTCTACTAAAACTAGGCTGTGGAGAATAAGAAGTCCGAACTCAAAATAGTGAAGGGAAGCCATCAATTCTTTGTTTCCCTAAGCTGCTGACACTCAGCGCTCCCTGGTGCATCACCACAAGTGTACTGTTAGTGTAGGGAGGGCCATGGGAAGTCCAAATTGCTGATTGTTTGTAGACTCATTTTAAAAAACTGAGGCATTGAAAAAGTCTTCTTTGTCCTGATCCGGAGATCATTCTTCCTATTTGCTACGATCACGTGAATGGAACTACATCAAGAAAGCATGTATTCAGGTGCGTGTTCACGGGGCGTGGCTCACATTCCTGGATTATACACCGTGCCAGGAAAAAGACTATATGGGCTATAGATAACATTCTGAACCAGGTCCTTTGTGCTGATTGGCACAGTGAAGGAAACTATCAACAAAACGAAAAGGCCACCTATTGAATGGGAAAAGATGTTTGCAAGTGATATATCCAACAAAGGGCCAATATTCCAAATTTACAAAGAACTCATATACTCATACAATTCAGTGTCAAAAAAACCAAACCCAAAACCAAACAACCTGATTAGAATATGGGTAGAGAAAGTCACTAGATATCTTTCCAAAGAAGACATACAGATGGCCAACAGGCACACTGAAAAGATTTTCAACATCATTAATTATCAGGGAAATGCAAATCAAAACCACGATGAAGTATCACCTCAAACCTGTCAGAATGGCAGTTCTCAAGAAGAAAACAAGTAACAAGTGTTGACGAGGATGTGGAGAAAAGGGAACCCTTGTGCACTGCTGGTGGGAATGTAAATTGGTGTTGCCACTATGGACAACAGCATGGGGAATTCCTCAAAAAATTAAAAATAGAACTACCATACAATTCAGGAATTCCATTTGTGGATATTTTTCTGAAGAGCACAAAAATACTAATTTGAAAAAAGACATATGTATCCTTATATTTTATTGCAGCATTATTTACAACACCCGAAGTATAGAAGCAACCTAGGTGCCCATTGATCAGTGAATGGATAAAGATATGTTATATATACAATGGATTATTTATTCAGCCCCAAAAAAGAATGAAATCTTGCCATTTATGACAACATAGATGGACCTGGAGAGTATTATGCTAAATGAACTAAGTCAGACAGAGAAACTGTATGATTTCACTGATACGTAGAATCTAAGGAACAAAACAAATAAACAAACATAACCAAACAGAAACAGATTCAAAGATAGAACAAACAGGCGGTTGCCAGGGGTAGAGTGGTAGGGAGATGAGAGAAATAGATGAGGAAGATTAAGAGGCACAAACTTCCAGCAGCAAAATAAATGAGTTTACTTATTAAAGAGATATGAAATGCACAGTTTTGGGAATATAGTAATAATTATGTATTATCTTTGCATTGGGACAGATGGTAACTAGACTTGTCTTGGTGACCATTTTGGAATGTATCGAAATATTGAATCACTGTTTCGCACAACAGGAACTAACAGGGTGCTGTAAGTCAACTGCACTTCAAAAACAAACAGAAAAAGAGATTAGATTTGTGGTTACTGGAGGTGAAGCTTGGAGAAAGGGGGAATTGGAGGAGGGTAGTCCAGTTATCAGTTAAATAAATACTAGGGATATAATGTACAACATGATCAATATAGTTAACATTGCTGTATGTTCTATGTGAAAGTCGTTGAGACTAAATCCTAAATGTTCTCATCACACGGAAACTTTTTTTTTATTTAAAAAATTTGGATCTATGGGCAGTGATGGATTTTCATTAAATGTATTGTGGTGGTCATTTCATGATGCATGTATGTCAAATCATTACGCTGTATAGCTTAAACTTGTACAGTGCTGTATGTCAGTTATAATTCATTAAAACTGGAAAGGATAAAATAACTTAAAAATAAAAATAACATAATAACAACAATACCAAATGCTAGAAAGGATGCAGAGAAACTCATACATTGCTGGTGGGAATGAACTTTAAAGAAAAGAACTTTAAGAGTTCCTGGCATGCTAGCTCCTTGCCAGCATAACTGAAACTCTTCCCTGACCAATGAAAACATTTGTTTTAAGCCACCTGATGCAAGTATATGGATTCATTTCTCCCTCTCCAGTGTGCAAACTTTCAATTGTTAACTAGTAAAACCCACCCAACTCATGTTTCTAACAATAATCACCCCTCAACTTTTCTCCCCCAGCCAATTTACTCAGTGAAACAAAAGCCATTTGTTTACTGGTCTAGGTTCCATTCTCTGGCAAGTAAATCCACTTAGGGCTCATTTTGTTGACCACTTTTGTGGTCATCACATATCCTTTTTCACTACAAAATATTTGAAGTATCTGACAGCCCTCACACCCTAGATAAGCAAAGGGGACTGACTTACTGTTCCAGGTGCTAGACTAAGGTACAGGGTTGGGGGAGGATGGTTTACGGGTGACAGAAAGAGCAACTAAGGGAGAGTCCAAGAACAGTGTCCAGGGGAAAAGCCAGGATACCCAAGGTCACCTTGGCAGCAAGAAAGTGAAGTCAAGAGGGCTGAAGAGTGAAGTAGAAACTAAAGAAAGATGTGGCAAAGGAAGGAATGGGGAGCCACCAGACCAGAGCACAGGCTTAGGAGGTTGGTGAAGATGGAGCCTGGAGGAACTGCCTGGGATGATGGATGGAGAGAAAATTGTCAACAGTGCCAGAGTTGAGATGCTTCTAATAATGACTAAATAATCATAGTTAACATTTATTGAGCATTTAGAATTTGTTTCAGGCCTTGTGATAGGTCCTTTTTTTAAACCCCACAATAATTTTGTGAAGTAGGTACACGCTATATATATTTTCAAATTAGGAAACTGAAGCCCAAGAGGTTGAATGACTTGTCCAAGACCTCACATCTGGAAAGTGGTGGAGCAGGTGTTCACATCACTTTGTTCTGATTCCAAAGCTAATGTTCAAACCCACTACCCATCTCAAATCTGTATCTATTTGGTATTATTTATATCTATAACTATGCCCATCTCTATGTTTACTTATATCTGCATCATCTGGAACTACTATATCTTTATTTAACACAGAATAGTGGAAAATAAGTTACAAATCAGTACCATGTGAAATGAGTAGAAGAATAAGGCCAAAGGAAAGATGCACCGACCACAATGTCCAGTATGGTCACAAAAATTGAGAGCTTCTAATGTGGCATTTTTGCTTCTTGGTATCAAAATAAAAAGGGAAACATGGTCACTTTCAAAGTGTCTACTTGGGGCAATAAGGTAAGAAGGGTTCATTTTTGGAAGGTTTTATGGAGAGAGTGAATTTGTGCAGTATCTTTAAGGAAAGGAGGGGTACAGTTTGGTGGAAAGAATACATTCTTCATCACTGATTCTCAATCAGAGGCGATTACTGCTCTGGGGCATTTGTTAATAGAGGTTTTCAAATTGCATCCCCAGGGATTGTGGATCAGCCTCCTGGGGGCCGTGGCCCTTTGCCGAGAATCCTGCTATGGGGCACTGTGTTGCTAATGAGAATATACTAATGACAGTATGTACGAAGGAGTGTCTCTCAGGCGGGTTGGAAGGAAAGGGAGGATAACACTGGTTCTAGATAGAGGGAGTGGAATGAGGCATTCATTCATTCTACAAACATCAAGCATACACCATGTGCAAAGGTAATACAAGATAGAAAAGTGAGACATGTATCGTGTTGGAGAATGGATGAGAATTAAGTACTTATGAATGCCACGTACTGTGTTAGGAGCTTTACATATAATAGTTCATTTAATCTCTACCATGTCTGTGTTAAGTAGGAGTAATGCCCATTTCACAGGTCAGGAGACTTGAGCTCAGAGCGATCAAGTAGCTTGCCCAAAGTAACACAACTACAAAGACAGAATGAAACTCAGGTGCTTTCTGGAGCTAACTTCCTCTACTTCCACTCTCTGTCTGCAGAAGCATCCCCTTCTTGAACAACTCCAGGGGGCACCATTTCCATTGAACTCTGCAAATTGTGCCCCTGGAGCACAGCTGGGGAAGGGAATCAAAATGGCTTTGATTGAAAGACATTTTTTCAAGAGGTTTATAGGCCAATTGTGGAATGAAGACCAGTGTGTGCACATTCCTAAAAGACCAAAAGAGGAGAACAGATATTGGAGGGCTTAATTCTGCCAGAATTTGGGGTTTGGTATCTGCGAAGGTGTTGGGGTAGTGGCATTTGAGCTGTGCTGAGAAGGGCGGATATGATTATGACAGATAATTGTTGTGTGGGGGAGATATTTTCCTGGAGAGACAGTGGTGTGTTCTGTAGGACCTTTCCAGGGACTTGAGATTAGTAAAATTTACCTGGAAAAGGTTAGACTTAGATCACAAAGAGTTAGATCACAGAGTAAATTGAGTGTAAGGGACAGAAATGGACAGATGTGGAGTCTAAGCACACATCTTAACTGATATCTCACCAATTCTGTATCCTGTTCAATCTTAGTCAACACAGAGATGAATCCAAAACTGGTTAGGAGAGTGACACTGATATGTCAAATCCCATTTACGGTTCAACTAATTTAAGACCTCAAAAAATGAGGAGAGGATTCTGAGTGGGCAGTAGAGGTGGGTGTCTGGACCTAACATTCTCTTTTCTCCTTCTTGCTCTACCTTTGTATCATTCTCCATCTTCAAAACATCAGACCTTTCCTTCCCAACGATTTGGCAGTGCTTCTTCAGGGAAAATAAAGGAGTCTGTTTTGCAGCTTTGTTTTGAATCCAACTTGCTGAGAATGAGAGCTTGCTTGGCTCATGGATAAGACATCTCTCAGATCCTTCCTGCTCTCAGACTTTCCTACCTCATGCCTCTTGGATGCATTGACTAGAGCCGCATGGTTTGGATTTGGTGCAGCCATTTGCATGCATATCACACAGAGCTTGTGAAGGAAATAAGTGATATCAATTACTACTAGGCCTGTGGATTTGCAAAAATGAAGAAATGTGTTCCATAGATCTTATTGTTCTTTAGGATGAGAATTAAACTGTCCCAACCTTCTGAACTCTGCTCCCCCTCTGGCTACTGGGATGACGATGAGTCGCCTCCACCCCACCCACCCCTACCCTCTATGACATGCTGCCCCACCCTGCTATAGATGACAGGTCCAGCTATATGTGGAGAATTCAATCATCAAGGAAATACCTTTTCAGAAAGTTCTGACATTCAGTTGGAAACCTCAGTGGAAGCAGAAGAGATCTCTGCCGGGAAGAGAAGGGTAAGCTCAGAGGGCATTGTCATAGGCTGGGACGCCTTGTGTGTGAAGAGAGTAGAAAGAAAAGGAAAACACAGGGAGAGCTATGAAAGGAGAAGAAGGTGGAAGGAATTAGAAAGGTAATTAAAACAAAATAACTTAAAGAAAAGAGAAGGAAGAAAAGATGGAAGGTAAAGGGAGATTTGGTGTTCTACTTTTCTTAGATTAGTTTCAGTCCTAAACTTTAATTTTGGAGCAATGGAGTGATACCATCCCTGAGAGCCCAACGTTTGTTTTCTTCTTTTCAATAGTTATATCCTGTTGTCCATGCTGCTGTTTCTGCTCCCATTTCAGGATCAACCCAGCCATAATGTCCAGAGTTGGGTAAAAAGTAGGATGGCTATAGACCAACAGAAATCAGCCAGTCAACTTTTTGATGCCCTCCAACTTTTCTACTGTTCTTTTCTCCTAAGTCTCCATGAAGGTCATGGTTAGAAATAAACTCTCTGTGTGTTTGCCAATAGACATAAGCTTGAGTCCTCTTAGCACTGTACCTGTGACCAGGCAAATGCAGGCAAAGAAGGGAAAGGGCAGCCAATGTGTGAAACACTGTGAAAACAAAAAGATTTCTGTACTCCAGTGGGATTCGTTTATGAGATTCATTTATGAACATATGATCTGGCTTACTGAAATTCAGCAAAGTATAGCAATTGATCCTGGAATACAAGAGGGTCTAGGAGGCAAAGGTTTCTTCTTGGCTCTGTCTTGCCTGGTCAAAACATTTCTCTTGAGCCAATGATTATGTTGGATACTAGGGGCTTCGTTTCCATAACACCTGTTTGTATTAACAATTTAGGAGACCTACCATGGGAGAATCTGGACAGGACCCACTGGATGATGTGTGAGTAATGAGAATGAGGAACTAGGGTGGGAAGTGACTATAGCAATCCAGTAAGGAAGAAAACCTTCACTGTGCAAGACACCATGCCCTCCAGCCCAGAAGCCTTCCTAGGGAGGAAGGAGCTTGGTGTTCATTCTTTGGAATTCACCATACCATAAGTGGGGTTTTCCAAGATAACTAATGTCCCCAAAAGCAAATTAGTCTTATTTGGGGGAAAAAATCCGTCACTATCCCTGCCCCCACCCAGCCCATGTGCCTACCTGACTAGGGTGGAAGGTACTCAACATAACAAACTTCTTAGGAAACTGTTACAGAAGGAGATTGAAGACATTCCTCTCCCTTACAGGTATTTAAATGCTTTATAGGTGTGGCTTGGATTCCACATATTCTGTACAAAATTTTTGAAAACACAAGTTAGAGCATAATTATTCATATGAAAAAAATATTTTATTGCCTCATAAAACATTTGTATTTTAATGGGCTCCATTTATAATATTTAAAATGAAAATGTGATTTGACTCTAGGAATTTACTTTATGCAAAACCCTGTAGAAATCAATTTATCATGGAAAATGATAATGGAGGGCTGGTTAGGCAAAGTTACAACAGAAGATGGGGAAATGAATGAGATGATAGCTCGTATGTTTTCCTGTCCTGAGTTTAGTAATGAAGATAATTTTCCTGCAGGCAGGAGATGATGGAAATACCGAAATTAGAAGCCACAAAACAGAACCTCGACTACCTGAACTCAGACCTTGAAAAGGACCTGCAGAGACTGGATAAGGCAAATCTGGTTCTTCTCAGAAAAATTCAAGAAAAAGAAGAAACAGTTCAGAGGTCAGGCTTTGCAGTTGGTCGGGGAAGGACTTCTCGTCTGAACGCCCCTTGGGATCAAGAGAGGGTTGGGGAAAGGTTAACTTTTTTGTCCTTGAATCTGGGTGATTTAAATTCTGAAGCATAAACGGTGGTGCCCTCAAAGAGTTTTATGTGCAGATTTTTGCACTAGATTTCCACATTACATTGACATTTTATTGCCACCGCATTGGGAAGTCTACCCAGACTTTGGCAGTAGCTTCCCAAGCTGGGGCCCTGGCAGCTTCCTTAGGACTGAGCCACATCTGCCTGACTCTGTTTTTCAGTCTGGAAAGGGAGGTTTTCCTGTCAGTTGGAAAAGCCAGAGAGAGGGAGGAGCTGATCCACATCCTATCTGAGAAGGAAGAAGCCCTAAGGGGTCTGGAAGTAGAGACAGCAAAGCTGGTAAGGAGGCATCTGGAAAAGGATGGTCTGATGTGTTCTGCTCATGGTCTGCGGCTCTCTTTCCCAGGGGACCATCAGCGAAGAATTTGCCTTGTCTGTAGAAATCACAGCTGTGTAAGAGGGTGCTTTGGGAATGATGCACCCTGTAACAGGGTGAAGCCTGGGCTCTGGTCCCAGGTCACCTGTGTGGGGCCAGAGTGCCCTTTTCCCACTGGTGCCCCTCATCCCAAATGGAATTTCAGTGGCATGGGGAGAGGGGGAGGGTATGAGAGCACAGTGGGGTTTGTTGCCTTTACCTCTTTCTTTCCTCAGGAAAAAAAGGAGATGCTGAGCAGGAACGTGGTAGAGGTTCAAAAGGAGGTAAGGTGTGCCCTGGGTTTTCAAGGGTAAGTCCCAGGATAAGTCTACCCTTGAAAGGAGGCTCATTCCTTAGGAATCCCAATAGAGTCAGCGTCTTTCTGAACTCTCCAGTCAGAAAGACAGGAGAAGGAGCAACCTACAAAATGCGTGTGCTCCCTCCTGACCCCGCCTCCCAAATCTCTTAGAACAGACTCTGATTAACTGATACCATCCTTTGTCCTCTGGGGATTACAGATCTGTGGTGGGAAGGCCAAAGAACTGTGGAGGGAGAGATTTGTTCCTTCCTACCCCAACTTCTCTGCCCCACTTCCTCTTCCCTCCCTCCCTCCCTTCCTCACCTCCCTGTGCCATGGTTTTCATGCACTATGGAAACAAAAAGGTCTGTCCAGCCAGCAGGGAGTCAGGCAGCTTCCACAAGGAGAAGGAGGTAGTTTTCTATCAAGCTTCTATTTGGAATCTGAACTAATTAACCATCCTTCTGCGGTCCTGAGATCGTCAAGCCTGCCTTTATTCCATGTTTCATGTGTATGCTTCACTCAGTGTACAATCTGGGGCATGGTATTTCAGATTTCAAGAAGATTCAAGAATGTTGGCCTTGATAAAGAAACCCTAAAGCAGATGTTGGCAGAATTGAAGGTGAGTAGAAACACAAGGCTAGAGATTCTCTGGGAGATGTGTCAGTTCTAAGTTTTGGGAGGCATGAGTCTCAAGGACTCTCCCAGGCTACGTCCGTCTGTGAGCTTCTAGGGGTGAGCCCACGTCCTTTGTTTCCTCTGCTTCACTCTCTGACTTGGGCAGTATTCACAGCATTGTCAGTCACACTGGTGGCAGAGATGACTACGACAGAACCTAAGTGGAGGCGCTGCTCCAGAGACCTCACCATCCACCAGTCACAGAACACCCATCGGGACCTGCCCTCAAGGAGTTTATGGTTTATTTTCATTTTTTGTATTTATTTATTTAATTGAAGTATAGTCAGTTACAATGTGTCAATTTTTGGTGTACAGCACAATGTTTCAGTCATACATACACATACATATATTCCTTTTCATATTCTATTCCATTACTAGAGTAACTACGCTTAGAACTATAGTTACTGTGCAAGATATTAAATACAGTTTCCTGTGCTATATAGTTGTTTATCTATTTTATATATAGTGGTTAGTATTTGCAAATCTCAAACTCCCAATTTATCCCTTCCTACCTCCTTTACCCCCTGGTAACCATATGTTTGTTTTCTATATCTGTGAATCTGTTTCTGTTTTGTAAATGAGTTCATTTGTGTAAGAAATTTATGATTTAAACAGCACACAAATACAGATAGTCAAGAAGGAAGGACTACTAACTTTCACAATGATAGAGGGATGTATCAATAATCTTATCTGATTTTCCAACCCATGGCTTACAAGCCAAGGATGTTTTATTTTTCAATGTATTTTATCCTTTTCTTCTACTAGAAGGTAAACTCAATGAGGGCATGAATTTTTGTCTGTCATTTACTCCTATTTCCCCAGTGCCCAGAACAGTGGCCGGCACGTAGTAGTAGCCCAGTAAATAGTTGTTGAAGGAATGAATGAATTGGATGTGCAGTTGAGGGCAGAAATCCTATGGAGAAACTCTCTGCAGCTTAATGTGGCGAACATGGCAATTTGGCTGAGCCCACCATGCCAGAGCCCTACTGTGCTGTTTCCCTCCAGAAAAGAGGCTGGAGGTTTCTGTTTTGCTCCGTGATTCAGGTGGAATGTTGAGCATGCCCTGTGGAATACAAGAGGGAGAAAGGGGCTGGGAGTTTTGGTCAGCTGGACTGGAGGAAGGAGGATGTTTAAGCCCACAGACCGGGCAGTCAGACAACCAAGGTGTCAATGTCACCTCTGCTACTGTGTGATTTTTAAACCAGTTATGCACTTAACCTCCCCTTGCCTTTGTCTCACCTATAAAATGGGACTAAAAATAATAGCGCCCACCCCAGATTGTCATAGTCCGTCCTCACTCTAGAATAGCTGTTATTATCGTGCTCATTGCTGGTCTGGAGGGAGGGTGACCATTACCCATTTGCCTTCCACAAAAGCATGCTGTTAATTTTCTGCTGTCACTTGCCATCTTCCGTAGGTGAGACTACAACAGTCAACAGAGTCCTGTGCAAATCAAGAGAAGGAACTAGTCAAGGTAGAGGCAGTGTCTTCCCCACTGAGGGTCTGTGCAGGACCCATTTCCATTTGTAAATGGAAGGAAACCCCTGAGATCTTAGAAACAGGACAGCTCAAGGCATGGGCAGGGGAGGAGCAGGAACATCTGGCAGATGAATTTCTGCAGATAAAGGGAAAGAAAGCTTATATTAAAAATACTGGTCTTACAATTTCTTAAACACCCCTCCACCTCAAATACTCAAGTACTTTTCGTTGAAGCCCAAACCTCAGTGCCCTGAAACATCTCCTGATGTTTCACCCCAGAGGCATAGGAGAAGCTGGGCAAACAACTTCCTTTGCTCAAAATTAGACCCTGCCCATGAATGATGAGATCACTGCTTTGTGATGGGGTGGCTTTCCCTAGTAAGAAGTTGCTAGGCAACCAGCCAAATGTCCAAGGTGCCAGTTGGGAGAGCCGAGGCTTGGTTGTGATTTAATCCATGAGATTTGTTAATTTTCTTTTCTTTCTAGGTAGAGAGTGACTACCAATCTGTGTATCAGCTCTGCGAAGACCAGGCGCACTACATAAAGGTACACTGCCTCTGAGGGAAAGTCAGAGTAGAGGAGGAACTTCTCCAAGGTCTCTAGGGTCCTCATAAGGCTAAAATCTGACACTGGGGAAAATGCCTTTTATACAACAAGAACAACAAAACAGATGTATGTTGAGGGTTTACTCTGTGCTGGGCACTGTCACACATGGTATTCTTAAGCACTCAACACACAGTATTTTTCTCAATCAGTTTGTCCAGTAACTCTTTGGTGATGATATTGTTATAATCGAGAGGACACAGGTTTAAAGGAGTTTGGTAACGTGCTCTGAAAACATAGTAAGTGTGAGAGCTGGGAATTAAATACAAGCAGGATCCAAAGAGAGAACTCTTTTTTCCCCCCACGTATGTCCATCTGGTCACTAATATCTCCTAACTTTTATTAGAACATCTTCCTGCTTGTGTGTGGACATTCATGCATGCACCATTTGGAATATTAGGAGTTAGGAGACTGTTTCATCAATGACGTGGTAATGAAATATGCAGAAATTCTTGATTATGATAAATACTCTTTTTTTTTTCCATGAGAAGAAATACCAGGAAATTCTGAGGCAGATGGAAAAGGAAAAGGAGGTGCTGCTTCTTGAAAAAGAAGTGTAAGTTTGAGAAAATGACTCTGTTGATAGACTGCAGTGAGAGTCCCCAGGAGGTCTTTGAAGGGCAGGGTATTTCTCAGACCTGTTTGTGTCGCTATAAATGGCTCCCAACAAGTTACCCCTGCAACTTCTGCTCCATGTTCTAGACTGAAAAATCATCCACATTCAAGCTTCTCTCTTGCCTTTCTCAGCAATTGGTGCTTAAAAGATGTCGTCTTTTATGTTCTTTTCATGTGTCCTTAGCTGAGTGTTATTCTTGAAAATCGATGGTGCTGACCATCTTCCCAGGATGTGGTAAACCCAGCACACTGGCTGGGGGCCCCCTTAATTCCCGTATATGTATATTCTGTATCCATGGACTTGTATCACTTATGATTTGACACACTTTCCTTTGTTTATACTTGTAAATTGTGTTATGTATTATATTATGTAATATACATAGACTGCACAACTCTTAACTGGTATGTTAATACTACTCAGCTTAAGATATAGAACATTTTGAGTACCCCAAACATCTCCCTTGGGCCTCTTGTCAGTGAATATTCCTTGCAAAGGTAACCACAATTCTGACTTTTATCATTTTTTATTGGTTTTGTCTGATCTTGAACTTCATGTAAATTCAATATGTACTCTCTTGTCTCTGGCTTTTATAGAGATTCCTCCACGTTGCTGCATGCCCCGTAGTTCACCCCTTTCATAGCTGTATAGTATTCTGTTGAAGGAAGGAATGCGGCACAATTTATCTATTTTACCACTGATGAACATTTTTGTTATTTCCAGCTTGGGGCTAATCAACTAAAGCTGCTATAAAACATTCTTGTGCATGTCTCTTGGTGGACATATGCACTCATGTCTCTTGGTTATACACCAAAAGGTCACAGTGTGTGTGTGTGTGTGTGTGTGTGTGTGTGTGTGTGTATCTATCTATCTATCTATCTATCTATCTATCTATCTATCTATCTATCTATCTTTGGCTTTACTAGACAAAGCCAAATAATTTTCCAAAGTGGCTGTACTCTTTGGAGTACAGTATCTCTTTCCACAAAAATTTATACTAGGTTCTAATTATTCTACATGCTCATTTTCACTTGGCATTTACAGTCTTATTAGTTTTAACCACTCTGGCAGGAGTGTAGTGATACTCAGTTTTGATTTTAATAATGCATTTCATTACAGATTATTAATGATGTATAACTTTTTCTTTTCAAATTCTTATTGGAAATTTGGATGCACTCTTTTTGTGTCTTTTGCCTGTGTTTGGGAGATTGTCAGTCTTTTTCTTGTTGATTTATTGGAGTTTATTCTATTTTTTTCATAAAGTTCTTTGATAGATATAGACATTATAGCCATTTCTATGGCTTTCCTTTTTTACTCTCTTAATGGAATCCTTTGATAGACAATTTTTTAACTTTAAGGAAATCTGATCCATCAATTTTTTTTCTTTTATTTTTGTGCAGTGCTTTCTTTAGGTCATAAAACTATTCTCTTATGCTTTGCCTGAGAATATTTTGTTTGTTTACTTTTTATGCTTTTACATTCAACTGAAATTTGGTTTTTTCTATGGTGTGAGGTAGAGATCAAGATTCTTTTTCTTGTGTGTGTGGATAGCCAGTTGGCCCAGCACCGTTTATGTAAAAGACCATACATGGTCAGTGGTGCTTTGTTTTACAGCTCAGGTAACCATATATGTGTGAGTCTGTTTCTGAATAATTTATTCTGTGCCAATGGTCTAAGTTGCTATCCTTGTGCCGATACTACACTGTGTTTCAAGTACTGTATCTTTATAATTGGTCTTGACTTATCATCACTTAAGTTCTGCAACTTTCTGTTGTTCTTCAAGACTATCTTGGCTACTCTTGGCCCTTTGATTTTCCATATAAATTTTAAAATTAATTTTTCAATTTCTACTAAAAAAAGTGCTGAGACTTTGATTGGAATTACATGGAATCAACAGATAAATTTGGAGGTTAATTAATATCTTAACAACATTGAGTTTCCTGAGCCATGAACATCATTATCCCTCCGTGTAGTTAGACCATCTTTAATTTCTCATAAAAATGTTTTGTAATGTTTGTTAGTATGCTTGTGCATCTAATTGTAATCAGATTTCATCAGATTAATTCCCAGGTGTATATTTTTGATGCTGTTGTAAATAAGACATTTGTTTTTTGATTTTCTAATTGATTACTGATCATATGTAGGAATGCAGTTGGTCTATATATACAGTTGACCCTTGAACAACATAGGGGCTAGGGGAGCAAAACCCCTGCACAGCTGAAAATTCATTTACTACTATCGCTTCTTCAAACACAAAGGAATTGATAAATGACTCACCCAAGGGCAGGAAGCTGAAACAGCTTGGATGGAATCAGCACTCAAACCCTAGTTCTTTTGATTCCTCATATTGTGATCACTAATCGAACACAAACTTTTCCCGACATTTAAAAATCTGTACGATGAAAATACTATGTTTATTGAAAAAAAATCTGCTATAGTTCAAGCCCATGTTGTTCAAGGGTCAACTATATTGAACTTGTATCCATCAACCTTGCTAAACTCACTTATTATAATAGTTTATTCATAAATTCTTTTAGATTCTCATCTGCAAGTAATGACAGTTGTATTTATTCCTTTTTTAATCTTTACATTTTTAATTCTTTTTCTTGCCTTTTTGCATTAACTAAGACTTTTACTACAACATTGACTAGAGGGGGTGGCAGTGGGCATCCTTGAGTTTTACTCAATTTAGGAGGAAAGTATTTAATATTTCACCATTAAGTAGTGTATGTGGGTTTCTTGTAGACATCCTTTATCAGATTAAGAAACTTCCCTTTTATTTTGAGTTTGCTGAGTTTTTTTATAAACAGGTATTCATTTTTATTAAATGATTTTTCTGTATGTATTGAAAGGATTGTGGGTCTATTTTTTTTTTCCCTTGGAAATGTACCAGTGCTGCTTCATGTTTAACCGGTCTCAGACTCCAGCTTTTAGTCCCCAGCACTGCATCACTACTCCAGTCTTTGCTCAGCTCTTGAGGCATCTTCTGCTTTCTGGACTTTCTTGAAATCTTGAGCTATTCATGTAGAGCTTAGGAGCCAGCTATCGCCTTGATAGGGAAGTTCACACAGATACTTGAATTTATTTCTCTATGGCTCCTTCCTTCCTTGGACTTTCCCCCAATGGTCTTGAACTCCAACCTCTGTCTCAGCCAATTGGTGCTGCCACTTGCTTCCTGGACTCTATCCACTGGACCACAAATTGACAAGTGCCCTTGGGAAAAAGCCTGAATGAATGAGGAGCTCACTCCGTGTGCTTTACTTTGCTCAGGGTTTAGTATCCCCTCAGCTTCTGACTGCATTCTTCAATGCATTAAAACAGCTGTTTTATGTATTTTGTTCAGTTTTTATCGTTGCTTGTAGAGTCGGACTAGTCTGACACAAGCAGTTCCATCACAGCCAGAACCTGGAGTTTGTGCCCCTTCTTCCTTTCCTCCTCTATTTAATGTTTACAAAAAGATATTCCCATGGAAAGGCTAATAAGCTTTCACTGGATCTGACCCTCTGACAGGGAACAGCTCTAAATTCTGGACAACAAAACAAATGAATCAACGTTCAGAAGGCATTGGAGAATAAACAAAACCATGCAGATTCTGGAGGGGAGTTGACACTTGGAAGAAGGGAATAGCAGGGGGTGATTTCCCCATTTTTATCACTTTTAGCCTGAGGGCAAGCTAAACTTGGTGTGTGAGGGTGAAGGAAATCACCTAGAGAAAACTTAGTCTCTCTGGGCTGGAAAACAGGACAGAGTTTGGGGTAGTCAAACTGCTGGATAAAAAATAGATGGAGAGTCTCAAATTTTGTCTACACTCTGCCCAAATCACAGGCTGACTTCCAAAACCATGCATGCTCAGGGCAGTCTATGAACAGCCCGGACTGAGGTTTGAACTGCCACCAAGAGACAGACTTTCTGCACTGTGAATCCAACATCAGGATTGTCTCAGTTACTCTTCACTGTCTTTTCTCTTGAAAATGGACCACATTTTCCTGTTTCTTTGTATGTTGACCAATTGTGAATTTTGAACACTGAGCATTGCAAATGGTATCAAGAATCTAAGAAATACGGTGAAAAAGAATATGAAAATGAATATATGTCTATCCATGTATGATGGAAGCATTGTGCTGTACACCAGAAATTGACACAACATTGTAAACTGACTATACTTCAATAACAAAAGTTTCCAATGAAAAAAAAAATCTAGGAAAAAAAATCATAGATGTTGCATGACTTAGAAAAGCACCTTTCATCAGCCCCACAGATTGTTATTTAATTCTTGGATCTGATCTTTTTCACCCAGATTCAAAGCCCAGAACTACTCTTCCCAAATAGTGAAACCTGGGTCAATTCTGGTGGAGACCATCCAAAGCAACATGGTAAGTCTCCCTTTTCTCAAATTGAAGTTTTCCTCCATCCCTTCCTCCCTTTGCTTCTCTCTTCCTGTCCCCCTGCCCCTCCCCTTCTAGTCAATACCCCTAGAGTTAGGAAATAATGAGGCTCAGTACCTTGCTTCACACCATGGCAGAGCCAGTGACTCCTGAGTCTAAGCTCTTAGCCACCCTACTATACTGCCCCTTTGTGAGCACATAGACAGGCACACCTATGGCTTTTATTGCTTCCCGCAGGAGAAGACCATCATTAAGAAACAGAAGAGAATCTTTTGGTACAGGTAAGTGCTAGAATCTTATTTTTTTTCCCCTTATCTAGGTCTTTTTCACTCTATAGAAGTAAGTAACTTGATAAGAGCATACGGACTAAGGATAAACACATCTACCAACCAGAAGGTATCACGCAGCCCCAGATTTCTCCCAACCCTTCCTTCTTTTCTCAAAACCAGAGTTATACAGAACTTGGTGGCTGGATAAAGTGGCTATTTTTGAGAATTTCAAGGTGACACCTGCAGGCTGCATTTCACTTTCAATTTGCATTCTTACAACTAATAGTATTTTCTATTTTTCAGACCCTGAATCTGATAATCTGCTAAACTCTTTGCTGGAAAGAGAGTTCAGGGTGCATTAATTCTCTTAGTTCATTTACTGCAGGCTGTAAAATTTTAGGAAAAAAAAACTGTTTAAGCTGTGCCTTTTCTTTTTTAATTTTTGAAATAAGGCGACTAACTCTGAAATGCTCCATGTGGCACTTTGACAAAAAGCTTCAATTTATGACATTTCAATATAGTTAAAGACTGAAGGCCTCAGGCCAGGTTTCAGGGTGGAATTTTCTTAGGTGCACACAAGAAAAAAACAAACACACACACAATCTGTTATTGTTTGAGTTGGTTTCTTTTGGCACTTGATGTTTAGGAAAAAATAACCCTATCAATTTATGTGGCTGTTAGCATCAGAAATGGCCCAGACTTATTTCAAATTCTAGAACTGCTTGCTACAGCGGATCTGAAGAAGGTCAGTGATCATGAGACTCACAAGTGTGACAGTCCTGGACATTTTCTGACAACCCCCACAAAGCCCTGCAGATAATGCCTGGAAAGCCCTATCCTTTTGTATCTCCACCTTTCCTGTGTGGACATCTATTCTGTTGGAGGGCTTAAATGTCAGGAGGGCTGTATGCAGTTCCTCACCGGCACATCAGTCCTTTTCTGTTATTGCCTGTCCCCTACCCTCACCCTTTGGGTCTCCATTCCCCACTTCCTCATCGGGCTGGCCTGAAGAAAGCTATTCACCAGTCACAATGTGAGGTTCACCTCCTACTGCTGGATGCTGGGCTCTTCCCCCCTTGCTAACCATGACTGTCTCTCTGCAGGCATTTCAAGTATCTCGTCTTCATGGTTATGATCTTCATTAGGCTGCTGGGTTACATGCTTTTCTACCTGCAATACATAAACCCAGACCTCCTTGTGGATGCCCTGCCCATGGTAATGAGCAGAGATGCCTTGAAGAGGCTGAGGGACGTCTTATTTCCCTTCCTCACTCTAGAGGTGGAAGAAGTTCTACCACATTAGTCTGGAGTGACCTGGGGGCGTCACACTGCACCTGAGTGGAAAGGGGGGCAGGGCTGTGGCTCCAAGCAGGGGAAGGGCCACAAAGGCAGTGGGAGCTGACTCAGAGCGGCTGCTTTGATGTCTGACTGCTTCATTTCATTCTCTCCCCTTGCTTTCCCTCCAGAGTGTCTCTCTTTCAAATAAAAAATATGTTTGACCATAGTTCACCGTGTTGGTCTGTGAATTTGGTCTTTGTGTCCTTTAGGGAAGATAATATGTTACCTGTACCAAAAGATTCTCTTCTGTTTCTTAATGATGGTCTTCTGCAAGCAATAAAAGCTCTTTTCTTTTATATTATGCTGTGTCTTACAGGAGTAGGATATCCTGAAAAGCTGAACTTTTAGATGTACACAGATGGTTACTTGTTCTCAATTGAGAAGAAAATTACCCTAGAATTCAAGTGCTGTAATAAATTCAAATCCTAATTCAAATGTCTTCTCTGATCCCTCGCAACCTGAAACAGCCCCAGTTGCCTTCTTCCAAATGCTGCCTGTGCCTTCTCTGGGCTTCCCATACTGCTCTGACCACTTCTACCTTGCAGTGTCATTGCTGTGTGTCTTGGTGGCAGGGCTTCTGACCCCTTGATTCTGTATCATCCCATATGGCCCCAAACACAACATCTTTATAAAGATTCCTTTAAGAGTCTGTAATTCTCTTCTGTGGCATCTGGAGGGTGACAATTGGAACCAGAATCGTGAGCCTAGACCCTGTAACGTGAGAGCTCTCTTTTGCTGCACAGCCGGCTGGGCATTGGTGGTGGAGAAGGAAGGGAAGTGGAGGGATGTGCCACAGAACATGAGCTGGTGTGGCCAGCTGGAGGTGTGTGCAGGGTACAGAAACTAGGTGGTGGAGACGCGTTTCGTGGCAGCTCCTTTCTCCCATGCACTCCTGAAGCTTTCACTTTCTGGTAAATTTCTCCTTTCAAGACCATTCTGGATAAAGGTTTTAATTGATGTCAGTTGCACAGCAATGTCCTGGTGGAAGGGACACACTGTATGTCTGCTTTGGCTGCAGACATGACCCTGTTTCACATTTTCTCTTTGGGGTCTGGGAGGAAAGGTGAATGGTCTCAGACAAGGCTCCTAAAATGAAAAACTGATCAACATCACCCTCTTGTGGCCAAACAAAAGCTCTATTGCATTTCAGTGGGCTTCCCTCCAAAATTCAGGAGTAGGATCAGCAAGTTGAAGCAGAAGGATGGATCCTGGACAATTCTTTGAGCTCTAATAAGTCTAACTAGTATTCATTCATTCATTCATTCATTCAACAAAGATTGAACCTTTTCCTTGGGCCAGGCAGTGTTCTAGGTGCTGGGATTATAGCAACAAACAGAACAGACAAAAATCTCTGCCCACGTAGTGAGTAGAGACAGATCATAAATAAATAATTAAAATAGGAAAATATCAGGTGATGTGAAGTGATACTAAAATTTAGGTGGAGGAGGAGAAAGGGAGTGATGAGGAACAGCGTTTCTCCCTTGAGAAAGTAGCATTATAACTAAGACTTGAATGAGATCAAAGAGGCATGTGGATACCAAGGTGGGCCGATAGGGAGACAGCAAGTCCATGGCCTTGAAGGTGGAGTGTGCCCCTCAGGTGCGTATGAGGCTCCTTTGCCGATTCCCTGCCCAACCTCTTCAATGGTCCCGTCACCAAACTCTCTTCATTGGAATCCTCCAAGCTGAATTTTGGTTCCTGCCAAGACCCTGGCTGATCCACTGTTCTTGACCAGAAGCAAACTCTAGGATGGAGGATTTTGGCATTTGGGTGATTCTAAACTACAGATGTATGTGAAGAAAACACCTGCAGCTGGCTAAGAGATGTCTACACAGTGTCATTTTCTGAGTCATTCCCATCTCTGGTCACTCGTCCCTCATAAGCTCATGGAACTCCTAGGCTCTCCTCCACCACCTACTGCTTCCCACAGACACGTCCTAGACAAACGTGGGCCCACCTCACCTATTCAAGACTGGCCAGGAAATACTGGCTTAGCCCCTCCCCTGCAGTAGCCATCCAGTGGGGGGATTTGGAACCCTGAAGCTATGTTGGCAATCCACGTTGTAGAAGCACGTTGGCCTTTTCTGCCACCCAGAGAGCCTGCCTCCAGGTAGGAAGCTGGCTTCAAAAGGGCCTGCATGCCATTTGCAAGCCTAGAAAGCAGAAAAGAGGTTACTGATGCTTTAAATGAGCAGTGCTGAGCTGAACATCTGACTTCCAGCCACTAGAAGCTTACCACCACACACTCATAAGTTTCTAAAAGATTTTAACAAAATAATATAAAACACCCAGCACAACAGAGGGCACGTGGTGGCCATTCAACAACGCGCATTTCTTTTCTCTTATATTACAGTTTGCCTTCACCTAGTAAATTTTAGTTCTGTCTTGTATAGCGACACAGCAAAGTGACTGCCTCCTTTATATTTCTAGTTACTAAAATGAACAGCCTTCTGTTATCCAAATGAACATTCCAAGTCCTTTAAGCTGTCATATGACATGGCTTCCAGATCTCATCATTACCTTATTTACCCTTTCCTGGGCACCTACCAAGCTGAACCGAATACTGCAGATGAGGTCTGACTGACAAAGCACAGTAGCCCTATTCTTTTAGTCTAAACACGGTGACTTTATTAATGCTGCCCTAGGATTTCATTCGCCAGTTTCAGCAGCCGTAACACACAAAGCTATGAGCTTTGAGTCAACGGAGATTTCCAACCTTTTTGAACATGAATTATTATTTACATCTCCTCTTTTTTGTATTTGCACAGATTTTAAAAAAAATTCTAAATGTAGGACTTACCATTTGCTGTATTAAATTTCATTTGTTGGTTTGGATGTTTCATTTTCAGTCTGTTGCAATCATTCAAAACCCTGATTCTATGAAGGAACTAGGAGCCCATTTAATGACCAGAGACGCCCGGATAGAATATAAATTGCTGAACTTTGGAGGCAGAGAGGCTTGGGGGTGAACTTTCCTTTGGCTTTGTAATAACTGTTGACCCCAGGTAGCTCGTTAATCCTTTAAAGTGGTTACTAATACTCTCCCCTAGGAACCTGTTAGAACAGCTGCCAAGTTCTCTCCATAATCTGAAATGGAACATCTTTGGGTCTGAAGACTTGAGTTCAAGTAAATGGATTAGGCACCTTCCTTATATCATCTCACCTATCTTAAAACTTAATTACCTTTAACTATTTTGGACTATCTTTTTTTTTTTTATCATGCTAAAGACCAATTCCTTTGATAGAGAAGGCTGATGTGGAATAGAATGCTTATTCTTAAACATTATAACCCATGCCCTAAGGAGTGGCCTGTCCCTATCATCTTTCCTGTTCCAAACACAGCATTAAAAAGGCCTTTTTAGGATCCCGACAAAGGTGGAGACAACTACAAGAATAGACCAAAAATCCTCATCATTATTATATAAAAACCAGACCCTAACACAGGTGATCCAATATCAGTCTTAAAATTAGATCCACTGAAAGTAGATTTAGACTTCTTTTAAGGATCAGAGACACCTTAATCAATGGGAAGCACCAGAATTTTCACTACAAAAAACATGGCTTTTTTTTTTTTTAAATGTACTTTATAAAACCTTTTTGCAAACCTCAGTGTTATCTTGGGGAAAAAAAAAAAGCACTGAATAAACAAGCAAGCCTTGGACGCTGGTCCCAGCCATTTTGCTATGTATCTGACTTTCTACAAGTCACCTACCCTCTCTGGCCCTGAGGCTGATTTCTGAGTGCTTTCTGAGATTACATCTGCTGACAGTCTTTGGTTTTACAAACTAGTCCATTCAGATCTTTGCATGAGTGAGAAACAACCCTTCTCCTAACATTCTCCAAGCCTGACCGGCTTCTGCCCTCCCAGTGGTCTTAGCCTTTTCCTGGCCTCTCCTCTTTCCCAGGGACTCCCTCTGGAAGCCTGGAAGTGCTCCCGCCCCTTTTCCTTGTCAGAAGTTTTAGTGAGTGATGCTTCTATAATTCTTCTTGAGAAGAGATCGTGTTTCTATTAACTCTGAGTTAAGTTTGGTTTAAACGCTTAGTTCAATAAACATTACTGAAGTTCCTACTATGAGCCAGGCACTGCACAAGTCAATGTACTGGGATAGAGAGAAGAGAGGGGAACAGCTCAAGAAATAAGCAACAAATCATGCTCTTAAAGACTCTCAATTGCGTGGCAGATCCCGCACTCAATATCAAGGTTACATGCTAACTCTGAAGCGTCTCTGAACTAGGAATGCTGCCTTAATGGGGGCTCAGCACTACCAGCAGCCACACTTATTGCTGTACTGCAGACACTGCATTGGACACTTTCATAAGGTCTTCGTTTCATAGCTTGGTGAACTGCCTGAAATTATCCAGACAGTAAATGGCAGAAGCAAGGCTCATAAGCCACCACTGGACTCCCCCAGGACCCATGAAAGGCAAGTAAGAAAGATATAATAAAGACCTTTGAAGTTATCTTTAAATACAATATTAATCTGCCAAATAGTAGAACTGTTAAGTCAGTAATTGTGATCACTTCCCCATTACTTATTTTTCTCTCCTCCACAATTTGTTTAACATTCCTATAGAGATCCAGCATCATTCCATTTGCTGTCTTAAATTTTCCTTTGGAGCTGAATTATCTCTCTAGCTTAATGATTCCCATTAAAATAAAAAAATGCCTTGGATAAATGATCTACCAAAGCATGGAGGGCCATTCATATCTTAGTATGAATACAAAGTAGAAGAACTGGGTTTTACTGGGGGAAGAGGAGGAGCTGAAAGAATTATCAAGGCTGTTGTCACCTGAAAGCGGGGGAGGGTGTTGAATTAAGTGAGTAATAGGGAAGCTGATGTAATTATTGGAGTAATGACCCTACCAAGAGCAGCTTTGCCTGAAACAGCCTCGGGGAACCCACGTGAAAGCTTTAGTTCTCACACGTGGCCACAGGCACTCTCATGCTACAGCTTTTACTATAACATAATTTATAACATAATTGGATTTAGGGGGAACCCAACCTGGTCCAGGAGTGCCATTATCCCCGGCGGGTTGCTCTCTTGCAAAACCCAGCTGAATTGTTCATGGTGGGTCTTCCTCCCATACTCCAAATATATTCACCAGTTAGGATTTCATCAGCTCCTTTGAAATACTAGCCTTTATGTCATGGTCATTCACCCCCTGTGTGTGAGTGTCAGTTTGAAAGAACAACATTCGTTGCTCCTCTGGGAGTTCAGTGAGTTTGAACCCGAGGGCACCATGGCACCTGAGTTTAAGAGCAGCCAGCTCTGTGGCAGGGACCACGAAGGGGCAGGTGCTGCTCCCTCCACCTGCTTGGGCAGGTAGAAGGCTTCCCTGCTGCTGTCCTAAAGGCTCCCAGCTGCCAAAGCTGCACTAGTGTGGGGTTGTCTCCAGTTTGCCAGCAGTCTGTAGGAGCCTGACCCCCTGCTTGGAGCTCAGGATTTATTTTTCTTCTGGGAGGTTTGTTGGCAGGTTGCTGAGGCCTGGATCAAGCCTGAGGCTTTTCTCAGCCCCACTAAGCTAAGTTGCAGAAGAGTGAAAGGAGCAAAGCAGTGACTTTCAGCAGTTATTAAAAGAATTGCAATTCAGGGGGCAGTGAGATGGGACGGAGGTGAAGGCCGGGGCAGCTTGGCAGAGGGGAATGTCCAAGAGGGTCTGATGGGAAGGGGAATGGATTTCCTATCTATGGATCCTTCCTTTTGCTAGAATTTTCCTGCTGCAAAGGTAGGTGGTTAGGATATTCACTACCTTCCAGGCCAGTTTAACCTGGACCCACATCTGCGGACAACTTTAAACAAAACCACATGACAGTTTAAACCCTGTACCGTTCACAGTCAGTGCTGCAGTCTGGAAAAAAAGAGATAAATTTGAGACTAGATTTTTAAAGATCTATCTGCCTCTGTAGGCATGGTCTGAGTATCTCCGATCTAGGAAACTGATGAGTCAACAAAAGCAGGGAGCCCAGCGTACCAGTGACTTCCTATGTCATGGGAAATCTATCCTTTCCCCAAGATTCTGTCCTACTGGGAAGATCACCACTGACCAATCTTACAAGAAGAAATGTCAATTCACCCAATTTTCTTGTCCTTCCTACCTACACTACTGTGCTAGGAAAAATAAGCACAGCAGAACTGTGTACTTGATGATACAATTTCTACCTTGAAAGAGTTTATAATCTATTAACAAGGGGGGAAAAGTACTTAGTAACTGAAACTCAAAGAAGAGTGAGGAAAGTACCGCTAAGAGGATACAGAGTGTCAAGGAGGCTCAGAGGAGACAGAAGACATTTAGAACAAGAAGGAGCTAACACGCGGTGTCATTTGATATCAGTATTGACAGAGAGATGGGATTTCAACCCTCCAAGATAGAGGGGGACGGGCTTTCCGAAGGAAGATGAGGAATGGTGATTCAAATACTCTGAGGCTTTTAAATAAGCTAAACTGTCCAGGGAGAGGGTAGAGCTCCACTAATCCTTTGAACATTGAAAGAAAATTCTCCCCAGAGAGAAAAATCTTAACAGCCGCTTACTTGATTACTAATTGTTCAAGAGACATTATTAATTATTTACTTACATATGGTATGCGAGAAAGAGTTCCAAACCAGATTCAATAAACATTGGTCTTCAGTGGATTAGATATTGACAGGATTGGAGGGAGGAGAGTTTCCCAGATCACCCTGAGGGTCTTCTGTATGTTCACAATCACTCCACTGCCACTAAGTGGCAGTTTAATAAGCAAGAAACTTACATAGGAGGCTTGTCTTAGATGGCCACAAGGCAAGTAGTGCTGCCAAATCCAAGCTTGTACTGCTCGCCCGAGGACAGGCCAGGCAATTAAGAGATGAGTTATTGGGGCAAGGAATAGTGACTTTTATTTGGAAAGCCAGCAGACCAAGAAGACAGTGGACTAGTATCACGAAGAACTATTTTGCCTGAGGTTTGGATGCTATTTTCGGTTTACAGAACAAAGACAGGGGAGGTGAGGAGGTAAAGTCAAAAAGGCAGTAAGTTGTTGCAAATATTTCCTGGTTCTGGCCCGACCCCGGAGGGGATGTGTTAATTTCTTCCTTCCTGCAGCCATTCACAGGTGGGCCTGGTCAGGATGTTTCCCTATGAGCTAAACAAAGGTATCTTAGCTTAAGCTCAGGCATAGGAGGCAGGGTCCTGGAGATGGGCCATTATATATACTTTAAGCTATAGGCAACATCCCTCGAGTGATTAACTTGTAGCAAAAGCAACAGAGGCTAAAGTAAAAGAAACAGATCCAATATGGAGTCAGATTTGTTCTTCCCTATTACAGTAGATCTCTGCACCTGCCCCACAGAATTTTAAACTTTAACGAGGTTCAGTTATGTGTACCATCCAGATGACTGCATCCTTGAGGCAGCTTCTAGTGCAGCAAGTGTGGTGGGGAGTGGGGTAAGTGAAACACATATTCCAAAGACAGGGGAGGGGTGAGGATTCTCCTATTGCCCAGGTCAAGCTCCTGGATCAGTCACTGGTCATGTCTCCTAATGACCTCCTCCAACAACCTGCCAGGTGGAACTAACTAAATTCTTAAACCTTCAAGGGCAGTGATTTTCAGAGACATTCAGGCCAAAGTAAAGCATTATTTAGTAAAGAAAAGAAAAAGGTAAAGAATACTTTGTGAGTCTGTGGAAGAGGGATTCAGTTACTTCCTTTACACCAGAAACTCTCATTAGAGAGTAATACATACATTAGAATATTAAAAATATGGATGCCTGGGCCCCAACCTCAGATAGCTTGATTTTACTTAAGGTCATTAATAGTTTTGAAAACCCCCTACCCTCACCCCGGGCAACTCCAATATACTGCCAAGGCTGAGAACCACTGCTCTCAAAGCATGTGAACTACAGACTCTTCATGCGAACAGAAAGGTGGGGACAGCTATTTCCAAACTGGGAAAATAAGTGAGAAGAGGCATAGACATCTCTATGAGGGAAGACAGAGTTTGCCTCAACAGTGAACCTACCCATCTGATCACTCTCTCTTCATATTTACAGCTACTTTGGCATCATCCAACTGGGTCTGCAATGGCTCCTACTGACCTCAAATTGATAAGAATAGTTTCTTTAGCATATTGAGCTTTTCTTCTATTCCATAGAGAGAGTCTAGAGAGCACAGTGAAGCAACACCTTACCCCTTTCCAAATGTAGGAGGTAGCTGGGGAGGGTATAGCTCAGTGGTAGAGTGCATGCACGAGGTCTTGGGTTCAATCCCCAGTACCTCCATTAAAAAAAAATTAATTAAATAAACTTAATTACCTCCCCCCAAAATCAAATGTGGGAAGTGGAATAATGGCCCCCAAGATATCCACATCCTATTCTCTGGAACCTGTAAATACATGACTCACACGAGATTTTGAAGATGTGATTAATTTAAGGGTCTTGAGATGGGGAGATTATCCTATATTTTCCAAGTGGGCTTGAGATAATCACAAGGGTTGTTTGAAATGAAAGAGGAGAGTCAGAGGTGGAGGCGATATTATGACTGAAGCAGAGGTCAGAGCAAAGTCTTTGAAGATGGAAGGGTCCATGAGCCAAGAAAGGCAGGCAGACCCTAGAAGCTGTGAAATATTTTGCATACATCATCTTACTTAATCCTCACAACATCTCTATTCCACAGGTCCTCTCATTGCCTATTTTATGGAGGGAGAGCCAGAGACTCTGAGGGTTAAGATTTGTCTTCCTTAGAATCTAAATGTCGCTAATTATAAGATTCACCATTCTCTTATTATGTGCCACTAGGATAAAAAAAGACCTTGCTAATTGAACTTTGACATGTCATCAACACACACCATTTCCAATCCTAATTAAAAAATCACAAAATAAATGAGATACACTTTTCCATGTGATAACTCTTACATTGCATTGTAGAAAAAAATAAAATATCAAGTTCTTTAAAATGTGTTCTACATTAAAAAATTTCTTTTTGGAGCTCTTAGATCTGCATGGCCTGGAATGGTAGTCACAAGCCATATATACCTGGCCCACAATGAGATGTGAGGTAGGTATAAAACATATCAGATTTCAAAGACTTAGTATGATTTTTAAAAAGGTTAAATATCTTGCTATTAATTTTCTATATTAATTACACACTGAAGTGATAACATTTTGGATTTATTGGATTAAATAATATACAACATTAAAATTATTTTACCTACTTTTACATTTTAATGTGGCCTCTAAAGAATTAAAATTTTCACATGAGCCTTGAATTCTACTGCTGTTAGCACTGCCTTGAAGCATGCGAGCAATTTGCCTATTGGGGAAAGCAGCACAATTCTGGAGTTATGGAGCTATCATGCACCTTTTTATCAGGGGAAAAAGGATGATATCCACAAAATCTACAAAATTCAGGCAGGATGTGATGTGTATGTGTGTGTGCTGCTGGAAGTTGAAGGGGTCAGGGAAAGATGCCCTAACCCCTCTTAGGTGTTCATTATGGAATATGTTGCTTTTAAAATTGTTATTGCACTAAGATGCACAAAACATAAAACTTACTATTTTAACCATTTGTAAGTGTACAATTCAGTGGCATTAAATATATTCACAATGTTGTGCAACCATCAACACTGTCCATCTCTGGAACTTTTTCATCTTCCTGAACTGAAACTCCGTACTCATTAAACAGTAACTCCCCTCTCTCTCTTCCTCCCAGCCTCTGGCAACTGTCATTCTACTTTTTGTCTTTATGAATTTGATTTTATACCTCATATAATTGGAATTATCTAATTATGTCCTTTTGTGTCTGGCTTATTTCACTTAGCATAATGTCCTCAAGGTTCATTCATTCCTTTCTAAGGATGAATAATATTCCGTTCTTTGCATATGCCACATTTTGTTTATCCAGTCATCTGTTCACGGATACAATATGTCACTTTGCATTTGAAATGTTACTTATAATTGTTCTACTTTTGAAGAGCTTTAGCTTTGATTTATCTCGTATTCTTCTGTAGTGTCTACTGAAAGTCTTAGAGCACGGGGCTCTCAACAGATTCCTTTTAATGAATTGTGCTTTTCAGAGATATTTACAAATTGAGCAATTTTTACAAGAACCAGGAGTACACATTCTCTGCCACAATGTCAATAGATTTTGATAAGTTAGAAGAAACTTTGTTAACAAATGATTCAGCACCAGGTCTCGCAGACAAGACAGTTCTATTGAGATGCTGAATTCTTATGCTAGAATTTAAAACTAGGAACCCAGTGTTACTCCATTAAAATATATATCCAGTGCCTCCTGTCTAGAGCCTTGGGATAAACAGACATTTAGCAAGGTTACCAGGCTCTAATGAATCTGTGCACAGCAAACCAGGAACCAGGAAGCAAAACCCTTTCCTCCTGCAATGTCTCTCCAGTGTCCCCTACTGACAAAGTTTACACTTGGCCAGTTCGTAAAGGAGCAATATTTGAGAGGCCAAGATCCAATTCACAGAGCAGGCAAAAAGAGTAAATGTGGAACTTGGAGTCAATAATCTATACCTGGCACAAAAACTTGGATGAATAGTGGGAAAAGACCTTTACAAGCCATAGAGTGACAAGCTGAGAAACCCTTGTCTCACAGACATGGAGTGAAGAGAGTTTTTTGGGGGATGAAAGGTAAAAACTCTAGTGATATGTAAAATAGTATCTGTTGGGAGTTCAAAATGCCCTTGGTAACCTGAAATGAATAAACAGGAAAACCCTGGCTTCTGTAGGCAAAAGTGCTTAATAGTGTTACATAAGGAGGATTATGTGGTCCATCTCCTCTTTCCAGTGGGTGAGACTGTGTATGTTCTTTTAGCAAATATTAATGAACACCTACTAGGTGCACATACTACTCTAGTTACCAAGGAAGCAGAAGTAAACAAGGTAGACATGACACCTGACCTCGTGGCCCTTAAAATAAGACAAGACAAGGAAAGAGAAACAATTAAAGCAACAGACAATAAATAAGACGATAAATAACAAGCAAATTAAAACAGATGTGAAAGATGAGATATGCAGGAAACACTCTGGCTGATGTTATAAAAAGTAACTGGGAAGAAGGGTCAGTTGAATTGGATGGAGTACACTGGAAAAGTCCTCTCTTGAGGTGACAGAGCTAAGCAACAGAGGGCCAAGGGAAGAGCACTGTAAGAAGAAAGAAGGGCAAAGTCCCTGAGGCAGGAAACAACTGGCTTTCCTCAGAGTGGGAGAAAGGGGGTGGGAAGGGATAAACCTGGGAGTTCGAGATTTGCAAATGTTAACCACTATATACAAAAATAGATAAAAAACAAATTTCTTCTGTATAGCACAGGGAACTATATTCAGTATCTTGTAATAACCTCTAATGAAATGAAAATGAATATATGCATGTATATGCATGGCTAGGACATTATGCTGTACACCAGAAATCAACACATTGTAACTGACTATACTTTAATTTAAAAAAAAAGAAACAAGAAGGAAAGCCAACACTACATGTGGAAAAAGTTAATTCCAGAGAGATCAAGTGAAAATCATGGAATTAGAATTCATATTCTTCTTTCTAATGGATCACCTGGAGGAGAAAGTCATTAAAATGATAACTGGTACCTAGAGCAAAGACTTCTAAGATATTAAACTGTCAAAGGAATAGAAATTTACAGAGGCCTTGAGAATGTGCCTCAAAAATCTTAATTAAGGGAACTTAATCAACTAAGGGCCCCAAACTCTGAATGGATTTCCATTTTCTCTCCCCCTTTTATGAACACAAGAGGGACATTAAGGCAAGTCTGCTCCTAGAGATAAGATACTTCTGATGGCCAACTTTGGTTCCAGGACCCCTCATGGCCTTACAGAACCTTCCCGGGACTGCCTAGTCATCTAGGATGCTTCTACCCAACCTTCCTTTCCCCATTCCTTTAATTGTGGTCAAACTAGCATCATACTCTGATTGTTCTCCCAGTCTTTTCTGGCTCCTTCCCCCACTTTCTGTCATAGGCATGTCACCCAATAATAGCTTTGTGTGTTTAATCACATGTTAGTGTCTGCTTCTTGGAGGACCTGGATACACAATTCTTTCTACCACTTTTTCTTCAAATATTTCAAATGGGAAAATAATCCTAACCAATTCAGAGCCAGTTCCTTCTCTCTTGGGGGAGGAGAGTCACTACAATCTTTGAGTTGACATGTGTTTATTTTGGAAGTGGATGTATAGCAATTTTGGTGATTCTAATCTGACATTATTAAAGTTCAAGTGTCCCTTTTTAGAAATAAGAATATAATCCACTTAGATGATAGATTGCAACTCTTAGAAATCTCCTTGAATATCTGTGGAGAGGCTTAAAATGCCCTGTAGTATAGGACACCCACATCATTATTTTCATAAAACAAATTTTCTCAGCAGTAACTCAAGTTTTGGTTTATGCACTTGAGTAAAACTAGATTTGAATGAGACCTTAGGAATCTTTTGTTCTAACTCCCTTCCCTCCTTTTTTTTCAGAAGGAGAAATTTAGGTCCAGAAGGAAAAAAGGGCTTTGCCCAAGGGCACACATGCTGTTGGATCAGAGATGGGCTCTGACACAGATTCCCAAAAGCTCAGCACTGTGCAGTGGGCACCTCTCCACGCTGCTTCCAGCTTAAGGAGCCTCTAGGCAATGGGACAGATTTAAGGGAAGATGTGCTCCACATTTTGCATGGCCCCATACAAAGTCAGGGAAGCGGAAATAAGAGCAGATTTATCGTTAAGTGTTATGAGAACCTGGATTCTGGTTTAATCTCTCCTAAGAACTGCTGCCTGGCCTTGGAAAATTCCTGTGGCACCCCTGGATGTTAGCTTCAATTGTAAAATTTTGGTGTCAAACTCAGTCATCTTCAAGGTCCTTTCCACACTTACATTTGACGTCTGTCCTTGGCAGACATCATGGGGTAAGGTGTTGCCAAATGAGTAAATGCAGAGTACAGCCAAGGGAAGTCATGGGGCCAAGGAATATTTGACTCTTGTACTTTCAGCTAAATATCTAAGTTTCCCAAAAAATTAAACAGCAGAGGTGGCTATGCTATATACTACCCCAGGATACACGAGCACATGATAAAAATAATAACCAAAAATTACCCAAATAAGGTAACCTCAGACTGAAAAAAGTATCTTGCTCTTCCTTTCCCTATGTAGCAAATTACCTGATAAAACCTATTTGAAGACAATTTATTATAAATTACCTATTAGTTCACTAGCCTTTTCAAATGTCAACTCTTACCACAGTTAACACTGGGTATCTTACAGTTATTTAAGAATAACATTGCAGTCATATGGTTTGAGCCCATCTTAGAAATGTTAAGTGGTGCTTTTGCCTGTATTAACTGGAGAAAATATAAAGCCATTTATTTCATCTGTAATTTTAGGCTCTGTGCCACATTTTAATTACCATATATGTCATCTTTTCTTTTGTCTCCAAGACAAGAATTTAGGTTGTTAAAAGTTTGAAAAAAAATATTGCTAAGAACTTCTCATACAGTAAGCTAAACTGGGCTGTACTGTGTGCCCTCCATCTGCCCTCCCTGTCAACTCTCAGCCTTTTCTACCTGCTCTTTCTGGCCCTGGAGGTTGACTAGTATTGACTGCATTACTAGGGCTCCCCTGCTTTCAGCTGGGTCTAGTCAACGTGGACCACCTGAAACAGGTCAGAGGGAGAGAGGAAGGTGAAACCAGGGTATTCATTCCCATAGCTACTCCCTGAGAGGTTACCTCCCACTGGCTATGTCCCTCAACCAGGGAGGAGAAACCCAGCCCTGCTCCTCCCTGGTTCTGGTAACCTTTGTCTCTGTGGCTTAGATGTATGGAGAAGAGAGAGATTCACTGGACTAGGCAGTTAAAAGATCTTGGTTGAATTTTGCCAGAGTGCTTCTGAGATGCAATGGATGCAGAGTCTGGAGGAAAAGTAGAGGTGGGGAGGCATAATTTTGCTGTGAAAGGAAGAGAAATGGAAGAAGAGTCCTAGGGGGAGAGATCTTGAGGAAAGGTTTTTGTTCTAAGGCTAGAGACCTGAGACTGTTTAAAGGCCAACAGGAATTCAAGCATAACTGGCCTGGTGGACCAGAGAGAACTGCCCAATGGCAGACAGAAGCCAATACTATGGCACAAGCTTTTGAGAAGAGATAAAGTTTTATTGCGAGGTCAACCAACAAGGAGACAGGAAGCAAGGCTCTCAAATCTGTCTCCTTGGTCCAGGATTTGGAGTAATAATATAAACGGTTAGGGAAATTTCAGACTTGGAAGCTGATTGGCTAGTCTTAAATCAGTCCATGAACTACTCATGCTGCCAGAAGCCAGATTTTCCTTACTGAAGGACTTCTTGCTTTGTAAGGGGCGCTGGTGTTAACATTTCTATTCTTTGAGTTCAGTAGACTAAAGATTCTTGGTTGTAGGGTCATCCTGGAGACAGGGGTTCCCATCTTGCACATGCCCAGTGCTGTCTCTGTAAAATAACTCCAGGTTTGATTAATCAACAACCTATAAAAGGAAGCAAAACCAGTTTAAGCTGGTCAATGTTTTATGTGCTGTTTCAATAGGTGGGCAGAGACTAGATCAAAGGCATGGGTTGAGGGGGGAAGCATTTGACTTGAAAAGCTTGGGTTTTTAAGAATGGAGGCTATGGGGACCATGTTCACAAACACACTTTTAATGGTCCGTATGTAGGGGACTTAATAAAATTATTTCCCAGGAATGTGTATGGTTTCTGCAAAAGAAAACACTAAAGTCAAGGAGTTAGATGGAGAGACTTCAGAAAAGAGTGAAGTTTTAGCACCTGAGGAGAACTGGGAGGAGGAGAGTCTCAGGACACACAGAGAAGTCAGAGAAGACCCAGGAGAGGCTGGATATGGTGAAACTCCCTGTCTGCAGAAGAAAGGATTGCTCTTAACAGCACAGGTGTAGAGAAGTTTAACTGGGATTGGTCCAGCTTTGTGGGTTTTACCTGGTGGCTGCAGGGGACGCATGTGGAATTGAGGATGCTGACAAGAGTATGACAATGGGCTCTAGACTTAGTGATGAAGGAAAGTGTGATCAGTAGAGTGTTGATAATGATGAAATAAAATTCATACTGTAAGACAAAAATCCAAACAAAATTTTTCCTCTGCTGATTTGGGCTTCTTCCCTTCTCTCTAGCGTGCATTGTGCATCTGCGTTAGGCATTAACCAGACCTCCCCAACAGCAGACATACCTGCTCAACTATCAAGATAATTTAGTTTCTTCTGGCGCCAGCCATGTGACAGCTCAGAAGATAACATTCCTTTCTCAATCCTGTATGAGTTCACAATGACCAACCACTCGCATCGGATGTGCAGATGTCTTTGGTGAACTTTATGTTCAATGCCAATATAAAATTTCCCTTAAGGACAGCAATTGGTATGAAACAGACTGGGTCACACCACCTGGGGAGATACTGGGCTGCACCTTATGAAAGATCTTAGCTTAAACACTTACTTATGACCTTATTAATGTTACCAGCTATATTACTTGTATTCTGCATATTTTACAAGATCATTGCATCTTGCATTACCAAATGTGTGACTGAGCCAGTAAAGATAATGATGACTAGGTGACTTTAAATGATTGACCAAATATAGTTCTGTAAGATCAATGATTGTAATAGTGTAACTCTAGATGTGGGAAGAAACAACAAGAGGGAACCATTTCCTGGACCACAACAGATGAGGAAGACAGGCAGTCCAGAGGCTTTTGGCTACTGCTAACAGGACTAGCAGTAATAGCATATTAAGTGGCTTATCAACGAAACTCTTGCCTCACATGGAAATAAGCATTTTCTAGCACCATGGGACAAACTGGTCACAAAATGCCTCCCAAAACTTGGTCAAGATTAAGACCAAAAGGGAGGGGGTTGTAAAATAAAGAATGATGGCCACCATCTAGTTCTAAAGGAATCAAGTCATTAGTCACGGAAGTCGCTGACCTACAATAAATACACCCCGAAAGGTATTCAGGGCAAAGATCAGGATAAGGCACTTTGTGTTCTGGGAAAACTGGCAGAACTAGCCTTCAGATGGTTAGTTATTTTCAGGAGAAAATTTTGTAAACCCCGTTTCTTGCATCTTTCCATACGTAGAAAAGCACTAAAACCATTAACTAAGATATCTGTTCCTTGAAAATAGCAGTAATCTTCTATCAAGAAATGGGCTTGATTGCACGTACCTCTTCACCAAAATCAGGTCTTTACTTCCCTCCCCACCTTACTCCTTCAGGACAGTACTAAGAGCTTTCTGAAAGACAGTCTCTAGGGTTATAATCCTCTGGTTGGTGCAAATAAATTTTCCATTTCTTTCTTAGATCGACTATTGACGCTTTTGTCAACAATTACTTAAAGTAGGGGGAATGAGTCTCATAGGGACTTTGTGAGGATTAAATTATCAACAACCAGAACTATGTCAGGAACTGTGCAGGCAGGTCTGTAAGTTTACCCCACGTATAAGCTAACATCGTAGCCTGCCGCAGGATGCAAGAGTCCTAAGTCAAAAGACACAAGAGTCCTAAGTCAAAAACAGAATTTCATTACTCACAGTCCCAGAGCTTCCTGCTCATTTGGACTAGTTCTCTAGGTCTCCCAAGTCCCATGGGGGCAACACTAAATGAGTGTGTTAGACACTCGCACACACAGTGGGTTGAGTTACAGGAGAGGACGCTCAGTTTGGAAATTGACCACTTTCTCGTAAGCAAAACAAACTTACTCTTTGTCTGGGGGTGGGGGCAGGGGCGGGCATTACTTCATACTTCAAGGTTACGTGCTGCAAACACAACTCTGAGAAATGGCCTGGCGAAAGAGCGTTTAAAGCCCTGCATTCTTGGCACACCCGGCAAGAACACACAGGGATGCTTAGACCACTGGCAGATTGCTTCCTCTAGTAAGTGAAGTGTCTGACTGATGGTAGGTTTCCAATACATATTAGTCATAATTGATGATCATGTTGTTATTCATGATTAAGTTGAATCCTAGTTAAAATTCAGGGGAGAGAAATGAAGGAATCAAAGATCCACAGTCACCAGTGCACATATTTCACTAGCAGGGACTTGCCACTAAGCTCTAGCAAAATGAAAACTCAGGAGTGTTTGACTTATTTGGAGATAAAATGCAAAGAAAAGGAGAACTAGAAGTCTTTGAATAAATTTTTTATAGAGAATTATTTTTCTTAATACTATTTAAGTATGAAATGTGAAGGTAGAACACATGATGAAATGACTAGAGCAAACTATAATGGAGTCACATTTCTGAAAACATGGTGGATAAGTGTGAGGTGCCGAGAAAGAACTACACACTTGGCTAAGAAGGTTAATCTTCACTATATACCATTTACTTAAGAATTTGAAAGGAGACAACCAGATATATAAAACTAAAAGCAAATTTCCAGAATGGCTCCAAAGTCAAGGGAATGGACTCAATGACCTCCCCAGACAACTAAAATAAGATCTTTTTTAATGATCTATGACATAATTTGAAGGTTATATAAACACACACACACCACTTTTAAACCCAACCACCAGCTCCTTTTCCTTGGATTTCCCTTCCAGCTTCACAAGATAATCCTCTCCACTCTGCTGATAAATTGGTCTAGCCTGTACTTTTTCTTGTCCCTTACCCTCTGATATCAAATTCTTTATGAGACTGAGAAGGCATTCCCTGTCAGAGAAAAGGAGTTTCCTTATAATTGAATATGGTGAAACCATTATCCTTTATGTGCTCTGACAGTAATCTCAGTTGAAAGGCCATTTTCTCCGGCTCTCTGGAACAGAGCATCAGTTCTGGAGGGTACTAGGAAATGCTTTTGTTAACACTATAGGATTGTCCCTACCCAATCCTCTCCCAGTCCAAACAAATATTCAGTGTTTATGTCCTCGTACCACCCATAGTCATTGATCTAAAGTGGCTAACTCAGGTTTTTATTTCTAACTACGATTGAAAAATCATTTTTTCAAAAACAAAACAAAACTAAGCACAAAGACAACACAGGACTGAGCCCATCTCCATTCAAACTGAGTCAAGTCGTGGCGCAAACTGTCCTCTTAAGTTTATTATTCTGTCTAGTTAATAGGTTTTTGCCCAAGTGACTTTATTTCAGATTAGCCAGCTGGGGCCACCTTCTGAACCTGGTTTGTGAAGGATTTGGGACAGCTGACTTAAATTTCAACTGGATTTGCTTGCTCAGCTGGGGCACTGATTGTGGTGTGGCTGCATATCTTAGGCTTGAGGGCTGCAGGTGCAGTTTTACCAGGTTCATCTCTAGGTGAATCCCAGGTTCCCGGGAGTTCAAAGACCACATGCAGCATTTTCCCTTATACGTTATTATGAGAATAAAGGGAAGGGAAGAGGGGGTGATCACGACTACAGCAAAATAAAAACTTCTGCCTAGTTCAATGGTGGGGCTTTCTAATCTTTCACATACACATTATAAAAGACATTTATTTTTAGGAAGTTTCAACTGACTATTAACTTTATGTATATGCCATTTGTTTATGTGGGGCTTTTAAAGAATCTATAAACTTCCCGGGTCATTTCTTCCAAGAACTCAGATTGCAAGAACTCTTTCAAAATTAACTTAATCTCTTTAATTTGCCCCCAAATAAGCCAATTAGTTTATTGAGGGAAATTACTGAGAAAGTAAAACAGAACAAGGAGGTTCCTCCCAGCCCTCCTGTTTTCTTGAATTTAAATATATTTCATACAGTCAAGATAAAGTATCTTGTCTTATAGCTTAAATGATCAAGATGAACTAATTGTCAAATGCTGCCCTAAACCAATGATACTCAAATCTCTAAAATAAAACTTCAAAAGAAAGGAAATTCTAAGGTGAAGATTATCATCCTATCAATTAATCTCCTCTCTTTCATATTCTAGAATTGTGTAAGACATGGGTGTTCAAGTCATGTACTCTCTGGCAAGAAGCCAATGAGTCTCCGCTCCAGCAAGGAACTAGGTGAATGTACTAGGGAAGGTAATGAAGCCTGTGATTAGCAGAAACATCTGGTTACCTTAGTCCTACCCCTGCCTCCACTCCAGGTGTGAACTTGCTTTTTTTTTTTCAGTTTTTAATCCTCTGAGGCATAATACTGATGAGGTGATTGATTTAAGAATATGCAGTACAAATAATAAATGCTAGAGAGGGCATGGAGAAAAGGGAACCCTCCTACACTGTTGGTGGGAATGTAAATAGGCACAGCCACTGTGGAAAATGGTATGGAGGTTCCTTAAAAAAATAAAAATAGAGTTGCCATATGATTCAGCAATCCCACTCCTGGGCATATATCCAGAGAAAACTCTAATTTGAACATGCACCCCAATGTTCATAGTAGCACTATTTACAATAGTCAAGACATGGAAGCAACCTAAATGTCCATAAACAGATGACTGGATAAAGAAGTTGTGGTACATATATACAATGGAATACTACTCAGCCATAAAAGAATGAAATAATGCCATATGCAGCAACATGGATGGACCTAGAGATTATCATACTAAGTGAAGTAAGTTAAACAGAGAAAGACAAATATCATATGATATCACTTATATGTGGAATCTAAAATATGATACAAATGAACTTATTTACAAAACAGAGACTCACAAACATAGTAAACAAACTTATGGTTACCAAAGGGGAAAGGCAGAGGAGGGATAAATAAGGAGTTTGGAATTAGTAGGTATAAATGTCCTGTAGAGGCAAAATCATGCATGCTTTAATATTAATTATATCATTTAATCTCATACCAGCTCTTTAAAGCTCAGAGAGACAATCTGAGATATGGTTACCAAACTGAGACTAGAGCAAAGATCTTCCATTTCCATGACCAGGGTCCTCTCCACCAGCCCACCTATACCCTAAAACAAGTGCTAAAAAAAATTAATGATTCACTAAGTGGTACCTAAAGGCCTAGGTAATTGTTTATATAAGGGATTTATGTATGAATGTGCCACAAACCCTGAAAGTTCCCTTTTCCCTATGAGAAGCTTCTGAAGGACCTAAAAGAATCTCTCTAGATTTCTATTTATGCCCTCCATCCAAGTACCTCTACTCTATAACCTGCTGTTGATTCCTCAGCACTTTCTACCTCCCCACCCAGGACCTTTGACTGATGCCCCTCCTAGACCTCTACTTGGCTCCAGTGTTTGCTTTGCCTCTGGAGATAATCCTTGTTTTGTGCCTTGGTGCCCCCACAGACCCACACCTACCAAGCCTAGGATCCAGGAAACTCTAATGGCCACAGCTGCCTGAACACCCCCTTGGCTGGGAGGGATGCTCATGAGATGAAGTTCAGAGTGACCAACCTTGGAAAAAAAGGGATTATGGAAAGTTCTGAAAGGCAAAACCTCAGGATAGTAAAATTACATTTTTGTAATCCCTATGAGAACTCTCAGGAAGAACCTATATTTCTAATAGAAACTTAAGGGCTTTTCAATATTATGACTTATACAAAAAACAAAACAATAGGGTTCATAGAAAATGTTCCTTGAATGTAGAGACTGAGTCATATTTGCTCTTAGTCCCAGAGACTAGCACATTACATGACACATGGTAAGCCCACAACACTTTTTTTCAATGAAATCCATGTCTAACTTGTGTTTGTGTTCACTCAAAATCATAGAAAGACCAGGCAAGTTGATGGAAGAATCATTGAGTATAAAAAGGGAAGGTTATTTGTGTTTACTAGCTGTCTCTTCTCACACTCCTGCAGGGAGGGAGAGATGCGTGAGCAAGCAATGACTTAGAATAATGAACTATTACAATCCAAGAAATCCTGGTGTCAAGCTTTGGAGAGGAAGCAAGGTACTGCTGGCCATTCGTAGAGACAAGACTTGAAGTGGAGAGGAAGATAGTTTTGAAACTGTTAATATCCAAGATATGATTCACCAAATTATTTTGTTCTATTGGAGCTATGTACACATTAGATGCAGAACTTCCTGAAGATCACCAGCCCTTAAGAATGCACATGAAGTAGACTTCAAATGCTGGGATCACAGAGTGATCACTCTTTCTGTGCTGGTCCTTTATCTTTAGTAAATCTCACCTTATCTCTAGACAGACATTCACTCACTCACTCACACCCACACACACAGATCCCTGACCCATTCTGGTTCGGGAAAGGGTACACAGGTACCTTATTACCCAGGATAACATTGGATCCAAGGTAACAGTGTACTTGATTGGTTCTGGGTAGATGGCACTTTTTTCATTTGCATCATTTAAAATATATCATACAACTCCCATGTTAGTTCTTACTTACATTTGAGTCATAAATCTCTTTGAGAACTAATTTAAAAAGCTATGGACTATCTTTCCAGAAAAATGAAGATAAGAACACAGGCACAATGTTTTTCAGACACATATAATTTCAGGACATTTATAGATACTTCTGAAAGAGAGCCTTAAGGTCTTCACATCAAAAAATCTCTGGGAACTGTGGGAAGAATATTTTTATGAAATAGGAATTATCATTACATAATCAATCTACTGATGCAAGTATTTATGACAGAGGTTGCAACTCAGCGATCTATGAGGAAGGTCAGGCAGGAAACCTAACTGAGTGACTCAGGGAGGACATAAGGCATTGGCCTTGAAAATGGTAGGGATGTGGAAGGCCTGGTGAGCTCATACCCCTAGAAGAGGCAGGTGTTCCTCAGCCTACCACTTGGCATGTAGATTCAGTATTACCAGAATTTAGATTTTTACCGAAAGATAAAAATCTAGATTTTATTATATTTCCTGATTTTCAGCAGACCTGTGCAAGCAGACAAAAGATGACTAGTTACACTTTCCTTGACATTTCATTAAAAATGTTTTAATGTACAGAAAAGAAGAAAGAATTATGCAGTAAATACTCATTACACTCATCACCCAGTTTCTACAGGAAACTATTGGCGTTTCTGCTTGATCAGATATCTATTCATCCAACCATCCATCCATCTCAATTTTTATGCATTTCAGGACACTCTCACTGAAACACTTCTGGTTGCTCATATTTTGGTCTCCATTTTGATCTATTTTTATTTATTTACCTGCATGTATGTGTGCACGTGTAGGTATGTGTGAGTATGCACACACCCAAATGTGTGTTTTAAATGAAGCTTCTGTGTCTGAGCTTATATGTTTGGGATATGAAATAATTAACCAGTAGCACCCCTGCACTGTTGTGGGTAGGACCAAAGCTTGATGGTGTCATGGGAAGCGGGTGAAACTGGATGAGGGTGGGAAATAATATGGGGGCTCAGAATCCAGTTTTTGCGTAGATTCAAATCTGGGAGTTACTTTTTCTGCCTAAAATTGAGAATAAAAACAACCCTCCCATGGCCACAAAGAGAATGCAAAATGCTGAATGTGGAAAAACGCAGCAACGACCTAGTCAGGTAACAAGGTGTGCAGAGCACACCCTCCCGAGACAGAGAGGGATGGTGAGAGGAAGGACACGCGATCAGACAAGCTGTTACTGTGGTAATTAGTGTCAAATATTTTGCTGATCATATTGGAGAGAAGCAGAGTCCTCATGTAATAGCACAATAAATAGACACAATAAAAGTGAAATAGTGTATGATCACATTCTGATCGTACCTTCATGCACTGTGCCAAGCAGAGTGCTAAGTGCTTTGCTGCATTTTAATTAAAAAAAAAACAGAAAAATCAAATTATGAGGTAGGCACAGATAAAAAACTGAGATTTAGAAAGATCTTGAATCTCAAAAATTGCCCTAATAGGAAGTGGCAGAACTAAGACATATACTCTGGTCTGTCTTCTTCCAAGCACATCCTCCTAACCACACAATTAAACTGAATCCTCTAAAATGTTTCAATATTGGAAATATGCGCCTTGGGAACAGGATATGACTAGAATCAGCTACAACATTTGTGGGACCTGGTGCAAAATGAAAATGCAAGGTCCCTTTTTCAAAAATTATTAAGAATTTTGAGAGAGACAGTAGAGCATTACATGATGTGTGGGGGCCTTCTACACTCGGGGCTCTGTGTGACTACAGACACACCAGGCCCATGAAGCTGGACTTGGATTTGGTGTTAGAATATGGACCTGAGACCCCCAAGAAGGTCATTTAAAAAACAGGAGCCAGACAAGAGAAGATGACTCAGTGCAGACCAGAAGAGAGAACATTAGCTCTCAGGTCCCCCAGCCTCTTTCATCAGCTGGAAGTAGAAATTTATACTGGAAATACACTTCACATTGTATTTGAAGTTTGTGGCTTATAGATTATATAGTAAAATGTATGTAGAAGTCAATTTCTTGGCTTGTTGTTTCATAAAGTTCTCAAGTCAAACAACTATTCCAGTGTTGCTGTCGTGGGTTCTCTGGACTGAGTCCTTCCTGACCATTGCTGTCAAGATTGTGGTGTCCCAGTCCATGAAAATAGGTAAACTTCCCTGTTGCACTGCCACACCTCCCAGGCCTCTCCCACAGTTGCGGCTTTTGCTGGCCATATTGTGTGATTTCAGTTCCAGGCAACGCCACGTATGCTACATGTGATTTATGCATAAGCTCCCGCAGCCCTCACATCCCCTCAATCACAGTCTGGATCTTCCAAGATCAAGACCTGTTTGTACAGAAGGGGCTTAAGGATAGAAGGGAGGCAAGTGAGTCACTGCAGGCGATGCATGCTAATGAACACAGCTGTCCCTCGGCAGAACGGCGAAGCCTGTCAAACTCATGTTCAAATCGCTGCTCTCTGCTTCCCCACTCTCCTACTGGTCATCCTTTTCTCCTTGGCATGGAACCTCCTCCGAGGGTCCTTTATTCCTACTATTCCTTTGCCTCCTTCAGATGGGCTAATTCCCCATCAAACCCAGACCTGACTCTGCTTTCCTCTCAACAGGTGTTAGCTGACCTCTCTCTTTCCCTTAGGCTGTCCTATGTGATTGGCCAGGAGGAAATTAATCTCATGCATTCATTTGTGCCAAGACTAATGGCTAACACTAATTTGATGGATTTCTCTCACATTTTAATTCCTTAGCTCAAGGATGAGTGATGAGGGTACATCAGGTACTCAAGCTGAATCTTTGCAAGAGCATCTCCAACAGAGGGGCTATTTCTGCTGCCTTTGACTGACATTAACAATAGCATACGTATTGTACTGAGAGGAAAGTCCTGTTCTCCACGAAGCAAGTGAAACAAAAAGGGCAATAAATATTTGTTCACTGTTAAATGAAAATTTCAATGATATACTTTCTGCTTGTCAAATATTGACGTTAAAAAATGAATGTTGTTGAAGATGAAGTGAAATTGGCACTCATATACAGTGGAAGAGAATAAACTGGTGCATACTTTCTGGAAGAATAAGGTCAATGGTGCCCTGCGGGGTCTGGCCCTGCCCCTCTCTCCAGTCTCATGTCTCACCTCTCCTTCCAGCTCTGAGTCTATTCACACTGGCTTCGCTCAGCTCTTCAGCAGACCTCATGTTCCCTCCTGCATGTTATTCTTTCTGCCTGGGTGGTTCTTTATCCCTCTTTTGACTAATCATTTCCTACTTATCCTACAGACCCCAGTTTAAGAGTCACCTCCCCAGAAAGCCTTCTCAGGCTACCTCCCCCTCCCCCGACCCCCAAGTCTGCACAGACTCCCTTATATTCTGCTTTTCAGAACTGCATTCCTTTCCTGGCGTTATTTAGCCGAGTGAGTCATGATACTCTCCTTTGTCTGGTTATACTATTGAACTGTCTCCCTTCGTGAACTATAAGCTCAAAGAGGGCAGGTTTGTGTTCACCTTTCTATCCCCAGTGCCTAGAAAAGGGCCTGGTATTTAGAAGGGGCTTAAGAAACACTTGTGGATTAAATCAACAAACAAATACTTGCTGGATTAAATAAATGAATGATGAGATTATAATCCATTTTGATTTTTCTCCTTTGTGCTTTCTTGTATTTTTAAAATTTCAATGATCATGTGATACTTTTATAATAAAAAGAAAGTCATTTTTAAAAAGCTTTTCTTTTCCTTTGAGGTGGCAGCTGTTCTCTGCAGAGCCTGATGCCTTTGGCACTGATTCCTTGGACTGGTACTGTTCTAGGAGCCTGAGCCATGGAACAGGGTTATGCTGCATTGTAGGAAATCCTGCCCCAGCTGGGGACAATCTTCCCTGTCCATCACCTCCGGGTTTTTGGCCACAAAGCAGTGGATTCAGTCTTCCGCTGTGATCTCTCCTGCCTTCAGAGAGGCAGCCTAGTGGCTTTCATGACTCAGCAGATGACCCTTTGACAAAGCAGCATACTTGGCCGGTCTGCCAGCTAATGATGAGACAGTGGGCTTTTACCGAGTGCAAGTCTTGCAGTAGTATCTGAGGACGTGTCTCTTGGCATGAAACCCTCACATCACTCCACTCCCCTTTATTCAAAAGAACTTTAGTCATTATGACTTCTCCTGTCATGTCAAACCTAAGCTTTTCCGGGGAATTAGCATGAGAGATTTAAAGGTTTCAGCTTGAGACTCAAGTTCTTACTTTCTTCCTACAAACTGACAGCATAAATGCAATAATGGTTGTAGCTACGTGAGAGGAATTTCTCCATATGGCGCAGTCAGGTGGCATTTGAGATATTTTTAATACTTCTGTAGGCAGGTTAAAAAAAGTCTTTCCAGTCTGCAAACATTTTACCAGCCTCCACAATGCTCACCTACACACTGCAATGTTATGGGAAAAATTTGTCATTTCCAATCCTAATGAGTTGGAGAATAAATAAATATGGATGATGCATCAGAAGGGACTGAGCCCCCTCAATCTAAACAGTTATCATTCTGGTGGGCCGAATGGGCATCTAAATAACATTCAATCGTTATTTAAGTTTTGGCTTTTCCACGGCCTGATTTATCACTTCTCAGACTATGAATCCAAATTAAATGACAAAGTGCAGCACAAAGCCTTGTTTTTTGAGTCTTAGATCCCTGGATATGCATGCTACAGAGATTGGCATCTTAACACCATTAAGCATATTTGGAAAATTTGGGGTTGATGAATAGTTACTGATTGACAGAATAGCATCTCTACAAGAACAAATGTGGCAGCAGGCAAGATGTATTTATCCGGTGTTGAGATGCAAAGCTGATTACACAGCCGAGGGCAAATGAGGTGGAAACATCTTGGGGATTAGGTTTGCTCCCTGTGTCCTACATTTCAGAGGGATGTGATCATTGGTTTCATGTTTAATGCTTCCCACAGACAGCTTTTCTCGGGGTTGAAATAAATGCAAAATCTATCCTGGAAATTGTTGTATGTAGAACTTTAGCTCAGTCAGGACAAAGAACAACAGTGAAATTAGTGGTCTTATGGCAAGCGCTCTGGGATAACCATGTCATCTCTTCTCTATGACAGATGAGGACCTGAGATCCAAACTGGGTAAGGTGATTTGGGCCACAAAGTTAGTGTAATGAAATGTTGGTCCCTTTCTAGAATTACCTGTTACACTGTTGTATCCTGTCAAAGCACAGTCCTTCTTTGTGAGAGGGCAAATCCATTTCCTGGGAGTGCTCACTGGCTGCTCTTCCAATCCCTGTTCCTGTCATGTCTCCCCAAACTCACTTGCAATGTCTAGTCCCGTTTCACTCCAGCTGGTCTCTCTCCTTGGCCACATATGGGTTCTACAGACGCCCGCTCCCTGACATCAGCTCTTGGATAAAAGAAACTCCTTGCTCCTGTCTGGTCACATAATGAGAAGGCGGGACTCTGAGGGCACAGATTATGCCACCTGCCACATCTAATTTCTCCTTGCCTCCCCCCACCCCACCTGGATTGGAGTCCTTCCAAATGGATCCACCAAAATGTTTGTGCCCTTTTCTCTGTCTGGCCTCTCTGCTTCTTTTTCAAACATCTCTTCTGATTTTTCTTTGACACTGAAGTCACTCACCTCAGGGATGGAGAGAGGTGCCATTGAACAAAGCAGATCACTTATTATATGCCAGGCATTATGGGGATAAAGAGGTAAACCACAGTCAGTTCTCTCCCTCAAGGTGCTTTGAACCCAGAGGAGGAAACAAATATGTCCGTGGCCCTTTATGAGGGACAAGGGGTTAAGAGAAGTACAAACGATGTGCTACAGAAGCACAGAGCTGGAAATGAACTCTGACAGGGAAGGAGGGAAAACCCTCAGGGAGGACGTGGCTTGTGAGCTGCAGCTTAATGGAGGGAGTACCTGTTTATCTTCTTCTCTGAAAGGAAGGATTTAGTGACATCCATGGTTTTCATTGGCTATAGAAGGTCACAACAGTAGGACTGAGAAGCCTTGCATATTTGCAAGATCCATCTGAGTCTAGAGCCTGGCTTAGGTTTCTCTTTCTCCCTTTCTTGTAGGAAAGGGATGGCTTCAATTTTTGAGGGAAGTTGAGAGTTAGTGATCTGTGAGCCATAGTAGTAATGTTTCTTGCTGTGAGAGGTCATGGCAGAGGAAAAGGGAATGTGTGCATTGCAGATGTTCCCCTCCCATCATCTCTCCTTCTTTCCTCTCCCCAGTCCAAGGTCAGGAGAAGTTCTCTTGGGCAGTAAGCTGCTGGAGTTACTAAATGCATTTCACACAAGCTAAACAGTCCTTTAGTGCACAGGAATCACAGGGGATGCTTTATTACAATGCAGATTCTAATTCAGTAGATCCCGGGTGCCCCTGAGATTCCGCACTTCCAATAGGCTTCCAGGTGAAGTTGATCCTATTGGTCTACTGATCACACATCAGAGTGAATGTCACTATCTCATTTCACTAGATGTGAACTAAGGGGTAATGGAGAGAGTTTGGGAATGCATGGGAAGTTACATGAAACCCTTCTATCTACCACTAAAGGCTTAAAAAGAGGACATGTAAACATTACATGAAGCCCAAGTAGGCAGAAACCATTTTTCTGTTTTCTTGGTTCCATTTAGAAAGTAGACTACTTTGGTAAACAAAATGACCAAGTTCAGCATATAAACATTCATATTACATACTTCAGAGAGGGGTACGATTCTACGGGGATTATCAGTGATAGCTTCTTCCCTTAGGAAGGCAGAATGGTGCACTGCAAAAATGTGGGTCTCTGGGTCAGAAGGATTTGGGGTTAGGACTCTCTCAACTGTATAACCTCAAATGAGTTATCATTCTCTCTAATCTGTTTCTCATCTTTGGAATGAGGATAATACCTACCCTGCTGGGTGGTTGGGAAGACTAGCAATTATGTTTGCAAAGTGATCTCTTCAAGCCTGATCCAGATTGTGTGTCCTCAACTAAGTTCTGCTTCATCAAAGTCAGGAAATGGGTTTCATTGAAATGGATAGCCCCAGAGTCTAGTACACAACTAACATATATTAGGCCCTTAGTAATTGTTTATTAAACCAGGAGCATGTACAACCCTAAATGTCTATACCACTAACATGTTAATTAACGTATACCCTTCTATTATCTATAAACTTTAACCTATTTATATTTTGTCTTGATAAATAACCCCTTTGGAAAAATATTTTTCTCCTTCTCTTTCTCTTTAAGCCACTTCCTACACACTCTTCCTTCCCTAGCTTACAGCAATTACATATTTCTGAATTTGATTAAAGGTTAGAATAGGGTTTGTGAATCTCTTCAGAAAGCTTTTGAAACAGTGCTGGGAGAAGACTTTGGGTTATATCCTCTTTTTTCTTTCTAGAACAAAGCTCTTATGGCCATGATACTATTTTGCTGATTTACTTTAAAAGATTGCTACTTTAGTTAAAATCTAATTAGACTCAAGCCGTGGAAAAATTTACTTCTTTCTCAATCACATCCCTTTTCTATGAGCAAAGCTGACTTGCAATTGCTCCAAATGTATTTTAGAGGTGAGACTCTTGGAAGTGCTTCTGAAGCTGCAATTTCAAGAAGTGTGGGAATTGGGTCCCTCTAGAATAATTTTTCAGGTAAAATTTTTTAAAAAGCTTCTAAGTAATGAGTTGGTTTAATGCTTTTTGTTCTTCTAATTGATAATGATGGGTTTTAAACAGAAGTATTGACCTAGTATTGACTCTATTCCTAATTTATTATGTGACCCGGGAGCAATTACTTGCCCTCTCTGAGCTTCAGTGTTCTTATCTAAAAGGTGGAATTTACATAAGAAGATGTGGGGATTGAAGGAGATAATTATATATAAAGTGCCTATTAGTGTTTGGCTAATATGAGTAAGAATAAATCAGATTTTCCATAAACTACTATTTCTAGGAAAAAAAGCTGAGGAAAAAAATCACTTTAAAATAACTTCCCAATTTTTTTTCACATTTATTATTTGAACAGAATATTATTTGCACAGAATCTGTTCAGGATAGATTTCTCTTCTTAAGTGTCAGATGGATGATAAATTTGCATTTATCAAAAGTAGATTAAAGGCAAGGCCCTTTCTTGCCTACCTGCTTGGAACAGATAGAAATGCCACCAAATCACAGACCAAATCACTGAAACACCAAGGCCACAAGTTCTCTTAAGAAACATTTGAAGGTAGCTCATTCCAGCACTGATTAGACACTTATGGGGGAAACCGCTTACCTTGGCATCAAGGTGTACAATGATTCACTGGCCCAGAAACAGTGGCAACCAGCTCTTGAACGCCACGGTTTCCCAGTAAGCAGGTAGCCTCCATTTGTGACGCCCAGGCCTCTTGACATCCCAACTCAACCTTCCTTTCCTGGATCGCCCGTCCTAGCTCATATATTTGCCCAAACCTGTTTAGCTCTTAACTCCAAATAGTCAAAGTAATTTACCTGCCATGGATTCTGGCTAAAGAGCTATTTGAAGGTGGAACTGGGAGTGTGAGGGAGGCTAACATTAGGGTTTGGGTTTACCTGTGGATTCTATTTCTTGAGTTTTCCTCCTTGGCAACTTGTAGCACTTATAATGGAGAATGGCTAGGCTGGAGGTGCAGGGGCAGTGGCCGTTGACCTGACCACTGGAGCGGCACGGCCTTGAGGGGTCTCTGAGGCGTGGGAACCTCCGGAACAGGGGCTCCCTTCCCGCCATAGCTTCGAATCAGTCAGTCCAGCGCTTGCACTCGGAGAGGCGCCCGAGGGGACAGGCAAGCTGGTGTGACGGGGCCGGGGATTGGCTGTTGCACCTTAGACCCTGCCTTGCGAACACCGCCTCCTACTGGGCAGCCTGGACTTCCGTTGTCCAATAATCTTACCGCGCCCTAGCCAGGCTCATCGGCTCCGCTGCTGATTGGACGCCGTCTCCTTCCACACTACCTTGCCGTCCGCCCGCCCTGGCGCCGCTGCGAGTTCCCATTGGTCGTCAGCCCTGCCGATCAGTCCACAGCTCACCTCCCCCAAACAGCCCGTCGGGCCGGCGCGTGCTGGGGAGGCGGGGCCTCGTGGCTAGGGGCGGGACTGGGGCGGGGCCTCGACGGAGGCCGGCGCAGCGGCAGCTTCAGGCTCTGGCTCTGGACTCCAGCGCAGCATCCTCGCTGCAGCCGCTACCGCTGCTGCACCTGGTCAGGTAAAAGAGAGCCTTGTCTGTCCTGCTGGCTGTCTGCCCCGCCTCTTTTCCTTCCCGACAGAAGCCCACCTGCTCCGTCTCTTGGGGCTTCAGGGCTCTCGAAAGAGGCGTCAAATCTGTTTTGCCCTGGCTACCTTATCTTACTCGCCTTCTGCGTTCGTTCCTCCAGCTCAACTAAGAGGCTTTGAAGTGGGTTGTTGGGGCTCCCCGGGTCTTCCTAACGCTCCTCACTACAGAACTGCCGTTAACTCCCAGCCCTCTTGACCCGCCAGTGCAGTCGCATTCCCAGCTTGGCACAGGACGGGTGGAAGAGCGGGCGGGGGAGGGAGGGACGCAGCGCTTTATTTTGAAGGTGGATATGCTTAGTTCTGAGGGGAGGGGAGTCCTTCAGTGGCGTTGGTTTGGGAAAGGAAGCTGCATCACGGTTATGATTGGCAGTGACTGAAAGAATATCTGTTGCTGGTTTGTGCTTATATTTATAGGTGACATTCACCATCACTGTTTTCTTCTTTCATCATCATCACCATCATCAACACCCCGACCACCACCATCAACATTCTCTTCCTCCATCAGAGCTCTTCAAGTTCTGCAAAAGCAGACTCTGTTCAGGCATGTAAGTGCTGACTTCCAAATAAAAAGCAATGCCCTTGCCCCCCCTGAGGCCAGAGCCAAGTCCTCCGTAAATTCAAGGACAAGTAGCTGGGACCCTGGTGTGAATGGGAAGAGTTTCCTTATCCCCATTTGCGGTTGATATTGCCGCCGAAAACCCTTTGTTTTAATCATCCACACTGCTGCTTGCTGGCTCCTGGAGTTTGACATTGGCACTCACAAACACCTGATGGGTTGAATGCAGAGTCCAGGACCAGTGGTACAGGCCTGTGCACTATGGGTACTTCAGTCATGGAGAGGTGACTGTTCAGACCTAAGCCTTTAAGAGGACCAGATCAAGTAGCTTAGCATCTGACTTTCTTCCACAGCGGCTCTAGCTGTACTAAAGCATGATCCATGTTTGCATGTGGGGTATGTAGCATTGTGTGCTGTGCCTCCTTGGGGGAACCTAAGTTCCTGGAGAGAGAATTATGCTGTGTTGTCTACAGCAGGTAGCTTCTTGGGGGCACATCGTTGGTATTCAGCAGCCTGGCTCAGCTGTTCTTAGGGCTTACTACAAGATCACTTGGATCTCAGGCTTATTAATGTTTATTCAGGAGAGCAAACATTATAGCTGAGGGTTGCCTACCAGATTAACTATCATTGTAGATGATAGAACCTTAAAGGTGTTATAAAAGTCCCAGGCTCTTCTTGGTCAGTGATATCTAACCATTAGTCTCCTTTCTCTCAACTGTGTTTATAGTGCAGTAGGACCAATGAATAAAATGCCTTTAGATATACTGCAGAAACAAGGGAGCAGTGACTTCTATGGAGGGAACAATGGATAAAAGTTGGGAGGCAGTATAGCATAATGGTTAAAGTCATGGACCTGTCACATGGGTTCAAGTCCTGGACCAACCACTTACTAGCTGAGTGGGTTTTGGCAAGTCACTTATCCTTTTGAATTTAGCTTGTCTATAAAATGGGGATAATATTACCCGCCTCCTAGGGGAAGTTGTTGTTAAAATGCTCTCTAGTTCCTGGCACATAGTAAGTGGAAAATGAACTGTAACTGTTATTAATAATACTTGTCAACAAGGATCTTCTGCCCTTAAAACATGCACTTCTAATCCATTGTCTTTCTCCCTCCTTTTTTGATCTCAAAGATGATCTTAATGTGGGGTGGCTGTCTTTGGGCCCCTCTTAGGATTCCATATTAGAGAGGTGGCATGTATTTGGACAGATATTTCTCTCATCAGCCTGAGCAAATGCTTAGAAATCTCTATTAAGGTACATTAAAGATGCAACTTCAGAGAACATTTCTGCACCTCTGGGCCTGTCCTAGGCTGCTTATTCCTCCCTGGTTGTTCAGTGCACCAAGTTGGTAAATTATGCTTTTTACAGAATCGCTAGTGAATGCATTGGTTTTTGCCAGGAACAGCAAAACTACGTTTCTTCAAATGTCCCTGGGAATTGCAGAAACTCTAACTTACCAGAAAGGGAGAACTTGTTTTATAATATTTTTATTCTCTAAAAATAATATGTTTTTCTTTGCCCTTGTAGAAAACAGCAAGCAGTTACTGAGTATCAGTGTGGTTCAGTTTTCTTATATAGAAAGAGAGGTGAACAGTCATATCTGCTCTTTGGGCATACTTTGAAATTTAGAGTATATGGTCAATTATATTATTTAGGATATCTCCTGTGATGTAGGATGGAAACCCAGCAGAAAGAATGCTAAGTAAAACTGAGCATTTGGGGCTAAAATAACTGAACTCCAACCACACTCTGATGTCTTGGTGAGGAAGTTGGTCTACCCCCAGCTCCTAAGATTCAGATGCTTTTCTGGTTGCTAGCTTGTTTTCTGTCCCTATGTCTCTGTCTCTTTCAGTTCCCTTATTTCTGTTCATCTTTCTCTGTCTCAGCCTCATTCTTTCCTATCACAGACCTTGTCCCCTCGGTGCCTCCATAAGCTCTAGATTCATATACATCCAGCTCTTTAATCCATGGATAGCCCCCTTCTCCTCAAGCTCCAAAGTGAATCTCAGGGAAGAACTGTGACCACTCAGTCCTGGGTCACAGAATGAATGTTTAGAATGAATATTTTGGCCAAGGGGGTAGGGGTCCCATGGTCCTATGATTGTCTAGGGGTGGATCTCCTATCCAAGCCTGCCTTCCTCTCTAGACGTAAAATTGGTAGAGCTGTCCTCAAAGGAGGAGGGATGGGAGGAATGGGGACAGACTGGAACTTGATGTGATGATGGTAAACATCAGTGATAGAAGATTCAGAAACACTGCTCTCCTACCTCACATATAGTGACTCAGAGTCATTTCATGTTAAAGCTTTGAACTCATGCATGTCATTCCAGGGACTGGTGTTTAGATGATCCTGCCTTTAATGGTTTTCTTATTAAAACCTTACTTGTATAATTGTGAAAATTTATCAGAGATATTTAATAGTATGCAGTGTTGATAGATCATGCTGGGAGGTTGCTTATAATCATGTGTTGGAACTTTGTTCAACAGGAGCCATTATTTTCAGAGGCATGTCGTCTCTGTGTTAGAAATCAGCTTTATTCTCAGCAGGTCCCAGCCTGCGGGTTGTTAAAGTTATAGCCATTAATCTGATTTGCTTGATCTTATAACGATGCTAAACCATGGGAATTGTATCTTCATGGAGCAAATATGAGCCTGCATCAACAGGCTGGCCCTGGGAGGGAGCTGAAGCATCCCTGTGTTTAGTGTCTGTGTGGAAAGGCTGACAAAGCAGTCATCCATATGCCCTGCAATGTAATAATTACTGAGGTGGGAAGATGGGAAGAGGCTATGAACCTCCTTACCTTGTCAACCTATGAAAGCAAGCCTCTGGGAAATGGACCATCCCCTCCCACTTAGACTTCCCAAGTTCTCTGGCTAGATATGTAACATGTCCCTGAATCACCTGTATTTCTGTATTTCTTTAGGCTTTGAATGTATAATACTGTAGTTATGTATGGGTCTGGGGGGGGGAAGTGGTCCTTTAGGCCACCTCCCCTCACCTCTTTCCTGAAATGACCTCTGTCATTCACCTCTACAGGAAGAGGTTACTGGGTTTTTGTTCTTGTTTCTGTTTTTTAAACCAGTCCGTCTATTTCCTTACCTTAATCTAAACTGACCTGTGTTCCAGCTTATTAGAGCTAAATCCATTTCTCCTTTCTGAAGTGTCAGAGATCGTTGTTAAAGAACAGCATCTTTCACGTTAAACACTTTTTACCTTGGTTTTCTGAGTCACAGGCTATCGGGGGGAATATTTTTGAGGCAGACAGGACTTTTTTTTTAAACAAGAGAAGAACAAACAGAAGTTAATAAACTTGTGTATCACGCTTCCACGTGGGACCCCCAGACATGAGTAACTCCAAGGGGTGGTTAGAACTTGGTCTTATACTATATATAAAAATAGACTAAATTTTTTTCTTCTGTATAATACAGGGAACTATATTCAATATCTTGTAATAACCTTTAATGAAAAAGAATATGAAAATGAATATATATATGTATATGCATGACTGGGACATTGTGCTGTATGCTAGAAATTGACACATTATAACTGACTATACGTCAATTTAAAAAAAAGAAAGAACTTGGACTTAAATACTATCTTAGGCTAAAGGAAAAGGAGTTTGGGGCTTCTGGATGGGGAAGTCAGGTTATGGGAAAGTGACTGGGAAAAGTGTGGTGGACAAGGGTTGTTTAGTACAGTTTGCTATGCAGATCTAATTCTGTGCCTTCTCCACTGATAAAAGCTAAGAGTTCTCTTCAGATCCTGGGAGAAGGAGACACCTTTTACAAATAGGAATTTCTTTTACAAGTGTAAATTTCCTTTACCAAAGGAAAACTTGTGTACTGTTTTTAGAGCTTTTCCTGCATCCACTGGTACTGAGTGGTATTTAACTCAAAATAATCCATATGCCAAAGAGGCGTATTTTGCAGTAGCATATTTGGTACCCCTCACTCTGCCCTTTGAAATGTCCCTTTTTTTTTCTCAAGTTTTATATATCAAAATTGAGCTGGTAGCTGTAGAGAAATTCTGATTGGAGTTTGTAAGATAGGAGATCTACAAAGGGGGAGAGAAAACACCAACAACATAGATTGGAACAATAATGAAAAAGCAGAAAAGGACAAATATAAAGCATTGCCCTTTCTCATTGACTCAGTCTCAGTCTTGGAGTAGGTCCGTCTAGTTAAACAGTTGTATCTCATTTGAGGGGGCAGTGGTGTCAGTGGGAATAAGGTATCCACCAAAGTTAGGTGTCTGGATAGTGTCAGAAATCAGGTATTTTAGCAAGGTGCGTTTCTATGGAAACAAACAGAAACCAACGATTAATGGTTAGAACAAAAATAAACCTACCTTTTGAGTCCTGAAAGCAGCTGGTCAAGAAGATTTCTAGATATTGGGCTCAAAACATCCTTAGATGGTGGAGTAAGGACAGATAGTGGCAATTTGATGAATTTCCTGGTTCGCAGTTTCCATGTCTCTGGTAATAGCATTCCAATGAACCTTTTAAATTTATTTTTTATTTTTTATTGATTTACAATGTTAGTTTCAGGTATACAGCAAAGCTATTCGATTTTATATATGTGTGTATACACACACACACACACACACACATGTTTTCAGATTCTTTTCTATTATAACTTTTTACAAGAAATTGAATACAGTTCCCTGTACTATACAGTAGGTCCTTGTTGTTTATCTATTTTATATATAGTAATGTGTATCTGCTAATTCCAAACTCGTAATTGATCCCTCTTCTCCCTCTCCCCTTTGGTAACCATAGTTTGTTTTCTATGTCCGTGAGTCTATTTCTGGTTTGTAAATAAAATTGGTATCTTTTTTTAGATTCCACATATGAGTGATATTATATAATATTCCAGTGAACTTTCTGAGTAACCTATACAGCAACAGAAATGAAGGTTGTGTAGGCAGGACATCTGAATATTCATGTTGGTCATCAGAATGTCGACATTAAAGGATTAGGAGCAGATGCAGCCAGAAGGGGTGGGGCTGAGGGGTGGTTATAAGGCAGGAAACACCATTGTGTTGTGACTGGCAAGGTATTGATCCCAGCAGGAGTGCTGCAGTGCATGTGTCTGTGAGAGAAGCACAGAGGACATGAGATGACCTGCAGACCAATATTTAAACGTCCATCCAACAGACCAGGATGTGGCTGTTCTTCTTTAGCTATGGTTGCCCTGTTTTTGCTCCCATGAGTGTCCGTCCACACTCATCTGGGCTCAGATACTTTATCTAGTGCTTCCCTCTGTGAAACACAGAAGGAAAAATATGGCTGTTTAAGAAAGAGGGAGAGACTGTCTACTTCCTGGAAGCTCACCCCAGTGGTCCACTCGCCATGGTAATTTTGGTAACCCGTAAAGTTTCCCGAACCTTGACATTTGCACAGATGAAGTTCCAGTGAAGTTCTCTGAGAGAATGGCATCATCTGTGGCCAAGAGGAGGCCCTTCTGAGCAGCACATAGATGATCGTGGCGCCACCTCACGCTCCCTTGGAGCTCTTTCTGGTGTCTCAGTTCCTCTGAGTCTCACAGAGCAGCTTTTCTGCTCTTCAGTGTTGTAGAGGTGGCTGAGCCACGATGTCTTTCGGAATGACAGTTGCTGTCATGGCATTGAATGATCTTTCTCTTCTGTGAGACTTACAACTGGGTAAATAGAGTCATGTTGAATGCGTTCAGTCCCCAGGAGGCAGTAACGAAAACCTTTATCTGTCATCATTTCTGAAGGGTACATTGCAGCTTCACTCTGTTGTCTGATTGAAAGCTCACCCCTGTGGTCTCAGTCCTGTGAGTACTAATAAAGCCAATATCTCACCGTTACACCATGGCGTCCATATAGCTCCTGGGCGTTCTATTCTGGGAAGGATGTTCTCAAGGTCTGTTCCAAGAGCAGGCAGTCAGTAAGAATGTGTGTTCTTCTGTGTCCATCCTGTGCCTTATACAGGAGATTTAAGCTCCCAACCTTGGTTACCTCTGTGCAGTAGGTAAGTGGTACCGTACCTCTTGTACAGATGGGCAAACAGGGCTGGGAGAGATTGCCATGCTTGCCTGAGGACATGGCTGTAAATGGAGCTGGGTTGTATTTACTCTACCTGCTGGACTTGCTGTCCACCTTCTGTCTGTGCCCTCGTAAGCCACAGAGAACATTCCTGGCTTTAATTTTTTTTTTTAACTTTCAAAGCAGAATAAACCATAAATACAGTGCAGATTTCTGGGTATGGATGTAGTAAAGAGCAAGAGTTGCTGTTTTGAGGCATTAAAATGATTATCCTTTCTCTTTTTAGACAAAGGCAGCCACTTTAGAATATTCTCTAAGCCTAGTTCATATTTGGAAAGCTTTGCGAATAATTTTTTAAAAGCCTGCAGGTCTGCAGAAAACGGAATTCATCTGCAGAACTGGCACCCATCCCGTCCCCACTTGCCAATGTCCTTGTCTCCTTTTATCCCTGTTTCTGCCATAGCATCCTCTCCCGGTTACTTACTAGGGGCTTATGAACCCACTCCTTCCTACCCACCCAAGCCCCAAATGGGAAGAGAATGCATCACACATAATAAGGGGCATTGTCCTTGTGCTAAGGTCACTTTCTGGTTTGTCCAAAGCTGGTCCTGAGTTCTTTTCAGCTCTGAAAACAGGTTAATTTTAGTTTTCATGATTATTTAAAGAACTGAAACTCCATGATATCCTAAGTGTCATAATGGAAACCTGTGGCAGATTGGGAAAGAAAATACATGTACCGTTTTCTCATGCAGCATTATCTTATTTCTTACTCTACAGTTCTTGTACCCAAGTTAGTCTCTAGGTAGGTGACCAGCTTTTTTTTTGAGCTGTACTAGTAGAGAAAACTGAGATAGGGAAGTAAAAAGTGACTTGCCCAAGGTCATGCACAGTCAGTCGCACAGCCAAGAATAGATCCAGGTCACCCGACTCCTTGGGCTTTGTTCATTACATCACTCAACTTCTCTTCAGGAAGTAGCAGCCCTGACACACAAAAATGAAAGGGCAGTCAACTGTCGGACTCAGGTTTGGGGACTTGGTCCTTTTTTAAATTTTACTTTTGGTTAAAACATGTATCAATAGCTGCCAAATTGTAGCACCATTAGCTGGATTTAGGATCTTACTTCACCTAAGGCAGAAGTTGTTAAGAAAAACAAAATTCTGTATCTATAGTCAGTAACACTGTGTTGTACACTTGCCAGTTTAAGAGGGTAGATCTCACGTTAAATATTCTTATCAAAATAAATTAAAAATTGCCAAAAGATAAACACAATTTGATAGCATAGTCACAGACTGAGCAATTGACAAAGCCAAAGGGGAGGTGGCTGAAGATGCCAAAGTGGTTGCTAGGGACCTTGTGCCCAAACCACGTCGGAGAAGAAAGAAATACACGAAGAGGAGAGGAGGGGTATGTTGTCTAAGAGGTATGACATGGACCCAGGAAAATAGCATCAGGAAAACCAAGGTCATGAATAAGAGGATTTGAAAAAACCACTAAGGCAGTTTTTATGAAAGAGGCTTTTCACGTTACAATCAGTGCATGATGTAGAGATAATGCTGCTTGAAGAAGAGGAGGTCAAGTTCACAGAGAGAGAGAGGAAGTAGAACTACTCAATTCTCATTTTGCTCCCGTCTCTTCCATCAAGTGTAGCCAATGAGAATCTCCATCTACAAAGACAGGTGTATAAAAAGATCTCACCCCTTTACTTGTTTATGAACCAAGTTCATTTCTGTTTCAAGCCTCTTCCTTCTGGGAAGGTGACTTATTCTCTGTCCTTCTTAGGGTCACAGACACACATCCCCAGAGTTGTGTCCAGGCTCCAGGGAGCTGATACAGTGGGGAGGCATCGGGAGAGGGGACCCTCTGGTCATTGAGGCTTCTGACCGTCCAGGTTACACTGTAGCACCCAGTGTTTCTGCTCACATGGCTGTCTCAGTTGCCATTGTCCAGGTCATCTTTGGTCCACAGAAATCTTTTGGTGACATTTCCTATGGTTCCTTCTGCCTAGATGTATCACACACAGCTCAGGGGCTTGTGGCCTTCCTGGGGACACTGCCAGGAAGCAGGGCCTGCCCCTGTGCCCCCTGCCTCCTCCAGGATCTATAAGCCTACTTCTCTCCTTTCCCAGCCGTCCTGGGGAGCTAAACGTCCATGTTGCTCCAAGATTCTTCATGTCTATAAATCTTCCTTTTGACCTCCTTCAGGCAATTCCCTATGTTCTTCTAAGTGTTTGGGATTTTGGAAAACAAAATCCAGGAATATTCTCAGACCATGTCTCCTTTTCTCCTTGCCACAAACCTTTCCTGATGCAGTGAACACCAATTCTGATACCTGCCTTATTGGAGGTCAAGCAGAAGGGGAAAACACAAGGAGAAATAAGAAAGAAACATAGATTAATATCTCAGAACATTCTTTTCCCTTGAAAGTACAGTAATTTGGGGTATCTATCTTGTTCTTACTCATTTTTCTTTCTCTGAAAATGACCCAATGAATATATAAGCATGGGTTCTGTATACATACACAAGGCCATGTCCCTGGCCAGGGCTACTTGAATCAGAGATGGAAGACTGACCCAAATGGGGCCAGATGGATTCTTTCCCCCACGACTTAGAGTTTAGGACGGAAGGGTGGCAGTGACTAAGAGTCAGTGGAGCTAAGCACGGTTAGAGACGTGCTCCAGGGATGCCCTCGAGCGCTGTCCAGTGGCCATTGGAAGACTCCGCTTCTGGTTCTTCCTGCTCTTGGCTTTCCTGCTGTTTCTCTGATTTCATGACATGGCCCATGAATGTCATGAAATTGGATATGCTTCTCTTTTTAAGGTAGCTAAAATCAGTTTCAATTGCTTGCAACCAAAAGTGATTTAAGAATGGTCCTTCAAAATTACAAAGGCAGACAAACGTGATGGAGAGGAAACTGAAACCCAAGATAGGCAAAGAGATAGGATAGAACCTAGCCATTTAAGATGTGTTCGGCTAATGATTTAAAGTGATTGTTGCAAGAATTGTTTGTGATCCTGAAACACCTGTAGGCCTTTTTTGAGAAGCTGTTTCTAACTGTGGGCACTGCTTTGTAGTAGGACCTTTGACACAGTAAAGAACAGTCAGGTGATTAACACAGGGTTTTTGAGGATGAAGGCTCTTCCATTTGAGGGCTTGCTGAAGAGACTAGGGTGGTTCAGCCAGGATGAGAGTTCTCAGGAAACGCTTTTGGGTGTTTAAAGGACAGGAGAGTAATTGGCTTTACTCATCACAGCTCTGGAGGTAAGAATAAGCACCCATGGGAAGATATTAATGGAAATGGAGTTTAACTCAGAATAAAGGGATTTAAAATATATATATATTTAGAGCTATCTGGAGTGCAGTGAGTTTTCCTTGTTGGGTAGAGAACAATTTGCCATGGAAGAGTTCAAGTTAAGACTGGATGACTCTTCACAAGGGTTACAGTGAAAGAGAGAATCCAGAATTAAGATGGAATGGATAACTTCTACGTTTCCTTTAAATCTAGGATTCCATCATTTTCCCTATGAATATTATTAACTCCCAGACTAGAGAAGTGCCAACCCACATTTTGACAGACTGCGATAGGATTTAAAGCACTTCACAAATATAACGTTATGAAAAATTTCTTCCTTCCTTTATAAAAAAAAAATCCCATAGGCTACAAGCTATCATTGAGGGAAGACATTACTTTAGAATTGTTAAGTAAGAGAAACAAAAATTTATTTTCCTTCTTCTAAATTGGCATTGGCAGTAATTAAAGGTTTCACAGCCAGGTGGTTCACTGAGCTGAAAAAACTCTCTATAACATTAACACAATCATACAAGACTCAGGGAATGCTGAATTTCATTGTTTCTAAATTTCTACACTACAAGAAATTGAATAGATTCCTTAAGTTATTTGAAGGACTAAATCAGAATCCCAACTCTTCTCCTGAACTTTTATACATGAAAAAATGTTACCATAATGCCTTCTGTTAAACCTAAACAGATAGCTCAGGTATGTTATCCACCGCTTCCCAGAACACCTCCCAGAATCTAGTCCCTTTCACAACTTTGCGACCCTTTGTGTATTTTACATTTTTCTTCTTAACTAGAAGGTAAGAACTGGGTTATTCTAGTCCATCCTCTGCCACAGCAAACAGGTGTTGACGTTCAGTAATCATGTCTTAAAGGACATGGAAAGGGATGAGGAAAGCCACTTAGTTTGAAATCCTGGTCTTAACCGTCTCCATCAGACACAGTCTGACATGGTGAAGCTTTTCATAATCTCTTTCATAATCTCTCACTCTTCATGGAAAAACCTTAAAAAAATGTAAACATACATTATAACCATTCATTAGCTCTCTACTCTGTTTACTTAAGGAGATTACATTTATAAAGAGCATTCAAAAGAATCCAGTTTTTTCTGCTTTGCCAATTGGATTCTCAAGTCATTTTGAAGACACCATTTGCAACCAAAGTAAAAAACATGCTTTCTATTTTAGAGTCTTACTTAAAAAGGAAGAAACATAATCTTGAATGTAGACTCTGATGTAAAACCCTTTTTAAAATCATTTTTGGAAATGTAAAAAATACAAAAAATGTACACAGAAGAAAATGACAATGACCCATATTCCCACCAGGAAGAATTAACCACACCTTGGCACATCATTCTCTTTCTCTATTTTAGGAAACACACTTTAAAAAAAAAATCATGTATTTTGATTATCAGGAATTCAAATAAGGCAGAGAGTTACAAAAATGATAATTCTTAAAAAAATCATCTCGAATACAACATCATTAACCTCAGGTGAGCATCATTCAGACATCTATCATCTATCTATCTATCTATCTATCTATCAGGATGGATGGATACTTAAATAGAAATACTTTTATAAAAATGAGTATGGATGCTATTTATAACAAAATTAATTAACTAATTAACCAAATTTTCAGACAATGAAAAGAAACTGAATTGAAACTAAAAAGTGGTCAAACTTTAAATAAGTTCACTTCAAGATCACATTATTTCTTTTAAAAAAAAACTCTCTAAGGCTAAAATATCATGAAAAATATTATTTACATTGCTGTTTTTATGAGCTTTCTTCCTCAGTGTCAATTGACTTCCTTTTTTGAAAGATTAACACTGAAAGTCCCTTCCCTCCTCTCCTCCCCACCTCCTGAGTGCTGTTAGATGTATTATTATTTCTACACTGTTAAGGTTATGTATCCATTTTGCTATGGGAATGTATTTTGAGAGTTGTTTACTAGTGGCTCTGTGCTTAAATGATTGAATGCATACAGCCTCTGGGAGTGACATCTTTGTGCTTTACTTTCACCTATTTTATCTATTGTTTGATAAATGACACCCACTAATCTGACACAGTCATTCATCATCCCCAGTGCTTAGGGTCTCTGAAGTTCTGTGAACCATTATCACTCATCACCGAAAAGTCATTGAGGACCTATTTGGTGCTGGCATTGCTGAGCCCTGAAAATTCAGGGTTGAATAGCACATAGTTCCTGTCCTCAAGAAGTGAGAGCAATCACAGTGTATTAAGTTCCCAGTGTGTTGGTTCCATGAGAGTGCTTCTATTAAATAATATTCTCAGAACCCATCATACCACGAGGGTATTCCATGGGCCCTCAGTGAACACCTGTTTAGTTAAATGGGACTTTATGTGCCAGAAACTGTGGTGAGCGTGTTAAAAAATATATCTGATTTTATCTTGACAGCAAACCTATTGGGTAGGCATTTACTGTCTCCATTTTATATATGAGGAAGCTGAGTCTCAGTAAGTAATATCCCTAAGTTATACAACAGGATTTGATTGTAAAACTCACTCCATTTTCGTGACACCTGGTCATTTCTGTTGGAGGTAATAGAGGAGAGAGGCACGTGAACTTCTGATTGTGAGACAGTGGGGTTAGTGACAGAACAGTGGCTATGCCGTCCAGAGGTTAAGAGGCTGCTTGGTGAATCTCCGCTCTCCCATCTGTTTGCTGTATGACATCGAGCAAGCTCCTTCCCTTCTCTCAACCTCCATTTCCTATCTGTCAATGGCAATAAGAGTGGGAAGATTAAATGAAGTAATTCAGGTAAAAGGTTTAGCATAATACTCACCATAAGTGGTCAAGAAAGAGTAGCCTTTAATATTATCTTTACAACGTGTTCTGGAAGCTCAAAGGAAGGAATGGTTTTTTTCCCCCTGGATTTTCAGGGGAGAATATATTTGTGCTGGAAGCAGGAATTTGCGGGTGAGAGGGAGATGAAAGAGAAACATGAAACATAGGCCTGGAGATCCTGTCGGGTATTTGCATTACCCTCTTCAGCTCCTGAAACTTCCTTCCTCCACCTGTATGTCTCGGGAGCATCCAAACAGGAGGTATCTGTGTTTAGAAAGGCTGACTTGCAAATAGCCCATTGTATCTTACTGGACCATCTTCCCATTGAGAAGGTGAATTAGTCAGTGTCTGTACAGCTCCAAGGAAATGTGAGGTGACAGGGCATTTTAGGGTTATTGGTCCAGGAGGCCAGGGGCCATCTCAGGCCAGCTTAAGCGCACCTGATGCTCCTCAGAAGGAACCTGAATCCTGTCTGATATTCCGGACAGTGTTTCTCAACTTTGTTTTCATTGTCGCTCTCCTTTAGACTAATTGCAGCTGCAATGAAATGTTAACAGCACATGCAAAGTACATATCTGGTTATGTATTATAGATTTATCCCTACTTCATACTTAAAAGAGCATAACAAATTTGACCCTCTTTCCAACAACCAGCTTGTATGAAACAGACTTCAGAGGGCCTCTCAGATAAGCTGCTGGTGTAGAGCTGACCTTGAACTTGAAGGCTCCAACTACCATGCTACAAGTAGACACTTTTTATTATGCTTTCAGTTGTGCTTTCACAATGATCCCTTCTAGGAAAATAACGTGGGCTGTGGCATTCACATCCTGGCTAGCCTCTCTGCTTCCTCTCCTGCCCTTTCATAGTTAGTTTTCCAGATATAGCCTGAGTGATCAACATCTGTCCTCTGCTTTAAACTCCTAAATACCTTCCCGTGGGACTCAGAATGAAACTGGGACTCTGTGTCATGGCCCTCAAAGTCTACCTGATCTGCTCCCACCTATCCCTCAGTCTCTTTCGGTGCCAGTCTGTGTGCAGGGGGCATTGCTCCACGGACAGACCAAAGCTGTCGGCAGAAGTCACGCCCTTACCCTAACTCTAACCCACTCTTGCAGCGAGGAGCTCTTGGTGTGTGGAGGTGACTACAGAGGGTGTGGATGGGGACATGGGGAGCATGGACAGCAGTGGCTCTGATGTCAACAGGGCACAGAGAAGGGGATGTGTGTGCTCAAGGAGGTTAGTAAAGACTTCTCTGAAAAAGTGACCATGACAGAACATGATATAAAAAATGATTTTGAATGAACTGTGTGGAAGAAAGATGGCAGTCATAGTCTGTGCAGAGGGAGGGGCATGTGCAGGGTCCCCACGATGGGAGAGAGTGACCTGCATGTGAACCACGGAAGGGGACTGTGGCCTCGGCATGGTTTGAAATGAGGCTGGAAAAATCGGTAGGGGCCCAGTCACACAAGACCTGTCAGGCCGTGTTAGGGGCTGCAATCTGTCTTATGAGCTAGCTTGTCACTAAAGTGTTTTGATTGTATGTGACTCACTGCAGAGGGGACAAGGTCAGATTTTTGTTTTGGAAAGACTGCTCTGATTGCAGTGCGAGTGTAGACAAGTTAGGAGGCGATGCAGTGGGAGGGTGGCCACCTGGGACTGGATTGCCCAGGTACCTGGCTGGTTTTCACACTGAAAGGCCTGCATCCAGAGAACTCCCCAGTCATGGGCAAGCCAGCCTGGTTGGTCACCCAGGGCTGGGCAGTCGTTCAGTTGAGAGATTACAGTTGTCTCAAGAAAGATGTAGGATCTTCTCTTCCCTAGACTCACATCAGAAGAAAAAGAGTCAGCACCATGAATGGCTATTTCTGAAAGCCCCTTAGGTTTGGCCTCCCCAAATATATAGGTAACACACACACACACCCCCTAAAGTGCAAGTTGCTTCGGGTAAGCCTTGATTTACTTTTCCTATGCAGGCCTGGTGGCATCATGCTGTTGACATCTCAAAGCCTGGAGCCTGCCCAAGCAAAGGTTGATCTCGGTAAGAAGGGGGACTGGGTCCCTGCCGCGCCTTGTACCTCTGCTCACTGTGAAGCTGCACCCTGGCCCTGGGCTTCTGTGCCATCTCTCTGCCCCTGGCTTCCTGATTCCAGCCTTGCTTTCCCACCCATGCCATTTCCCCCCATCCCACTAAAGTTTGCTCTTTGACCACACTGTACTGCAGAGCACTTTAGTGGATCCCAGTTGCCCTCTAAATAAAGAAAATAACTCCGTGCTTAGATTTCAAAGCTGCTTCCCCCACCTCCTTACCTAATTCTTCCTACTCTCTTCCAGTCCCCGGAGACAGAAGATGTTTGTTACTAAAGCACCGAAAATAATTGAGGGAGGAATAGTGCTACTTCTACTCCCTCTATAAATAGCTCACTGGGCCCACTATGTGCCAGGCACTGTTTTTAAGCACTTTACATACATAGATATTAATATTTGTATTAATAAGTGGATCAGTCATTGGACAGACTTTTATTGAGTACCTGTGATTTTCTAGTTAATTGCTCAAGCACAGGACAGCCGGGAACAAAGCTCCTCATTTCATGGTGGTTATGTTCTACAGTGTGTGGGGAAAGACTGAGTAACTGATGGATGTATGATGTGGCAGATTAGTTCCATGAGACACACATGTCAGAGTGAGGGCTGGAGAGTGACATTGGCCGTGGGCATTTTTTCGTGTCGAGTCACCTAGGAAGAATTTTCACGAGGCGTCATTTGAGCAGATACCTGAAGGTAGCAGAAATTGAGTCATAAAGATTCTGGAAAATCTGGGGCAAAGGGAACAACAACAGAATATCTATATTTGGTTTATGGTGTAGTCCTGAAACCACACCTTTCATTTCTATCTCAGGCACAAGTCAAGTTCATAAATCCATTTCCCCCTTGTTTAATGAATTGGAATATTAAAAAAAATCTCTTTTCTTCACTTATCCCATTTCCTACTGTCACTTTTATCTGATCTTTAATGGAAATTTTGGTTTTGATCTCATCTTTTACTCTCTAATCTGATTTTTTGTATTTATCATTTTTCTTTCTTTGATACACATTTTAATGATGGAAAGCCAATTTTGTTGCTGGTAATGATTTTTTTGTCTGCTCTAATTGTTGTGTTTGTTGGAAAGTAACACTCAAGCCATGACTGATGATTAATTCTGGCTACAAATAATAATATGCTTGAATTTTCAGGCAGAGACCTGGGTTGGATTCATGTCTTCAGATAGTGACACTTCAGTCCACTATTTACTGAATGTCTACCATCTTTAAGGCTTGTCCTGTAGGGAATACAAAGATGATGATGATGACAGTCCCTTCCCTTAGGGAGCTTTTGATCAAACAGGAAAAATAAGTCACAGAAGGTTAACTGGCAATAGGAGGCAGATGTGTTGGGATTCTCTTCCTGGATAATGTGGATCTGGAACACAAAATAATAATAGCAATTACATATAAAGTCCATACTATGTATCAGACATGATGTTCTAAATGCCACTAAGTCTATGAAGTGTCATTATTACCTGTATTTTAGGGATAGGAAATTGAAGCATGCAGAGATCACACAGCTAGCTAAGGCTACCATGCTAAGTGGAAGAGCTAGGATTTGAACTGAGGTAGTATAGATCCTAAAGCTATGCTAAGGGGAAGGAGGGAAGGACGCTTTGACCCTCAAAACTATGTGGCATGGAGCCCGAGGACATCTGGAGTCTGAGTTCATTGGCGCCATTAGGATAGAGCTAAACATTCTGATAGAGAAGGCTAAACAGATTTGAGCCAAAGGGAGAAAAGACATTAGAAATGCTGGGTGGAGAGATCATTGTGTCCTGGGTGTCACTCAAGTTAATGATGAATTTTCTTTTATAATAGAGGTGAAAATAGCAAGACTTGATTGATTCATTTATTTTTCACCCATATTGATTTTACATTCAGTCTTCCTTGTTTCCTGCACTTCACTTGCTTTCCTTTTAGTTCTTGCATCACTGATGAAAGTTTGTCTTTTTCCCCCTACTTGTAAATTTCTTATGCCATTTCCTTTGCCTCCTTCCCTCTCCTTACTGTCCTGTGGTGTCTTTTGGCTCCTGAAGTGCGGGTGCTGATCACATGTGTGCCCTGAATTTACTCTACCTAGAAAAGTAATTTGGAGAGAGGGCTCCACCTCTCTGTAGGAGGGGATTCTGGAATTGCACTGCAAATTGGGAGAATAAAAAGCTCTTTTGCAGATGAAGACACCAAGGTGCACAGAGGTTAAGTGACTTGCAAAAGGTTATTCTGTTAGTAGCTGGATTTGATCCCAAGTCTTCTGATGCTGAATTCGTTGTTTTTCCTTCGGTCTGTGCTGCTGGGGGTGGAAACTATCTCACATGAAGATTGATCAGTCCTGGACCAGTTGTACCATGGGGTGAGTGCTCTATATTCTATGACTTAAAGAAGAGGAATTAGGGAATCAGTGGGTCTGTCCTCTGAATGAGACTCAGTATCCCTGGTCAGTCCTGTGAGGGATTTTCAGAGCCAGAGCTCTGGGGCCATCCATCCCAGCTCAGCCACTTACCAGCTGTGAGACCCCAGGCAAATTACTTACCCTCTCAATGTGCTAGTTTTTCTCATGGTAGAATCGGGATAAATAATAGTACCTACCTCATAGACTTCGGGGTGTGTGTGAAAATAAATGTGTTAAAACATGTAAAGCCCTAAGAAGAATGCCCAGCCCATGGCAAGTGCTCACTAAGCTAAGGTGATAGTAATCACTGTAGCTATTTAAAGAGCTAAAGCTTTCACTTGAGAACCAACACTTAGAAACAGTCTTCATACTCCTAAATTGTGTCTTAGCTGCAGGCAGAAGCCTCAGGATTTTGTCAGTGCTGGGAAGACCTCTGTCCAAATCAATACTCTTATTTAAGTGCAGCTGAATTCCCTCAGTTGACTCCACAGCCTGTCATTTCCTTCAACAGGGTAACCCTGAAAATGAAAAAAAAAAAAAATCTCTTGTGTTGGACAATTCATATAGTCAAAAGCTGAATGATTTCTCTCTGGTCCTGTGTTGCAAGTGATTTTTCTTAGGGACAGGAAAGAGAATGTATTACCAGCAAGGGGAAGGGAAGCACAAAGAGGCTGGCTAGAAGTGCCAAAGACGCATTCTCCATCTAGGTTGGTGCAGAGGAGGATGGCATATAGTTGGCCTCCAAGGAATGATTTTTTAAATGGAAAATGTACCATTTGCTTTGATGGCCCTCCAGCCAGGTAGTTCTCCCAAACATCCCTCAGCAAAGTCCACTTATCTCTCCCATCTGATCAGATAAATTGCTTATCTAAATAAGATGATGCATGTGAGATTCTTTCAAAAAGTTGTGGGATTTGAAGGCATTGTAGCCTCAGTTCAACTCTGACAGTAACAGATAAACATTCCAGTTGGGGCGGACCTCTCATTTGAGGAGGATGCTATGTGGGTGAGAATTTCTTGATGCCTTTGACGTGCATGGGAGAGTATTGCTACACACTTAGTGTGTATTGGGGTGGGGCGTAGGTATTTTCAGGGTTTCTCTGCTTTGATGTGTACTGAATTTTGACCTCACTGGGGCCATACCTATCTTTTGGTTTCCAACAGTTTTCAGGCTGGCAGATAAACAGCAAGCACTGTGTGAAGGTTCTAACCTTAGTTTTCAAGGACTTTTCTTTTAAAGGAAAGAGGAAAGACGTGGAAAAATCAGGGCTACCTGCCTTCTTGTATTTCCTATAAAAAGAAGTAATGAAAGAAGAAAATATATTGTAAAATACTTAGAAGATTGAGGAGTTTTCTTCTAGAATGTCAGTTCCCTCCCTGGAAATGAATCTCCACAATTGAGACTCTAGTCCATTTTTTAAAAAATTTATTTTTTTTATTGAAGTGTAGTTGATTTACAATGTTAGTTTCAAGAATACAGGAAAATGATTCAGTTATACATAAACATACATATATTTTCAGATTCTTTTCCATTGTAGGTTATTACAAGAAATTGAATATAGTTCCCTGTGCTATACATTAGGACCTTGTTGTTTATCTATTTTATATATAGTAATTTGTGTCTGTTAATCCCAAACTCCTAATTTATCCCCCACTTCCCTTTTAGTAACCATAGATTTTTTTTTTCTATTTGAGAGTCTAGTTCTTAAAAAATAGTTCCCTTCTCTGAAAGGAATCTAGTTTTTTTAATTATATCAAACACATGGTAGGAAAAATTCTCTCCATCTGAAAGTTCTGCTCAGTTTCGTGGGCTCCCCACTTAACCCCTTTGGGTCAGCACTCAGATTTTGAACAGAAATCATGACACAATTGAACCATTACTCTTTGCTTTTGGAAACACTATGGTATGGAATGTGAAAATATTTCTGATTTCCCAACTATTCTGTAAGTCCACATGTAGGTCAGTCAGTCATACACAGGGATGTTGTCATTGGTAACATTCGTATAGTATGGGGGTTGGGAACATGAAAAACTTCCTGATATTTGCTCATTTGATCCAAGAATCTAGACATACTAGATTGATCCTTCAAATATCAGTGGATCAAATTCGGGTTTTATGGAATTAAATGGCCTCATTAACTGAATCAAGAAAATCTGAATGATTATTAGGATCTACTGTTTTCATCTGAGATGAAAAGTTCATGATGTGGAATATTATGGAATATAGCTTAAGAGAGCAAAGACTCTTTGCCTTTCCGAGAAGAATATGTACCATAACATACACAAAAAATAATACCAGCTTAGGATGAAAATTCTGAAGTCCAGCTCATCTAAGCATCTAGTCATCAGGGAGGTAATCAAGGACCTGGTAATGGATTGAAGAGTGTGAGAGGTGGGAGGTATAAGGAGGACTAATAAGTCCAAGGAATTGGCTGGACGATGATTTAATTTCCTTAGAATCTCTCTCAGATCATTATCAGTATGCACTTAAAAGTGTCCTGCTATAGCAAGCTTTCCAAAGAAATCCATTCCATTTGGATGAGTCTGATTTTCCCTTCTTTGGGATGGGAGCCATGTTTATCATTGAGTTTCTTCTCTTTCTTACCCTTCTGTGTCACTCGCTTTTTCACACCATTACTAGCAATCACTTGATTATGGGTTGAAGTGTAGCCACATTAATAGAAATACTTTAACATGGTGAGTCTTAGTTTTTTCCTTGTTTACATAGCACTTCATCCACCTCTTAAAACTTCCCCAGTTATTTTCTGGAGCCTCATACGTGCTCAGCAGTGAGACTAGTCATACTGTCGCCCAGACTTGTCCTCACCACACCTTGTCCTGGCCTCTGCTGCTGGTGCCGTCCATTAAGATAATACCTTGTGGAGCACAGCAGTCTTCAGTAATGGCCATTTTGATTGCTTGGGGCACTGAAGGAGATGGTGCCTGGGGAAGAATGGCCCCTTCTCGGACTCTGGCCACGCTTTCTCACCTGGGCCCGAAGCAGCACTGCTTGGCTTCATCATCTTACAAAGTCTTTTGTGAACACAAAGACTTTACCTGTCTTCTTTCCTCTGTGTGGTTTGGATGTTGTCCCTTTCTCTCCATAGTCCTCATCTTGCTCGCTCTCTGTTCTCCTGTCCCTTACCCACAGTTTCCCCTCTCTTTCCAGATTCCTATAATTAAATATGTCTCCTTCATTCCTCCTCTCCTTCCAATCCCCAAAACTTCTTCTGTATATGTACTCATATAATAAATCACCAAGGACTACTTGTCCATCAGTTTCACGGAGAGGTGGATCCCAGGCCAGCTCAGGTAGCTACTCTGCTGCATGACAGCTTTAGGCTGATGTTCTGCAGCTGCTCCATCATCTCCCTGTGGGATGTATGGTGCTGCTTTTTGATTGGAAAACCTCCAGGAAGCTCATCCTCCTACTGACGGCCTTATTTCACTGACATGACTCTCCCCCCAACCCCATTCTCTTCTTCCTCGAAGTCACATTCTTTAGTTCTCCATCCTTTCTGTTTTCCTCCAGCTTTACTGAAGTGATTTGCTTTTTCTTTCCCTTTTCCTTATGTTTAAACTCTTTTCTAATGGACTAGAGTATTGAGAGCCAGTCTTAAAGCCCTTCCTACTGGAACATGCTTCACAGAAAGGAATGTGGACTTTGGGGTGAATTGAAGCCCAACTCTACCACCTCCTTCTGGGAACGTCACTTATTATGCTATATAAAATGAAGATGACAACCTTCTGAGGCAGAAGATAATTGCTAGCATTAAATGAGATAACAAAGGTAGAATTTTGAATTCAATATCAAACCGCATAACCAGTGTCAGTCTCCTCCTCTTCCCTCTTCTGTCGCATCACTTGGTGACAAGTTGCACTTTGTCATACAGCTGGCTGTGGTCCATCACTGCATGCTGACCCGATCACACTCCTGCACTGTGTGCTGTGTCTTCCTCATCTTGCTGTCCTTCTTCCAGGCAGCTCAGAATACCAGTGGCCTCTGCATCAGTTCACCATGGAACCTCGAGTTAGTGTGTGGGTTGATCATTTAGTCATAAATCCATGTGTTCTACCGTACTTTGTTAGTGGTGTCAAATTTTCATTAATACTGTAAAATCTGTGACACCTTAGATATATCAAGCATGTCTTCCATTTGAATCATTGTGTTTTACACACTGCATATCCATGCATGATGATGACAGCTAGTGATATTAACACACAGTTGTAGAAACAACCCCATTTCTAACTGCACTTGTGAATGTGTTCATTGTAGACACTCTACTGAAACACCTTAGAATTGTAGAAGAACTACCTATAGTTATGGTTATACGAGCGACATTTTGGGTCTGGGAAGGCTGTTGGGACTGAAGAAAAGGAGTGGGGAAATGTTGTACCCTGTCTCCCAACATCAAGATTTAAGAAAACCCTGTAGTTCATTTTCCCTTTATTAATAATTGAATTCCAAGAACCATTGGTGGAATTAAATTTGCATGCCCAGAAGTTATTTATATTATAGCAAGTTGGTATTTATGGAAATATTTACTGTTCCAAAACATGTTTTTTAGAAGAATGCCTTGAATGCTGTGAATCTTTTGGCTGAAATGGGCCCGCAGTGTAGCCAAACAGATGTTTCTCCTGATGATATCAGGCCCTTTAAGAAGGATTTTCTTGGTGAATTCTGATCTCTTTCTTGGTAAATTCTGATCCATACAGAATTCCCCCAACTGGAAAATTGATTTATCATGCAAGTATGTCCCACTTTAGAGAACATTATTACTTAATCTGATGACAAAAGAGTATTTAATAGTGTGCTCCCTAGTGGCCTCGTCTCATTCACCGATTTACTCTGCAACTTGTGAGACAGAAACTTGCATCAATTGCAACTTTTTATAAAGGGCTATAAAAAGCTACCAAACCTCCAGGCTTTTATGCCCTTCTAATTCTGCATTCTTAGTAACATGACAGATCTATTTGCTGTACTTATTATATATTTTCTTTTATTTCAAGCTGTTTTTGGAACTTGTCACAGACAATGTGAAATCTTCCTGACATTGAAACTGTGCTCAGAGGCCTTCAGTCCCCAGGGGCTCCCTTGTATGCTGGTCAAGGGCAGAGACTTGTCACTCTTTCTGTGAGGAATGAGAACAATCACCATTTGTTTCAAAACTCAATTTCAGTGTTTTATTGCATATTCTTCAGTCTACTAGAAGTCTTAACAATCTCAAATTCAAAAGTGTTCTTATTAAATTGTTTTGTGTTTTTTAAAGGATTTGTTTTGGATGTTATTAGAATCCCAGGAACAGAGGAGATTTCTAGAAGCAACATGAGACTACTGTAACAAGTTATTTAGGGCACCCATACCTCTACACCTCAAGCCCTTGGCTTTCCCATCAGTTTCATAAGTGTATACGTATCTTCATCTTTTTTCTAAGTCTACCGTTTGGATAGGTACAGTTTTTGACTTCTAATACAGTGATATCCTTTTTATGTTTCTGCCTTTCAGTTGAGCTCAGTTAACAGATTGTTGAGAATGAACTTGTGGAGTCATCTGGAAATGCTTCTAAAGTTGTATGCAAATAGTGTGGAAGAACTATTAGACACCTTTGTGACATATCCAGCCATAGGAATTGTGGACATGAGGTTTTTGCATAAAGTAGTGAAATTGTGAGTGGCAATCAAATGGGGAATTCTCAGAGCAGTTCAGTTTAGTAAAGGAAGACAAGTATTGAGCCCAAGATGGTACTGTTTCCTTAGCCAAACCTTTGGGTCCAACTGTAGCTGCTGTGACGTGGAAGTTCTCTGTCTTAGGACCTGTTGAAATTAGGGATGAGGCTTTAATTCTTTTAGATTCAGGTGACAAAAGATAGGGACTAATTAGATATTGTTTAGATATTCCCATTACAGCTTCCAGCCTTCTGCCGAAGATGGCATTGGTTTACATGTTTGAGCAGACATAATTCCACGTGTCCATACCCACGGGTAAGCTCCTGGTCACAAGGCGGCCCGGGGGTGCTCTGACACTTTTTATTATACCTCCTGCAATAGAAACCTGTCGACATTCAGTCACTATTCTCTTAACTTCACTTGATGCAAATTTAATGACGATGTCCAATTTAAACCTTCCTTACCTTCTCTGGGGCATTGTGGGACAAGTCTTTTTCTTGGAGAGAAATGGTCTAATGTAGAAACATTAGACCATGAAGACCAGCATACTTTCAGGACAAAGAAGAATTCCCAGCAGGAATTTTGTAAACATCACATGCTCTTTTTTTCTTTCTGCCAGATGGATAATTAACATTCCGGCTAAGGGGCATGTAGATCATGTTGTTACTTGTGTAATGGCCATAATCTCTTAACCATCTTTTTCCAAAGAGCAGAGAAATAATCCTTAAGTAGAGGTATTAGAGGTCTCCTGCAAGTGTCCCATAACAGATTCATTCTCTCTCCCTGAAGTTTTAGGAAATGCAGTATTTTGTAACCTTGACATGGCAGACTTTTAAGACATTCAGTCTCGGATTCAATTTCCAATTCTTGTGACTTTAAGCAAGTTACTTAAGCTTACATGGTTCTCCTGGGTAAAATGGGAGAATTACTAGTACTCATCTTGTAGATCTATGAGAATTAAATGTGTGAGGCATAGAAGCACTTAGCTATGGCCTAGTCCTGGTTAAGAACTCGTGAAATGTTGGCTAATCTCATCTTTCTTCTCCTCCTCCCCTCCCTTCTTCCTCCTTCTCAACCGACTATGAATCTACCTATTTTGTTACCACACCTATTTTTAATTTTTCTGGGTTTTTACTGCCTGTCCTCAAATCATCCTCTTCCTATCTCTTCATTAGTCTACTAAGGAAAATGAGCTTGCCAGACAGCAGTGGTGATTCCAGCTGTCTTTGCTGAAGCAGACGTGAACAGTGGGTTTGAATGCAGTGCCGGATTACCCTGTCCCTTTCTTGGGAGATCCTTCTGTTTAAACATTGCTATATAGAGAGTTACTGGCATTGTGCAAAATTCATCTCAAAATAACTAACTCATGTGGCAGATTTTATGCAATGACTCTAGATTAAGATGAATATGGGCCTTCTTTGATTCTCATGATTGTGAAGCTTTAATACCAAAATCTCTTCTGCAACAAGAGCACAATACAAAAAGGAAGCAGATACAATTTATGAAACCATTGCCAAAAAATATAGTCCTTTGTAGAATTCTGAATATTTAATCAGATGTTGAACTCTTCTAAACAGCATATGTAGAACTCTTCTAAAGATCATATTTAAATGAGAAACCTTTACCAAGGATTGGCTTTGAGCCCACTTGCCTCATTATATATAGGACTACATTGCATTTAAAATTCTATCCAACAAAAAATTTTTATGGCATTTTGTTTCTTTAGTCATCGTCATCTTCTTTGTTTTTAATGGCTTTCAGCTGTAGTGGGGTCATAGAAAGAGCACCAAACTGGGAGTCCAGGAAGCTACATTTGAGTACCCCTTCTATTGCTAACTGGTGTGTGACCAGGGTCAAATCACTGTAAACTTTCTGGTCTCCTGTAGTCTCTCTGTGCGTAAGTGATGATGACAACACTTGTCACACCTGCCTCACAGAGTGATTGTATGTCTCAAATGGAAGTTCAAACCACATAGCTTCCCTTATGGAAGTTTTATAAAAATCTCATATAGTGATGTATGGAAATATTTGGGGCATTTTATAAAATTAAAACACATAATGTGAGACAATTAATTTTTTTTTTTTCCAACAGAGGGATTATAGAGTAAATGGGAGAGATGGCAGAGTAGCTTTATCTCTGAGAGTCCCCAGGTCCTCCTCTCCTTGAGGGCTATCCTCTGTGGCAGATCTTTAAACAAGATAGTGCCCTTAAAGCACCCTGCTGGGGACCTGACTCCTCTGTAAAATATAAAAGCCTATTTAAATCCCTTATTCTGTCTAATTGGAAAGTCATTGTTCAAGAGCAGCTTCCTTTATTTGGAAAGGCAAATTGGACTTAACGTATGCCATGGTGGTTCCTGATTTAGAGTTCTCATAAAAGCAAACTCCACAAAATGGGTTCGCATATTTATAAAGACACTCCTAAATTTTGAAAAGGAAGCTATCTTTGTCTTAACCAAGAATGGACCAAGCCCACTTTTATGGGATGCTGTACAGTCAAACATTGACCTTGGAACTTTAAGCATTCAATGGTAGGAATCTCATCTGTACAGATTATTTTTTAAAATCACAAGGAAGGGGTTTATTCCCCCAGTATACTCATGCATCTCCTGTAGATGATGATATAAACCAGATGGTGACATGAGCCCAGAGACTCAATATCTTATATTCTCATGGAGATCATGTGGTTAGCTAATATTTGTTTATCTTTATGTAGCGAAGCAGTGAAGAGGTAAAGGAGAAGTGAAGAAAGGATTCTCTGAAGTTGCTGAGAGAATCTTCAGTGCTCACACCCTGTAACATATCTGGGTATCTGAGTGGGTTGGTTTAGGGGTCAAAAAACAAACAAATGCAAAAAGGAGCCCTTTTTCTTATCCTTTGATAACCAGCTGTGACTTTGGCTAGAAATTTATTAACCAAAATAATTCTACTGACCAAAATTTGGCCCCTATTTAATTATTTTAGAGATTTACCAGTATGTTGTAATAAGGCCCAATTTGGAGCATTTATGATTTCATAGTCAAATCAGAGTTTTAAACATAGAAATTTTGCTTCTGCAGTATGGAATAGCTTAGTACTTTTCTTCTTGTGACATTGTAGGAATACAAAAAAAATCATAAAATTTTAAGACTCTTTAGGAAGAATGCAAAAATCATTGAGGTAATATGTGATCTCTCTGAATTTCACCACTTTCTATCTTATGATTGTCTTCTTTACTTAACCCTAGTCTTTGACCATGCAACAATCCTCCTTCTGGTCAAGGCTGACCTTCCTCATTTGTCCTTGAGCCCATGTCTTCTTCCTCTGGGGACATCCTTCATCTGCTATCCCATATTTTATACTATCTTTCAGTTTTATCATCAATATCTCCCTCTTCACTACTTCTTTCTTCTCAACTTAAAAACGTGCTTAGGTTTCCTTCATCTTACAAAACGGAACAAAAGTAACAGCAAAGACAAAGCCATGATACCTGCAGAGGTTTTTCCTCATTTCCTTCTCTTAATCATCAGCCTTTTTTCTTGATCTTTGCAATATATTTTGGTCTTCTATTACCTTGCTAAAATTACTATCTGAAACTCTGCTTGTTATCTCTCCTTCTAATTTGTTTCCTTTTCAGTCTCCTTGCAGAATTTGATGCTTTCCTGAGTTCCTCATTCTTGACTCTCTATCTAGTCTCTTTCTACTCCATTCTGTTCTGATGTTATTGCTAAGTTCGTCTTCCATAAGTTTAGTCCTAAACACATTACTCTCTTGATCAGGACCCATCAGTGGTTTCCTGTTTGTCTATGAAGTTAGCATTAATTTCTCACCAACCTGGATTCAGATCTTTTTACAACATGACACCATTTTATCTTATTTCTCCTGACACATATCTAAAAAACAAAGAGAGTAATTTTCCCCTAGTACACGTTAGCAAATTTCCCAGTTTTGTACAATGCTCCCTCTCTTGGAATTCCCTTTTCTTAATCTCTATACTTGTTGAAATCTTACCCTTCAGAGAGAGGCAATTTCAAATGCTTTTCCTGAAGTATTTTCTGATCCTGCAAATATGATGTGCTCTCTCCTTTCTTTGACCTTCTCTTGATTTTTTTGTTTCATGTCTATGGAATGGGTCTCTTTTTACTTTATATTATAGTAATTTAGTTATTACTCCTACACTCCTACTCCTACAGTGTTTAGATTCTTTGAAGAAAAATTCCTCCGGGGGAGCAGAGCTAGAAAGCTACTGCAGACCTACGTCTGTGTTTATATCTTCTATCTGAAGAACAGTAACACTGTACTCCACCCTAGGGTGGGTGGGAAGACAGACAGGCACTAACATGTCCAGAATCACACATGAGAAGCAGCATTCAAAGCTCCCTAGGCCTGAACAAGCAATGGGAGGGAGCAGTAACTGGTACCCAGAAGAAGGAACTGCAGCTGGAGGAGGGCTCCCTAAGAGGACTGTGGTCTTCATTAGTGGAGGACATACCCATTGCAAAACCATAGTCTAGGAGGAAGAGAGCCAGAGAATAAATATCCTGACCCACTTTCCATTTTGCTAGTATTTTTCCAATGGCTAAACCCAGTAGAAGCCAGAATGCAAAGAAGCTTGTTTCAGACCAAAAAAACAGCATCCTGGTGCTTAAGAGTGGTGTGCAGAAGGGTACAGCATGGATCTGAGTGGACAAATGGATAATTTCCAGTTAAATAATGGAAGTTATAGATAACTTCTCTTAGCAATATTGGGCTCAGATGGAGTCATAGAGCATGACTGTGCCAATGGCTGAGTAAGAAGAGCTTTGCATTGGCCTTTTAGGTCCAGAATCAATCAGGAAATCTACAGTCAGCAGAGCGAATGACTTCAGCTAATTCTTGGATCTTATTTTAGGCATTGATGAAATATGTTATGAGCATTGACTAGCATCTGCTAAAGGCAGTAATTTCCTATTATGATGAGACACAACAGATCTCTCCATTTTGGATGGAGTCAAATCATGTATTTGCTTACTGGAAAAAGAGTCAGGGAAGAAATCCGCACAGCAGGGTTGTCTTGGAGAGAATGTCAGCCTGGAGTTTGCAGGAGGAAATGAAAGACATGAAGGCTTCCCAGGAAGCAAAGTGCTTGTACACTGAGCACAGCCAGAGAAGGTCGCTTGGTAGACCAAATTAAGATGTATAATTCAGTGTGCGGCACCTGCAGAGCTACTGTTCAAGTCAAAGCACAGTGAGGCAATGCTGCTTGAAATAGTCCTGTGAACTCAGCATGAAATCGTATTTAACCCCACTCCATAGTGCTTTCCTTGTTATTTTGCTTTTTCTCTCCTAAGACTTAACAGTTCTTTTTCCTGTGGTTTCTCAGATGGAAAGTATGTGTGATGATTCAGCACTGCACCCTGGCTTGCGAATGGACTGCCACAGAGAAGGGTTTGCCCTTCTCTGAAGCCTTCCTTTGATGCAGCATACACTAGAGTGCTGAGGTTGAAGTTTGTTTACCCAGGGCAGACTCTTTTCTTCTTCAAAGACAAGGGGTTTTGTAGTTTCTTGATCATCTAATAGGTGTCACCAAATAGTATTTTGAGTTAGTGGATCAGAAACTTGGAGATTAAATTTTTCATTTCACAAAGGATGTGAAGTTTGAAGGAAGAATGTACATGAAGTGCATTTATCCGGATACAGACACTGGCAGGGATGCTAGACTGATGGCTGAACTCTGACCTTCAGTCTTTGGTTGACAGCAGATCTGGGAAGGACCATGGATAGTTATTACAGAGGCAGCACTATAAATTTTCACTGATGATAGTAGAGGATGTGCACAATGATTTTGATAAAAGTAATTTCAAACTGTGGAAGAGGATGGGGAAGTAAATTTGAAAAAATGTTTTTATTTCTTTGTAGTAATCTGTCTTAAATTTGAATGTCCAAAATTATAGCAAAGTTGATTCTAAAACTCATCCTAGGCCCAGAAAACATGAAATTATCTTTTCTTTTCCATAAGTTTCCTCTAAGATACACTGTGGTTGCCAAATTCAGGCAAGTTGGATTGACTTTGTGCCACTCATGTATCAAATCCTGTGTTCTTGTGCATTCAGAAGAGAAACTTGCTCTTTTCAACTGACCTACCTTATAATTAAACTATAATTCCCAATCCCTACCTTCCATTACAGATAAAGTCTTTTGCTTGAAATTTCTTGTTAAATGATAACAGCTTGAAGTAAGAGGTACTAGGAGTACCTTCTCTTATTTGTTTGTATGATCATTGAAAACTCAGAAATAACAAACACATGGCATGAACATTTGCACCTGGATTTCGACCCCCAGAATCTGGTAGAATAGCATTTTATCTTGGAAGCAGAGTAACCTCTGCAACTTTTTTTTTTTTTTTTTTTTTTTTGGTTTCAGAATTCTGAGAATGGGATGCTTTTTATTTACAATTCATAGGGACTAATTTTTGCCAATTATTCTGCCACAAACCACATAGCAATGTTGAGATCTACAACCCAAAAGTCACCTCTTTCCTCTTTTACACCCTGTGGTTTGATCCCAAGTTAAAATGGTCTTTATCATGGTATGACACCGTGGTTGTGACCTTCACTATTTTTACAGTATTTCTCTGCAAATGAAAATGTAGCTAAGAAAATTATGAAAGGAAAATGCATCAGGTCTTTAAGAAAGGGTGATGGATAAGCTGGGGCTAAGAATTTAAGGATATAACTGAATATGTGACTCCTGTTACTCTTAGGGAAGGGGGGAAGACAGCCTCGCTGGTATTATGGAAGCCCTCTGGTTTAATCTAACATTAGCTTCTGAGACGTGGGTTCTGGTCTCAGTTTAGCTACACTGATTGAAAGATTTCAGATCTAGGGTTTACAGACTTATAATAAAAGCATAATAAGAAGTTAGACTATGGAACTTTAATTTCTTTAGATACAAAATCTGGGGGAACTATCTTACTACCTATTTCATTCTAAGCCTTTTTTGACGTCTCTTTGCCCTCCATTCATTTCTTAAATATCTGTATTCCCAGAACTACACTCTGTAACCTTTGCTTTTCTCAGTCTGCTTGTTCTCTCTGAGTAACTGCATCCAAGCCAGTGACTTTAACTCCATATTGTATGCATTCTGATAATCTTTGTCTTTTAATGTTGTGTTTAGACCATCTACATTACATGTAATTATTGACATGTTTAGATTTAGGTTTACCAACTTTTTTGTTTGTTTTTATTTTCTGTTTGTTGCCCTTTTTTGTTCCTCTCTTTTATTTCCTTGTTCTTGTTTTATTTTTAGTTATTTGAACATTTTTAATTATTCCATTTTAATATACCAATTGTATTTTTGATTATATCTCTTTGTGAATATTTTTAGTGTTTTCTCTAGGGATTACAGTATACACACCTAACTCTTTACTGTGTACTTAGAATTAAATTAGTGTTTTAGTTTACCACTATATGGGTCCCTGTTACCCACTCTCTTTTATGTTGTAGTTATCTTGTGTATTCTATGTACACACATTGCAACCCCACTAAACAACATTTAATTTTTTGCTTTCAACTATCAAACATCTTTTAAAGAACTCATGAGAAGAACAATATTATATTTACACAGATGTTTACCATTTCTGTTACTTCCTTCATTCTTGATTCTGTACGTTTCTTTCTGGTATCATTTTTCTTATGTCTAAAGAGCTTCTTTTAGAGCAGATCTATTGGCAACTAATTCTCTTATTTTTCCCTCATTTGAGAACATCTTTATTTCACCTTCATTCTTGAGAATATTTTCACTGGATATAAAATCTGGGTTAATAGGTCTTTTTCTTTCCCCGGCACTTTGAAAATGTTCTACTTTGTTTTGGCCTCCATGGTTTCTGATGAGAAATCTTCATCACTTAAGTCATTTCTCTGTAAGTAACTCATCATTTTTCTCTGGCTACATTCAAGATTTTTTTTCTTTGTGTTTAGTTTCTAGCTGTTTGAGTATGTTGGCTTTGGGATAGACTGATTTGGGTATATTCTGCTTGGGGGCTCTGAGCTTCTTGAATCTGTAGGTTTATGTGTTTTACCAAATTTGGGAAGTTTTCAATCATTATCTTTTCAAATATATTTTCTGTACTGGGCTCTTTCTTTTCTCCTTCTAGGACTCCGGTGAGATAAATGTTAGTCTTTTTTTTTTTTATTCCATGGGTCCTCGAGGCTCTGATTACTTACCGTTTCAACTTTCTCTCTCTCTCTGTTGTTCAGATTGGGTAATTTCTATTGATCTATCTTCAGGTTTATAGACTCTTTCCTCTACATCTCCATTCTGCTATTGAGCTTATCCAATGGGCTTTTTAATTTCATTACTATATTTTTAAGTTCTAAAATTTCCATTTGACTCTCTCCTATACCTTTTGTTTCTTTGCTGAAAATTTCTCTTTCCACTCATTTCAAGAGTGTTAACTCTTACTTGTTGGAGCTTTTCTATTAAAGCTACTTAAGCCTTTGTCAGATAATTCAACATCTATGTCATCTCAGAGTTGGCATCTATTGATCAGTATTCTCATAGGAGTTGAGATTTTCCTGGTTCTTTTATGCTGAGTAGTTTGGTGTTACATCCTGAACATTTTGAATGTTATAAACTCTGAGTCTTGTTTTCCCTCTTGTCAGAAAGCCAACCTGGTTTAGTTCAGGCCAGAAGTTCTAATGAGCCTTCTGTTGGTTGTAGGGTTTTTTTTTTAGTATATATATATATATTTTTTTTTTAATTGAAGTATAGTCAGTTTACAGTGTTGTGTCAATGTGGTTATAATTTCAGTTCCATTTTCAGAGCTTTTGCAAAATTCTTTGGCTCTATCTCATGCATATGCTACCCAGTGGCCACTCTGGGAGGTCTGCCTCTTAGTCCTAAGGTCTGTCTGTCAGTTTGTTTTTCAGAGCCTTTTGATTGCTTCTTAGGATCAGGTCCACACATACACGACTTGGAGGTAAACTCAAGAGTTCATGAAAACCAGTTGGGTCACTTTCTAAGCTCCTCTTTTTCCACAATCTCTCCCATATTTTTCGGGCTCTCTGGGACTCTTCTTTCAGTCCTTTAGGCAGAAGGCTGAGACTTTATTTACCCACCTCTGCTGCAAACTTCCTGCAACTGTGCTAACATCTGGGGCCAAGCAGAGGCAAAACAAAGAGAGAAAAAGTGAACACGGCTTGCCCCACCATCTTGGGACTACAGCTCCTCTGATCAAAGCGGGACATTCTTCCCTCTTAGAGTTGGAGGTGCTGACAGCCTCCCACTGCTGCTGCTGTCATTGTTAGGAGATATTTTTCCTATTCCTGATTCTGAGCTAGAAGTTTTCCCCTAAGCCTTTCTCTGTTTGTTCTGATACTCATGTCCGTGTTTCAGGCCAGTTTGAGTCCAGGCTGTGAGGCTATTTGAGGGAAAAAATGGGCAGATTTAACTGCTTTACTGTTGGGTGACACTTCAAAGTCTGGTCTTCTTTACCAATTGGCTTGCTACTATTTTCTTTTCAGAGTACTCAGGAAATGGTTCCCATGCATTCTACCTAGGTTTTTAAGCTGTACTCAGCAGTAGAGACAAGATGAAGTGTGCTTAATTTATCTTACTTGAAACTGGAACTCCTTGTATATTACATGATTACTCCTAAATGTGTAACTCTAGTCTATGTCTCCTTCCAAAGCTCTACCCCATTGCATCTAGCAGTTTCCTGCACATGTGTACTTGAATATTACACTAATACCTCAAATGCAAAATTTCCAAAACTGAATTCGTCATTTTCTCCCAGAGCTTATTTCTCTTCTTGCATTTCCTATCTTTGTGAATGGCATCATAATCTACCCAATCACCTATATCTAAAATCATGGAAGTAAAGTTTTTTCTATTACACATATCCAGTTAATCACTGCATCTTATCAATTCTATCTTCTTAAATTGATTTTCTTTTCTCTATCCATATTACTACTGCCTAGGTTCTGGCTATTAACACTTCTTTCTGAAATACTGAAAGGGCCTTTTAGTGACCTATAACCGTAGTCTTATCCCCTATTGGTCTAGTCTCTGCTTTGTTTCTGGAGTGATTGTCCTAGAATACAAATCTAAATAAACAACATTCCTTGCTAGGATTCTTCAGTGATTCCCCATGGTTACTGGGATGTTCAAGTTCCTTAGCTTGTGTTCAGTACAGTCTCTTACCACACTTCTTGTTCCCAGTGTCCAGATCAGAGGAAATGTGGTCCCAAGAACATGGAGCAAATTCCTCTTTCTTTCTTTCTTTCTTTTTTTCTTATTTTTTCCTTCCTGTTCTGCCCTTCCTTGGCTTTAGACATGGGCATCAGAAGAAGCATTCTGTATTCAAGTTTCTGGGTGGAATAGGCAATAAAATGGAGTCTTTTTTCCCTTAACAGTAGCTTCACGCCTTGCATTGTGGCTTTATTGCTATGAAATCCAATCTCACAATTTCCTAAACCTTGACTTTAGTTTCCCAACCATGACTAACATACAGAGTATTAACTGTGACATTTTCTCCATGTGTATAATCAAGACATATGAAGACTAGGAGAAAAAAATATTTAACCCTATACTAGAGCATTATAGGTCTGTAATCTTCACAAAAGAAATGGCCTTCATATGAGTGCCTTCCCCTTTATTTTCTGTGTTAGAATCTTCATTGTGTTCTACTTGACAGGTACAGATGCAATGAATTTCTGGTGCCCTAGCCCTAGATTATATTGTTTAAGGGACAACCTTAGAGAGAAGTGTTTTGTCTGATCAGACTTGTTGAAACTAACTGATGAGTGGTAAAGTTAGCAAGGTGTGAGACATGGTTGAAGAAATTAAGTAAATAACACCAAGCTAGCAAAACAAAGGAACTCTTCTATTCAAATTTCTTGGAAAACTAGTTCATCAGTAGAAGGCATGAGATGAGGAGCCTCTTTACCTACAAAGCCATGGAGTGAGGCAGATCTGGCTTTCATACTTGCTGCTTCTGAGCCGTATGCCTTTAGACAAGATCCTTGATCTCTCTAAAGTTCAATCTCCATCTGTAAAAGAAAGATGTGTTTATTACATAAGATAGCAAAATTAAAGTGTACACATAAATATGTTCAATATATAAAAATTCCCTCTCTTAGGGAATAGGCTTTTAGAATAAGCACTCATACTTCCATTTGAAACTTTGGCATCAACTTTGTGCTGCTACTTTGAACAGATTATAAAAAACTTTAACTCTTCCCTTCTCTTGCATCACACACTTTTCCTAATCCAGGGAAACTGGGGAGGTAAGAAGAACTAGTGGAGAAGGATGCTCAAAGGCAAAACGAGGCCTCTCCCATCTTTCTGCAACTTAAAATAGCACTTCTGCAGCCTTGCTTCAGCTTTCTGACAGTTCCTAAGTTGAACTCTTGATGCTCAGAATCATGATGAATAGTGGATGTTGGCCGCTGTGCAATCGCTTTGATAACTGGTTGTTATAAAACCACGTCCAAAGTGAGTTATTGGATATATTCTGAGAGTTTATACTGGTAAGTATTAGGTATCTATAATGTGCACCTTTAGGAAAGGCCAGGAATGAACATTTTAGAAAAGTTTGAGAAATATGACTGTTGAATGAGAATAATCTGGAAGAAAATTATGAAAGAGGCAAGGCCTCTGCTGGCCTCCCATCTCTTCTGTGTTTCCTCTCTTCATGTCCTTCTAACCCTTTCTGTGAGTACCCTGAGTCCTCCTGGAACTTCTGGGTTGACCAGATGTTTGCATTTTTTTTCCCCTTTTTTACCTTCATTTAATCACTTTTATCTTCATTGGTCTTCTTTAAGGAGCCTCTATTAAAAAGCTCTTCCTCCTCTCTTCCTTCACTCAAAATATACTTTTATGTAACTTTTTGCTCTTTAGACCCAGTTAGAAAAGACCTGAGATATCGATGGTTAATACATAGTTATTGTTATACCCTTCCCAGGGAATTCCCAAGGCTTGGAAGTCTTGAAGTCTGGGCAATGCCTTTATATAAGACATGAAGTGTCATAATATAGAATTCTAAGCTCACGCTTGTGTGGAAGGTTGTCAGCCACAGAGACACCCCTGGGATACTTCAAATCACATGAGAGGCAGCTAGCTTCAATGCCTATGTGACATTTCAGCCAATTTGATGGTGAAGACGTTGAAAATCTTCACCAGTTCCAGCAGCGGCTTACAGATTTTTCCTTTTTTCTCTGCCTTTCCATTTGGCTTCAAATAGGCAAGAAGTAGGAAAACAAGCCGACAAAAAAAAAAAAAAAAAACAACTTAAGACTCCGGAGCTACTTCTTTAAATTTTAAAATTTTAATTTTTTACTTTTCGCTCTTTTGGCAAAATATATGAATTGTGTCCAGAAGAGACTCCAAATTTGTGGCCTGATATCTCCCCCACCACACACACACACACACACACACGCAAATACACAAACACACACTGCTTTAGGTTAAATAGATAATTCATCTCAAATCTTGGAAGGTGTTGCTTTGGAGAGTAAAAAGTCTTGACTCATTTTTGCAAAGTAGTCTTCCAAACATGAGTTATTAGCATGGCTCTGTTTTCTAAGGATCTCAAAGTCCCCTTTCCTGAGGTTTTCTGGGAGGTATGTTAGCTCTGTTTTATAGAAGAACCTAAAATGAAGCCTTGAAAGGCAACGGGATCTGCTCTAGGGTATATAATGAGTTCCTACATGGGGAAAATGGACTTTCGTCTTAGGGCTAAAATTAGAGCACGCTCCCATTCTCAGCTGTAGAAGAGCTTTGCTAGTCCAGGATAGGGTGGGAGTCAGGGAGAGGTGGCAGTCAGACTCCTGGCTGATGCCTTAAGCTGGTTGAGGTCAGCTGAAGAGGAAGGATAAGTCTGGGTTATACTCTGATTTATGTTGGGGTGTGATTTGTACCCTCAGTTAGACAAGCTGCTTTCTTCCCCTGTTCCTCTAACAGGCAGTCTCATTGCTGGAGATGACTGTCAGCTGCTTTCCCTGCGGAGCCACCATCACATGCCCCACTGCCGGAGCCTGGGAAGCTTGACCACAGACCAGCATCTCCGAGGCATGAATAATTAGGTAGGCATAATGGAAGGCACTCACTGCACCCTCCAATTGCGTAAGCCCATTACCGAACTCTGCTACATCAGCTTCTATCTTCCGAGGGGGGAAGTCAGAGGATTTTCATACAAGGGCACCGTAACCCTAGACAGATCCAATAAAGGGTATCATAACTGCTACCAAGTCAGGGAGGGGTCCGACGTCAGTATCCTCAGCCTGCAACTGAATGAACATCCAGGCGACATATTTTTCAAGCAGATTCCCACAAAAGACATCCTAAATGAGCTGTACAAACTCACAGCTGAAAGGGAGAGACTGCTGGCCAATCTGCTGGGCTCAGACCACATCCTGGGGATTACGACCGGGAACCAGAAGGAGAAGCTGCCGGGGCTGTCTGTGAGCCTGGCCCCCGAGGACGACTGCTTCCAGAGTGACGGCGACTGGCTCGGGGAGCCCTCCGTGGGCTGCCTCAATAAGCGGAGCTCCCACGGGAACAAAGAGGCTCAGAGGTTTGGCGGGAGGAAAGAGAGCTTGGAGGTGCTCTCTCACAGCTCCCCGCAGAAGTGGACGAGAAGAAAGGGGCCTGGGGGCCAGGAGTTGTCTCCTCAGATGGGGAAGGACCAGATCTGTTCCAGCAATGTCCTTCCTCTTTCTCGAACAAGGCCTCATCTTCAGCTCTTAGAGGAGAGAGGCAACTTGCTCCCAAGTGGGGCACCCACTTCTTCACTCCAGAGGAGCGAGAGCTACCTGCCAGAGGGCCCCAGCACACTGGATGCCGACCTTGGCTTGAGGAGCTTCAAGAAGGCTTCCAGAGATGCCGGGCTTGGAAGAGGAGGGCTGTCCCCTGACTGCAGCTCCACAAAGCCAGGAAATGATGGTGCCAGGGGGCCAAAGAGGGGTCTTCGCAGGCCGGCACATCTGCAGATGGGTTCATCTGGAAGTTGCAAGGAGCCTGAGAAGCATCCGGAAAGGAGAGAGAAGTCTGCTGAGAGGACTTGCAGGAAGAAGCCTGTTTCCAGAGTGGTGGCCAAGGTCCAGGATCTGTCTGCTCCAGTGCAACGAGTAGTTAAAACACATCCCAACAGTAAGAAAAGGATTGCCGTTTGCCCGGCAGCCCCAGCTGAGTTCATACCCAGTGCAGACTTGCTCAGTCTCCCTGGAGCTGAGGCTGGGGCTGCAGGTTCCAGGTTGGGGGGCAAGGAGCAGCGAGGGGCCAGGTCCTGGCAGCCATCTGCCCAAGAATGTCCCCCAGCTGGCACCAAGGGGGCCGTGAACAAGGTCCTCCTGAAGGTGATAGAGAGCGAGAAATTAGATGAAGCCACCGAGGGGAAAAGATTGGGCTTCCCCTGCAGCACGGCAGCCACCCACACCCTCCAAGAAACCGGCAACAGGAGGAGAGCTGGGCTGCTTCTGCGTGGCCACAAAACCTTGTTTCTGGATCTGCCCCATGGCATAGGCCCCGACTCCTTACCACCTGGAGGTGTTGAGAAGAGGCTGCCCGCCCCAGCCCTGGCAGCTCCCACCACGGCGCTTAATAATTCATCCTTTCCATCCAGTGCGCACAAACGGGTGTCACCTGTTCCCTCGCCTCTGTCTCCCAGGCTGTCCAGCCCTCAGCAGCATCACAGGATCCTCCGGCTGCCTTCACCACTGGGGGAGAGGGAAGCCACTCTTGATGACTCTCTGGGGAGGAAGAGTGGTGCTTTCTCTGAGTCCCCCTCTGCTGACACCTTGGAGCCACCGTCCTCTGCAAAGGTCACGGAGACCAAAGGAGCCAGCTCGACCTCCCTCAGAGCGGGCCAACCTCGGTTGGTGCCTGGGGAACCTCTGGATAAGACCTTGGGGCCCAGGAAGACCACAGCTCAGCCCCGGCACCGGTCACCTCCAGGTTAGTCCCTGTTTAAAATGCTTTACATGTGTTCTTGGGTGACCCACAAACCATCAATCCGCTTGTGCTGGTCAGAGACTGGCCAGTTAATGCTGAATTGGAACTCCTGGCCTGTCAGTCAACTCACCTTGTAACGGGACAACTGGAAGGGGTCTGGGAAGGGTATGAAGGAGTGTAGAGATGGGAGGATGCTATTGACTGCCGGGTTCAGGGTTGTAGTTGCTTCCTGATGTAGTACTCTATAAATGCCTTTTTTTCTTTTTCCTTTTGGAGTGTTCTAAAGCTGCCTCTGTGGTTGCTTAACACAGAAGTCTCAAAGGAAACAGGATGGGGCAAAGAGAAGGAGCAACTTGTGGCTGCCTTTGATGCTAATTGGCCCCTTGACCTAAATTCTGCTGTTTGTGCTGCTGGGGTATCTTGGATTTGTTGGGATTCTATGAGCCGCAGAGCAAAACATGCTGTGTCTCTGCTCATCTGTCTGTTGTTAGAGGGTTTTGGTTTTGGTTTTGGCTTTCTCAGTTATCACTTTTAGAAGCATCATTATTGTATGCCAAAACCTTTTTTTTTTTTAACCAGAAAAAACTGGGCTCAGATTTTCTTTTTTGTTCTTAATGCTGTTTTGTTTTTTTTTTTAAATTTCCCAAACAAGCACGAAGTGATGTTTATTCTGAAGTTATGTTTTATTTATGGGTTTATACTGTGACTGATATAATGTCATGTCTTATGCAAAAGATGCTAAAGAGCTAATTTGGCTTGTATGTTTAATGTGATTTCAAATTTTACATGGAAGTAATTTTGGCAGTTTTACAAATGGGATCAAAAAAGACAGCGTATAAGAAGTGCCTCCCCGGTATTCACTACATTTTCGCGCCCGGTGCGGCCAGATGCTCAGGGTCTTGTACGCCACTGTGTAGATGATAGGTTCTCTTTCAGTGGTCCTTTCACAGCACACGGTCAATGCTTTGTCTAGGCTCGTAATATGATGTATCGTCTCCAAAGGTTAGAGAGAGCTTCATATGTAATTTTTGAGATTAAAAATATCTGTCTAGGAAAGAGGAATTTCAAAAGCTTCTGTTCATTTTGAACTCTTGACATCTTATAAATTTCTCTAAATCGTTGATCCAGAAGGTGGTTCTTTAAAAATGTGGTGAATGCTTTTCATTTTGTGTTGGTAATATATTGATGTTGGTTTGATGAGATTTGCTGCTTTCCTAATAAAACCAAACTGCTTCCCCAGGAAAGTCATAGAATTGTAGATTTTGTATCATATATCATAGAACCGTACTGATGAAAATCGTTTCTCCCTGTGAATACTGGGGCCTTGGAAACACTTGGAAAGAAAGCTCTCTGCAATTAATAGATAGAGACTTCTGGAGGCGTGGGCCTGCAGGAGCTGCCTCAACTCCAGAGGCTCTTTTTAGAAACAACACCAAATCTTAGGATTGGGTGTACTGCTCCTCCAGGAACTGTGCATTAAATACATTGAGCTTTAGTCAATCTCTTTTTGCCTGATTTAGGATTATCTTTTTATTTTGTAGTCCTTTTTCTATTAAAAAAAAAAGGTATTATGAAAGCTTTGTTGTAGATATCTGGGTCAAGGCAGGCACACTGAGGACATTCAGTTCTATGATCATTGATCTTGAACCTCACTGAGGGGTGAGTTTAACGGATGGTCAGCCTTTCCCGTGACCTCTCCCTGCGATTGCTGAGAACAATTTCCTTTACTTTGTCCCCAGCCTTCCACTGGGAGCGTCGTAGTGCTTTCAGGAGCTAGTCATTAGAATCACGTGGATTCCTTGGCAGAGAGACCGCCTGTGCTTCTAACATTGTAAAAGAACGCATCGGAAAGGGGGGAAATAGGAGCAGGAGAGTCGTTTTTTTTCTGGCATGGATAACTTCTCTTTTGCTGGGACCTTCCTCCAGGACATCCAGATGTTATCTCTTAGCATCAACCCTCTTTGAAATGCATGTTGGGAGGGAGTCCTCCAGACAGTATCTTTGATCCGTATCCTGTGTCCTTGTTTCCCCTCAACCTCCCTTTTCTGTGTCCATGAGTCCTCATCATATTCTGGATCCTTCAATGACTTCCTGCCTCTGGTGGGTCCACACAGGGAGAATTTTCCTACTTTCAGCTGCCGCCTCCTTTCACTTCATTTCTCCTCCCACCACATCCCAGCAGAGGCCTCCGATAGTCCCCAGCGACCCAGACGTGGGGTGGACCATTCGTGTACCATCACCCAGCAGTAGCCCTTTATCTGAATCCAACTCCCACCTTTTTCCCACGGTAGCTATTAACCAGGTTGAGTTGACGGTCCGTGGACACGTATTTCCTGTGGAAATAACATCCAGGTATTTTATTGGAGTGATGTGATTTAAGATTATTGAAAGCGCTCATTAACTGCTCAAGTAAGAGATTAAGTCTGGCAAAAGTAATCAGATCCGTTTCCAGTTGGAAGACTCTTGAGTGCTGTGGGCAAGTAGGAATTCCCAGGAAAGAGTGAAATCCGCTTCTCCTTTCTCACAGGAAAGCAGTGAAAGCCAGCATTACCACCCACACAGGAAATAGCACAAAGGTCCCCCAGAGGCTGCTGGTCCACCTCCTGTTGGCTTTGCAATTTTCTTTTAACTCTTCAATCCATGGTCCATGCAGAGGCATTTCTTGTCTGGTGGTGACATGACCAAGCAGAGAAGATGCTAACAATGGTTGGTGGCCAGATTTGTCTTCTCATGGTCCTCCCTACCCTCCCACCTTGGAACTGGTTTTATAGTATTTTATTTGGGGATGGAAACTGCTGTGGAATGTTGCCAAGCCTTGGTGGAATGCGATATTTTCTCAAGCCTGAGGGACTCTACTTGTGCTAACCTGCATAGCGGTGTCCTTGGGGCTGAGATTCCCTTCTGTTTTTCAGGGCTTCTTTTAGCTTTGATCTGAAATCGACCCTTTTAATGCCAGAAGAATCACGCGGAACTTGGCTCTCTATAGTCAGGAAAATGCCCAGTGGGTCAGTGTGCTCCTCAGCAATCTCATGATCTTTCTCCTTTGAAGTTACGGAGGTAGTGACTGAAGCACATGCCCCAGGCAGAGTTCTTTGTGATGCTGGGAATCATTTGATCGGCACTTGTGCCCTTCGCAAGCTGTAGTTACTGTCAGCTGATAAAGGACTGAGAGGCATACTTGTAATAGAGTTTATTATATCGAATGTTACCGTCAAAGCTTTGATTTCTCTTTGGGTATGTATTATGGGAAGGAGATATTAATTCTCCCTATATTAATATTGAGATTTGATACAATCCCAGTAAAATTTTAAAGAAGCTCCAGAACATTAATGATTATATCCAGCCATTTAAGATTATGACAGAAAGTATGTAGGACGTAGAAATGATCTGTAATTCATGTTAAGGGAGACAATAAGGTTCAAAAATTACGTATATAATAGTGTACTCTTATGAAACAGACACAGGACTTAAATTGACAGGAAATACATTGCTACAAACTTTTGAGAAAGTAAGGGAATTGTAATTGAAACTACATGTAACTTCGACCTAGCAACCCTATGTTAGGAATTTAGGTCACACGAATAGATGCACAAGAAAGGATATGTGCGTAAGGTGGCTTACTGCAGCGACGTGTATAGTGGCCAAAGCCTCTGCAAAAAAATAAATAAATAAATAAAACTGAGTGTCCATCAGTAGAGAAATGGCCACATAAATTATAGTATTTGATACTCTGTAATATTATGAGGCTATTTAAAGGATTGAACTAGATCTCTATCCAGCAAGTTGCCAAATAATGTAAAACATGCTCTGTGTTTCTAAGGACAGCAAGTACCACCACTCTCCACGTATGAGGATATATGTTTAGCATGGGTTAGAATATCGTGGGGACAGGTGTAGAAAAAGGCCAGGCTGTTCACATTCTTTATCTTGGGGCAAGGCAAGGTGAAGGTGGGGGGTGAGGGGAAGGACCCAGAAGCACTGGGGAAGAGCGTTTACTTCTTTTCTGTACATATTTTTACACTGTTTCACTGGTTGTAGTGATTGTGTCACTTTGATGATTTTTTAAAGAGTGATTTAACAATTTCTTAAAGAAAAAAACCAAATACACCACCTACAGTGGCTGTGGGTGGGGTGCGTGTAGGATTATAACTAAGCAGTGCTCTTCTGTGTCTTCCCCACGTCCTTAAATGAAGCAAGAAGCTCCACGGTGAGACTTGAGCATCGTTACACAGGGAAACGCAGATTGCTGGAGAGCTGTGAAAGCAGCGCCCACGAGGAACTAGTCGGAGAAGCAGAATTAGATGAGGATGGAGCAGTATCCATAAACACAGAGAAGAAGGCAGTTCAGAAAGGCTCCTGGGTTAGACAGGGTCCGACAGGGAACAGACACCCCAGGCCTGAAGGAGCAAGGGAAGCAGTGGTCACTGGGACCCAGACAGGGGAGCTTGAAGGAGAGGACCACATGGGAGGAATGCTGGCTGGTCGTTGAGACCCTTAGCAGGGAAGAGGCTGTGGGAACAATTCCGGGGCCTCACTCTCCTCGAGTCTTCTGCCTGGGAACTGCCTCTAACTGAACCAACCAGAAGGCAAAGTGTAAGGGAGCGGGTGGATGTCTACAAGGTCAGCCTTCCGGGGCCCAAGGAAGAATGGAGCAGGGTCAGAGGAGATTTGGAGGGGCATGGGAGACAAGCTGATGTAGGTAGGCTGCACTATGAAGACCAAGAAGTGAAGAGAGTGGAATTTTAAAAGAACAAAAGGTTAAGAAAGAATGTGTGTGCGCGCGCGCAGGTGTATGTTTTTATATAGGACAGTGATTATCTTGGTAATAAATAATGATTGCAGTGTTTCATCTCTTTGTCATATGACCTTTCTACCACTACATTTAATTTGGTTGACTGTTTCTTTTATTGTGAAAAGTACTAACTGGAGGAAGTGAAAGAAAGAATTGGAAGATCTTGTGATACAGTTTCCAGCCTGCGGATTCAGAAAATATTTTCTAGTCTTTAAAAACAAAGCTCTTATATTTAACAGAGATTGATAGCACATTGTACTCAGTTGCTTTTTGTGAAAAGCATGAAAAGAATTTTAAAATATCGTCCCCAATTATTTCAAATTAAGAAGAGCTAATTAGCATATGAAATATGAAATAGATTTTCTAGAAATGAACAGTTTGTGTTTGGAGGTCAGTTTCCATATAAAATAGATGATGAGTGTTTCTCTCATTCAAATTCTGTTTTCCAAAAGGGAATGTTTCAGAGGCCAGGGCCATGGCCACAATCTGTTGTTTTAAAATCCCAAGCCAGTTCTATATATGTGAATTTTTTCCCAGATTGACGTCTAGTTGTGCTTTGAGGATAGCACCTTCTATGGAGTTGTTTTTCACTTGGCTGTTTTCTATATTTGGATTCAGAGCACGAGATTTAAAGCAGGAGTGGCAGTCTGTGGCCCTAGGCCATTATACATCTATCTAAAATGATTCTAAAGACATAGAAATCGCAGAATTAACACTGCACCTAAAAGTTATGCCTTCTGAAAAATCTTAAAAGAGCAAACTCTTTTATAAATAAACAGATATTAAATTTTGAAGAAAAATGTATCACATCTTTTTTTTTTTTTAACATAACTCAGCCATTCTGCCTCATAGTATCACTGGGCATAAAAAAGACAAACTTTTAAGATTGTAATTGGATTACAAGAATTTTATCATATTGATAAAGCAGAGTACTGAATGTTTAGGATGTACGTTTTATTTCATTTCTCATGGGCTTCCCTGGAAGAGGGTGCTTATTGAAAATAATGAACACAACTCAGGGGCTACTCTCTGCCTCTTGATAGCTTTTATTGGGTACATGACTGTTCCAGCCTGTCTTACTGCATCCGCTGACCATGTACCGGGAAAGTAACTTCTGTTAGATGGTTCTGAAATGGGAATAAAGCCATATTTAAGTCACTTCCATGGCCTCTGGGCTGTGATATTAGGCCACACCATCCCCCTGGAGTTCCTGTGTGTGCCCTGGCACCTCAGCCTCCTGCCATGGCAAGTGCTGGGAGCTCTCCACTCTCCTAGGAAGGCCTGGGAGTTTTTCCAGTCACATTGTTCCAGGACATTGGACCAGATGCTTTCTGTATGGCCCAGAGCCTTCCAGCACAGAACTCGAAGCTAGGTTCAGAAGTGAGATTCAGATGTGTCTAGGATGTGGAAAGACTCATGGGGTCCTTGAAGGCTCTTGAACCATAGGGAGGAACAATGGATCATAAGAGGGGAAGCATTATGAGACAACAAGTCGGGGCCAAAAGTGTGTGCACAGACATTTCCTCATCCTCCTAAGGAGGCCCTTACACTCCAGGGAGAAGGGGCTTTAGTGTGAAGGGAAGGAAGAACTTTGTCATCAGAAGCCCAACAGCTTTGCAGTGTGGAAGTTCGATTCAAGAGACCAGAAGCTTTCTTGCTGGCCAGAGGGAGGGCAGAGCTCCAGCCCTAGTGGTCTCCAAGAGGTTATTAGCTACCCAAGGGCAGCAGCGGGACAGAGCAGGCCCCCAGCACAGAAGCCTTGTGGGACTCCTGGAGGGCACAACTGGGGAGGAAGAGCCTGAGAAAAGACTGGACTTCACGCCAGGCAAGTGAGGGAGGGCTTCAGACACGGAGGCGCAGATTTTCATGATTCGTATAACACAATTTTATTCACTCTAGGGCCATGAGTTGGATCATCCAGATGTCCCATGTTTTAACGAAAATATAATGATGTGGGTTTTTTGTTTGTTTGAAACCTAAGTTAAAGTTTTGAGGTTGAGTTTTGCATTTGGAGGGAGAGCCCTCAAATAATTGCAGTCTTCTGAGTTCTCTGAACGTCTTTGCAATCATTACCTTGAACTCTTTATCAGGCAGACTGCCTATCTTCACTCCCCTTTGTTCTTCTAGGGTTTTATCTTATTCCTTCATTGGGAACATATTCCTCCTTCACTTCATTTTACCTAATTTCCTGTTTTTATTTCTATGTATTTGGTAGGTTGATTCTGTTTCCTGATCTTGGAGAAGTGGCCTTTTGTAGGAGACATCCTGTGTGTCCCAGCAGCTCACTCCCTTGGTCACCGGAGCTGTGTGATCCAGCAGTGCCCTCTACGTGGATTATGTGGATCCTTCTGATGTGGTGGGGTGACTGCTGTGGGTGGTCTGGTAGGCGAGTGTGATCCCCAGTTTGGTTGGTTGTCAGGTCCTGCCTTGTACGGAGGCTGCTGCTGCTACTGGGTGACAAGGCCAGGTCATGAGGCAGCTGGCTGCTGAGCCCTGGGGAGAGGGCAGGTCCCAGGGCCAGTACTGGCCCACTGATGGGCAGAGCCAGTTCTGGGGTGGGTGGTTGTAAGGCTAGGGCTCCTGGATCTACTGTCAGTCTGCTGATGGGTGGGGCCCGTTCCTGACATGGCTGGCTGTGGTGTCTGTGGTGTCCCAAAGCTGATGTTAGCCCACTGGTTAGTGGGGCTGGATCCCTGGGTGGCTGGCTGAAGGATCCAAGGAATCTCAGAGCTGGTGTTGGCCGGCCTGTGGGTGAGGCCAAGGCATGGGGGGTCCTAGGGCTATTGCCTGCTCACTGATGGGTGGAACTGGGTCCCGTGGTCTCTGGTTACAGGGTCTTGAGGGTCTTGAGGCTGGTGTTGGCCTGTGAGTGGTTGGGGCCAGATCCCAGGACCACTGACTGAAGTGCCCAAGGTGTCCCAGAGCTGGTGTTGGCCTGCTGGTGTGCAGGGATTGGCTCCAGGGTAGTGTGTGGGGCCAGGCCCTGGGTCCTCTGGTGGGTATATGGCCAGGTCCAGGGGTGGCTGTGAGCTCAGAGGGTCTTAAGACAGCAGGCCTGCTGGTAGGTGGGGCTGTGCCTCTGCCCAGTTAGTTGCTTGGCCTGAAACATCTCAGTGTTGGTGCCAACAGGCTTGTGGGCAGGGTCAGATCTCAGAGATAATAAGCTAGAGGGAAGATTACAAGATGGTGCTTGCTAGCACCAGTATCCTCATGGCAGAACAAGCTCTCAAAAAAACTGCTGCCAGTGTCTCTGTCCCCAGGGTGAGCTCCGGTTGTCCCCCAACTTGCCAGAAGACTCTCCAAGATCAGCAGATGGTTCTGACCCAGGCTCCTTTCAAATTGCTGCTTCTGCTCTGGGTCCTGGAGCATGTGGATTTTGTGGGCGCCCTTTAAGAGTAGAGTCTCTATTTCCCACAGCCTTCTGGCTCTTCCCAAAGCAAGCCCCACTGGCCTTTAAACCAAACATTCTGAGAGTTAATCTTTCCGGTGCAGGACCCCCAGGCTTGGGAACCCAGTATGGAGCTCAGACCCCTGGATCTTTGGACAGAACCTCTGCAATTGTGATTTTCCTCCCATTTGTGTGCCGCCCACGGTGGGGTGTGGGTTTTCACTATGTGAAATCTTTGCCCCTCATACCCACCTCGTTGTGGCTCCTTTTTATCTTTAGTTGTAGAAGATCTTTTCTACTAGTCTTATGGTCTTTCTCATCAATACATGCTCTGTAAGTAAATAGCTGTAATTTCAGAGTGCCTGTGGGAGGAGGTTAGGTCAGGGTCTTCCTACTCCACCATCTTGGCCACGCCTCCAGTCTCTTATTGTTTTATGTAGATTAATTTTGGATTTTCGACCTAATTTGTAAAAAAAAGTTGAAGGTGATGATGATATATCATACTTCTGATACACTCCCCAGAGCATTGCTTCAAACTGGTCCACTTAGTAGCTTTTGAATTTAATCGAGGGAGTTTTAGTTTTAAATTAAAGTAACTAACAAAGAAATTGGAATTGCACTTCCAAAACGAATGCCATTTCAACATGAAATTGTAAATTAAAGAATGATACAGCAAAAGGAAAGAAAAATAAAAGTTCCCTTTTTTCCTATCCATCTTTCTGAACCACCTGAAGTCATACCTTCCTCTAAAAAGCTTTTTCAGTTTCTGCAACTAATAGTAATCTCATCCCTCCTGATTTCCTTATCATACTTTGGTCAAGATGATAAGTTTTGCACCTTGATTATTTGCATCTTATGTTAGAACATATTTTTCATAATATTCTTTCATTGTTTTGTGTATCAGTCTTGAGTTCCCATCAAGATTTTGAATGTGGGACCCTATCTTATACTTTGGATGGAAGATACGCAGTTCCTTAAATGGCATGTCACAAGGCAGTCAATATGTATTGGTTTAAATAAATGTTTATGGTTCTTGACTTTAAATTAAAAACAACCCTCCAATTTACAAATGACAAGGCAGTGACTGTGAGTGACTAATTGCCCTAAGATGAGTTAAAGAGATTGGTTGGAAATTCCTTAAGCTGGCATGCCGTGTTGCACAGCAGAATGAAGTGGGCTTGTCCCCGCCATTCCTTTGATGTCTCATCTTTATTTGGAACCTGTTTCTGCTGATGATAGAACACATCAGACTTAAAATAGATGTTTCCTCATTTTAATTTTTAAAAGGCCTCCTCAAAGACAGGAATGGTGTCACATTCATCATTATTTCCCCAGAATCAAGTTCAGTAAATGACATGGCTTGTATTCAATGAATGTTTTTAATAAATGGGTGGATGAAAGATAAGAAAATTTGGCCTGCAAACTGGTAACAGGGGCAAAAATTTCCCATGTAGCCTACATTAAACAAAACGAAACTGCTTTCATGCCCTGTTTTGTGATTATTATCACAGAATAACTTTAAAACTATTCATCTCTACATAGGTTTAGGAATCTGAACATGCTCACAGAGGATGAGAATGAAATTAAATGAAAGCCAGGTGTTTCTGTGAACAAATAGACTGTTCTCTTAATTGGAATAACTTTACAACATGATCAACTTTACCAGAACAGACCTTTTTTAAATTTTAAATGAGACTTGACTTTATTGTCAAAGCCAGTCACTAAGGGGTAGTCAAGTGATCCAACTGGAAATGGAAGCCAGAGGTGTCTCACTGTTTCACGTATCTGTGGTCACAGATTAACCATGTTTCATTGTGCATGATCAAAGGCTAGCACATTTGCACCAAGATGCGCTTTATGACCCAACACGTTGATGAACTGGAAGGCTAGGCAGGTACATATAGTTCTTCTAGGCTGTAATTCAGATGGTCCCACGAGGCCCACCTGCTGGGTGCCGGATGCCCGCTGTTGAGGTTGCTTTCAAGCTTCAAACAGGGAAAGCATTGTTGCTAGAATAGTTGTATATAATACAAATATAAATTGAGGCCATGTGATTGAATTCCAAAAGCTGTGCACAAAACTCAAAGTTATGTTAATTTGCCCATAAGTAGTCTCCTGTTGTTACTGGGCAGAGCAGGATCCTTAAAGAATGCTTTATGGAACAGGGTTCCAAGAGCGGAAGCAGAAGTGGAAAGGAATGGGCAGACCTAGGTAATGGCATGAGAATTAGGGACCCTGAACCAGTGGGCAGTGTGGTAACACCAGGGACCTTCATGACATCAGCAGAATTCCCTTGCCTTTGTCATATAACTTAACTGAATCATGGAAGTGATTGCCAACATCTTCACAGGCTCTGTCCTCACTCAGGGGAGGGGACTGTGCTGGGCATGTCCCCCAGAAGACGGAAATATAGGAGAGCATTTTATTTTATTTTATTTTTATTGAAGTTCAGTTGATTTATAGTGTTGTGTTCATTTCTGGTGTACAGCATAGTGATGTATATATATAGTCCATTTCATATTCTTTTTCATTACAGGCTATTACAAGATATTGAATATAGTTGCCTGTGCTGTACAGTAGGATCTTGTTTACATATTTTTATATAGTAGTTTGTATCTGCAAATCTCAGACTCCCAATTTATCCCTCCCCACCCACTTCCCCCCTGGTTAACTGTAAGTTTGTTTTCTATGTCTGTGAGTCTGTTTCTGTTTTGTAAATAAATTAATTTGTCTCATTTTTTAAGATCCACATATGACTGATATATGGTATTTTTCTTTCTCTTTCTGGCTTACATCACTTAGAATGACAATCTCCAGGTCCATCCATGTTGCTGCAAATGGCATTATTTTATCATTTTTTATAGCTGAGTAGTATTCCATTGTGTATACCACAGCTTTTTTATCCAGTCATCTGTCGATGGACATTTAGGTTGCTTCCATATCTTGGCTGTTGTAAATAATGTGGCTATGAACATTGGGGTGCATGTATCTTTTTGAATTAGTTTCCTCCAGATATATGCCCAGGAGTGGGATTGCTGGATCATATGGTAAGTCTATTTTTAACTTTTTAAGGAATCTAGGAAACTTTTAGAATTCTGCCTATCACAGTATTCTTCCATTATCTACGAGTTTCCTTTCCCATACTGGTCTTGTCTTCTGCTTCCACTGTCAAAACCCTGTCCCTACAACTCTCCCTAATGTAACTTAATCTATCTTCATAATAGACTGTTCTCATTTCCAGGTCATACTAACCATGGTATATTTGTTTACAGCATGTGTGCTAAAGCTGAACATTTTAGTGTCAAATCCCAGTTCTGCTACCTACTACAAGATTGGCAATGGCCTCAGTTTCCTCATCTATAGAGAGAGTGATAATAGTACCCATACAGTAGTTACGGGTTGTTGTAAGGATTCAGTGATATAATACTTTTAAAGGGCTTGGCACAGTGTCTAGCATATAATTCTCCAAAAATATTTAGATACTACTTTTAGTATATTCTCTCTCAGTGGTTTTATTCATATATTACTTCTCTGCGTGAGATAGCCCTACAAATTCCTATGCATACGTCAAAATTGGTCTTAACCTTGGTTATGCAAAATATCAATGTTTGCATAATGCTGGGAAGCTGAATTAAAAGTATGGAAAACTCCCCTATTTTTCAACTTTTCTCTAAGTCTAAAATTACTGCAAAATAAAAAGTTTTTTAAAAGTCCTAAATGTTGTCTCTGTTATAAAGCCGTCTGATTCCCCTCATTGCAGAATGAACACTTTCATTCTATGTGTGGAACTTTACACATGATGTTTATCACATTATATCATATTATTTATTTACATGTCTTTCTAGAATATAAGCTCCATGGACACAGAGTCTAAGCCTTGTTCATCTTTGTGTCTCTAATATGTGAAATCACATCTGGCATAGCTTACAGCACGTATTACAGAAACGCGAGCCCAGTGACTAATTGTTGAAGGAGTTTTTGTTTGTCGTGCACAAGAAACTCACCAATGGCAAAATGAAATGTGATGATAGGAACCAGTGGGACGGTCAATGTGACGTAGAGCAGTGTTTATCAAGTGTGGTCCCTGGACAAGCAGCATTATTAGGCACGGTTGGAAACTTGTTAAAATGCTGTTTCTTGGGCCCCATCCCCCAGACCTCCTGAATCAGAAATTCTGGGGGTGGGGACTGAGCTGTCCATGCTTAACCACCTTAGTGGAGACCAAGATTAAAAACACAAATTATTATACTGATGTATAGCTACATTAGATGAATTCAAAATCTTTTAGTTGTGAATATTTATTAGAGGGAAATGATATAGATGAGTTATCCTTGAGAAATTATTGAATTCACTTAGCCATTTCTGTAATGATTTTGAATATTTGTTATAGAATTTAACAGATACAGAGACCTTTACATTTGTAAACATGAAAAGTTTCTTAATTTTATTAGCTTTCTGACAACCAATTCTTGGGCATTCCTTTAATACAGGAAGGTAGGGTGCTTTTCTTGAATATTTCCATGTCTGGCACTTGCGGCTGTAATCACAGCTTTTTTCACTGTTCATCATAATATTAATCATTTCTGGCCTTAATACAAATGTCTTCAAATAACTATTGATGCCTGCCAAGTGCTAGCTGCTGTCATGTGATCCAAGATGCTACTTCTCCAGATTGTACTTAAGCATCCATTAGGCTTTCAGTGTATAGCTTTTTAGAAGCAGTTCTATGTTATCAGCAAATATTGGTGGAGTTATAGGATTTCATCTACTAAGTAATTAAGATATTATAATCACACATCTGCAGCTTTATTCTAAGGAGCAGTGCTACTATTTTGCTGTCATCTTTCTAATTCCTTTAAGAGCAAATGTCTTAGAAAATCATATGATAATGTATGAGTAACCTCAGCAAGGGCCTGAATCAGGAAAGCATTTGCCTCTTTGCTGCAGAAACTGTTAAATCTTAGCCTCCATGTTATTGGAGGAAAATCACTTCCTTGTGTCCTTTGGGCAGTATTTTCCTTTCAGAGACTTGGAGGCTACCCTTTCAGAACTCACCTGCCTTTTTTCTTCTCATGCTAAACAGACCATAATTCACACAACTGTTCAGTTCCGCTGGGTTGGGGAAAAGACTGCCTTGAAATCAGGGAACCCAACTTCAAATCCTGCCTCTGTCAGTTACTAGCAGTGTGACTGTAAGACACAGCCTTGTCAACGCTCACACTCAACAATGGATTAATAATTGCAGTCTTTCAGAGTTGCTGTGAGAATTAAATGAGACAGCATAGGTAAGAGTGCTTTACAAATATAAGGAACTCTTTCTGATTCCAAATAGCAGCCTCAAAAAGAGGAATCACTTTTCAGTTATCCTTAGTGAGCTTTAAGTCTCTATGCCAAAGACATCCCAAGCTAAATGGACATTCTCTGCAGACCGCATCCTGGGAAACTGCCTGTATTTTCTCATGCCCCAGGGGCACTATTTATTGCCGTCTCTTCCAGGTGGGGAACCAGTAAAGGGTCATAACTTTCTCAGCTTTGTATTTCTAGGCAGATAGGTTTGGCAGTAGTGAGAACATGATACATTGAAAACAGAGGTAAGAATCAAACAGCTCTGTATCGGTCTTGGCATTCGTGGTAACGAGGCATAGATTCCAAAACACAGTGGACTCAAAACTAGATGTATTTGATTGGATCTGCAATTGAGGGAGAAAACAGAGTCAGGGAACACTCAAAGGTTCCTGTCCCACATGGCCAGGAAGACAACTGCTATACTGAGACATGCTGAATCTGCAACTAGGCCAAAAGTCATGGTCAGAGTGTTGATGAGTGGTGCTGTGTTAAAATGTAGAAAAATATCATTATGTCGAAACCCATCGTTGGTCTCTGTCCTGTTCAGATCTCTTCTTTCCAACATATGTTGGCATTCTTAATCAAGTTGGGAGAAAAACCAAAATGGAGGCTTTAGGTGACAGAATCAAGGCTTGTTAAATTCCTCCTGAGCTAAATGGAACAAGGTTAAAGTCAGGAGGATACTGGAAACATCTTGCATTTAGATTAAAATATCCACTTACAAGTAGAGACACGGGAGAATTTGGTTTCAGCTTTAGATGACAACATATCGATGTTGAGCCAGTTGGGTAGGGTGGCTGTTTAAAGTACAAAGCCAGGCGACGCTAGTGGTAGATATTCATATTAAGGGAGAAAATGTGCTACTCTAGCTATATGGTCTAACAGATCTGGAGGTTTTGATGTGATTATAAGTGCGTATTTGAAGGGGGCTACTGACAGATTGGGTTACATGCAGGGTACCAGAATGGAGACCTATCTGGAAATTATTTCATTGGAAAAAGAATCCGAAAGAATAGTGAGCCAGTAAAATTAGAAAGAGGGTACCTAACAAAGGCGATGCAGTGAGGGCTGTGTGTACCACCCAGATCCCCCTCATAAGATCAAAGCCCTGGTTCCCTCAACTACCCAGCTGCTGCAGTCTTGCTGACTGATGGCTGACAGCTGAGTCCCTCCCCAGGCCCTGCCCTCTGCGTAAGGGAGCTGCCTCGACGGAGGTTCCACCCACTGCTCAGGGGCAGCCCTATCCAGTGACGGGTCTACGTGTGAGGGTACCAATGCCCAGTCCTGTTGCCTTGCGCAGGACATCTCTGAAGGGCCACCCCAGCCCCAGAGCTCCCTGTGTGATCTGCTGAGGCCTCCCTGCCTCCCTCATTCTCTCGTAGGTGTTGTTCCCAAGAGCATTTCCCACTAACCCTTCTGCAAGGAAATCTCTTCTCGGTCCATTTCCCGGGGAATCCTACCTGCACCAGCTGACATTACAAAGACTCAGAAAGGATAAATTATTCAGTCAATAATGCTGGGCCAATTGGTTAGCCATATGGAAAGGAAAAATAAACCTCACGCCATGCACAATATCTATTTCAGGTGGATTTAGAACCAAAGGTGAGAAGCAAAACTTGACAGCTTTTAGTAGAAAATATGCAAAGATTAAGAAAGGGTTTCTTAAGAGCACAAATCATAAAGATTATTGGCAAATTTATATCTGTATTAATATAATATGAAATTTAAATTAAATTAAGTTAAAACCACTTGACTATGACAAATGGTATCATTTTAAAAAGTAGTAAGGAAAGCTGGGAGGAGATATTTGCAACACTTATGACTGAAAAAGAATTAGCATCCAAAATATATAAAGAATTCATATAAATTAATAAATAAAAGGCAAAATATCCAGGAGGAACAAATGGGCAAAGACAGTTAATTCACTTAAGAGAAAGTCTGAATGATGAATGAGAATGTGAATGCATGTGAATCTGCTTAATCTCACAAGCAATTAGGAAAATGACAATGAAAATGAGATCCTCTTTCAGGCGCATCAGACTGGAAAAAGTATTTTAAATTCATTTTATGATACTTTTCCTTCTTTTTCTTCCCTTCTTTTTCCCTTTCTTCACTGCTCTGCTTCTGTGCCTTTGCACGTGCTGGTTCCATGGTGAACCAACTATGAACTCATCCATCAAGATCTAGCACAAATGTGGTCTTTTCCACCAAGCTCTCCTAACCTTCCTAGTTAGAGTTAAGCATTTCCTCCTGCACATTCCAGATCAGACTTTGTGCTTCTTTCAATTCAAAACACTTGGCATTGTCCTAATTATTTGTAAATCTCTGACGCTAACTAGATTATGAGCCCCTGGACAGCAGGAATCACAGGATGTTTCCTTGTGTGCCTCTGACATTTCTTGTAGTGTCTGACACTTGTACTAGTAAATGTATATTCGGTAGGTGAATGAACCAATTCTTTGCCCCCTGTGGCTTTTTCTGAAGATCACCCTCCTTCAGAATGAAGGCTGAAAAGTCAAACGCTCTGCAATAGTTGCTTTGTTTTCTTTTTGATGTATTCACCAAAATTAGTTCAAGATAAACTCTACTTTTGAAAAGAGTTTTTAATTTCTCAACACCTGCAGTGGAGCGTATGGTTAGGTGTGGTCCCCACCCTCAATTTAATTAAGGAGGATAGCAAGTAAGCTGGTTCTTTTTACCATAGGTAGAAAGTTGCATAGAGACAAAATAAATGTTATTTTCCTTTGTTATTTATCGCTTTTCTTCCAGGGATATTGCTGCTTTAGTGGTGCTACCAGGATTTATTTTTAATCCTGAAGAAAATGAAAGGAGTGTACTTTGCCTAGGGAGATTAAATATGTGACGTATTAAAAAAAAATAAAATATCTCCCTCAGGAAATCTAAGTCTTTGGAAGCATACATACTCAAGGTATTTGAAAAAATTTCTTATTTCTTTTTTTAAAAGCCAGCAGCAGTTCCACAAACTCCACATGAGAGTATATGACTTAGTTGGTACTGGTCACCTTTAAACAGTGATTATAAAATAGTAAAGCTAGCTAGGTACTTTGGCCCAGTGCCTTCATGGTACAGGTAATGACAGTGAGGTTCCATCCGAAGGGTCATAACTGTTCAGTGGTAGAATAGTCCAGATTTTCCGACTTTGATTTTGGTTCTTTCCTTTTCTCCATATATTGTCCCCACTACCAATTGGAAGGTAACAAGAAACTTATTTGGCTTTTCAGGGACTTTGAGTTACAATAGCTCCTTAGGTATTTACTTTGGAGCCCTTGCAATCTCCCTAGTAAGAAATTACCTGGTGGTCTTTGTACGATTAATAATTAACTTTCATTAGCACCTAACTCAAGGGTATAAAGCAGCTCCATCCCAGAGCATTATAATTATTTAGGCACATGGTCAAAATGGAGTAAGAGGGAAAAGTTTGAAAAATAAAAATTTACTTGCTCGTTAAGTAACTGATAATAAGGAATTTGTTAAGTGTAAGAATCTTATATGATCATTGAAATAGAATTGGTAATATCCTTGGAGTTCTATTTACTCATTGGTGAAAAGCGAGTAACAGAATAAATCTCTGAGGACAGCAAATCCTTGAGGACCTTTTATCTCTAAATATTTTGATTCTGTGATTGTAATAACAGAGAATTCACTCAGGCGTTGCTCATCTTGCAGATTTAACTGATGCTTGACGTGTTGCTTAACAAAGAAGCTTTTCTTCACTATTTGTTTTTGGAAAAGCGACCTATGACTAAAATGCTGTCTTGTCTTTCTGAAAGGTTCCTGGGAATCTCATAGATTAGTCTCCATGTAAGTGTTTTGTGTTCTTCATTTAGTTGGTAAGACTAGGATTTATTGAAACTAAATAAATTAGAGTTGTTCAAACCATATGGTTTCTCTGTACTTGATTGAATGGATGTTTGGTTTGAAGGAGGCATGGTGGAAGAACATGGGTGGTAGTATCTGTATTTGAGTCTGAATTCTGCTGCTGTGGTCTAATGCAAGTTATACAACCTCTCAGTCTCAGCTTTCTCTGCATTGTGATTAATAACATAGGGTTCTTGTGAAGAATAAATAAGATGCCAGGCACCCTGTAAGCAGTCCTGTCATTAGGGTGTACCAAAAGAAACTGCAATTGTTGGTTAAATTTTTCTCTTTGGTGCTGACATATGCATTTCCTACTGATCCCACTGAAGCTTTAAGTACCTTCCTGTTACTGCCCTGCGGTAAGTGTTTTTTAAAAATTACTTTTTTATTGTGTATTCAGAACAGTTGGTCTTAATTTGATATGCCAGTGAAGACAGAAGTGTTTCTGATTTCTACAACAAATTTCTTTGCTTTCAGTTTCTTCACCACTCTTTATAGAAATAGCCTAGCAAAAGGATCGCTGGAATTCTGTGTAAGTGTTCAGAAAAGACCAGTAGGAAGATTCTCTAGAGCTGGAATCTGTAGATTGTGAATTACTTTAATACAGGGTTCTGGCTTCTTCATGTTTACATTCCCAGTACCCAACCAGCATAAATAAATCTGGTAGTGAGTGAATATTTTATACAGCATATGGGAGGGAGCAAACTTCCTTCCAAATTCTGATGAAGATTTGGTACTTAAAAGGAACTTTAATCAATTTTATACAAGAAACTGATCTTTTTTTCTTTTTTAATTGAAGTATAGTTGATTTACAATGTTGTGTTAGTTTCTGGTGTACAGCATAGTCATTCAGTTATACATATATGTGTTCTTTTTCATATTCCTTTTCATTATAGGTTATTATAAGCTATTGAATATAGTTCCCTGTGCTATACAGTGGAACCTTGTTGTTTATCTCTTCTATACATAGTAGTTTGTATCTGCTCAAAGACAAATATATGATAGTACTTATATGTGGAATCTTAAAAAAAAATGACACAAATGAACTTATTTACAAAGTAGAAACAGATTCACAGACGTAGAAAACAAATTTATGGTTACCAAAGGGGAAAGGCTGAGGGAGGGATAACTTAGGAGAAACTGATCATTTTCTGTCCATATTCATAATGTTTCTGGTACAAAGGAGCAACTTAAATCAATGAAAGTTGGCATGGGACCACGATAGGGGGTAATTATTGTACCTGAGCAATAGATGAAGTAGCTTCCATACCAGATTTGACCTCAGCTGAAATAGTTCTCATAGACATACTGGTCATGGGGTTTTCATTGTTTTTTTAATAAAGAGGATCTAGAACTTTCTATCAAAACCCACTCTATCACTTGTCATTTATACTAGGTTGCATATATTTATGCTTAGGTTAATGTGCACTGAACAGTATATAGTTCTTCATTGTTAATTAATTCTTTTATTGTCACCATAAAGTCATAATTTAAGGAATAGTCCCTGCCCTGGGTAATGTTTAAGATTACAGATTAAGAGATTGTACTTAATTATTGCAAATAACATTTTGATACCTAGGACAAATGAAAACAGAAGAAACGGTAGCTCTTACAGAATGCTGCTTTAACAAGGATTATTTCCAACCAAGTGTGTAAGCATTACATCAGTACCAATTTTTAAAAAAATGAGTATAGAATATTAAAAAATGTTGATAACAAAATAATTTTTCTCTAGCAGTTTAGTGGGTCAACAAATAGGACTTTGCATTGCTGAAGCTTTTCATTCCTGCCATGAAAATTCTTATCTAAAATGAAGTTTTTGATCAATGCCCCACTGCTGGTCAGAGTTGATTATTACAACTCAGTTATTTTTTTAAATGACTGCAAGAATTTTCTCCAGTGTACATAGTTTATGTTATCTCTGTTTACACTGACCAATATATCCTCTCATCTCTCCTGTTCCTCCATTTCTACAGAAAAGATTAGCAGAATCTATTCATCAATAATCAATTGATCGTCAGAACCCAGCTTTTCTTTTCTCCCTTCCCTAGGCATAGAATTTTGGAAAATCCAACAATAAGGTTCATAAAATTGAATGAATGAGACATGAGGAATTAACATGAATTATAGCATCCCCTACTGTGCTAGGCTAATTACATGGAATTTCATTTAACCCATAGGAGTCTGTGCTTTACCCTCTCACCTCACTGTGCAAAGAAATCAGCTGTACAGCTCCAGTACAGTGTACTGTGGCTTTCTGTGTATTTATCCTTTGAATTACCAAAAAGTTGCTCAATTAGGTAAGTGTTCTTTTATGACTGAGAAGGTCATTTTGTCGGTATAAACCATTTTGATAAAAGTCTAATCTGCCAAAATGCCTTAAAATGCCATCCATGCTTTTTAGATGTTAGGAATCGGAATTTATTCTCAAGAAGAATTCTGCTTTCTGGTTCATTCTCATCGCTTTTATCCGTCAGATCCCATTTCATCCCCAAACAGCTTGTTTTGTTCTTCTTTGGCTTAAGGGTCCCATCAGACACCACCCTGCCTGTTTGTATGGGAGGCAGGCCTCCTCCTACTTGGTGTGTGTGAGAAGACACGTCTGTTGGGATCGGAAGCTTAGAGGTGGGTTTCAAGACAGTAGTAGCTACAAATAGCAGCCTTGGTTGCTAAATGATTTTCCTCATCAGGCTGCAGGCATTTCATGGAATAAATGTTAACTTACATGTAGTTTTAGTATACTTGGGTCGAGTATATAAACTGACCAGTGCGATCAAGAACTAAGCCCAGGTATGTGGCTTAGTGAGGAATCTGAGAAATTATTTCCTTCTTTAGGGAAAAAGAGGGATCTGTAAAGTTTCAAGGGAGGAAGGTATGCTTTAGTATAAAGGGCATGAATTATTTTAAAATGGTTTAAAAATAGGTAAGGTAGCATTTTAAAATACATGTTCCAAAAATATAAAACTGTATGTTCCAAACATACAAAACTGTGTTCCAGATCTAAGTTTAAAGTTTAAACCTTCATTTTACCACACACAGCCCCATCTTTGGGGCTTTGCAGTACTTTTGCCAAAGAGCTGAATCTGTAAGTAATCAGACATTCAGGACTAACTTCCAGTTCACAGGAACTATGTTAACTGGAGGGATAAATTAAGCAACACTATGAACAAGCAAACAGTTAAGCCCGTAGGTGGGACTGTACTGGGCTCTTTCTTTTTTCTTTTTTTATTGAGATAGAATTGATGTAGAACATTGTGTCAGTTCAAGGTATACAGCATGTTGATTTGCTACATGTGTATATTGCAGTACGACTGCCACCACAGCATTAGCTAACACCTCTATCACGTCATATATTTCTTTTTTGTTATTTCTTTTTTTTGTGGAGAGAACAATTAAGATCTCATCTCCTAGCAACCTTGATACATTTATAAGGCAGTAAACAAAAGAGACAGGTTGCGAGGGGGAGGGGAGACTGATTGGTCTGGCAAATATATAAAAGAGACTGAAGAGATATGGCAACCAAATGTACTGTGTGGACTTTGAAATATGATTGAAATAAGCCATCTGTAAAAAGACATTTTTGAGGCAAGCAGGAAAATTGAGTGTCGACAGATTATTTGGTAATACATCTGTTAGGTGTGATAATGGCATTGTGAGTATGTAAGACAGTGGTTCTCATTGTGTGACCTCCAGCTAGCATCACCCGCATCACCTGGGGATGCGTTTGAAATGAAAATCCACAGCCCCACCCCAAACCTACTGAATAAGAAGCCTTGGAGGGTGGGGCCCAGAAAAACTATGGGGATCACTGATGTAAGAAAATAACCGTATTTCTAAAGGGATACACACTGGGGCGAATGCAGGGGCGAAATGATACCATGTCTGGGAATGGTGTTACAATACTTAAGTGAAAATAAAGGCATGGATTTGAGGATACAAGTCTGGCACAAGTCTTGGTAATTATTTTGTTGGGGTCATGCGTTTGACTGGCTGTACTATATGGTCCTCTTTTTGTGTATATTTGGGGATATTCACTAGAAAAAATTTTGGAAACCTTACAACGTACACATGCATGCATAAAAGGAGGAATCTGCCTCAGGGAAAAAATACAAACAAACAAAAATTTGATTTTAAGTTTTAGCAAAGCTTCTAGTTTGCCCAGAGCTAACTGGAGTTTAGTCTTGCTTGGCCACTAACCACTTTGCTGGGTATTCTTGGTAAGTCCATTTCCTGGGAACCTCATCATTCTTGTCTGTTAAACAAGGAGGTTCAGTATGTGATCTGTTGTGAGTGTTCTCTCGAGCCGGCTGTTCTGGATTCTCTGAGCGTTCAGGTGAGTGGTCGGGATCCTCAGAAGATTTCTCCAGTCTGGAGTGTGGTGTGGGGTGAGCTCTCACTTCCTGTCCCTCCACTCTTCTCTTTTCCATCCATTTGCTACCTCAGAGGACAGCGACGTTCTCTGGAGTGACTGAAGCCCAGGCACATCACCCTCTGACAGCATAGATAAGGTGTAAAATTTCATGAAAATCTCTGGGAACTTGCAATGGGAGGAGCTTTTCAGGTTAGTTCAGAGATGGCCAAGGTCCGGAGCAGAGTTGAGGACCTGCGCTTCCTGGCATTGGCCCTGAGCCTTTCTCTTGCCTCCGCCACTGCTCTGGCCATCACCTCCTCACACAGGGAGGGACAGAGCCATAGCCTGAGTATGTTTGGGAGCCCTGATTTGTAGCTCTCATACTTTGAGAACTCTGTTAATTAGAATTGGTTTGGCAGACAGCAATGGTATCCTTGCTGTGAGGAGGAGTCAGGTTATCTAGTAAACCAGAAAAATGCAGAATTGCCAGGCGAATTTAGGCTCCGTATGTCTGTGTGGAGGGATGAGACAAGAGGAAGACTTAGCATCCTGGGCGAGGCTTTGGGGGACACACAGTTTGGTCCCGGGAAGGGGATGGCAAAGGAGGACATGACAGGAATATTGAAGCATAATGTGTGCATAGGCTGCACATTGCATTGGCAAGAGGGAAGAAGAATGAAACAGGAGGCGGCTCTCAGGGGCAAGGAGCAGCAGCTGCAGAGTCCCGCGGCCAGGAGGTGGTGATGCATCCTCTCCCACCTCCTCTTTAGATGGATTACCCGATAGCAACCTAATTCCATCAGAGATAGTGTTCCCACCGACCGAGCCGTTCCTGGAGGCCTCTTCCCAGGGTCGGCACTTGCTCGTTTTCTCTTCTCATGTTCCTCCGTTCCTTTCATTTTCCTCTGTTGCTCTTGGCCCTGCCTGGGCCGTAGCAAACTGCGTGCCTGTGGACATTGGCTAAAAACCATGGTGAAGGCAACAACAGCTGTTTATTGAGCACTTATGTACTTGGCACTGAATTGGACACTTGATAAATATTTTATCTAGTTCAAACCACAATCTCTACAATGGCTGTCATCCCCATTTTACAGATGAGGGATGGGAAGTCAGAGAAGGGAAGTTAATTGCAGAGTCAGTCACCCAGAGAATGACAGACCCCAGAGTCAAAGGCGGGTCTGACTGCTGCACCCATTGTCCCTCATCTCCGCACCTCATTCCTGGCCCTTCTGTCACTGGTGGTAGGAAGGGCGTGAAAAACTGGAGCCAGAGCAGTAGGGCCACCTGTTGAGTAGCCCACATAGCGGAGGGTCCTTTAAGAGGCTACAGTACCTGGATTTCCCCCAGTTTCCCTCAGGCTCGTGATCCCATAAAGAAGCCACTCCCCAGTATAAAGTAACATGCGAGCATTTCACATGGTACATGGAAAGAAAATACATTGTCCACTCTTAGTAAGAATGTTGATTTCTTGAGCGGACTATGACCCAAAATCAGAATCTTCCCCTGGGAAGAAATGTGGGTGCCAGGACACGTCCTTGGTGACACCAGTAAACATTGTCCTTGGGCTCATGAATCGGGGACTTTCCCGATCAGTGTCTTACTCACTCTTTGGGAACGACATTAGTTCAGAACCACATAGGTTTCTTCTTCAAAATGTAGAGCCACCCTTCTCATTCAAAATAGGCAGAGAGAAAGAAGGTAGAATTCCAGAATGCTTCTAAAACTCCTAGCCTGCCTGCCTGTGCCTCTCAACCAGAAGAGGCACATGTGGGAGAGTGGCTTAGCTGCAGGGTGGTGGAGGTGGCCAGTCAAGGGCCTCACTGCCTCAAGGGCAGGAGAGGCCAGGGTGGCGTTGGCTGGAGAAAGCTGTGGGTGAGAACTATCAACTGCGTTGACATCTGTGGAAACACATGATTGCTTACAAAGAACTTCTATGTGCATTATCAGATCCTCCCAAAAGCTCCCATGAGATGGGTGGGTAGATTCCTTTTTTTTAAATCACTCACTTATTTCTGTCTGTTTTTATTTATTAATCATTTAACCATTGATTATTCTCATTTATTTTAATCATCTATGAGAGGGGTGGGTATGTTTCCATCTATTTTTTAAAATCATTTCTTTTGTTTGATCATTTGTTGGTTTATATCCTGCCTTGTTCCAGAAAGGGTTTAAAGGACTTGCATTCAGTATAGCAGGTAAACCACATTAAAACAAGTGATAAGAAATAGAGAGAAAGCATTTTTTTGATAGGGTTTTATCGACCTTCCCAAATTTTGGATCCCAAACACTATGGAGCCCTGAATATGACTCTGGCTCTGTTTTCTGGAAGAAGTAACTATAATGTCATTTATCAAGGAAATCACTTGCTTAGACACTTTCATCCTGAAATGTGGTATGAAATTAGGAAGCAGCAGCTTTAAGAACTATTCCAGAGGCTGAGAAGTGGGCACTTCCTTTCCATTCCTGTTTGAAATTGTTCCCAAACGCTTCCATCCTTGTGCTCACATTTCTGTCCTTGTCTACGTGGTACGCGGTATGTGTGCATGTGTTTTTATATGTTCCCAAGAGATTTAAACCTCTTCGAGACCACGCACTTGCTGTGTGATTCCTGACACTTCTGTTCCCAAAGCAAGGAATGCCGTCTCCACTTGAATGAGAATGGGACTGGGATTCAGAGAGGGTAACTTGCTAAGTAAATAGCACAGGGAAGACTTTGATGTTGACTCTCCGGTCCTCCCATTTTACCGCATTGCCTCGTCCCCTGTGGTCATGGAACCATCTTCTCTAAACTGTAGAAGTGAATACAGCCCCGTCACTGTGCTAATTTGTGTTATATCTGTGAGGCACTCAAAAATCATGCATTCGTTCAACAATATTGATTGTGTACCTCTCATGTAGTCATCACCGTTCTAGGTAGAGTGGACCCAGCAGTGGACAAAACAGACCAAAAATAAAAGCTAGTCCCTGCTCTCCTAGAGCTCACATCCATCCTAGAGAGGTGAGGACCAAAATACAGAGTCATCAGTCACTTCTAGCCTGTGCTAGCGGGGCATACGTGTGATGGGCAGAAACAAGGCAGTTCAGGAGAAGGTAGTACCGAAGTCTGTTCCATGGTTTTGTGGCCCATAGATTAGGAACTTAGTATCAGTGCATCATGAGCAACGATAATTCTCTGCAATTTTATGTAATGTATTTTAGACCATTGCATCTCCCTGGAGAAATAACCTAACTCATTCCCCTAGTGGTCCATGGAGACAGTCCCTTCCTAGCACAGGCCTTGCCAGCTTAGCTTTCAGTCTCTCCAGCTTCACTCGGCCCTGCCAGGAGGCCCCCGTGTGCGTCAGGGGGTTGCTTTCTCACATTTCAGAAGGACAGTGCCTGCCTGTGTCAGGTGTGAAAGGGATCTTCCCTGCCTGATGCCAACGAGGAGCAGCGCCAGGGAAGGGTGTCTGACAGAGCACATCTCCTCCCTAACTGGGCTGTTCCGTGCTCTACTTACCCTCTTGTGAGGTCTTCCCACGGTTGCCCAGTTTGTACCAGCATTTAAAATCAATATTCTTATTTTCGGGGACACAGCGCTACAAGAGAGGACTTCAGAGAAGGAGCGCAATTCTAAAGACTCTCCAAACTTTACACTGGCCTTTGGAAATAAAAATTATGTTGGAAAACTTCTGGGACAAGGTCCTCAAACTAGTTGTCTTTTTAACATCTAAAGTGCTTATTGGTCTTGGTGTATACCAGTCAAACAGCACATCGTTTGGATTTTAATACCTGAAGAAAATTCCTTGGGGGATCAAAAAGAGGAGCTGGAAGCCTCGGAAGATAATTTGAAGGGAGAAACTCAGTAAACCAGACATTTCAAATGCATAGGCTGCCCTTTATTTTAGCGCAAAACTTTGGGGCTCAAATGTATTTCATTTTTAAGGTTTTTAAGGAAAGGCAGGATGGTCGGAGGGGTTAAGCCACTCTTCAGGGTCGTACTTTTCTTTTTCCTTTCAGTGCCCTTCCACTTGACCTTGTGGCCGACAGTCCAACAGTTAGTCACGACACCATCCCAGTCCACTGCTGTTTCCCCTAATGTTTGCAGTGGATCCGGGAGAACGCCTGGATACGAGTAGCTGAGTGCAAGGCGGGGCACTGTTGTGGCTAGAGGACTTGTTCTGAGACTGCCTTCACATGGCAAGCGCACTTTTTAAATTAGGTTGGTGTTTATTGGATAGTTTGGGGTGGGGTGGGGTCGACTGGAACAGTTAGCTCAGCACCTCCCTTCCCCACGGCGTCCAGAGCCATTCTTAGGCCACCCAATGGCATCCTTGCCATTGTTTTGTTTCATCTCTTCTTTTCAACTTTATGTCAATTTGTACAACCCCATTTAAAATGACTCAAATTAGTGATCTCATTTGGTACTTGTTTGGTCCACTTATAAACTTGCGGAAAGCAGTGGCTTCCAGGCTGTTCTGTAGCATGGCTTACAAATGCTTTGTGGTTTGATGGTAGTGCCTTGGACTGAAGTCTTGTCTGCCACACAGGTTGGGAGGAAGCACCTCTGCTCTTCTGAACTCTAAGCAAAATAGTTGGATATAGTTATTCTTAGTGATACTTACTATAAAACCAGTAGAAAGGTTAATGGCTCCCTACTTGGTCTGAAGATGTATAAACATGCCCCTGTGGCTTTAGGAGGCTTTGAAGAAGGAATCAGTGCTCACAGTTATCATTACTCATAATTGTAGAAACTTAGGGGTTGTGAGAAGCTGTAATCTTCCTACCGAGATCATCTAGCTTCATCCCCACTCCTAAGACAGAGTTCCAGAGAGATGAAGCGACTCTCCTAAAGTCAAGTCGCTGGTTGCTACCGGAGCCAGGAATAGGACGAGATCTCCCACGTGCCAGTTAATCACTCTCCTCTACAGTGCTCCGATCCTGTTTGCGCTCTTTCTCGTGTACTGTCTTAGACCTCTTGGGTTTATATTGTGAGAGGCTCCCTTAGACAGCATCTGTTCTAACTCGCACTTCGCACATGAGGATGGGGACGCCCGACCACTTTTAAGTGTCTCGCCCAGGATCACAGAGGTTGCAGGTGCTGGGCCTGGGACTAGAGACCAAGGGCTCTGACCCCCCAGCCTGGGCTCTTTCAGCCGGCAGCTCGCTGCTGCGTCAGTATCTGCACCTTGGAGAGTGTTTTAACCCAGAACCCGGAGACTCCCATGAGCTCAGTCACATAGCCCTCTCTTCTTGTGGGTTGAACTGCTGAAGAGCACGCAGTGCAGACAGCATGTAACACAGGAGGCAGGGCTAGAGCCTCTCCCTCCAGTTCCTCTTGTGATTCTGTTGATTCATGACATGTCTTTCTCTTGTACAAAGTGAGGGCAGTGAGTTAGATGTTCCTGTTGGAGAACCCTGTGGTCCTTTCCCAGCCGCGTATGTGTCTTTGTGTTTTGTCCAGTAGAGGGGGGTGTGTGCTCACAGACTCACAGCCCCCTGGGCTCCTCTTCCAGGCTGGGTTACTGTGGAGACACCTAGAGGGTGCAGTGAAAGAGAGGCAGGTCTGGGCAGGACACCACGTGGGAGGAGCTGAGACAGTGGTGGGAGGGTTCAGGTGGCTGTGTTGCTTGCAATTATCCAAAGAAATTAAAGATATTCCTAGGAAATAGATCGCCAGGGCCCCAGAAATTCTTTTTAGGTTAATGTCACCCCAGGAAGAGTGATAGGCTGAGAAGCTGCAGGTTTGGATGTTCCTGTTGCAATTTTATCCTCTGCACTTAGGTGCAGTGAGTATCCTGGGTGTAACAGGTGCATAATATCATGCCAGTCCTAGTCTAGGGGCTTCCCCCCCCCCCAATGACGTAATGAGGGCTTCCTTTGGAAGAGGTAGAAGATCTCCTCTGGGCACCCACTTGCACGAAGGCAGCTTATTCACGCCAGAAGCCTATGTGTTGAGATCTGAGGGAGATCAGCTGGTTCTTTCATCTTTGGTTAAGGTGACAGACTGCAGTGGGTCAGGACCGAGCCCCAAGAGAAAAGATGGGATGCCCACCTCTCCTGTACAGAGTATGGAAGAGCAGGGAGGAAAAGACTGTTCTAGTCTTAGCTGAAGAAGCTGAAGCTGTAGATAAAGTTTGGAGAAATGCTGCTTTATTGAAAATATTCAGCTGCTTATGTTTTGGGCTGTCAGAATTGAGACAAGCATTTACAGTCAAGAAAGAAAGAGGGAAGGAGAGGAAGAGAAGGAAGGAGGGGCAAGTTTGGGGGTTAGAGAGTTAGTGGTGGGGGTGAAGAAAGGAAGGAAAAGAAAATTCTAGACTTCCTTCTTCTGATCCAGGTGTGGAAAATATGATTTCAGGTCCTTGCCTGCCTGGCCTGAATCCTGGGGGACAGAGATCATCTCAGGACACTTCCAAGGACCTGGATGTCCTTGCCTCCATTCTTTCTTTCTCAGGGAGAAGGTCTAGGCAGGCCTGGGAAAATCTTGATAACATGTTACATCTGATCAGATCAGTGTCTTTCTCTGGGATCTTAAAGAGCTTTTCTCACATCTGTTTAAATACTACGTAGTGTCACGGTAGACATACTTTCTGTCACTAGAGGCTGGATTGCTGCCAGAGGGCATCTGCCTAGTAAGTGTCTTTGCATTTTGCCCACTTGTCCATCTTCTGACCTGCCACCCTCATGGATTTCCTGGTGGCCTGCCCTCATGGCCACTCAGGCAGTGGCTTGGAGAAGGTGGCCTACAATGACGTTGTCATCTGTCTATATAAAGCCACATTGGTCGTGCGTCTGGGAAGGACACTTCCAAGGTAAGCACTTAGCATCGTGCGTCGCATTCACACTCTATGAGACATGTAGAGTGATGTGATCCCTGACTCACAGCAGCCTAGTTCGCATGGTCTGGGCCACACTGACACACAATGAATAAATATACTGATGACCAGTTTGATTAGAAATTTCTCAGAACCCATTTCCATCTTCAGCTGACATTGACTTGTTCAGAAGGAGCACCGTTTAAGTCAATAAAAATAATAACCATCTTTATTCTCATTTTACTATAGCTCTTTATAGTTTGCAGTGCACTTTCACAGACACCTTATTTGATCTTCCCACCAACCCTAGGATGGTCATCACAAGCATTGTTTGCTTTATAGATGAAGAAATTGAGGCCCACAATTAAAGTAACTTCCACTTGAGAAATACAGCTGTTAAGAGATGGAACCAAAACTCACATCCAGGTTTTCTCGGTACAAGTATAATTTTTTAAACTGATAACAGTTTGCTAATATATGATAGAGCTAACGTGGATGGCTTGGTTCTGAAACCTGGAAGAACTACAATGTGGTCAAAAGATCAGATAATTTCTTAAGCCACCTGGAAAAAAAATTTGTTTTCTCTCGTTTAAAAATATATATTATATATAAAATTATAGTAAATATATATATAAATAACTGTAGAAAACTTTGGAAGCATAAACATTATTAAAAAATTAATAAATAAAAACTGCCCAATTCTGTAAGCCTGAAATAACCACTTAATATTTTGAACTTTTAAAACTGCGTGTCTATATTAATAAAATGACAATGGCTTTGTATTATATCACAGCATTTTCCTATGCTATTAAAGATTCTTAAAATCAATTTTAATATTTGCATATATTCTATTGAATAAATTCACCATAATTTTTTTTAACTACTCCTTTCTTGCATTCTTAGGTTGTGTCAGTCTTTGCTACCAGAGACTAGTGTGGCATGTGACTTTTCATCTGAATTTTTCTTTACATTTCAAAACAGTTTCATAAAACCAATTTCTAGACTTAAGCATTTTAAAAAAGCTTATATGTGTTAAATTTTTTAAGTTGGAACAAAATGCTAGCAGAGCAATAACTGGCACAAGAGGAATGTTCTCTGAATTTGGGGGAATTATCAAGAATAGAAAGATATTTGGTCAATATAAATTGAAGGCTCTTCCAGTTGTATGGGAAAAATTCTTTCTTTCTTTCTTTCTTTCTTTCTTTCTTTCTTTCTTTCTTTCTTTCTTTCTTTCTTTCTTTCTTTCTTTCTTTCTTTCTTCCTTCCTTCCTTCCTTCCTTCCTTCCTTCCTTCCTTCCTTCCTTCCTTTCTTTCTTCCTTTCTTTCTTTCTTCCTTTCTTTCTTTTTCTCTTTCTCCCTTTCTCCCCTTCTTTCTCCCTTTCTTTCTTTATTTAATTGAAGTGTAGTCAGTTTACAGTGTTGTGTTAATTTCTGGTGTACAGTATAGTGATTCAGTTTTATATATATATAGATCCCATTTTATATTCTTTTTCATTATAGGCTATTATAAGGTATTTAATATAGTTGCCTGTGCTCTACAGTAGGATCTTATTGTTTATCTATTTTATATATAGTAGTTAGTATCTGCAAATCTCGAACTCCCAATTTATGCCTCCCCACTCCTTTTTCCCCCTGGTAACCATAAGCTTGTTTTCTATGTCTGTGAGTCTGTTTCTGTTTTGTAAGTTCATTTGTGTCTCAATTTTTTTAGATTGTACATATAAGTGATATCATATGTTATTTTTCTTTCCCTTTCTGGCTTACTTCACTTAGTACGACAATCTCAGGTCCATCCATGTCGCTGCAAATGGCATTATTTCATTCTTTTTTATGGCTGAGTAGCATTCCATTGTATAAATATACCATACCTTTATCCAGTTATCTGTCAATGGATATTTAGTTTATTTCCATATCTTGGCTATTGTAAATAGTGCTGCTGTGAACATTGGGGTGCATGTATCTTTTCAAATTAGAGTTCCCTCCAGATATATGCCCAGGAGTGGGATTTCTGGATCATAAGATAAGTCTATTTTTAGTTTTTTGAGGAATCTCCATACTGTTTTCCATAGTGGCTGCACCAAATTGCATTCCCACCAGCAGTGTAGGAGGGTTCCTTTTTCTCCACAGCCTCTCCAGCATTTATTGTTTGTGGACTTTTTAACGATGGCCATTCTGACTGATGTGAGGTGGTACCTCACTGTAATTTTGGCTTGCATTTCTCTGATAATTAGCAATATTGAGCATCAGATCTCAGCTTAGACATCACTCTCTTTAAAGTTTTGCCAGACATTCTCTCTCATATACATATCAGATATCAGGTTACATGGGCTTCTCCCGTGCCCCGCAGTGCTCTGCACTTGCCCATTTGTAGCACTTATCACACCATGTTCATTCTAATCACCTGTTTGCTTCTGAGAAGCTCCTACAAGACTGCAGGCTCTGGACAGTGGGGATCCTGTCTTATTTGCTGTAGCATTCTTGCACTCAGCACAGTTTTTGGCACATCCCGGGAACTTGTATTACTGTGCTCCAGCTGCTGTAAATGCCATAGGCTGGGTGGCTTAAATAACAGACATATATTTTCTTACAGTTCTGGAGGCTGGAAGTCCAAGATCAAGGTGCTGGCAGGGATGGTGTCCTCAGGCTTCTCGTTGGCTCGCAGATGCCTGCTGTCTTGTGGCCTCTTTACATGGTCATCCCTTTGTGCACTTGTGTTTCCCTGGTGTGTCCTGATCACTTCTTATAAGAACACCAATCAGACTGGATTAGGGCCTACCTTCCTAAAAACCTCATTTGACCTTAATCACCTCTTAAAGGTCCCATCTCTAAATACAGGCCCATTCTGAATTCCTGGGGGCGGGGGTCAAGGCTTCAATATATGAATTTAGAGGAACATGACCCAGTCCATTACATTGCTCTGTACATATTTTACATTGTGAAATATGTAACATGCGTGTAGATGAATAAGAAGAAAATGTTTACATTCCGGCATCCTACCTTCTGGCTGCTAGTCAACTCCTTTCTGGTCGAAGATATGAACAGTGGAGGCTGTCTGGTATCTTACAAACTGTGCCAGGCTTGGAGTCAGAGCCTTGGGTCTGTATCCTGGCTCCACTGGTTCCCAGCTGTGTGACCTTAACCACCCCCAGCACCAGTCTCCTCATCTGTAAAATTGGGACAATAACACCTACTGCAGTACAGCCTCACCTACCATTGTGAGACCGGCTGAGGTCACGCACGTGGGGGAGTCGAGGATAATGCGTGCCAGGAAGTAGGCATCAGAAGATGCCAGTTTGACCTGTCAACTGAAAGGTATGTTCGAAATAAGAAGTATCTCAATTTAGCTGTGAGGGAGGGCACAGGTACTGACAGAGGTCTGAAAGTTACTGAGTTTTAAACAGGGTTTCAGTAATCTCACCATGGTTATGTATACACACTGCTACTCCAGCCTCGGGTTTATTTCAGCTCAGTTAAGATTAGTGTCTTACTAATCTTTTTCTCATTTGGGAAAAAAAAAAGTAAGATTATTTATATTTAAATCACTTATTTATAGCCTACAGTTTCCTGATTTCCCAGAGTAATTTCAATTCTAGCTGTAAACTTCTGGTAGCTAATCACACTGGGGCATTGCCTAATTGCTGTTTTCACTGAGAGTTGTGTTACTTGAGCTTTAAAATACGTCTTTACATAAAACATCATGATGCCTCAGTGTGATGACCATGATAACTTAAGCAATTCATTTTATAAATGGACCCTGAAATGTCAGAGGAAGATGAATTCTCCGTTTAGGAGGTGGAGAAATCATGTTCACCGATGAGCAAATGGCAGGCTGCGGGAGCTCGGAGAGAGGCTGGCGAATCTTTAGGCTCCTTCAGACATCAGTGGCGGGGAGTCAGAGCCCTCTTTGCTGGTCTTATCTAAACAACAGTCATGATCAAATTTTCACTTGATCTGCTTCTCCTTGCTTGTTTCTGAGGATGTTAGAAATGATGGCCTTTGGTGGTTCACAAACCTGCCTTTTACTCTGCTTTTCCAGGGCAAGTTGTTTGCTTTCTTTGCTGCCCCATCCTACGTCTGTTCTGCTTCTCCCCTGGTCCCATCACCCTGCCCGCTTCCGTCTTCCTCCTGCCTTATTCCTGGTTTCTGTTCTGACAAGCCTGCAGCCTCCACCTCCCCTAACTGCCCTGTCTTCTGTCTCCCCACCTGCCTCCGTGCCTGGGCATTCTGCCACGATCTACTTCTCGGTCTCTCGTTTCTCTCTCTCCTGTCCTGTTGCTGCCTCTTTCCCTTCTTCCAAATCCTCCTCTAGCACAAGCAGAGCTGTGAGGTCCCTCAGTGGCACAGCCCCCATCTCAGCCTTGTTACCCTTCAGGGAGAACCTAGGGAAAGGGTCTTGGATTTATTGCACCTACGTCTCCGCAGACACTGCTAGTGAACATGGCATCAGCATCCTTGGAAGCATCACTGCAATAAAATCGCCCTGAAATCCTCTCCTGGGCTCAGCATGGCCTACACCTGAGGGGGAAGCTGCCCAGCCCCACAGGGAGCTTGACCCAAGGAATGGGAAGGGAACTTTGGTTGGAAAGGAGCTGAGTTTTGAGTTTTACTTCAACTATTATCTTGGTCCAGTAGCTTTAGGACACTTGCAGTTTTGGCTTCTATTTTCAAAAGTTCACAGGTGTTTAAAAAAATCTTTATTTAGTGTAATAAAGACAGTTACAGTTGGATTTCATTTAGTAAGCAATAGTGATTTATTTTTATTGTTTTGTTGGATGGTCCATGTGAGGATGGAATGGAGTTGTTAGAGGGTCTTAGGGTTCTGGTTTGAACCCATAGGAGCATTGATCACAGCAGTACTGAAAATCAGTGGGTAGCTGTGGTTGGGTAATGATGATCCAGCCAACCATTTCATTCATTCTGAGACCATCTTCCCAAAGGAAAGCAGGTCCAGCCTGACTTCCTGTCTGTCTGAGGGACTGTCCGGTGTGACATCTCGTCCTTGCTCCTTGTTGACAGCACCACATCCTGTTTGCCTCTCCCCACTGCATCGTGCAGTTTTCTCCAGCTCCCCCATGTAACCAGGCAGGTGACCTCCCTGCAGAGTCAGCCAGCCACAGTTTTCTTTGTTGGAAAAACCACTTTGCTTTTAATCAAGATGAAGCGTTTATCTGACTCTGCAGTTACCCAGCCAGTTATTTTTGGGTATCAGTTTTCCTTCCCAAAGTTTCGGAGCCAGAGGACTCTCCAGGAAGGCGGATCCAGGAGAGTTCAGGTCTCAGGGCCCTGCAAATTGGTGGTTAGAGTCATTTGTCTTCCTCCGTTTCCCGGTTTCTGCTCCAACCTGCCTGCAGCCTACAGGCTCCTTGATTGCCTTCTCTTCCTGTCTGCTGAACTGCCTCCACACTGGGCGTGCTGCCAGGGTCTGCGGCTCTCTCTTTAGCCCATTTCCTGCCCCTTCCCTCTCTCTCTCTGGACATCTGCAGAGCGAGCAGGAGTGTAACAACACTCAGCCAACTCTGTGGGCCTTTTTCAATGAGTTTTGGAGCCTGGTAGATGATAACATTGAATGTAAGCAATATAAATACTTAGTGAATAATAAGAAGAGATGTAGAGTTAGACTGTCTTGAAAACACCCTGCACGTTACAGGCATCGACGCTCCCCCATCGGTATCCATCTTCCTTCCTAGCTTTATCTCACACTCGGCTTCCCTGCATAGACTCTGCCTCAAGGCTCCATATTATTTCTGAATGCTCTGTGCGGCTCTGTCAGCTGCCTGCCCAGGGTACCTGTCTGCTGCTTCTCTGTCCAACTCTTGCCCATTGGTGAGCTGGTACCCCCGATCCTGTCTCCTTCCAGGTGTTACTTCCTTGCTCATTCCACCATCTCTTCCTTTCCTAAATCTAGAACTCTTTCTATCTCTTCACATGGTGCTTAATCACACACGGTGTCTCTCATGAGGATGGAAGCTCCTTATGACCAGGGATAAACTCCTTTTAGTCAGCAGTTGTGGCAGCTGCAGCTGCAAAAGCATAACATTTACACCATGCTTTATCATTCGTAACGTCCTCTCATCTGTGTTCTCTCATCTGGTTTTCAGACCTGCACTGTGAGTTTGCTATTATTATTATCATGTACATAGGTCTTTAGAAGTCACTGTCCCAGCTTACAAAGGAAAGCCTTTACCCATGAATTATTAAAAAGACATGGTTTTTGGAAAGAAATTTGGCATGTTTCAATAGACTGTAAGTAACCAATCAATTGTGCTTAGGAAATTAAACATTTAGACATTTAACAATAATGAAACACTTCCTTGATAAACTCACATGAAGATAAGAAAGCCTCAGTCACTAAAACTGTGGGAACTTTTACAAAAATTTTACCCACAAAGCTGGCCGTTTAATGAACCCTATTCTTATGTATTTTTTCAAACTATTATTTATTTACTTATTGCACGTTTGCTTCTGACATGGAGCAGCTTGTAGTGCTGAATTTTTTTTTCCGGACTATTTTTAAGAGCAGTTTTATGTTCACATTAAAATCAAGGGGAAGATACAGAGATCTCTCATTAACCTCCTGCCCTCCCACTGTACAGCCTGCTTCCCCACTATCAACATCTCCCACTGGAGGGGGACATTTGTTACCAGTAATGGACCTACGCTGACACATCATGATCACCGGAGTCCACAGATTACATTAGCTCACGCCTGCTGGTGTACACTCTGGTGGGTTTGGACACATGTGTAATGACACATTTCTACCATGACGGTATCATACAGAGACGTTTTACTGCCCTGAAAATCCTCTGTGCTTTTTATGCTTGTCCTTTTTGACTCTAACATTTAACAGCATTTCATTTTGTTTTTAATTTTTAATTTTTATGCAGTTTTTAAAGGTTACTTTCCATTTACAGTTATTACAAAATATAGGCTATATTCTCTATTGTACACTACATCCTTGAGTATATCTTACATCCAGTTAACTATAACTTAGATAGTTAAATTCAAGGAGTATTTGTTTGAACAGCCAGCATGACTAATTTGTAAACCTCACTTGATATTTCCTGTGCATAATCGTTCATGTGTATTGTCCTAGTGTCTCGGTATTTACAATCCAGGAAGAATCTAACTTTCCTCATTTAGAACTAATCTTGGAGACTGGATTTTGAAACAAATTTTCTTTCCCAAGTGATAACAGCTAACAATTGCTGACGGCTAACTACGTATCAGATGCTTTCTATGTATTATTTCTAAACCTTTAAGGAGTCTTTGAGAACGGTTATTCATTGCCTCCATTTTATGGATGATAAAAACTAGACTTAGGTTAACTTTCTTAAGCTGAGTACTCACAGCTAGTAAGCCTTGTTCTGCATTCCACTGTATCCTGTGGCCTCCCTGGATAGAACCTCATTGTAGGGTGTCATGGTGTCACGCTATTTTAGAAAGAGGGGTAATACAGAGAAACTCGGTCCCTTTAAATGATCCCAGAATTCCATGCTCGGGTAGACGTGAGCTTAGGCATTTGATATATTCCAGGGGTATAACCTCATTGAATTGCTGCTGGTTTCAAAGAAGACAAAGTCCTATGAGAGCCGCACATAGGAACTTTAACGTTTGCCCTTGGGACAAGCAAAGCTCCATTATTTGTTTCTCCTCCTCCCCCACCTCCAAAAGATTTATGAAATAAAAACTAAACCCACTTAAAAATTTTTTTGGTCCAATTATTTTTTTTATTTTTACTTTTTATTTTATTTATTTTTATTTGGGGGGTGGTAATTAGGTTTATTTATTTATTTTAACATAGGTAGTGGGGATTGAACCCACGACCTCGTGCATGCCAAGTACACACTGAGCTATACCCTCCCCCTAAGCCCACTTTTGCCCTTTTCTCCCCATCTTGTACCAAACTGATCTTGTTGCAAAGAACATAGGGAGGGGAGCAAAAGAGTGCTGTTGAGTCTAGCTTCTTATTTGTGGATACTGCTCCCTCTCCCACCAAACTTTGTGGATCAGTTTCTGAAAAGAAACCTTCCCAGATCTGTCTTCTAGAACACAGAGTATTAGATTCGACAAAACAGATACTGTAAGATGCAAACAGTATTTATGCATGTGGATGGTGAAGACCAAGGGCTTTTCTGCTCCAGTGGTTCTTAACCCTGGCTACGTACTAGGATCGCTTGGGAACTTTAAAGAAACCCCAGTGCTCTGTCCCAGGTGGTGAGTCAGATGGCCACTGCAGCTGCCTTGTCCTGCCCAGTGGCTGGGCTGTGGAAAGCACTGCTGATGAAGAAGCAGAATGACAAGTGTGGGAGAGATGTGCAGAGGGCCCTCTTCATTGGTCAGAAGCCGTGAGGGGCGCAGAGAGGCTGTAACAGCATGGCTAGAAACCGATCACTCCATCTCGTGTCAGTGTGCCAGAACTCTTACAGTGGGCTTCTGGGTGTTTTCCACGTGGCCTCCACTTCCCCTCTGTCTGGTAATACTACCTACTTTTCCTTTGCGGATCCACCTCTTGCTTTCTCACTTTATGTGGTAAGGATGAGGCTAATCTGGATCTAGAGTTTTGAGCAACATCTATAAAGCCTTTAGCTCAACGTCTGGCATATACTACATGCTAAATAAATGTTACTTTCCTTTGTTAAGACTGGATAATAAAGGCCAATCTTTTATGATTTTTGCCTATAAGAAATATAAACAGTTCCCTCTCCTTTTAGATTACGTAGCAAAATTGTGGCAGCAGTTGGAGCAAAGACCCTGATTCTCAGCCCATTAGAGGACTTGGAACAGGACAGGCCAGCAGGAGTCAATTCAGCATTCACAGATTTGACACAAACTGTAAGGTTTCTTGCTCTCACAACATGTATGTCGCTAGTGGCCATTAGATTTGCATATTGCTGGATTATTGAGTGGAACTGTTTAGGCAATATTGAGATTTTGACCTGGTTGTTTATCCTGTTGTGTTTTATAAACTCAGGAAGGCATGCATGAAATTTACTATGGGATAAGCGTTTAAAGAGTGAGCCTCATGTATATGATCTGAAACCAATATTGTTATAAAACCTACTCTGAACTACTTTATCTTCTTACTATGGTAGACACTGTTGGGGGGAGAAAATTGTTAATAAACGACTAGATTAAAAAATTTTTCTTTTTCTTCTTGAAGAGCACAATTATTTGGTTACCTGAACTTAAATAACAATATTTTAAGAATTTGGGAGACAAATAGAATTGGAATATGACAAGGATAAACAAGGCTTCTCAGTTTATTCACTTTTTTGGTGAAGGGAACTAAGGGCTTTCAAAATCTTTTAGACTTCATATGACCCAGAGCATTGCACTTCATTCTGTTGACAAGGCAGTTTTTTGTTTGTTTGCTTGTTTGTTTCACTGTGTAGTTAGCCATACAAGTTTCCAGGATCCCTTCCCAAGCTTCTGGAGTATTAACCTTTATTTGCCTGTTTTCTTTGTCTATGGCCCTGGCTGTAATGTCAGCTCCCTGAAAGCAAGGACTGTGTCTTATTCACATTGTTTGCTTGCAGCACATATTTAGTAAGTGAACAAATGAATTAATTAATACAGAAAACAATGATGGCGACCTCGTTATGTTCTAAATTTTTCTTGTTGTGGTTCTAAGTCTATTGCTTTCTTTTTCTTTTTCAGTTTTTAAAACAGAAAAGTAATGCTTGTCCACTATGAACTTCGTTGGGAAATAAAATAATAGACACAGGATATCCATGTGGAATTACGTGTGTTACTAGTATCAATTGCACTAGGAATGAGGGCATGAAGCCCTCCCTGTGGGCCCTCACTTTATAGACAGTCCAAACATTGAAACGATATCAGTTTAGAATTGAATGTGACACTGAGAGTGCAGAGGCACAAAATAATTAGTCATATGACCACTCAAACTCAGACTTAGGCATATGATCCAAGTCTTATTCATAAAATACTTTTTGTTCCAAACAATAGTACCTACTACTGTCTATTGGTAAAAAGCCAGGATTTAATTTTCTGTTGAACTAAGGCCTTGGAGAAAGCAGGCTATGAATCATAGGTGGGTCATTGTAAATTGTTTTCTTACGTCACCTAGCTCTCTTTCCTTCTGTCCCTTGAGGATTGTTTTCCAGTTTGCTTTTGGGGGTCATAAGGATAAAGGCAGGGTAGTATCCTGCAGAAAAACCCAAAACATCTGCCAAGCAGTGATGGGAAGAAAGAGGGGATCTGATTTTTCTACTTAGGGCTGCAGGCTCACAACTCAATCAGCAGCTCAGCGTATAGAGTGAAAGGTATATTTTCATAAGTAAGAGTCCTGGGTCATGTTAAAAAATGAGACGTAGACACAAAAGAAATATTTTAAAAACATATAAAGTTAAACACACAAGGATGTTTATTACAGATCATAAGATAAAAAAAGAAGGAAATACCCAAATGTTCAGTAAGAGAGGATTGAGTGAAATAAATTTTTGTGTATTGTTGCACATATATCCATAAAAACAGATATGTAGCCACTTAGAAGAATGGTGTAGATACACATGAACTGACGAAGAGTGATGACCAAGGAATATTAAGAAATGAAAAGACAAACAAGCTGCAAAACATTATGTCTGGCATCACTGCATGTGTGTGTTCATACACCCTCACAAATTACAATGATCACCTCTGGGGGCGGCAATACAAGATTTTTTTCAATTTCGTATTGTACAATTCCATATTGTTTGACTACCTCACAGTGAACATGCATAGGTTGGCCAGCATTGAAAACCTCCTTCCTCTGGTGCGTGGGAAAAAGTGCACTGGCTAAATAATCTTTCAATATTGACAGTGTGAGTACCATCTGTGGCCTGACCTGTTGGTGGGGAAGATGGCGGTGGCCCTTAAAAAGGGTAAGGAGGGGAAGTAATCAACTGGAGTTAGCACATCTGCTATTTTTCGCACCTGTGCCATAATTTGTAAAGGTAAAATAGATTTGCTTGCCTTATTTCTATGTTCTTTAAAGCCGGAGAGCAAAAGAACCAATTCTGAGAAGTGAAAAATTCTTAGTTCAACATGAAGCTCTCTATTGGTCAGTTGGGTATGTCCTTGGGTAGCGAGGTCAGAGTTCTGAATCATACTGTGCTTTCGGCTAGCATTGTGATCTCAAACTGAGTCATTTAATCGCTAATCCGTCAGTTTCCCCGCCTGTTAAATATGATAGTAGTAATCCTTACCATCACATTCCTGAGTTGGGTGTTGGGAAGCTTAAAAAGATCATATTAGCAAAATGCTTTGAGCTCTTTAGATAAAAGGCACAACATAAACACGAAGTCTCATTAAGATAATTATACAGTGATTTTTCATAGTTCAGGTTTACATCTAAGGCTACACGTAGTGATGGAGGTCACTTGGTGCGGGCAGGGAAGGAAATTAGCTTTCAGAACCTGAAAATAAAATCCCTAAGACATGTTGAAGACAGAAATAGTAGAATCATTTGTTCTTAGAATAGGAGGACTATTTTAAATCAAAAGCTGAAAAGTGTGAAAAAAAATGTTGTTTCTATGTTTAACTGGCAACATCTTTTGAAAAGCAAAGTGATCACTACTTTTATCCCCTGAAATAAGAAGAAAATAAAATGAAGCTCTCCAAGAACATTGCTGGTTTTGTAAAAAATTGTCGCATTCATATGACTGTAAAGTGGTGAGACCTGTCTGGCCCACTGTGTGCAGGGAAGGCTGACTCATGAATGCTGGGCGGAGCCTCTCCCCATGGCTCTGTAGCAGCTATGATGGAGCAGGGGAAGTACACCCTCTACCTGTTCCTTCTTCTCCAGCTGTCCTGAGAGCCCATCATGTTTGCTGCAGGCTCCCCACCCTTTGGCACCATGGGAGCATGCTACCACTATAACCCAAGACATGGACAGTCAATTTCAGTCCCCAAGATCTGGAAGTGCCGACACAGGAGGTCAGTAACCCCAGAGGAAGGTAAGCTTGAAAGCAAGAGCCCAAGCTTTTGGTTGCCGGTGGGGAAAGAGATAAATCTATTTAGATGATCAGAATTGAAATTCCTCTTTACCTAATATGTGCTTTTAATTTGCTAGTTTTTATGGGCTGAAGTATGAAAGAAGAATTTTTGATGAGAGGTCACTGTTTGGTACTTGACAAGTTGGCTCAGGTGTCCTCCAATTGGAACCTGCAAGAGCTTTTGGTCTCAAATCTTTCAAATCATACCATCTGAATTTTTAAAATGTATATAAAATCTGAAAGTGTTGATTTAATTATGTTGAGCACAACTAAGGATTAGCGTGTTTGTTTTCTAAATTTATTTAGTAAAGGAAGGTCTAAGAATAATCTTCCTCTAGATAGGTTATTTTCATCATAAGGACTTCGGAGTATAAATGTGACAATTTGTCTTCTTGCAATATAAATATTTTATACAGTTCTTTAAAGACAGGTTGCTGTAATAAAATGCTGTATAAATATCAAGAAAAAATTTAATCTGGATTATTTAGCCAAAGTACATGAAAACACTTTGTATCTAATCCTTAATATGGACATTATTTGGATAGTACTTTTTGCATTTAATATCTAACCTAGATTTTATAAGGATGTGAGAGGTTCTGGATCTCTTTCCTATAAGAACTGTCCCTCTTTCCTATCAAACAAGTTTGTGGTAATGAGGTAGAGAATTTCTGATTTTATACTCAAGTTAGAGAAGTTACCTTGGAAAGATAAGTGATGTAAAATAAATTTCTACCTTTAGGGAGACGTTGACATTTTTTGCTCTCCTGTCTCTATCTGCTGGTGCTTAGTTGATGCCATAAGCTCTGTTTTTCTGATTTATTCTCATCTGTCGGATGGACATCTTAGTATGCCCTTGAGAAGCTCAGTGTTTAGAGAGGGATCATCAATGGTTCCCAGTGGAGTTGATATTAAACTACATGGGAAGTTATTAATAAAGTAAATGAGAATATTCTTCAGTTATAATTGCTTAGTGGGAAATAATAAAACAAAAAACCCCTAAAGTTTCCCATAGAGGATATTAGGCAATGAGTCAAATAATTTTGAGTTTGCAAGCTCTGTTTTGTGATCTAAGCATTTCTTAAAGAGATGCATACACATGTCTTCCCATTTACTCAGAATTCATGTGATTTCATCTTAGGACAAAATCAGCATCAATTTTAGAAAATGTCCAAATTTACAATCATTATTTTGAGTTAGGAAGACAAAGATTTTCTTTTAGGAACAGGAAGGAGAGTATTAATCATTCCCCTTCCCTCTGTCCCATCACCAGTAACCTAGAATAGATGGAGGCCAGGCATTGGAATGCAGGGTGAATCCTAGTTTTATTTCTAGTTCGAACACTAATTTGCTGTATGACCCCGAGTATGTTTTATAGCCGTTGTTTGTCTTGGTGGTTCTTCCTTGAAGGACATAAAGTGTGCCCTATCTCATCAGAGTGGTACATAAATGCTGTTCACAGTGTGATGACTATCTCTAGTAGATGTATGTGAAACACATAACAGAAAGTAATGTTGTTTACGTATTGGAATCACTGCAAAACATTAACTTTAATATCTTACTCTATGTATCTATAAATTTTGGCCTCTGAAGTGGACTCAATAAATTTATTGAAGTTCAAGGAGCAAACAGCCAGCTCAATCCATAGTTGGATTTTCCAACAGCAGTTGTCAAGGTTAAATCATTTGTTTGAGGGAAAGGATGTTCCATAGCATATCCTAGTTAAATAACAATACTCCGAGAGTTGAATGCATCTTGTAAATCTCACAGCCCCTGTGCTTCCCAGAATGCCAGTAATCAAAACGCAGCTATGATTTCTAGAACCTCCATATTTTAAATTACTCTAAAGTAGATGGAGGATCTCTGCGTTGTCTCCTTTATGGCAGGAAATTACAAATGCTTTTGTTGTTATTGCCAGAATCTGAGGGCGTATAGCTTCCAGCGGTGGCACCTGAATGTGTTTTCTTTGTTTCTCTTTGGGAGTGGGGGGTGGGGGCTGGTGAGAGCTGGTGGACGGTAGTAAGTTCTTTGCCAACATTCAATAGTTAAAACATTTTTTCAAATATTAATCATCCAGAAACTCTGCTAGTAAAGACCTGTCCCCTTTGAGAGCTGGAATAGTCCCAAAATGAGATCTTTTATTTTCTCCTTAGACTACACTTACTCCTCCAGGTATAAGTGATACACCTGGATCTGAGACTGACTTCAATTTCAAATAGAATATTTCGCAGTGCCTGCAGGTAGCTTCCATTAGCTCATCTTATAGTTGGGTCATTGACTTTAGTGCCGTATTTCGTCCGTTTTTGTGGTAGTAAAAGCAATAGTAGTATTACTGATGGTAATGAAAGTATTAACAACCACTTACTGAGTGCTATATAAAGTACTTGAAATATTTCATCTTGTTTAATCCTCACAAAACTCTTGGGGGCTCTCTACTATCTCCATTTTGTAGATGAAGGATCTGCGCAAACATATGGATAGTAGCCTTTCTGAATCCAAGGCCGATACTTCCCTCACTATTCTATATGAGAAAAGAAAATCATTATCGGTATTGTCTTTGCAGCTTATAAGCATGTTTGGGCTTCAGTATGAATTTTCCCTCTAGAACTGCTTTATCACCGGCAGTTTTGCTGGGAAAGGTTGGAACGGGGATGCCAAATAGTGAGCAAAAATAATTCGATCCTAGGAGATTGAATGTATAACTAGATCTTTCCAAGTTTTGTCCTTAGGTGAAGCAAGAATTAGTGTAAGCCAAGGATACTTTAAAATAGCTAGAGAGTTTTCAGATATAAACCAAAGTAGAAGATTAGGCTGGGGGCAGAGGGGTGTGTAGCTCCGTGGCAGAGCGTGTGCTGCTTGGGATGCACCAGGTCTTGGGTTCCATCCCTAGTGCCTCTGCTAAGGGGAAATAAAAATTAGGTTTCCTAATCTATAGGTTGAACTCCAGCGGGAGAAGTTAATCTAGCTCTCCTTTTTTTTTTTTTTCCCCTTTGTAAAATGGGGATTAAATGACTACTGACAGGGCTAAGGAAGATCATAGCACTAACCAGACACCAGAGACCTAGCTAAAATTTGAGACCCTCTTTTTTATGTCTTCCTGAATATGCCTTTAAACTGAGACTACAATCCCCTTGCACCCCCAGGAATACTCTTTAACACAGCCCAGAGTCACCTGAGAAGCTAATTGTTATTATTCTTGCAAGCGGATGTGTGAGAGAATCCAGTTGAAATGAGCAGTGATGCAGATGTGTCTGCTGGTTGAAGGCGAGTGGGGATGCCTGTAACCTGAAGCTAGGGTCTGTAAAAACCACCTGCCCACAATAAGCTAAGCGTAATAAGTTTGTTTTCTATGAGTCTGTTTCTGTTTTGTATATACATTCATTTGTATTATTTTTTAGATTCCACGTATAAGTGTTGTCATTACAGTATTTGTTTTTTTCTGTCTGACTTACTTCACTAAGCATAACATTCTCTAAGTTCATCCACGTTGCTGTAAATGGCAGTATTTCATTCTTTTTTATGGCTGATATTTCATTGTGTATATATACCACGTCTTCTTAATCCAATTGTCTGTTGATGGGCTCTTGGGTTGTTTCCATGTCTTGGCTATTGTAAATTGTGCTGCTATGAACAATGGGGTGCATGTATCTTTTCAAATTAGTGTTTTTTTTTTCACATATATACCCAGGAATGGAACTGCTGGATCATATTATTTTTAGTTCTTTAAGGAACCTTCATACAAACCTGTGGTTACCAAAGGGGAGAGAACAATGGGGAGGGACAAGTTAGGGGTATGGGGTGAACAGAAACAAACTATTAGGTATAAAGTAGATAAGTAGCAAGGATATTCTGTACAGCACAGGGAATTCTTTTTAACATCTTTATTGTGGTATAATTCCTGTACAATAAACTACACATATTTCAGATGTACAGTTTGATGAAATTTGATAGATGTGTATACCTATGAAACCACCATCACAATCAAGGTAGCTGACATTTCCATCACCCCCCAAGAGGTAGCACAGAGAATTTTACCCATTATCTTGTAATAACCTATAATGGAATATAATCTGTAAAAATACTGAATCATCCTATGCTGTATACCTGAAACTAACACAGTATTGTAAATCAATAATACTTCAGTTAAAAAAAAATAGAGCAGTTGTGCAGAAAGGGAGCTTGTAAGTGGTACAGTGGGAAGCCGCCAAGTGGGAGCTGAGAATAGATTAGGTATATGAGAGACAAGGAAGGGTCAGGAAGATCAAAATTCCTGGAGGAAATAGGAAAGTTCCAGACAGTGAGCTGATGCAGGTGCTGTCCACAGCTGGGTGTCAGGTGCTCAGTGCATTGTGGCTGGCGGGAGAACCATTTTGCCATTAAAAGGCAGAGGTGAGGTGGTGAGGAGGGCTGGCAAGGGACAAATCTCTCCCTGATCAATATATTTTCATGACTTGAGGGTGAAATCCGGACTCCTTAGCAAGGCTGCACGCAGGGCCCTGACCACCTGGTCTTTGCCTGCCTCTTCCAAAACTGGCCCATGCTCCAGTCATACTGAAACCCGTGCCTCCTGCTGAGCACACGTGTTCTTTTATGTGTACTGTACCTTCTGGTTTGCTCGCTTAAATCTCACTCATTCCTCAAGTATCAAGTATTATTTCCCCCAAATATTATTTCGTATTTCTGTACCTCTGGTTTGCTCAGTTAAATCTTACTTGTTCCTCAACTATCAAGTATTATTTCCCCCTGACAACCCCCCCATCCCCCACCCTTTAGGACTGCCTTAATTCCCTTAGTACTCTCTTTTTAACACTTCCATTACAAGAATTTATTTACTTCTTTGTTTTCCCTATGGGATGTTAGGCTCCCCGAAAGCAAGGACTTGTCTTAGTTATCTTTGTATCACAAGATTCAATAGGTGCTTAATCAGTGTTTCAACTAAATGGGTAAATGAGGTTTTGATGACGATGTACACATTGTTTGTGAAATCAATACACATCTGATACATTGAATTAAAGATGTGTGTGGGTCACGCATCTTCCAAGGCATGTTCAGCAACCAGACCCCTAAACTTTGCAGTGTCTGGTTGAACAGTAACTATAGAGATTTTACATCTTTTAAATTAAACACAGTTGGCTAAATAAGGGAGAAAAAATGGATAATTTCCAGAAGCCAAAGATCTTACATTTATCAGCTGAAGTAGGATTCATTTTCATTCTTTTAATTATCATAGTTTATGGGCATTTGGGATGGACGTTCAGTCAATGATGAGAAATACAGACTTAATTGTTCGGGTGAGACAGTGCAGCAGCCATTACTCTTTATTTGCTGGCTGTGTCCGAGAAAAGGAGCATTGTTGGTCATGTGATTAGGAAGGAAATCCTACGAGCTTTTGTCATGAGACCAGGAGAGACTCACATTTGCGTGGTATTCTTGTACACAAACAAGCAGCTGGAGGATTCAAAAGGATGAGCCAACCGTGACTTATTCCAAAAGAAGAACAGATGTGGCAGAGACAGGGAATCAATGACCACACATCACGTGTTCAACTCTTTTCTGAAAATTTCTTGGAAAATATTCAAATTTTCATGATTTCTGTATCTTTATGTTTAGATCGAAGTGTCCTAGGAAGCAAGAGACTAATCAGTTCTTACGTCATTACCGTGACGTCAGGCTCTTAGCGTGCTTTGCTTAAAGTCCTGGGCTGCTTGATTCTTCCTCCTTGGACAAGCAGGGACTTGCAGGAGTGATACCCACAGGCCTGGCCTGGGCAGGGGATGTGAAGCCACCTGTCCACACTTGCAGAGCATCGAGACAGAGGCCAGGCACCAGCAGCAGTGTCCCAGAGGACCTCCAGGCGAGAGCAGGTTCAGAGTGAAACCGGGTCGACATTCTTACAGCAGAACTGCAGGAAGAGAAGGAGGTAGGGAACCAGCGTAGGAGGCCGTTCATGGAGAGCCCACAAGGGAGAAGCTTGACTGAGTCCTCAGGGGGCAAGCCTGGACCAATTCCTGAGCTAAGGAGCAGGCAGCCGGCTGTTTATCTGGTTTCTCACACACGTGGACAAAAGCATAGTGAGGCTTATTAAAGGGACAGGAGAAGGTTTTCAGTGAGGGTTTTATTATTAAAGAAGGCTCTGCTTTGAAGTAAGGTGGCACCTCAGGGTGATGGTCTGGAGGGAATCTGGGCTGGAGGAACAGAGCTGGCATGGAGCTGGCTCTGATTGGAGGAATCAAAGTCCAACACGCAGTGTTCAGGGTGACCTGGTGAATCTGTGTTTGATTGTGGCTGGTGTCATTCTCCAAGGTGCTCCTGTCTAGAAAGGGGAAAGTAGTAAGGGCAGGTGAGCAGGGGTGCTATTTAAATTGGAGTGTGGGATGGGCTGTGGAGGAAGGTCCCTCCAATGTATTCACACAGGATGATTTTTCTGTTTTCTGCAGAAGCAAAGGTATTGACTGGAGGTAGGCGAGCAGGGTTGTGCTTCCTGGAGAAGCAAACTGTCATTTTGCTTCATAATTGTGTGTACTCTATGTTCCCAGCTATGTTGCCTAAAGAAATAAGTAGGATACCAACACAAATTATGCATAGGAGGGGAGGGTAATAGCCCAGGGCCTGAGCACCTGCCTAGCATGCACAGGGTCCGGGGTTCAATCCCCAGTACCTCCATTAAAAAAAAAAAAAAGAATCAAAAAAAAAAAAAAAAAGAAAGACTAGAATATAATCCACTGAAATATTGTGATAGTCGTCCCTGAATAGGAGGACTCCAACTGCCTGTTTTTCCTTCTACTCATAGATATTTCCTAAATCTTCAATATAAGCAAACTCTACCTTAACAATGAAGAATAGAGCAATACATTTAAAAAAGGATAGATGGAAGGGATCTTAAAACAAAGGTCACTGGCTTCATAGCTTTGCTTCATTTTTATTAACTACTGATTGAAAGGATAAAACACTTGAGTAGTTCAAAACCAATAGATGATTCAAAATTTGTGGCGGACCTAAGTCACAAATACAGGGGAAACATTTTGTTCAACTCCTACGACTCCACTGCAAGGAGCCAGCTGTCCTTTGGGGAAGAGTATGTCAGAAAGTCAGTAATCCGTTAACAAATGATCACACAGTATGCAGGTCAGGCTTTGGGGGTGTGGCAGGTACACCAGTAAATGCAGGCATTTGAAAAGAAACATACTTAGAGGTACATGTGCCTTGGGGGTGTGAAACATTTTGATTGTACTTTACTCATAAGAATTTTGTTCCCTCGTGCCCTGCACACTCTGAGGCCCTGTGAATGTAAAGATATCTCCATTGTCAATGTGCCTAAAAAACAAAGGTCCTATTAGTATAGCTCTGCCTTCAGCTCATTCCTTGGATGCCCTGCTGTCCCTGCTGAGTGCAGCTGTGATGAGGAGGCTAAGCCTTTCTGACAGTGTCAACACACCAGCGATTGCCCTTGTGATTGGCGTACCTCTGCTCTGAATGCCCTTCATCTCTTGCCCTCTCCTCATGCCACTTCCTAGCAAAGCACATCTGCGGCATCTGTGTGCACACTCGTGTTACGTACGTATTAAGTATTATGCTAGTACTTAGCTTTCAAGCATGAGCTCTTGAAGGCGTTAAGACGATACCTTAACCTTCTACTGACTGAGGAGCAATGACTGTTACCATGTACTGGAAACAGTCCAGATACATACTGGAAAAAAATACACCAGATGGACCAGTAGAATATGTAGCAGTCACTTAATGAACTGGAGTTTTTGTAACCACCTTGTTGCCTCTAACACCACTGGATTGTTTTTTGTGACAGAGTTTAAATTAAACACTGGTGCCTGAAATTCTCCCCCACTGTCTACCCAATGCTTTTTCATTAGGCATCTCCAGGGAACCTTTTAATTTTATTAGATTTCTGTGCTTACTACTGGTTTAATGGAGCAATAACAATTTCAGTTTTTTTTAATTAAAAGGATTATATGAGAAAATTACTACAGAAAACAAAAAGACAACAGTAAAAATGTTCCTAGTCCAACCACCTCAACTTTTTCCATAGAGATATTTTTAGATGACTAAGGTTATTTATTTTGTTTAGATATGTGCTTCCATATCTAAGAGTATTTTGAACTTTTAATATTCCTATACTATATTATTAATTATAACTTTATAATTTTAATGGATGATAATATTTTATCATGTAAGTTAATCATAATACCAAATCCCTTGTTAGACATTTAAATTGTTTCCAAGTTGAAACTAATAGAACTTAGCTTCACATAGCTTTTTGTTTCCATTAAATGATTTCCTTAATGTAAATTTGTGGAAATAAGTGGTAAAAAGATATTAATAGTTTGTTAGTGACACAGTTCTTTCCCCAAAGTTGCATTAATATACACTACCGATTTATAGAAAATGGTAATTCATATGGTCTTTAAAAAAAACAGCTTTGTTGAGATGTTATTATAGATGTCATACAATTCCCCTCTTGAATATGTACAATTCAGTAGTTTTTAGTGTATTCACAGAGATGTGCAACTATCACCGCAGTCAATTTCAGAACATTTCATCATCCCCCTAAAAACCTAATACCTGTTAGCAGTCACTTGCCATTTCTCCCCACATCCCTAGGTAACCACTAATTTACTTTCTGCCTGTGTAGGTTTTCCTGTCTGGAAACTTTATATGTATTGGATCATCAATATGTGGTCTTTGTAACTTAGCATAATGGTTTTCAAGGTTGATCCTGTTTATTGCCAAATAATATTCATTGTATAGATATAGTACATTTTGTTTATCTATTCATAGGTAGGTGAACATTTGGGTTGTTTCTGTCTTTTGGCTATTAATAATGCTGCTGCGAACATTTATGTACAAGTTTTTGTGTGGACGTGTGTTTTCATTTCTTTTGGGTAAAGACCTAGGAGTAGAATTGTCACATCATATTGAAATTCTATATTTAACCTTTTGAGGAAATACCAGATTGGTTTTAAAAGCTGATGTATCATTTTACATTCCCACTAGCAACGTATGAATCTCAATTTTTCCATGTCCTTGCCAACATTTATTATCATCGCCATTTTGATTAAAGCCATCTTAATGGATGTGAAATGGCATTTCATTGTGGTTTTGGTTTGCATTTCACAGGGCCCTCAAAATTTTTTTGTCTTTTAAATTACCTCTGTAGAAAGCATTTTACAACACACGCTAAAAAAATATCAGTTTAATTTGTAGAGGGCACATGCAAACACCATGGAAAACACGCAGAAATGAGACAGGTCATAGAATGAGAGGGAGATATCTCATCAGAAATAAATATAAGGTGAGAAATGGAATGTCATAAAAAATTTAAAAATACCATTTGAATAGCAGTTCATAATTACATAGCCCTTATTCACATGTTATCTCATTTACTCTGAATAATGATTACTTTAGATACTGTACAAAGACAACTTTAAGAAAATGTAAAGGACTTATTTCTGGAACTTCTTTAAGCTTAATAAAAAGTATACTCCATGCCAAGGCCTTAAAATTATTTTAATATAGACAATTTTAATTGAAAATACTGACAAGTTGTCTCTGTATTCACTAATGGCAAATAGAAAAATGGCAGAAGGATTTTGATTGAGATTTAATAAGTTTTAAAATAAAATACCTGTTCCTCATCAAAATGCCTTAATGATGTGCACTTATAAAAGTCTATTCTGAATACAGTCAAACATCAAAATGAAAAAGAAATGAGAAGCCCCGATGTGAAGGGCTGTGGGTACCTGTCCCATTGATGTGATCTGGGGTGTGAGGCAGGATAACCCTCCTCAGAAAGTGCTCTTCTTGCTCTGTTAATGCAGAATTTTACTTTGTTTAAAGCTACACATATATTCTGTAGCCATTATAGAAAAATATCGAAAGATTTATAAGGATAGAAGAAAACCTTCCATCATCACAACCCACAGAAAAATTACTGTTAAATTTCACATTCCTGTCCAATTTTTTTTTACTGTACTTAAATAAAATCCCTGCACTTGGTAACATAATTTTTTTGGCTTAACATGTTATAAACCTTTTCCCGTATTTTCACACATTTCAGAAATATTAATTATTGTGAACTCTTCTGTGTAGAGAATTGGGCCATCCTTTTACTATCATTTACCTAATTTTGGAGACTTGGCTTTATAATTTTTCAATGTTTTAATAACATGACAAACATTTTTGACTAGGATGTTTGTATTTTTAAAGAACTTCTTTATAGTGGATTCCTACGAGAAGAGTTGCAGTGTCAAAAGTATGACTATCATCTGCATTTCAATATTGATTATCAAATAGTTCCTTCAAATTTTGTTCGGTATACTCCCATCAGCAGGGTATCCAGGCACTTATTTATTTATTCATCTAATGTTTAATGGAAACTTGCTACATCCAGGCACCATGTGAATTGCTGGGGCTGATTTAATGAATGTAATGGGCGCCATCCTGCGTTTTTAGGTCAAAGTGCCAATTTCACTGCTTTGTTACCAACACTGCATATTTTCAAGGTTTTGTCTTTCTGACTTGATGTGGGAATGTTGTATTCGATTGCTCTTTTAACTTGCATTTCTTGAATTACTAGTGATGTTGAACATTCATCAGTCATTTATCCTATTCACCCATTGCCCATTTATCCATTAAAGTCTTAAAAAAAATACGTGGAGATTCATGGATTTGTATGCTGTCTTTTCACAGGGATCTCATAAATCTTATTTACATGTTAGAGCAGTTAGACACATTTGCTAACTGAATAAAATGTTTTAGTACGCTTGCTGCTAAACCGAGTACCCATCTTCATCTTGAACAGAGTCTTCAAGCACTTTCTAGACGGAGTGTTAGTTCTCCTTGAATGAGCCCATTTTTGACTTTTTGGGGTAAGAAATGAGATGCAAATGGTACTAAAATTATGACAAGTTTGCTAGGTTATTTGGTTTCTTCTTGGGCTAACTGTGGATCTTAGGATCTTTTCTCCATTAGACTGGATAACTCTTTCCCTGGTCTGGGAACCAATTGATCATCTGAAGGATTCACATTGGGAGGCAGGGTGGTAATCAATACTGTTGGTTGAGGTCACTGACAGAGGCCAAAGACAATAATGAGTGAGATTTAGGATGAATTGCTTTTGGGGTTTGTCTGGATTTACTAAGACAGGGGAGTTGTTTGGGCAAATGATGCCTCTTTGGGGTCTCTTTGAAGTGAACATCTAATGAATCAAGGAAAGGGCAGTTAAATCCCTCTCGGTGAGAACATCAAAAGAGGAATGGGATACAGTTACACATCAGGAGCCAAGGGCTACCAGCTGACCTTTCTTAAGATGGGGGAGAGGAGTTTGGATAATTGGGAAGTTTTTATTTAGAGTGACCTTTTTTATCCTTTCACTTTTCTTCCCTTTTTCTCCTTGTCTTCAGTTTCTCTAGGCCTGTCCTTGCTTAATTATTCAACACTGTAATAGCATAATTTCCTCATTCAGTCTGTCTTTTTTTAAAAGACAGGAGAAGTAAGATAATTCCATTCTCTTATAAACAGATCTTTGAATTTACTTCCTTGTCTCTTGTATGCCATTATCTCTTTCTCTACTTGTAGGAGTAAAAAGACACACAGATGATTCACACCGACTGATAATTTCAGCATGTCTTTTTAGCCTTATGTGTTTTCTCCCCTCCATCAAAACTTTCACCAAAGACTGGGTTTCATATGTCTTCTGTTGTGTTAAGTCTATGAGGATACCAATGAGTAAAAACTGCCAAAAAGTGAGCCCCAAAGAGAAGAATCAGAGAGCTTAGTCGAAGGATGGGCAAAAACACGGCACACGGGCCACCACTCTCCCCCTGGCATGTCAGGGAAGGCGGTGCTAATCGATCCCAAGACTCTTTCCTGCTAAGCCTGAGTATGGCCTCTGAATTCCTGCCAGTGTTGCGTTATAGTCACTCCCTCCCAATTATCATGGCATCCAAGCCGAAACCTATTTTATTTTCTTAATATACGATCTATAAACATACCTCTGGGGCTTTGAGAGTTAACTAAAATTGAGAAGTTACCTACATGGAATATCTATAACATACTAGTATTTTCTTTTTCTTTTTCTTTTAAAAGGAGTACTACAAAACAGAAACAGACTCACAGACATAGAAAACAAACTTAACAGTTGCCACAGGGGAATGGAGAGGAGGAGGGATAAATTAGGAGGTTGGGATTTGCAGATATAAACTACAGTATATAAAACAGATAAACAAAAAGGTCGTACTGTATAGCACAGGGAACTATATTTAATAGCTTGTAATAACCTATAGTGAAAAAGAATATATAATGAAAAAGAATATATACATATGACTGATTGTGCTATACACAAGAAATTAACATAACATTGTAAATCAACTATACGTCACTAAAAGAAAGGACTACTGTAATGCCATCTGGCCATCTATATAGAAGAAAATCTGATCAGATAACCAGCATTGCTATAGCCAGTTTTGTCTGAGATGTTATATAGTTATATAGTTTCAGCTAATGGTAAGTGTTATGGATATAATACTTCAGAGAGACAATGTTGGCAGAGAGGCAGTGACAAGAAGTCTTCTCTGCTAGAGGTGTATTTGAGCAGAAACATGGATGATGTGAGGAAATCAGTCATGTGATAATCTGGGGCACAGAATTCCAGCAGAAGAAATACCAAGTGTAAATGCCACAGGCAGGAGTGAGGTCGGCTTGCTCACAGAACAGTAGGCAGGTTGAGGTGGCCAGAATGAATGAAGTGAGTCAGGGAGAGGGTAGGAGCTGGGGAGAAAGGTAGACAGGGGTCAGGTCGGGTGAGGTCCTTTAAGGCCAGGAATTTGCATTTTTTAAAAACTGTGATGGGAAGCCATGAGAGGATTTTTTTTAACACTTTTCTATTGAGTAATAGTCATTTTACAATGTTGTGTCAAATTCCCCTGAAGAGCACAATGTTATACATGAACGTACATATATTGTCACTTTTTTTTTCGCTGTGAGCTACCACAAGATCTTGTATATATTTCCCTGTGCTATACAGTATAATCTTGTTTATCTATTCTACATTTTAAAATCCCAGTTTGTCTCTTCCCACCCGCCACCCCCTTGGCAACCACAAGTTTGTATTCTATGTCTATGAGTCTGTTTCTGTTTTGTATTTATGTTTTGTTTTTTTTTTTTAGATTCCACATATGAACGATCTCATATGGTATTTTTCTTTCTCTTTCTGGCTTACTTCACTTAGAATGACATTCTCCAGGAACATCCATGTTGCTGCAAATGGCATTATGTTGTCGGTTTTTGTGGCTGAATAGTATTCCATTGTATAAATATACCAAATCTTCTTTATCCATTCATTTGTTGATGGACATTTAGGCTGTTTCCATGTCTTGGCTATTGTAAATAGTGCTGCTATGAACATTGGGGTGCAGGTGTCATATTGAAGTAGGGTTCCTTCTGGATGTATGCCCAGGAGCGGGATTCCTGGGTCATGCCATGAGAGGACTTTGATTTGATGAATTGCATGACATTTTTTAAAAGATCCCTTGGATGCTTTTGGATACTATTATAGGGAGCAAGAGTGAAAATGAGAGAAGAGCTGGGGGATTATTTCAGTTGCTCAGATGAGAGCAGATAGTGGCTTACTTAGACAGGATGGTAATGATATGCCAGATGGTGGGTCAAATTCAGGATGCTGTTTGGTGCTTGATCACATAGGTCTTGTTCATAACAGTTATGTGGAATGGGAGAGAAAGAGAAGACTCAAGGATGAAGGAAGTTCTTAATCTTAGAAACTGAGTGAATATCAATGCCATTTAGTGAAATGGGAGAGACTGAGGAAGGAGCCCGGTGAGGAGGGAACCTGGGAGTTTGGGGTGCTTACTAATCATGCAGTGACTAGTCGGTGCCTGTACGAGACAGGAGGGAGAGGTCTGGCTGGACACATCGATTTGGGAGTCATTAGAATTTAGGTGGTATTTAAATTTTTGAGGCTGAATTAGTTGACTAAGGGAGGGAGTGAGGATGGAGAAGAGGGCCCAGTACAGGTCTTTGGGGGGTCTTTTGTTGAAATATTTGGAGCTATGTTTCTTGACTCAGTATCATCTAGCAACATCTGGAGACATTTTCAGTTGCCTCACTTGGCTGGGGGAGGAGGAAGGGGTGCTGCCGGTGACTAGTGTGTAGAGGCCAGAGATGTCACTAAACATCCTACAAGGCACAGAACATCTTCCCTCAACACAGAATTATCTGACTCCAGATGTCACTAGTACTAAGGTTAAGAAACCCTGATTTAGAAGCAGGGGGAACGAGGCACCGGAAGGTGACTGAGGAGTGAACTAGGAGGAAAACTGGAAAAGTGCTAAGGATGTAGTTTCTAGGAAGGAATTTCAAGGGGGAAAAATGTATGTTCACCTCTGCCTGATGCTACTGACAAGTTCCATGAGATGAGGACTGAGAATGGACCACTGGATAGAGGATTTGAGAATGCATTCTTAGGATTCAAAGTTCCTTCGAAGGCTAATGGAGTCAAATGATGAAATTTGTACATTTCCTAAAATCAAGTACACATTAAAGAAAACTGACCTCCACTTTTTTTTTTCCTTTTTTAGCCACAGAGGCAATACCAAATGAAGTTTTTGGTATTTTTGTTGCTTAGCCTCTGTGAAGCATTGCTTTTGACTTGACTGATAACTCTGGTTAGTTTAAAACAGGAATTTATTGGTCAAATACTAGGGTATTTTGATGAAGTTAAGGAAGAATTGAGTACCTGAGTCTTGGGCCCGGTGGCCACCTCGAAGGAAGCTCTGCGTAGAAGCAGGATTTCACACATCTTTTCTATCATTTACACGATCCAGATCCAACGACTCTGTCTCTTTGCATTTCTTGAATGTTCCCATTTTTTTTTTTTTCTGCAAAAAATTACGTTAGCATTAGCTTGGGTCAAATAGCTGTTTTATGACAAGCCAGCTCTAAGAAGTCCAAATCTCAGTGGCTGCTCAGAGCCTCTGCCTATGTTCTGGGAGTAGTTCCTAGTAAAGGGAGAAGTGTTAAGGGACAGGCCAACATTCTAGAGATGACTTCTAGATTTCACTCCTTCATCCTAAGCGTCTGTACATCCAAATAGATCCTCAAAAGCTTTGCTCTAGAGCTATCATGTATAACCACAAATAGGTAACAAACTCATACAGTTACTGGGCCCAGAAGTGACGTGATGGGGACCCTATTCTTCGAGTTCACAGTCGCTGGATACTGTTTGTTTCTCCTCTGGTCCCAGTGTGATCCACTTAATTGTTTTGCAACTTATGACTCAAATGACTATTTTTATTGCAATTAATATATTCTGTATATAGTAGTAAGACCCTTCAACAAGGGGGATGGGGGGAAAGAAAAGAAAAGTTCATATTACTTATTCAAAGAGAAAATAAGGAAGTAATTCATCAATCTCTAAATATTCCAACAATATGTCAGAAAATACAGATTTAGTCAAGAGTCCCTATTTATTCACCTGTTCACCAGGTCATAAACTACACTGAGTCCTTCTCCATTCAGTACCCATTTCAAGTTGTTCTTGTCTTCAGCCAGCATTTCAGCTGATCTGAATTCCTTTGAGGTCTGAACTTTTGTTTCTGAGGGGTCTGAACCTTCAACAGACCAGGTAACATTATGAGAGTCTCCCACTAACCTGCCCTCCAGATTCATCACATACCCACCGAATCCCCCGCAATCCTGTTTCCCTCTAATAGGCTAAATCATGCTAACTCTTCATTGTGACCTCTACCCCCATTTCTTGCCTGTTCTTTTCCTGGCAGGAGGAGTTCAGAATGGCCCAGAGGAAAATCTGTTTCTGATTCTGGGAGATGACTTCTCACCCCAACCCCTGCCCAGTGCATTTGGCAATGAAACATCCGGAGCACCCGGACCTTTGGGCCTAGAATCGTTCAATAATAACCCCTCGGTTTCTGGTCCCCTGTACAGACAGTGAGATGGATCGCACCATTTATCTATGATCAGGGCAGAGCACGCATTTCATGCCTCTAGGCAGTCCCCAGCTTACCAAATGCTGCCTCCCAGGGCAGCTCCCCTGTCTCTCTGAGAATCCCTGGAGGGGGGTCAGTCTACCTTTGCTTACCACGGAAGCCATCACAATGAGTTTTCAGCATTCTTATTGTTTTCTCTTTGCACCATTAAGGTGAAAATATTAAGACTCAAATTAGCATTGTTTTTAAAAATAGGCATTTAAAACATTTTCTGCAAAGAACAAGCATCAGATCCCTTCGGCAAAGTAACACTTTACCTAATTTACCTCAAATTATCCAATTTTTCCTTTACTATTTTCTATTTTCAGTTAATTCATACTATCCTTGATTCCATGGTAAATTGCAGAACTATTTTAGAATTAAATGAGCTGGAAGACATTGCTGCAGGAGTATATATATAGTACCAGTTTCCCAGTAATTGCGTTTTCATTTCCCTTTGTTCTCCATGGCTGGAGACATCTTGGGTACATCTCACATTTTAATTATGCTGAATTCTCCGATACATCATTTCCCCTCACTTCACCCTAGGAGTTTTCTGCATCCCTGTCATTAATAGATATGACTGTCATTTCAAACAAAGGAAGAGAAAATAAATTATTTGGTGCTTCCATTTATTAGCAACAAGTCACTGCAGTGCCTTATACTGTTATTTTAAATGATAAATTATGAAAATTTGGTAAGAAAGTCCACTTCTAAGTATTAGAAATTAAACGTAAGCCCATGCTAAAAGCCTTTCACCCGAAATACTTGTCAGCACAATACCATTCTGTGTAATCCTCTTTGCTCTTCTGAAGCTACTATGGAAAACCTTGTGCTTATTTACAATTTCTCAGCAATGCTAGACGCAAAGGTTTCCAGTCTAATATTTGTTTGGTGGAATCGTTCCAGAGAATGTTTGTCATGAACTTGAGTATTTTGGTAAGTTCTTCTTGGCTGAAAAATACATGAACTCAATTCTATTCTTACTGTAGAATTCACTCACTTTATGGATCAATTGCTTTCCTGAAAGATTTGCCTATGAAGTTAACTTTCTTCTAGTAAATTGATTTTTCTACTGACGTGCGTTTTAAATTGGAGCTATGTTTTCTAGTAGACAGTAGCCCCAAGATATAGTAAAATCACATTTGAGATTATAGCAGTCTCCTCTGGGGAAAAAAAGGCAATTTTCAGGTAGTGATAAAATGCTAAAAACAAGTTATTCAGTTGAAGATGATTAGGGTCAATTTTGTGTTTGACAAAAGAGATTCAAAGTATAAAAGAAAAGAAAGCATGATAACTTAGCCGAACAAAGCATTCTGGAAAGATCCTGACTCCTCTAATAGTCTACTATAGGAAAACACAAAATTCTTTTTGGTGGCTTGTGTTATGTTTGCTTTTTGCTTTTACATTTTTTTTCCCATTGGGTATATACTAGTTTGAAGGGAGAATGCAAAACAACTAAAATATTTCAAAATGAATAAAACAGAATATGAGAACATGTTATTGAACCATTCATTTGAACTTGAAAGCGAACCTTTTGGAGAAATGGGATTCTGCCCCCATTCTCCCTTTTTGCCTTCGACAGGGTCTAATTTAGCACCCAATAAAGAGTAATAATTCAAACTGCAAGGGTGTATGTAGTGTTGATGGCATTTATTTTCTCACTTTTTCAATCATAAATTATACTTGGATGGACATCTTGTGATTGAACTTTGTAACAGATCTTGAATAACAAAATGATCATTCTTCTAGGACAGAGTCACACAGTTGAATTTTATTGGTTAAAAGATGAGAACATGTTTAGCATTTTAGAATAGATGTCAGCAAACTTCTTCTCTAAAGGGCCAAATAGTAAATATTTTTGACTTTGTAGGCCAGAAGGTCTCTGTGGCTTTTTCCTCCCTCTCCCCCACCCCCTTCCCCGTTCCCCTTCTGGTCTCCCACCCCCTGTCCCTGCCTCTTTCTCCTCCAAGTGGAAAACATGCAAAAGCCATTCTGGGTTCACAGGCTGTATAAAAACTGTCATTGGGTCATAGTTGTCAACCCTTGTTTCCCGTATATATTGCCAAATAGCTTTTCAACAAATGTGTACCAACTTAATCTCTCACCAGGAATCTGTGAGAGTATTTGCTTCACAGTAGCTTCCTTGTATCGTTTTAATATTCATATAAGGACATTCGTTCTAGACTGTTTTTCAAAATGTGCAGCTTTAACATTTATTACTGTTTCTTTGATTATAGAAGTTTAATACTCTGGGCCCAGTTGAAAATATTCTACTAAATCCTTTCCTTTGGTGAGGCACTGAAATCAAATAAGTGCATCTCTCAAGCATGAGAACTTAAAATGGTCAGGGCACACTCTTAGTTTCCTGTCTGGAATCATGACTAAATTCCCTAGTGGAAGCCTCCCTTCTCTAAGGCACTAAGATCTCCAAACCCACCAAGCCCAAGGTTGCAAGGATAGGAAGTAAAAATTATACAAGCAATTAATTAAGTGTAATAGTGTGAGAGGCCCCTCTCACTTCTACTTTTGGTCCCCAGACCTGTGTGTTCTGGAAAAATGAGTACCAGCTTTTTCCTCCCAGCTGAAAGCATATATTATATCTTTGGGGTAATTGCAGAGATTTGTGACACTATCAGAAATTTGAAAGATGCAGGAATGGTGATTCATAGCATACTCCCATTTAAATTCCCTTTTGGCTAATGAGAAAACAGATGGCTTTTAGAGAATGTCTGGGTTATCCTAAACTTAATTACATGCGGATGCAGATTGCAAGCCCTGTTTCAGATATGGTATCCTTCCTGAGTATATCAGCACAGCCCTTGGGCGCTAAGATGCATTTATTGATTCAGAAAATGCTTTATTTTCACACCAGTCAATTCATCTTCATCTGGAAGGGACATCACTGCCTTACTTTAGGGTATGGCAGTTTACCTTTTTCTCTGTCATAAAATAATCTGAAAGCAGTTTGACCATTTTGATGTCTCTTAACAGATTACACTGGTCCATCACATTGCTGCTATTACTCTAATGGGGTACAGCAAGCATCAGAGAGCAAGTACCCTAAATGCCTTAGTAATACAAAAACATGCTAAAGGGTAGCAAATAAACCCCATTCCTGATTCCAATTACCCTATCAGTCAGAGTCCTGGCAGAAAATAGATGGTACATTCAAAAGGGTTTCAACTGAAAATGACTTAATGAAAAGATTATGTCCAGACCAATTAAGAAAATCAGCATGACTTTGTGAGGTTCCCAGAAACTAGCAACAGCAAAAAGCCATTACCAGCCCTGGGCCTGAAGGAGGAAAGGGCAGAGACAGTGTTACAGGAAGCTGGCAGGAACTGGAGGTATGGAACAGGACCAGGTGGCAAAGATATGGGTGCTGAAAAAAAGTAGCCACCTCTAAAATTTTGGTCCAGCAGCTATGAAGTGACACAACATCTTTCCCCTTTTGCTCTCTGCTTTCTTGCTGTTGATGTTAGACATTCTCCTCAGCTGTCTTGTAATCATTGTCTGTGCATGCTTAAGGTCTGGAGACTATAAAGCTGTTTGGAAGCTCTGGGTGCCTGTGAAAGGATGCTAGATTTGAGCTTCACCGTCAGATGATGTGGGATAGCTGTTTATCAAGGAACCTCCAGTATTACTATCTCCAGGTTCCTTCTCTTGAGCTAGTCATGTTTCTCCTAGAATAATATTCCAGTGCCTGGCTAGCTCTGGAAACTAAAAATTTTCTTGAAACTTAGCAGGGTGAAAAAAACCTAAAGCCTTAGCATTTAGCATTTAAGAAGCAGATGGTTACTGAGTCCTCTACTTCCTGTGAGTTAACCATACATTAGCTGTGCCTGATATCCCCTGTAAGTATCAGTGTGGTTGAATTTTAATATACCTCCATTTTTTGTGTTCCTTTTTACATGACATTCTGTCTTCTTTTGGATCATGTACTTCTAGGATTCCACATTATGTCCACAGTTGGACATTTTTAAAACCTTTGACTGTAGAGTTTATAATATGTAACTTTAATTTATCACAGTCTATTTTAAATAGCATTAAAACACTTCATATAAACATATGACTCTTACAACAGATTAGTTTCAATTTCTCTCTCGGATGTGCTATTGTCAACATTTTATATCTATATACATTATAGATCCCAGAATACATTATTTTGCTTCAATTAACTATAGTTTTAAATAATTTCAATAATGAGAAAAAAATATCTTAAGAGTATATATATTCACATGTTCATCATTTTTGGTGTTTTCCAAATTTTCTTCTGATTTTTCCCTTTGCCTGAAAAACATTTTTAAACACTTTCTGTGGTCTAAGTCAGCTAGAGATAAATTGTCTAACTTTTAATTGTCTGAAAAAGTCTTTATTTTTCTTTCATTTTGGAAGATTATTTTCACTGAATGTAAAATTCTAGGTTGACTTTTAAAATCTCATCATTCAGCACTTTTTATCTTTCTGTACTTTAAAGTTGTCATTCCATTTTCTTATGACTTACATATTTTGATAAGAACTCTGTAATTATTCTTTTCTTTGGTTTTCTATTCATAATTTTTCTCTGCTTTTAGACAATATTATTTTCATCACTGCTTTTTAGCAATTTTACTTATTATGGTTGTCTTTGTGTTTATCCTCTATAAGGTTCATAGAGCTTTTTTGATCTATGGGCTTGTCATTTTTATCAAATTTGGAGATTTTTCAGCCAATTTTTAAAAAAAATGTATTTTTCCATTTTTCCTAGACCCTTGCTTCTAATTTTATATACATTAGGTTGCTTGACACTGCCCTCATTGGTCACTGGGGGGCTATTAATTATTTTCAGTCCAGAAATCACCTCTTGGCTGTGAGCCTAGGCAATTAACGAGGTTCACTTCGTTTGTTGCACCTCCCACTAAGATTATCATACTGCACTACTTGCCATCAAATATCTAAAAATAGTTGTTTCCTTTTTTTTTTTTTTTTTTTTTTTTTAGCTTCTAGTTGTTTATGGCATGAGGCTAATTCCAGGCTCTGGGTTCAGAACCTAATTCTCCTCCTTACTGTTTGACCCTGGGCAAAGTTAATTTTTCTATTTTCTATTTCTATTTCTTTATGACTTTATACCTATCTTGCTGGATTATGGTAAAGATTCACAATATGTATAATGTATATAAAGTGTGTGATTCATAGTAAATATCCCACATACAGGACATTACTGGCCCTTAAAAAAATGGATTTATGGGGAGAGAAATTGATAATCAGGCCTCAGCTAAGGTTGTTGGGAAAAAGGGCTGGGCTCTTCAGTACTAACACCTGGGCGAAGAAGGGAACTAGAAATTCTGTTTCTCAGACACCTTGGCCAAAGGGTCCACTAAAGAAACTTGCTGTTTCTGCTTAGAAACTTAGCTGCTCCACTAAAGAACTCATCTCTTCAGTTCCAGATCATTGAGTAGTCAAGATAATCTACAAACCTTTCTGTTTAGAAGGACAAAGATCGCTGGTAGACAACTAGACCAGCCCCACGGGCTCTGTGAAGTCACTTGTTGGTCAAACAGCTGGAACAGGGCTAAGGCTCAGTTGGGAATTAACTCTATAATATAGTAATTTCTCTCAGGATTTAATATTAGAAAGACCTTTGTCACCCTGGAAGGTTCAGTGTTTCTTCCTTTTGATAATAAGGGTGAAATAACTGAATGCTCTTTCATTCTTGCTTTTAAGGACACTCAAAGCCCTATTTTGTTCTTAATCTCTTAAACATTTACCCGTAATGTTGGTATATGTGCCTTCTTTTTTCTTTGTATCAATATTATGTATATTCATTTTTTGTGTGAAGTAAGATCATTTCTTTTTAGAAAGAGATTTTTTTTAAAAAATCATTTAGTATATATTTTATTATCCAAGGATTAGTATTTTGTACCTCCTTAGCTATTAAGATAATTAGTAATTATGTCATATCTCTTCAAGAGTTGAGTTCCCCTTGGTGCAACTATCCCTATAATAACTGGAATAACATAACGTAGACAGAAAAAAATGTTATTCAAATGTATTTTAATGAATACTGTAAGAAATGTTTTCTGTATTTTTGTTCTTCCCTTCAATAATATTCTTTGTTAATAATCAAGAATATTCCTCATGAGCAAACATGCCTAAGTTGTTAACTTGGGCATTTGAAGTACCAACATCAGTCTCACCAGCGTTCACTATCTGAAAATGGACAGAGGTTCTTAGTGTCTCAGTGAGCCCAACAGCCTTCCAGATTTGATCCTTTCTTGATCTTTTTGCAACAAAGCTTACTGAGATGCACCTGCTCCTGCCTTCTGTCCTTTCTAAAACAGAGTGATTCAGCAGCATTTGTGCTACTTTAAATACATACCCGTTTTCAGGTGTTAAAATATTCAGTATGACTACAGACAGTTGAGTGTCCCAACTTGAGTAATATTTGCCTCTCATCTAACATTTGTATTCTCTACAGGAAAAGATCGTGGGAAGAGGTGAATGTAATAATCATAAAAACAGATATCGCTATACCTCTTTAAAATGCTGTTCCATTTACAGCTATGTCTATAAATAGTTTCATTCATGCTGTGGCTTGTGTATTTGGCCTTTGGGGAAGCTGCGTCATAGGGTGTATGTGAAGGGCCCCTGAGGAGCTGCACTTTTTGCAGATGATCAGCCAGTCACTGGAAGCTATGGCATTTGATGACATGAATTCTATTTTTAGGGCTTGAACAGATTTGGGGTCTGCTGCACTGGAGTGCTACCGCAAATTCGTATGAGCTGAATTTTACTTCTCTTTGTCTCCTTTGACAAGAAATAGTCCTTAACATGAATATGTGATGTTTAATATGCCCTGATTTTACACAGCTTGCTTGCTTGCTTGCTTGCTTGCTTGCTTGGCTGGCTGGCTGGCTTTCTTTCTTTCTTTCTTTCTTTCTTTTTTTTTTGCTTGAAACAGAGTCTTGTTTGCATCCCCCATCAATCCATTACTCCCAGCCCAGGAACAGTTTTCTGGAGAAAAACAAGTTTGAGCATAGCTCAATACCAGGCATGTTCTTATTATGTTCATTTTATTAAGGACGAAATAAAGATTTGGGGAAGTTTAGTAATCCCACTAAGGTGAAACAAAATTAATAAAGGTCACAGTTAGGAAATGATCCCACCTGGCAAACCATTTGCTTCTCCTTCTTCCTCAGACCTCACTATTCCAATCTGGGAATTAGCAATAATCCTTCTCTAAATAACACAAAAGATTTCCCTAGAACCTGGAATTTTAGTTCTGCCCTTGATATTAGCTGGGTATGTTGGAAGTATCACAATCTTCCTGGGTTTCTATTCCCTTAAGTATAAAATGAGCAGTAGGTGGGGTGATATATAATATCCCTTCTAATTCTAAATTATGTTTTATTTGAGTTTGCACATAATTTTAGAAATGTAAGCACCATTGCATTTGTTTGAGGGCTATGGATGCTTTCCTCACAGACTCTGAAATTGACATAGCCACGCCCCAGTCCTTCCTGCTTCCTGGTCTACCCACAGCCCTCCCCTGCCTCTGTACCCCTTCCATCTGTCTGACCTTGCTCATAATTGCTCTCTCTACATACTTCTTGCAAGGAGAGTTAGAGACTGGGATGGATAGATAAGATGCTTTCTAGAGTAATATCTAACTCCCTGGCTTAGTGACATTGTATCATTAAACATCACAAGGAAAGAAAATGGGGGCAATGGGGTTGTTGGGCATTGATCTCTAATTGGCAGATACCAGCCATGAGGCTGTACTTTTGCCAAAGCTCTGTCTTCCTAGATACAGACATGAATAATCACACACAGGCACACACCCTCTTTACAAGTACTTAACATTGTCACTTTCCATTAGCTAAACGTCTAGATTGCTGTCTCTCATGCTTGTAAGTACATGTTTGAATAACATAACGGAAGACAACCTGTCTACCTTTACATATCAGTTCTGATATTCACGGTTGGGAAAACTTCACCTCTTTGGATTTATTTTAAGTCAAATTTGATGGATGGCCTTGGGAGCTACAGCATAGGAACAAAAGCTGATGAGAGTTTCAGGCTGAGGGGTTTTTTTTTCCTTTTCTCCTTTTGGAGGCATAACACTCCATCACTGCTGTCAAATGAGGGCTCGGTTTGATGAGAAAATTAGAGAAAGGCTGAAAGCCACTGTAATTTTTTTCCCTAGGGACTTTTGTCCAGATATGATTATATAGTATGTTTGTAAACTTCTCTTTGAAAGTGGATACACACACACACACACACACACACACACACACACACACACACACACACACAAGTACACATACACATACATATATATGATAATTAAAGGCAATGCCTGGTAAATAAGGTTAATATTTTTTAATGAAATGTTGTTTGTATGTGAATTGGCGTATGAATGAGGAAATGGGTATGCTGTGAATTTTAATTTGCTATTTTTCAAAACCTAATACATCAAGTAACTGTTTTTAGTACAAGTTACAAAATAAAAATATGGTCGTTGTTAAGTCTTCTCAGCTGAAATGATTTAAGGTTTTTAATAGGCGTAGCGCTTCTGGTGATGGAGTGTATCAGGCAGCTATTTCAACAAATCAACCCCATTCTCAGTGGCTCACGGGAGCTATTTATTGTTCTCACTCCTTGGCGTAAGAGTTGGCTGAGGTTGACTTGATTTGGGCTGGGTTCAGCGGCACCTGGCTCCAGGTGGCAGGACTGGGTCCAGGTCTACTCCATGTGTCGTCTACATCCAGGTTCCCTAGGATGTGCTTGTCTCATGGTGATGCCAGAAACACATGGCAGGGTGTAAAAACATACAGTGCCTCTTAAGGCCTTGGCTCGGAATTGGCACACTGTCACATTGCCCACATTCAATTGGCCAAAGCAAGTCACAAGACCAGGTCCAGTGTCCATGGGCCCAGGGAAATATACAACATCCACGCCAGTGGGAGGAGCTCCAGAGGCAACTGGAAAAGGCCTGGGTGTATAATCACAATGCAGGGAGGGAGTGAAGAAGTGGGGACAATAATCCAATGTGCCCCGGGTAGGGAGAATTATTCCATATGGGGAAGATGAGCTATGGAGACCGCCTTCAGCTTTAAATGGTACATTACTTTTCCTCTCTGTCTGCTTCCTTTGTATTGATAATTGACAGCAAAATCCCAGTCTGATGTTGTAGGTTAGCGTCAGGAAGCGCAGCTCATCGTTTGAATGGTTGGGAAAAGCACAGACTTTCAAAGTGGTCCCAAGGTAAGTCACCCTTCCTGTACTGTGACCGTGCTGTCTGTTGTGTTAACAGGTGGTCAGCTGCGGAATTAACCCGTGTATGTATGTGTGGTCTGTCAAGCTGCTGAAATGTCTTTGAGAAACAAAACAACTAATAAATATTGAGTGAAAATGAGACTTAGAACATATGCACGTGAAAGGGAAAGACATGATTAAGTTGATAAGGCTATTTTAAGCTTTTCCTGAAAATGTTCAGTGAAAATCGAACACCTCAAAATCTAGTTGCATTAGAAAATTAAGTGATATTTGACTGTCCTGATAGAATATCCTTACCTAATTTCAGGTAATTTTTATCTCCTTGATTAAATCCATTCAGTTGAAGAGAGTCATATGGTCACTACCTATTTAAATAGACATAGATGTGTTTTATTTTTGACTGTTCAAAAAATTTAAGTTGGTATTATTAAAACTCTCCGTTCAAAAACTTACTTTATAGGCTGATGTCCTTTCTGATAGTGAATTTGTCCTGTGTCCTTGCCTGCTTTGTCAGACTTCTGAGAATAATTTTGTTGCTTATTTCTGCCCTCAGTCTCTCCTACCCTAATGATCCTTCTCAAAATCATCATGCGTCACGGTTTTACCTTGCATGTTTGCATCACTAGAGATATTGTCTGGTTACAATGAGGCATTAGGACCTGGCTCAAGGGGGGAGGAGGGTATAGCTCAGTGGTAGAGCATGCTTAGCATGCATGAGGTCCTGTGTTCAATCCCCAGTACCTCCATTAAAAAAAAAAAAAAAGAACCTGGCTCCTTAAAATGAAAACTATTTCCAAAGTAAAGTTTTTTTCATTGTTTCTGCCCCAACTTTACGTTGTCTTTTCTCTGCACAGAGAATGAACTGGACTGCACCCCACACCTCGTGAATGCAGTGGTGGACGGCCACGGCAGGAGTGGGAGTGCATTTGCATGTGCATCTGTATTTTAACACTGGGTCCTTGCTGTTGTAGGAACGAACCACTCTCTTATACCTAAATGTTGAACTTGTCCTCACCAGACAATGTGCCTTTGATGATCTACCTTGTACATCGTGGGGTCTGAGATGTGTATACTACGTTTGACGCTATTTTGTGACTCTATATAAACTGTGCCCAAAGCCAGCAGCTATTCCAGAATAAAAATGAGAAGTAGAGGGATTTAAAATGAGGAATGTGATTAGTAATTAATACATTTCTGAAGATGAGGTACCCCAGTGAGAGTACACCATAAATTTAAAAAGGCTTATTTCCTCTTTTCTTGCCAAATGTGAACAGAAATAGTCTAGGAGGGGGATGGGCCATGGAAATGGAAGTTATAGGAATATTCTAGGAGGGGGATGAACTTTATCAATGGAAGTTAGAAGGAATCTGAGCTTGAATCCCTTCACCTCTTAAAGCATGGCCAGCACCACATTCCTCTCGGAGTCACTGGATGATACAGTGGAGGTGCTTAGCAGAGTGCCTGCTCTCCAGGGTTCTTGTAAGCATTAGGCCATTTTTCTGTCTTCTGAGCAGGAATTGGGGCACCCTGCAGCACATGAGGCCCTAAACAACACCCTTGGAGAAGGTCTGTCTGGGGAGAGTAGGCAGAAGGGGGCATATGGAAAGAACGAGGCAAGTTCCTGAAGAGGCCCTCATTCTAAGACATCAGGCTCCGGTGAAGAAAGAGCCTGGTCGTCATCTCCTGGAGGCCATATGTCTGCAGAGTAGATGCCCCAGGCCCCGGACCCTCATTTTCTCGATGCTCACAGCAAAGTGCTCGGCAGGCAGCCTGACAGAGGGCAGCTGTAGAGGCACTGGAACCTGCATCAGCTTTCAGCTTCAGAGTATGACTGGAAACCAACCAACCGAGCAGGCAGACCAAAAGCAAAACCTCGGCTGTTTTCAAATTTGCTTTCTTCTCAAATGCTACTCTAATATAAAGGAGAAGCATGTTTGTCCCACAGTCCTTTTGTTAGCTGACTTATTCTCAGCTCGAGTTACTTGTAAGTCAGGTGTTCAGCGTGCCGGAAATCGTTGCCTGGCTTTGGGTCCCTGCCAAAGAGATGCTATTACAAGGATTATGTGTAATGAACACACTATCATATACCCAACAGTCATCTCCATTGCAAAAGTACACTGAGCCTGAACCCTTAACGGCTGCCTAGTTGCTTAATATTTGCCAAGCTTGCTTACCAGGAATTAGAAGAGGTCTAGGGACTTGAGAGCTCAGTGGGACTTTAAGAGGGGATCTAGTGGTTTCCAGACTCTATTCAAAGGGAACACTGGTGGCCTGAGATGTGTTTAACTGGTTTCCCTTTAAGTGGATTCTGTGGTCAAGTAAGTTTGGAAAACACTAATGTACAGAGCTGTTTCTTTACTAAAGGACCTCTCAAAATCTTTAATATACTGACATGAATGGTGGCTCCAGGGATGCAGCATGTGGCCTTTCTCACACTTACTTGACCACGAAGTCCTCTTGTAGAATGCGTATTGCCATCTCAAGAATGCCAGCTGGGGGCCCCGGAGTCTCGCCATTAAGAGCAGGCCCTCTAGTGACTGACTGCCTGGATTCAGTCCCCGGCTTTACCATTTACTGATCTTCTGATCTTGAGCGATTCACTTAACTTTCCTGGACTTCAGCTTGCCCATCTAAAATGGAAACCCTAATGATACCTGCCTATAGGGTTACTTTTCAAACCGAAGAACAGGACTAAGAACAGTGCCTGACACATACTTGACCATTACCATCCTAACAGTTTAGGTAAGAACTAGCCTAGTGCCCTCAATCTGCAGATGAAAGTGTGAGCTCCAGGTCGTTCACTCATGCGGTGTCACTCATTCAACATACTGACCAAGGGCCAGCTGCACTTGCATGGCGATACTATTCCCAGGAATGAAGACGAACTTGGTGCAGTTCCTGCCTTGGCAGAACGCACACTGATAACTTGGCTCAGGTGACACCTTCCAGTAGTAAAACCAACAGCCCAGGACGCCTAACCTCTGTCCTGCAACTCATCTTCTGATTCTGCTCTGAAAGAGAATGATCTGTAGAGCCTGATTGGCAAACAAGAATAGGGAGCATGGAATACAGCTGATAGACTTATTTTTTTTAATTGCATATAAAGGCGTATATTTTCATTCATTGTCAGTGTGATGCAGAAAGAGTAATCAAGAGAAGCACTTTTGGAGGAAAACAAACTCTAAAAATATAACCTAGAAAGGGAAGTAAGAGGTGGTATGAAGTGGCCCATGTAGGAGCCCCCAGATCTGGCCGGCTTGATGTATTTGTAGCCACTGTGTCACTGCTGCTTTTGTCGGTTTTTGTCTAGGCATCTCCTCTGAGGTCTTTCCCCGGGACCACTTTAATGAGCAGACGGCAGCTAAAGACCTTCTCAGCAGAGATGGAGGTGCCTGGGTCCTGGCCTACAGAGCAGGGCCAGCCTGTCCTTTTCTGCTCCACGAGGAAAGAGAGAAGCCAAATAGAAGCGAGTTGCACTTGGATCTTCATGTAAGTAGAAATCCTTGGGTTTGTGCCATGATTCTTTGCAGTTGACAGAGGCTCATTTGATATGCACGTAATGTAAATTGTGTTTGTACAGCTGCTGCAGCTCTGTTTTATGAGAAGGTCATTGTCTAAAAATCAGTCAGTTACAGAAAGCAGAGATACCTGGGTAATCTGAAATTTGTGCATTAGAAAGTGACCGTGTTGACAGTTTATCTGAGCATTTTTGAAGTACTCTGTTCATTATCAGCTTTGCTACCTAAACCTCATTGTGGGAGAACTCATTTGGTCTTAGTCTCCTCTTAATATCAATATTATAAAAATTTGAGAATATATGTTAGCTGACTGATACGATCTGGATCCCCCATTGCAATTCAAACAGCCTGTCTGCCTCACACATTCCTCAAACTTTCTTCCTCTGCAGCTGCTCAAATAACAGGTGAACAGCTTGGCAGGAAATCTGCCGAATACAGGGTGACCCATTTAAAAACACAGCCTTCTTTCCCATTCATTCAAGGATTGGATTCATTGGCACAAAAGCATTGACTAACCTATACAAAGCAGCAGGCTGGGGTTTAGCTACTTCCACATTGTAGATGGCCTGATAGGATTGACCAGGCTGTCACAATTGTCACCACCCCTCCTCACCTCCCCATTTCCTTTCAGAGATGGGGCTGAGCATTAGGAATCCAAGAGGCATCTTTTTTTTTTTTTTTTTTTTTTGCGCCATTAACTTCAATGCCTATTGACAATCTTGTGTCTCTGATTTCCTTTAACACTTACCAATTCATTACTTTCAAGCCTGGAAGTATATTTCTGATGAATGTGGTGAGCTCTGTGATGTTTATATGGGTGGCAATTTTCTCAAGCAACCAGGAGCAGAACTTTGTACTATTCAGAATCATAAAACTATAGTCATTGTATGTCATTTTAGAAAAGTATTCGACGCCCTAGTTGTTGTAAAAGGAGGTTTTGAATGAAGCTGAAAGATATAAAGTCTACCACCCTTCATGAGATGAAATAGAAATTTGTAAAGTTTTTATGTCCCTCTACCTAAAAAGCTGAGTTGTGCATCTTGAGACGTGCTCAAGGTAAGAAGTGTAACAGCGACATCTAGTGGTCATATTAAGTTGAGCTTGCCGCAGCCAGAGGCCTGGCGTGTCAAAGTGCTGAAATGAATTTTGAAAGATTTTCTTTTTCTTCTGTGTTTTAAAAAAATGCTGGGTTTATGGTTTGTTTTTTTTTTTTTTAACACATTGACTAAACTATATATTTCTGGTTTTCCTTCTCTCCTGTGAATTAAGTTATTTCCTAATTTTACTGTATTTCAATTATTAAAAACCATACACAATCCTTTTAGAAAATTTGAAATATGTAGTCAAATTGAAAGAAAAGAAATAACTCAAAATGTTAGCAGCCAAAGACAACAACTATAAAAGTTTGATAAATTTTCTTTGTGTTTTCCACTCTGTATGATTTACTTTCCATAAGGGATTTTTTTTTTTTCACTTATAAGCATAGATTTTTATATCCTTCTTTCTTTTTTTTTCTTTGCCCATTACTCTTACTTTGCTTATCTATGTTGTTACAAATTCTTCCTCTACATTGTATCCCCAAATGTATTTAACCATTTCTCTCTATTATTAGAAGCTGAAGTTGTTTTCAATATTGGAATAGTACTACAGTTTGGAAGTAAATAGCACTGCCACATATACAGTTTTTCTTATATCCCTCCTCTCCAGTATTTAGAATAAATTTTAGATTATTGTATGTAAACATAAGTATTTTTAGGCTTTTGAAATATATTACATAAACAAGGTCTGTTTCCTGAATGAGCCTTTAATGGTGTGAGTGTGTGTATAAAATATACTTATAACATAAAAATAATATGTTATATACATTATATATGAGGTATAAATAATATATATTTTTATATGGTGTATATAAATATATAATAAAATATGTAAATATTTATAGATTTTTAGTTATCCATTAATTATACATTTTAAAAGCTGGGATAGTTTCTTTAGGTTATTTTCTACATGAGCAGTTTTTACACCTTGCGCTCTAAGGCTTCTCGCCTCCCAGCCCTCCCCCTCTTCAGACACTACAATTTGACCCCTGTGTTGTGAATACTGTTATTCTAAGTAAGATGTCCATTTGGGAGGATTACTGATTTAGTAAAAGTTTGCATCCTGTTAGTGATCACCACTACCAGCTCACAGGGACTTTCTTTGAACACTAAGGTCAGGGAGGCATGTGTTGCTGTGGGATGTTTTGATCAGCCTTAAATGTTGGACAGAGCTGCTCTGTTTTCTGTTTTGAACCTGATTTGCAGTGTCATCATCGAGAAGTTACTTTCATCAGCCTTTCTTGGTGGATATGCAGCTTTTCATTAGTATGTAGGGGTGACAGCTAAAGCATTTAATAATTGGGGGAGGCGCTTTGGTCTTCACAGATCAGCATGGCCCCTGGCATTCGAGCTGGGGCTGTGATTAGGGCCCCTTGCTTGGCCGCACAGTAATGTTTTTGGTAAAGAAGCAGAGAGGAAATATTTTAGGCCTTGGGGACCACACAGTGTCTGTGGCAACCACTCAACCCTGCTCACCAAGCGGCCGTGGAGACGCACACGTAAGTGTGTCTGCATCCCAATAAAAGTCTACAGACACTGAAATTTGAATTCCATATAATTTTCACATAAGAAAAAAATATTACTCATCTTTTGATTTTTTTTTCCCCCACCATTTAAAAAGGCAAAGATCACATTTAGCTTACGAGCCATTCACAAACAGGCAGTGGGTCAGACTTGCAGTTTGCCCACCTCTGCTCTAGACCAAGAGACGGAGACCTCTCCTCCGTGACCTCACTTGTACTTCTGACCCGGCCACTAACTGGCCAGGGGGCTCCGGGCACCTGCTTAACTTCTGTGGGCCTCAGTGTCTTTGTCAAGTGTGTGTTGACAGAGCAGGACAAACAGGCACAGATCAAAGCTCCTTTTAGCTCTAATACGAAGTTTCCTGACTCTTAAACCCAAGCAGTGTTACATAAGGGGAATGGAAATTATTTAAAAGAATACAAAGAACAATGGAAATTATTTTTAAAAAAGCAAATACATCTTAATATTCTCAATGTGTATCTTTGTTTAAATACGAGGAACGATGACCCCCCCTCTGACAGCGGAACCAAAATTTATAGTCTCCTAACTCTATTTGAAGGCTCATACCACTGTTTCTCCCGTGCTATGCTTTTTTCCCTCCAGTTTTACTGAGGTGTCACTGACATGTAGGATTGTATAGGTTTCAAATGTACAACATAATAATTTGATATATGCGTATACTGTGAAGTGATCACCACAATCAGTTTAGTTCACTTCCATGACCTCACAGAGTTACGTTTTCCTTGTGATGAGAACTTCTAAGATCGACTATCCTAGCAACTTTCAAATATACAATACAGTATTGTTAACTAGAGTCACCATCCTGTACGTTACATACCTGGGACTTCTCAGTCGTACAACTGGAAGTCTGTACCTTTTGACCACCTTCTCTCATTTCCCCCTCTGCTCACCCCTCACCCCCAATCTGTTCTCTATTTCCATGATTTTGGCTTTTTTTTAGATTCCACGTAGTAAGCGACAACATACAGTATTTGTATTTGTCTTTCTCTGTCTGACTTATTCCACTTAGCATGATGCCCTCAAGGTCTGTCCATGTTGCATGTCACACTCATCTTTTGGTTACTGAATTATGAGAAACTCCGAGGGTTCCTCAGGGGAGTGGCAGGAGGGGGTGCTGGTGTAGGGTAGACACTAGGGCGGCTCCCAGCAGCATCTCTTTACCAACCGGTATGTATTTCATGTTTAAGCAACCAGTGCTGCTGTCCTGGGGCCACTCAGCTGAATGTCAGTCAGATTGCCGTGCAGAGAGCGTCTGTCTGGGTGACCAGCCTGCTCCAGCAGATCCTGTAGACCATTCTGGGTGACCTACAAAGCTCCTGAAAGCTTAAACCCAATGCTCAGTCAGCTCTACTTTTAGGTCATGAAGTTCCTAAATATGACTTAGAGTGAACAATTATTTGTTGTTTGTGTGAAATTCAAATTTAACTGGTTGTCCTGTATTTTCTTTACTACATCTGGCTACCCTAGGTATCAATTTTGGGGCCACATCCAATCACCAAATGTGTGACTTGCCTTAGGGTAGCATCTCTACGTGATAAACTCTCAGTCACCCCAGAGCACCCATTTAGAGCATGAACTTTACAAAGTCAGCCTTAAAGGGCAGTTTCTTTTTTTTTCCTTTTTTGAAAATTAATTTTCAGAGCTACATTTAAATATCTCTATTTACATTAAAATTTTGCATAATTTTCTTTGTATTGATTTTATATTGATTATATGTTAGTCATACTGATATTAAAACATTGAACAGTCTACTTGATATTTTTTTATCGAAGTAGAGTCAGTTTACAATGTTGTGTCAATTTCTGGTGTACAGGATAATAGTTCAGTCATATATATATACATATATTCATTTTCATATTCTTTTTCATTACAAATTACTACAAGCTATTAAATGTAGTTCCCTGTGCTATACAGTATGAATTTGTTATTTACCTATTTTATATGTAGTAATTAGTATCTGCAAATCTCGAACTCCCAACTTATCCCTTCCCACTCCCTTCCCCACTAGTAACCATAAGTTTGTCTTCTATGTTTGTGAGTCTGTTTCTGTTTTGTAAATAAGTTCATTTGTCTTTTTAAAATATTCCACAGATAAGTGATATCATATGGTATTTGTCTTTCTCTTTCTGGCTTACTTTACTTAGAATGATAGTCTTCAGGTCCATCTATGTTGCTGCAAATGTAATTATTTTATTCTTTTTTGTGGCTGAGTAGTAGTCCATTGTATAAATATACCATAACTTTATCCAGCCATCTGTCAGTAGACATTTTGGTTGCTTCTTTGTCTTAGCTATTATAAATATTGCTGCTATGAACATTGGGGGTGCATGTGTCTTTTCAAATTAGAGTTCCCTCTGGATACATGCCCAGGAGTGGGATTGCTGGATCATATGGAAAGTCCATTTTTAGTCTTTTGAGGAATCTCCATACTGTTTTCCATAATGGCTGCACCAAACTACATTCCCACCAACAATGTGGGAGGGTTCCCTTTTCTCCACAGCCTCTCCAGCATTTATCTTTTGTGGACTTTTGAATGATGGCTGTTCTGACTGGTGTGAGGTGACACTTCATTGTAGTTTTAGTGTGCATTTCTCAAAGGGCAGTTTCTTATAGTCCACCAAACTGGGAACAATCATTTGCTATGCTCCTCGGTTTCCAGTACACCACAAACCAGATGTATCAAAGCAACTGAATCTGTACAGACCACAGTGCAAACTGGGTCTAACTTCTTATTATAAGAGCAGTTTCTTAAAGATTCCACTTGAGAGGAATGTTACCATGGAGGATGGTTTGTAAAGTGTCTGGAAATAAGGGACATGGGCAGGGTAGAAAAAGACACTCAAAGAGATGTAAAGACGTGTGGCCTAAGATTGGACAAAAAGTATGAAAGCAGAAAAGGTAAGCAGTACGTAGAAGTCTATATTGGTTGCATAAATTCTAAAGTAAGATTTTGCTTGCCAGCTTTTCAAACATAGACTTAGAACTCTTCTTGGTGATTCTGGTTTCCAAGGATCATCTGAATCACCTCACCTGTTGGAATTCTCCTTGCTGAATTGGCTTAAATGTCTGGGGAGGACACAGCATTGGGTTCCAAGTAATTGCACCTTATGAATGAAAGGATATAATTACCAAGTTCACACCCAACCCTAAGTGTCTAAACAAGCAACAAAATTTCCATGTATTGATTCCTTCCTAAATTGCCGGGTACCACCCTTTGAAGTATTATTATACCTATTGTACAAATAAGGAGAGAGGTTCAGTAAAGTCAGGTGAAGGATTTGAACTCAGGTCTGTCTGAGTTTGGACCCAAATGCTTAAATGTTAAGCCTCTCTGCCTCTTTACTAGTTTGGATGCTTTTTTTGTTTGTTTTGTTTTTAATATAAGAAACAAATTTATTTAATGGCTATGAGTTAGCTCATGTACTCAGTAAGAGGGATTGAGAACCAGGCTCAGAATTAGAAGTTAGAACCACAAGCAAAATCACCCCCCAGAACTCAATCCAGTGAAGAGTCTGCAACTGCTCACATGGAACTTGAGATGCTGCAGACCTGGGGTCTTTACAAAAAATGGGGCAACCCCGATGGGAACATGAGCAGATTTCAGTCGCTCCCTGGTCCTTCTCTGCTAAATGGCAGACTCCACAGCGTAAATTAGCTTCGATAGCGAAGAATGAATGCAGAGCACTCTCTGAGGCAGTGCCTTTGCACCTAGAAAGGGCTACATCCCTGTCTTGTTTCCATGGAAGCCAGTGAGAGCCTGTCACTTAACGCTCAAGGCCACAGGTGGACTCCCCAAATCACTAGCATATTCATGACAGCCTGGGGGCTTGTATTTGCAGGTGAAGTAAACTCAGAAATACCAAAGTGGCTTGTTTTCTGCAGGACTAGGTCTGTTTGTATGTGTGAGTATGCATGTGTGAGTGTATGCGCGTGAAAGAGAGAGAAAGAGACACAGATCATGTGTCTGCCGCCTGATGATAAATGTACAAGAAAGGATTTAGGTGAAAAGAACATTGGAAGGGATACATTATTGATCATACTGGAAAAAAAATCACTTTTTTTTTTCTTACAAACTGCTCACCACTTTAAGTCATGATAAAGCAGTTGGAAAAGAGTTATCTGATTTTATTCCTAAACCCCATGAAATTCAACTGATTATCTCTCTCAGATTAGTTCCAATTTTGAAATTGGCGTGGAAGGTTGTTATCACATTTTAAAAGGAATCCTAATTTATGCCAATCATAAAGTTCAAGTTCTTCGGCCATTTCTCACACTTCCCTTGGCATCTACCTGTCCTCTCCATATACTGCAAGATCATGACAAATCGAGTAACATCTCAGACTTCTTTACACAACAAAAAGAATGATAGGCTTGTCTTAACCATTGGACACCTTAATGGTTACTGAAACTGTGCAGTTTGCTTTTCTTTGATGACGATGACACTGACTGTCCTTATTTTCTCTTTGTCTCTTCTGACATGAGCTGTAATAGCAGTTTATGTAAAATTTGCACTCTTGAAGCGTCTACATGGAGAAAACTTTGTATTATGCTGCCAGAGCCTGAGAGAACACAGAGTAGGGCTGAGTTTCCTAAAATTGGTAAGGAATTTGTCTATGAATTCAATTTAAATGAATTGGAATATCACACTGAAATATTTTATTTGGCGTCTCTGCAATTCAAATGATCGCTTCTGTGCTCCTTTTGAATGAGTTCCATCGCCTGCAGCCTCCCTCTTCTGTCTCAGAACCTCAGAGCTGTCCGCACTCATTAGACTTGGAGTGCTGCGAGCTTCCCATCGCTTCTTTAAACATTGGTCTCCTTCCACGTGTATCATTTATGTTCCATGTGTCTGTTTCAGAAAAGTATTTTCTTTCTTTCCTCTCCGGGATAGAGATGGGGATTTGTGGTTAAAATTACATCTCATGTGCTCCATGCAAAATCTGAAATGCAGCAGCCTTTGCCTAGAGAAGGTTTGAGAGCACTCCTGTGCTAACAATGGCTCCAGTTTTCAGGGCCCATCTATTCGTCTCTTGCCTTTTGACTTTAACAGGGTTTAATTAAGCCGTCTTGATTTATTACTATTATTTCTTCTCAGTTGCATTAAAAACTGCAGCTACTCCTTAAATGTCCTGTGTATGAACGTCATAAACTTCCCTTTCCAGCTATGACTGTGATTCCAGGGACTTGTTATAACATTTCTCCAGAATATTTCATGGTATTTTTTAAAGTGTTGAAAATGACAGTAGTGCTCTCTATATACTTGTTTTATTTTAAATCCCCAATTAAAATGATGTGCAAAATGGAGGCAATAGTGAATATATTTCAAAACCATGGGAAGGTGATTTCCTCTCCCCCAGGTCATTGATCCCTGTAACTACATATGCTCCATAATAATGATGGCCACTATTTATTAAGTGTCTGAGGTAAATCAGGCAAGCATTGGGTTAGGAATATTATCACACTGAATTCTTAGAACAATCCTATCAGTTATTGTTTTCCCCGTTTTATCCATGTAGATACTCGTTCACAGCCAAAGAACTTGCCTAAGTGGCACAGCTAGTGTCCCATATTGAACCCAAACACATCTCCCTCCAAAACCATAGCTCTTGTCTCCTCCTCTTTTTACTTTGCTCTCTCTTTAACTGTGTTTAAGAACAGGGTCCTACGGCCAACAGGCACATGAAAAGATGCTCAATATCGCTAGTTATTAGAGAAATATCAATCAAAACTACAATGAGGACCACCTCCCACCAGTCAGAATGGCCATCATTAAAAAGTCTACAAAAATAAATGCTGGAGAGGGTGTGAAGAAAAGGGATCCTTCCTACTCTGTTGGTGGGAATGTAAATTGGTGCGTCCACTATGGAGAACAGTATGGAGGTTCCTTAAAAGACTAAAAATAAACATACCATATGAGCCAGCAATCCCACTCCTGGGCTTATATCCAGGGAAAAGTATAATTCAAAAATTATACGTGCACCCCAGTGTTCATAGCAGCACTGTTTGCAATAGCCAAGACATAGGAACAACCTCAATGTCCATCGACAGGTGACTGGATAAAGAAGATGTGGTGTATATATACAATGGAATATTACTCAACCATAAAAAACAATAAAATAATATATGTAGGTATATGTATAACTGAATCACTTTGCTGTTCACCTGAAACTAAAATTGTAAATGAACTATACTTCAATAAAAAATAAAACTAAAAAATGAGATTCCAAACATAACAGCAACCAAAAATTATTATTTCTAGATATAAAAAAGAAAGACAATATCTAGGCATTAACCTAATAATTTTAAAAAAAGAATAGGGTCATAGTTGTGATAGTGCCTAGCTTACTTTCTCCTTTATAATTTTAATGCCTTTACATTGGTTTCCATATTTGTCTCTTAAAATGACTAAATGATGTGAGTATTAACTTCAGGAATCATTACTTAGCAGATCAGAGCTCATAATGTGTCCTTTCTGCTCTCTGCAAATTCTAACTGCTGTGGCAAATTGGTTCCGGTAACTGGGTGATCTATTTTGCCCCCATTCTGATGTTTCAATGTGAAAGAAAATGTTACAAAACTCCATGTTTTTTTGACTTATTGGAATGAAAAGAATCGGGTTGATCCAGAGCAGATCCGGGGTATGCCACTCACTGCTTGTGTAATCTTAGAATTGACTTCATTTCTCTGAGCCTCAGTATTAACATCTAAGGCAGTGACCAAGCAGTTGTCACTAGTCACGTATGACTATTAATTAAAATTAAATAAAATGTAAAATATAGTTACAAAACAAACTGTGGTTACCAGTAGGGAAAGTGGGTGAGGAGGGATAAATTGGGAGCTCAGGATTTGCAGATACTACTATATATAAACAAACAACAAGGTCCTACTGTATAACACAGGGAACTATATTCAATACCTTGTAATAACCTATAATGAAAAAGAATATATATATATGTATAAATGAATCACTATGCTGTATACCAGAAATTAACACATTATAAATCAACTGTACTTCAATTAAAAAAATTTTTTTTAATGTAGTTATTTAGTCACACTAGCCACATTTTAAGTGCACAGAGGCCATGGGTAGTATGGACTGCATTGGATGACACAGATACAGAACATTTCCAGCATCACAGACACTTGCACTAATCTACAACCTGGCGTCAGTGACCCCTTTCTCATAGAGCTATGGGGAGGATTAAGGTACTAGAAAACTTGCATAAAGAACTGAGCTTGGTGCCTCCTTGGGACAACAGAGTGACCCCCTAAAACAACGCCAGCTCTCTCGCCCCTCTCCCCTCATGATGTTCTCACCTGCCTTCATTTTCCTTTAGGGAAATCCTCATCTTCCCCTCATTTCTCCTTTGCCTCCTTTAAATTAAAAAAAAAAAAATTTTAAAATGATAACTAGATCTTTGGTGTTTGAACTAATATTCTCAAGATAACTTTTACTTAAAAAAAAATTAAGTAAGGACAAGAAAAAGATATCCAGTCACAGTGGAGCCAGTGTCAGGAAGAAGGAGAGTTCAGGCAGCAAGAAGCATATGTGGTTTATTAGATTCCAGATCCTCATCTAAAGCTTGTATCATGAACAACTTTTAGCCACAATGACATGCTTTCTCCACGGACTCCGTGCCTTCTGTAGTGGTCATGTATGTGGGACATCCTATTACTCTTTTGGGAAAAGCTCAAAACTCTTCAAAAACATATCCCAGGAAATTCTGTGCCTTAAAGAACACTCCTTCTCCCCCTCCTCTCCAGCTCCACAGCTAAGTCACAGCCTTTCCTTTTCTCTCTTATAATACTTTACTTCATCATCTACATCCAGTCCATTTCTAAGGACTCAGGTACTGCTTGGTGGAATCAATCTTAGGAATAACTGACAGTAAGACCCTAAGGCAGTAATGCCATAACTATTTCAAGCTTGATTTTCTTATTTGTAAAAATAAGGACATTTTAAATGAAGTACGTAAGCCTTTGAAGTATAATGAGTTGGCCTAAAAACAGCCCAAAATGGTCCTTGCTCAACTATTGACGCCGGGGGCTCATGCCCAGGCCAGCCATTGTCTGGGCACGCCCTTCCCTAGAGGGAGGGGACATCACAGTTGCTAAGGGACTGCACAGCATCAGCGTGTGTCAATAGACTCCTGAGAAGAGGATTTCCAGGAGAAAATCCAAATTCATGGATTTTTTTTTTTTTGACTGATGGAGTTGGTTTAAAAAAATCATCTTAGAGCACAGGAAAAGTAATAAAGAACAGGTGAGCTTTGTCACCCTCGACAGTGGCTACCCGGGAACCCGTTAATTGCTCTCTTCAGGTGATACAGATGGAAAGAAACCATCCAGAGAGCATGGGCCCTGAAACCCCCAAAGGGGCTCCTTGAGTTTTCTTTGGAGCTCAATGCACTTGTGGCACAGATGTGGCGTGGGAAGCTGTATTTAGTAGGCTTATCTATCGTGAATAATCCTGTTCAGACCAAATGGCTCCTCTGACCAAGAGCATGCGTAGGAGGGAATTGGGAGGGGCAGCTTCCTGCCTGGGCTGTCAGTTTATCAGTAAATACTTGCTTCATATTGACAAGGTTAAAGAAAAGTTTTGTTAGATGCTGGTTGATGTCTCTAAGAAAGTCGCTCCTTTGCTATGAAAATCTATCCTATCCATACAGTGCTTACTATGCGAGGGCATTGCTGAGAGTGTAAAATACAGGTTAGTTGATTTAATGCTCTCCATGATCCATGAAGTAGGTACTTTTCTTATTTCACATTTTCTAGGTGAGGAAGCTGAGGCCCAGGTTGCTTATGTAACTTGCCCAAGGTCATGCTTCTTGCAGGAGCAGAGTAGGACGGGAGCCCAGGACCCAGGGCCAGGTTCTTAACTGTGCACGCTGCCCTGGCTCCTCCGTCACTGCAAGATGACGTGATGCTCTCTTCTCGTCGTCAGCCCTGAGTATGCCTGGGCCTCTCCTCTGCCTTTCCGAGTCTTCTACTCTGTTACCGACATTCAACCCACTTCCACAGAAGCTTGGGACACTGCTCAGTGGAGCCGGTCTTAGAAACATTTTGCACTCACACTGCTCTGTGGAAAAAGCCTTAATCCCTGAGCCCTGGCCTTGCCATAGGCAGGTGCAGCCTGTTTTCTCTTTAATCAATTAGTAAAAACAGCTGTGTGCGTCTCCTAGGCTGACCCAGAGGAGCTGCTCTGAGTGTTGCATTAGTTGGCAGGGGGAATCCACACCATGAAGGCAGGGAGGGTGCTCCAAGCCTGAGAGGGAAGGAGAAGCCTAAGGAGGTCTCCAGCTCTGTCTTTCATTTGGCTCCATTTTGAAGATGCGGAAAGTGAGCGTAAAGGGGATGCTGATCAGGAAGGAGGTAAGACTTCATGCCGAGGCGGTAGGGGGATGTGATGAGGGGTGTGAGGACCCCTCGTTTCCCATCTGGCTGTTGCACTTGAGCAGTGTGAAGGGGTACCAGTTCCTCAGCGTCTTCTGACTTCAGATGTCTCCATCTTTAAAACAAGAATGCCGAGCTGGTTGACTTCTAGTAGTTCTAAAGTCCCATTCAGACTCCCCAAATTTGATTCTCTCCACCTTCTTCCATCATCTTACACTCCTCTCATTTAACGTATGTCTTTTTGGGTACTTGTGATGTCATCATTTCTCCGGAGCTTGCTCTTTGTGTCAGACTTCATTTAGTCAAAACACACCTCCTGAACCCCCCAAACCCACCTCCACCCAGTACCCCGCTCACATCTTTAGTCATAGTTCTCTTACTTTTCCCGGTCCATTGCTCTAAACTTTTTTCTTTCACAGAAATAGTTTCTACCCTCTTACTTACCCTTATTAATTTGAACTCCTTTCTACTTTTCTCAAGCAATCATTACATGAACCTAGCTGAACCCCCAGAAGCTGGAAGCAGTTAGTCATTAAAATCAGGCCCAGAACTTGAAGGTTATTGAATAAGCAGAAACAGGAGAATTATTTAGCCTAACACCATGAAATTCATCTCACTTACTTTATTTTTCCCTTGTCTTGCTGAGTTTTTGGGAGAATATGGGAGGGGATTATCTAAGCTGAGTGACAAGGGGGGGCTTTAGGAAGTTTTTCTTGTAGGCAGGGTCCAATTTCTGCAAATGGATTTTAAAAAGTTTGTAAGGCCGATTCCTTTAATCATTCTGGGCATCAAGAAGCTAAGTTCTGCTGCTTCCTCCTCATCCAGGAGATGAGGTGCCTTTTTGTTGTTGCAGCCATTCTTTTAGGCTTATTTCACTAGGTGTTGTTTGTTGGACTAATGTCCTTATTGCCAGGAGGTATAATTAGCTCTAGCCTCAATCTGAGAGGTGTGATGGGAGGAACACGGACAATTCACTGGTAGTAAATTCTCCACACAAATACTATGTTCAGTTTTCAGGTAGCTGGGTTTGTTTTTAACAAATAGTTACAAAGAACAACACATGGGTCAAACTCTACCTGCTATTGATCATGCTTGTTTCAACTAGTTGTCTAAGGTAGATCATTTCTGAAAAAAAAAAGGGGGGGGGTTGCTGGCCTTTTGCACAGGTGTAGCTATTAGAGAGTTTCCTAAGTATCTTGAGGTTAGAATGAAAGAGAATCAGGTGAGGCTGTGAAGGAGAAAGTCTCGGTTGTCGCTGGTTTTGTGTAGTAGGTACTTAATAAGTATGTGTCACAGAACAAAACCGAGAGAAATAATGTCCAAGAGAAGTGATGATGTTCCCCCCTGAGGTTATTAAAGCATTAAATAGATTTATTTTTCAAGACCACCCAACTAAGGTCAAATGTGTAGGCTGCTTACATGAACACTATGGTCTGAAACATTTTTTCATTCCCCAGATGGCCAGAAGTAGTACCATTTCTCGTGGTCCGGAGAACCAGGGGTCCGAGAGTCACTATTCAATTCTCTTTAAACCACCATGCTGCTCTTACTCACTTTCGTATTTACATGGCCACTGCCTGTTCTCGTTCAAAATTGCCTTGGGTCCACCTGTTGCTATTTAGACTGAGTCTGCGGTATGAAGTAGTTACATCTGTGAACAGGGAGTCGCCTCCTTCTTGGCTGATTTCCCCGATTAAACTACATGTTTCACCAAGGCGGAGGGCTGGAGTTCTTCATCTTTATATTCCAGGAGCCTGGTACAGAGCTGGTGCTTAACAACGATTGTTGGATGGATGCGTCTTTGTGATAGTTGTGCTTCCAAAATGAAGGCGAATTGTGTGGGTAAGCTGGAAAGCCCCTTGATACTTTTGAGTTCCGATGATTCTGTCTCATCTGTGACCAGGAGACAAGCCAACTAGGAATTTTTGCCTGATTTTTCTAAGCAGCCCCTCTAGACATTCCCCCTAAATTACAAGGGGAAAGAAAGGTCATTCTCATATGTGTATTTTTTGTGAAGTCAGTCTTCTGTATCATCTCAGAGGGTAAAGTACAATACATGTCCTAGGGAGAGACCACCAACTGACTGGGCTGACATCCCTACACACTTGAAGACGCAGGCATGCGTGGAGTCCTGTTGTGGCAGGAAGCAGAGATCAGGGTTGCAGAAGAGTGATTGTGGCTTCTGGAGCCTGGTTGCCTGGATTCAAGTTCCAGTTCCACCACTCGCTGATGTTGTGAACATGGGCAAGCCACATCATCTTTCTGTGCCTCAGTTTCCAAACAGGAAAAAGAAAATAATACCAACCTAATCGTTATGTGTATCCATCAGCTAATATACGTGGAGCACCTGGCACCGTGCTTGTAAACACCTCGTAAGTGTCAGGTATTATTAGCATTCCCCACTTACCGGCCATGCAGCTTTGGTCAGTTGCATTCTCTTGGCCATCATTGCTTAACTTTTAAAATGAACCTAATAATACCTTACCTACCTCGAGCCAAGGAGCTGGGACCCAAGACTCCCTACTTTCCGTGAAATTGTACTGGTGTCTGTGGGTACGGAGAGGGTGCTGAAACTTTGTAATTCCACTCCATGCTGGAGCATGGAAGAGCCACCAGCCTCTTCCAATTTGTGCCCCATTTTGCCCAAATCTGCTGAAAGTGCTTGGAAAGCTGTTCTGGGAATCTTCTGGAAATCAATAATGATGCCTGAGAAACTGGAGTCTTCTCAGTTAAAAAGCACCAAGTACGTGCCCCGACTCCTCCCCTCTCTCGTGTATCAGCTGGTCTGCATAGTTCTTCAGAAGACCCATCTTGCGATCTGGTGTGATGATTCCTTTCTTCTTCTTTCTTGAAGCAGAAGTGTGATTTTATCGATGGGCATTTCCTCTAGACAGGAAGTTTGCTCTGAGACTTAAATGGCACCAATGAATTTTCCTGTGTGTTATCGTGTGGCCTTTTGATTAAGTGTGACCTATTTAATAATCCCAAAATACACTGATCAGGAGCAAACAGGGAACTACCCATTTAGACATAAGGTCAAATCAGGGATTAGGATGTACTGACTTATCTTTCCCACAGGGGTTGATGGGATATAATAATATGTACCCTTTTTGCGTGAGGGTTTCTTTTGAACACATTGGTAGAAATTTATTACTGAGATCAGAGTTTCTCAGTATTAATATTTATTGGGGAACATGATTCAAGTTATCAGTGTGGGAGCTACAGCCATTCCCTGCTGCAGATCAAGCAAGACAGTTGTTTTGCTTGTGGCTACAGCTTCTTTTTTGCAGAGTAAATTTCTGTTTGCATTTAACTCTGCGGCTCAATCTTCTTGCAGCTTCACTCAGAGAGCCAGTGATTGCTATTAAGCCATGATTACTACTAAGCCAGTTTGACTCTCCCGATCCAGCACAGTGCCTTGTCCATCCCAGGTGCTTACTAAATGCCTGCTGACTAGATGGGATTTGAAAAACACCGAGACCTTCAGGTGCGACAGGAAGCTGTCCCAAGAGGCAGCTATGCAGCTAGGAAACAGAGCTGTGATTTTTCCATGCCCTTCACTGCCAGGTTCCCAGCATATAATCAGTGTTGGAAACTACACTGAGCTGATATTTGGTGGTAGTTTTGTCCGTCCTGTTTCTGTTTTTGGCAAGTTGGGTCTGTGACAGAGACCTGACTGATAGGGACTGTTCAGATGTTTGGCCCCTTCGGGGAATGTGGCTCCTTGGGGACCTCTGATGAAGTGCTTTGCCTAACAAGGCAGGTTGTGTGTTTCCGTGTATCATGCCAGGTTTCAATTTGTTGGTTGGACTGCTGAAGCAGAGAGGGGTGCCCTTTGGCCAGCAAGATTGCTAAGAAAGCCAGGAAGTCAGAGCTGCTGAGCAGAAGCCGGAGGTTGGCACAGTGTGGAGGGTTATCATTCCTGCCGGGCCGGAGCTGTTTACTCTGCCACCCTAAGGCTGGTGACCACTGGGCGTGGTGGGCGTGCTTGCCTAAGTACCTGTTTGTAGAGCACGGAGACACCCAGCTAAGCTAAAACAGCAGTAACCTGAAACCAGTAGTGTTGGTTTTCCTGCTCCAGCTCTGGCAGCTAAAATCTGCATTCCAGATGAAACCTGCAGGGAAGCGGAAGAAAAAACTTTAAAAAAAAAAAAAAAAAAAAAGCTTCAACGGCAGTAAATTAACTGCTTTTGAAGGTCCCGGCATTTTGAGATGATCTATTTCTTTGATTTCTTTGCTTTAGGCTTTGTATGTGGCTGTGGGTCTGTGTGCACTGCTGTTTTTTTGTTGTTGTTGTTGTTGTTTTGTTTTTTGGTGTTTTTTTGGCTTGGATGGCACAGGCTTCTGACCATGATTTAGGTGGCAAAAAAGGGCCGGTGAGAAGTATGCCAGTCACTTTCTTCTGATTCACTTTTGAATTTCTTGGGCAGCTCCGGGGGGTGCTGAGGGCTGTCAGGATCCGCTTGCCGGCTCAGCACTTGTGGAGCCTCACTTGCTCACCAGGGAGGAAGTTGAAAGAGACCAGGAGCAGGGCCGGCCGGCACTGGGGCGGAGCTCGTGGCAAGTCCTGGGCTGGGATGCCTGGGGGCAGGCTGACTTCCCCGACGACAAAAAGCCCTTTGTCCCCGGGAATAAATACGGAAGTCCCCGAGGAGCAGCCTCCCCAGGCCGTGTGTAGTAAGGTGCGCAGCCTCCGCGGCTTCTGCGCATAAAGCTCCTCGGACTGTTTGCAGTCGCCCTGGGCGCCCCATCACCGCGCGAGCCGGAAGGAGGGCTGGGAGGGACGCGAGCCGGGCCAAGTGTGCTCGCTCTGCGGCTCAGCCCTACTGGCCTGTCCTGTTGCTCTCCGTCCTGGAAGCTAAGAGCCGATGGAGTGGAGAAGCTGAGCAAGCAGGGGAAGGGAACAGAAGTCAGAACTTCCACCCAGGGCACTGCAGTGACATGGAGGACGTTGGTAGCGCTCTGAATGGCAGTGATGGCTCGGAACCAGGACAACCCGAAGCCAGGCTTGACATGGCCCAGTCGATCCTAAGTAAGTTCTCTATGAGATCCCTGTTTGGGTTTACGAGTAAATTGGAAGCTGTGAAGCCTGATGAGGAGGATGCGGTGCTGAAAGCCTTCCGCAGTTTGGTCGTGGATCCCACGCCTCAGCCGACTGAGCCCAGCTGTGGCCCGGATCCGCGCAAGGCAGAGGCTCAGGCCCCACCTGACCTCGGAAGTGATGAGAAGACTGGTAGGGTAGAGACCGAGTCGGAAACGGAGGGAAGTCGGAGAGAAGCGGAGGCAGAGATTTCTCTCCCTGGTCAAGAGCTGCTTCCACTCACTCCTTTGAGTGTGAGCAGAGACCGTGTCATTTTGGTTCGTGGGACCCTGGTGAACACCACCAGTGATTCCGACTCTGATGAGGGAGGCCAGGAGCCGAAAGAGGGAAGCAACGCTCCCGGCCCCAAGTCCCCTGGTGTCTTTTTATCTGAACCATCTGAGGCGCTCCAAGAAAAGCCAGGAGATGATGGGGAAAATATTGACACTGGAGAAAGGGGTGACGCAGAGCTTTGTGCAAAAGTTCCTCAAGGGACTCCACCAGAGACAAGTGGCAAATCGGAACCTGAGGATGCTGGCCTTCAGACAAAGCACAGCCCCAGCCAAGGCCAAGCTGATGAAGAAGGTTCCAGAGTTCTGTCTGTGGTATCAGACCAGAACGCAAGTGTTGATGTCACTGAGAAGACCTCTTCTAAAAAAGAAGTCCCTGGAGAGAGGTCCTTCCAGCTTCCAGCTTTTTTTAGTGGGTTCCGCGTGCTGAAGAAGGGAGCGACAGCCGAGGGTGGGGAGACCATCACTGAAATTAAACCAAAGGATGGGGACCTGGCTCTGCTCAGGTTAACTCAGCCTGTGCAGAGGTCCTTAGCGCAGGCAGGGCCTCAGACAGTGAAGACTGGGGAGAAAACAGATGATCCGAAGGCCACTCCCACTCTCCTGGAGCAGCTCTCTCAGCTGCTCAGCATCGACGTTCCCAAAGCAGAACCGAAGGCAGAAGACCCTGAGCAGCCCAGCGGGGAAGACATGGGCTGTAGCGCTCCCCAGGAGAGTGAGAGCAGCCCGGGAGGAGCCCCCTCCCAGGGTGGAGAGGTGAAGCCAAAGCCGCCGGAGACTGCCTTGGAGGCCTTTAAAGCCTTATTCATCCGTCCCCCCAAGAAGGGGACCACAGCTGACACCTCTGAGCTAGAAGCTCTCAAGCGCAAGATGAAGCATGAGAAGGAATCTCTAAGAGCTGTGTTTGAGCGGTCCAAGCCACGGCCGGCGGACGGCCCCTCGGATTCCAAAAGCGTACGTAGCTTTGGGCTTGGGGTTTTGTTATAAACTGTGAGGCTGCTGTGTTTCTTTTCAGGTTTCTTGTCGAGGGGAATCCCAGTTCCCTACTGTTAGTGACCCTCTTCTAGGTGAAAGATGATTATAATCAAATTGTTCTTGTAAGGAGTGCAGAGTTGGACAGAAGCATTTTCTTTCTTATATTTTTCTGGATTGTTGTAAGAAGGGTATAAGTAAACATGTACAGGTCAGAAAGGGAAACTGCCGCTCCGAGTTTAATCATTAATAGTAAATGTTCTTATAAAAACCAAGCAGCCTGAAGAATCAACGCAATATGGAAATACAGCCCAGGCTTCCCCACCACTTAATTATATCTCTGTGAAAACTGTATTTTTCCTTTGAAAATCTGCCACTTGGCAAAATACATGTCTGTGATGTGATTAAAATGTTCTGCCTTGGTTTCAAGGCCTCCTAATTGATTGAGCACTGGCTTTTGTATGAGACTTGGGTTTTAATTCTAATTCTGTGGTTTCCTGCCTGGGTGACCTTGATTGTCTCTGAGCCTCAATCTCCTCGTCAGCAAAATGAAGAAAATAACCTTCATCTTATATGGTTGTGAAGATTAAATGAAGTTAACAAATGGTAACCATCTAATTAATGACAGCTGTTACTATTATTTTAAAATTTCAGGTAATTTGTAAAGACTAGCAAACACCTGTCCTATGGAACTTAAAGGTTCGTAAGGGCAATGAATAGAACTTCTTGTTTAGTATGAACTTGGCATACAATTATCATTCCCTCTTAAATATTTGATCAGTTAAAACATTAAATTTAAAGGTCTTTGGAAAAATTATCTTGGGTTGCAGTTAAAAACTAAATAAAACATAGCATTCTCCTAGTTGTAAAAATCAACCCCTATAAAAATACCTTGAATGTGAAAGCCATCTCATTCATTTATTTTTGTAGGAAAGAAAAGAATTGAAATGATCAATGTGGACTGCCTAGAGAAGTGTATCTTGGCCTATACCTAATGTTTATGGAAAATGCAGAACTGGTCTTTCTATTATAAATAACTCTGGAGTTGTTTGGGATACATTTGTAAACATTCCTATAAATGTAACCTTATAGTGCATTTGTACCTATAGCTTAAAGTATATTTGTGATTTTCTTAAGAAAAAGTTATATGATAAAACTTTATTGAAGGTTGTGCAATACTTGGCCTTGAGTCTTTGTTTTCACGCCAACTGATCACTTTACATTTCTGGAAGAGGATCGTACTGTAGTGACACGTTTCAGTTACCGTGAATGAGGGCAGTGTGCAACTGGCTACTGAAATTAACTTTAGAGTTAGAGTTAGCACGCTTGTTCTCGGGAATGGGTAGTTCTGGCCACATATCATTTAACTGATTCCTTTCTTTGTCCACTTTTTTCAACAGCCTGACCACAGCCCCACTGAGCAGGATGATAGGACTCCTGGCCGACTCCAAGCTGTCTGGCCACCCCCGAAGACAAAAGACACAGAAGAAAAAGTGGGATTGAAGTACACTGAAGCAGGTAATGTGAAAAGAAGCTGGGCACCCAGGAATGAATCTCTTGATGCAACGGCTATTCGTTCTAGCTCAGTAGACTCTGAGAATTTGAGTTTTTGTTTCATTAGAAAATGTAATGCTGAAGCCTTTTCTTCTTGGTTTCTCTGTTACAGTGAACTTTTGCACACATATCATTAGTGGATCTCTTAGAGATGAAAGGTGAATGCAGTGGAATGAATGAAGGGGGGGCACATGTGTAAAGTAGGGGAACCTTTGGGGACCTGATGGAGAAGGTAGATTACAGATGCCTCAGGAAGCAGGTGGCTGGCCCGCATATAAGCCTGTGTGAGCCGGCAGGGTTGCTGGAAGAGGCAGAGTGTGAGTCCCCAGGGCTGTAATCTGATTTGTTCTTTCTCTTTGAGTAGTGCTTTTAAGCTACAGGAACCTTGTGCACAGTGACTGCATAGTTACCATATCAGTTACTCTCACTTTTGTTAGACAGAGCTTTATTTAACGCATGGCCAATTTTAAAGTGGTCTAACTCTCGGGAGACCTTCCCAGGAGCTTTGCTTGAATATATTCAAATAGAATGGGAATCTAGATATTTTTACTCTTTAAATGAAGGGGTCACTTGAAATTAAAAAAAAAATGAGAGGATGATATATTTTAATTGTATGTGTGTGTGTCTGTATGTATCTCTCGTGAAACCTCTTCATCTTCCTGATGTTTGAAGATGACCTGTACAGGCTTAGGTTTTGCTGATTGTCTTAGGGTGTGTGTGTGTGTGTGTTGTCAGTTGGTTTGGTTATACAAAAATACTTCATTCCTATTCATTGATAGACACAAGAGGATAAAAGTTGGGGTGGTTTAGTAATATATGGGCTTTCCTGCAGGATCATAAAATTACTTTCAGTGATTGAACACACATATGACTCAGTTCTACAACCTGATTGCATTTAGCCTTCACTGACACTATTGCCAATTTGTGACTTCCTCAAGACATCAACTACGTCATAGCATTTTTTTCTGCAGTACTTAGTTTTTATTCTGTAAGTCCTCATAGGCTCAGTGAAAATATATAAAGCTATTTCATTCTTCTTGCCTACATTGGATTTTTCTAAAATTGGAATGCTTCTAATTGCAATATCGAACCACCTCCCAAGTTGTCTTTCTCATGATCTAGCACAATTTGGTGAAAAGTACTGAAGTTTGCTTTCATGAAAAACCAGAATCCTGTGAATTCCTTCTCATAGTTGACTTTGGTCATCTCTTGTCCCTACCAGTGTATTATGGCAGTCTTCCTTGTAAGATGAGGATTTGCTCAGTTGAGAAGGAAATAAATGTCGTAAATGGCTTTTCAATATACTTCAAGTAGTATTTTGGTGCATTTATACCTCTATGGAGATTCCTTAGTCTTTGTGCTTGTCCTCTTCCATTTCCAGGAGCTCAGAAGAGAGCTGTAATTACCTCTCAGTGTAATTAATTACACTGAAAGTCAGTGGCTTTCCCACTATCTCTCTCTCTCTCTTTTTTTTTTTTTTTCATGGGATGTGTGTTCTCAGAGCTCTGGTCTTGGATGAGATGGGGGATGAGAGGGAGGAAGCGGTGAATAATAACAGTTCTCTTGGGTGGGTTCTGATGGCACAATGACACCTTGCGACAGAAAGAAGGCTGGCTGTTGTCTGGAGAAGGCATCTAGGTCCCCAGCCAGCTCCCAGGGGTGGCGGTACTGCGGCTGACTTACAGTGCTCCCAGAGCCTTGTAGTGCTAATTACTCTGCTGATACACTTTAGGGGGAGGGAGTATCCAAGAAGATACCCCATGCCTGCAGGAAACTTATTTTTACCCCATTGCTCGATACCAGCATATGGTTGCTTTGTCATTTATTGCTAATCTTGAGGAAGTTAACATTTTCCTTGTGATTTCCTTAAACGCTGTAGTTGAGAAATCTGGAGTCCTAGAAGCATTTGGCTTGTAGCTTAAGACATTTTGTGGTATTTCCATTGGTTTGCCTGCCCCTAGGGAAATAAGTAAGAATTGCCGCTCTGTGTGGAGCCTACGAACAGAAAAATTAGATCTAAAACATTTCTAGGTGTTTGAAGTCTTACACCTTAACATCTTCTGTGCTTTTTCTTTTTTTCTGGCATGCATTATTCATTAAGTTAGTGAAATGGGAGATCAAGACCCCAGCATTCATATTTCAAGTGCGCTATTGGAATTCGGTGCTGTCGGCATCGAAGCCCAGTCCTTGGCAGAGCTGGGAATGAGATGGTGTTTTCCATCACGAGTCTCTCACTGTCTTTGTGCTGCCCTCGGCCTCTTTGGACTTGCCACTGCTTGTGTTTCCCTCTCTTCAGAGTTTCTCGTTCAGTGATCTTTTTCTGAGGCCTTGGGAGATCACTTAATATAGTAAACTTACTTTTTTTTCAAGGATACAAAGAAAGAGCTGATATAAGGGAAGCTGTCCCTTTAGTCTATGGCTTCTAGAGGCCTCTTAGCCATACGGGGGCAGCTGACCACTGCTGCTGGTGCCTGCTGCCAAGGATGCTGTCTCCTGCCGCCGCCAAAGCCACCAGCATCGCCTGTAGCTGTGACACTTGGCCGCTGAAGCCTTTGGCTCCCACTGGAGCCACTGATTCCATCCTGATGACACTGTGATCCCCCTCAAGGACACTTCCACTGCCGATCTGTGAGCTCTTGGAACGTAGGTGGTGGGCCAGTTGAGAGGAGCACTAGCACTCCCCAGAGCTGTCACTCGGGGGTCTTGCGGAGATGCTGCATTTGACAGCTTACCATGCAGGGAGGGACCCCAGTGTTAACTCACTGCTGTGCGTGAATTGCTCTGCTCAAGTGAACAAGAGTCACTTTCTCCCACGTCCTGTGCTGTCCTTTCATATGTTGTTATCAGTGCAGTTCTGTGTTGTGTCTGGGATGCCTCAGAGCAATTTTGAGTGAAAAGAGCATTCTTCCTCCTGTTCCTCGGAATTGGGCTGGGGGCAATCAGGGACAGACCCCACGTTCTTCTCAGAATTGTCTTTCCTCCTCTGAGTACAGGAGCTTGCCAATGAAACAAGCTTGTGGGATAGTCTTGCTTTTTTTAGGAAGAATCTTTTAATGGGATCTTGACATCCTTAAATGGTTAATCAACTCACTTGAGTTGAGGTCCCTCTGCTGCAGACCAGAAACATCTGGAAAGAATAAACTTGACTACCTTGTGAAGCTCGGAGCAAAGTCAAACCCAGTCACAGCCAAGTGAAAAGGTGTGTTATGAATCAATACAAGGGGAACCTAAAAGAAAAATATCTGCCTTTCAATGTGAGGTGGCAAAAGCACTGTGTCTTGTGAGAAATAGAGAACCTGTGTTCTAGTCTAGTCATCCTCTGTCCTGTACACGGGGGTTATTTAAGGGTTAGTAACATGCCCAAAATCTTGGGAAAAAAGGACTGGAAATTAAAGGATCTAGGTATTGTAGAATAATGAAACCATAAAGATAACATGGGGTTAAACTTATTATCAGAAACTTGAAAGAAAACGTTTTCTAAACTGTATTAAGACACTTTTTCCTTTTGCTTTGTGAAGTATAAATGCACTTTGCCATATTTGTTTTTTCTTTGGATAATTATATTTGCTCTTACTGTATCACCTAAGGTCCTGTCTGGAATCAGGTGAGGATGATTTGATTGAGAGTTGGTTGGGGACTATTTACAAAGGTGTGGGCAGGGTTTGGGGAAAGCAGTGAGAGATGGAGCAGCACTGGGCTAGTAATAGTAAGAAGGGTTTACAGCCCTGGACCTGAAGGGGAGGGGCCAGGAGAAGGTTCTGGGAAACCCAGAACATCAGAGGCAGGCTGAGGGGTGTGGAGAGGCCTGCCCAACAGGACCTATGGCCTTCAGGGGAGAGACGCAGCCAGTCCACAGGGACCTGACAGGGGCAGGGAGCTGGGGGAATAAATGCCTTGATTTTCTTCTCTTGCTTTCTGGTCTCCTGTCATCACTCCCCTTATCCAAACCCAGAGAAGTCAGAGGACTGGGAGCCATGTTAAGCTGGACAGCAGGGCCCAGAAGTGGGGGGAGAGTGGATCTGGGAATCAATAGAAGATGCTCAGCATGGTTACACTGCCAGCAGACTCCAAGTGAAAGAAGGTTCTAAAGCTTGTCAGTTGCTGGAGCAGAATTGGCAGGTGTTCCTCGTTACGCCTGACCACACAGGGCTCTGATGCAAGGACACCGGTAAAGACTCGTGTCTTTCATCCTGTGGGAGGGTTATGTTTTCTACTCCAGTCAGCTCATGGAAAGTATAATGGTTGTCGCTCAGAGCCTTGCTCTGGGTACGCCTACTTCACCCTGGCGTAGAGGCTTTGTTGACTGATTTCAGAGATCTTCCACGTGCTTTCAGTGTTTCCCGGTCTTACAAAATAAAATAATATCGAAAATAGCCAGAAATACCATAAAGCAAAACAAACTCTCTGTAATGTGTTTCGTAGAGAAGTCATTGCCACCGTGTTGAATTACAACAGGCCTATGTAAATTTGATACTTACATTTTTTTATCACACTGAATAGATTCTTTTTTATACCTGAAAATGTGACTTTGATTTTTCCTACATTTGAACAATGATTATATTTACAGAGATTTTTGTCTTTTCAAGTTACTATAATAATGAAAATAATGCTGTACATATTTTTGTTCATCAGTGCTTTCCTTTAATTAGAATAAATTCCTTGCAGTGGAATTGCTCAATAGAAGTGTATATATATTTTAAGGTTTTTGGTGCATACTTATTGCCAAACTTAATTTTTTTTTTGTAGATTTCTTCCCAGCATCTGTATGTGTATGTGTGGTGTATATGTACGTTAAATTGATTCCACCTTTCCTAGTTTTCTATGTGCCAAACTCAAATTTTAATCTAAAATTAATCAGTATGAAATTAAGACTTTGAAAACACTGAAAATATTTTCCCTCTTATCATTCCCTTTTAATTTCACTTACACTTTATGGTATATAGAAGTTTTAAGTTCTAACATAGTCTAACTACCCTCATTTTGTTGTATAGCTTTTCTTCTGGCTTTAGACCTCCCCTACTCAGAGATCGTCTGTATTTTTAAATTTAAGTAATTTCTTTCCACCAGTTTCTTTACGTCTCTTCTTTTTTTGATTTCATATAAAAAACTTACTTTGGTGCATAACCTGAGGTAGGGATCTCAGACAACTTCTGCTTTCCTGAGTAGCTAGTTGTACAGCAGGCTTCTGGAGTAACTGTTCCTGTCTGTGCTGAGTCTGGGGCTGTCGGGCTTTCTGTTCTCTTAGTGTTTGTGTCTTGTACTGATCTTAATTATTGCAGCATTATAATAACTCTCAGAATCTGTTCAAGTTCTCATGCATACTTTTAAAAACTGCTTTTAGTTTTCCTCTTATTGATTCTTCCAGAAAACCTTAGTTTACCTGGTCAAATTTCAAAAGGATTCCTTTGGGTTTTTTAAATTGGAATTGCATTATTTTATACATTAATGTGAAGGTGGGGATGAGAATTGAGATCTTTAAAATGCTTAGTATTTCTATCTAGGAACATACCTTGTGAAACTATTCAAGTTTTCCTTTTTGACTCAATAAACTATCTACCTACCTACCTATCTATCTACCTATCTATCTATCCTATCTATCTATCTATCTATATCTCGTACTTTGCTTCTAAATGTATTCCTAGGTATATTATTTTTTGAACTACGTGATATGAAGTTGAATCTTACGATTTATTTTCACTAAAAGTCAAATGCATTCCTAAGAATCTAGTGACTCCTGCACATTAACTGCTTTATAGATTTCCCTCCCAAGGTCAGAGCTGGACTGAGTGAAGGGCACATTAGGACTGACTGACTGATCTTAGGGGTACCATCCCTCAGTTTTACTCTGGTTAGTGATTCTTAATATTCTGAGACTCCTTTAAAAACCTAATGATGATAGAAAGCTATGGAAGAAGACACTACACTTAATTTTGCTTCTGTAGTATTTCGGGCCTCTCCTACCCATCTGTGGACATCACCACCCTAGGTTTAGATGAAGAAACTTTGCTGCAAACACATGGCCCAGAGCTGGGCTTCTTTTCCTATTCATCTCCGATTTTGTTTTATGATGGATGGCGTGAAACATCTCATTATTTATTATGGTATTTAAAAAATGTCATAATATGTGCCTCAGCATCCTGAGAGGAAATAAAGTTAATGTTTGTGAGATTGAAACGGTACCATTTGGGAAACTGACAGTGGCTTAATTACCCATCGTAAAAAGGAGCATGAAAGTACCAAGAAGGAAAGCACTCAGGTTTTCTGAAACAAAATGAACTGTGCATATTTGATTTCTCTTTCAATGTGCATCTGGAAAACTCCTCTCACCACGGGCTGCACCTCAAGCTGGCCTGGGGCTGGGGCCTGGCCCATGGATGGCTCTGCTAAGGGTGAGCACCATGGCTTTTGTACAATGAGAACCCAGTACCAGGCGTCACGGTTATTGGGGCAGGCAAGCTGCCAATGTGTGTGGCATCTCTTGGGGCTTCCTCACATCATCCCGAACCTGGGAGTAGTTCAGAAACATCCCTATTTAGACTATTTTAGATAAGCCTCCTTCAGTTTAATAAAGATCTGCCTACTTTCTGGTCTGTTGCTATTTTGAGTTCCCTTGGTTATAAAGTGATAGAGCTGTTTGTCATCCTTCCTGGTGAGTCAGACTTCGTTGCCTCACCAGCCAGGGAGAGCTATAAATATCTTGGAATATTGTGGTCTGCGTACTTTTAAAAATTTCTTCACTCATAACCAACAGGCTGCATTAGCCATGAATGAATTTTCCCTTAACATCGTGCGTCTAGACAGATAGCCTAAACATCTTCTTTCACTGTCTAGGTAATAGGTTTGCTTCTTATACCTTTTATAGGATTTTGTGACATGTTACCATCACTTGTATGGAATTATGGTGATGGGCCGGAACTTGAGAGCTGTACAGACTAAAGACCAGGAAAGCCTTGCATTTTGTGGCTGTAGAAGGAGGGTGTACAGGGAAACTGGAGGTGACACGGGTATGTCAAGCTTCCACTGACTATAGGTGGGGGCTGTGGGGAGGGAGATTGACTTCCCTAGCACAGATGGGAACTAACAGTGGATATTAAGCAGAGGGAGTCCCCAAATGTGGACCAGCGACTCAGGAATCAAATGCTTGTGTTCCAGGAAATATTAGTGAACGTTTTTGGCTCAGGGGAGTTGAGGTAAAAAATTAAAATATAGAATCTGAAATTTTTAGCATATGAAAAAATTAGAGCTGGAAGCATCTTAGAAATCATTTTATTCATCTTACAAATGAGAGCCAGAGCTGTATGACTTACTGAAAGATACATGTAATTAATAAGAGCCGAAATCACAGTTGGAAAAGAACGGCAGCTTCAGATTGGGGGCAGGGGGTGGTTGGAGAGTGATGGATTTTTTTTTTTTCTGCCAATATACCAACAAAGATCTGGAGGGGAAAGCACACACAGGATCAGGAGCATTTGAGAATTATGCTTGTTATTAGAAAGCAAAGAATTATGGGACCGGAGTGAGTCCATCTGAGTAATAAAGGAGAGAGCATATGAGGACCATACCGGCTCACCAGACACATCCACAGAAATTGACTGGGTCATTGCATGCTGCTTTTTGACTCATAAAAATAAAAAAGGGTTTTTTTTTTTTAAATGGTATCTTTAATGCTCTCAAGGGTCGCATAAGCCATGTAAAGCAAATAAAAATGCTTCTGGTTTGCGAATTCTTGCAAAGTTCAGGTGGGGCTCATCACCGAGTGACAGTGTCTGTGCTGAAGTGTGGGGTGCACCAGTATTTGATTTTAGGAGGTGTGTGAACAAATATTTTCATTGTAATAGTTACGTATTTCAGTATTTTGTGTTTCAGAGAAAATAAAATGAGCACTCAAATCCACTTTGAGGCTGCTTCGGGGGAGATGAGACTGGATTTTTTTTTGGGGGGGTAATTAGATTTATTATTTATTTTGCATTCTTTTTTTATTGAAGTATAGTTATTTATTTGTTTATTTATTTAATGACAGTACTGAGGATTGAACCCAGGACCTCATGCATGCTAAGCATGTGCTCTACCACTGAGCTATACCCTCCCCCACTGAAGTTTGATATGCTATATCATTTGCCCCATTTTCACAAATACCTCCCTTTAGTGTTTTTCTTTCTCATAATTTCTATCCAGGTGGCCCCATTTTTCTTGTCTCCCTTGAATCTTCCTCTATCACCAGCTGCCCAGTGCTCCAGATCCTCTAGGTAGCCATTTTGCTGTTCCACCGTTGGCACCCTCCTGTCCCAGACCCCACCATGTCCTTTCACTCGAAGGCCCCCTCTTGTCCGCCTTTAGTGTGCCCAGGTTGCCAATTAGCACAGCAAAGGAAGGGCACTCACTCCTTCAGATCCCTCCTCCATGGAAAGCAGCTGGGAAAACGTACACTTTTTCCTCCTCTGTAGACAGAACAAAGACTGTACTTCTGAGAAATAACTAAATGCAAAGCTTCAATATCTAAACTCTTGGGCGTTGCTCCCCAGATAAAGGGAGGCACTGGAGGAATGAGTGAGAATATAAGACGAGAAAGGTAGAAGACCTTCACAGAGAGAAAGTAAAGTTGAATCAGGGAAATCTTAGGGGCATGCTTAACTTTGGAATTCCCTTTAGTTTGGGTTTCATGGATTTGAGCATCAGATAGATTTGAGTTTGAAGCTTGGCTCTGCCATGTACTAGCTGTGACCTGTATCAGTGTCCCCCTTTATAAAAATGAGTTCAGTGATGATAATTTAAAATAATTATTGTTAAGATAAAATGAGACAATATTTGAAGCTTGGTGGCATCACAGTGACTTTTTAAAAGACAGTTTTTATTGAAGTGTAACGTACATATGGAAAATTGCTAATATTACAAGTGTTGATGAAAAAAATTATCTAAGAAAGAAATGGAGAATTTTTTTCAAGCCAAATTGAGGATTATAACCCAGGAACAGCCTCTCAGAAAGCTCCAGGAACTGTTCTGCCCATTATAGATGCAGGCACAGTTATATAAGTTTTTGAGACAGAAGGCTGTGCATTAAATGATGTATTATTGACAGTTTACACATCCCAGATCTACGTGTCCAAAGTGAATAGTGGGTCATTGTGGCCCCTTACAAGATTAAGAAGGAAGGGTATCTCCTAAGGTATTACCTTGCTGATGCTAGGAGAATGTTGCTTTTTATGGTTGAGCAGATATTTCTGCTGATGGAGAGGTTTGGTCAGTGGTTCATGCAGATATACAGTGCACAGTAGAGAGGAGACCAAAGCCCAGAGAAAAATTTTTATGTGTAAGTTTTCCTTGACTTGCCTTAGAATATGAATTTTTATTTCATCACAAGTGTATAGCTCTATGAATTATGACAAAGTGAACATACTCTGTAACCACCATGGAAATCAAGAAATAGTATATTGCCTATCCCCAGAAGCCCCCATCTTGCCCCTTTCCTATCACCACAATTTCCTTTTTCCTCCAAAGAAACCACAGTCCTGATTTCTAACATTAGAGATTAGTTTCAGTTGCTTTTGACCTTAATATAAATGGATTCATTTTGTATCTGGCTGCTTTCCCTCAACATTACACTTGTGAGAACCAAACTTGTTATTCCATGTACCTGTAATTTATCTGTTTTCATTGCTCTGTACTATTCTATTGTGTGAATGTATCACAATGTATTTATCCATCCTAAGGATGATGGACATTGGTGCTGTCCCCAGTTTGGGGCTGTTATGAAGATGTTGCTATCAACTTTCTTGTACGTGTCTTTGGTACATGTGGGAACACATTTCTCCCGGGTATATACTTGGGAGCAGAATTGCTGGTCATAGGCTATATCTGTATTCAGTGTCAGTAGATGATACCAAACAGTTTTCCAAAGTGATGGTGTCAATTTATGCTCCTGTCACCAGAAGATCTCAGTTCTGGTTGCTCCACATCTTTGCCAACGTTTGGTTTGGTTGGTCTGTCTTTCTAATTTGAGCCATTCTGATGTTAGTTGGTGTTTCCCTGATGAAGTACTTTTTCATATGTTTATTGGTGGTTAGATATCCTCTTTTGAGAAGCACCTATTCAAACCACTTGTCTGTTTTAAGTAAGTAGTCTTTTATAATTTTGTGGAGAAGTTCTTTCTATGTGCTGGATGTGAGCCCTTTGATTGTGCTGGAAGTATTTTACTCTGGGTTGTCTTTTCATCTCTTAATGGTGCCCTTTGATGAATAAATTCTCACTTTCCCTAAAATCACTCTTGTCCTTATGATTAGGGCATTTTGTGCCTTTTTAAGGTAATCTTTCCCTAACTCAGTCATGAAAATATTCTCTTAAATTATCTTAAAAAAGGTGTTAGTGCTCTTCATTTGTCATTTAGACTTACACAAAAATCAATGCCCAGTATATTGTATGAGTTGAGGTGGGGTCACATTTGTCTTTTCTGTATCCAAATTAACTAGACTTATTTACTGAAAAACTCACCTTCCTCCCCTGGCCTCTCTGTTCTGTTCCAGTGTTCTTTAGGTTTGTCTACCTTTGTTCAGTTTAACACTGCCTTAATGACCATAGCTATAATAAGTCATGATCTACTAGAGTGTGTCCTTTTACCATGGTTATTCTCAGTTCTTTGTATTTCCATATGAATTTTGGAGTTACTTTGTCAATTTTGACATTATGATTTTTGATTGCATAGACACCTTTACAGTACTGAGTTTTTAATTCCAGGAACATAGTATGTATATCTTTCCATAAATACTTATTTGAATATAGTCTTTTCTAATTTCTCTGTTTATTTTTCTTTGTGAAGGTTTTAGTTTACCTTAAATTTAAATCTTTTCCTAAGTATTCTAAAATTTTGATGCAGGTGGCATATGTTTTTAAAAATTCCATTTTCTGACTTTTTTGAGAATCTCTCTCAATAAAATAGTAACTGTAACTTGTTGAACTATTTCCTTATTGATGAAACTTTTAATTACTTAAAATCTTTTACTATTGCAGACAGTGCTTTAATGAAATTGTTGTCTGTCTGTTTTGTGCATACCTGGGTTTGGTAAAATAGAAGCAGAACTGTGTGTTAGAGTTCCTGCCCTTTTTAACCACTGGTGTGCACTGCATGGTTGCTCTCTCAGAATACTTAACCCATTAATGCTCAGCTAGAACAAGAATGTCCATTGCTCACACTTCACCAATATTCATTTAGTTTATGCCAGTCTAAGTTTAAAAATTGCATCCTATTATTTTAAATTTGTATTTCTCTGTTACTAGCATAGTTGGACATCTTTTCATTTTATTTGCTTTTGTGACTTGCTTGCTTGTGTTCTTTGCCCTTTTGTAAATTGAATCTTTAGTCTTTATTCTCTGATTTGAAAGCAGTTTTTTAATATATTAAGGAAATTAGTCCTTTGACTGTCGTGTGTATCACAATCGTAATCTTCAGTTTGCTGTGTGTTTTACCTTTTGCTGTCTTTCATTATATGGAAATTTTATTTTAATGCAGTCATATCTTTTCTGGAATTGTTACTGTTGTTAGTCTTAAGGAAGCCTTCCCTAACCTAAATTTTAACAATATGTGTATTTTAACTATTACACATATATGTTTAGATTTTTATTCAGTCAAGAATTTGTTTCTGTGTGTAGTGCACATAAGGATGGCAGGGTGCTGTAGGGAGCTTGACTCATGGAGTCAAACTAGGCTTCAGCAGTTACTGAAGCAAGTTAATTGCCTTTTACTGGGCAAGTTACTGAGTGACCTAATTACCTATTGACCTTGGGTTCCTTATTTGTGTAAAAAAATTTTTCTTTTTAGTAGTCAATGAAATGATGCATTTAAAGACCTTAGCACAGTGCCTGGCACATTATGAAACCAAAATAATGTAAGCTACTATTAGTTTTTTTTTTCCCAGATTGATAATTACTTGCCCCAACATCATTTAATGAACAGTTTGTTCTTGCTCTCTAGATAGGGAGTGCCAACTCTCACATATATAAATTCTTTCCTATATGCTGATCCAGTTCTAGATCCTTTAATTTTTTTTGTTTATATTTATCTAGACCTTGTGCCAATTTTACGTCTTTGCAGTTGAGGTAGTTTTAAAGTTATTTAAATATCTGTCAATTCAAAACACCTCAATTCTTTTTTTTCCTTCTAAATTTTGTTTGGGTAGTTGTACGCATAAATTCTTGTATATGAACTTGAAAGTCAGTTTCTCAAGATCTATGAAACGATCACACTGGGATTTCAATTAGAATTATATTAAATCAGTGTGAGAGGGCCTGATAAATACTGAATCTTATCATCCAGGAACATAATTTCTCTCTCCAGCTATTCAAGATTCCTTTTATCTTCTTCAGTAAAGTGATACAATTTGCTTTTTATAACTTGTGCACATTTAAATCAGTTTTTGCATGTTTGATTATAAATGAGATTCATTTCTCACTATGTTTTAAAACTAGTTTTGTTGGTAAAACAAAGCAGTTTTCACGTTTCCAGTCCTGACTTTATCCTCATGTTGGTTCTGCTAGTTTTCCAGTTGAGAGCCTTGGGATTTTTAGGTTTTTTTTGGTAGAAAAATCATGAAAAAAAATTTTTTTTAATTTTAAAATATACATAACATAAAATTGACCATCTTAACCATTAAGTTTTTGTCACTTTATTCATTCAGAACATTAATTAACACTTTGTATGTGTAGCACATAATGGTTTACATAAAATAAGTGAATTGGAGTTAAACATTTTTAAAGTAGAGTTGAGTATATTCATGTTGTGTAACAGATCTCCGGAACTTTTCTGTCTTGTACAACTGAAACTCTGCTCATTAAACAACTCCTCACTTCTCTCTCTCCAGACTCTAGCAACCACTCTTCTACTCTCTATTTCTATGAATTTGACTATTCCAGGTACCTCGTATAAGTGGAATCATACAGTATTTGTCTTTTTGTGACTGGCTTGTTTCACTTAGCATAATGTCCTCAAGATTCATCCATGTTGTATCATGTATCAGAGTTTCCTTCCTTTTTAAGGCTGAATGGTACTGCCTTGTACGTCTGTGCCACATTTTGCTTATTCATTCAACTGTCAGTGGACACTTGGGTTGCTTCCACTTTGAGGCTGTCGTGAGTAATGCTGCCAGGAACATGCCTGTACAATATTTCCTTGAGACCCTGCTTTGAACTGTTTGGGGTGTATACCTGGAAGTGGGATCGCTGGATCATATGGTACTTTTATTTTTCGAGGAGCCTTCTTACTTTTTCCATAGCTGCTGTACCACTTGACGTTCCCACCAACAGTGCACGAGTTCCAATTTCTCTACCTTGTCAACACTTGTTATTTCCTGAGTTTTTTATTTGTTGTTAGGAGCCACCCTAATCTGTGTGAGCTAGTATCTCACTGGGTTTTGATTTGCATTTCTTTAGTGATGAGTGATGTTGAGTGTTTTTTCATGTGCCTGTTGACTGCTTGTATATCTTCTTTGAAAAAATGTCTGTTCAAATCTTTTGCCTATTTTTAATCAGGTTTTTAAGATGAGAAAATAAAACACAAATCATTACCTGTATTTCTTTCCTAGTCCTTTTCTATGCCTAGGGCCTCCAAAACAAAGCTACAAAAGTGGTGAATAGCGGACATTCTTGTATTATTTCGGATTTTATAGGCTTCCTTCTAATGTTTCCCAGTTAAGCATTATGTTGCTCGGAGATTTTTGGTCAATAACCTTTATCAAGTTAAGGGACGTTCTTTATATACCTGGGCTTCTAAGTGTTCGTGTCACAAAAAGTAGTTTGAGTTTAACGTACGAGGGGTGTATTTATTGAAATGACCATGTGATTTGTGTGATTTTCTTTAATCTGATTATCTAGTAATGACATTTTAGATTTATTAATGTGGAACCATCTCTGCACTATTTCATCATGATGAAATGCTAAATTTGATTTGCTGATTTTCTGGTCATTTTAAAGAAGGAAAAGTCTTAGCCAAATATAATGATTTTTGGGAATTTAAGATAAGGGAAACTAAAGGAAACTATGGAGACATTTCCTGTATTTTAATTAGCAAAGTATATAGTGACCCCGTGTTGGAGCACTGGTTTGTTAAAATGGAAACGGCAACCAGATGGTTTCTAGATCTGCCTCTGTGTTGTTCTCTGATGTTATTTTTTCCTTAACGTTAAGATTTCTTCTTGCGTGTACCACCAATCAAGACAAGTGGAAGTGAACTTTGAAAAATAGCTCTGTTGTCTGCTGAGTTACTTGCCACAGCTAGGACGACTCCTCGGTGATGTCCCCTGACTTAGTTAGAACACATATTCTATCTTGTGTTGTACCCTTAGAAGCTGCAGGTAAATGGTGGTGACATCAGAGTTACTGTTGCTCCTAGATCATATCTAATTCTTATTTAGTAACATCTAGCACATAATTAGTGTCTAATTAATTGATTATTAATTCCACTGTTACAAATAATAATATATTCATGCATCCATTTAGCAAATATTTACTGAACATCTACTATGTACTGGTAAGTTTGATAGATGCTTGGAATATGAAGATGAATCAGACAAGATCCTTGCACTCAAGCAACTCAGTTCTTTTTCTTTTCCACTTTTACTTTTTTTTTTGGTGGCAGGGCAGTAGGTAGGTGGCAGAGAGTAGCACGGGGAAGAGAGAGGTGAAATGCATACAGATAAGTGCACTAACATATTCTAAAGCTCTTACTGAAGAATGGATAGCATCTAATAGAGCACAAAGGAGAGGATGATCAATCCTGTCTGGGGGAACTAGGGCAGGCCTCCTGAGCAGACATGGACAATAGGAGGCAGGATAAGTGAGGTGAAGGCCAGGCAGACCAAACGTGCAGAGGAAAGACGGGGCAGGATTTGTCTGAAGAATAGCAGGTAGTTCATTATGCTGGATGAACAAGGGGCAAAGGGAATGATGTGCAAGGGTGTAGACTTGGAGGAGGCCAGGTCTTTGGGGGAGAGAGAAATCCCATGGTGTGCCATGCTGAGGACCTTGGGCTGTAGACAGTGCGGGGAGTCATTGAATGGTTTCAGGCAGGGGAGTGACAGAACCAAATATGGGGGTTGTAGGACTGCTTTAGAGGCACTGAGGGTGATTGTGGATGTGGGAGCAAGGTGAGTGGCTGCTGTGGGGAAGTAGGCAGACCAATTTTGAGTGGTCCAAAGGATAGGTGAAAGAGGCAGTCAATGATCTCTGTTTTCTTGTGATCAGATACATTCAAAAAATCTTTACTTGTGATACTCGGTGATAATGGAATCAGAGTTAATAAAAAACTTAGATTACTTTGGATTCATTTAAGGTGATGGGCTTATACCTCTTGCTAAGCCTATTGCCAGGGCTACTGGAGGAATAAAATGATTTGAATCTAAACTCTTTTCTTTGCCCAGCCTGGAATGAATCTGGAACTTAATAGTGATAGACGGTAATCTTTATTAGATTTATGGTTTGCCCAATTCACGGATAAAACACACATGTTCAGCTCTAGGTCAATTTGCCTGAAACAAACACAAAACCAGTTGTCTAAAACCAACCTACCTAAATTAATATTCTCAACAACCTATTTCTGTCTTTAACAGTAAGTAAGCATGTTTGCAACACTCAGGCATAACCCACTGCCATCCCACCAGCGAATGTCTGTGATGAGTCACTCACTTTCTGAGGACATCGATTGTACCTTCTTAGCCTACAAAATTGATACTGTGTCTTTCAGACTTGGTAAACCGTTTACCTCTGCCTCTTTATCTTTCACATTCTGCCCATCCTTCCCCCAGTTCCAGTGTTGCTTCCTTTAGAAAGTCTTTGACTATCCCACCCTCTCATGAGCATCTCTGAATCCCTTGGCCGCCAAATACTGCCTATAATAGGTCTTCTGTTGTTGAATTTTTATTTGTCTTACATCATGTAACATTTTATGTTTGTTTTATGCCCCAATTCAGTCTCTCAGTCTTTAGTGGGGAAAAAAGTGATCTGGGGAGCCCTTTAATTTGGATATTTGGAGTAGTATCCAGGAATCCGCCTTTTCACAAGATGTGCAGGTAATCTGGATATCGTGCTAGGTCAGCAGTCTTCAAACTGGGGGACACAGATGGACCCTCCAATGGGTAAGGTGGGGGCATGAATAATTTTGAGCAAATTACCTTCCAGATCCTCAGCTTTCTTCAGAATGCTCTTACTTTAAGTGGACCTTTCACCCAATTTATAACAGAAAGGTATCTCACCTCTTCCAAATCTTGCTGTACCCTTGCCCAGGTGTAAAAACCTCCAGGGTGTCCAAAAAAAAGGATAATTCCAAATAATGGTATCTGGGAAGCTTTCTTTACTAGAGCACCAAAAAATTTATCCTGTCCATTCCAATAAGAGATACATTTCCAATTAAATTTTAATGTTTACCAATTGTCGCATTTTAGTATGATTTCAAAGGTTGGATACTAATGAAAAGTTTTGATAACTCAGCCTAGAAGTAACCTAAAACTAATTGTGATCACAGGAAAATTTTAAAAATCACTTTTATATTTGTATTCCTTGAAAATTACAAGAGAGTGAATAATAGGGATTCAAGCATAAAACTATTGCTTTTGTATAAATTCTGTTGGAAACAAGAGAAACTGAAATGCCTTAAAGGCTAAACAGGAATCATGTCAGATGTCTGAATGTTAAATCAGTTTGTTCACAGCCTTTTTAAACAGTAGTGCTGAGTGGCAAATTATGATGATACTAGATTCTATTAACTACGTTTAAAACAGTAATAGTTTTACTTTTAATTCAATATTCATCAAGTCTCCAGAATTTGTTTTTGCAACTATTTAAACAACATTGGCAAATTTTAGATGCCAGTTTAAAAACGTGAGGATTGTGCTATTTTTTAGAAAAATTGTAGTGAGTGCCTGAGCGATAGTGCATGAAGAACACTCTTCTGGTTTGTGCTTTGAAAGCTACTGCATCAGAATCACTTGTGACCATGTTAAAAATGGAGCCCACTGGGTCTGATCCAGGCACAACAACGTGTATGACAAGAGCTGACATTGGCTAAGTGCTGTGTGTCCAAGCAAGTGAAAGTGACCGGTCCATTTCTGCAAAACATGTCAATATTGTTTGTCTTTCCTGAGGGCACAGCCGCTTTCCCTGTGGCTTACTGCCTGGTTTTCAGCGGCTCTAACCGGAGCCTAAGGTTACAAAGGACACAGCCAAATCCCTCAAGAACTTGCTCCCCGTCCCTCCCCACCCCTGCACCTGTGGAGTCAGCCCATCTTCACAGAGTCTCAGAGGAGCTTCTGGACTCTCTCCCCGACCTCTTCACCCAAACTCAGACCAGCTGTAGGGTATTTGGTGGAGAGTGGGAATGTCGTTGTTACTACCAAGAACAAAGAGATTCTGTCCTGTTGTGCTGTACCTGGGGGACCATCCCACTTCTGTGTCAGGTATGCGCTGATCTGCCAGAACTCTGAGCCTGGGCTCTGGGAGGTCACTGAGATGGGAATGTGGTTTCTGTCTTGCTTTTGTTTCTTAATTTTAATAAGGATCAGAAACACGTCATTTAAAAAAAACAGATGTGAATGGTTATAACCTTGATGCAGCGTATGGGACAAAGAGCAGAGGGAGGCACAACAAAATGCCAACAGTGTTGTTTTTAGAGGGATGGATTTTCCTGTTTCTTAAATTCTAATTCTTAAATATATGCATGCACATATTGCTTTTGCAATTCAGAAATCTGTTCTAAATTATCCTTTCTGAGAGAGGGGATACCGGGCACTCATAAATGGCACAAACTGATAGGCTGCACCTGTACAACAAGAGGCTACTTCCATTTCTCACCGATAATAACACTAATAATGAATCTGTGTGTTACATCTGCTGAGCCCCATGGAAATGAACTGTTAAACGTGGATTAAATAACTGTAATCCTTAGTATAATGCTATGACATAATGACTTATATTTTACTAAAGAAGAGTTATATACTTTTCTTGGGCTTTGTAAAGCTAGTAAAGAGAGAAGGCAGTATTTGGACCTTGGTTGTTGGCTCTCAAACCACTGTTTTGCGCCATTAAACTGACAGACAGATCAGCTCACACCATGCTCTGTCCTTTCTCAGTAAATATAGGGACATTTCTAAGAACTGAAATGAGGATTCAGTTTGGAATGAATCGAAAGAAATACTGGATATGCAGTGATGAATGGATAAAATCTTACAAGGGGTTCTTGTATGGAGTTGAGTGTAGGGGAAGTATTTCACATAATAAGATACCTAGCAATCATTTTGTTTGAAATGCATCGTTGATTTAAGTAATATTGCCTGAGCACCTCCTGTATGTCAGGCCTTGTTCTAGGCATTTGAATACATCAGGGAATCAAGACAGGAAAAAGTTCCAGCCTTCTAGGAGCTTGCATTATAAGGGGGTGATGGAGCATGATTGTGGTAAATAGAGATAATAAAGAAATAATGTAAATAAATTATATATATTAGATGATGATAAATGCTGTGGAAAAGCCAGATCAACTATACTTCAATAAAAAAAAAATTTTTTTAAGTAGGTTGCATTTTTCAGTATAGGAGTCTTATATTTCATTGGTTGAATGTATTTATAAATATTTTATTCTTTTTGATGCTATGTAAGTGGAATTATTTTATTAATTTTGTTTGTGGATAGTTCATTGCTGGTGTTTGGATGGCAACTGATTTTTTGTGTGTGGATCTTATATCCTGTAACCTTGTTGAACTTGTTTATTCGTTCTGATAATATTTTTGGTAGACTCCTTGGGATTTTCCATACTCAAGACCATGTCATATGTAAATAGAGACAGTTTTGCTTCTTCCTTTCCATTCTGTATGACTTTCATTTCTTTTTCTTGCCCAGTTTCTATGGTCTGAACCTCCAGTAAAATGTGGAATAAAAGTGGTGAAAGCAAGAGAAAAAAAAAAAAGCCAGATAAGTGGCACTGGCATTGTGGTGGGAGGCTTGCTTGCAGTTTTAAATAGGGCGATCACCATAGGGCTCCTTAAGAAGGTGACATTTGAGCAAATAAATAAGAAAATAGAAAGAGATAAGGGATTGTGTGAGAAGGAAATAGCCAGTGTGAAGGCTCTGAGTACGTAATGTGTGGAGTGTGGTCTAGGTGACTGCAGCGTGAAGTAGTTAGCCAGGAAAGGAGCTCTGAGAAGAAATACAGAGTCAGAGGTTCTTAATCTGGGGTCTTAGGACTTCTCAGGAGTCCAGGGATAGAATTCAGGGGTCTGTTCATTTGGATGGGAAAAATTTTTATTTTTATTTTTAACAAGAACATCTAACTGAAATTTAACTTTTTTTTCAGTCATAAATATAGGTAAAAAGCCTAAGTAACTTAATAGAACCAATGACCTTGTCAGCAATGGAAGTCACAGATATTATTACCTCACATGATAGTTGGTGCAGGTATCTTAAACTATGGTTATGTTCATCACATCATGCCAAAATTATGTTCGTAATTAGGCCTGCGCCTAGATTATGTTATTTAATGTATTAATAAAGAAGTACATGTGTTACTGTATCACAATTAAAATTAAAGTGGAGTTGGTTTCCTCTGTAATCTATTTTATTTCATTTTATACATCTAAAAATATTAGATGGGATCTGTAGTCATTGACAACTGCCAGAGGGGTCCATGGCAATGAAGGAATCCCTGATGGGCAGCCCTGTAGGCCAGTGTGGCATCTTATCTGATGTTGACCTTTGTGCTGTGAGTGAAATGGGGAGCTGTGAGAGAATTTTGAGCAGAGGTTTGACATAATTTTCTCTGTGTCTGGGAAAGCCCACCCTGGCTGCTGTGTTGAACTAGGGACTGAGGTGTGGGGAGGGGGATATGGGGATAGGTGGACCCACATCACAGTTACTAGAAGATTATTACCGAGATCCAGGTAAGAGATTGTACTTGATCAGGGGATGGTGGCTTGGACAATGGTGGTAGCAAAGGAGACAATGAAAAGTAATCAGATTCTGGATTTGTTTTGGAGGCAGACCCGTTGGGACTTCCTGATAGATTGGATGTGGGGGAGAACAGTCAGGGGTGACGTCAGAGTTTTTGACTTGAGCAGTGGAAGGATGGCATTGCTGTCAACTGGAGGAGAAGACTGTGGGTGGCAGGGGGAAGATCAGGCATTATTTCTAACATGTGAAACTTGAGATGTTGATTTGATATGCACAAGGAAGTGTTAGGCATTTGAATACCATATTAGCGTAGAGGTGGGGACAAGGGCTTCTGAGCTGCAGGTAGATACTGAGGAGTCATGTACACATGTTGAAGTTGATGTTGAAAACTCAGACAATGAGATGCTGAGTGTAGACAGAAAAGGGAAACCAGGAGTAAGTGAGCCTGGGACACGCCGGCAGGAAGAACATGAGGTGAAGAGCAGGAATCAGCAGAGAAACTGAGAAAGAATGGCCAACAGGGTAGCAAGAAAACCAAGAGATTGTGGAGTTCTGGGTGCTAAATAAAAAAGGTGTGTCAAGGCGGAAGGGAGGGAGCCAAATGGTAGAGCAGGAAAAGTAAGCCTGAGAATTGACTGTTGAATTTGAAAGCATAGAGGATACTGGAGGAGGGGTTTGGGGGCAAAAGTCTCATTCGGAGTGGCTTTAAGAGAGAATGACAATCAGAGACAGTACATGGACAACTTTTTTGAGAGGTTTTGTTGCAAAAGGAGCAAAATTGGGTTAGTAGCTGGTGGGGCAAGTGGTATCAAAAGAAAGATTTCATTTTGTTCTAATTAAGATGGGAGACATAATAGCTCCTTTGTATGGGAGAGAGAAGATGCCAGTAGAAAGGGGAAATTTGATGTAGGAGGAAGGAAGACTTGGTGGCATGATCTCTTTAAGAAAATGATTAGCGTAGAGATCTTACGTACTAGCAGAGGGGTGGGATTTGATAGGAGGGTGGAAAGTCATCTCTAGTAATAGATCGAAGGGCAGAGAATGTGGACATCAGTGTTGGTCTGTGGGAGGGTGCGGAAGTTCTGGCTGCTTATGTTTTGTCGGTGATATGGGAAGCAAAGTATCAGTTAAGAGTGAAAATGAAATAATAATGGTAACAACAGCTAGAAATCTGTGTCGCACACCTATGTGCCAGGGACTGCTCTGAGTCCTGTACAAATATTAACTCATCTTTGCAACAACCTTGTGAGGTAGGAATCATCATTATCCTTATTTAAGGATGCGAAAACAGACACAGAAGGGCAAGTAACTCAGCCCAGATCCCACATCTTGTAAGTGGCAGAGCTGGGATCCAAACCGGACCTCCTGGGTCCAGGGTCCGTTCACTCAAACACGATCATACCTACAGCCAAACACCTTCTCAACGGTAGTGCCTGTTTTACTTTCTTAGCCAGTGATCCTGAGTGCTGTATCCTGTGAGATGGAACACTATCCTGTCTACCTCTAAGAATTGGAGAAAGAAAGGTCAGCTTCTCAGCACAATGCCTGATTCATAGGAGACAGTCAACAAATGGAATGCTCACTGGTTCTAGCAGCAGTACATTTTTGTTGACAATGATGTTAACACATCTTGATTCTATTTATTGCTTTTCAGACAACGTTGGGTTAATTTAAAAAAAAAAAGAGAGAGAGACACAAATAAACTCATATACAAAACAGAAACAGACTCACAGACATAGAAAACAAACTTATGGTTACCAGGGAGGAAAAGGGGTGGGAAGGGATAAATTGGGAGTTGGAGATTTGCAGATACAAACTACTAGATATAATAGATAAACAATAAATTTCTAGTATATAGCACAGGCAACTATATTCAGTATCTTGTAGCAACCTATAATGAAAAAGAATATGAAAACGAATATATGTATGTGTATGTATGACTGAAACATTATGCTGTACACCAGAAATTGACACAACACTGTGAACTGACCATACTGTAATAAAAAACGAAGTTTTCCAAATAGAGGGACAGAAACAGTATCTTATGCTTTGTCAGTATTTCTTTGATTACCAGCAAGGTTGAACGTTGGTTCCTACATTTACAGGACATGGAAACAGTGACTCTGACTGTATTTCTGTGACATCTGTGACCACAGTAACTAAGGCAGTGAGCTGTGAGGGGAATGTGTGAATTCACGAGCCTGGCCTCCAGCTTCCTGGGTGAGAGGGCCGACGGGGCTGGCGCAGCTGAGGCTGTATAATCTGATGGCTGGACGCATCTGGTACTTACTCAGCTCTGGCTTCTCTATTAGGAGCAGCTGTGAATGTGGCTCCAGGAGTCGCCCTCACGAAATGAAGCACATGATGACAGTTGGAAGAGGAAGAGTAAATACTGCCAGAGATGAATGGATAGGATAATGACTGAGTGGAAAAACCCCGTGGACGTGTGGGGCTGAGTTGGTGCTGACTAGTTGGTACCGTGAGGGATGAATTTCAGGAAACCGCTAATTGGGGGAGGGCCTCTGCAGAGGGCTGGGCCTGAGACAGGTCTGTGGGATGTGAATCCTCCGAGGAAGTCTGTGTCCTCAGGCTGCATCAGTGGCAGACACTCCAAATGCCGGCTCCTTCCGGTGGTGAGAGTAGAAAGCTTGGGTTGGTGTTTCCATGATGTTTTTTGTCTTTGTCAATGAACAGTGATTGAGCTGGGATGGGATTAAGAGTAGACTCTATAGCCAGGGTTTCTGGGTTCAAATCCTGGCTGTATGCCTCATTACATGTGTGAGCAGGGGCAAGTCCTTCACCTCTCTGTGTCTCAGTGTCTCTCTGACGTGGGGGCAAGAATAACTACTTCCCACATAGAACATGTAAGAGCTTTATGAGAATTAAATGAATTAACAAATATTTCACCTCATGTAAAGTGCACATTATTCACATCTAAAACCAGTGTGTTTTACAGTTGACATTTTACAATGACAATTGGCAGCATTTTTTTCTTTCTTGGTGATACATAGATATGGGTTCATCTTAAAATCAGCAGTGTCTCATATTTGTGGAAATACCATAGGTTGTTAGTAAAGCACTAAATGTGGCTTGGTAATAGAAAATGCTGCGTGTAAGTATTAACAGTTATTTGGTTCTCTAGTCACAACCAGATCTTAATGACCCTGCTAAACCCATAAAGATATAGTCATTACAAGCCCCTCATCCTTTGTACTGTGAGAGCTTTCAAAAACAAAACAAAAGTCTGAATAAGTCAGAATATTAACCCGTAAAGAGTCCTGTGATCTTTTGGTTTGGGGTGGGGTGGGGTGGGGTGGGTTTCAGGATGTATTCTGTGACTGTCAGGGTCACGTTTTCTTGTTGCACTTGTCCCTTGTCCTCCCAGGTCACTCCCTCCACTTTCCTTTAATAACCACCTGGATAACCCGATCTACATCCTGGTCTCTCTTCCCCTCCGTTGGTAGTCTTTTGAATTTCAGTCAGCTGATAAAACACTGTGTCTGCATTCTGGACCTTGTTTTTACTCAAGACAGCTTTAATCTTGAAAAGATAAATTAGAACATCCCACCGTCTGTCCACCATCCTGTATCATCCCAGCTTTTCCCCTTTGTTTTCTCCAAAAACACGGACTCCTTCTCTTCCTCAGGGACTTGACTCCAAACGTCTTCCTTTATGTCTGTCAGCCTTTCCTGTCTCCCCTTCCTTCTTAGGGCATTGAAGTTCTCCCCTCAGTTACATACTTGGCAATGTCCTTGATATCTTGACCCCATCACCTTCTGTCACAGCCATCTGATAAAACCCCAGCCCTGAAGAGATCCAGTCATTTGTTTCTTCCTTCCTTGAGCTGGACCGCAGAAGCAGCTGGAGGAGATGGTACCACTGTCCGGGTTCTGCCACTGTGGCTCGTGGTCTCCAATTGCAAGTGCCCCCCGACCCCCAACCTGGTCCATGACTCTAGTGTGTGTTCCTGGAAGGCACTCTTACGTTCACAGCAGTTGCTTTTTCAAATGCGTTCCATCCCCCTCGAAACGTCCAGTTCTTGCTCTCTCCCTTTACTCTGAACGTCTGACCTCATTTAAAAGTCATGAGGAGGTTTCAGAGTGTAGCAGCAAGTGCATGAGAGGTAGTCAGGAAACCTGAGTGCTGCTCAACAGCCGTGTGGTTTTTCCCTTGTAGTTATAAAATATGTTTTCACCTGTGTGTGGATCTGAGCTTCGGCTCTAAAGCAAATGAGTCATTTTATTTGGGTATTAGTTTCTTCCTGTGTGCTTTGAAGGAGGAGCTCTGGCCTAAGTAACTTCTGAAATTATGTCTTCAAGAGTCTGTGATTTTATCAAGTTTTGTGTATTTTTCCAGACTAACTTTCATTTGCAGATAGAGAATGTTTTCTGATAATGTCATTCCCTAGGTGAAATAGGAAAGTTCTCATTTGTCATAGAAACCTGGAAGGCATGTTACCTTTTATGATGACAAATTTATCCTTTCTCTGTTGTATTATTTTTGAACTACTGGAAATGGCTTCACATGGTTTGACCTATCATGTTATCAATAGGAAGGAAGAGAAAGTCGGAGTATCTCGTTTCTGTAATAGAGTTAATCAGGACTTTGAACCTCAGACTGGCGCTTCTGGGGAAGAAGAATGTATGTTTCCTGACCGGGTTTCACTCTGAAGAATGGGTGGGGTGTGTCGGCCAGCAGCACCTGGAGCTCTGCTGCCAGGAGCCAAACTGCACGTTTCCAAACACTTGTGAACAGTGCGATGGACAGGGGTTTAATCTGCAGAATGTACCAGCAGCTCACACAGCTCAATATCTGAAAAACGAGCAACACAATCGAAAAATGGTCAGAAGATCTGAACAGACATTTCTCCAAGGAAGACATCCAAACGGCCAATAGGCACATGAAAAGATACTCGACATCTCTAGTTACTAGAGAAATGCAAATCAAATCAAAACCACACTGAGGTACCACCTCACACCAGTCAGAATGGCCTTCATCAAAAGTCAACAAGTAATACATGCTGGAGAGGGTGTGGAGAAGAGGGAACCTCCTACACTGTTGGTGGGAATGTAGTTTGGTGCAGCCACTATGGAAAACAGTATGGAGGTTTCCTCAAAAATCTAAAAATAGATTTACCATATGATCCAGCAGTCCTATTCCTGGGCGTATATCCAGAAATGACAAAAACTCTATTTTGAAAAGATACATGAATCTCAGTGTTCATAGCAGCACTGTATACAATAGCCAAGACGTGGAAGCAACCTAAATGTCCATTGACAGACGACTAGAGAAAGAAGTGTGGTGTATTTATACATTGGCATACCACTTAGACGTAAAAAAATTGAAATAATGCCATTTAGGGCAACATGGATGGAGATTTTCATAACAAGTGAAGCAAGTTAGACAGAGAAAGACATATATGATACCACTTATATGTGGAATCTAAAAAAATAGTACAAATGAATCCATATACGAAACAGAAACAGACTCATAGACAGAAAACAAACATAGTTACTAAAGGGAAATGTCAGGGGAGGAATAAGTTAGGAATATTAGATTAACAAATACAAACTATTACACATAAAATAGATAAATAATGAGGATTTACTGTATAGCGCAAGGAACTATATTCAGTATCTTGCACTAACCTATAATGGAAAAGAACGTGAAAAAAATATATAGCTGAATCACTTTTTACACCTGAAACTAGCACATTATTGTAAATCAGCTATACTTCAATTAAAAAAAAAGCTGCACATTTCTATAAAATGAGCTGATGTCCTTCACATGCTGCCCAGATGGTGCATTTCTAGAAAGATAATCTGACAGGTTACAATGGGGTTTACCACTAAAATAGAATTGACCAGAAGACCTTGCTGTTTTCATTCCCCTCTGCAATCCTATGTATGTATTCCTGCTATTTGAACGTTATTTCTGGATGTTAACATTTCAGGAGAACTGCAGTAGGGCAAGGAAGAACCGAAGTTCTGTGCATTGACTCTTGGCTCAATGTAGACTTAGCTTTTGTGGCCTCATCAGCTTGAATGGAAGAGAGCTTGTAGTTAGCAGCAGACGGGGGATTACGCTTTTGACAATCCAGGTACACACGTCACTGTCTAGCCTCACCAGACATCATTGAGGATAACGCTGAAAGATGCTGGAATTCTCAGCCTTGGCTGTCTATCAGAATCACCTGGAGAGCTGTTAAAAACCCCAGTGCCTGATGTGCAGCTCATACTAATTAAGTCTGTCTCTGGGCTGGGATCCATGCTTCAGTAGTTTTTTTCTCCCCCGGTACTTCCAATATGTAGCTAAGGCTGAGAACCACTGAATAGAAGCTTTATAGGGAGGGATTAAACTGTTGGCTGATGAAGTTTTGGCTTCTCACAAGTGAGCTGGCTATATCTGCAGTTGATCTTGGCTGATTTTTGTCTGTAGCAAGATCAGAGGTGGTCAGCTGTGCATGGCTCATTTTTCCAGAAGTGTGTGTTTGAGGGGCACATGTGCTTTCTGTCTGTGAATCAGGGTGTGCTTGTCTTCATGTGCTCTCATCAGCCGCACCCTCATAGAGAGAGAAGGGGAGGTGGGGGATGTGTGCATCTGTGTCGTGTTGTCTCCATTTCATTTGGTGTCATCGTTCATTGTGTTCATGTTGAAAAGTAGATAATTGGCTTCCTCATAACTTTCAGTGAAAAGTCATCTGAAAAGATCAGATTACTTGGGGAAAAACTGAAACTCAAACTGTGGTAAAACAAAAACAAGAAAATCCAGAAGATTTTAAGAAGACAAGTTAAACTGAAATGTCTAGAACCAGTGTTTCTGGCTAGCTAGAAGATTCTGGCATGACCCTCTTTCTGCCTGTGTGCACACATAGTCTCCGGTTTCTCGAAATTTCTGACCTGTTGTGTACAGTTCCCACTAAGAGTGGATAGAGATCCTAGAGTTTCCAGATAAAATATATAGGACATCCAGTTAAGTATGACATTCGGATAAACAATGATTATTTAGTCTAAGTCCCAAATATTGCAAGAGACATGAGACTAAAAAATTGCTTGCTGTTTATCTAACGGTCACGTTTAACTGAGCATCTTGAATTTTTATTTTCTAAATCTGACGACCCTGTGGAGGTATGGGCTAGACCAGAGGCCAGAGCACTGTCTTGCTGTGACCCTTCCTCTTACCACACTCCTGCAGAGAAGCCGCTACTCAGCTTTTCATCCCAGACTCTCACTGTGCTATTTTTCCTGTGTCTCATACGGTTTCTCATCTTTTATGTTAGAATTGAGAGAGACTTGAGAATAGATCTGCACCCACGCACAAAATCAGTTCTTAAGTTCTAAGTGGTAGAAGCAACACAAGTCAAGACCTTACACTTACAGGCACCAAGCCCCAGGGCAGGAGTAATACGTTGTATTTTGGAGTACTTTTCCACATTGTGGGAGATGCAAGTGTCCCGTCTCCCTTGGAAACCTGGGCAGGTGATCTGGCCTCCCTGGTACTTGTCTGGCCTGGCTTACTAGAAAATTCCACTCTCAGTCAAGTTAAAGCTGGCTGGCTTTCGCCTGCCTCTCCAGGCGCTGACCTTCACCTCCCCTTCCCCTGTGGCTCCTCTTGTTGGCCTTAAAGGGCTCTGTCAGTCACAGAGTCCAGGCGGAAGCTGAAGGGTGGGGAACTTCTCCCAAGGTTTTCAACCAAACCAGCTAATGCTTGTGTGTGCCACATGAGGAACGGACTTCGACCGGCACTTTGTGTATGTGTTCTGTTGGAGGTGGGCAGTTCCTCTCTCACTGACTTTAAAACTAAACCAAGTCTTATGTAGAAAAAAGTACAGGTGTGAGATTTTGAACATAACCGTTACCATCTGTCAAAGAGAATTGTGCATAATTTCAACCTAATAGACAGATAGAGAAACAGGAAGACCATCTGTACTTAAACACTTTGCCTTATTTTCTTCAGACTTCTGAAGCCAGGGTTGAGACCCCTGTTGTGATTCCCCCTCCATCCAGTTTCTCTGCTTGTCTCCCCAGCCACTCTCCCAGAGTCTGCGTGGGGGTCACCACCGTGCACGGCTCCAGGAGGGTCCGTTGTGAGTGGCACCATCTGTGTGTTCCTAGACAGTGTAGAGCTTGCCTTTTCTAAACCCTGTGCAAATGGTATCGCTGTGTAAACTTTGACAGTCATTTCGTTATAAATAATAACAGCTTGGTCTATTCCTTTCCAGGTCTTACATCTCAATTTCTCTTCTAACTGCATTGCCCCAGACCTCTAATATATGTAGGAAAATAGGAGTGACATAGGTATTCCTAATCTCGCTTGCTGAAGTTTCACTGTTCCGTATGAAGTCTGCTGGAAAATTCTTGATGTCCTGAGTTTGATTCCCTTCTACTCGAAATTAGATGAGTTTTTTCTTTTCTTTTGAAAATCAAGAATGACTGTTGCGCTTTATAATGATATTTTTCTGTATCGTTATCATTTTGAGATTTTTGAGATGTGGTGGTTTTTCTCCTTTAGTGTATTTATCAGTAGATATCACCGATAAATTTTCAGATGATATATGATTCTTGCATTCTTAGAATCTAATGCTGCATAGTGACATGGCTTATTTTCACTAATTGATTGATTAGGTTTGCTAATTTTAGTTTTTCTTTTTAGTCTATCCTCTTACCGATTTTAATTTAGTTATATTATAGATAGTGGCCATGGTCTGTATAATAGTATTATTCTGAAGTTTTTTGAGAGGGTTTCTCTATGAATCATCAATTTTTGTGAATACATTGTGTCTGAAAAGAAAGCATGTTGTTTTTGTTGGGTTCTGGGATATAGATAGTCAAGGTTGTTAATTGTGTCAATCACCGTGTTTTTATTTGCTTGATCTATCAATTTCTAATAAGAGAGTATTATCTCCTGTCATTTTACTTATTTTGTCAGTTTTTGCTCTATGTATTTCAAGGCTAAGATGTTAGTTGCATTCAAGATCATGATCATACCCACCACCTCACTCAAGAAAGAAAACATTAGAAATACATTTGCAGACTCCTGTGTGCCTTCTACCTCTCCCTTATATGAAATTGTTTATTAATCCCATGAGTACATGGGACTTACACTTAGGTATAAAATCTTTATACTTAGGTATAAAAATCCCTGAACAGTGTATAATACAGTTATGTCTTTTAAAATTCTAAAATAGCATCCAAGTATATGTGTGTGTGTGTGTGTGTGTGTGTGTGTGTTTTGGCAACTTTTTCTCTCAGAATTATTTATGTTAGATTAATCTGTGCTGGTATGTATAGCTCCAGTTCATTCATTTTAATGTCTGCATAGTATCACTTTGAGTGAATGTATCGTTCCATATTTGTGCATCTGTACTACTACTGATGGAAATTTAAGTTTATTCTCATGTTTCACGATTAGAAACAGTGCTTCCTCAAGTGTTCTTTTAAACATTTGTGTTCATGGTAAACACCCCAGTTGGGGTAAATTGTAGAGTAGAATTTCTGGTTTTATTTATGTGTACCTTTCACTTTAATACATGTCAAAATGATCTTTAAAGTGATTGTAACAATTAATACTTCCATCAAAAGTGGGTGGAATTCTCATTCTTGTTTCTCACCAGTAGTTAGTATTAGCAGACTTTTTAATATTTTCAAGTCTGATAAGTGTGAAATGGTATCCCACTGTAGTTGTAATCTGCACACGCTGAGGACAGGTGAGATTGAGATTGCGTGTCTTTTTATACGTTTATTAGCCATTTGGATTTCCTCTCCCATGGCCTTACTGCCCAATTGCCCACTTTTCTGTGGGTTGTTTTACTTATTTCTTTCTAGTGTTTATCCTGGATGCTCATCTCTCTTTCTGTGTTTTGCAAATGCCTTCTCCATGTGTGTGGCTTATCACAGTCCAGTATTTTAGCATACATAATTTTGGTAATTGTAATGAAACTGAATTTAAAATGTGTTTTCCTTTTTTTTAAATGTCTTGCTTAAATCTTTTTGAATTCCTGTGTCATAAAGATACTCGAATGTTCTTCCAAGGCTTTTGCTGTTAAGCTTTACACACTTAGATTTTTTAATCCACTGAAATTGATTCTTATGTATGGTTTGAAATATAAATATTTTTCTTAAATCTTAAATTATTCCTATATAGACTAGGAATAAATAGTCTATGCTAACGTCACAAACTCTAACGCACCCTCAGATCGCACGTTCGGTTTCCATATGTGCAGGTCTCTGTTTACAGGCTTTGTTTTCTGTTCTGTTTCATGGTTTATCTTGTTATCTAGGTACCAGTGCTAGAGTTTCTTAATCGTGATTCTTTCTTAGTATCCTTTTTTTGGTTCCATGTGGCATTTTTAGTTAATTATTTAGTGTTATCTTTTATTCACAAATTTTTTCCTTAACTATCTCAGAGTTTATCCATCTCTTAAATTTTTCATTTCAATAACTATATTTTACATTTCTAATATTTCTAAATGTTGTAATTGCCTACTTTTCCCTCTTTTTATATATTTTTTTCTTAGTGTGCTGTTACTATCATTATTGTTTATAATGCTTGTTAAATCTCATCTTGGTAAGATGAAAAAATTCTAAACATTACAAAAAAATTTTTTTTGAAGTAAAGTCAGCTACAGTGTGTCAACCTCTGGTGTACAGCACAATGTCCCAGTCTTGCATATACATACATATATTCATTTCTTATTCTTTTTCATCAAAGGGTATTACAAGATATTGAATATAGTTCCCTGTGTTATACAGAAGAAATCTGTTTCTTAATCTATTTTTATATATAATGACTAACATTTGCAATTCTCAAACTCCCAGAGTTATCCCTTCCCACCCCTTTTCCCATGGTAGCCATAAGGTTGTAACTATGTTTGTGAGTCTGTTTTGTAGATGAGTTCATTAGAGCTCTCTTTTTTTCTTTTTTCTTTGATTCCGCATATGAGTGATATCACATGGTATTTTCTTTCTCCTTCTGGCTTACTTCACTTAGAATGATGATCTCTGGGTCCATCCATGTTGCTGCAAATGGCATTATTTTATTCTTTTTTATGACTGAGTAGTATTCCATTGTATAAACATTCCACAACTTCTTTATCTAGTCGTCTGTTGATGGACATTTAGGTTTTTTCCATGTCTTGTCTATTGTATATAGTGCTGCTATAAACATTGGGGTGCGTGTATCTTTTTGAATTAGAGTTCCCTCCAGATATATGCCCAGGAGTGGGATTGCTAGATCATATGATAAGCCTGTTTTTGGTCTTTTTAGGAATTTCCATACTGTTTTACACAATGGCTGCACCAAACTACATTCCCACCAACAGTGTAGGAGGGTTCCCTTTTCTCCACACCCTCTCCAGCATTTATCATTTGTGGATTTTTTAATGAAGGCCATTCTGACTGGTGTGAGGTGATACCCCATTGTAGTTTTGATTTGCATTTCTCTGATAATTAGCAATATTAAGCATATTTTCATGTGCCTATTGGTCATTTGTATGTCTTCATTGGAGAATTGCTTGTTTAGATCTTCTGCCCACTTTTGGATTGGGTTTTTTTTTTTATTAAGTTGTATGAACTGTTTATATATTTTGGAAATTAAACCTGTGCCAGTTGCATCATTTGGAAATATTTTCTCCCATTCTGTAGATTGTTGTTTTGTTTTGCTTATGGTTTCCTTTGCTGTGCAAAAGATTTAAGTTTAATTAGGTCTCATTTGTTAGTTTTTGCTTGTATTTCTATTGCTTGGGTAGACTGCCCTAGGAGAACAGTGCTAAGATTTATGTCAGAGAGTGTTTTGCCTGTGTTTTCTTCTAGGAGATTTGTTGTGTCTTGTGTTATGTTTAAGTCTTTAAGCCATTTTGAGTTTACTTTTGTTTATGGTGTGAGGGAGTGTTCTAGCTTCATTGATTTACATGCTGCTGTCCAGTTTTCCCAACATCACTTGCTGAAGAGACTGTCTTTTCTCTACTGTATATTCTTGCCTCCTTTGTCAAAGATTAATTGACCATAGGTATGTGGGTTTATTTCTGGGCTCTCTATTCTGTTCCATTGATCCATATGTCTGTTTTTGTGCCAGTACCATGCTGTTTTGGTTACTGTAGCTCTGTAGTATTGTCTGAAGTCTGGGAGGGTTGTTCCTCCAGCTTAATTCTTTTTCTTCAGTATTGCTTTGGAAACTCTGGGTCTTTTATGATTCCATATAAATTTTAGGATTATTTGTTCTAGTTCTGTGAAAAATGTCCTAGGTAATTTGATAGGGATTGCATTAAATCTGTAGATTGCCTTGGGCGGTATGGCCATTTTAACAATATTGATCCTTCCAATCCAAGAGCATGGGATATCTTTCCATTTCTTTAAGTCATCTACTAAAATATTTTTAATGTTTAAATTTAATGTTTACAATTTGTATTGTGTGATTTTCTGTTTCATTTGTTGATTTTGTTGCCTGTCTTGACATTTAGGTTTCTTCGTATGTATTGGAAGTTGGATTTGAAGGCTCATGATATGATATATGGGATGCTTAAAACAAGTTTTCCCTTCCCCTGACACTCTTCTGTTTTGCAGTTGGCTCACCTGGTCCTTGCAACACTCCCAGACCAGACGAGTTGGTCTAACAACGGTGTTTTGGGGTTTTCAACCCAAGATGGTAATAGGGATGTTGCAGCTCTAGTTACTGGGGAGAAGGATGGACAGGTCTTGGAGTCTGGTCTTAACCCCTGTCTATGCTCCTGTGTAAGCCCTGAGGCAGCAGTTGACAGCCACTACTTCTAGGTTCCCTTTACCATTTGGGAACCCCATCTGTGTCTCTTTTTCTAAGCAGCAAGCCTCGCCCTGGTTTCCTGCCCCACTGAAGGCCCTGTTAGCCCTGTCGCTCTGCATTCACCTAACTCCAGGCAATCCTACCTGCCTCTGGAACTGGGGCACAGCAGACCCAGAGCTTCAGGCCCAGAACACCACCTTTCTGTTCTATTGCGTTTCTGTTTCTCCAAGATGTTATCCTGTTTCAGTACTCACCTATGACTTTTAACTTTCTTGCTTTATATTTTAAATGTTCCTTAGCCTGCACTTCTCTGCAGGCTAAGGAGGGAACTAAAAAATGTACACCTTTAATAACTGAAGTCTATTGAAATGTGGTTGGAAATGCCCCTTACTGTTCTAATTTTTCTCATATAGCTACCATATCCATAGTCGTCCATAGTTCATAGCAAAGAAAACTGTTCATTTCACAGCTGTGGCCCACCCTCATCTCTCCCCACCTACCACCCCTACCAAAGCTTTAAGGTGTCACTGCTTCACTTAGCAAGTAAAAGTTTAAATATGAAATATTTTGACTGCCACCTAGTGGCAAGCATTGGATACTTTTAGTTGCAGCCTAAATTTTATCCTGACAAGTTGTTTTCCTCTGTAGATTTGTTTCTTGGCTTTTAAAACTGCATAGATAGAAAAGGGAATATAAGTTTTAGGGAGCCTGGGTTCCTGGAGTTATAAACGGCTTTGTATCTTCATTTTAAGAGAACAAAAAATAAGGGTAAGAGAAGAGGATTAAAGGACAGAGTGAAAAGGCAAATTACCCAAGCATTGGCAGCTAGAATTTGATTTAATGACTGTTTTCCCCGTGGTAAGCTGTCCATAAAGTGATGCTTGGCCTTGAATACTGACCTTGGGAATCCAAGTAAATGTCAAGGAGACATAGCCGTACATTTGCTAACTTTGTACCTATTTTACATCATCACCCTAAGACACAGAGACTCGAATTTTTATTCTGAGCCCATTTTCTTGAGTATTAAAGGATATAAAATGTGTTGTGTGTTTCCTCCTCCATTTATCTTCTTCCCCTAAGCCCTGTTCTGTCTGTATTGGTCGGTGAGACTCCATTCCAGTTAGTTAAAGCCTCCGACATGGTATGGAGCCTGTAAATAGTACACTTGGCTGGAAACTTAGCAACAGCTGTTGATGCGATGATGCTTTGTAACACACCAATGTGACATCCAGTAATTTTCAATACTAGGCGTTTATTTGCATAGGTATAAAGTTCAGCTGTGATGCAGCTAAGCCATCTGGGCGCTTTCAGGCTGTGCATGGACTGGGCTTGGCTGCCGCCTGTGGCTCTCTGTGTCTCTGGGACCCAGGCTGTGTCATTACTGGCTGCCCGAGGTGTGTTCTTTCGTGAAGTAGCAGGAGTGCAGGAAGCAGGCCAGACTCTGTGCAAGCAAAGGTAAATGCTCCTGACCTGGTGTCAGTCTGCATTCCACTTGACAAAGCCAAAAGCCTTGGGAGGTACCCGACATCCCAAGCGGAAAGCAGAGGTAGAAGTGGATGGGTATCGCTGACCGAGGCTCTTGTCCACCTACGAATAAAAGAATTGTGTGAATTCAAATGAAGTTGTTTAAGAAAAAAAGTCTTAATGCATGAATACTGACATATAAGTGCCAAAAGCTTCTTAGATATTTCAAAGATGTACTCGCTGAGAAGCCTTTTAAGACCGAAGTATATGCCATTCATTTCCTTATACCCAGGGGTTAGTTCAGTGTAGGGCTTATAGAGATGCTAATAAACACATGGATGGAGGAGCTACCAAGCAGACTGGTGGGCTTGCAGAACTGAGATTTTCTCCCATCTTTTTATTTTTTATTTTTTTGGCTATCATCAAACATGGGGTTTCCGGGAATTAAACCCAGGGCCACATGCTTACTAAGCATGCACCCCGCCACTGAGATATACCCCTTAACTACCATCTTTTAATATTGACATTTTTTATATTTCTGCCTGATAAAATTCTGAATGTTCTTGAACAAGGAGAGATGCTGAAAATGATAATTCCTAAAGTTCACAGGATTTCTCCCATCTATTGTCAATTCTTGTATTTTTCTGATACGAGAACTAGTCATTTCTCTTCTGTATGTGTTTAGAACAACATAATAGGTACATTCACACTGATTATTTATGTACCGTCTGGGTGGGCTCATCCTTTTTGAAGAGGCACGATGGACTTGCTACCCCAAATTGGATTCAGATGCCAAGACTGACTATTCTCACACGTATAGCAAGATTTATCCCAAGCATAATGAGACCGCTGGGGACAGCAGGACATGTCTCTCAAACTGGCTGGAAAATGCCTGGAGAGAGGGAGGGTGGGAGAATGGCATGGGGTTTTATGGTGTAGGGCTGAGCCGAGGGTCCCTGCATGTGGGCAGCGGCTTGTGCGATTGAATTTCTTGTGTGTCAAAGGCTTAGTAATCAGAATGCCCAGATGTGAAGCACAGAGAGAAAGGGAAAGGTGAAGCTTAAAAGTTGTCGATAGTCAAGTATCAGAAGAAAGTGAAGTTAGACTCCTCGTTGAAGTTTTCCCACCACACGTGTGATTGTGAAAGCCCACTGATAGGTACGAGGTGCTGTATGGACATTGGATTGTTTGTTGGATGGACCCCGTGGTAGCTGCTGGCTTTAATTACACCCTACTTTATTCTCTTGGCTTCTACTGTTTCCGACGGGTACCAAGGCAGCCGTCCCTTTTTCGACAGTATAGTTACTGCAGAGTGCGTTATTGACAGGCATCTGGTGAGGAAGCGGACGTGAAGAACCAACTGTGCACCCACGCCAGGACGCGTAGTTTGCTTATTAAATATGAGAGCTCAAATTTGGCTTCATTCTTAGGTATTGGAGCACATGGTCTGTGACTTTGCCTGCCATGACCAGCACCATTGTTGTTAAGGTTAGAGATGGCTGGAGAAAGTTTCTGCATTCATTCATGGATGAGTTTGTTGGAAAGTTTCTTAATCTGTCAGTAATTAGCGTGTTTTCCCAAATGTCATCTTTTATGTACCAGCTCCTTAATTTGGGGCATATGTTTATACTGCTTTTACTATTTTAAAATTTATTCTTTAAGCCAATTAGTTTTTTAATTTAGTTTTTGCTTAGATAAAATTAACCTTATCTTAAAGCAGTGTTTCTCAAACTTCAGCGTGCCTCATCACTTGGAGGGCTTGTTCAAGCATCCTCCAAGCTTCTTAACCAGTAGGTCTGGGGTCAACCTAAAGACTAGCATTTCTAAGAAGGTCCAGGTAATGCTGATGCTGCTCGTCCCGGGACTAAACTCTACTCTATAAAAGTGTCTTATCAAAACTGTCTTATAATAGTAAAAATCATGGGTTTTATATGCTAGTTTGGTTTTTTTCTAATGCACATTAAAATCAATATTCAACTGTTAAAATAAACTCCAGCTGTCTATTACCAAACAAATGACCTCACTGGTGTGTGTGCAGAGCCTTGGAAGCACTGAGCATTCTCCAAATTTAATTCAGAGGGAAGCATCCTTTCCTTTTAAAACTGAAGGTGTGTACTCGAACATGTTTCTTAGCAATACGAGGCAGTGGGTGAAGCCAAGGTGAGACACACACAGTTTACAAATTAGAGTTGATGGGCAGGAATAGAAAACAAATGGTTTTCGTTTATTTGGGAAATCAGAAATTCTCTAATCCCCCAGCTGTGTGAATAATCCCGTTCTGCCAGTGTCGTGTGTAGGGTGGGGAGGGGCTCGCATATATGGCATATGTGTGTAAGCGAGAGTATAAATGAAAACCAGATTGAACCACAGACCGGTGACTGCAGGCCTGGAAGTCCCCGTGGAGAAGATGGATGAGTCATAGTCACCTAACTTGATGGTACCATCGTAACTCACACTGTTCGTGTTGACCCTAGACTCATCAAATCTCCCTGTGATTAAATATACCCCATGCCTCTTTCAAAGAGTTACGGAAAAAATTTTTCCAGGTTTACAAGTGGTTCTAGTAATTGGATAAAGCCAACAGCCTTTAATTTCTTAGGAATTTTGAGTTTTGGTTTAATCTGATGCTTCCACAACCATAGGAACAACAGTAACTCACAAATAAAGTGAGCAAACAGAAACTCTGTGGACAAAATAGCACAGGTTCTTTGGGCTTGAATGACATCGTTGGTACTCACCAGCATGCGGTTTTAGGGAAGGTTATTCAACTCGTGCCCCTCAGTCTCCTCATCTGTAGAATGGGCCTTGATACGAGGGGATCTACCTTGTAAGTGTGATGTGAGGACAGTACGAGTTAATCTGTGTAGAGTGCTTAGAACAGTTTCTGAGAAATAGTGCTCAATCCCGTTACCTGTACCCCTGTGTAATTAAGAGAAGCGCACTGAGTCTGTGATAAACTGCAGTGTGGTTACCGCACACCCCCAAGTTAGAAAGATCAACTTTAATTCTGCCCTTGTGAGTTGGAGAACACAACCTTGTCATGGCACCCAGCAGAAAGGACGTCTTGTTGTGAGCTGATCAAAAAGAAAGGTTTGTACAAGAAAAGGGGCCGCTAGTAATTAGACCAAGTACTTGACTAGAAAGAGCTATATTTTTACACAGGGAAGTTCTTAGGTATTTTCCCCCCAAATGTTTCCCCCCCTGCCAGTCACGATCCTTTTTCCTTTTTCTGTCTTTTCGTGTCATGTATTGCTTTCTTAAAAGACATTCTTCAGGATTCTTTTTGGTTATTTGATTATCTGAATCTGCTTGTTAATTTCCACTGGGGCTAATGAGGCTTCAAAGAGGTCTGCCCTTTTTAAGCCCTGATAGTCAAAATCTCTAGTCCTCCTTTTCACACATTCATAGAGTCCCAGAGCTACTGAATATCAGGGTCAAGGTCTCTTTTTAAGAAACAAAAACATCCTTCGTATTGAATGGAGACCTCTCCCTCACCATCATCACCACCATCCGCAAGAGACAGGGATGATTTGCCTTGGTCCACGCCAAGGCATTTGCAAACCCAAAACGTGGAGGGAGGGGACTGCCACTAACAGGACACAATAAAAACCCACCAACCAACCATGATTCATTATTCTGTAACCTTCATATTCTCTTACCATTTTTATGAACCCTTGAAGTGAGCGTTCCATTTGTGAGGGTGTTAACGTCTTCCTTCTGCGTGCTGCATGGAGGTTCTGTTTTGTCATCTTTGTCAGGAATGGGTGTGTGTTTTCTTGCCACCTGTCACCCTGGGACTGTTGGCAGAAATACCTGTTTGAGGAGGAGGAGAATCAAGATTTACTGGGTGTTAGCTTTGCAGTGAGCTTCATCAGGCTGTTAACTAGTCATAACTATGTCTCTCATACCCTTATAGGGACAGTTTACTCAAAATGAACCATTTCAAAATATATTCAACGTGATTGCTATTTAGGATGTAGACATTATTCCCAAGGGGCCTCCGTTGTGCAAGAAGGTTGGTTTGAGCTGCCTTCGCCTACTTTGTAGAGGCTTGGGACTGGTTAAGGTTTGGCTATTGATCATCACATAGGTTAGGACTCACACTTCCTCAATTGTTTTATTCTTATTTGATCCATCTAGAGACTCTCTTATGCCCATATAATTTTTATTTGATATATGAGAAGACTAATGTAACCAGAGCAACCATTTTTTCTTATGTTTTAATGTTAGTTATATATAAAGAAAATGATGTAAAACTCAGAGAGGTTAACAAATGGGCGCCCGTGGGACAGCACCCTGCTCCACTGTGCCCCAACTCAGTTCCTCTTCTCATTGTCCTGATTTTGTGAATATTATTTGCATTTCCTGTAGCCTTTTCTTGGACTAGGGTTATTGGTAAGGAGGTATGAAGGTCTTCAACTTTCTTAGACAGTGTCGAACATTTTCCATAGTGATTGTACCCCTTTGCCCGCCTGCCACAAGCGTATGAGTTTCCACTGCTCCACGTCTTCACCCACAGTCAGCTGTGTCTGACTTGACTCCTGCTTACTAATGAGAATGAGCACCACGGAATACATCTGTTACTTACATGTCCTCTTTTTAGAGTGCCTGTTGACATTTTTGCCTATTTTTCATTGTGTTTTTTTAGGAATTATCCATATATGTGTATATTTATACTAGAGCTTTGATGATTTGTTTCAAGTGTGTTCTCCCACTCTGTGGCTTGTCTTTTCTGTCTCTTTATGGCATATGCTGAAGAAAAAGTTCTTAATTTTAATGTAGCCAAATTTGTTAGTTTTTTTCCTTTGCTTTTTTGAATCTTAAATTCTTTCCCATCCTGAAGTTATAAAAAGTATTATGCTGTTATCTTATAAAATACCTAGTTTTGTTTTTTTATAATTTAGCTCTTTATTGACTTAGATTATTACATGGTATAAAGTTGGGATCCAGTTTCATGTTTTTTTCATATGAATATCCTCTTTTTCCCAACCAGTAGTTACTGAAAAGACCACTCTCACTGTAAAGAGAGCTTTTGTGCTGCTTCTGTCAGATCAGGTGACTGTAAATTTATGCTGTATTTCTGGGCTCTCTGATCTATTAGTCTATTATTCCTCTTTTAGTACCACACCCAACTTGATTAGATTGTGGCAATGAAAAGTCATTCTCACTAGGTGGTAAGACAAGTTGTCTCACCTTTATGTTTTCTTGGAGTTTCCTGGCTCTTAATGGCTTTTTTTGCATGTTCATGCTTAAATATCCACTTTAGAATGAGCATAAGTTCAAACAGACCAAAAATCCTTAGAAATGCTGAATGGGACTGCACTGAATCTCTACACCTGTTTGGAAAAATAAACATCCTTATGATACTGTCTTACCGAAAGCATGGCTAGCTCACATTCTGTCTTTCTTGGTAATACATTTCAGTATAGGGTTTCTCTTGTCTCATATGAGGTCTTAACATGTTTTTGGTGAGGTTCTTTCTAAGTACTTTATGTTTTTAGAGGTACTATGTAAATGTTAAGCCTTCTTTAAAGTGCTTCTGGTATCATAATTTCTGTATACTGATTTTATATCCAGCAACTCTACTAAACTCACATCTTAATTCTAACATTTTATCTGCAGAATCTTTTAGATTTTTCTAAATACACAATCACAGTGAATAGTAGCTTTATTTTCCCCTTTATCTGTGTAAATACATGTGTATGCATGTGTGTTTTCTTTTCTTCCTGCCCTACTGCACCTGCTGGTACCCTTAGGGACACAGTGAATGGAAGTGGTAGGAACAGGCTTTCTTGTGTTTTGCTGAATCTTGTAGGGAAAACATTCAAAAATAAAATATTTGGAATTTTAAAAAATTAGCATACTATAGAGTTAACTTTTTTCTTCTTGGTATAAAAACTGATTCGGAGTTTTAATCTGATATATAGATGTGTGTAACCACCCCCATCCTCAGGATAGAGAACAGTCATATCACCTTCACAGTTCCTCTGCATCCTACCCCCTCATAGTCAGACCTTCCCCCATCTCTAACTTCTGGCCACTGCTGCTCTGATCTGTTCTTCATCCCTGTGGTTTTGCCTCTTCCAGAATGTTACGTAAATGGAATTAAACAATAGTTAGCCTTTTGTGACTGACTTCTGTCACTCTGCATAATGCCTTTGAGACTCATCTCTGTTGATGTATCATTATTCATTCATTATTATTGCTGAGGATTATTGCATTCTATGGATGTACCACAGTTTGTTTACACATTCACCCACTAGGTTATGTATGTTTTCCAGCTCTGCAACTTTTTTGGGGGTAGGGAGAGGGGAGGTGATTAGGTTTATTTTTTAATTTATTCATTTAATGGAGGTACTGGGGATTGAACCCAGGACCTCGTGCCTGTTGAGCACATGCTCTTACCACTGAGCTATACCCTCCCCTCCTCTAGCCCTGCAGCTTTGTCAGCTTCCTTGGACAAGCTGCTTCTCTATGCATCAGTTTCTTTCTCTGTAATGGGGATAATGAGCAAGGGGAAGATGGTATGTGGAAGGTGTGTAGGAGCAAGGTCATGAGAGGCCTTATGGACTGCAGCAGGGAGTTGTGATTTTACTCCAAGTACAGCAGAAAACCAGGGATGAGACATGACCTGGTTCAGGCCTCTAACAAATAATTCAGGCAGCAGTGAGGAGAACGAGTTCTGGGGGACGGTTGTGAGAATGCAGGCAGGTTACTGCAGTGGTCCAGGGAAACGATGCTGGTGGCTTGGACCATCATGGTGGTTGTGAGGATGACAAGCGGTTTGACTGAAGGTAGGGTTTGTTTGTAGAACCCACAGGACTTGCTGCTGGATTCGTAGTTCAGTGGACCACATTTCCTGTCTGAGTAGGAGTGAGGCTGGTCGTAGTTATCAACAGCAACAGTCCTCTCCCGTTTCGACTTTCCCAGAGATTTCCCTCATCCACTGTTGTTTTTGTTTTTGTTTTGTTTTGTTTTCTTTTTTTAAAAACATCTTTATTGTGGTATGATTCCTGTACAGTAAACTACACATATTTCAGATGTATAATTTGCTGAATTTTGATAGATGTAGACACCAATGGAACAACCACCACAGTCAAGATAGCTAACATTTCCATCACTCCCCAAGAGGTGCAAATTTTGAATTCCCAGTTTATCTCTTCCCACTCCCTTTGCCCCCTGGTAACCATAAATTTGTTCTCTGTATCTGTGAGTCTTGAAACCTAAACTTTCATGCCTGATTTCTGGAATCCACCTGAAGAAAGAGCCTGTCTTTTCATACATTTAAAAATGATGTCTAACTAACTTCCTTCTTACTCATACTCACAGCCGCAAACACATTTGTTTGGGGGAAAAAAAGGCAACATCCCACAAAAATGTTTTCTTACAGCACTTTGCTTTGTGGTTCTCTGCAGACTGTAGAGTTCTGTGATCCCTCACTTAGTCATCCTGCTGGAAACGCAGTTGTCCTGGGTGCTTCATGCTTAGCCAGCAGGGTGGTAGTTTTAGTGGCTGGCGGGAGTTCTTGTGTACACTGGGAACTTATTGTTGGAATAAACATTATTAGATTCAGACCAAAATTGGACCAGAAATTTATTTTTGTCCTCCTTTCAACCTCAGTTCACCCTAGATTCTCTTATCCAGATGACAAATGATCTTGACTTTCTGAAGTGATCTAAAGATTAAAATCAGCCCTGGGTGCCTTGCATTCAAATGGAGATTTTTTTTTTTTTTTTTTTTTTTGGAAACAGTTAAAAATAGAGTTCACTGATCTCACATAAAGAAGTTTTCTTTTATTTCCTGTGTGTCTGCTCCTAACACGTCTGTATTTGTTCTCTGTGGGGCCTTAGCTTCCAATTCCTCCTTAAAGACAAACACCTGACCCAGTCTTTATCTGGGACACTCATCATGCTTTTTTTTTTTTTTTTTAACTCTATCGTATCTCCTTAATTTGGGGCTTCTCATAATTCAGGATTTGCTAAATTGGAGGAAATCTCCCTTCTATCCTGAGCTACTTGTTCTATTATTCTCCAGTTTTCACCATCTCTCGTCAGGTGGATGCTAAACCATGGTATTTATTTAACTCAGTTGACTTGTAGGAGGCCCCTGGAATCTTGGAGATACTCAATTGAATCTTGTGCTTCATTTTGTGCTTCTTTGTAATTGACTTCTTTTGTGATCTTACAGAATACCATGCTGCTATTTTACAGCTGAAGAGGGAGCACAAAGAAGAAATCGAAAACCTGCAGGTATATCTCTTTGATTCTGCTGAACTAGTTGTTTAAGACTGATGCTCAGTTTTCTCATGTGCTGAAGTAAATATTCCAGTCGTGTTGGCATATCTGCTTAGACAGCATCTGTACCTTGTACTTGCCCCTGGACCTTGAGTTTATTCTGGGAATGAAAGCCTTGCACTCCATTTTTAATAAAATTCGATTCCTTTTTTTAAAAAAAATACCAGAAAAATGTTTGAGAAAATGATGGTTTTATTTGGAAAGCAGGAAAGAATACAGGGTATTTAGGCTTTACTTTTTATAAGAAGTCTTTGAGAAATTGTTTCCAGTACAAGTTGTTTTGTTTGGCATACTCCCAGTCACGCGTTCATATCTGCCCGTCGCTTAGCACATCCCTGCAGTGTGATGTCGAGCAGCTTAAGGCACTTAGGAAGTAGTCCTAGTAGGAGAAAGAGTTCTGCTGCGCCAGCCATCCCACATCCCCAGGGAGTGCTTGAAAGTTGCCGACTTGATCTCCCTCGTGAAGCCTGGAAAGTCTGAGGGATCATTTCCTTTGTCCCACTAATTGTCATTCCCTTCTGTTTGGTGTTCGCTGGCAGTGCCTGTAACAGGAAGTTTCAGAGTCTTGATTTCAAATAAGTAAATATTGAATCAGGCACTGATTCTACTTGACTGGTGGCTGGGGCTGACCCCATATCTCAGGAGAGCACGTGAGTGAAATCCGAATCAAACGTGGTAGTTGTATTGTGCTAACTCATGACTTGCTAAGTCAGTGAGTTTGTGGATCAAACATTCTTTCCATGAAGTGATAATGTACTTTTAAAAACTTTAAGAAAATAACCGGGGCTGTGTATTGGATTATATATGAAGCCATTGCTGGTAGCAAACAGATCACTAAGTAAGTCGTATGGGAAATGAATTCAGGCCACTCCTATCCAGCTTGTGTTAAGTAGTTTGGAAAAAAGAATGAGTCCATTTCACAAAGAAGCGAAAAAGTGGAAAAGTACCTCTGTCTCCTCGGGGACAAAGGGAGGTGTAGGCCCTTATCTCCTTTGTTGCAAAATGCTCTAGAGAGACCTCACTTTTTGTCTTTGTTCTGGTGTGCAGAAGATTCTCAGCTGTCTCAGAGAAGCCGAAGTGGGGATTAATTTAAGAAGCAGATTGCTTGCTAAAGAGGGTGGCGCAGGAGTGATTCTGTGAGCAGGAGTTTTCTGTCACAGCTCAGCTGGAAGGGTTAACAGCTACCTTCACCGAGGTATAGACCAGCCCTGTGAGCACTTTGACAGCTAAATAATATTCACAGCAACCACAGGCTTAGAATCTTGGGGTTCTTACTTTGTGCTGGACATTTTTCTAGGCATATTACATACATTATTTCATGCATTTTCATGTCCACAAAGTCCTATAATCTCACATCTCTAACTGGGAACAGGTTGAAAAGGGGAAAGAGAGGAGTAAATGGAAGGGAAAAATGTATATTTCGATCATGATCTTCATTTAAAACAAAGGTTAGACCAAGGTGTAACTGGCAATAGTAAAGATTAAAAACGTCTCCAGATTATACCTTAAGTTTTCTTTATCTCTGAAATGATTATGTTCTTTTAATGCTGTTAGTAAGCTAATAAAAAATTTATCCCATATTTATGATTGATACCTAATTGCTGAAACCCTGTGGTCGTGGCATGCTGCTGCCACCAGGGTGGGGCAGTGCACCAGTCTGTATTGTCCGCTGAGGTGGAGAGCTTGTCCCGCAGGCACAGACTGACAGCTCGCAATGGGAAACTGGCAACTTTTATTCCCCATCTGACCTCGAAAAGTGTTTTGTTGGCAGACAGCATTCTAAAGATTGAATTAGGAGTAAATAGTTTAAAATATGGAGAAATTTCTAGCTGCTTCTAAAAAAAATTGGAAACTCTGGCAATAGTGGGCTTATTTACATGTATGACTTTACCCTGCTGAGATTACGTAGCAGATGTCACTTCAACCAGGACACGTGCTCTCCAGGTTGTCACTGTCCCCACTCCATTTCCCCTGCCTGGCTCCTTTATGCCTTAGTTAACCCCTGTTCTCTGGGAGACAGGAAATAATCAGATGGGTTAGCAACACCCACCAGTCAGAACAGACACAGTTCATGAAACAATAACCCAGCTTGGCTATACCTGCGGGCACTCACTGAATGTCATCTCTACCCGTTTTGTTCCTCAAAGTCACATCTCTTGTCACAGGACTGGTGGAAGGTAATGGGTGAGCTGTGATTTCCTTGCTCATTTCTTTGTATGGGTTTCCACTGGCAGCCTTCACTGCCTGTTAGATTTTCTTTCTCCACTTACAGGTCACGGAGAAGTCAGACGTTTCAGAACTTCTTCAAAATGCCTTTCTAGAATAAAAAAGATTTCATGCTTCGAGTACGCAGGGAAAGGGATTCACTCTGTCACCATATACAAGAATGTATATGCGTCAGATTTAGTTTTTTTGAGACCGTTTTCAAAGAGTTGAAAGAAGCGGCATGATTCGACAGAGAACCTAAACTCAGCTTGCTGTTCTGTTTTTGACCACAGATTGTAGGGATGTCATTTAAACTGTTCAGTTCCCCTACCTGCGACATGGAATCCTTACCACCTTGAATGATCTAATTGGAGGCTGAAACTTTTAGCCCAGAATCCCAAGGCTTGTAAGTGGGGAGTCTGGAGTTTCAGTCTCATGCGTGCTCTGTAGTGCACCTCGGGAGAGGGCTGCACTAGATAGAAAGGGCTTGGTCCTGGACCAACTTTTCAAAACGTGCAGCAACTTAGATACATGATCCTCCTATAGTTCAAAAGCAAAATTTTATTAATGACTTAAGTAAATCCAGTTCCAAATTCCATTAATTTATATACCTTCTACTCAGTGAAAGCACTTGGCTGACTTTTCTACTCAGAGCTCCAGTAGGAGAGTGGTGGCCAGTCCAACGTTTTCTGTGACTTTGCTATTTCATGTCATTTATAATGTAACCAGCAAAATGCTTAAATGTTGTCCAGGTGTGCCCTTTATTTGGCAAACTATACCTTGAGAGTATATGATCACTTCATAACATTCATCATCTATTTCATTTCTCAGTTTTGAATAATTCGACACTACTGACGTTTATTTTCTACTTTATTTTTGAAAAAAGTACTGGTTCTCACTTATTTGAGAAATACTTGCCTCTGAACTTGCTCACCGAGTTCATGGATATTGGGTAGGAACATAGTTCAGACCTGCCCTTTTAAGGCACGTGATAAAACTAATTCCCCTACAGTATAAGTAAAAGTTATTTCTTTGGGTTTGCCTAGGAACAAGGTTTAAAAATCACCTTCACAGCTCTTGTATAAAAATCTTTATCTACGTGGTTGATCTTTGTCTTATAGTCAGAGAATCAGGTGTGGTATTATCTGATGCATGATGAGAATATGAAAGAACTCAGGTTTTTGAGTCAGAATTCAGTTCAGCTTCTTGCACTATGATGTTAGGAATCAACTTTTCTGGAGCTTCATTTTCTCAGTTTCAGCATGTGCACAATAACCATCATATTGATGCACAAATAACGAATGTTGATGAGGATGTGGAGAGAAGGGAACCCTCATGCGCTGTTGGTGGGGATGTAAATTGGTGCAACCACTGTGGGAAGCAGTATGGAGGTTTCTCAAGAAATTAAAAATAGAACTACCATGTGACCCAGCCCTTGCACTCCTGGGTATATATCTTAAAAAAAAAAAAAAAGGAAAACACTAATTTGAAAAGATACGTGCACCTCAGTGTTCATAGCAGCATTATTTAGAATCACCAAGATATGGAAGCAACCTAAGTGTCCATCAACAGATGAATGGATAAGAAGAGTGATATTTATAGACAACAGTGTCTGTCTTAGCTTTGTACCTGTTGATGTGTTGGAGAGTCTAGGGTCTGCACCTGTTTATATACAATGGAATATTACTCACCTATAAAAAGAAATGAAATTTGGCCATTTGCAACAGCTTGGATGGACTTGGAGGGTATTATGCTAAGTGAAGTAAGTCAGATAGAAGAAGATAAATACTGTATGATACCACTCATATGTGGAATCTAAAAAATAAGACAAGCTAGTGAATATAATGAAATGAAACAGATTCACAGAGAGAATAAACTAGTGGTTACCAGTGGGGAGAGGGAGGAGGAAGGGGCAAGATAGAGGTAGGGGATTAAGAGATATAAACTACTATGTATAAAATAAATAAGCTACAAGGATATACAGTACATAATAGGGAATATAGCCAATATTTTATAATAGCTATAAATGGAGTACAACTTTTAAAAATTTGTGAATCATTGTGTTATACACCTGACACTTATAAAATATTGCACATCAACTACAGTTCAATTAAAAAAAGATAATTTAAGAAATCATTTTGATGACGGCTCCCTTCTAGGGTTGTTCAATATGATGTATACTGGATTACAAACCCATGCTCAGTAAATACTATTTCTTAGTCCTTTTTCCCTGCACAAGTCTCCTTGGAGTTAAGCAACTTGTGCTTAGAGTGGTCCTCGAGCTTTTGATTGAGGATTTCCTTGGCACCTTGACTTGTAGTCTTTGAGGGTGACTTTTTCATGGTCTTCTAGCTGTTCTTCTGCCTCTGTGCTCTGTATCAGAGGGTCTAATCCAGGCTTTCCAGAAGCTCACACGGTGGAAGAGTGAGCCTCTGAAACACGCTTCTTGAAAAAAAAATATTTCATGGTCAAATAAGTTTGAGCAATATCTTGCCCCCCTGTTAGAGCTTTACCATGAAGAGAGAACAGAGGGGACGGAGGGAAGGATGTGTAGCTTGCTTCTCACGTAATTCTTTTTTCTTCCTAGTAACCAATGTTTCTGAATACTGCTCTCTGTTTTTTATTTTATTTTATTTTTAAAGGTTTTTTTGTTTGTTGGTTGATTTTCTTTTTTGAGGGAGATAATTAGGTTTATTTATTTTTATTTATTTTTTAATGGAGGGACTGGGGACTGAACCCAGGACCCTGTGCATGCTAAACGTGCACTCTTCCACTGAGCTATACCCTCTCCCCTTGAATACTGCTCTCTGTTGATTTATATAATCTTATCTCAATGTATATCCACTTTCTGAGTTTGAGTTATATTCTTTGAGTGGTTTCATTACCCTTTTCATGATACCAGGGTCCTGCTTATTAATCTGATTGTAGGCACCTGGAGGGAGCAATGATTTTTCTTTTTTCTCTGTCTTTGAAAGTACCTAGCAAAGTGCTTGGCACATAGGTGATGCACAAATACTTCTTATACAACAACCTATGATTGAAAAACAGTAGCACCTAAATGTAATTAAGTCCCTACTGTGTGCTGACTTTTGTTCCATGCATTTGATATTATAAAAAGCAAATGTAGAAATATAAGCAAAGTAATAGATTCGTCCCCATTTTACAGATAATTAAACATGAGGCTCTCAGAGACTGTGAATTGTCAGAAGTTCTAGACTAGTAAGTGGCGGAACCTGAGTTTGAATCCACCTAGGTCTGTCTCACTTTGAAGCTGATGCTCTTTCTGTTAATCAATGCAACAGTGTTGGAAAGAACATTGAATCTAGAAACGGAAAGTCTAGATTGTGATCTTACTTTGGGGACAGTGGACAGTGTGAACTTGAGGCAATTTTTTGAACTCAGTTTCCTAATGTATAAAATGAAGGACTAGGCAATATACTAAGAGCACCTTGAATTTTATTATTGGCCTCACCATACTTTTTTTGTTTCTATTTATCTACCGCATTGTCCTTTCAGCCTTAGGGTTATCTAACTCAGAATCTCTAAATCCTTGTTACCTACACCCCTGCCCCCTTTTCCTTTTAGTTTCTTCCAGAGGTTCCCCTTTCTAACCAGGGGGTCTCTTCTCCGTTCTGCTCGCCTCTGTGGGACACTGGGTTCAGGTGTTCAGTAACACTGCACTCCAGCCTTCTTGTCCTTTTCAGGGTGCCTGACTTAGTGGAGGGGCGCAGTTCTTAGAATGGTGAATGCAGCTTCTCTAGGAGGCCCAGTTCTTCTTTCTGATGGGAGGGAAGCACGAGGGATGGGTAGGACTTCTTTGGCTCTCTACTTCTTCAATTTTGAAAGTCGAAAGAAAATGCATGCTCCTTGTCGGACTTTTGAGGAGCTCTGGATAATTTAAGAGTATTATTTTTGACCAGCACTCTCAGCCGTTTGGAAGTAGGTGCCATGGAAATGACACATTGTTTTATCTGTTTTTAATGAATGTCCTCTGGGTTGTGGGTTAGAAGAAAAAGAACTGGCCAACAGTGACATTTCCTTTACGGGAACCTCTTCCACTTACCCCATTCATCACATGTGCAGTCCTTCTCCGAGGGGAAACTTGACTGAGCGATGGCCTCTGGCAGGCCTCTGCTCCTTGTGCAATGCAGACACATTTCTAATATGGTAACTCCCGCTGTGAAGTGATCCAGGGACGGGGGCCAGACTAGAAATTAACTTACATTGCACCTCCTTGCCTCCCAGAGAACCAATGGTATGTTGGCCCCTACTAAGACAAACTTGTAGACTTCCTGACTTTTCTTTCTCCAGCCCACCCAACTGGTCCATTTCTAATAATTGCTGTTGAAACAAAATTGAGTCCAAGCGACACTTGAGCTGATAACTGCTCAGTTTATAAAGACACATACCTCCGGAGTCTTTCCCATCTGTTATGTTCCTTGTTATCAACACAATACATTTAAATCTATTACATTCCTGGAGAATGCTGTGAGGGAAAGGGAGTAATTTGTAGATTGATAAACAAAACTTTCACAAATATGAAATATGATGATTTCATTACACCCTCATGGAATTCCCCTACGTGCTGATATTTCGTTACTGAGATGCCAGAAAAGAAGACAAAACTTAAAATGTTGGGAAACACTTTATTGTTTCATTGTGTATATATAGTACAGAGTTAGGAGTTTGGTAGATTTGTTGGTTTGCTGGTGTTGAGATGCTGCTTAGGCCACTGGCTATCTGGAAGCTCACAGATACACTTGGAATTGAACTTTGATGGAAAACACAAAGCAATTAATTCCCTAGTTGACTTAGCCCAGGCGTCCTTCGTCTCAGCCTTCAAAATGCTGTCTTGCCCCAGAGAACTCCGTTACTGTATCAAGCTGCTTGTGGATAGAGGAATGCTGATTGTAGAATGAAAGGTGTGCGCTTTGCTCACTTGTATCGTTGAGGCTGATGCTGGCTTTGTGTGCCTCCTTCAGGCGCCATCAGCTCCAGAAGTCCCCGCTGAGTCTTTTTTTTTAAATTGAAGTATAGTGAATTTATAATGTTGCATTAGTCTCTGGTGTGCAGCATAGTGATTCAGATACACACACACACACACACACACACACACACACACACACATATATTCTTTTTCATTATAGGTTACTACAAGATATTAAATATCGGTCTCTGTTCCTGCTGAACCTCAAACTCTGAACATGAGTCACTCATGGGGACCAAGATGGTTATTCTTTTTTTTTTTTTAACATTTTTTATTGATTTATAATCATTTTACCATGTTGTGTCAAATTCCAGTGTTCAGCACAATTTTTCAGTTATTCATGGACATATACACACTCATTGTCACATTTTTTTCTCTGTGAGTTATCATAACATTTTGTGTATATTCTTTTTTTCAATAGTTTCTGACTTTAGGCGACAGGCTGATGTTGGAACAAGTGACTTTTTTAAGGTTGGCCTTTGTTTTTTGATTCTCGTTGGGATAGGAGGAAGCAGGGTATGTTAGAGCCTGTGGAGAGGGCGTCCTTGTCTCCAGACTTGCCCTGCCTTGCTCAGTAATGCTGCGTGGAGGGTTCTCTAGTTACAGAGTATGACACTAGGTGGTCTAGGTTTCCTTCTAAAGTTCAGTTAACTTATGTCCTGGGGAGAGCGGGCCTGTGTGTCTGCCTCTACACAGTCCAAAAGCCTTAGAGGGTCCCCTCATCCCACATCACCTGCAGCAGTGCTGGGAAACTAACTGAAATATGGTGAATAGTTGCTGAGTGATCGGACTGGACATGGCTCAGAATTCCTTCACGACTCACCGTATTTCAGAAGAAAGCTGCATTGGAGGTGGCGTCAGGAGTTCCTAAATGTATAAAGCCATCAAACACAGTCCAAAGAAGTTTGTTTGGTCATCATAGTGTCCTTTAATAAGTCATCTTTGAATAAATTTGTCTGAGAACGTATGCTCTCATTTGCCACAAGGCTTCCCTGCATTTCCTGTTGTCTTACATCTGGGGTCCTTCGTGTGTTGATGTTGGTTGCCTGACCCTGTGGACATCCACATGGGCAACCCCTGGTGAGCACTGAGACGACAGGCTGAGTCAGAATGTCCTCATCCATTTTCTCCACGGTTTCATGAGTACCAAGCCAAAGTTCCTGGAGCTTTTAGACCTTTGTGGACTTTCCCATTTCTTTTCCTTTTTCCTTCCTTCCTCCTTCCCTTTCTTTACTCCTTCTGTCCTTCTCAAAAAGGACTATGGATGGAGTAGAGCAGGCAGCAGCATTAGGAGGATGAATGAGAGACAGCTCTTGGTGCAAAAAAAAAAAAAAAAAGAAAATGGTTGGTGTTGTATTACATTTTAAGGGAGGAATGGGGAGAAATTTTGTTTGATTTTCAGAATTTAAATGCTGAGTACCCTTTGCCTTCTGACTGAATTGGAGATGGTTACGACCATAATGATTGAATATGAAATACAGACTGCTGGGCACTGTGCTCAGTGCTTTACATACATAATTTGTAATCAATTTTGGCTCAGAAGTTAAGTGCTCTCCTGAGTTTTCATAGCTGGCTGGTGCGAAGGCGGGGTTTACTAACCAGGTTTCTGTCTCGTTTCTAAGTCTGCTCTGTTTCCACTGTCAACTTGTCAGCTGATTTGGTCCACTTTTTTCTAGTCGAATAGCCTTCTAACTTTTCATTTTCCCTCTCCCCCTCATCCTGTGGCAAAGACCTCTGCAGAGCATCCCTTATTTTTATCCTATACAAGTTCTTTATGTAGTAAAACAAACAAAAAAATGGAGACATCTCTGTGTGTTTAGAAAGAGAAAGATAGCAACAGGGGCCTCCTGTTTCCCGGGCTTCAGAAATGACGAGCTGCTCTCCCTGCTAGAGTGCAGAAGAAAGGATCAGGGAGAGGGTGCCCTCCGCGACTTCCGTTCCCCCAGCTCGTCCTGAGCCCAGTCTGAGGAAGAGCCTCTAGTGTTAGGCCCCATCATCTTGATGTTTGTCTGTATTTATCTTAGAGATCTGCAACCTGAGTCTCAGAGAAATCAACTTCTGAGACCACAAATTAAGTAAGAAAATACGGTGGCAAAACTTCACTGTGTCTTGCCGGCTACTTACTTGGCTGATTTCTGCAGTTTGGACAGAGGAGTTCCTCAGCTCTTCTCAGACCTGATCTTCCCCAGCAGAGCACCAGTGTCACTGGTTCCTTAAGCACAGGGGGCGATGTGGCTATTCCTCTGCTGTCACCAGTTTGTAGGGTGTGCCCACGTGTCGTAAGTGGGACCTGTGCCTCTTCTAACAAGTCCAGCCTCTTGCGGGCTTTGGGATCCAGAGTGTGAATTTATCATGTGTCTGTGTGCACGTGCTTTGACCATCTCCCTGCAATGGATTTTCATGAAGGGATAACAGTAATAATAGATGATATTTATTGAGCATGTTCCAGTCTTTTAATATGAGGATTAAATGAGTTATTACACCAACTCTATGAAAGGGCACTTGTAACCTCTAGACACCGAGCTGCCTATGGTGGTTTTTCTACCTTGAAGGCCCTTGCCTAGAGAGCAGTTGTGACATGACCTTGCCTCTGGGCTGGTTCTTGCCTTTGATCTGTCCTCGGGTGGAATATCGGTCCTTGGGAATGATGGACCTTAGCAGCAGAAAGGGCTGAGGAATGAACCTACGTAATGAAGTCAACTAACCTTTTGTTGGATGAAACGTAACACAACCCTAGGCAGGACAGTCCATAGGAACACAGATGTGCACACTTCTTGGGTTGGGTCCTGTCTCCACTACCAACCAGATGTGTAGTCTTGAACAAACTATCCAAACCTTTCTGAGCTTCTGTTTCTCACCTGGAACTGTAGTTGTGATGATGTTATAACTTGGTTGAAAGGATGCTGATTCAGCTGGTGAGATAGTTAAGTATGGGACTAGAGGGACAGTGGCATGTGGTCCATGACCGATGAATAACTGTTGTATTTATTCTGAGGAGCAGCATGTTTCGTTTAAGTCAGTGGCTGTTGATGTGTATTTTTTGGCAGTAAAGTTCTTTCAAAATAAATCATGTGCCTGAATAAAAGAAAAACATTCTGTGATTAACATCATACCTAATGTTCCAAAGAGCATTGCTTTTAATATTTTTGTGATATAAATGTGATACTGTCATTTCCATGACAGCCTATCAAGGAGAATATTGCTGCTGCCATTATTTTATAAAAGAAACCTCTGAATAGGTGAAAGCACCCCAAGATTTAGGTCCCCCCAGATCTGTGCTGGAAGATGTTATATTTCAAAATTGTTTTTGCTATAAACTTCCTAAAATACAATTATATATATAATTATATATATATAACTATATGTGTATATATATATATATATATATAAAAACTCTGCTTGTTACATTTTTTTAATAACAAATACTAATTGAGCCCCTGTCAAATATGAGATGTGCTAGAGATAGAACATCATTTAATAAGCATACCAGCTGACATTTATTGCAGTATTACTGTATGTCAGACACTCTACTTAGCACATACCCTGGATTATTTTATTTAATCCCCACATGCATTCTGTTCTCAGAGGATTTACTGTTAAAAGGACAGAATTTATACCACAAAGGTTAACTAACAGGCAGCTGAAACTCTCCTAATACGACCCAGAGACTAATGAAGGGGAAGACTGCCTGAGTGTTAGCATCTTTAAATTATCTCCTTTTAATGGCATTTGCCAGATTCAGATCGTAGATTTCAGCTAAGAACTCTCCAGTCTCCGATGTTCTGATTGCCTTAGCTGAGTGGCAGTTTCTCTTACTGTCTCTGGAAGCTGCTGTAGGTGTCTCTGTAATACAGTTCTGCTTATTTTCTTTCACCAGTCCGTATGCAGGGACCCCTCTCTGTTGCAAATAGATATAATACACTTAAAGTATTGAGGAGGATATTGCATAGATATGTGGATGTGTGTGCTTGGTAATCAGTGGATTACAGTTATTTTAGAAGCCATTCCCCAGTCTCACCACTGGAGGTCAGCTTGACCCTTTTTCTCTTAAAGCTCCAAGTGAATTGGTTTTCTGTTGATGACTGGAGGAGCTTTCCGGTTTAGAGCTTTCCATTAGACACATGAAAATAAAATCGCTCTTCGTTGATTTCACAGCATGCACAAATGTGTATGCATAGTCCTATACTCATAGGCATAATGCTTAGTGTATTACAAAGCAATATGTGATGTGTTTATTGCCATTAATACACATGCACATTCTATATGACAAAAGACAAAGAGGCACCCAAAACAATGTCTTATGACATTGATCATCTGTGTTTCCTCTAAGAATGGAGCCATCAAAAGGAAATTAGAGGTCTCTCTGTCATTCGTTCATTCACTATATACTGTGTGGCTGCTGGGTATCAGGTGCTGTGCTAGATGCTGGAGGGAACAGAGCAGACGTGATCCCTTGTGGTCCTGTCAGAATCGGGTATTGATAAAATAATCAATTAGCATGATGAGTGCTGTGAAGAAGAACACAGTACGAGGTGCTGTGACAGGCTATAATTTGGATTTGAGGGGCCAGGGGAGGATACTTTGAGGAAGTGATATTAACTAGAGACCTGAAGGATGAAGAGGAGCATGGTTGGTTTGAAGGACTGTGGTGAGGCCAGTGCAACCAGAGGACAGTGAGTGACAAATAGGAGGGAGTCTGGGGATGAAGCTCTGGAGTTGTACTTTTCAAACTTTTTAAACTGCATCCTGGAATAAGAAATGCATTTTACATCAAAACCCACCTTGCATGTTTATGCATGTGTGTGTGTGTGAAATAAGAGTTCTGTTAAGCAGGAATTATTTCATGAGATGTTTTCTGCTGTATTCAACTCTCTTATTAAAAAAAATGCTGTTGATAAAGCATAAATTGATTTGTTACCCTACTAATGGATCATGGCCCACAGTGTGGAAAACACTGCTGTGGAGGAGGGCAAGGGGCCAGATTCCGGAAGGGCCTTGTTGGTCTTCTTAAGGTTTTCCAGCTTCATCCTCAGAACAGTGAGAATCTACCGACTGAGCAGAGGCATGTGTGACATGAATAGGTTTGTGTTTTCAAATGACACTGGCTTCTGCTGTAGGGTGTAAGCAGTAGGGGAACCAGAGTGGAAGTGGGCAGGTCAGTTGGGAAGCATTGCCATCCTGCAGGCAGGAGGAGATGGTGGCTGTGATGAAGGTAGGGGTGTGGGCGGGAGAATTCACACTCGCTGATAAGGAGCACTGACTTCCCACCAGTGCTGATGGTTGCTTCTGCTAAAACTGGAACTGCTGAAACTGCTATTCTTGCTTCTCTGTTTGTGCAGCTTGATTTTTTTCTTGGGTACCCAGGCCACTACTTGAATGTAGTAAGTACATAATAAATATTTTTTGAATGAATGAATGAATAGGGAGGAAAAAGTTACTGACAATGTACTACCCTTTTGAGGGTGAAATGAGAAAGCCCCTTCTTGGCGTCTGCATACCCTTCTCTCGTCATAACTAAGTATCCACATGTCACCAGGACAATTTATTCTCTCTACAGATAGGTGACAGTTTCTTATACAGACTCTGGAAGCTGTTGTGGGTAGCCATATAATATAGTTGTGTTTATTAATACTACATATGGCCTGGCCCCTGTCTGCTGCAAATAGATATAATGCACATCATTTAACGTATTAATTGAGAAAACATAGAATAATGCAATTTTGTTGTCAAATTTGAATGGGGTTTATAAGTTGCACCGTGTGAAGTTGTTGATATTTGACCTATTTTGACTTGTAAAACAGTAATTTCTTATGGCTTAATCTAGTATATTAGCACCAAAAGGCAAAGAGGTGTGTGAGTGCTGGAATTACATTCCTCTGGATGGACTGTACCCTGAAATGCTCATTAGGACCTCAGGGAGGGAATGAAAGACCACAGCTGGATGTATCTTGAGGCATTGGCCAAAGGATAGCGACCTGTATCTTTTATGGTAACTGCTTTTAAGTTAGGATTGTTGAGCCCTCTCATGACTCTTGGGCCCCATATCACTTACAGAATAATCTTGGTGAGCAATTTCCCAGCCTTCAGAGGATCCATGAAAAAAAAAATCGCTGAAAATTGTTTATCCAACTTGAAATAGTATTTCCTGGTCTATTGGACAGGCTAAATGTACCATGGTTCTTCCTCAGTGAACCAAAACTGATATTTGGCTCCATTAAAAAAATAAGTAACACTGCCCCACTGTTACTCATTTTGGCCTCTGTAATACAAGTCTTCGTAAAGTTATTTGCATTTTTGTCCCCTCATAGACCTTTCATAGTAGAATTTTTGCTTCTAGAAGTAGAAGTTACAGGAATATTATTATGGTACAGATACATACAAAGGCAAATTATTAGAAGATAAGGAAAGGAAGTGAATAAAACGTCTAAATTATATTTATGACCTGTCTTTTTTTTAATTGAAGTACATTCAGTTACAACATGTCAACTTCTGATGCACAGCACAATGTCCCAGTCATGTGCATACATATATATATTTGTTTTCAAATTCTTTTTCACTAAAGGTTATTACAAGATATTGAAACTAGTTCCCTGTGCTACACAGAAGAAACTTTTTTAAAAATCTATTTTTATATATACTGTATTTCTTGTCTTTTTGTTCAACAAATGTTGACTATTTCCACTATTTCCTTTGCTTTTCCCACAGATACTGTTTTTTGTTTTTTTGTTTTTTTTTTTTAGGTAAATGAAATTTGAAAACTAAGATATGGTCTTCTACTCATTCATAAATAACCTGGAGGGTCATTTGATTTTTTTAAAATTAATTTTCAGTTAGTCCTGCTGGAAATTTATGAATGCTGAAGCTGACCATATTTTTCCTACTTCATACATATAGTTTTTAACCACATCATCTTCTGAACCTCTTAAGTAGTGAAAATCTGCAATTATTTTCATGCAGAAAAGAGTTATTTTTTATATTTTCAGCACATCAAATAACACGGATTCCAATGTTGATGGATATAATAGAGTATCATTTAGTTTTTTTTCTGTGAAATTTCAACATTGTAGAGTTGTGGCTTAACCTTGAGGCTTGATTGCCAAAAACAAATGGAAACTCCTTTCCTTTTGCTATAAAACAATGGTGGATGGGCCTAAAAATGAGGAGGGGAGAAAACAAGATTGCATTACAAATCTGGCAACACCAGCCGCACTAGTAAAATCAAATCCAATGTTGTTTTATGACTCTGAATTTATGTGAGTGCCCAGGATCAAAGGGCTCGAATCCCACTGGACTATAAGGTCCATAGTTCATGGCAAAAACTCATCAAAAAGAACATTTTAGTCGTTTAAGCTTTTCATTTTAATCAGCCACAGTAATAAAAGAGCCTTTAGGTGTCCAAAAACATTTTGCAAGATCAAGAGGTTGTTTTCTCGCTCGTAGAAGCAGCCTTCTTATTGGATCCATATAATGCCTGTGGCCTTAGAGTGTCAAAGGGCCACTGCCTCCACGTTGTTTGCCCTCGTGGGATGGTTTCTTTTGGTTCTTCTGACTGTGTATTATGTGATAATAAATTACGGTGTCTGACGGAAGGACCATAAAATTTTCACACAATCTATCAAGCTGTTTCAGCCATTTAAAGTTTGGTCTCTGACAGCAAGCCAGGTACTTTGTAATGTTTAGACAGAAACAGAGTCTACTGCCGGCATCTTGACAAGTGTCTCGAGATGGCTCTCCACAGGAGAAAGAACATGGGGCTGGAGAGTCAGACCCGGTCTTCAGTCATCATCCTGATCCTTTGTGCAACTGTGGTTTTGGACACTCCATGAAATGGGGATCCCACCCTCACTACCATGATGCTCAGATTACACAGGGTAATAATTGCGGAGTTACTCTCCAGCGGTAAGAACAGATATACACTAGGCGTCGATTACATGGGAAACCAGCCCAAGCAGTCCTGCCTTTCCAACAGGAGGCCTGAGTAGGTGAAGGGGAGAGCTGGCTGGAGAGGAGCAAAGTGATAAGAAAATATTCCTGAGAATGTGGAAGAGGGTGGAATCAGGAACCCATCAGGTCGAATTAGCTCTGGAAAAAAAAGGGGACACTTCTTTTAAGATAGGAGGAAAATAGAGAGTGGATACCTTTGTCTTTAGACTATTCTTTGTTTCATTTTTTAAAATTCTTATTTTTTATTGAAGTGTAATCAATTTTCAGTGTTTGTTTCAGGTACACAGCAAAGCAATTCTGTTATGCATATGCATATATATTCAGATTTTTTTCCATTATAGCTCATTGCAAACTATTGAATATAGATCCCTGTGCTGTATAGTAGGTCCTTGTTGTTTATCTATTTTATGTATAGTACTGTGTATATGTTTCTTTGCTTCATTTTTTAAATGTTGGCCCCAGAGCATAGGAAAAGAAGCTGAGACACCTAATGTTTTCCCACCCGATCGCTTTGATGTCATCCTCTACACTTTTTCTGCATTTTTCTCTCATTGATTGTTCCATTTTGGGTAGGTCCATCCCCCCATTTCTAATAACACATGCGGCTCTTCTCTACTTTAAAACGCCTTCACTTGACTGCTGCTTGTTTGAGCTTCCATCCGTCCTGTCGCTGGCAGAGTTCTCAAATGTGAGTCTGGTGTGGCTGGTTCTCCTGCCACTTGCTTTCTGTTACCTGTACTGCAGCAGCTGATACCACAGAGGAAGTGATCATCAGGTGGTCTCCATGGACTTGGATTCTCGAGTGTCACGACTGAAACCCTTCATCTCCTCCCTCCACACCTGAGGCACTGAATTCTTCCTTTCTTCCTCCTCTCAGTGAGCTTCAAAAAAATCTTTGCTGCTCCTGCAGCCCTGCCTCTGCAGCAGCCGCACACGTGACCCTCCAAGAGGTGGCCTTCAGTTACCTGGCTTCCTGTCTTGTGTTTTAGAGATTTCATTTATTGCTGCAGGTTTATCTCTAAAGGCTTCACAGACCTATTTATTTGGATTCAAATGTTTTCCTGACTTCTGGCTTCAGGGAAGTTCTAGTTTGTGCTGGAAAACCTGGACTAGGAAATGATTTTATTATTTCACATTTAAAATTTCCAAAGCCGGAGCATCAAAAATGTATTTCATCCCAGAATTAAAAGGTCCTCTTGTCCCCTTCTGACCTCCCCCTACACAGTATAAACACAACACAAAATGGGCTCTGTTCTTGGCTGCCCTGATTATTTAAGGTTCCACTGTTCTAAAAGTCCAGACAAGGGATCTCAGATGCATCTTTGGCAACTCCTGCACCCTCAGCTTCTGCATCCATTTGATGGCCAAATTATGCTCATTTTAGCTCCATGGTCCCTTATATACACTCGTGCCTTGGCATCCCACCTCTGTGTTCCTGGTTTAAGCCTTTATTGTGTCCTGCCTGTGTTCAAGCCATGTTATAAATTGCTTAGAGGTTGTTCCTCTCTCTTACATACCTTTAATGGCTCACTGCTGCCTTTCAAGTTGAGTTTAAGCCCTGAGCGTGGTGTTTAAGACTTTCTAGAATCAGATTCAAACTTAAAACTTTAGTTTTCTCCTTTATTATTTCCCAGGACTTTCCCATCATTCTGTTTTTTTCCTTTTCGCTTGGCTTGCTCACAGTGTACCACTCTATCTTACCAATCCTTCGCGGCCCAGCGAGGATTCTCCGTTATACATAAAATCATCTCTGACTTCCCAAGGCTCCCTCCTCTGAAACGTTAGGCTCTTTATCCCTGACTTAGGCAATTAGCAGACTTTCTCGTATTATAATCATGAAAGCAGAGGTGTAGCCTCTTCCTTCCATCCCACCCAGTGGGGAAGCACAAGATGGACATAAACCTTCAATAAATAGCAAACAAATGAATCTGCCTTCACAGTAATACATGCATTAATGCATAAATTAGCCACTGGTTGGTTTTTTCTTTTTCTTTTTCTGCAGTGGAAACTAGGTTTAAACCAAGGGGATTTTGCAGGGAGAGTTTTTCAAATTCAGAGACATAGGAGAAGTACAGTAGGAAAACTGTGTTCCCAGAAGGACTTTCTAAGATAGTTTTGAAAGTTTTATGACTTTCTACTGGGAGAACAGTAGTTATCTCTTATTGTCTAAAATGAAGATTTATCAGATGTTTTATGTCTAGACAGGTTATGGTAATTGACCATTTATAATAATGTAAGTGAAAGCAGCATGGATACATTTGAATTTTTGATACTTTGTAAACCTTTGTCTTTTATAGATGAGGCGAAAGAGCTGATTTTCAAATCAAGCTTAATGATACTCAGCCTTTTCTTCTTTAATCCCTTTAAGGGAGATGACATGCTCCCAACAGGACAGGGTTCCTTATAGCCAAGGAAGCTGACCACCCATTGAAATTCACCTTCTGGTTCCTGCTTGTTAGCAATAATTGAGCCCAAGCCTATGAAGTCAGCTAATAGACCTACCTGGACTGGAAGTCAGGTCTTTTTTCCCAATCTAGTGCTCCATCACTTAAGCCATACAGAGATTGCTCTGTAGAAGGCAGAGGAAGTGTTAATTGCAAAGTAAGAGATGGACAGAAGAACCATCGAGTGTTCCATAGTGGTGTGGAATGGGGCATGTGTTATCTGCCGTTTCACAGAGCTTGTTTAAAACCAAAATCTTCAGACACAGGAACGAAATTAAACATGGTTCTTTTAGGAATGTACAAATCAATTGGAGGAAAATAAGGCCACCTCTTCCAAATATTTAATTCAGTTTCAACTTTTTAGGTTGTTGCTTTTTGAGGTCAGGAGGTTGTCTGATACTTGTTTTCTCTTGTCCTCATTCTTTGTCTCTGCAAGATTAAGAATTACATTTAGGGTTTATAAATAGGAGCTTGAGAGGTGATTTTCTAGTTCTCAGGTGAGATTTTCTAGATTTGTAAGATATAGATCAGTGTGCAGGTGGGCTCTGTTTTATTATGACCTAGATTCAAACATTGAACTCTTACAGCATCACTCACATCTTGCTCAGTTGCTAGCTAATTACAATAATAATAATAATAATAATAATAATAATAATAATAATAATAATAATAATAAGACAGAGGCTGCCAGCTGTCAGAAATACCTCTTGGAGTGATTTTACATTTTTCTCCCCTAAACTTGTAACAAAGTATCACCCATACCAAAGGACATTTAAAAACAGCATTATTGTGAATGAAAACTGTGAGTGTTGCTAGAGGACTTTGCACCTCCAAAAATCAGCTTTTAAAATGAATCACACCCAGAAACAAGGTTAAATATTTCCTTCTTTATGAGCCCCAGTTTTCAGTACTGGACTGTTAAGTGTTTTCCTTATAGGTGCATCATGTTTAGATTTAATTCTACACTTTTAATCTTACCTGTGCTTTGGTGATATGAAAATCTGAGAAACATATGGGAGAGAAAAATACAAAAAAGGAAATGATTCAGAAGGAAACAGGCATTTGCTTTCACATTTGGCAGCTACAGTTGAGGTTGGGGTATGTTTAACAAAGTCAATTTGGACGAAGAAAAATGATTTTCACGTCAATCTCTATAAAAATCAGAATTCCTTTCTTTCAAACACCTCAACCATTCTAATCCATTTCATATGTGTATTAATATTGTGTTCAAGGACGTGCAATCAGAAAGCCTTCTACTGCTCTGAAGTGCAGTGTGTGGAAAGGTGATGGTCCAGCACTGAGATTCCTAGTAATCTAAATATTTAGAATGTGAGTAGTTTGTGATTATTTAGAATGGATGACTGGCGTGGATACTTGAGCCAGTTCACTTCTTCACGAAGGCTGCATGGCACAAAACTGGCATATGTAATCTCTTGTAGCGGACGGATTCCATGAGGCAGCAGCATGCTGATAGTATGAAACACGGCAGCAGTCACGTGGTCTGATGCAGCCAGTGTATACAGCTGGCCCTGTGTCATCATTAACCATCATATTTGGTTATTAACTTTGGAATGACTTGTGTAGAAATTAAGAGTTTTTAGATAATAGTGCCCCTGTCTTTTCACACTTGTGTTATGTGTAGCTGTAATGTTTAAAGTAGAAAAATTGTTGGAGAGAAAAAAATTACAGCCGTCTAGAACCCCGTGTCAAACTAAATTCGGAGTGACATTTAAACTTTGCATAGAGTAGAGTAGTTAAAACATTTATTTTGAAAATGTTTCATGACTTACGTTCCATGTTTGATCAGTTAGGAAATAAGAATGCTGATTTAAAGTTAAAGCTTCTAATTACTGGAAAAAACCTGAAAATGTAATTCTTGTAGCAATTATCCTTTCAGAAGGCCCAAATTATAGAGATGAATATCAATCAAAAGTAATATAGTTTAATCTAAGGGGGAGAATGCAGGAAGAAAACAAGAATGTGGTTTGTCTGTATTCCAGGAGAAAAGAATCAAGTCAAAATGAGATCCGATCCTTTCCAAGTTATTCTGTGTGCATCATTCTTGAGTGTAATTTCACATGCATCTTGATGTTCCAAGTATCATTAAACATCTAGTAATCAGAACAAATGTTCTGCCAAATTCCATTTATTATCTTAACTGTTTAAGGCTTTGAGCACCCCAGATTTATAAATATATAATTAAAATCCATATTAAAAAAATAAACCTAGATGGGAGATTTACATTTTTCTTAATTCATGTTTACACAAAGAAGAGATCTGTTTTTAAATATTACATCAGATCTTTGTGAGCTCAAATAAATCAATGTGATTCTTTGCCAAAACTTTCTAAAAATGATGGGTATTGATGCCCTGTGGTCAGGAAACCTCCTTTGTGGAGTTTTAGAATTCTCTTGTTACTCAGAATGACTCTTATTTTGGGTCTCACTGTTTTCAAGAGTACGCACTGAGGTGCTACGGATGGACTTGATCACTTGTGCGCTGTCCGCCCACCTACATCCTAAATAGCAAATATTCCAGATGAAGCAAGCGCAGTTCCAGGAATCTCTGCCTCATCCTAGATAGATCTGTAGTTGGAGATGTTCTGTAAGCCTGACTGCTCATGTAGTCAGTCGTTCCTTGGTGTCTGAGGAATTGGTTCCAGGACCCCCTGAGAATACCCAAATCCACGAATGCTCAGGTTCCTTGTGTAAAACGGCATAGTACACTCAGCCCTCCACGTCCATGGGCAGATACAGAGGGCCGGCTATATAAAGAAACTCACAAAAAGCCTAGCCATTATGAAGAATGAACTGGTCACCCACATTCTCAGGGGGTGCTGTGTCGAGGTTCTTTCTGTTGATCAAAGTGTTCCCATGAACCAACCTTGTTCCAATCATTTTGTCGTCTGTCCCAGTGAAGGAAGATTGGAAAATAACTCAAAACACTTGGGTACATGTGTATAAAACATGTTTGTGGGTTCCTCAGTGATTTTGAAATGGAATTGTATTTGGACTATAAAAATTGTTACCAAAGTATGGCTTTTTGCAGTGATTGGATTATAAATGTCTTTGGTGTAGAATGCTTGTTTTGACTAATTTGGGGTCAGTTCATTTGTCAGCTCTCATCTAGGCCCTGTGTGTATTATAAGATATCTCATACTGGAAGTCCATCGAATGAACAAAACTTACCAGATCTGAACGGAGATGGACTGTAACATTGGACTTACGAGTGCTAGAATTTCATGAGGTTTGTTGGAAAGAATATGCTCTCCATCAGCTATGCCCTTGTCTGCTAGGACATTGCTGAGGGATAATAGCAGTAATTATACAAATCAGAGGGTTTTTAATCAAACATGTAGTGCTTTGGGTCGGTCCTACTCAATAGCATTTGCTCTTGCCCCTTGACCTCCTTTTGCTAACTGAACATAATCATCACAGGCACTGTAGCTTTAGGGACTTCTAAGAGTCAGTTAAGGATCCTTGAAAAATTTGTTCATTCTTTCATTCATTCATTCTCTCAACAACTGTCACAGTGCTACAGGCCAGGCACTATTCATGGGTCTAGGCATGCACTGGTGAACAAAAGAGACAAAAACGTGAGTCCTCATAAAATTGACTTGTTTATTTACTTGTTTATTTGTTTATTTTTTAATTGACATATACTTGATTTATAATGTGTTAGTTTCTGGTGTACAGTATAGTGATTCAGTTATATATATTCTTTTTCATACTCTTTCATTATAGGATATTACAACCTATTGAATATAGTTTCCTATGCTATGCAGTAGGACCTTGTTGTTTATCTATTCTGCATATAGTAGTTTGTGTCTGCTAATCCCAAACTCCTAATTTATTCCCTCTCCCTGCCTTCCCCCTTTGGTAACCATAAGTGTGTTTTCTGTGTGTGAGTCTGTTTCTGTTTTGTAAGTAAGTTCATTTGTGTCATTTTTTTAGATTCCATATGTAAGTGGTATCATGATATTTGTCTTTCTCTATCTGACTTACTTCACTTAGTATGATAATCTCTAGGTCCATCCATGTTGCTGCAAATGGCATTATTTCATTCTTTTTTGTGGCTGAGTAGTATCCCATTGTATATATGTATGACATCTTCTTTATCGAATCATCTGAAAATTGACTTACTCTGAAGACAGAAGTGGGAGAGAAGGTAGCAAAGTAGGCAGAATAATTGCAAGGTAGAAAGAGGACCAGGGGACTGTACTGTCGGAGAAAGCAAGAGAGACCATTTTTAAGTTGAGCTGCAGAATTCACAAAGGAGAATGAGGACAAATCCACCAAACCAGGTAACTTAGGAAACCATTAGTGTGAGCATTAGATTTTTGAGAAATTACTCAAAGGGTGTGGTGAAGATGCAGAGACAGTAGGCAGCTGCAGATCTTTTAGAGCAATGTTTGTCAGCAAACTTAATGGGAGAATTTATCTTGAGGAGGTGGGGGCAGAATTAAGGCAATCATTCTGATTTTTATTGGGGGGATTAGGTAAATGTGGGAAGGCAAGAGGACTTGAACACTTTCCAGGTAGGGGTAAAAAGGTGAAAGAGATACCTGCCAATGAATAGGAAAAAAGAAAGTTGCTTGAGAAAACTCTTAACATGACCATCAACATGTCTTGTACATACGTGATATCCTAGCTTTTTGTTGTCTGATACAATACTCGTTTATTTTAATGCACATTCTCATGGTGTATGGATCCCACTTAATGCATTTTATTTAGAAGAAAGGTTGACTTTTATTTAACCACATCATGTACAGCCTGTTCTCTAAGGCCACCATCTAAATGTACATATAAACTTATTCATGGGGTACATATGGGTTGGTTTAGTAGTTTCCAATTGACAATGTGCTATAAGCCCAACTAGTTGCTGTTAGTTCTATCCAATATCGTATAAACTCTACCGTGCTTTTCAGTTAGAGTATTTCTTAATTTGTTCTCAACACATTATTTTGAGTTTCTTTCACTTCCCATGAAAAATAGATTCGGAAGCAAGACAGGCAGTGTCATCCTCATTTTCTGGAATAGGAACCAGAAGGAGGATCTTCCACCTACAATGCTGATGGAATCGTGGGCCTCCTGTGTCTTGGAGACCCAGTAAGTATAAGAGGAAACTGTTCTCACTGTGCTATGGAACAGACTGTCTGGTTTGGTAGGTGATATCTGTAACTAAAGAAAAAAAAAGAACTATCAATCTGTTGCTTTAAAAGAAATTGAAAATCCAAGTACTCTGGTCCTTGCTTTGGAGACTGGCTTAATAAAAATACTAACAAAGAAAACTCTTCAAATTGGCCAGGGAATAGAAGATATTAAGTCCTTTTTCCTTGCAGAACTAAAAAATTTAGAACTTTGTTTCCTTAGAAGTGCTTATTAATTAACTACAACGAGAAAATCGACTCCTTGTAAGTAATGGGGCAGGAGGTAGACCCTGAAAAGGGGGCAGAAACAAGACATCACAGTGTTCAAGGCAGTGTAGCATCCTGCCTAACACTGTGAGCTCTTAGTCCTTTACTCTGTCCCTGGCCGTGTCCTTACACAGCTGCAAGGTTAGAAAGCTGCTGACCATGGCAGGACCATCTTAGATGACTACCACTCACCTCGTCCCAGGCCTGACCTGGGAAGGGAAAGCCCTGGAAATTGGGTCACAGAGGGGAAAATGCTATAGCTTTGGTGAGAAAAGCTAAACTTCTATCTTAGAGAATTTGGACATTGGTGTCTCACTAAGACATAGTACCTCTTTGGACGTTTTGGGACTCATTTCACTTTACTGTCTGTTGTAACGTGTTTTCTCAAAAGATTTTACAACAAAATCTTGCTTGGAAGTCCAGCTGATAAGTGACACTTTATTTATAATGTGTTTGTTTTGCAGTTTTAAATTTATATAAATGTGTGTGTGTAATTTAACATAACGTCAGTCTTCCAGATGCTCTGTTTTTTGGCTAAGGTATAATTTTACATACAATAAAAATCACTCTTTAGTGAATGAGTTCTGACAAACACCTGCAGTCACATCACCAAACCACAGCTGAGAAATAGAGCATTTCCATTACCATAAAAAGTGCTCCTGTGTCTTTTGGAAGACAACTCCTCTCCTGAACTCAGGACGCTGGCAACCATTGATGCTTTTTCTGCCCCTTCAGCTTTGACTTCCCCAGAACGTCATATAAATGAATCATACAGTATGTAGCCTTTGGAGTCCAGCTTCTCTCACTCAACGTAGTACATCTGAGAGTCACTCATTGTTGCACCTACCAGTAACCCATTCCTTCTTGTTTCTGATTAGAAACCCACTTTGTGCATGAACCCCAGTTTGTTTATCCTCTGACCAATTGAAGAACATTTGAGTGGCTTCATTTGGGGGCAGTGTGTTAGTCAATGTTCTCTATGGAAGTTGAACTAATAGGATGTATGTAAAGAAGGAGATTTATTATAAGGAATGGCTCACACAATATGGAGGTCAAGATCTGCAGGGTGAGTCGGCAGGCTTGAGACCCAGGAAGAGCCAGTGTTGATGTTCCAGTCTCAGGGCAGGAAAAAGCCAGGGCCTCAGTTCAGGGGCATTTGGGCAAAAGGGATTTTTTTTTCTCTCTAGGAGAGTCAGCCTTTTTGTTCTACTCATGTTTTCAACTGATTGGATGAAGCCTACCTGCATTAGGAAGAGCAATCTGCTTTACCCAGTCTACCAATTCTGCTGTTAATCTCATCTAGAAAACCCTCCCAGAGACACCTAGAATAAGAGTCAGCCAGATATCTGAGCACACCATGGCCCAGTAAAGTTGACACATAAAATTAACCATCACAGACAACTGAAAATGAAGCTTATAAAAACATCTGCATGTGGATTTCCTCTTAATGTGTGCTTTTCTTTCACTTGGGCAAATACTTAGGGGTGAGATTGTTGGTTCATATGGAAAGTGTATATCTCACTCTATAAGAAGCAGCCAAACTGGTTTCCAAAGTAGCTGTACCATTTTACGTTCCCCTTTGCAAACTGAGAGTTCCATTTGCTCCATATCCGCCTCAGCCCTTGATATTGTCGGATGAGTCAGTTTTCCTCTCCCTCCCTCCCTCCCTTCCAGTAAGCACATGGTAGTATCTCATTGTGGTTTAATTTGCATTTCCCTAATGACTCATCATGTTGAGCATCTTTTTATGTGCTTACATGTTATCCATGTATCTTTTGTCATGAACTGTCCATTCAGATCTTTCACCCATTTTGGAAAGGGGAGGTTGTTTTCTTATTTTCATTTTAACAGAGTTCTATGTTCTGGGTACAAGTCTTTTATCAGGTATGTATTTTGCAGATATTTTCTGCAAAAATTTGAATACACAGTTGAATTTAGGGGTTTTAAATGTTGAGTCTTATATTAGCCACAGCATCCAATTATTTTTCTATGTTTTATTTTACTAATAGAAAAATCTCAAAAATCACATTTTACAAAATATGTAGTTAAAAATGGAAACGGTTTTTGGAAAAAAAGTTTCCCTTGTTATCCTAGGGTTGTATTCAATTAAAATAATCCCTAAGATTGAAACATGAATTGTAGGAAATTTTTACTTTACAGTTGAATCAGTAACAGTTAAGAATTGCTGGAATTAGTTTTAATCATAAACATCACTCTGTCAAAGAGCACCAAGGATAAAATTAAATGCTGAAATCATGCGTCACTCTGCCCACGCACGTGCTTGTTACTGAACAATGGACCACTTTGCCAGAGTAGAGGCCCGCACAGAGCAGACTAGCCTGACCCATGGCTGTGCATACTTATTATAGTGCACGTGTGCTGTAGTAATATACTTACATTTATATGTACAAACCTGAATTTAAAAACAGAAAGAAAGAGACCAATGCAGAGTTATACTTTCCTGATCAGTAAAACCATTTTCAAAACACCTGAATAAATTCAGAAAGATGTCAGGGAAAACTTTGCATTTCAAAGACTGAAAAACAAACCAACCCCAGAACCTAAGTATCTTAGTGCTAGGTGTGCTGGTGGTATCCAGATATGCAGGTTTTGGTGTCACCATCTACATTTTTTAAACTCCATTGTGTTTGAGGTTGAATATCCTTTTAAAAAAACAAAACCAAGTGTTTGCAGAACTGCTGAAACACCCTGGTTTGTAAGCCACCTGATCTTTTTCTGACCTGTTTGTTTCACAGATGAAGAAAACAGCCAGAGATAAGAAGCAAATGTAAGGCCATACAGCAGTCTTAGGCTGAACCAAGTCCACTCACTCTCATTACTATTGTAGTGATTTTTTTTTTCCGTTAACTTGACCTAGCCTCACCAGTTGGAGCAGAAAATATTTCTCCTTGGGTCCATTACTTAGAGAAATGAAGATTATACTCAATTTTGTGAGCCCTTTTCTGGCATCTCAGCTTATGTCTTGTATAATGAGTGCGCCTTTTGGCTGGGGTGAGCAGTTTTTGGAAATTTAAGCCATTTTCCTTCCTAGCTTCCTTGGCGTCCAAGGCCAGAGCCCAGATCTTAATGCAAAACACGTAAATCCTCTTGTTTGTTTTCCCTGTTGATTTGCCTATAATTTAAAACCCATTCAATGGCAGATTTATCAAGTGACTAATGCCTGGGAAGACTGGAAGTGGCCAGGAGAAGGTGGCTGTGGCCGAGGCACGCCTCACTGGTCATTTGTTCAGATATTAAGGCAGGAAGCCAGACACCTCCTTGCTCACTCGTGAAGATACATTCAGGGAGGTTAGTTATGAGTGGGCCTAGAGTGGCTCATTATTGGATAATGGAAGCAACCCAGACAACCTGGGATGTTCTTTGCCTGACCGATCAGCCCGAATGGCCCTTGGTTTTCTTCAGTTGTCAGTGAAAAAGTCATGTCTGAATAATGAGCATGAAATCCACACCAGCTCAGCTGTCCTGAAAATTAGAAATAACTCACCAATACCTCTTCTCAGCTGGAACGTGAGCCTCTCAAAGTATGGATCGTGTCTTTATATGCATTCACAAGATCGAGCCCCTGGTAGATGCTCATTGAAGCTTGTTTGAATACTAGATGGTAGAAAGACCATAGTCTCATCTCACGTTGATACAATGAAGACTTGTTCAGTGTCTGTCTGGTTCACACAGTACCACTGTGAGGAGTAAGCCTGTAAGTGGGAAATTTACCACAATTGCTCCCCTGAGCCTCTTCATAGCAGAGAGTTTTATGTAACATTGGTGAAGATGTAGAGATTATTTTTCTAGTCAGTAATCCTAGAGTTTTAGGCATAAATTTCACTTTTACTTTTAATTCTGGAAAGATCTCAGCAGCTCGCCCCTCCTTACTTGCTCCTATTTGATAATGCTATTTAAGTGACCTAGTATTTTTTCATTTCCTACCCCTTTGCAATTAAAAAGAAAAAAAATCCAAAACTGGGACTATGTGAAGTAAATCTAACTGAGGAATCTACTTCACAGTTTCCAAAATGATACCGTTGGGGCATTAGCCATAGGATGGTGACCCTTCACAGACAGTGAGTGAACTGAGAAAGAAGAAGTAAAGTGCTGGCTGTAATTACTTGAAGAATCTCAGTTTGTCACAGTATTAAGGGCTAGAGTTTACCATCTGATGTTTCTAAGCTCACGTACTCTGGAATGGGTCGCACGTACCTCGTTGGACTAGCTGTGGTTTCAGTAGTGATAATAATAATACAACATAAAATTCCAAGTCCTCTCTCTTAATAGAGAAGGAATTAGTATGTTGGCTCATTGCCTAAAAATATGCAGTCTTGGGTTTGCTCATTAGGTTTCAAATTACTTTTTGGAAAAATAAAAGTCTGAAAATCGTTTCCGTGGATATCCCAAGGTATAGCCACTTCTGTGACTTCCACTATACGTATTGATACTAATAACTTGGAAATAAAATGTTGCCAGAATCCCCAGTGAGTAATGATTTTTCTTTTATTTCACAAAAGCACTCTGGCTACAACCAGATTTTGTTTTGTTTCCAGGTCGGAACTGTAGTACAGAGTTCAAAGGTTTTTCTATTTTACTTCCCCACTATTTCCTTCGATGACTATCCATAATTATATTTGCGTATTTTTGAAGCACATTCCAGAATCCTTATAATAACTATGACAGTTCACAAATAATACCCAACTTTTTCTGAACTGCATACTGAACCACTGGTGTATTTTCAGAGTACCTTAATGAGTCTCTTTGACCTTGTGTGTTGACTTGGCTTTCGTCATGAGAGTTGGGACTCTTTGTATGACTATAGCTATTGTGCTCTAAGTCCTTATGAAGCTTTCGTGATCAGAGCTTTCTGTATTCTAGGGAGTTTGAAAGGAGGAGATATAGTGAAGTCTTGGGTGTGGAAATTATTACACTTTAGTATTAGAGGAAACCTTATTAATTCAGCATTTTAAACCTCTCATTTTGGATATTGATAAATGAGGGTTACAGTAAGTAATATATTTGGCTAAGTGTGGAGTGGCTAACGACTGGAATAACCAGAAGCATGGTCTAGATCTTTTGACCCTCGGCCAGGGCTTCTCCCCACCTTCCCTCACTTTGCCCATGAACCAGACGACTTCAGATCTATTACTTACTCAATGACTCCAGCTCTACTCCAGAAGGATGGAAGGCAAATAGTTTTTGAAAAGCATCATTCATTAGAAAGTGTCTCTATTTTTGTGTTGGCATTCTGACTTTGTAAAGTGTATTAAAATGGGAAGGACTATTAATTACTGAGGATCCATGATAAGGTGAGAAGAACTCTAGGTTAGAGTGAAAAGGTCTGAATTTGAGTCTGTCCTTCTGGCAATTAGTCTCTTTGTGCCTCTCTTTATCTTAGAAGCAGTTGCAGTACCAGAATTTTCATAGGTTGTCTCCATAATCATGGGCATTAATGTAATACAAATTGTGAGCCATACATAGTAGATGATGTTGCTAGTCAATAATTGTTATGATTATGAATTACTGCTATTTAGCCACTATCAATGGATATCAATTCAAAGAGCATGTTAACATCAACCAGGATTCAAATTCCTTTGTCACCATTTTCCAGCTCGAGGGCATTATGCAAGTTAACACATCCTCCAGAACACCTGCCTTACAGAGTTGCAAGGAATAAAATAAATGAAGGCACTGAACGCTGTGCCTGCACATGAGCTCCATGTTGGTTTCGTTTTTCCCGCTATCTTGACTGCATATCTGTGTGGCAGATGACTACTGGAGACAGCACCATCTTTACACGTGTGTAATTTATTCTGTACTCTATAGCATGGCATATATTGGGTTTTACTCCTGCATCAGCTTAGGTGCTATTTATATTTTGATTGCTCTTTGTCCCTTCTTCTCCTGCCCTGTTTCTTTGTTGCTTTTAACCCTCCTAGCAAGTTCCAGTTGCACTGATGTATCATTTGTGCCTCATATTTCCTGGTGTCCCTGAGATGGCCTCACAGTTGTAACAAAATGTGATTTCTTTCTTCTTCTTTTTTTTTAATTTAAAATTTATTTATTTATTTATTTTTATTGAAGTACAGTTATAATGTGTCAATTTCTGGTATACAGCACAATGTCCCAGTCATGCATATATACATATATTCATTTTCATATTCTTTTCCATTTATTACAAGATATTGAATATAGTTCCCTGAGCTATACAGAAGAAACATTTAAAAATCTATTTTTATATATAGTGGCTAACATTTGCAAATCTCAAACTCCCAACTTTATCCCTTCCCACCCCCTTTCCCCCGGTAACCATAAGATTGTTTACTATGTCTGCAAGTGTGTGTTGGGTAGATAAGTTCATAAAAAAATATTGATAATAGTTCATTAAAACCAGCTATTGTTAACTTAGGAGATTTTTTTTTTTAACCAAACCCATTGCCATCCTTTTCATTAATGGAGACTTCTGTTTTTACTATAGCAAGTGTAAGTCATTTATGTAGGAAGTTATTGAAGTCTTTGTACAACCTTCATAAACAAAACAGAAAAACCAGGATGCGTACATTCAAAGTCATGGATGCACCGTCCCCTGGCCTCACTTCAGCATCTCTAAGGACCAGATCCCATGCCTCCGAGATGCTCCGTGCTCTCGAGTCCCTTTTCCTTCTTCCACTCTGCTCACACTGCGCTTTGCTGCAGTGATGGAGCGTGACTGTGCTTCTGTGCAGTCCCGGGAACTGTCTTGCTTTTCCCAACCTAAGGATTTAGAATTTGGAAGCATCCCTAGAAGAGGCTGACTTACTCAAGTTGTACAGCATATAACCTGAATTTTTACTGGCCTTGGCAGCACCCCTGGGAGAGAATGTTCACAGCCACCAAATGCTAATGGGTCATTTTTCCACGGTGCTTGGCACCACCGTGATGTCTTTCAACAGCAGGCACTTTTGCACCTTCTTTTTGACAGACAGATTTGTGGGGACCAGACAAGCAAAGCCTCCCTCTGTTGCTTGGGTTTCAGGACCGTGTGTTCCTTCGATGGTATCTCTGAGCAGTGGTAATGGGGAGGATATTAAAAAATAATGAGGATTTGATAGGGGAAGGGAGGACCAGCCCCTGAGGAAGCTGCAGGACTTGCCTCGAGCCCAATTCCTAATCAGATTAGAATCACAAATATGGTTCAATTCTACTGCGTAGTTTATTATACTTATGGGAACAGCCTTGAAGCTTAGTGTGGAGAGAACACTTATCTACATTAAATATTTTGAATTGTTAAAATTAAATAGGATCAGCATTAACTTTTAGAAATATCCACAGTTGAAAAAATAATCTAGATGTCTTATCTAAATTTTCTAGGTAGTACCAACTGTGAAATCTCATGGTATATGCTGTGCCGGGGACTATGAAAGAGGAAGGGGACCACATGTCTGTCTCTTTGTAAATTTTCTTGGAGCTTCAAGTCTAGTCGGGTGGGTATTACAGAGGCATAAGGAAGTCTTAATATTTAAATCAAAAGAAATAATTCAATTCAATAAGCATTTATGGGTCACTAACCAGCCAAGCAGTGTGCAGTGTTCTGGAAGTTCAAACATGAGTAAGGCATGGTCCCCAACTGCCTGGAGCTTTTCGATTTGCAAAGAAGATAAACATAAATGACTGTAATGCAATGTGAACCTAGAAAGTTTTTTGGCAACAAAGTCAAAGGGAAACTTTTGTCAAGAAGAATCAAAGGAAAACTTTTGTCAAGAAGAATCAAGAAAAGTTCAAGCCAAAAGGTTCAGTTGTGCTGGAGTGAATTTTCCTTCGGGTCTTTCATGAGGTGAAAATGGGGAGGGGAAGGGTGTTTTAGACAGAGGAAGCAGCATGTGCAAAAGCATAAAGAGGTGGGAGTTAATGATATGTTTGAATCTGTACTGGTGCAACATAGGGAAAGTATAGAGAAGTATCTGGGAAAGGAAGCAGAGGGCAGGTTTTGAAGAGTCCTGAGTATAAAAGAATTTAGGCTTATCTGCTGCATGGAGTAACTATTCTCAATATGGTAATGAAGGGGTATTCCTCTGATGGGGAGATAGCAGGATTAGCAAGGGGCCTTTTCAAATAACACATGTTCCTTTGGAGATTCTGGAATGACCCAAGTTAAAAGTCATTGCCAAAAAAAAAAAAAAAAAAAACCAAAAAACAAACAAACAAAAAAACTACCAATATTGCAGTGCCTTACTATCTCAGCTGTATTTGGAGCAGAATAAAGATTAACAAGTTACTGTTGGTTTCAACTCTGGCTGCCCATTGGAATCCCTTGGGGAGCTTTAAGGATACCAGCTCAGACCAACTGAATGATTATCTTTCAAGATGGCCCTGCCCATCAGTATTTTTGACAGAGCTCTCTAGGTGTTTCTAATGGGGAGCAGGTTGAGAACCACCACATTAAACAGATGAAAAAAACCATCAGTCAAGGAAAAGGGTGTTTGGAACAGGATGGCTTACTTGGGATTGCTCTTTTAAAGTGTGTGAGTTTGCATCTTGCTTCGAAGGAGATGGATATAGATTACTAGATTGCAGGTGGGAAGAGGATTTAGTTAACACGAAAGCAATTGAAGCAACCGAGTTATGAGGAAAGGAAGGCAAAGAAGGCTTGGATCAGTGCTGCCACGTCCGCATATAGGATCAGCTTAAAAAAAACCCTGTCTCTACTTCTTCTGACCACCGTTTTTGAGGGTTGGTTTCTGAAGCAAGAATTGAACCTAGTAAAAATGTAGTTAAAAGTTTTCTTAATGAAGGTGGAGAATCTTCCCATGTCATGACCTTGACTGACTAGGCCATTGAAGGTATTTACGTTTTAAATAACACAACACAGATCTGTGCTTCTATACTGTTCAGTGTTCTAGATATTTGTGGGCTGCGGTTACAGTGAAGAAAGTGTCACCAGGAAGGCTCTTAGGGCAGTGACTGGATATAACTATCACTGTGGTTTTTATCCATCCTTCTTGTCAGTACGATGTACTTTATGTTCTAGCTGCTGGGATACAGAAATAAAGGCGGGTACCATCCCTGACTTCCTCTTGTAGAGTTTATAATCTGCTGGGGAAGGCAGAAATTAAATAAGTTCACCAAGATATTTTGTTACTGCTAAATTGGATTTTGGAAATGCTGATAAAATTGGAAATTTGACTACCTCCCAGTTAACTGTAATAGGCTAAATGGCTTTGAATGCTGGAAGATAGACCAGTTAAAGACCGAGAGGATACCAGTTTGTGCTAAGTGAAAACCACAGACTCAAGGCATTGAAATAACTAAAAAGATAAGTATTAAAAAGGCTGGTATCTTATAAAATGCAGTTTAATATATTGAGTATGTAGAAGAGAAAAATAGCAGATCTTAACAGTCCCATTTTCTATGCATTTAAATAGTTTCTTTACTATTATGAATGATTATAAAACAGACACAAATACTGATCATGGGCAACTTTGATATGGAAACTTAAAAAAAAAAAAAAAAACTATGTATGTATAGCTTCTTGCACTTTACTTTCTGTTGTGTTGGCCTGGAAACCCCAGAGAGGAGACATTCTGTGCAAGACTGTGAGAACAGCGGCTCCAAGCCAAAAGGGCCTCCAAGCCTTTTTTGTTCTTTTTCCAAACCAAAACCAAAAGTAATAAAAGATATATTAAAGCCTGTTCAAATCTTTCTTAAAAGTTTTATTTTGAGTTTGATGTTAAAACCTGTGAAAGTTCTTAGATGACAGTTTCCCTTTTAGCCTTAATCCATGGTAATTGTTGCCTGCGAGCTCAGGTCAGATGCAGTTAATGCTTCTACTCCGATCATTTAGGTCCTCGGAAAATTCATAAGGTGAAGTTTATGCCCTGTTGGACTCCCAGAAGAGTGTCTCTGTCTTTCCCTTTGTTTATGTGGGCTTGTGCTAAGGGGGTGCTATTGAATATTTTATTTCTGATCATTGTTTTTCACAAATTTTTAAATTTTCTTTCCAACTGATCTCTCTACAGACTCAATTTGAGCTTCAAGCCTTTCGTATCCGGGGTGAGCACGCAGTGACCACAGCGAGACTAGAAGAAACCATTGAAAATCTCAAATATGAGATAGAACACCGATGGCGGGGAGGATGTGAAGAGATGAGAGATGAGTGTGTCTCCACTGACGATGACTGCCCTCCAAAGTCCTACAGAAATGTGTGCATCCAGACAGACAGAGAGACCTTCCTCAAACCCTCTGAGGGTGAAGGCAAGACAGCCAGAAGTAACCAGATAATACCCAAAAAGCTGAATATCTCCTCTTTAAGCCAACTCTCTCCCTCAAATGACAACAGAGACACCCACGGACCACTTCAGGCTGCGGAAGGCATCTCATCGAGTCAGCAGAAGGCAACGCCTGCCCCTCCTGCGCCGCCCTTGCCGGCTATCATCCCGCCCCCTCCCCCCCTCCCACCTGGACTTGGCCCTTTGCCCCTGGCACCTCCACCACCACCTATGAGTGCTGGGCCGCTGCCGCCTCCACCACCTCCTCTGCCTCCAAGTGCTGGACCGCCCCCACCCCCTCCGCCCCCACCGCTTCCTGACTCCACCGCCCTGCGCAGCAGCGGGGGGCCTCCTCCTGCTCCAGCGCCCCCACCTCCTCCTGGCCTCTTCTCCGGAGTCGGCCTTTCTTCTAGCCAGTGTCCTCGGAAGCCGGCCATTGAACCCAGTTGTCCCATGAAGCCTCTGTACTGGACTCGGATACAAATAAGTGACAAGAGGTAAGCTTATCTCCCCTGGCCCATTCTCAGCCTGTGAAACTGCAGGTTTTGCCCAAGTGATGCTGTATTCTTACCAGTTCAGTGTCTTCGTCGTGTGGCACTCATTCCCAGGTGTGGTACGGTGAGTGCCTTGGGTAAACAAGGCTGGAATGCTTGGGGGAGAACGTCTCCACCAGGTCTTCTCTGTGCTCTCTGTGGATTGATGCTGGGAGAAACGATGTGTTCTGTGTCAGACCCTTCTCAAAGGCAAGTAGTCCATTTCACAGACTGAAAAAGAGCCCAGGTCTAAGTTAGGGCCTTCTCCAGCATCCCTGGAGTTAGTCAGTAATCGTAAAGACATTGAGCCTGAGTCTGTACTGTTGGTTCCCTGAAGATTTTTAGAATATCTGTCTTGTCTTTAGATGGTATCATCAACCCTGTGATGTGTATTTTCAACACGTAGGTGTAATTTTTCTTCTTTTTTTATTAAGAGAACCAGACATAGCTGAGTCATTAGCTCTTGAGGTCAGAGGGAAGTCTCAAAGTATCAACTCTGTGCTTGAAGTCTGGTTCCCCTCACTGCTGAAGTCTGGTTCCCCATCTTTATACCTTGTTGCCCTTCAGAGAAAGCGCCCGTGTGTGGCTAGCTGAAGAGCATCTTCCATTTGTGTAGGTTGTTAAGCAGGGTCTGCAAGGCAGCAAGAGATGGTTGCTTGGAAACTTCCATTCAGGCAGATTTGGTCCGATTTCTTCTGCCTCACTTTGGAGCCCATCAGAAGGACCGTGAGAACGATGTTGAGTTGCTTTGTGACTGCACTCTAGTTTTGAAATTCATTTGTTTGCAAAGAATGGCAAATATAGGATAGATTTTTTAGCTTAAATTTTTGAACTTATCCCCCAAACCAAGATGTGGCAGTGAATTTTTCTATTTATATAAAATTTTCCTTGGGGAAGGCAGGATATTGAACAAAATAACATGCAGCTCACAGGGAGAAAGCAACTGGAAATCCCTCTGGGAGGGGTGGGAAGCACCTTAACGCTAAGCATATGGTGAACTAAGATGATTACATAGTTCATATCTGGCCCCTTTCCTCTCACCAAAAAACAAGAGCCAAGAGTTTATTTGTGGAAAATGATGATACTTTTTACATGTTAATATTCTGTGTAATTTTCAAAAACAAATGGTTAAAAAAAGCAGATGATCCTGAGATAGCTCCTACTTTTAATTAAAGTACTAGTATTCCCCTTTTCCCATTCAAGCCTCTGATGGCATTTCCTAAGAAATAATTTCCCACAACATTGATTTGGAGCTGTGTTCCTTTATTAGTGTCCTCAGATTAGTGTGCATCCACTCCAGGGTGACAGAGCCCACGCGTCAGCCCTGGCATCGCGTGTTCTGACAGCACACGGAGCTGTGCCACACCTGGTCCTGCTAGCCTGCCTCAGCCTCACTCCTGCAAGACCTATGAGCCAGCGACATCCTAGACCATAGCGGTGGAGTGGACCGCTGGGAGACGTGGGCCCTTTACCTGCTGTTGGAGGCATCCATGACAAGCTGGAGATAATCATTGTTTTTCTCTCCTCACGTAGTTGGCCATTTCGAGGAAGAAAACAGCGGAACACTCCACCTCTTATTAGTTTCACCGTAAATCTAGGGCTTCAGTTTTGTTATGGGGTGAATTGCCTTCCCCCGGCTTGATTTGCTGATGACTTAGCCCCCACCCAGTGTTTGAGATGGTGACCTTATTTGGAAATAGAGCTATTGCAGATGTGATTAGTTAGGTTAAGACGAGGTCATCCTGGAGTTGTGCTGGCCCCTAATCCAAAGTGACTGGTGTTCTTATAAGAAGGGGTAATGCGGACACCGGCAGGTGCAGAGGGAGAACGCCACATGGAGTTTGGAGGCCTGCTGCCATCAGGGATTCTGTCTAGAGCAGATTAAAAAAAAAAAAAAAGATTACTTCTGCATAGCACAGGGAACTATAGTCAATATCTTGTAATAACTTTTAATGAAAAAGAATATGAAAACGAATAGATGTATATATATTCATGACTGGGACATTGTACTGTACACCAGAAGGTGACACATTGTAACTGACTATTCTTTAATTTGAAAAAAAGTAGGTGAATGTCACAAGTTTTCTGACCTGGGACATCAGGAGATCCCTGCCTGGAGAACATGTCAGCCTCTAGCCGGAGTTCAGGGCACGGCAGTTTAATCTCTCTTATTATGGGTCACTCAAAAAGCTTCTGTACCTCAGAGCATGGCTACATCTTTTAAACTAAAGTTGTTTGAAGATTCTATGTACTATTCATTATGGACAAAGGTAAAGTTATTTGGGATGTATTCTTTAAAAGGAGGTGCTGTTTTGTACAACCAGAGGAGTAAGCACTTTAGGTAATGAACACATAATAAATTTTGGTCTTGATCTTCTGGGGAACTAGGAATAAAATATGACCTTTCTCTATTACGTATACACTGCCTCTCATCCTCTTAGATTGCTCTTCACTGCTAGCGTGATTTTTAACCTTTGTCATTTTGCTTTCTTTGATGTCTGTTTCCTGGCTTCTAGAATAGGGGAAAGACATTAGTTTAAAGAAAAAGAAACCCTCATTTATCTCCCTTTTCGGCTTCCTAATAAGTGTCTCCCTGGTGAGAAAGTGTCTTCTCCTCCTCCCCCTCCGCCCTTCTCCCTACTCACCACCTGCCATCTGCCCCCTCCCCACTTCTTCCTCACACCTCCTCCCTCTTCTGCCTTCCTCTTCCTCTTCTTTTGAGTTAGAATCATGTGTTCAGTGGTCAGAAAAGAATTGACCATGATGACAGATGGTCCATTGTGAGCGAGTCCTTGTTACCGCCCCATCAGCCCAGTTTCCCCCAGCCCACTGAAAGGTGGTGTTCCAAAATTCTTGTATTCATTATTGGAAATGACTTTTCCCATAGAAACTTTGTAAATGGTGATGAGGTGCTCAACCTGACTGCCAAAGCCAATTGACTTCAGAATATGAGTGAGTTATATTCCTAGTCATCCTGGCCTGAGCTCAGCATCCGTGGAGCCGGGGCCAAACGGTACAGGTGCAGGAATTGGGGGGGCTGGAGCTGAATAATCTGCCTGGAGCGTCCCATCACCTCCCTCTACTCACCCTGTCCACAGCTTCCCAGAATCTCCATGAAGTCTAGATCAGCAGCCCCAAGGCTACCCCCTCCAAAATTCCCTGGCTCTCTTCTCCCATCGCGATTCCTCTTTCCAAGTGCAGCTGAGAAAAGCACTTAATATTAATGGTGTTCATGCTTCAAATTGAAGTTAAGTGAGGCAGGCGCCAGGGGCGGGGTGGGTGGTTGGCTGAGGAAGGAGCACCTAGATGGATGCGCTTCATTGGAAATGTTCTAGTTCTTGGGTGATGATGTCACAGGCATTCAGTATACTGTTATACATCATAACTTACAGATGTCACATATACATTCTTAAATGCCTCAAGTATTCTATTAGAAAAATTGTAATATTAAAAAAAAAAACCACAGAAAGTGGAGAGAAGTGAATGTTCAGATTTTCTTACGGGCCAGAACCCAAATGTCATATTTCACGGAAGAGGCAGACACTTAGCAAAATGTGAACACACGGATCTGAAAAGCCAGTGTAGCCAGCTGTTTCAAATATGAAACCTGTCTTTTAGTATCCACAAATTTTGTGGGCCACGCCAGGTAATTATAGTTCTGTTCATTTTCACTGACTGGGAAGATACGTATTGAGACAAAGATGAGTATTAGTAGATATTATGGATCATAACATACACGTTTGAAAAGCAATAAATGTGTAGATGAAACCTTTAAAAAAAGGTCTATGGGCATTAAAAGTGTTTTAAAATAAGATGAGAAAGTAAGTTAAGAAAGTAGACACTTGGGAGAAGATGTGTTCTGACTGAAAGGAGCCTGGCCAGTGACCCATGGAAGTCAGCTCTCTGGTCATTCTTCTGAGCCTGATTTCCTGTATCTTCTTCCCTCTCTTTGTTTTAAAACTAGGGTGCCCCTGTTTTGAGAGAGAGAAAAAAAAAACCAATCAGACAAACAGAGCACAGTCTCCCCGTGGCTGCATTAGCTGGAATCTCTGTGGGGGCAGGTGCAGTGGGGGGTTTGGGTTGTTTTTATTAGTACTGCTGTTGAGGTGGTGCATTGTAAATCAGGTATTTCTAAATGAGCACAGTCTGTCTACATGTACGGATCCTGCACTGAGTTGACCTGAGCTAAACTGAAAAACTGTATTGAAAGCTAATAGAAAAAAATCCCAAAGAGGGTAAATCTGCACCCTAGCACTCCATTTGTATTCCACTGAAGAGTTATCCCATGAATGTCTCAAAACTGGTTATCTGCCCATTTTTGCCCATCATGGAAATGCCCCAAGGTGGGAGTAGGGGAAGCAGCTTACATGCCTCCGCGATCTGAATGCCAGGAGTTGTGTTTCCACGAGGTTTCTCTAGCTCTTTGATTGCATCTAATGACCATTCTGTTTGGGAAACGTGTGTTTGCCTTGATACTTTATAGTATATTTTGATTTTTTAAAAAATGTGTAATCGCAGAAAGCTTTTCTTTAAGCTTTATTAGGGTTTTTAAAAGAATTAAAAAATGAATTAAGGATCTGACTGTCTTCTGTTCTCTTTTGCTTTGGTTCTTAACTTGCCATTTTATCTTTTAAGCCAAAATTCTGCACCAACCTTATGGGATTCCTTAGAAGAACCTGACATTCGGGATACTAGTGAATTTGAGTATTTATTCTCCAAAGACACAACTCAGCAGAAGAAAAAGCCTCTGTCAGAGACCTATGAGAAAAAAAACAAGGTCAAAAAGGTATTGACTAACTATAGTAATCATTGTGATTATATGTATTTTTTGTCATATGTGGGGATTCCGTCTTTGCTGCTGGTTTGCTTTCTCTCTGTTTTCAAAAAAAAAAAAAAAAAGGTTTTGGAAGGTTTGGAGTCACAAATGACAGCAAGGAGCCAATAGTTTGAGGAATCTGTACCAGCTACTTGGGCCATACCATCTGTGTTTTCAAACTGTTTTCTTAATCTCGACTTTTTGCAGCCATTAATTCTATTGAAAAAAGATCAAATTTAATTTACAATTAGTGAAAGTAGTCTGTAGGCTAATATGGAAACTGTGTCTTATTCACTTACTTATAAATTCATCCCTTTAACAAATATTTATTTGTGCTAGGGTTTGTTTGAGGCCGTGCTATCCAGCGTGGTAACCCTTAGCCACCACATGTGACTACTAAAGTAATAAAATTAGATGAAATTAAAAATTCAGTTCTTTAGGGGCACTAGCCACTTTTCAGTTTTATTCTTCTGGCCAGTGGCTTCTATATAGCACAGATACAAAACAGTTCTGTCATTACAAAAAAATTCTGTTGGATAGCACTGTCTGAGCATCTGGGATATGTCGGTAGGAAAAAAAACAAAAACAAAAAAACCCCCAGAGATCCTTGCTCTGTGGAGCTTATATTAACAACCAACTTCAAAAACAGATTCAAATCACATGATAGAGCAGGGCAAGGAGGATCGACTTGGGCAGGGCCGGGATGGGCTGCAGGTTTGGATGGAGTTTGGATGAAGTGTGTTCAGGGGTCAACTGTGTGGTACGTGGTTCTGCCATTGACTTGCTGTGTGCTCTTGGGCTGGCTGTCTCCCTGTTCCGGCCACATTTCCCCTTCTCTACAAAACAGGATTAACAGTATCTGAGTCTACCCGACCTACCAGGATGTTGTGAAATTCAAATCTGAGAGGGTTTGAAGAAGTGTTTGGAAGAGTCTGTAAAACTAAATGGCAGTTGCATCAACTCTTCCTTCTTAGTAGTGTGGTCCATCCCTTGGCTCTTCATAGCTCAGGTCACATTATGACTGTGGAGTCGGCTGTCCCTTACAGGGGGAAGAATGACAAAAGTCTGGGGGCAGTTTTCTGTTAATCAAGTCAGATTTTCTCACTGACTTGAATTATAAATGAAAATCATGATCATGGTTTTTCACCTCTCAAGTTCATTGGAATTGGGTTTTCCTGCTCAAAATATGATCCCAATAATAATTCAATATCAGAGCAAATGTTTTAAGAGGACATATTGCATGAAACAACTTGGATTTTTCTAATGAAACAACTTAGTTATAGGCAAGAAATCACGTAAAATATATTCATATGCAGTTAGATTCATGGCAGAGGGAAAAGTGTGTGTTTAATAGGCCAGCTGGCTTTTTAAATACTATCTATAGGAACAGAAGGTTATTGTTTTTTATATTGAAAGGCAAAAGGAGAATCTGTGTATTGCAAAGGTGGCCTCAATTTGCCTCTTCCAGGAAGCCTTCTCTGACTACCTAGGAACCCCACAGAATGTTTTCTTACACACAATGTCATACTAAACTTACTTTTGTGCTCTTTTTCTTCTAAGATTGCTATTACTCCTTGTGTTTCTCTCTCTGGATGGCTTGCGTGTTGTTTACTCATAAAGCTAATTATTTCTGTTTTGATAAATGAGCATTTTTAAAACTTCAAAGCATTTGTTTTTAAAACTTCAAAGCCTTGGGTAGTTTATTCTTATTTCTTATCTCAATTGTTTGCGTCTTCAACAAAGGATTTTCACTAAGGCAGTTAGTGCTTGATGTGTTTGTTTCTCTGTCTGAGGGGGAAATACTCTTCATTCAAAGACTTTCATCTTCCTCAACAGTGGGGCTGCCGTTACCCCAAGGAATCTGTGCACATACGTAGTCTCTGCTTCCTCCTTTAAGGGTGGGTCTCCTGAGCTTTGATGGTCTTGAGGCTGCTTGGAATTTGCGGTGAGCTTGTGTCCTACCTTAGAGCTGAGATTTGAAGCTTTACAGAAAATAATGAGCTGAGTCAATGCCTGAAAACCCTGAACCTGCCTCCTAGGAGCCTTCCCTCTGTGCCCACGGCCAGGTTTCCAGCATCAGGATGGAGCCCTTGTTCTCTTCTCAGAGTCAGCTGTTTATTTTCTCTTCTCCGAAAATGAAGATGAAAGAGAAGTTTCGAGGTCGCGAACAGCTGCGGCATTTCGGCCCTGGAGGCCAGCTTCGTTAGCCTAACCGCAGAACGGCTCCCTTACTAGGTGACCAGGAGACGCTTGCCAAATAGATCTTTTTATGATGAATGAAGCGGAGTAAATGTCAGAGATGGAAAAACCCAGTGTTTGGAACCTCGGCCGCAGGGACCCTGCCAGCAAGGGGAGGAACGTGAACCTCTCTAAAACAGAGCTGGTCTGCTCCCCCTGCATGTCCGCATTCCCAGTTCAGCGCTGTCAGAAATGGCACGATTCTGCTCAACTCAGATATGAGTCTCTAGTTTCATCTTCTAGAATAGCATTTAAAGTTACCATCACTGGCACTGGTTTAAAGTAAACAGACACATAGCTTTTCAAACTGGGCTGGGATCCTGTTTTATAGTATGATACAGTCTAAGAATTAGAAGGGACCTTCCTGATCATCTAATTCAGGACCCTTATATGAGAAAGGAGACCTAGAAAGATAAAGATGACTTCTAGGTTTGTACACTTTCAACTAGGAAGACGTTGATACTGACAGACACTTGAGGTAGAAGGGCCTCAGCATGTGTCTTCATTTCCCCTTCATTTTAAAGAGTAGTTTGCTGCACTTAGGATAGTAACCACTTTTACGGGATGATTGATTTTGCCGTTTATAAATGAGAGTGGCCATTATTAAAATCATCAACAAAATATAGCTACACTTGTGCAAATCCAGAATATGTGCTACACTGTGAAATCATCCAGTTTTCTTCAGGGTCTTCTAATAGGAATCCAAATCTTTGAATAAAAGACACTTTACATCTAACTCCAACCACAAAACACTATGTAGATTTAGTGCTATTTTCCTTTGACCTTATCGATTATTTAAAATACTAGCTATAGTAAATTAAATACTACGGTATATTCATATTGCATATTCAGGCATGGGCCACCCTCATTTGTGACATGAGACCACTGTGCCACCACAAACGTAGCTTTTACCAAATTGAGAAGCAGAGCTCAGAACACCAGCTCTTGTTGGCACCACCCGCGCTTGGTACTAGCCCCTGTTTTTTTTTGTTCTCTGATAACCTTCTAGGCAAGTTATTTCACTTTCCCACGCTGATCCCTTCTCCATAAAGTAGGACTAACAACTCTTGACAGGGTCGTTACAAGGATAAAATGAGATCATGATTGTGAAAGTACTTTTCAGTATTCTCCCGAGCTATGTATGAATCTCTTCATTTGTGAACAACTCTGAAAGCTTTGCAAAGAAATTCTCCAGCATCGCTGATTCCCACAAGGTTGTTGAGGGTCTTAAAACCTGAATCTGCCCATTCCTGAAACAGCTGGCAAATGGTCATCTCTGGACCGTTCCTATTTTTCAATATTTGTTGAAGAATTCCGCAACTTCCTTTCCATCGAGGCATATAGACAATCTAGTAGTTCATTTCAGGCTTGTTTCTCTGGTCTTTTTTGCCCTGTAAAATGAGAGTTTTCACTGTCATTATGCCCATATTTATACACTCTCTAAGTTACATTTGTTCCTCGGAAAGATAGGTCAGCACCTTGACAAAGAGCCAGCAATCTGCCTTCCTCGTCTGAGATTCTTTGTCCTGGTGCCTGTCAAAGACGTCGCTACTCTGATCAGCTTTCCAACTGCTTTCTAAACTTGCCCGGCACCGTTCAGAAAATCAGCATGACCTGCCAGTATTCTTTCTCTCTTGAAATGCCACAATCTCACTCTGAATTATAAATACTGTCTCTGCTTGTTCCCTCCTCTGTAAGATACATAAAATGATTCCTTTCCCTCTGCCTTTTTAATAGATATTTCTTAAGAATTAATGAGATAATGCTATTCCCTGAGCACTTGGTGGGGGTGGGGGGGAGGGGGGTGGTGATGGTTCAGCAGACACCAGTCTGTTGAAACTTCCTGGAGCCGAAAGCTTTCAGATGTAATTGGGCCACTTTGGCTAGGATCATAGCTGTAACTCACATCCCAGACTTGGTGTCTCAGTTTAGTGGGGAGGGGAGAAGAGTGGAAGGGGAACATTGTTTGGAAGCCTGAACATAAATTTATAGGGTTTTCATAACCTGTTGCCTTCCAAGTTTATATAATTTCAGCTTTTGTGTACAAAGATAATTTCTCCGGGCTGCCCTGGTAAGGTATGTGCATTATTTTTTTTTTTCCCCCAGGAATGGGAATGAGTTTGCCAGCCCCTTTCTGCTTCTCATGTGTTTGAAAATGAGCAGTGAGGCTAGGGGTTATCATCTGTAGCAGTGAGTGACATAACTTGCCCGTGTGTTGATGGCTCCAGAATATGACCTTGAGGTCATCAGTGCTCTGTCCAGATTCCTTGGGTGGTACCTGGAATGATCTGGGCTTTCCTGTTCTTTGCTTTAAAAAGGCCCTTGACTGGCCAGATCTGCCGAAAGCAAACAGGAGCTTGTACACCAGCTTACAAAAATTCTGCCTTGTAAATTTTATTTGGAAATAAGATGGCCCCAAAAGTTAAGTTGTACTTTTACTTGACTTACTTATTTTTATTTTAGTTTTTTTTTTTTTAAAAAAAAGGTGGTTAGAACTTGTCAAGTATGGATATCAATGATTCTTTCAGAATGTTGAATCTGAATATTATTCTTGGAGTTCAGCTGTGTTTCTCTTGTTGGCTGTCAAACAGTAACTTAATCTGGACCAGTACCTCCAGCCAGTATCATTAGGGTGCTCGTTTCCGACCACAAGAGGGCGCCTTAGAATGCTGAGCTGTGAAGCTCAACCAGCCTCTATCCTGGAGCTGGAGCAGTAGAACCTACAAGAGAGTGTCTGCCCCTCAGCACCCTCTGTCATCTTGTTAAATCTCTTTATTGAGGACCATGGGGCCAAATTTCACAGCAAATCATCCACTCAAAGTATTAGGAGCCAAATGCATATTAGAAAGGCTTGCAGATAATAGTAGGATAGAAATCATTAGTAAGTGTATTTCCAGTGCTTAGAATGAAGGAGTGCAATATAAAAATTTATGATTTATGAAGTATTAGACTTAGACCCATTGGGACCGTTTCTGGGATCACCCCCACACCACACACACACGTGCAGGTGTGCACACACGCACAGTTTTTAAAATTGTCCATACCTGAAATGAGTGAAAATATATGTGAACATAGATTTGGGGGGCTCTCATTGGGAAATAAAGTATGATTAGATATTACAAGATATGCTATGAGCAAACCCTTCTAAATATTTGGGGTTTTTTTTTAAGTATTTTATCCTTCACCTCCTGTACTCTGAGTTGAGTACAATTTTTGATATCTCACCTCTATTTTCCTGGACTTCATTTATGCTTAGTACAGGACCTTTTCTAAGACTATAACTGGCTGGAGCTAGACCGTGGTTTGTGGGTAAGTGCTAATGCTGGGACCTTGTTGGTGGCAGTGACTACTCTGGCCTCTAGTTCTAAGCTGGAAGTGTGTGAGGGTCTAACAAGAATGGGCAAAGATCTGTGTGTATTTAAGTCATAAACCCAGGTCACATGGATGCTTATGAAACTGAACTCCTAAGTGCGTTGCAAAGTGTACACGTCTCCAGTATACACAAAGGTCAGGACAGCCCTGCACCACACGTGCACCCGCAGGTACATCCTTAATACGGTCGGAAGTCTTAATAACCCTGCATTCACGTAGGTTCTTTCAAGTGAAGATGACAACAAGATTTCAACAGCAGTAATGCTGGTTAATGCTAGCTGAGCAGTTTTGGGGTATTTAGCATGTATTATTGAGTTACTCAGTCGTCATAAGAACCCAGTGAGACAGTTCTATTATTAATAATTTCCCATTTTGTAGGTAAGAAAGCTGGACCTTAGAGAGGTTACGTGACTTGCCCAGCATCATGCAGGTCTTACGTGACGGAGCAAGGACGTGAATCCAGCAAGAACCTGTGCTCTTAATTACTTGACACATGGTCTGTTGGTCTGAGTTTAACTACAAGTCCTGGCATCACGTTGACTTGGAGAAGTCTGAATTTTACTTCCTGGTCATTATTTAGTAAAAGGAGCATAGGCTTCTGTGTTTATAGACTTGGTTTCTACTTAGGGCTCTGACCTTAATCAACTATTGAGTCTTGGGCAAGTCCTTTAAGTTCTCTGGGTCTCAGGTCTCTCATCTGTTGGAAGATAAGCTTTACTTAGATGAAGTCCGAGGATATGGTCATTACTTCTACTTAGCAAATGGGCCACTCCCGATCCACCAACTTTTGTCTTATTTACTAGAGGGCAGGTAGACCAGGGAATCACACGTGAACCAACATCTTTGCTTTCAGATCCATAGATCAAGCTGCCTGACATCATTGGCACCATGTTGTGTGAGCCACAGGGAATAATGGTGGGAGCTCAGGAAATAATTGTTAGGGTTTTAATAATCCCCTAATCTTAAGAGACATCAACGGATTGGGGAATTATTTTAAAATAAGCCAAGTTTCTCTCTGTACTGGGTTATCAAAGGACTGGAAATAGGATGGGGAGAACTGCAGTGGGCAGGTGCCAGAGGTGTTGTCGTGAAGGTAACTAGTGAGCAGTTGGGTGTCCAGTCACGTCACCTCTCTGGCCTTAGTTTCTGTAAGTGTCATGGCCTCTAGGGTGAGTATTTCTAAGATGCTTTCCAGATGCAAAATACCAGATCATATCTGTATGTGGACACCTTCATACATACATTTTAAAACAGTGTATACAAGCTTGTCAGTCGAATGAAACCGTGGATTTGGACCTTGTTTAGTCAGTGAGTAACATAGGATGTACGGCAAATGGTCCTCACAGCCATAGTGTTTCTTCCTTCAAAGATGGAGTGCTTCCCTCCTCACACTTGTCTTTACTTAACAGAAAATGTATTTGGCGGCTGCAGCCAGTGGCTGAGCTGGCCGGCCCCCTGCCGTTGCCGTTGGTGGATGGGGCCCCTTCACCGTCCTCCCCTCCATCTCTCAGTAGTTTCCAGGGTCCAAAGGCCAAGCCAAGAGTTCAGGTTACACCGGACAAAGCTGTCCGCGTTTCCTAGGACAGTCTGGCTTGACTTCAGTACTATGGCTACCCTTACAACTTTTGATAAAATACCTTTTGGCCCCAGAGCTTGATTTCCTTTAGGCTTGACCCGATTTCTCTCCAGCTGAGGCTAATTTGCATGGCTGTAAACACGGGCCTTACAAAGCTCACCAACTGTGATAAAAGCAAAGGAAACCTGAGCCCACTGGAAACCCCAAAATCTGCCTTCCCTATCTGAGCCTGACTCAGAGTCACGCCTCAGCCCAGGAGGCTGCCAGCCTGCAGCAGCTAAAGAAATGTTACTCTGATTGATCTGATTAGGGCAGCCAGGTTAGCCATGGTCAATTTACAAAGACAGTATGAGAAGAAATCATGTGTGTAGGCAAGTTATGGGTCAGCGAGGCCCCTGCCAGAAGTTACGAAAAGCCACAGCTCTGCCAGGACCATTATCAGATCTCCTCAGTGGGGTACAAATGGGATTGGAGGGTTCGGGGCCCTCCGGCAGGATGAATGGCAAAAGGGATTGGGCCAGGAGGAGCCTATGAATCATGCTTGTTTGCAGCTGGATCCCTTAGCTGCCTAGCCCCTTCCATGCGAGCAAGCTGGAGAGCCTGGGAGTCCCCAGGACCTTGTGAGGAGGACCACCCTTAGCTCCACATTGCAATGGAGAGGAGAGGGTGGGGAGGCTGATTTGAAAGGGGCATGAGGCTCTAGATGGACCCACAGAAGCAGCCAGATGTACGCTACTGGGCATTTTGATCCATTCCTTCATCACGAGAGTGGTTTAATTGGGATCTGGCTCCAGGCCCTGGTTACTGAATAACATGAGTTTTAGTGTTTTCATTTTCATTAATTAACTTTAATGCTAGATACCTTATTAGTCACATTAGACATTTTGCGTCAGACATTCGCACATTAGACATATGCATAATATCCCAGGAGGAGAGAAGAGGCTCTTAAAAAATGGTATAGAGCTGCAGGTACCAGGGGGTTAACTCATGACCTAATAGCACATCACTTTTTACTCTCCTGTAGGCTGTCCTGTCCCCCTTCCTTAGTTGACAACAAACACAAAAACTGACTTTTAAACCTTGCTTTGAAATACTACATTCATATTGATTCCAAAGATCTTGGATCTTCCAATCTGGGTGTGGTCCCCTTCCTTCTTGTCCAATGCAGGAACATAAATGTTACTTACAACACTGGGCTAAGGTATATTAATTAACAAAGAAAGATGTATCTAAAATGAAGCCAACCGAAAGCCACATTGCTTGAGCTGAGGCTCATTATAAATAGTTCACTCTGTACTATGATCATCTTACTAATGGAAAAAGTGAGACACTGAGATGGTTGTCTAGAGAAGGATGTGATTCAAAACAGCAGCAGACTGCCTACAGCATACAATGTGGAGAATGACTTAGCAAGGCATTGGAGAAGCCAGGCCATGTGATGTTTTGGTTGTATATTACACGTGTTCTTGGTTGTGGAGGTACTGGAACAGTTCAGCCCCACAGGACACAGCCATTCGCTTGCCACCAAGGGAAGGGATGAGGCTGAAGGTACCTGGAGAGGAAGTTAAGACTCACATTGCAGCACAGGGTGTTCACACCTGTCAGCTCAGACCTCGGTGTTCGCCTCGGAGCTGGCAGGAGCCAGTGACAAGACTTCCAATCAGCTGCTTTCTCCAGCATGCCTGGGGCTCCGAGAGTCTCCACTGATCTAAGTAGGGAAGGTGGTAGATCATCTTTCTAAGGCTCCTCGGTATAGTTCCCTCGTCTGTGAAGTGAGAATAATAGTAGTGCCTACTTCAAAGGGTGGTTGTGAGAATTAAAATAATCTGGGAAGTGTTTAGCTTCGTGTCTGTCACGGAAGTATTTGCTGGTGCCACCATCCGGTCACCGCCCTCATCCTTATCACCAGGAGTAGGAACTCTCCTTGCTGCTAATGGGAAGGTCCGTTGTGCCACATACTCGGAGAGCGGGTTGTCTCCATCTAGTCCCTGTGAGCACTCGTATACCCTCTGCTCGAACTTTTGTACCTTTGTGCCTGGACACTCAGAAGAGTGTATGTAAAAGCTTAGTTAATAATCACACAGATCTGAAAATGACAGCCATGTCCATCACCATTAGGGTGGCTGGATATAGCATAATGGAATACTGTACAGCTCAGAAAAGAGTCAGCCACAGCTGCCTGCATCCACACTGATGATCCTTAAGCATGAGGCTCAGTAGAGAAAGCAAGTCACAAAAGAATGATTCCAATGGCCTGAAGTTAAAAACATAAAAAGCGAAAGAGTTTTAGGAACCATACGTTTGTGGCAAAACTTTTTTTTTTTTTTAGAAGCAAGGGAATAATAAATATAAAATTCAGAAAAATGGTTTCTTTGGAGGAAAATTGTAGGGGAAGATAGAGGGCTTTCAAAGGTATTAACAGTTCTTAGTTTCTTAAGGTGAGTTTGCTTTTGTCCTTTAAACTGTATGTAAATGTGCACATGCTACCCTTCAATAATATTTCACAGCTTTAAAAAGTGTTTTTAAAAAAGTGTACTATTGTCCGCATGTCCACTCCCACCTTGCAGCCCAGAGGCACCAGTGTTCACTGCCCTCAGCCGTCTCTCTGGTTCTCTGCTCTCTGTTGTGAATACAGTTTTAGACAGTTACCGTGGTCTTCCTCTTTTGGTAGACAAGGAGTTTTGTTTTCAGAACTGTATATGAATTTATAAAAGCTAATTTTTTTTAAAGAATACAGTCAACTTTTTAAATTTGTAAATCATAGTCTCTTTACATTTTCTTTTGCTTCCTACTTTCCTTCTGTCCCTTCTTCCAAGTTCCTTTTGTATGCTTTTTGGTTTTGACCTCCGTATTTCATGGTAGAGGATAATCTCAAATCACTGGTGATTCTTGGCTGCTGCTTTACACATCGAATCAAGGCATGAGAAACCTGGCTGGAAGCTCAGTATGAATGGTTGAGGTTTGCCCAGGGATGGTTCTCACCATGGGGTCAAGAGTTGCAGACCAACCATGTCATTTGAGTTGGCCCCAAGTGACAGGACTTTTTTGTCTTTGCTCTTAGACTGGTCCGTTTTTCCAGGTGGCATTTCTCCAGGCACCCGACTCTAGGGGATGGAAACTGGGGTGTCAGCCTGATTGCTAGTTTTCTGAGAGAGAACCCGAAAAAGGATGTGGAATTTTGCAAATGACTATTTCAGCGCAAGACCTCAGTCCTAGCTTTTGCTGTGCCTTCTGTCCGTGAGTCCCAAATCTGTGGTTGAATTTGTCCAGAAACTGTTCCTGATCATGAAAGTTGGGGTCAAATACCCAGCACCTAATTGTACCGTATGCTAACTTTTAAATAATCCCCTGGTTTTTAGCTCCCATCCTCTCCATCCTCTCACTCTTCCACAGCACATGATGACACTAACTCATGTGTCCGAGGTTCTGACTTACTCTTCAGACAGTGAGATTTGTCCTTCCATCACTCGGCCATGGAATTTTCCACTCCTCCAGTTTCTTCTGTTTTGAAATTAAAGGCGTCTCCTAGTTTCACTGGAGTTAGATTTTGTGCTTCTGAGCCTCAGTCTCAGAATTTTGAGTTGGCTTTATAGGAGAAGAAGAAGTGAAAAGGCTTCTTCCTTGCTCCCCTAAAACTCAAGTTTTGATTTTCCCATCTTAGAGGCTATTGCCTTATTGCAACACAATTGAGGAGGCACGTGCATCCTTGCTGGGGTGGGATGCACTGCAAGGGAAAGAACGCAAGGGGAGAAGATGGATATCAGCAGGACTCTGGACCAATCACCTGCCGTGTGTTTGTTGCGCTCGTACCATCAGAATGTGACTTGCCCATATGAGAGAAGCTCAGGGGGCATACATTCGTGATGCTAGTCCGGATGGATGTAGTCCTCATGGATGAGGGCGAGTAAATATTTAGAATCAGTACGTTGCTCCATTCACACGGACGACTGAAGGGTGTAATACGTGTATGCTTTCCGTGGTAGGTGTGCTGTGAGAGTGAGGAGGCTGATAAGACTCATGGCAGGGGAAGTGTGCTGGGTAATACACCGTAGGCTCTAACAAAATCATGTTGAGTTTTGAAATAAGTGTATACAGTGCTCTTTCCTCTTTCCTTTCTTACTAAGCTTTCCTGGAATCATCGATTTATGTGTCTAGAAGGGGCCTGCTAGAAACAATGTGGGACTTATGTCAACTGTTGTTACCCTGAAAGTTACCAGGTTAGAATGACTTAGGCTGTAAATAGTGTATGTTACAGCAGTGGCTGCAGATGAAAACTCTGTGTGAGTTTGTTCTGAATGAAGGATGTCTGTAAAAGGAGACATTAAAGTAGCCTTAAGTATCTTTAAAGAAGGAAGTCTTTCTCTTTGAGTTTGTCACAGATTTTGCCGTCTAGCGGCTCGAGGCCCTGAAGCTAGGGGTGCCCACTGTCACTCGCTGTTCACCTTCTAAGCAGGACTGAGAAGGAGCCAGGTAATTTGCATCGTGCTGCACTCTGAATCAAAGGCCATCCATCATTTCTGATATCTTGAATGCAATGATTATCATATCAAAGACATACGATGACATTGAAGATAATAACTTTTCTGTTGCCCATTATCTCTAACCAGCTTGGGGTAATTATTAGCATGTGTTCTTTTCAAAAGCCTAACACTCTAGATTTTGGAGACAAAAGCCCTATTTGAGCCACCAAGAACATATAGGAGACTAGATTCACTGTCTTAATATTAAATGAGAAATTATGTAGATAAGGCAGGAGGTCCAAAAGTCTTATAAACTTTGTCATTTATAATCCTTAGTATGGCTATCTGTGTACCTGGGACTGGTCTTGGAGAAAGCCATGAGCGCATCGCTTTAGGAGAGAACACCATGGAGATTGCACATTTCCAGCTAGTTAGCAGAAAAAACTCTGGGAATTAGGGATTTTATAAACATACATATATATATATATATAACAGGCATTGTGCTAGGTGCCAGTAATAGTAAACAAAGTACTTCATCCATCCATCCATCCATCCATTTGCAGTAACCTGGCCACTCAAAATGTGATCCATGGACCAGCAGCCTAAGTATCACCTGGAAGCTTATTAAAAATAGAACATTCTCACTCCTTGTATTCATTTCCTAAGGCCAACTTAAACTACCACGAACTGGGTAACTGGAAGCAGTAAAAACGTATTGTCTCACGGTTCTGAAGACTAGAAGTCTGAAATCATGGTGTTGGCAGAGCCATTCTCCCTCTGAAGCCAGGAGAGGGGTCCTTCTCCCCCTCTTCCTGTCTTCTGGTGGTTTGCTGGCAGTCTTGGGCACTCCCTGGCATATAGCTGCGTACTTCTAGTCTCCGCCTTCATCAACAAGTGACCTACCTCCCTGTATGTCTCTGTGTCTTCACATGGCCATCTTCTTAAAAGGATGCCAGTCATATTGGATTGGAGGCACACTCTACTCCAGTAAGACCTCATCTTAATCACATCTGCAATGACCCTATTTCCAGATAAGGTCACATCATGAGGTATTGGGGGTTAGACTTCAACACATCTTTTTTAGGGGGAATACGATTCAATCCAAAACAGACCTCATCCAAATCTAGTTGAGATCTTGTAGTTTTGATGATATCCCTGGTAATTCACATGCACACTAAACTTCAATAGGGTATCCCAGAGATTCTTAATTGCCTCATACCATAGACAGTTTTTCAGCATCTCCACCAAACTTCTCTAAGGGCTTTGCCTACAGCACATAGAAGTATACAGGATGGAGATATTTCCCGTACAATTTAGGATTAGTGGAGAGAAAGCTTTCCTTTTGCTCCTCAGTGCCAGGTCCAGTGGGGTGATAAGGGGAGGAGAAGAAACATTTACTCTCCCAGGCTTTGATAGACATGCAGGTCTGTTATTGAGACAGGAATTTGAAGTGAGATTGCAATGTAGAAATTTAAAAGAAAAAACAAGTGAAACATGACTCAGAGGTCCTGTGGCATCACGCCTCTGGTTTGTCTGTAGTAATGAGCCGCCGTGCTCCCACCCCTCCTCAAACAGTGAACACATTCTTCACCCTGCTGTTAAAGGGCGAGTCACATCGACGGAGTAAGTACCTGGATTTGGGAAGGCTGAGCCATGATGGTTGGAGGCCACCTGAAGGAGGAATTGAGTTTTTCCAGGTGAAACTGATGTCAGTAATCTGTCCCAAAGAGAGTCCCTATTTCCTCTCACTTCTGACCACCACAGCTTAGTATTCACGCCATCAGTTTCAAAGGCAGAGTCTTGGACATTTGGGCCTGTATTTTATTTTTGTTTTATGTTTTACCAGAAGTTAATATCTTCATACTCTTTCTGTTCCTTTCCTTTCTTTTTTCTCCTACTGTATAGCCCTCTGTCTAGTTGCGTCTCACCAGGTTAGTTGGCGGCAGCTTAGAATTGTTTCATGTTCATTGCAGGCATTTTACGGGGCCTTGAGCACTAAGACATAAGAAGACGACGTTTCTCATCGGTACATTTGTGTCCTGGCTGAAGGTGGGCCAGTGACTGCACTAATGTCTCTTGGCCATTTTCCCTCCTGAGTCTCTGCTGAAGGGGAAATGCATCTGATTTTGCTTGGGAGTTTGTTTTCTACAAGACACAAAAACTCCAAAATGAGCAGGAGTGTCTGCCGCCCACACCCACCCCCACCCCCTGCGCCCTCCATATTCCTGCCGCAGCCCTCACCTGCTGTGGCCTTCTCTCCCTGTATTTTCTGAACAGAACTCACTGGCCCCAAAACCAGTAAAAGGGTTTTTCTGTCTCATCAGTAATGGAATCGGATGCCAAATGTGTTCTCAGCCGCAGGACTGGATGACAGTTTGCCTTTTCACATTTCTTGGTGAAGAGCCCAAATCCTTAAAGTAAACTTCATCTGAGCAATTTTATGTGTCCCCAAAATTAAGGCCATGGAAGACAGTCAGACCTAACAGTTTGACAAAACAGTGAAGCTTAGTTTTCCTTGAAATATTTGGTGGGACAGATAATCAGGCTGCTTGTGGAAAGCTTAATTTAATGGCATTCATTGGGCTGCTTGGTGGAGGCCACTTCCCAGAAGCGTCCCTGGCCACGCTGGCCATCAGCAGCAAGGGCTTGTTGATGCCGAGTCAGGTGACATTTCATCATGTGGCCTCATGGGGCCAGCCAACCAGCTCCTGTGGGTGTGATGCCCCAGAGTAGCGGGGGGTGGAACACGGGAGGAGAAGGGACAAGGTACCTGAGTCAGCATTTATTTTCCTGGGCACCAGCCGAGAAAAAAAAAGGCATATTTCCAAGGAAGCGCCCATTCTCCCTCAGGAGACAGTGGGAGGACGGCCAGCTCAGGTCCTGCCCTCCCCTCCAGCTGGCCCTTGCTTTCCGTACTGGCTAGGGAGAGTACTTGCTTACCTGTCTCTTGTCCAGTCACTGTCACACTTGCCATGTGGGGCAGGGCTGAGGGGGGCATGGACGGCCACAGCTTGGAAATGGGATTGTATCAGTTGCTTCTTCCCATGATTTTTTTTTTTTTTTAATTTCGGGTATATAAGGCCTGCATGCATGGATTACTGTGCCTCATGGCTTCATAACATCTTGTGTCACTTCTTGGAATTTCCGATAGGAAATTCTTTCTCTATTTTCCAAAGGAGATTTCCATTACTTATTAAATAAGAATTTCTAATTTGGTGGGTATGTGATTGCGTTAAATGAGAGTAAAAATTAAACCTTCAGGGTTCCCTGATGCACCATATCTCATCTCCCTGGAAGATAACACTCTCTAATCCAGCCCGAGTTCAGGCTCCATGCTAGTTTCTATTTGGGATTTGGAGGTACTAAGAGGAAATCATCAGCTCACACATCCAAACGTAAAGCCCTTAGGGCAGGTGCATCGATTTCTGTATCTCTAACTTAGGATTCTAACAGCTGTCCAACCTAGCATGCCTTCCAGATAAACACGACAGTCAGTAGGAAAGCACCTTGATCACTTAGGGAGCCAGTGACTTAGAAATGCAGAGGATTCCTATTAATAAGACAGGCTGACTCTCGTCATCAGTAGCGCATGTGCTTTATGCCAGCCTCCTAACGTCTGTACTTTTGCCAAGGAGTGAATTTGGTGAGTGTTGATATGAAGCATAAGCATAAGATATCTCCAGTCTGAAGGCACAAAAATAGAAATAGTGTTTTTTAGAATTTTGCTCTGGAGAGTCAGATTGTCTCCATTCTGTGTATTCTCCACTGTGTTGTTTGATCTCCCCGAGAGAGGCAAACCATGTACTCATTTATTCTTTATAGTCGAAAATGTCCTGCACATGGATATTTGATCGGTGTCATTGCCTTGAAAGTAAATATCTACCTGTGTGTGAGGATCCTCCGTTTATTTGTGCTTTTGGTGGAGGAAGGGTGATTCAGATGAGAAGGGCAGCAAATTTCACATGTCCTTAATTGCCTGAAGTGAACCAAAGATGTTCGCTGGTGATGACACAGGAGGCTGTATTTAACCAGACGTGGTGCCTGCTCTCCAGGCTCCATGATAAAACTGACTTCCCTGGAGATGGAAGCCGTGTGACTGAAGCTGACAAAGTTCCGATGCAGGGACTAAGCTTAAGAACAGAATACCCTCTTGACCTGGCAGAGGTTTGAGTGTGTTTGGTGTTTAGCCAGGGTGTAGGTGTGGAAGTGAATCGTCTTTTTCAGACAGGGAGGACTCCCTGGAAGAAGGCTTCTGTGATTCTCTTTATTTTGTAGCTGTGCTGAACTCCCTCGGCCAAGTGTGCTCCCAGCATTCGTGGCCTATTCAGACCATTTATTTTTATTTTTATTTCTGGCCATGTCTGCCAAGCTCAGGCAGAAGGCTGAAGATATATACGGATTTTATGTAGTTGTGAAAAATCCCACTGGACCTGGCAGAAACTCTTTCTCGGTCTGTCTGGCAAGACTTCCCTAGCTGAGCAGTCAGGGTGTGGTTTTTCCACTGCAGCAAATCTGTCTTCCAATTTCTTTTCTAATTCTTATTCAAAGAGGCAGGTTTTTCCAAAAAGAAAAAAAAATCCACATATGTAAGAAATAATAATAATTTGGATGTGCTGACTCAAGGTGCGGGTTTAGACAGTGTAGGGTGTGGGCCTGCCTTTCCTGACTCTGAAGGCATTGCGGGAGTTCCTTAGGTGATGGAACAGTATGCATGTGTGACAGATCCTAATCCTAGCATGCGGCAGGGGTCTGGAAAGGCTTTGCCTTAAACTAGGCATGTCTAATAGGGTTTAACGCAACCTGTGAATTTGTCCCTGCACAAGGTCAGCTTGTAGGTCAGTGGAATGCTGCACAAATTGCATTCTCCTCCAGACTGTAATTACACCTAGGAGAAGGCCATGTGTTGCCAAGTTCAGCTGACTCCAGATAGGACCAAGATAAACTGAGGGCTTGTTAATGCTTCTCAAAAACTGATTTTTAAAGGGTTTGATATAAAGCATCTCTTGTTTAAAAAAAAAAAAAGAAAGAAAAGAAAGATGGTCTTGAGGTTTATGAAGGCACTTTGTGTAGGGGATGGTGAGACCAGCCATTGTCTGTCTCCCCTGAGAGAAGAAGAAGATTGTTTGAAATGGAAGCATGAGGAATTTGAGTCAGACATAAAGTGAAATGCTTTGGTGCCAAAAGTTACTTAATACTAGAAAATAATCTTGAGGATTATAACAAATGAAGTAATATACCCATAAGGACAAAGAATGAAAAGCGGGTATTAGAAGAGTCATGGAATAGGAATAGGATGAAAACTTTAGGTTGTTTGCAATGATCTGAGGTCGGACTGTGTTTTATTTGTTTGGTAGAAAATGGCTATAAATATGTGTGCACTGGATGAGTGTAACCTTAATAATTTCTTAAAGTGTGAACTTGCTTCCAAGGTAAGGTCCGTCCTTGAATATCTGGGCCAGCCCAAAGGCAGAGGGTAAGTTAGGCAACATTTGTGGGTTTCTTCAATGCTGAGGGTTAAATCCACTTACACCAGAATATTCATTAGATGAGCAGACTTTTATAAGCACTTATACTCTCTCATAAATGTTTTCTGAAATATCCTTCTTGAACAGCCTGCAGTGGGCATTTTATTCCAAGGACCCACTTGGAAGGAAGTCACATTGAGAGCTTCAAGGCATAATTCTGCCCACTGGCTCCACATAAACGTGGAGAACCATTAATTTGACATTCACATTATGAAGCTATGGACTAATAAAGTCAGGAATCCTACCAACCACCAACAGTCAACTGTGGCGGACGGGCCTCAAGGTCTGCAGTGTGAGCGCCCCGCCTCCTGGCTGGTGTCAGTGCCCTAATGAAGGACCTCCACCCACCCTAGTGGCCACTCAGACTGGAAAGAGCCCTTTCTCTACGGACAAGCAGAACGTAAGCTACGGTGTCGTTTGAGGTTCCTGGTCTGCAGAGCTTGTCAGCTCTCCCCTCTCCTTCACGGAGAGGTTTTCAGAAGGTGAAACCTCGACTTCTGTTTCACGAAAACGGCATGGAGTGTAACACTTCGAGGAGTGCTCTCAGGTTACCCAGAGAAAGCTTGCACCCGCAACAGCCATGTCATTTAAAACCCCCCACTCCCAATGAGTCCTGGTGCTTCTAGGGGTCATGTGCCCAAGAACAATTAGAGAGTCTTGATGTTAACTGGTCCCTGTAAACAGCTCCCTCATGTCAGACTTATTTATGTGAGCTTCTCTTTTAAGCTGGTCTTTGAACTCGCCGTGGACAAGGGCGTATATATAAGGACATATACATACGTACGTGTGCGTCTGTATTATTTTTAATCTTTATGCCCCTTGCAGTGCCCCAGCCGAGGAGCTGGCACGTTGTGAGTGTTGGCGAGGTGCGCTGCCTGCGTTTCAGCGTTGGTGTGTGAGGAGTCAGGGCAGGCCTGGAAATAGAAGGCTGGTCTCCTGATTTTTCTCTTAACAACTAGTCACCAGACGATGATGCCAGTCACTTTCTGTAGCTGGCCAGGGGAATATGACAGCTCCGAAGGCTAAAGCTAAAAGCTGGAGGGAAGGGCTGTTGTGTTTATGGCTCCGGTTCTTGGTTTTATTTGTATTTCTACTTAGATTGTTGTATTGCTGGGAACCTTTGACTTGAGCCAGACAACTTTAAAAAATTGTTAAAATAGCATAGGATAATAGCAATCAGAATTCTTAAAGATTGGGTTGGTGCTGGTTAATTAATTTTTTGAATTAATAAATGGTTTGGTGTATTATGGTTTTTGAAATTTAAAATCTGGTGGTTATTTTTTTTTAACGTATTAATGTTCCTACTATAAAAAGGGCAGACTGTTAAAATCTGACTGTCTCAGGCAATTCAGGATTCTAGAAGTTTTCCAGATAATCGTTATGATCACCAGTCCACAGTGTTCAGGAATGCAGATGTGGAAGGTGTCAGTGATTGAGTGTGATTTCTTTCCAGCCCAAGAATATTTTAGAGAATATAGTGGATTGGAGAAAATAAATACCCAATATTAGTTTATCTTCTTGTCTTATTTTCTTTCTCTTCAGAGAGGAATTTTGAAGTTGACTTTATCTGCCTGAAAGTTAGCTTAGCAAGAATGCATATAATGCAATAAAAGAAAAACAGAGGAAAATTTTTCATTTAGTAGAAGGTTCTATATAAATTGGATCTGGTTGTTTGAAACTGAACTGTGATTCTAAAAAAAAAAAAGATTTTAAAAGCAATCTAGTAATTATTAGTTGATAACTAATTAAACATCTTTTTTAAAAAAAATTGTTCTCTTTTTTTTGTTGTTGTTCGTTCTCTCCATCAGTTTTCTCACTCTTGTCTCTTTTCCTCAGTGTTTTCTTCCTACCTACTCTGCTGTGAAGGTAAATGCCTCAGATAATAGGTAAAAATCTGGGTAAGGCGTTGTGAGATTTAATCACAGATATCAAAGAAGAGCATTGGGTTAGCAGAACAAAAGCATCCTTCCATTTCTGTGCCCCTTCCTGGAATGCCCTAGTAGGGAGGTGACTGCGCTGACTTGACAGGACTCTTGAGCATGAAGTTTTGTTACTCTTTTGGAAATCCACAGGGAGCCACTAAAAGAATAAAAGTTTACAATATCGTGGTGCTCACTGTCCCCTATTCACAACCGTCCATTTGGATTGGCTCGTGTGCACAGAAGCATAATACCTTAGTAGGGGTGCAGTGAAAGGTAGTTCTCTTCCCTCTTTTTCCAGTGGAAAGTGCCTCTTCTCCACACCAATCTCTGTGTAAGCCCTTCTTCCTGCTGTTCAGCTGTGTCATTATTTAAATTCCTTTTCATTAAACCAGCCCCGTAGACAGTAATTGGAAAGCATAGTGAAAAGGATGCAGAGACAATGCACGAGAGCACGTAACCAATAACCAAATGTTGAACCTTACTGTTAAAGCGTTAAAAATGCAGAATAGTGAGAAAACATTTTACCCATCATATTGGCCAACATTTTTAAAATTGATGATACTCAGAGTGGATGGGGGAACAGGAAAAACAGTCACTCTCAAATACTTGGCCCGAGTGTAAATGGATAGCATTTACAATATTTTGTTAGGAACAATTTGACAATATTTATCAAAAATTTAAATGGACGTATCTTTTGAATGACTTCTACATATCTGTCCTATAGAAATACAACCTCAGGTGACCTCAAGGAAGATCTGAGTATATACTGAAGTCTTGGACCAGACTTTTTAGCTGACTGAACTCTCACTGGGTCTGTTTATTAGTCTAATGTGTTGTTTTCCTCCATGTGTTTTCTTACAGTCATTTTGCATATTGGACTTCAGGATATTTAAAAGTATATATACATTCTAATCTTTCAGGGTTTTTAAACCCCTTTTTACTTCTGATTTTTTTCTTGGAATTTATTGGGTAGTGTCCTCCACTCTGTAACTTCAAAACGTTACAAACTACAGGCACTCTTGTTTTATTGCACTTTGCTTTATTGCACTTTGCAGATACTGCGTACTTTTAAGAAATTGAAGGTTTGCAACAACCTTGTGTCAAGCAAGTCAATCCACACCATTTTCCCAACAGCATTTGCTCACTTCGTATCTCTGTGTCACATTTTGAGAATTCTCACAATATTTCAAACATTTTCATTGTTATTATTTTTGTTACAGTGATCTGTGATCAGTGATCTTTGATGTTACTGTTGTCATTGTTTTGGGGCGTCATGAACCCCATCCACATAAGATGGGGAACTTAATACAACGTTGTATGTGTTCTGACTGCTCCACTGGCTGTTTCCCCTTCTCTCTCCCTCTCCTCGGGCCCCCACTATTCCCTGAGACAAAACAATATCGAAATCAGGCCAATTAATAACCCCACAGTGGCCTTTGAGTGTTCGAGTGAAAGGAAGAGTTGCATGTCTGTCACTTTAAATCAGAAACTAGAAATGATTAAGCTTAGTGGGGAGGGCACGTGGGAAGCCAAGACTGGCCCAAAGCTAGGCCTCTCGCGCCAAATAGTTAGTCAAGTTGTGAATGCAAAGGAAAAATTCTTGAAGGAAATTAAAAGCGGTACTCCAGTGAACACACAGATGATAAGAAAGTGAAGCAGGGAAAGTTATAGTGGTCTGGATAGAAGATCAGATCAGCCACAATATTCCCTTAAGCCAAAGCCTAATGCAGAGCAAGGCTCTAACTCTCATCAATTCTGTGAAGGCTGAGAGAGGGGAGGAAGCTGCAGAAGAAAAGTCTGAAGCTGGAAGAAGCTGGTTTATGAGGTTTAAGGAAAGAAGCTGTCTCCATCACATCAGAATACAAGGTGAGATCTAGCTAAGATCATTCATGAAGGTTACTACACTAAAGAACAGATTTTCAGTGTAGACAAAGCTGTGTTCTATTGGAGGAAGATGCCATCCAGGACTTCCATAGCCAGAGAGGAGAAGTCAGTGCCTGGCTCCAAAGGACTAGTTAGGGGCTAGTGTATCTGGTGACTTGAAGTTGAAGCCAGTGCTCATTTATCATTTCCAAAATCCTCGAACCCTTAAGAATTGTGTTAAATTTACTCTGCCTGTGCTCTGTAAGTGGAACAACGAAGCCTGGATGACAGCACATCTGTTTACAACATGGTTTGCTGAATATTTTAAGCCCACTGTTGAGATCTACTGCTGGAGGAAAAAGATTCCTTTCAAAATATTACTGCTCATCTACAATGAACCTGGTCACCCAAGAGCTCTGATGGAGGACATAAGTACCATAAGATTTATGTTGCCAACACAACATCCATTCTCCAGCCTGTGGATCAAGGAGTTATTTTGACTTTCAATTCTTATTCTTTAAGAAATATATTTGGTAAAGTTATAGCTGCCATAGATAGTGATTCTGCTGATGGATCTGGGCAAAGTCAATTGAAAATCTTTCGGAAAGGGTTCACTGCACCATTCTAGATGTCATGAAAATGCCTTTAAGGACATTGATGATTCATGGTAAAGGGTCAAAATAGCAACACAAGCAGAAGTTTGGAATTGATTCCAGCCCTCCTGGATGACTTTGAGGGGTTCAAGACATCAGTGGAGGAAGTCACTGTAGATGTGGTGGAGACAGCGAGAGGACTGGAACTAGAAGTGGAGCCTGAAGATAGGACTGAATTGCTGCAACCTCATGGTAAAGCTTTAACAGATGAGGAGTTGCTTCTTCTGGATGCGCAGAAAAGCGGTTTTCTTGAGGTGGAGTCTACTCCTGGTGAAGACGCTGTGAAGACTGGTGAAATGACAAGGATGTAGAAAATGACATGAACTTAGCTGATAAAGCAATGCAGGGGTTCAGAGGACTGACTCCAGTTTTGAAAGAGTGGAGTCGAGATCACAGTGATCTTTCGCCTAAACCACTCAGCAGATGATTTACAGCCAAGAGGGTTTGGAGGCTATGCAGTGACTTAAGAAGTACAACATGGAAGTATGCCAGTGGCAACTGGAAGAGTTGGATGTAAACTTTTGCATATGTGTTGCAATTACAACTTAGTTAAGAGGTGTTTGAATAAAAAGCTCAGAGTAAAATAAAGATTTCAGTGCTAGTATTAGATTGGTGGAATTCGAAGTGGTATTTTTCCTTTATTTTCTAAAGTATTTGCAGTTGTGGGTAAGTTACTTTCAAATTAAAGTATTAAAATAGAGTGACTGTAGCATCAGTTTAGTTACCAATCTGAGTATATAAAAGTATTAAGCGTTTCAGTATGCTGCTGAAAGACTGAGTGGTCATTTGAACTTGTATTAATTTTTTTTAAAATTTCAGATCATCAAGTTATTGGATGGAAAGCGATCTCAAACTGTGGGAATATTGATATCCAGTTTGCATTTAGAAATGAAGGATATCCAGCAGGGTAAGTCTTATCTGTCACATTTTTTTCCCCCAACTTCAAAGTTTTTCAGCTTTTATTGTGAAAAATTTCAAACACATACAGAATTAGACTACCACGGCGAGTCCTACGTACCTGGTACCTCACTGCTAAACCATTAACCCACTCTTGTTTCATCGAAAGCATTCTCCCTCTGCCGACTAGATTATGAAGCAGAGCTCAGACATTTTATAATTCATCCTTTAAAAATGTTCATACACCACTGAAAGATAAGGATACTTTAAGCATAATCCAGTGCCATTAGCATGCATTTAAAAACATTTGCAGTAATTTCTCAATATCAACTATGCAGCTCTGATATCCCTGATTGTCTGTAAATTATCCATGTACTGACAATTAGTTTGAGTGAGGATCCAAACAAATTTCATGCATCGCCTTGGATGTGTCTGTCTCTCAGATTTTTTTTTAATCTAGAGGATTCTAGCCTCTTTTTTTTTTTCTTTTAATTATTTCTTTGAAGAGATCAGGTCACCTGTCTTGTGGAGTTTCCCATGTTTTTGATCTTGCAGATGGCATTGCCCTGTTTTTATTTAGTGTGTTCTTCTGTAGCCTGTGGTTCCTGCAAACTGTTAGTTTGATCTAGAGACTGCATCTAAGTGGGGGAAAAACACTACAGTGATGCTGTTGTATATTCTGTCAAGAAGTACATAGTAATCTGGTTGTCTCTTTGTGATATGGATGGATATTCACGATCTTTGTCTAGATTCGTTATTTCCCTAGATGTTTGCAAAATAATGACATCCCACCTCCCTCGTTTCTTCTTCGTTAGCGGGAATGCTTCTGTGGAGAAACCCTCTCCTTCTTCATCCACTTGATGATGTCACTGTTTCTTAATCCCTTATTTTTTTTTTTAAATGACACTCTTTCAACTTGGTTATTTTTGGCTCAGTTTGAAATAAGATATTCAAAGAGGGGAAGTTTTACTTGTATTTTTCTTAGGCTCTAGAAAAGTAAACCAAAAACCATCTGACCTTTTTGAAATTTGAGTCTTGTGTGAGGACAATACCCCTCTTTCTCAGTAATCAATTAAATGTAAATCTTCATTTTGACATGCAACGAATCATATTTCCTTAGTGATAATATACTCTCTCAAAGACAATGTCAGTAGAATTTAGCTTAGATTTAACTGTGAAAACATTGTGAAACCACACTTCCCTTCAGGCTATAATTGGTGTTGCCTCAAAGCTATTTTACCCTGGAATACAGCAGAAGACCCCATGGGTCCTGAATGGAAAGTCATTTAAGATACTTTCATACACTATTTTTCCTCTGAAAGGAGCTTTGTTAAGGGCTTACATTTTTCCTTATTGCAAACATTTAAAATTCCACATAAAACTAAACATATCCTGAATTAGATGACCGTCACAGAGTATTCAAATAAGCTTCTCTATTTTTAATATATAAGCTTAATAGTAGACCTGAATACATAAGTGTGAATATTCACCCTCAGAAAATGTTGCAGTAGTGGATTTAAGTTTGGAGCAGGGGGTGGCTGGAAAGATCCGCCATCAAAATTAGAAAAGGATTCTTCAGTGACTTTAGGTATTAAGTCTTCTAGCATTGAATTTATGGTATATTTAAGCTAGAAAACTGTGATGCTACGGCAAAGGAAAAATGAAAAAATAAAACAAAAGTATTGGCAGGGAAGTTTATAGTCTTTTGTCAAGGAGACTTTTTTGATGCAGTCATTGAAAATAGAAAGGAATTTTTCAGATCTAGTGGCAGAGTCTTGTCCTAAACCACAGTACTCTTTATAAGCCTGGTGGAAACCAAGTATGCTTGGTTTCATCACCATGACAGTTAGCACTGTGAATGAGTCTTCACTATATCAGGAGCATCTTGGATTGATTTGTTTCTTTGTAGGCATATTCTGCTGTGGTATCCATCAGATTGCCATGTGCATAAGACTCATTCCAGCCACGTGCTGTTCCACTTACCCAGTCAGGGCCATTAGCCTTCTTGCCATGGCATTCCAACCTTGTTGGGTTGAACGTTCCCGGCAAGTTGAGTAAGAGATGACGTCACCAGACCTTTCCCAGTATTCTACTCTGGACAAGAACATGCCTCCACGAATCAGGAGTGAACTTAAATTTTAGCTTTGAAAATACTGATTTTAGCATCACATTCTAGGACTCGTGGGCACCATTTTAGTTCTTTCTCCTCCTTCAAGTATCTCTGTTATCCACCACAGAGTTGGCTCTTGAGTTCTGAAAAGAGTCATCTCCATTTTATGTCTTCATTCAGTAATGCATTCCAGATGAATATAGCAATATAGCTCAAGCTTAATTTTTCTTTAGAATCATTGGACTGACCGCTGGCATCTGAAGGTCACTTAGGAGCCCATGCTGTGTCAGTTACATTTCACCCTGAGTCCACATCTGGTTGTGAATGGAATGCACTTGGCCTTGGGTTGTTATCCTGATGAAAGGACTCCCTGTGCCAACTCTGACCTAAAACGTTTGCTTTAATGTAAGAGGAGTGACAGTCATGAGGTCTGATTAGGGCAGGCCGGCCGGCGGCTGGGTGAGGTCGCACAGCATGTCAACCATGGTGAAGTGACCACAGTTGGGAGACTGTTCCTCAGCCTTCTGATCTATATTCATCTTCATCCATGTGCAGGGGTAGATGCACTAGCTTGTTCTTTAGTGCAGCACTCACGAGGAGCTGATGTATAAACCAGAAAGCTAGTGAATTCACCCAAGACGAGAGAATTTTCCTTTCTCATGATAAAAATGTGTATCATGTTATTCATTGTTACCTCCACATCACTTGTCTCCTCCAGGCACTACATATTTGCTTATGCCACTTTCCCTTTGGCTAAGATTACAGCTTGATCACCTTGATAATGGTTTTGGGTGTTTCAGCCCCCAGTTACCTCCTGCAGATGGATAATCTGGTTTTTATTTGTTCAGCTCTTACAGAGCACCCTTATTTTCCTCATTTGTAAGGTGGGCACTTCTCTTTTGTTCACTGGACATTGCCTGCGATGTGCATTTAATAAGTGGAATTTGGGGGCTTAGTACCTCAAGGTCTTGCCAATAGCAAGTTGCAGAGCCAGCATTTGTCCCTTGATGTCATGCAGTGTTTGTTCAGAATTTCTCTGATAATTAAGCATTGTTTACCACTGACTGGGCTATTGTGTCAAATATAAAAGTCACTCATATTCCATTTCATTATAGGCCATTACAAGGTATTGCATCTAGTTCTCTGTGCTCTACAGTGGGACCTTGCTGTTTCTCTATCTTATATATAGTAACCTAATTTGGGGGGCAGAAATGTCTCTCAGGCTGTGGAACACTGGCTTCCAAGGCCTTTCATGCCCTGTCCGTGGCCCGTGTCTCCTGCTTCACTTGGCCATGGCCGCTGCCCCTCTTGCTGCACTCGAACCACAGTGGCCCTCTGATTTCCTTAAACGGGCCAAGTTCTTTCCTCCTCCTGTGGCTTTGAAGTCACTGTGCATTACCCTCTGTTTGAGATGCTTTTCCAGCCCACACTTAATAGCTAGCTCCTTTTCTTTGCTCTATTTCGGCTCAACACCTCAGAGCGGCCTTCCCAGATCCTCCTCCCCAGTGTAAGTCACGCTGAGTTATTTCTCTTATTTTCGACACAGCACTCGATATTTTATTTGTTCGTCTACTTCTGTTCTCACTTACATCCACCACCAGAATATAAGCCCCGAGGATGGAGATTGCTCACTGATGTGTCCCTGGCGCCTCGTTACTGTGCCTGGCATCTGGGTGATGATCATCAAGTGTCTGTTGAATGAATCAACAAAAGTAGTACTAAAGGGGGCTAGACCTGTTAGAAAGGGATTATGATTGTTGACATAATGAGTAATGAAGGCCAGAACGAAGCTGTGTCTGTGGAAATGCAGAACAGACCACCTGTAAGGGATAGCTAGAGAGACCATTGCTCCAGTTAGCCATGTCAGAGTCGAGCAGTGATGGAGAAGTTTTATATGTACTTTGGGTTTCTGGCTTCAACAAGAATGTGTATAATGGTGACAAAAACAGTAAGTGGTAATACAGGAGGAAAAGCATGGGTAGAAGCAGAGAGGTCAATTCTCTTTTGGATGATTTGAGTCTGGGATGACCAGAGACCTTTAAGCTAAAGTGTTCAATGAGCATCTGAAAATTCTAGCCTGATGCTAAGTACATAGAGCTAGGTTAGAGATATAACATACCCAAAAGGTAGCCACCCTTATCTGTTTCTCTCTACCCGAGATGGTGTGGAACATCTCGCAGGAGAAAGCAAATCCTAGTACTGACTGGTGTTTGAAGCACTTTGTGACCAAAGGCAAGAGCTTGGTTGTGGAGGAAGAGTGGTTTCAGGAGACTGACCATAATACCCACAGCACTTGTATTTGGTCCAGGAGAGATTCTGAATAAGTGATTTACTTCTTGCCGGTTTTCTATCTGCTAAACTGGATGACTTACATTTAAAAGCATTTGGCATCCTTGGACACAGTGACTGCCTCCATGATTGCAAATTAGTGTTTTCATTCCATGTTAGTGATTTCCTCTTATTCTTTTCCCAAGGGAGATGGAAAATTGCTGTTGACTATTCTTGATATAAACCTCCGTATGCATTGCAACAGACTAGGTGCCAGAAACCTCCTGGCATCCATTTGGAATTTCCCGTAGGCTCAGAATTTGTATTTATAATATTTAATCTAACATCAAAATAAAACATTTTTCAGTTTAGTTCCTACTAGTCCAGAATCTCAGTTTTGGAGTTCAGCTGCATCAGAGATGACCTTTCCGTTTAGGAGTCTAAAATCAAAATGTGAGAGGATGTCAGTTAGTTATATACCCGGAGTCTAATACACACATCTGAGAATGCCTATTGGATTTTGCTCCTTTTTGCCTAATAATTTCTAGAAATCTCTGTCAGGGAACAATGAATTTCACCAGGCATCTGAAATTCACCTTGAATTGTCTAGGACTTTCTCGAGAAACATTTCTAACTCTAGCCTGGAAGACCTATACTCCAAGGCCAAAATTTGTATTGTGCACCCCAACCAGGAAAAAGTTTTAGAGCATGCCTCTCAATAAACACATGTACATCGTGTAAATGTGTGACAGAACTAACAGTCACATTATAAAACGTAGGTGAAAATATGTGTTAAAGCGAGATTGATATTTCTAAATGTCTGGCTGATTTTGATGGCTTTGGGTGCTCAGTAGTTACTATCTTGAGGCTCAATATATAAATAGAGTGAGGATCATTATTAAAAATAGTGGACTTCAACCCCTGTTTCAAACAGTCTCTCGGTAAGTTCTGTTACCGTTTATACAGGACGACATCCTGGCCAATGTGACTCAGCTGGCCTTGCATTTAACTCATACCGTGGCCGGTGGAGAACTTGTACTCACAATCAGAGCGTCTACTCTGCCACTTCTCTTATTGTGGATGGAGTATCTTCAATCTGGGGTTTCTCTGTAGGAATCCTTTGAAGCCAACTTATTTACTTTGTCAGGTTTAGTTTAGTTAAAACCAGATTTCAGAATCAGAAAACTTTATTTAATTGCCCCCCTCCCACCAAATTGCACTGTGGTGAAAGTCAGAGAACGAGTGAGGATGCCAAGTGTGAAGGAATTACTCCCCAGAGGTGACAGGTGACCATGACCTGCTGACATACTGAATGAAGTCTCCAGGGTCAATCAGTTTACGAAACAGTGGCAGCACTCAGTTTTTAAAGAAATCTTTGGATGAATATAAACAGTCACTCCGATACTCCTGTATTTTCCTTTTCCTCCATCCTCTTCCTCCCACCGAGTCTAAAACACCTGAGCAGCAGGGTTCCCACCCACCTCTCTCTCTGAACCACGGTGCATTCCTTCACTCTCAGAGCTGAGTCCAGAAAGCAGAGGGTGGCATTTCTTTGTACTTTACCTTCAGGCAACTGGCCGAGACCATCCAATCTGCCTGGAATGTAATTTTGGCTTAAAAGAACCAGAACTAATGGAAGAACAGAAGCAGCTTAACCCAAACTGTTTCTCATTCCACCGCCCTACAGAGAATAGAGGGGATGAAGGAGGGGTGTTCTGTAAATTCTACGCCTGTGCCCTTCTTTGAGGTTCGAACCATGGACAATTTTAATTGCACTTATAAAATGGCACCCATGGGCCCCTTCTGGCATCGTACGTGCCCCGACCTAGGCAGGAATTGGGATTTTTTTGCTTTATAAGTTTGAGTGATTTTAAGCTTTTAGAATAGATTGGATAAGTGTCCCTTTTGGGATTGTCGTTTCTTTCACCTGCTAGCCAGCTCCTGTGTACTGTGTGTGTCATTTACACTTGCCTCCCGTTTCCATCGAAGCTCACATCAAGGTCTGTACCTGCTAATGTGACCTGCTGGCAACCATTTGGCAATGTAGATAAGATCATCAAATATATTCCCTTGACAGTTCCTCTTTGGAGACAACTTTTGTTTGTGTTTCTTCATTCTTTGTGCCTTTGCTTCCCTTTTTAGTCAGTCTGGCTCGGAGTATAAAATGGCAATTATTAGTATCTTTTCCAAAAAATCGAACTTTATATTACTATAGATTTTCTTTTCTTTTTACATTTCTATTTTCTTTTCTTTTTACCTTTTCTATTTCTAAGATAACGCCTTTTCAAGTTCCAGGTTTCTTTTTTCTTTTTCTTTTCTATTTTTTTAAAGATTCTCTTTTGCTATAATTGGAACCGCGGTACTGATTATTGTCAGTAACTGTGAATAGTTCACAAAGATCGAAGTTTGATCACTTTATGACCTATATTAAGATAGCATATTAGAACTGAGTTAAGTATTAGCAATAATTAAGTAATGGTGAGGTTATGGATGTAACATTTTTGTAGCATGGGCTGTATATGGTTCCCGCTGGGAGACTGCTGATTGGAAAGCGTAGGGTGCCGTTCAGAGGTGAAGGTTTCTGTATGGACCGTTGTGGGTAGTTGGTCCCTCTTTTTTTTTTTTTTTTTTTTTTTTAAGGTGGTGAGAGTTTTAGGTGGAGCGATTATTTATAGCCTAACGCTTAGAAAGGATTAAAAAGTACAATCATAGTCCAATAAATCTGGTTGTGGAACTGAGCTTCAGAAATCATGCTGTGTGACTTTGTGCCTTAGTTTCATTACCTGTGAAACTCGGGACAGCAGTAGCACCCACCTCAGATAATTAAATAGAAAACACTTAGGACAGTGTCTGGCCCACAGGAACCTCGTAGTAAATGCTAATTGCACATTTATTAAGTACTTATCTCCAGTCAGGTCTGCCTAGTTTCCCCACTCTCTGGTGGAAGGCACAGAGATTCCTTTAAGCTGCTTAATAACTGCTGCCCTCAGCATTTCATCTGGATACGTGCACGGTGGGAGGCTGGGCTCATATCTGTGTCTGCACAGATGTGTCTGATGCCCATTGGAGGAGGAGCATGGTGGTCAGTGGGAAGGAGTGAGGCATGTGGAGGAAGGGCTGTAGGAGAGCTATGACCGTTGTGCAGACTTGGTTACAGAGCTCTCTGGGGGGCAGGCTCTGTGCAGCTCCTGTCCTGGCCTCTGCGTGGTTCTCCACCCGCCGCTCTCCTCTCTGCCCAGCCCCTTTCTTTTCATCTCATGCCCGTTTGATCACAAGCTTGGTCTTCATTCTTGGTGCTGGTTTGTTCTCGCTGTTGGACGGTGAGACTGTAGGGGAATATTCCTGCTCTGCCTTTACTCAGCTCACCGTCTACCATCTTCTCCTTTCATGACCCCAAGTTCTTGCCTTTTTCTTGAGAGAGCTCAGAGGAATTGGTTTGTGGGAGTTTTGTGGGTAGACTATCTGAGAGTTTAAAAAAACCCTACTATATATATAGAAATAGATTTTAAAAAATTTCTTCTGTATAGCACAAGGAACTATATTCAATATCTTGTAATAACTTTTAATGAAAAAGAATATGAAAGTAAATATATGTATGTATGATCGTGACTGGGACGTTGTGCTGTACACCAGACATCGACACATTCTAACTGACTATACTTCAATAATAAAAACCAAACCAAACCAAAACAAAACAAAAACCCCAAGGCTTTCCATGTGACTTTCCCCATTCCATTCTCTTTACTTTACCAATTGAGTATTAAGCCCTAAAAATATCAGTAATTTGGGCAAAGCTGCTAAGTTTTATGTCTACTTGGAAGCTAACACTGTTAGCAAAATCATTTCTATTAGTAAGGAAATAATTTATTCATCTTTGCTTTCGTGGGCTGAGAATAAATCTAGTCCATTTGCAAATGATTTTTTTTATTAAAGTATAGTTGATTGACAACGTTGTGTTAGTTTCTGGTGTAAACTACTATATGCAGATGATTTTTCAACACCCACTTGTGCAAAGTATCAGGTCACTACTAAAGGAAATACAAAGAAGCATACAATGGGCTACAGAGAGGCAATTTTTAAAACCAACATCAATCAAAGCCTGGTAAACCAGCCCAGCCCTATCTGTCGGTGACATCTTCCACACCTTGCTTGGCCAGATTGACTCTGGCTGATCTAACAGTCTGCCTTTCCTGCCTCAGTCTGCCTCGTGTTTCTTGCCCAGAGGTCCACAAGAACAGCTCCCTTAAGAGAGTGCTTGTTTTTTTACTAATTAGAAGCCCTTCAGAACAGCAAAGGCAGTCATTCTTTGTTTATTCAGACATGGTGCACTTGGGGATAGAAAAGCGTTCAGGGTTAAAAACGGCCGGAGGGCTGAGAGAATTCTTGTTCGCTCTTTCGCCTCACCCTGGTCTTATGCAAAGCCGTCTCCACACTGGAGAGGGAATTTACCTAGTGGGTAAGACCCTGACCCCGTGCCTGGGCCTGAAGCAGTCACATAGTTTTTATGTGCGCCTGTTAGTTTGAATTTGTGATACTGATCTGCTTTTTGTCCCTGCTGACGGTTATTATATCTTAATGGGCGAAACACTACGCTAATGATCCTTGTGTATATAATTCTTGGAGTACAGAGCAGGCACCAGAGGACCACATAAAAACGTTTGCCTCAATTTCCCTGCAAAAAAGGAGCCCAGAAACCAGACTTGACCAAGTAACAGATTTTTAAAGGTAAAGGAACCCAATAAAATTACCAGCTTTTCACAGCATGTGTCTACTTCCTTTCGACATATTGTGAGGTGTAGGTGAAATAGCCTAACTGAACTGACAGTGTGAGTGGGGATAACTAAGGAGAGAGGGAGATAAAAGTAAAAGCCACCAGCGATGATTGATACTGCAGTAGCAGGGAGCTGCTGGGGTCTCCCCTTTGTGGATTTGGCACTTCACCTCTCTGACACCGTCTGCAGGAGTGTTGGTATAATGAGCCCTATTCAGATGGGGGCAAAAGCCGGAATTACTGGGAATTACTGTACTGGGGCTTTGAGGCGGGGTGGAGAATTGTGTAGGCTGGGGCTTTCTTCTTCCACTTACACAATAAAAAGGGTGTTTGTGTGTGAGAGACAGTGTGTGTGTTTTTAAAGTGCAAAGTAGAGGGAGCTACCTGACCCTAGGTGACTCCAGAAAATATTTTAGTCAGTGATTGATTTCCTTGTGCATTGTCATCTTCAGTTAACTAAATGGGTCCATGGGATGCTTCTAAGTTTGAAGGTAGTTGCCTTTGAGAATCTTTTCTCTAATGCACTGTCCCGTGTTTGGGAAACAGAATGATCAGGTATTGATTCTGGCCCTATTATATAGGAACTTAAGCTGCTCGTGGTGAACAGGAGGCAGGACTATGTACGTGCAGGACGGTTCTCCTGTGAGTCATAGGACGTGGTTCTTTATGATTTGGGCTATTGGCCAATAACCTAACCTTCCCTGGCCACCCTCTAGGGTAGGAATAATAGGAATAATTTAATTTCCTTAAGCTCCTGGGCTCAACAGACGATCTCTTCATCACGCTGCTTCCACCTCTGAATTTTATTTTACCTTTTTACTTCTAAGATCCTTCCATGGAAGAGGGGAAACCTCAGTGGAGTACTTGGTGTTGCTCCTGAATTCATCTCTCAATCGACTTCTTCTCCCCCTTTTCACCCCTGGGTCCTGGCGGGGGGGAGGTCATCGTGCCCGTCCAGTTCATGAGCTCCTCTGCCTATTTCCATGGTGGCCAAGCTCTTCCCCAAAACCTAGACACAAAGCCTTAGCGTGGTGTGGCGCCCAGCTTTCCCAGTCCCAGGGCCCCCTCAGTGATAAGCACTCTGCAGCCCTTCTCCCCTGTCCTGTCCTCTCCATCCACAGTGCTCTGGGTTTTGCTGCCTCTTCCCCACTGGACTAGGATCTAAACCAGTCTTTCCCAATTTTCATCTATCTTGTGTAATAGAACTCCATCTCGTTTCCTCCCTTACTTGGAACTGCTCAGCGCCTCCCTGCTGTGTTCCAGGTGCACCACAGGCCCTCTACCAAGGTGTTCCGAATTCCATCAGACCTTGCTTGAAACTGGTTGTAGTGAAAGCTCTCTTCAAGCCAGAATTGGGCTCCCTGCTGTCACCTGTGTGCTCCCTGAGCCTGTCAGCATCTGCTCCTTCTGCAGGGAATGTCTCAGGTCTTTCCCATTGATGCTCACTGGCACTTGTCAGTTTACAGACTGTTACTGCTTCGAATGGATTCAGCTTAATGAATGGTGATTAATAAGCGGGAGCTTCAGGTGCCTGACCAAAGCAATATAGCAGTTGAATTTTTACTCAGACCTTTTTTCCTAAGGTGATACTGCTCTTTAAATCATTTTTGAAGTTTCAGAATGAGGGGAAAGATATTTTCCTTATTCTTTCCTTTAAAACAAGAAAATTCGCTTGTTGAACATAGTAATTTTTCAATATGGAGTATTTAAGCAAGCAGGGTATCTGTAGTGGGTGTGTGGATGGGGGCATGATTACGCAGCTCTACTGACTAAACCTTGATTTTTTTTTTAATCAGGGACCAAAGGGGGTGATGAGCAAACAAACTTAATTCAGATACCCACCTCCATAATGTAATATTTTCATCTGTCAAAACCCTATCCCTTTTAAAAGTTTCTGTGTTTTCTCTCTCAAAACCCCTTTTTTTAAAAAAATTGAATTATAGTCAGTTACAATGTGTCAATTTCTGGTGAACAACACATACATATATATATATATATATATTTGCTTTCATATTCTTTTTCATTAAAGGTTACTATAAGATATTCACTATAGTTCCCTGTGCTATACAGAAGAAATTTGTTTTTATCTATTTTTATATATAGTAATTAATATTTGCAAATCTTGAACTCCCGAATTTATCCCTTCCCACCCCATTCCCCCAATAACCATAAAATTATTTGCTATGTCTGCGAGTCTGTTTCTGTTGTGTAGGTGAGTTCATTAGTGTCTTCTCTCTTTATCAAGGAACTTTCCCCAGCACCCAGCAGAAGGACTCGCTCTTTGGGATTCCTGAAACACCTACCCCATCCATAAACATTTGTTTTTTCCCTGTTATACCCCAGGTCCTCTGCTGGGTGCTGGGGTTATCATGATGTGTAGAAGGGAGCCCTGACTCCAGGACTTACACAGTCCAGTGAGGGAGGGAAATTGTTAAGTGACTTACTAACTTGGGTTCTGAAAGTAGGCTTTTTTCACCCTGTGTGGAATACCAGTGCAGTGCTGTGGAAGAGGAAAGGAGTGGGTACTTCATGATCCAAGGGTCAAGGAGTGTCCTTTCAGAGGAAGGGGACCTTTCACCTAGGCCTTGGAATACGAGTTGTGGGAAGGGAGGTAACCATGGGATGTTCAGGGATGGAGAGTGGTGTAGCTGGCTGGAGCACAGAGTGCACAGGAAAAGTGGAAGTGATGAAAAATGAGATTGGAAATGTAGTTTGGGGCTGGGAATGGAATGGGCTGAAAAGTCAGGCTTCCCCGGATATTTGAAGGAAAGACATCTGAGGTATTTTAAGCATCAAAATTAAATTTTGAGAGTTGTGTTTTTAAAAAATGGGTAGTATAGTGAAGGGTGGGTGGGTGGGAAAGATGGACATGAGAAATAAAAATTAGGTTAGCTTTCTAAATGACCCCAAAGGTATCTTATATTTCCCTGAAGCCATTTGCTCCATCATTTTTTTGTAATCAGAATCACTTGTGCATATACCTTTTCTATTAATGATGTTTCCTGAAGTTGGGCCTCGAGCAGGGTTTTGAAGGACCAAAAGGGTTTAATAGCAATTGCTCCTATCTGAAACACTCAAGTATTCTAGGAAGTTTCATTCATAACACAAACGACTCAGGAGTTGCAGTCTTCTTTCTCTAATCTTTCCAGATGTTAAAGGAGATAAGGCATTAATAAAGCCCTGAAACACATTCACAATGTATCTGTTTAAACTCATAATAGTCATGGTTCATAGGTACCACTTTGAGTTCATACCATGCTCTGTGGGCTGGGCCAGGCATACATCTTACCTCACTTAGTATTTTCAGTAAGTGAAGTTAGACACGTTTTACAGATATGCTGAGGCTCAGACAGCTGAACCTGCCAGGACCACTCTCTCCGTGAGCATTGTCTTGGTCTTTTTCTATACTTTGAGCTTGTTCCTTCGCCGGGTTAAAAAACCTCCCTCTTCAGTTACCTCTCCCTGGATGCTCTTCTCCCAGACACTCACAAAACTGACCTGCTGTTCTTGGCTTGAATGTTACCTTCTCCAAGAAGCCTTCGTCCACCAGCCTCTCCCACGTTACTCATTTCCCTACTTTACTTTCTTCGTAGTGTATCATTATCTGTGACTATTGTTACTTGTTTGTTTTCTATCCCCTAAGCTAGTGTATAAATTTCACGAAATCAAGCGCTTTGAATGTCTTAGACACTTTCAATTTATAGAATCACAGCATTTTAGAATAGTTTCTAGAACTTGGTGCACATTCAACAAATAGTTATTCAAGCGGTGGGTGAGTGCATGAATGAATAAATGTCGCCAGAGAGCGACTGTTCTCTGGTCCCGTCCCCCCTAGGTGGTCTCTCTGGCACCTAGCACACTGGAGGGGAACTGGCTGACTGTATAATCCATCAAACTGTGTATCTGGGACCCTGACTGATTAACTTCTGAAAACCAAATATATACTCCCTAGGAAGAGAAGCCCACAGCTCTTTTGTCATTAGTTAAGATTACTTGATTATAGCTAAGCATGCAGTTCATATATACTACCTAGTGTAGAAGTGAACATTTCTGATAAATTATTTTTAGGATTTTACCATTTCTTATTGTGTTCCTATTGGCAGATTTTTGTAGGAGACTCTTAGAATTTACTTAAACTAGACATTGTTCCTGGCTATCCTTTTTTTTTTTTTTTTAAAGCATCAGACATTTAAAAATGCCTGGTTTATCTAGTAAGTTGTGAATTCATATTATCTCCATGTACAGCACAACAGTCCTGGGAGGGTAAATTCTTTCCTTCTTTCCTCAAATGACGTTTTTCTTTTGTGGTTTCAGTCTGGCCTTTTCAGAAGTGTAATTTTCCTTTGTCTTGGAAGCTGAGACGATTGACTTTGTCACTAGTATATTAACCTCTTCTTTTCTCACTACCCCACGTAGCTAGGAATAGCTTGCTGATTAACTCTGAAGTTAGAGAAGGTGGTCCTGTAAAGGAATTTTAAGTACATTTCTCGGTGTTCTGTGAAGTTACATGATCTCAGTTCAGTTAATTAACTTTGTTAAAATTGTAAAAAGGGGTTCATATGATTCTAAACTACAGAAGAAGCAAAACAGTTTGAAAGCAGCCTGTCCTTTTCCTTGGTCCCTACCTTCTCCGAAAACCGTGGTGTAATGCCAAGGAATGGAATAATGGTTGATGAGCAAAATTTTAAGGCATTCGAAATATCACTGGTTGGTTTAATAAAATTAATTAGCCTGCCATGGAGAAAATTTACTAGCGTGCTGGTTAATTTCACAATGTAAAGTTGGAGAAGGGAGGTGGGGTTGAAGGAACAAACCTTATTAGTTTTGAATAATTATTTAAAGATGTGGAGCTGCCTATTTTAAACACTTTGATTGCCAAATCCATTAAGGCTTTAAAATCTCCATGTTTGTATGCCATTATATATGGGAAGGAATCTCTCTAGATGAAATCATAGGTATATTAGTTAACAGCTAAATGACTTATTTAAGGTACAGAACAAGAAGTAGAAGCCAAATAAAACCATGGGAATGAGAACTTGCCTTAAGACTGGCTCATGGGAGGTTTCCATAATCTTAATTTGCCATTGATGCAATTATTGCTTTTTCTTGTCTTTTTAATCCAAACAAGATGTTTGCAGCGGCCGTGGAAAGGTGCCTGAAATCACATGCCTGAATTCATTTAATTTGCCAGCATTGTCTTTTTTCTCTCTCTCTTCCTGTAATGGGCAAGAGTCAGTTCTGGTGCATTAGGTACTAAATCTCTTCAATTACCAGCCGAGAAGAAAGATTTAAAATTGTGCTTCAGACCTACAAACCGATTTAGTTTTAAAGCACAAACACTTCTCCTGTGGAGCCTAAATTAAACTGCAGAAAGGATGCAGAGCTTGAGGAATTAAACTAGGCAGGGCCAAGGCTTAGGCCAGCAATCGGAATCATTTGGGTTTCTTTCACAGGGGCTCCTGGTGCAAAAGGAAAGGGAACGGGGGGAGGGTGTAGCTCATTGGCGGAGTGCGTGCCTAGCATCCACAAGGTCCTGGGTTCCATCCTCAGTACCTCCATTAAAATAGAAATTAAAAATCCTTTTTCAAAAGGGAAAGGGAATGGAAACAAGCTGAAAGACAACTTGTGTGAGAGAAGGCAGTGTTCTGCTGCTCGGAAGTTAGACATGAAGTCCGCGTTAGTGCAAGAGAGTCTCATCTAATGTCTTATCCTTTTTCCTCTTTCTCTTTGGGTGCCTGGCAGCCATTTTCAACGTGGATGACTCTGTGGTTGATCTAGAGACCCTAGCAGCCTTATATGAAAACGTGAGTATCAAACCGCTACAGGGCCAGAGTTTCCAGATTTTTCCACGTTAACCAAAAAAAAGTACTGTCTAAAAAATGTTTATGTGTGACTCCTTCCACCCCCAAAACATCACTGAGCCATTCTTGGTGGTTGGCAGTAGGGGTTTTGACATTGCCTGGAAGAGATGAAGGCACAGAAACACAAGCTCAAATGAGAGGAAACATGAGAAAAGCCCTCGGGTCTTGACCCCCGCGTGGTATCTGGGTTAGTAGCTGTCGCTGGCAAGGGAGGGTGGTTCAACACTGAGGCCACTTCTGTGCCAGGGAGCCCGCCCTGTGGCTCGGAATGAGAGTGAGTGAAGGTAAATTACCAGCCTAGTATTCGTGTACGCCGGTGTCCTCCTCTGAGGAATGGGGATGCTCATGTGACCTTGGATGATTCCCTTGAGTCCAAGGGAGCTGATGGCATTGAAGGTGGGAAATAGTGTAGAATGGTGGGTGTGTTTTGGATTTAGAGTCTTTACTCTTAGGTTTGAGGTCCGGCTTTACCTTTCATTGCTGAGTAACTTTGGGCCAGTTAAACTCCTTAAGCCTATTCGATTATCAGCACACTGAGGACTATAATGGGCTGTACATGATTTTCTGTGGCTATTAAAGGAGAATCCAATATAAGCAGCAGTAACAGTGTTTTGAAAGTAAATGGCACTATACACATACAACCGGCTTTAAATGTGGCTTGTATGTGGAGATAACCAGCACAATTGGCAGGCTGTCTTGAGAAGATGGCCAGGAGAGTCCCCGTTCCCGTAATTGTCAGCTGTTCTGGTTCACTGACTCTGTTAGGATTGGAAAACATAGATTGAACCAGATTTCCTTTGCTGAAGAGTTGGGACTCCCCAGGAAGCTGCCGGGAGCTCTGCAGCGTACTCTGGTTACCGGGCTCAGAAAAATGGTTCATGTTAATACTTAGCTCCCCTGGGACCGTGAGCCTCTCATAGAAAATTTCCATAGTGTGATAAACCAGCCTAGTGGGATTGCCAGTTCCCAGTGCATTTTTTACATCCTTTGTGTCTATAAGCAACCGTTTGGGACCACTGGGTGGAAACATCTCATGTTTCCATCAGTAAAGCTTTCATCAGTAGACAAGAAGGTATAGGCAAATACAAGGCCATCAGGAGCTCACGGTGCATTTGTTAAATGCCCGGAGAGTGGCCTGGTGTTGTGGAAGAAAGGTATTCCGAGTCAGGCTCTTTACCAGCTTCTAGGTGTAACCCTCCGTGGAGTCATCTATAAAAACAAGGATACAGTAATTGACGTTGAAGGACTTTGTAAAAGGCAAAGTGCCTTCTCGATGCTTTCTGTTACTGCCTCAGGCTCAGGACTCTGCACGTGGTCGGCACTTGCTAGCTGGCAGTAGAGGTGAGCTACGTACGATTGAATAGTTGGATAAATTAAGGAAGTATGGGACTCAATGCCAAAATAAGTAGTACAAACAATGAATGCTTAGAAAATTCAGAGAAAGAGAGAACATAGTAACCAGAAATTTAAAAATCAGAAGCCTGCATAAGTTAGGGCTGTTCTGAGGGTCTGGCAGCAAATGAGAACAACTTGACCCAAATCCCATCTTACAGGGAAGTCATGGGGTTCAAAGGTAGTTAATCAAATGTCCTGGATTCTATATCCAGCAAAGGTCACTTATTCTGACCATGGGGTTTAGCCAGTGATTCTCAAATGTTTGCGTGGATTGGAATCTCCCAGAGGACTTGCTGAGCCCCACCCCTGGAGTCTCTGATGTCTGGGGCAGGGCCAGCAACCTGCATTTCTAACTAGTGATGGGTGACGCTAATGCTGCTGACCCAGAGACCACACTTTGAGACACACTGCTTTAAACAGATTCGCATTGCTCATTGTTTTGTGTGTGTTGTTTCTATTTCAACACAGAGAGCCCAAGAGGATGAACTGGTTAAAATAAGAAAGTATTACGAGACATCCAAAGAGGAAGAATTGAAGTTGCTGGATAAACCTGAGCAGTAAGGATGCTTGAACACTTTTCTGTTAGGCTAAAAGGAGAAGGGCCGTCCCTTCCTTCCTGCCTCCTGGCTCTGAATAACCCAATCTAAACTGTGCAGAGCTAAGTCACAGCAGCGTCATTCCCCTGACCTCCTGCACGCAGCAGAGTGACCTGACTGCCGGGAAAGGCAGCTGGGAGATTTGTGCTGCTGGATATCACGTCGCCACTCCTCACCCCACCCCCTCGTGACTCCCCTTTCTTGTTCTAGCAACTTGTTAATTCCTCCTAGACTAAACATTCTGGCCAAAAGGGTAACTGAGGAAGGAAGAAGTTATTGCTCTGTTTAAGGTTCTGCTGATGCAGTTAAAAAAGATGATGTCAGAGTCACAGAATTCAAACTGATTTTCTTAAATGTTGTATCCGGTAAATGGAGCCTGAACGTGCCAGCTTTCTCCCAGATTTCTCCACCTGCTCTGCCCAGGTTGGATGGGACTTTTCAACCTCCCTTTGCACGTGCTTGCATTTCTCCCCATTCACTCTCTGGAGGTGTTTACTCTCTAGTTTGGGGTGTTGTTCCATATGCTTTGAAAACCCAGAACTCTAGGGTGTAACTGAGTGACTCCTGTCCTTGGCTGGGGTCTTGGGGTATGCTTGTGAGGGAGAAGCTTCTTGGGCTCTGCAGCCCTGAGGCTCCACCCAGGACCCTGTGAGAACATGGGATGGGTCCAGAGCGGACAGAGGGCTCCTTGGCCTGGTGCTGCCTTGAGTGCTTCCTGCCTGATGCAGGCTAGCCTGGAGACGAGGCGAAGGATAGTAAACGAAGAGGAAAAGGAGTGATGGAGTTCAGAGTAACAGGTCATCCAAAGGTTTTAACACTTGGACTGAAACCTTTATTCCTCGCCCTTGGTTCCTCTAGAACATCCCACTCCCCGTGGATGCTGAGGCTTTTAGGTTCAGAAAAACATCTCAATGACTGGGCAGGGGAATTTCTAGGTTTCCTCAGTCATGACAAACCTCTATGATAACGTGGGGAACCTTGGATGACTCGCTCTCATGTAGAGCGTATGGCGGCAGCCGCCCCCCAGCACACACCCATGAAGCCTGGGGATACTGTGAGTCTGCAGATGGGCTCCCCAGCCCTTCTGTTCCACCAGCTAGAACCCCCATCCTTACTGACGCTCACCCCTGACTCATCCTGTGGACCACTCCCAAGTCACGTTTCCTAATATAGTAAATTAATTCCCACCAAGGTGCTAATGGCTGAAAATGAAGTGACCGGTAATGAGATAAGACATCAACGAGGCCACGGGGAGTATCTGAGGACAGTCTCTTAGCTTAGGCTGCTGTAACAATGTACCCTGAACTGGGCAGCTTATCAACAACAGAAATGTGTTTCTCACCGTTCCTGAGGCTGGAAGTCTGAGATCCAGAGGCAGCATGGTTGGGTTCTGGTGAGAACCCTCTTGCAGGCTGCAGACTGCTGACTTCTCTTTGTGTCTTCATGTGGCAGGAAGCAAGCCCCTGGGTCTCTTCTGTGAAGGCCACTAACTTCTCTGAAGGGCACTGACCCCACGAATTACTTCCCAAAGGCCCTACTTCTTACTACCATCTCAGTAGGGGTTAGGAATTTGAACATATGAATTTCAGGGGATGCAAACATGGAGACCCCATCAGGGACAATGAGGCATATCAGGTGCTTGGGTAGTGCTGACTGCGCCACGTTAAGCCATGATCCTCTAAGCCCAGAATTGGCCAACTTCCTATAAAGGACCAGATAGCAAGTATTTTAGGCCTTGTGGACATGCAGTCTGTTGGAATGACTCGGGTCAACCATTGTAGTGCAAAAGCAGCTGTAGAGGATAGATAAACAAATGGGCGTGGCTGTGCGCCAACAGCATTTTGTTTATGGACGTTGAAATTTGAATTTCATATCATTTTTACAAGTCACAAAATATCCTTCTGTTGATTTTTTTTCAACCACTTAAAAATACAAAAATCATCCTTAGCTGATGGGTCACACAAATAAGTAGTGGGCTGAGTTTGGCCTGTGGACTCTAATTTGCCATCTGCTCTCAGCTATACGAATGGCCAACCCCATGAAATGAACTGTGGGTCCCTGCTCCTGGAAGTGCTCCCATTTTCCTTTTGTGTTAATGCCTTCCTCATTATTTTCTAGTTGTTTTTTCAGAATCAATTGCTAGGACACAGAGTAAGGGCAGCAAGTAATTAGCAGATGACTTATTATTACTGCTTTCTCTTCTGATGATCTGGATAGAAGAGCATTTTTAACATTTGCAAGTGGTCATTGTAATGGCCTCCTGAATGTGCTGAGATCTGACAGCAAAGAGGATGGTCCTGTCGTCCTGGTGATGTGCTTGGGCTCAGTGGCTAGAAGGCGAAGCCCAGAGAGGTAGGGCCTTCAGGCCTCAGCTGAGTTTCACCTTTGCTTCCGACCTCTTGCACAGGGCAGCCTGTGTTCGATTTATGCCAAAGGCTGATTTTCCGGCATCTGATTTGCAAGTTGACTGCAAACATGTTTTACAGTACTGGAAAATATGAATCATTTATAGCTTCAGCATTGCAGTTTCTTAAGATCCTTGTGGTGCCCAGTCCTATAAATCAGAGCATGGAGAGGCTGGCCTCATCACTCACCTCATCAGCTTTCCTGTGCTGCGGTGCCAGATTTCGAAAGCCACTTCCCACAGAGGTGACATCTGCCTGGAATCAGGCTGTCTTGAGAGCCACACCCTGCAGTGATGGCCCTCAACTCTCTTCACGCTCTGCTTGGAATGGTGGTGAAGGGAGGGGGGCTCTACTGGGTTTGATGAGACTCGACACATGCTTTTTGTGGCGTGAGGACATCATCTGCTGCCTATTGGGATGCTCCACTAAGGTCCACAGCTGCCTTGGGGCCCTCCGCCACCTCCCAATAAGGACACATTGGCTTGCTGGTGTACTCCTCTGTGGAAGAACACAGGTTAGGGCATCCACACACACTTAAGAGGATGTCATTTGGGGGTTTGAGGGATGACAAAGCAATTGTTAGTCCCTTGAAAACAGGGGACTGTTTGCATCATTCAGCCCCTAAGTTGCTGCTGTGGAGGTGACCCAACCAGTGAGGTGCAGAACGTCTCTCCCATATACAGGCTGAAATTACAGGCCATCCTAGGAAGCTCAGCCTGCATTAAGGAGGGAAGAGGCAGATCCCTAGTTTGTGGCTCTTTGTGGGTATTTATTTTTTTCTATCCCTGGCCCTAGGATATACAGTTAGCCTAATCCAAAAGGAAATCAGTTCATAAATATTCGTAAGCGCCACAGCCCAATGTCCAAGACCCTCTCTTGGGGGGCATGTAAAAGAGTCCCTGTCTCTGCCTTACAGGTAGAGTGTGAAACTCATTCTGGGAGATAAGATATTTATCAGACACTTCAGAGCCTTTGAAGTAACCTGTATTTTTGGTATTTTCCCAGATGAACGGGAATAGTGCTCTTCCTCAAGACTTTGTATGGCTATTTTTGGACAGAAAATCACATAAAATCATTTTCCCCAAATTTGCTTCTCCAGCAAATTTTGTATCTTCACCTTCTAACCAGGTTGCCCAGGCCCCAAACCCGCGAATCATCCTGGACTCTTCTCAGCATCCCCTGGGATGGGTCAGCGCCTCTGGGAGTGACTGCTGTGGTCACTCTCTCACCATTCAGCCCTCTGCATCCACACGACAGGCCCTCTCACCTTCCCCCTTAGAATATTCTCACTGCTCTGAGCCTCAAATCCACCGTCACCTCCAGTCAATCAGCCAAGCGATTGCCAGGGTGATTTTCTAAAACAGAAAGCTGAAAGTACCACTGCTCTGTTTAAAACCCTTCAGTCATTCCCAAAGGACACACTCTGTTTTAGAACACAAAGCCCCATTTTAGCTTCTTCTCACCTTCCCCACAAGCATCACTCAGCCTGTCCAGGCTCTTGCTGCCAGTTTCTCTCATGTGACCTGCACGAGTACCAGAGGGCTCCCGGAGACCTTGGCTGACAGGGTCCCTCTGGGGCTCCGATGCCCTGTGTGTGGTGTCCACAGCCCCTATTCTGTAAGCTCTCCCATCTCTAAGAGCACTCACCACACTCCACAGTAATTGAGGATTTATTTCTCAGGTGATCAAGAAGGAATTACATATAAGTAAGATTCTGTTCTCAGGTCTTAGTATGGTACCTGACACAGTGTAAATGCTGCAGACACGTCTGAAGACTGACTGAAGTTCTTGGTGACTGACCTGCTGGTATTTTCGATGACACGTTCCCTACAGCTCTATGCAAAAGTACTGTGAAATTCCTGGACTTCCCTCCCCCCTCCAACTCTGGATAAGCATCTTGGCCCCTTATTCTAGTCAGGCTCTGATCCCAGGGAGCCTTGTGGTTCTATTTTACTCTTTTCTGGGCAACACAAATTGGTTGAGCCTATGGGCTTGTCTCCTCATATTGGTCCTAATCCTCCTTTTTGGAGACTGGTTATAAGTGATTGTTCATCCAGCATTTCCTTTATCTCATCTAAGTCCTTGTGTTACCAAGTCCAAACTCATTTTGCTCGTCGTAGGACAGGCCAAAAAACCAGGGAGATGAGGTGTTGGGGCAAGGAATAATGACTTTATTCAGAAACACAGCAGACCGAGGAGATGGCAGACTAATGTCCTGGAGAACCATCTTACCCAAGTCAGAATTCAGGCTCCATTTACACTGAAAAGGGGAGGGGATGGGTGTTGGTTGTTGCAAACTTCTTGTCAGAATCCTTTGTTCTTGTAACTGTCCACGTAGGTCAGGTCATGATGTTCCTGTAAATCTCCAACAAGACAAATGTTATTCTCTGTTCTGCAACTTCTTGTCTTTATACTAGTGGAAAAGTGTTATACCTGTGGAGGTCAGAGCCCTGAGAATGGGCTCTCCTGTGCATTTCAGGCTGGAGGCAGCATTCTTTTCCACAAGGTGAAGAAGCAGCAGAACTAAGCCAAGGAACAGAGCACAGGATTAGAGCTAAAGGAGCAGCTCCAATACGGAGTCAGATTTGTTCTTCCCTATTGTGCTTGCTGGTGTGCTGAGGTGTTGGTCTATATATTCTCTCCATAAATTCTTCACTCACTGGTTCATTGAAACAAGGAAGTATACATCCTCTGGAGATCTGGGTCCTGCTTAGGGAATAACGTCTCATGGTCACATTTGGAATGGAAGAAACACAGGGCACTACCCTCGAGGTAATTCTCAGCAGCATCTGAGTAAGTAAAATTTCCCAAGATACACTGCAGGACCCTATGCCGCCAGTTGTGCAAGCTTTTTACTGCTCACGTTTGTCAAGACTGGTGACACCTCTGATTTCAGTCATAAATGAATCAGTGGTTTAATGCTAATTTTACAAAGAAACAATTTTACATACAGAGTCTAATTTTTCCATCTTGACCTAATTCAGAGTTTCTTTGGGTTTCCACACTCAAATCCCATCAAATGGTTTTCGAAATAATCAGAGTTACAAAACTTTAAAACAAAAGTGTGTTTTCTTTTCCAGGCATTCTTTGCTTAATCTGTCATTAAAAAAAAAAAAAAAAGGATTATGACCTGGTTGTAGGATAAATAAGAAAAACAGCTGATAGTTAGAATCTTATTAAAACTCAAACTTCCCTAAAAGTGAAGTAAAAGAGGCACAGAGTATTAGCGAAGGGGATTTCTTTGGTTAGGGAAAGTAAGGGACTCCAACTTTGCTCCTATGTAAAAGCATTCTTGGTAAGAGAGTGCTGAATGTCAAAGTAATGGTATTATGGCTTGACCACGACTTTCAGAAATATCAGTTAATCATCATTTCAGCCCCAAAATGAATTTAATAGCTGTGAGTGGATTCCCTCCCTTTCTGACTTCATGTCCAAGTCTTTCCATCCACTTTAGTTTATACCCCTTCCTCTGGTGGTTGGCCTAGAGAGTGTGGAGTTCTTCCAACTTAATTTTGCAAAGGGCACCAGTTCCCAGCTGCTCAGACAGTGAGCTTCTGTGTGTGGGTCAGTACTCACCTTGAGCTTTGAGATCTGTCTTGCCATAGTTTTCAAGAAACTTTAGCTTGTGTTCACTTAATGAGTTCCTGCTTTGTTCCAAGCATGGAGCTGTGAACTCTTGTCTACATAGCTAAGTTTATGTGGAAAAGTAAACAAATATCTGTAGAATAGAATCATTACAGACTATTATCTAATTGACTGAGCAATAAATAGTAGTAATCTCACTTCAGAGTTTTTTTTAAATCACTTGTCTATAGACATTTACCTCAAGTCTTAACCTGTGTGAATATACCTTTAGAGGATACTGCATTATAAAAGGAGTTTATTGTGGGGGTTTTTTTTTTTCAGACACTAAAGATTAATGCTTTCCATTTGGATTTAGTCTTACTTGGGTAGCAAGAAATCAATAACTTGATGTGGTTCAGTACACTTGCATTAACTTTGTGTTCTTAAAGTAATTCATACACTATAGAAATCCACTTTATTTAAAAATTTTTGTTCTTTATATAGTTTTAAAGGCTACTTTACATTTACAATTATTACAGAATATTGGCTATATTCTTCATGTTGTACAATACATCCTTGAACCTATCTTATACGCAATAGTTTGTACCTTTCACTCCCCCACCCCTATGTTACCCCTCTACCTCCTTACTGGTAACCACCAGTTTGTTCTCTATATCTATGGGTCTGCTTCTTTTTTGTTATATTCACTACTTTGCTGTATTTTTTAGATTCCACACATAAGTGATACCATACAGTATTTGTCTTTCTCTGTCTTACTTATTTCACTTAGCATAATGTCCTCCCAGTCCATCTATGTTGCTACAAATGGCAAAATTTCATTCTTTTTTAATAGCTGAGTAGTATTCCATTGTGTGTGTGTGTGTGTATACACATCTTCTTTATCCAGTCACCTGTTGATGGACATTTAGGTTGCTTCCATATCTTGACAATTGTAATTAATGCTGCTTTGAACATTGGGGTGTATGTGTCTGTTTAAATTACTGTTTTGATACTTTTGCAGATATGTACCCAGGAGTGGACTTGCTGGGTCATATAGTACTATTTTTAGCCTTTTGAGAAACCTCCATACTATTTTCCATAGAGGCTACACCAACTTACAGCCCCACCAATGTTGTACGAGGGTTCCCTTTTCCCTACATCCTCACCAACATTTGTTATTTGTGTTCTCTTTGATGATAGCCATTCTGACAGGTGTGAGATGATGTCTAGAAGCCCATTTTTAGAAGTGGCTCTGTTGTCAGCAGTAGGACACATACTCGTGGAGTCCCTTGAGCCTGCCTAGTTGGTACCTTTATGATTGTTCAGTTGACCTTGTCAAATAAGGAATGCTCTCATGGAGAATCTTTTTCTGCTGTCTTTTTATTTTCCTTGTGATTGTGTATGAAGCCTGATGATGCATTCTTAATTTTTACAGATTTCTGCACGAGTTGGCCCAGATCCCTAATTTTGCTGAACGTGCCCAGTGCATCATCTTCAGATCTGTCTTCTCTGAGGGCATCACTGCCTTGCACCGGAAGGTAGAGATCATCACCCAGGCTTCTAAGGTGTGTCTGCTGCCTCATTTAAAGATGGCTTGGCCCTTCTTGGGGGTAAAGGAGGGAGTGGGCAGTAGGAAAGAGCAACTGGAGTCCCTTTGTGGAAAAATTTTGGACTCAAGGTAGTATGTTTTCCTGAATATGATTGTGATGATTATCCTCAGGATGATCATGTATGTGCATGCAGGTGAGTGAGAAAGAAAGAAGGGGTGCAGACTGACAGAAGGAGAAAGGGGGGGGGGGACACGACACTTCTACAGATTCCTTCTCAAATATTCCAAATGCCTCCCAGTGTAGGTACCAGCCACTTAAAACCAACCTAAGTCGAGTAGAATTTGTTTTCCACTTGGTCTAGATGGCAGAAGAGATTTGTCTTAGACCAGTGCCTTGGATCATCTGAAATGTGCCTACACAGTGAAATAAAATGACTCTAGACACTTGATAAATGATATAAATGATTATGATAATGAGTGATGGGTAAATAAATTTTTGTTGGCTTTCTCACACTGCTGTTCATTATAATAAGTGAAATTCTAGCACCTGGCTTTTTCCTCACCATGACCCATGTCCTTAAGGACATGACGGTCCTCCACAAATACTGTACTGTTCAGTGGCTGGTCTGAAGGCATGGTTTTTTCCCTTCTAAAATATAAAAGATTTCAGTAAAGAAAGCATAAATATCACCAAAATATGTAATATACACCCTAGAAGACAGGAGCAGAAGTCAGCCTAAAGCTGCACTTAGCTTGCTTTCTTTACCCTAAAATAAAGGAAAATAAAATTAGGCTAAATCTGTAGAGAAGGGTAAAAGGTATCAATTTGAAAATTTGCACTTGGAGCAAAAAAAAAAAAAAAAAAAGAGGGGGAAATAAATGAGACGGAGAGCTGAAGAAACCGCCAAGCAGCTTGAAATAGTAAAAGTTAATAGACAGGTCAGCAAACACTTAATATACAGAGCCTATGGCTTGAAATGCATGATTGTAGCTCACCCCTGAGGATTATTTCCAGAGATAAGGAAGCATAGACTTGCTGTTGTATCTACCCTCCACTTAACTGTGCTGTTTGTACAGATACATAGTCCAAAGCCAGATCCTCCAGTGACCCCAAACCCTTTCTACTTAGAAGCCACCAGATACAAAGCCCAAGTGTAACAACTCTTTCTTCAATTTCTAAATCCCTGAAGATAAGTATTTAAAAAAAAACCTGGCTCAAATGGAAATCTAAACACCAGTATTTAATGTTCATTATTAAAACACGCACAGTTTGTGAGTCATTGCAAGGGTAGAAAATGATGGCTATGAACGAATTTTTTTTAAGACACTTATGGCTCAATGAAGTGTATCTTCCGTTTTACCCGCTGTGAATCCGGTTGGTGATAGGCCAGCAAACAGCCTATCAAGTGCTCAGTGAGTATTTGTTGTTGTGCGTTCAGAGTTCAGTGCCGTAATAATCGGTGTTTGCCTTCCCAGGGTTTGCTGCACATGAAGAGTGTGAAGGATATTTTAGCTCTCATTCTGGCTTTTGGAAATTACATGAACGGAGGAAATAGGACTCGGGGCCAAGCAGATGGATACAGCTTAGAAATTCTGCCCAAACTCAAGGACGTCAAAAGTCGGGTATTTATTTATTTTTCATAACGAATGCGTATGATCTGCCATTATTTTCCTTCTATATCTTCAATGTAAAAAAAAAAAAAAAAAAAAAAAAAAAAGGGTTCCTGATTCTTTCATTCATCTCTATCCTCCCCCTAACAGTACAGTTCTTTTCTTGGCTTTCTTTTGACTTTTGACTAAGGATAGATTTTTCATGTTTGATCTTTTCTTGATGACATGACCCCCAATATTTGTTTGCTCGAAAACACACAATTAGATGTTGAACTGCTGTGCGAGAATAAAGCAAGACGCCTATAGTATTAGGCATAGCACAAGGCTCGAGTCTGCTTGGAGCTGCTGTTGGCGACTTGTAATTTACTCAGTCCCGAGTAGGGAGCACCGTTGAATCAGCAGTGTAGCCTGAGTGCTTGAATTACTCTTTGGCCCACAACAATTGGGCCGGGGGTCTACTGTCAGACCCTCTGAGCCTGATTATCATTTGGCTCCACACCCCTGCAGAGTCACCTCTTTGGAAACAACCAGCCCATATCTAGGCATCCCATGGAGGGCAGGGGGAGTGGAGAGAGGGGGAAACACACAGGCAAGTTAGAATTAGACCCACGTGAACAAGATACAAAGGCTGCCTTGTGGGAGGGCCTGCTCTCCCCTGGAGTCCCAGGGCCGAAAAGTGGCAGGCTGTTCCTTTTAAGCCCTCCTGATTGTTTTTCACGCCATTAAGAACACACTTTTTTTTTTTTTTTTTTTTTGAAAGGTGGGAAGGAAGGGATGGTTTTCTGTTCCCTTTGGCCCCCTCCCCCCTCCCTCCCTTCTTGGTTAACGCCAGAAAATGTTGAGACAGTGTTTGGGTTGGTTGGTGGTTTGTCTTAACCATTGACTCACAGAGATGGAGGATTATCTGTTTGGTTTTTTTCACTCACAAGGAATAGTGTAAAATCATGTCTTTATTTAGATGCCATAAAAAACGGATGGGACAAGAGGGGAGGAGGAAAATCTTGCCAGTCTCAAACAGAATTAGAACCAGGTAGCACAAACTAAAAGTATTAGCATTACAAAGTGAGATTTCAGCTCTTTGACGGTAGGTATAATGTGGCCGAGTCTCATGTGAATGATTTTCATTTAAGCTTCTCTTTTAAACCTAGGATAATGGGATTAATCTGGTGGACTATGTTGTGAAGTATTACCTGCGTTACTATGATCAGGTAAGAAGTGGCATTATGTGGAAAACTACACTAATGGGGTTTCAACTCTTGAATGTTGTTGGCATTCAGAAATTGGATGATGGATAGGTGGATGAGTTTCAAGTCCAGTGTAGAATTTGAGAGCTATCCAGCCTCCTTGGTTTACAGATGGGAACGCTGAAGCCAAGGGAGTTTAGCTGACTCTTGTAAAGAGAAGCATTATTCAGTGGCACAAATCTACTGACTCCTAAGCCACACGGCTTCAGAGACCACCAGTTATCTCAGTGCCTTCTGACCAGATTGTGGGGATCTCCATGAAATCTATATCCATCCAGTAATAGGTTATATTCGAAACTAGCTGCTGGGATGCAAACCAAAGTTTTGGAAATTAAAATGCAGTAATACCCACCACTTTATCAGCAGTGTTCATCTGTGAACAAGTTGAAGATGTGGAATTTGAAATCCATCCTCTCTGCTTAGATTACATCGGTAATTAGAAATAAAAATTTCTGTGCGAATCTACCTGAGTGCAATTTTCTGTGTTTTAGTCCTTCTCATTAAGTTGAGAACAAGGAGTCCTAGCTTTGAGAAGAAAGAGGTACTGTTGTGAGTTGTTGAGAAACCTAGCAATCAATAAATGGAAAAAGTCTCGGGAAAATGTTGTCAGGAGTCCTGCTTAACTGTCCACGTAAGCAGAGTTTTCCCTGGGCACCAAGGGCTGAAAAGTAAAGATTCCATGGCCTTGTTTTCCAGAGGCCTACGGGTTCCTCCAGAAGACAAGCTAAGCACTGATGAAGTGTGCAGTCGTCTCTTTTACCCTCCCGGTGGGCTTGTCTAGCTGTTGTCAGTGTATCTACCACCAGACGTACCATTCCCTTGTGCACAGAAGTCACTGAGTAATTACCTAGTGTCCTGGCATTGCGCCTTGAGGTCCAGGACTCGCTGTTGTCTCTTTTTTGTGTCTGCAACGTGGGAGCTGGATAAATACTTGCCGAGTTGAATGTATTGTAAATATAAGTGGCGTCTGTAAGGAAATAGATATGAAGAGGTGAAAGCTATTTCATGGTAGAGTGGGGCAGGTGTGTTGAGTTTCAGGCAATTATGTACCATACCCCAAATCCTGACAGTAGGTACCAGTGTGGCAGAAGAATTATCCTGAAGAATCTTGAGGTGATAGTTCAAAGTCAGGGTTGGCATGAGCATGTTTACCTCATCATGTCTGCCTCAACCAAGTCAGATGCGTGGTGTAGAAAGGATGGAATTTCCCTGTGGAATTTAACGCTCGTTGGAGAGAGCTAAACGCAGTGGAATGGACTTCACAGAGGAACATCCTACAGTAAGATTAGCTTCAAACACAGGATGGTCCAGATTAGGAAAAATAAGAAGTCAACTTTTGTGTGGCGCTCTCCCCATTTTCACTGTGCAAAATGTGTTTCGCTCAACACGAGCATCAAATGATGTGATTTATGAAATGATCCCCTCCCTCTGAGGAGCGTGAGTGATGATTTTTGTGGTTAGTGGTGATGAGCAATTAAAAGAAGGAAGGTGACTCCTGCTCTAGGCTTCCTTCCACTCGCGCGTAGTTTTTGGTCCAAGTCTAGGTCCATGTGAAGTTTCAAGAAACCCGTCTAGAGCCATGTCTTTGAACTCTTAATTGAGCAACTTCCACAAGTACTGCTACCAGGCTGATTTGCTCAGCAGCATTTTCTTTTTTTCTAGCTTGAAGACAATGAAGCCAGGAATGAATCTGATAAAAAAAAAAAATTTTGGAAAATCGAAAGAGAGATGCATGAGTTTTTCCAGTGTAGATTACCATGGAGTTTGGTGGCCAGCATCTTAGATGTCGTTCCATCTTGGCACTCAGACTACTGCACTGTTTCCATTGTTTTCAAAGCAGTAACATAAGTAGAGAAAGATGAAAAATAGCACACTGATCATGTAAAATGCTGTTCTGATCAAATGAGGAAAACCACCTTCTCCTATCATCCCAAGTAAGGCTCCAGGTCTTAAAGGAAGGGAGAAGGGTCAGGGAATTCTTGAAACCACCAGAAAATGGTATAATAAGTTAGGTGTCTCCTGTCCAAGGTGCAAACTTCGCAGAGCAGCATTTTATAAGCTCTCTGTAACGGCACCGAACAAAGTTTATGGGTAGGCCAGATAGTATGCATTCTATGAAGAACAAGACACAGTTCCTGCCTTCAGAGAGTTTGTAGTCTAGTAGGGAAGACACACAAGCTAACAAGGCAAGTTTTAAATTAATGTTGTGCTAACTAGGTAAATACCAGGGTCTCTTGGAAACCCCCAAGTGCTGGGGCTTAGAGGAGACCTTCAAGGAAGTGATACCTGTTTTAAGACTTGAAGGATGCATATGAACAAGGATGTGTGAGGAGAGGCCAGGTAAGGGTTGGAAAGGGAGTTTTATAGACAAAAGCCTAGAGGCGAGAGATGGTGGCCTGTTCTGTTATTTTCTGCACGTTTAAGAAGGGAGTTAGAGATAGGGGAAGGGAGAAATCAGGCTGGAGATGGAGACAGAGGCCAGATCATAAAGTGCCTTGTAAAGCAGTTTTAGGGTTTGGAATTAGTCCTAATGGCAGGAGGGAAGTTGGAATGTGAAGGAAAGCTGGCAAAGTAGCCTGTGCAGAGAGAGGAATAATTGAAGACTGCCTGAGACACACAGGATACAAACCTTATATTAAACAAGTCGGGGAGAGGGCAAGCTGGGCTGGAAAAGATATTTGAGGCTCTGCTTGTCTCTCAACATGAGTATAGATTGTGTCCCTCAAGAGGTTCCTCAGCTTAGATCCTCTGTTAGGCATAGCGTGGAGCTTGTTAAAACTCTACCCCACCACGCCCTTGTAAGTATTTGCTAAAATAAGCCAAAAACATTAGGAACGTCTTTACAGATAAGTGAAGAATTTGATCACACACCACATACACACACATACACACATACAGACACACAGGCATGAGTTTTAAGCTGCAGGGGAAGGCAGGTAGAAGCATAGCAGAGGGCAGTTGTTTCCTCCACTGCAGCGCTGCCTTGTCCAGTACCTGACAGTTCACAGCCGCTGGCACATCTCAGAGACGAGTTATCTAATTGCTACCATGTGACCCTCAACAGGGACTTGAAACCTAAGTGCTTTCATGTGTTGTTCCTATGCTTTTTCCCCTGGGAGCGGCGTGTCTAAGATTAGGACATACCTGACCATTCTCTCTTTGATTCAAGAGGCAAAGGGGAACCCAGCCTCTGCCAGAGCCCTGGCCACAGCCAGCCTCAGTGACAGTAAGACCAAAACGATACCATGAAAGACATGAAAGCACTTCTAAGTGACCAGTCCAAAGGTGGGGATGGCAGAAGAGCATTGCCGTGATTCCTACCCCACCACCAGATGAAAGATGGATTGGAATTTCAACTGAAGGTGACCATCAGGAAGTATAATGTACTTTTGTTTCCCGTATGTTCTAGGAAGCAGGAACAGAAAAGAGCATTTTCCCCTTGCCTGAGCCACAAGATTTCTTTCTGGCCTCCCAAGTCAAATTTGAAGACCTTATAAAAGATTTGAAAAAACTGAAGAGACAACTAGAAGGTAACGGGAACTGATCCCTTGTGACGATGATAGATAAGATTTTTTTACAAAAATGATTTAAGAGAATTATTTATATCTGGCTCACAGATGGCGCTGGTCAGAGTTTGGTGATGGTACACTGCCATCCCCGTGAATCTGTGTGCTATACGGAGGCAGTTTTTACACATCCCTCTCTTTTATCAATGTTAATCTGCGCTTACTGTATAGACAGCTTGTTACATCTATGCTTTCCAACATCTAATAGATATAATGTTAATAATAATAACAGCAACCCCTTTTTTGAATTCTTACTGTTGTCTCACATGATTCTTATAACAACACAAATAAGCAGAAACTACACTAAGTCCATTTTATAGGGGAGAAAAATGAGGCTTAGAGAAGCTGTATTCCCATGGCCAGTGAGAGGCAGATCAGGTCTAATTAGAAAATCTCCTGCATTGCATTTTTAAGCTAGTTCACTATGCTTACTGCCTTCTCTCTCTCTCTTTCTCTCTCTCTCTCTGGCATGTGCACGTGCACACATGTCCCTATATATTTGGTTTATGTATATGAGTCTAGTAATGATGGCATCACCCGTAGTAAACATTCTATTTTAGTTTAATTTACATTTTTAATTATCTCAAGCAAAATGCTGAAAGCCCTTTTTGGCTGTTTTAAAAAGTGGAAGTATGTCTCTCTTGGGCAGGAATTTTCCTTCAGCCTTTCTCGAGTCCTGTGTTTTCGCTGTGGAGACATCTCCTTGTCCAAGAATATAAATACTCGCCTTGGAGCTTGTGTAACTCCGGGTGAGGGGCTCTGCGGAGGATTTAGGGAGCGTGTTAATGTGGAAATGGGGCCCAGAGCTCCCGAAGCAGAGCTTGAGGAAATGGAGAGCTTGCACCAGGAATATTTTTACACTAAGACATAAAATAAACATTTTAAAAATGTTTATTGTGAAAGAGTGCTCAGAAATCTAAGTCTTAGACAGAGGACAGCTTGGAAATGGAAGTAAAGTGGGAAAGATCTGCTCCCGGTGGTAGGGCGAGCCGTTTATTTTTACTTTGGGCATAAAACTGGCTTAAATAAGGATAGTGGTTACAAGTGAATATTTTTACCTTGTAAATTATTTTTTAAGGAACATGTGGATTTTCTTTTTCCCCTGCTGTTGATGTGGTTGAGAACGTGAATTCAAACAAATGGATGCTCCGCTCAGGAATGCGATACGTGACCTTGTGATCCTTCTTTTTCCTCTTCTGAACAACTGGCAGTTTTCTCCTTGACTAAGATGAGAAACTTGATTCCTGCTGTAAGAGAGCGGAGTCAGCCATCACGGGGCAGTTGCCCCTGTCCCTCCTCAGTGGCCGACTTAGGGCCCCGGCCTGTGGTCTGGATGACTTCTCAGTAGCCCAGAGGACCTGTGCTTGTTTACGCCGTGGCCATCCCTGACAGCCCATCCTCTCTCATCCCTCGGCCCTCATGAAGTGTGGGCCCTGCCCTCTCATGTAGTCTTTTGAGCCAAAATCCGATCTAGGTTGGCTCTTTGCTCGTCTCCTGCCTTCCTTCCATGGGCTGCCTTTTTCAGGCATCCGGGGTGGGCCCCTCCCTTTGTCATCCTTGTGTGTTTGATGATAAACCACAAAGGGAGAAGAAGAGTGAGTTGGGAGGGCAGTGGAGAGACAGGGGCTCCCCCAAAGCCCTCTGCATGGGGTGGGCCTTATTTTCTCTGGAGGGGTCCTTGGTGTCATCTTAGATCTCTCAGTATTCAACCCACAGTCTCCTCAGTCAGTTTTAAGGAAATACAAGAACTTCTGAAGCTGGAGGAGCTGCCTTATGAAGGAAAACTGAACACCACCTCAGTTGTTTTTCTTCTTCGCAATAGACCTCCCCAAAAGATGTGACGTGTACCACGAAGGCTGATGAGGAAACTGGGGGTCCCCCCCGCACATTGACTATTTAAACAAAAATGCCTTGCTAATCTTTGGAGATGCCAGTGTTTTTAATACATGAAAGGCACCTAGTAAATATTTAAAGAAAATACAGACCACGGGTTCCCTAATGAATTTCTTTTCCTCCTAAATCCCGTCTGGCAAGATGGCCGGCGTGGTGGCGGTCCGTTTCATCTCCCGTCCCCACTCAGGTTCAGCTCCTTTTCCATAAGGCCTTGGTGTGAGCCGAGATTGAATGTTTAATTGAAGAGGACATAATTTTCACACATACAGCAAAGATTTGATGAGGCTTTGAGGTTTATTGTAGCCATTAAAGTGTCGTGGCTGCTGGCAAAACCCCAGAAAATGTCTAAAGCTAAACCAGATGTGATCAGCAAATTTCGAGAAGGCCCAGGCCCTGGTTCTCCAGGCAGGCGTAGCCTTTTAAAAGAAAATTGTTTTGAGTAGCAAGAACCGCACCTTAACAATAGGGTGTGTGAGTTAAACTATGGGCGATGGTTGTGTAGACATCACTGACAGAAGCAGAGGTGGACGATAAGCATCTTTCCTAGCGACAAGAGCTTCGAATAGCACTTTAATGTTGGTAAACACAGCAAGGAGTTGAGGGCAAGAGATCGCTGCAGTGTACTGCGTGATCACCATCAGGTGCTTTATGTATGTCATCTCTTTAAAGGCATACAAAGACCCTCTGAGGCAGATATTTTTTTAAACATCTCTCACAAGAGGAGGAAACTGAAGTTCCTGGTGCTCAAGGAACTTGCCACATTACTCCACAGATGGCAACCTCGCTGTGTTTTGCAACTAAATGTGACTCTGAGGCCTGTACTCGTGATTTATCGTGCCCCAGGCCCAGAAGTCTCCATGTCTGATCAGAGGTCACAACAGAAAGATACGTGTTCAAGGCATAAAGCCTCACGAAGTTACAAACAATAGAAAGAGTTACTGAATGTGCGTGCCTGAGTGTGAGTGTATGCAGACACACACTCCTCGAATCATAGATGTAGACCCTCAATCAGATGGAGACAAAGAAAAGAACTTAATTTGCGTGGGAGATGCGGGGGGAAGACGTGAGAGAGATGGGTTACAAGGCAAACACTACCGTGCGGGGTTAAGAACTTGGGCCTTGGAATTAGATTGATACCTTCTGCTGGTTTGGTGAGAGCAAGCTCTTGTCAAGTTGCATAACCATAGAAAGTCTTCCCTCACGGTGAAATAGGACAATGACAGCACCTACATCATAGGAGGTGATGCATTCACAGTCCCTTAGTAAGGAAAGCCTCAATAAAGCTGATGAGGGGGTACCTTTTACTGGGAAACAGACACCTTGCAGAATCAGGCCCATCTTGTTGGGGGCCCACTGGCCGTGTTTGTGGAGAATCTGATTCCCAGAGCACTACCCACCAAGTTCTGGGGAACATGTTCCGTATCGGGTTCATTGTTCCACATCCCTTAATCAGACAAGACTTTGATTTCCCTGATGCTCTGATATGACAGAAGTCACATCTGCAGGAATAGTTGCGTTCTCCTTCCTCCCCGACCCTGTTTGCCAGCCAGGGCCCTGAAGGTGTCCTTGCCGACCCGTGTGTGGTGGGCGGAATAACGGCTCCCAAGGATGTCCAGACCCTGAGCCCTGGCGTCTGTGTTACCTTACACGGCAGAAAGGGAGTCTGCCGACGTTGACGTGGGGAGATTATCCCAGACCATCCAAGCGGGCCTAATCTAATCACACAGATCTTTAAAATGAACGTTTAAAAGCTGACAACTTTCTTTCTCTATGGTCAGCGGGAGATAGTACAGTAGAATGATCAGAGAGATGCAGTGTTGCTGGCTTTGAAGGTGGAGGAAGTGGGCAGTGAACCAAGGAATGTGGGAAGCCTCTAAAACTGGAAAAGGCAGGGAACAGATTCTCCCTAGAGCCCCCAGAAGGGAATGCAGCCCTGTCAACACCTTGATTTCAGCTCAGGGAGGCCCACGTCAGACTCCAGCATATGGAACTAGGAATGTATTATGGTGCTTGAGGCCACTTAAGTTTGCGGTAATGTGTTGTAATAGCACAAATAAACAAACACACCATGCAGTGGGTTCTTTCTGACCGTGCCAGTTAGTACCAGTCACACACACACACACACACACACACACACACACACACAATTGCTGAGGCCACAGATTAAGATTCCCCAAGGAGTGGCACTCACCACTGTTGTGTGAATTGGTCCTATCTGAAGGAGTCTGTAGTCTGATAAACCTGGAAATGCTCTGTACTGAGAACAAATCACAGGGACACAGTGAGTTTACTAAAAGGCTCTGGGAAGTCCTGCAGTATAAAACAACAAATCAAAAAGGTTGAACCCTGATTGAAGCAGGATTTCTCAACTTGAAACACGAATGACCATTTTTGTTTCTTTCAGTGAATATGCTTGGTAATATGTTGTGGAATATTCATTCTGTGGGTTACAGAATGAATTAAGAGGAAGGGATGTCGAAGTTACTATCAAGTTTTGATATAAAGAACACAGTTGTTGGTTAAATGGTCATCACTGAGTGACCTTACTAGGAGTCCTTGTGATGGACAGGTGTGACTTTTGCCCTGTATCAGTGCTCCTCCTAGTCCCTGACTGTGTTGTCCTTGCTGGGTTTGTCGCCCACGTGAACAGATACAGTAGAATCGGTCACATTCTCTCTGATGTCTTGATGCTTGAAAGCCAAAATGGGTAACTTGAGTGTTGTCCAGAATTACTCTAGTATCACTGCCCTCAAGTCCTACAATCATGTTTTATTACGAAAAAGTCTTTCTGGCTTTGAAAGTAGGAAAGTCAATTTTGTTGTTGGAAATGAGACAGGAACTCTTCAGATTGGTGTTGAGAAGTCAGCCTCTTGTGAAAAGTTTAAGACTGAAAATAAATCACCCTTATTAGCTAACAAGAGTTACTTAATATCCCCTTATCATGAAGGGTGGGCTAGTTAATCAGCTAGCTGTGTGCTAAATTTTGCCTTGAAAATGATGCGTGAGTAACCCTGTTATTGCGTCTGTAAGTTGGGAAAATGTAATCATTGGTTAACCCTCAGTGTAAGATAATCAGACTTGTCTGAGCAGGTTGGCTGAGATGTGAGTGTGTGCGTGTGTGTGTTTGAAGATAATTCTGATGATGTCCTTTTCTCTAAATATTTAAGACTATATATTTGAACATGCCCTTTCTTATGTACCATTTAGAAATATTTGGGAATACGCTTAGACAGTTTTGGAAAGGCATGGAGCCTCTGTTGACTTTTTTGATATCTGTTATCACTCTATAAATGTTTATCCTTCAAATGTTTATCCTGAAATGTTAACTTTTAAGCCTTCTCTGAATGAGATGCTGTGTGAAATGTGTAGTCCAGGCTTTCAATAAATGTTGAAATCTTCACTCTGAGTTTGAATAGTAGTAATATCTCCAACTGTACATTGAAGTACATCCATCACATCCTTAGTCGTTTGCAGTCGTGATGTCCTTATTTTAGTGGAATGATCAGATTAGCCCAGAACGACTCAAATGAAACTCTGTTTTGTACAACATTAGTGCCTAAGTATTCTACCTCCAAATCTAAGTTGCAGGAGGATTAAAGTTCATATATACATGAAAGTAATAGTTCAAGAAAGAGCGGGGTTTTTTGGTGGTGGGGGGGTTGGTAGATTTTCTGTAGTCAGCATCTCTTCCAGGTGAAGATGGCAGATTGAACTCTTCCATTTAGCTTCCCTCCTTTCTAAAAGCCCACCCAAAAAATTAAGACTTAACGCTATTTAGAGGCACACAGTCAATACCAATATAATCAGCTCAAAGAGGGGGCATTAGAGAGGGAGACACATACCTGCACATATAAAAACAGGAAATGAGAACATTCTTACATGGTCGTTTCTCATGGCTCTGGGCAGAGACTGGTGGGGTGGCAGTGGGTGAACTATTTGGATACGCAGATGAAGTTTTACAGCTAAAACTAGGTTAAAAAACCTAAGTTACACTCAGCTCTCAACAATAGATAGCTAGGTTGGTGAGGCTAAGGATTAGTGATGGTTTTTAAGAAGTTAATACATTATTTTTAACATTAATCACTGTGAGTCAGCTGTACTCTTTCTGTTTTGGAAAACTTTTCCTATTTGAGACTACACAGAAAGCAACAGACTGCTTGTTTTTCCTACAAGGGGAGAGCAATCTTCTTTGCCTTTCAACTTCATGAGCAAATTAAGTGTCTGGGCAAATACGCTGATGAGGTGATATTAGTGAGGTGATGAAGGGTGAGGTCTGTGAGGCCGGCTTGGAACTCTGAGCACTGATGGTGTCAGAGAGGGAAGCTGCCAGCAGGAGAGTGGGTATCCCCAGTGATGGAAGGGGGCAGAGGGCTAGTTAGCAGAACTTGCGTCTGGTCTTGTCCTGGACCACTTTTTTTTTTTCCAGTTTTTAATTTGGGTTTATGTGTGGTATCCTTCCTTCTTCCTCTTACGGTTAATCTGGAGCTGAGCATGAGAAGTGAGTAGAAATACTAATAACTGGTATTGCTGATCTACTAAGGAATATTCAAATTTGTACCACTGGGGGGCAGGAGGAAGGGTCCTGTCCTGGCTCCACTGCGCGAGGCATTAAGGTGAGGTTGCCTGACCACCGTCCTCTTGGACTGTCTTCCTTGCAGCCAGGTTGGCGCCTCCTTGGTCAGGATCTGCCCACGACTTGGTCTGCAAAAAGCGTGACCTTTTGCAGATTTAGTCAGTCCTGTTGAGCCCAAAACAGAATTTAGGAAAAGTGATGGGGACTCTTGATACTATCTCCGGAAGCAAAAGAAATGATTTAAAGAAGGTCTGTAATGGCTGTTCTATTGAATTTCCAACAGACATGCCTGGGACCTTGCAAGCAGTGGAGGTAGGGGCTTCAGTGGGGCATCCTGCCCTCATTGCTTGCAATATGGGGGTACCCTTAGTGTTGTCAGATCTATTAAATAAAATGCAGGAGGCCCAGTTAAATCTGAATTTCAGGTCAACAAGACTTTTGTTCATGTGTGTCTCAAATATTGCATGGGACACACTTATACTAAAAAAAAATACTCCCTGTTTATCTCAAATTTACATTTAACTTGGTGCCCCACCTTTTATCTGGCGTATCTGTAGAGAATTTAAAAGCAGTAATAAAACCAGCTACAAGTTGGCTCATTTTTTCTTACTCTTATGCATTGGCAATTCTCACCTCAGTGATAATGTCCTTTTCCCTGCAGGTGTGGACAGTGGTCACGAGTGCAGTAAACATGTCTGAGGGTGGGGTGCATGCTGGCTTCCACCATCACGCATGACAGCAGTTACCATTTAATGAGCACTTACCAAATACCAGCAAATTTGCTTGCATCATTTCTGTTCCTTAAAACTACTTTGATATAAGTATTACCTGTATTTTCACAGTAGGGAAGTTGAAGCCAGTCTGCTGCTAATGACACAACTGAGATTTGAAGCAGGTTTATCTGATGACAAAGCTTAAACCCTCTCCACTGTACCCTGATTTCTTCTTTTACTGTTTGTAGTCCCTCCCCTCAATTCATATGATTAGAATGGTAAATCTAGAAGAAGTCCCACTTGGTTCCCTAGTTCTTCATCTAAAGGGATGACAGATCATAGCTGGATGGAATTTAGGCTTTTTCTGGTCTCTCCCCTTACCTGCTCAGCTAATCTTCTCGTTGTAATTTCTCTCCTCCTATCTCCTGCCTGTCAGTCTCTTTTGGTTTCTTAGTCCCTTGGTTCTTCTGACACATTCTCTCTGTCCCTCTCTCTGACAGTTAATTACCAGGCCTAAGTTTCGTCCCTTCATGACCCGGAAGATAAGCAGAGTGGTCTGACGTGGTTGGCCAGACGAATAGCAGAGCCATCCCAAGGCCACCTGCACGGTCTGGACTCCATTGTGATCTCTTCTGTTTGTAGACATTCTGTGGAGTAGGGTTCTGACATAGATGAGATGGAGGGAACCTTCCAAGGCTTGTCAGCTCATCCATCAGAGCAGATTCTTGCTTCTGTGCTTGGGCCCAGCTCTGACTTTGCAGGACAAATGACTTCTACCACCGGGCATTACCAGATGGCCTTCTCTCCATAAGAGCCTAGTGTTCTTTAAGAGAGAGAAGAGAAAACTGGATCTCGTCATGAGAGTGAATATTTATCACTCATTTGATCACGGTCTAAAGGCAGTATGGCTCTAGTAAGGAGGGAAAAAAGACTGGAAGACTTTTGGAGAACTTCTGAGGAAAGAGGGCCAATTGAATATTCATTTGGATTGATCGCACATGTACGATTTCAGTTCGTCTTGAGAATTACTCAAACAGTACTAGAGAGGCTTCTTTTAAAGCAAACTCAATAGCACAGAATGAGAAAACCATAATCACAAAATTTCTGAAGCTCAAAAAGTAGAGGGACAAGTGGTAAATAAATTAGCCAAACAAGAAAGCTGAATTCTAACCCAGGAGTGGAGAAAGCTGAGAAGTAAGCCAATTTCTAACCACAGTATTCATACATAATGCAAATTCATACATAAATTTATTCATATACATAAACGTTCACATGTTTTCATATATAAGTATATCAATGAAATCATTAAAGAAAATTTCCCAAAATGAGGGACACAAATTCCTAATTTTAAAATGCCCAAAGAGATTTTAGCACAAAGGAAGAAAACAGATCCGTACCATTGTTAGAATGCTGCACGATAGTCAGGACAAAAAGAAAGTTCATACACGTCTAGAAGGGGAGAGTGTGGAGGGTGGGATGTGGGAACAGATTACATAGAGAATCAGGAAGCAGATTAAGCAGAATGGCTTCTGACTTCTCAGCAGTAATGCTAGACGCTAGGATGGATCAGAATTCTTGTGGAAAATTATTCCCAACCCAGAATCTTACGTTCACCAAACTTTCAGTCAAATGTGAGGGCAGAATAAAAATATTTTCGGACGTGTAAATTCTCAGAAAAACTCTCTCTCAGGCATCCATCCTCAGGATGCTACGAGAGAATGTGCTTTACTATGAAATAAGAATGCAAAGGTGACAGGAAATAAAATATCCAACAGACAAAGGCGGGTGAAGGGATCCTCCAGGAGAGACAGAGAGCCCAAGGTGACCACCAGGCATGGAGAGCAAACATTCCAGATTTGATTAGGTCAGAGGAATCATGCTGAAGATGCTTGAGGGCTGTGCAATTAATGCATCTGATGTATCCAAGTGTCTTGACAGGATTTACACAGCTAGCAACAAGTTTGGAGTTCCCTTTGTAGTAAGTACATGGAAAGCTGCAAGCTCATCGGTTCTGAGGGTGAGGGAATTTGTGGGGGGAATGTTGAGGACAGGCAAGTTAATCAGAATTTATATCTATCAGCTGGGGCTGGAAGTTGTCTTTGCCAAGCCGTCATAACGACAACACCAAGTACCAGTCTAACGAAGTCATAGTAGTGCTGCATTGAGAGGAAGCTTAGGCGTGGTGGGTCTGAGGGGAGGAAAGAGCTCCATCGTTTACAGTGCACACCGAGAAAAATCAAAAAGTGCCAACACGAGCTTGTTAGAGCCGTGCAGTTAGGTGCTGAAGTAATCAGGCGAAACTGGCAGAAGTGGTTGCCCCTGGGGAGGAAGAATTGGGTGAAATTGTTGGAATGGAGGTTCATCGAGCGCATAAGATTTATTTATTCTCTCACCTACGTGCAGGTGTAACTTTGATGAATATCTAAAACAAAACCCAAAAATAACAGTAAACCAAAGCATTTGTAAATGATAGTTTAGTTAAATTTCAATGCCAGAGGCTGGTGTGTTGAAAGTAGTACTGACCAGGATTTAGGAGATGCAGCTTAAAAATTTAGTTCTGCCTCTTACTAAGCATGTGCTAAGCCATGCAGCTCTGACAGATCACTTAACCTCTGTGAGCCTCAGCTGGAAAAAGTGGAGCCAGTCTTCCCTCCCTGCCCAACTCAGAGGGAAACTGGAAGGGTCAGATGAGCAGATATATGAGGAAGTACCTGGGAAGGTGTGGGAGATATTATTTGAATGCACTGACTTTTTTTTAAATTGAAGTTTAGTCAATTTACAATGTTGTGTTAATTTCCAGGGTACAGCAAAGCGATCTGGTTCTTCTCGTTGAGAAGCCGTGCAGTTTGCTCAGTTCATGTTGGTGTGTCCTAGTAGGGAGAGGGGGGAATTGATCCATTCGGACAAGCCTGGCTAATTTATCACTTTTTAGGAAGCTCCAGAAGACCTGACTGGAATGATTATTGACCGTGCCTAATTTATTAGCTCTTTCCTCCTTCGAAGCCCATTTGTCTGCGGCATGAGTTTGCTAAGTCTGAACTCTGGTACGGCACTGGATACATTAGCCAGAATTCTGGCGGTGTTGCCATGGTGTTAAAAATATTTAGTTTTGCAAGCAAAGTCTTAGAAATAATAAAAAAAAACTTTGATATGATTTATTTTTGTAAAATGGTTTCAACAAAACAGACCTAGGAACTGGGGCAAGTATTTCAGAAAGGCAGTGGGTGTAAAATGTTGATGGGCATGGTGACTTTGGATGCAAAGCATTCAATTATGCACAGCACTGTGGGTAAAGGTCACACATTTCCCAAATGGAATGCCTTCAGAGACACATTGTGCAGAAAGGAGAGAGGGTATGGAAACTGAAACCTGATTCATCCGTTTAATTAATGGAAGAAGTTTGTGTTTTCCTTTGAAGCCATGATTGTGACATCTTTAGGTGGGAAGCATGAGTTATGTTGTCTTGGTTTCTTCTCAGTTTTCACTCTTTTTCTATCCTTCGTTTACAAATCAACACGGTTAATAGAATTTATTTTTTTTTCTTTGACAAGAAACACAAAATATTAAAAGAGCAGCTACCACCATGGAAAAGTCTGGGTCACAGGTCTTGAATTCAGATCCTTGCTTCACAAGCTGTGTAACCCTTGGCTGGTCCTTTCATCCCTCTGCCTCTCAGTGTCCTTGTGTAAGAGGGAGAGCATCACTGCCTTCCCCACTGGTTGTTTGAAAGAATTAACCAGGCTCATGTGAAGGAAGTCCCTTGGCAGAGTATAGGCAAGGTGTCTCGCATGTATTCTTCATTTCCATTGAAACGTCCGTGAAATGTCCAGTCTATGAGCAAATCCTGTTGGCCCTTCCTTCAACACATGCCTTGAATCCATTTAATGCTCTCCATCGCCACAGCACGTTTCTAGTCCAAACTATCCCCTTCTCTCACCTGGGCCAGAACAACAGATTCCTAACAGGTTTCCCTCCTTCTACTCTTGCCTTCACCCTAATCCAGTCCTGAATCACCGGGCGGGTCAGGCCACTTTGTTTTTTCATATTTGTTGCTCTTGGAATAAAATCCAACCTCAAAACTTAGAGCCGTGCCTTGCAAGTTTCCCCACGATTTGACCACTTCTACCTCTCTGGGCTCATTTCATGCCACCACATCCCTGCCAACCCACTGAGCTCTAGCCCCACGGGCCTTCTCTGTGCTTCGATCCAGTGAGTGCGTTTCTGCTTCACAACCTTTGCCGAAGGTATTCCTTCTGCCTAGAATGCCCTTCTTCTGGATGCCCCCATGCCATGGGCCTTCCCTGACCACCCAAACTACAGCAGCCACTTTGAATAGTCACTCTCTGTTACAGCCCCCAATTTTGAGCTTACTGTGATTTGCTATTTCTTTGTAAATCTTCCTCCCACACACACACACACACACTATGGAGGCAGGGATCTAATGACCTTTTTGGTGTTTTATGTCTATTGTGTTGGTCAGTACCTGTCACATAGTTGTTGCTCAGCTGAAAATTGCTGAGATGGTGAATGAATGAGCAAATGAATAAACGGTAGAAAACATTCGGCTCACTCAGGTGATCGCTGGCCTTGCTATTAGAAATTAGAGTATTTCTTTATGGGCCAAGATGTCAAATGATCATAAAGAGGTAAAAGCTTTAGGGAGACGTTTTAAAGCTATCCAAAGGGACAACTGATGAGCCTGAGAGGTCCCTCATGCACTTCTTTGTGTGTGTGTGTGTGTGTGTATGTATTTTTTATTGAAGTATAGTCAGCTTACAATGTTGTGCCAATTTCTAATGTATAGCACAATGCTTCGGCATGCATGAACATACATATATTTGTTTTCATATTCTTTTTTACCATAAGTTACTACAAGATATTGAATATAGTTCCCTGTGCTTCTGATTGGAAGACTGTTACAGTAGATGGGGAGGAGAGGTGCCATCAGAAAGGGCATTTGTGTTACATGATTTTGAAAATACATGCCAACTCCAAGTTTCTAAGATGATGATTATTACTGTGCTATTTCAGTGCATTCTATAGTTCTCCTTATTCAGTAAGGGTTATTAAGTGCTTCCCTAGACTTAATTAGAATAGCCCCGAATCCCTGGAATTCTGACCATTTATAGGATATCAAAGTCAGCTGTAAAATTATATCAGGTTTGGATTCTCAGGTCTTCTCTTTCTAAGTGGCCCTCAAGGATCTGCTCTCAAATTAATCCCTCCCTCAAAAATTCTAGCGTTGATAGCAGCTAGAAGTAATCTTTATAGAGTAGAACTCTAATCCAGTGTGGTTAGTTAATGGAAAAAAGTTGGCCCAAATGAGGAATCATAGAAAATGATACTTGTATCCCTTAACATTTTATTTAAAACAATCTAAATATAGCATCATTTGTCTTTTGATACGGGGCTGAGGACCCTTTTGAATGGAGTTTTGTGGGTCTTCCCTCCATATCCTATGCCCATAATAAACCACCTGTGATTTCCCTTTTGTGTTTTAAAGTGGAGTCATGCCTCAAAAATAATGGCTCTCAGTCTTTCAAAACTGTCTTGCCTACGCCTTTTTAAAGATTAACTTTTTCTTTTCAGTTTGGTATCATTTTAGATTTACAGAGAAGTTACAAGATAGTATGAGACGTCCCATATAGCCCTTCTGCAGCTTCCCCATTATTAACCTCTTACATTGTTTTAATATATTCATCAAAACTAAGAAACTGGCACCAATACATTTATGTTACCCAAACTCTAGTATTTATTCAGATTTCATCAGTTTTTCCACTACTGTCCTCTTTCTGGTCCAGAATCCAACTTGTGAGTTTCATGTTGCATTGAGTTACCGTATCTGCCCAGTCGCCACTGGTCTTCCACACCTGTATTTAACAGTATTTTCGCTTTTTTCACTTAAATTTATAGTCATAGTTTTTTTTTTTTTTCAGTCATATTGCTACAGTTTACCATCAAGTAGTTAAATTATGCAGTTACAATAAAAAGAACAACTAGCATAAACAGGGTTGGAAACAACAGAACTGTTCTTGATAAGGATTCTGCTCAGCAGTGGCAAGAACTGTCCAGAAAAACCAGAGAACAGCTTTCCAGCTGCAAACGTACAGCATGCCATAGGAATTGGGTAGGAGGAATAGAAAAGAACATTGATTTGGCAACTCCATTAATGGAGTGTTTTTTTAAATTTCCCATTAAAGAAAAGAAAACGAAATTAATGTAGTTATAACGGTGCTGCCTTACCTGTGTGTAGAGCTTCGTCCTTGGGAGTGGGTAGGGCAGGCCTGGATGGTGGAGAAGATAGGTCTCCAAGATGGGAAGCGGTTTGGTCACAATCGCCCAGCCAGCCCGTGGGACTTGAGTCTTTTGATGGCCAAGCCAGTGCTCAGGCTACGTTACCATAAACTTAAGTCAGGTCAAAACATTTTCTTTACTGAAATAGATTTGTGGGTGGTTTTGTGAATATCAAAATATTTTTCTGCCCAAGTAAATTGTGTATCTTGGACCCCGTGGAAGATTCACAATCCGCAAACAGATTCTTTTCATGTCAGACAACCCAATGAGTGAAGTTAGAGGGAGACCTCTTCAGCCCCAGTAAAAGGGATTGGAATTTTTCCCAGTGTCCTTATCTCTCTCAGATTTCTTCCCAGATTTCTGGGCCTCAGTGTGGCTTTTAGATGGATAGAGGTCATGAACTATAACTCTCCTTTTTAGGTAACCATGGAAGGATCAGTGACCCACCTGGGGCTCAGCAGCCCTGGCTGATGTCCCCTCTGTGCCGCTTAACAACCTAACCTCCCCTGACCTTCTGTTTCTCCATTTAAAGTAAAGCAGTGGCACTGGTGATTTTTAGCATTCCTTGTCTTGTTCCTTACCTTTTGTAAAGCATTTTCATAGGTAGTCCATATTGTTTCTAGAACTTCCCTACACAGGCATACCTAGTTTTACACTTTGCTTTAGTGTGCTTTGCAGCTATGGTGCTTTTTGCAAATTGAAGGTTGGTGGCAACCCTGGGTCCAGCAAGTCTATTAGCACCATTTTTCCAACAGCCTTTGCTCACTTCATGTCTCGGTGTCACATTTTGGTAATTCCCACAATATTTCAAACATTTTCATTGTTGTTTTATTTGTTATGGTGATCTTTGATCGGTAATCTTTGATGTCACTAATATAATTGACTTGTCATGGGCACCACGAACCACACCCATATAAGCTGGGGAACTTAATCGATAAATGTTGTGCATGTTCTCACTGCTCCAACCAGCTGTTCCCCCTTCTCCCTCTCTCTTCTTGGGCTTCCCTGTTCCCTGAGACACAGCACTATTGAAGTTAGGCCAATGAATGACCCCACAATATCCTCTGAGTGTTCAAATGAAAGGAAGAGTCTCTCTCTCTCTCTCTCTCTCTCTGTGTAAAGCAAAAGCTAGGAGTGGTTAAGTTTAGTGAGGAAGACACGCACGTCAAAAGCCAGGGCTGGCCCAGAGTTAGGCCGCTTGCACCAAACAGTAAGCCAAGATGCAAATGCAGAGGAAAACTTCTTGAAGGAACTTTAAAGTGCTGCTCCAGTGAACACACATGATAAGGAAGTGAAACAGCCTTACTGCTGATATGGAGCAAGTCTTGGTGGTCTGGATAGAAGATCAAACCAGCCACAACATTGCCTTATGCCAAAGGCTAAATCCAGAACAAGGCCTAACTCTCTTCAATTTTATGAAGGCTGAGAGAGGTGAAGAAGCTGCAGAAGAAAAGTTTGAAGCTAGGAGAGGTTGATTCATGAGGTTTAGGGGAAAACGCCGTCTGTATAACAAAGTGCAAGGTGACGCAGGAAGTGCTGATGTAGAAGCTGCAGTAAGTTACCCAGAAGATCTAGCTCGAGTGATTAATGAGCATAGCTACAATAAACAACTGATTTTCAGTGTAGACCGAACGGCCTTCTATTGGAAAAAGATGCCGTGTGGGTCTTTTTATAGCTGGAGAGAAGTCAGTGAAAAAAGCTTCAAAGCTCCAAAGGCCATGCTGACTCTCCTTTTAGGGGCTAATAACGATTGATGACATTGAGTTGAAGCCCATGGTCATTTACCATTCCCCCACATTCTAGGGGTCTTAAGAATTATGCTAAATCAGCCCTACCTGTGCTGTACAAATGGAGCAAGAGTGTGGGTGGCAGCCCATGTGTTTATGACATGGTTAACTGAATCTTCTAAGGCTGCTGTTGAGACCTCCTGCTTAGGAGTATTACTGCTCGTCTGTAATGAACCTGGTCCATCCAAGAGCTCTGATGGAGATGTACAGTGAGGCTTGTGTTGTCTCTGTGACTGCTCACACAGCGTCTGCTCTGCAGCACAGGGATCAGGGAGTCATTTTGACTTTCAAGTCTTACCATTTAAGAAATACATTTTGTGACGTTACAGCTGCCATAGATAGTGATTCCTCTGATGGATCTGGGCAAAGTCCATTGAAAACCTCCTGGAGAGGATTCACCATTCTACATACCTTTAAGAACACTGGTGATTCATGAAAAGAAGTCAAAATATTAACACGACCAGTAGTTTGGAAGAAGTTGATTCCAACCCTCACGGATAATTTTAAGGGATTCAAGACTTGAGTGGAGAAAGTAACCACAGATGTGATAGAAATACCCAGAGAACTAGAATTAGATGTGGAGCCTGAGGATGTGACAGAATTGCTGCAGTCTCATAATAAAAACTTTTAATGGATGAGGACTTGCTTCTTCTGGATGAGCAAAAAACATGGCTTCTTGAGATGGAATCCACTCCTGGTGCAGATGCTGTGAGGATTGTTGAAATGACAAGACAGGATTTAAAATACTGACACAAACCTAGTTGATTAAAAAAAAGCAGCATGGTTATAAAGGATTGACTCCAATTTTGAAAGACGTTCTCCTGTGGGTAACATGATCCCAAACAGCATCGCATGCCACAGAGGAATCTGTTTTAGACATAATGCTGTTCCACACTTAATAGACTACACCGTAGTGTAAACATAACTTTTATATGCCCTAGGAAACCAAAAAATTTGTGTGACTCACTTTATTGTGATATTAGCTTTATTGCAGTGCTCTGGAAACAAATGTGCAATATCTCTGAGGTCTGCCTGTGGATGATTAGGGCAGAGGCAAGATAACACAAGGCCAGCAGGTCTGACATCCCTGGGTTCAGATTCCTCCTCAGCCACATAATATTTGTATGACTTTACTCATCCTCAGCTAAATAAAAAACAGTAATGGCAGGACCAAGCTCATAGAGTTCTTATGATGACTAAAATAAGATAACACACATGAAGCAGGCCATTAAGGGCCATTTGTTTTTAATCATGCAGGTTGGGAGCGTGATACAACTTTCAGAGATTATTGGGTGCACAGATGAAAGACAGTTATGTCCAACTCAGTGTAGACAACCAGGCACCATTAGACCAGTCATTTTCCCTGTGCTGTAATTTAGAGAAAGAGGAAAACCCACGGAAAATCTACAATTGCTTATGTACTAAAACTGGTAATTTCCCTGTATTTTAAAACTGTTTTTCCTGACTATTTTGATGGTCTTTAAAAACACCATCAAATCTCTAGGTATCCAAAAAAAAAAAAAAAAAACTCCAAAATACGAGAAGGACCTTATTTGACCTTTTCAATCAGTTCATTTGTTCAGAAAATATTTATTCAAAGCACTCTGAGTTAGCTACTAATTTTAAATAAACTCACTGAAATATCAAGTCATTTGTAAACACGTTTTAGGAACAAGGGTTATCCTCATTTTCTAGGGGAGAAATTTATTCCTGTTTATTCCTCAGATTTCTCTTCTGCCCAGGAGCAGGAATCTGTCCCTAAGAACAGTGATTAAACTTTCCCACTGTCTGATAGGGGTGGGAAGTGAGTAAAGTTTGCTGTTGAGCTGTTCCAGAGATTCACAAAAACATTTGCAAAGCCCTTTCTGATTGTGATATTGTAAAGAGAATCAACAGATATTTTCTACCTCCTGTTCAAGGCACTATATCTTGAAAGTACAGACACCTTATTTGTTTTTTCAATCCACAAAACACTTTCCCTGAACCCCCTACCTCTACCCTTTGTGTTTTAAGCTGGGAGTGTTTTAATTATGTAAGTTTCAGATGTGCAGCATTATAACTCAACATCTGTATACACTGCACAGTGCTCACTACCACAGATCTAGTTACCACCCAGCACCATAGAGTTAGCCCTCTTCACCTATTTCACCCAGCCCCGGTCCCTTTCATCTTTGGTAACCAGTAATCTAATCTCTGAATCTACAAGTTTGTTTTCATTTTGTTTGTTCATTTGTTTGGTTTTTTAGAGATTCCACATATGAGTGAAGTCATATGGTGTTTGTCTTTCTCCATCTGACTTTTTTCACTTAGCATAATATCCTCGAGGTCCATCCATGTTGTCACAAATGGTAGAATTTATGTCCTTTTTATGGCTGAGTGGTATTCCACCACATTTGCTTTATCCATTCATCCATTAATGGACACTTAGGGTCCTTCCGTATCTTGGCAATTGTAAATAATGCTGCAGTGAACATAGGGGTACCAATGTCTTTTTGAATTAGTGTTTTTGTGTTTTTGGATAAACACCCAGAAGTAGAATATCCAGGTCATATGGTAATTCTGTTCCTAATTTTTTGAATCTCCATACAAAATCTGCATACTGGATTTCCATAGTGCCTATACCAGTTTACAGTCCCACTAACAGTGTTCAAAGGTTTCCTTATCTCCACATCCTCTCCAACATTTGCTATTTCTTGTCTTTTCTATGATAGCTGTTTTAACAGGTGTGAAGTGTATCTCATTGTGCTTTGATTTGCATTTCCCTAGTAATTAGTGATATTGAACATCTTTTCAAGTACCTATTGGCCATCCGCATCTCTTCTTTGGAAAACTGTCTATTCGGAACCTCTGCCTATTTTTAATTAAGTTGTTTTTTTCTTGATGTTGAGTAGTAGGAGTTCCCTGTATATTTTGGATATTAGCCCTTATCAGACATGTGATTTGCAAATATCTTCTCCCATTTGGTAGGTTGTCTTTTCATTTTGATGATTATTTCCTTTGCTGTACAGAAGCATTTAGTTTGATGTAGTCCCACTTGCTTATTTTTGTTTTTGTCCTCTTTGCCTTTGGCATCAGATCCACAAAACAGAACTAAGACCAATGTCAATGAAGTTACCATCTATGTTTTCTTTTAGGAATTTAATTGTTTCAGGTCTTACATTCAAGTCTTTGATTTTGTTTGAGTTAATTTTTGTGTGAGGCATAAGATGAGGGTCAAGTCTTGTTCTTTTGCAAGTTTCATTCTTGGCTGTCTTGTTTTCCCAGCACCGCTTACTGAAGAGACCATCCTTTCTCCATTGTGTGTTATTTGTTTCTTTGTTGTAATTTAATTGTCTGTATATGTGTGAGTTTATTTCTGTTCTCTCAGTTTTGTTCCATTGATCTAGGTATCTGTTTTTCTGCCAATATCATACTGTTTTGATTACTGTAGCTTTTTAGGATAGTCTGAAATCAGAGAGCGTGAGATCTCCAACTTTGTTCTTCTTTCTCAAGATTGTTTTGGCTCTTGGGGTTTTTTTGTGGTTCTATACAAATTTTAAAATTATTGATTCCAGTTCTGTGAAAAGTGCCCTTGATATTTTGATAGGGATTGCACTGAATATGTATATTGCCTTGGGTAGTATGGTCATTTTAACAATATTAATTCTTCCAATCCAATAACATGGTTTCCATCTGTTTTTGTTGTCTTCAGTTTCTTTGATCAGTTTTACAGTTTTCCAAGTATAGGTAGTTCTTTTATCTCCTTAGGTAGCTTTATTTCTAGGTATTTTATTCTTTTTGATATGATTGTAAATGAGCTTATTTCCTTAATTTCTCTTTCTGGTAGTTTGTTTATAGTGTATGTTAATTTTGTATCCTGCAGCTTTACCGAATTCATTGGTGAACTCTAGTAGTTTTCTCTGGTGTCTTTAGGATTTTCTTTGTAGAGTATCATGTCATCTGCAAACAGAGACAGTTTTACTTCTTCTTTTCCAATTTGGATTTCTTTTATTTCTTTTTCTTATCTAATTGCTGTAGGTAGGACTTCGGATGCTATGTTGAATAAAAGTAGTGATAGTGGGCATCCTTGTCTTCTTCCTGATCTTAGAGGAAAAGCTTTCATCTTTTCACCATTAAGTATAATGTTACCTGTGGATTTGTTGTAGATGGCCTTTATTATGTTGAGGTACATTTCCTCTATAGTCACTTTGCTGAGAGTTTTTATCATGATGTTGAATTTTGTCAAATGCTTTTTTCTGCATCTATTGAAATGATCATATATTTTTACCCTTCAATTTGTTAATGTTGATATATCATGTCGATTGACTTGCAAATGTCAAACTGTCCTTGCATCCCTGGAATATTTAAATCACGCTTGATCATGCTGTATGATCCTTTGAATGTATTGTGGCATTCGATATGATAATATTTGATTGAGGATTTTTGTGTCTATGTTCATCAAGGATATTGGCCTATAATTTTTTTTGTTGTGTTCTTATCTGGTTTTGGTATGAGAGTAATGATCATTTCATAAAATGTATTTGGAAGGTTACCCTGCTCTTTGATTCTTGGGAAGAATCATTTGAGAAGGATGGCTATTAAATCTTACCTGAATATTCTTTTAAATTCGGCAGTGAAGCTGTCTTTTGTTTGCTGGGCGATTTTTGATTACTGTTTCAATCTCTTCACTAGCAATCAGCGTGTTCAGATTTTCTGTTTCTTCATGATTCAGTCTTGGAAGTCTGTTTGTTTTTAGGAATTTGTCCATTTCTTCCATGTTGTCCAGTTTGTTGGTACAGTCTCTTACGACCTTTTGTACTTCTGTGGTATCAGTTTTAACCTCTCCTCTTTTCAGTTCTGATTTTATTGATTTGGGCCCTCTTTTTTTCCTTGATGAGTCTGGCTGAAGGTTGGTCAATTGTGTTTATTTTTTCAAAGAACCAGCTCTTGGTTTCATTGATTTTTTTTATGGTTTGTTTATTCTCTTCTTTCCTTCTATTAATTTTGAGCTTCATTTGCTCTTGTTTTTCTAGTTCCTTTAAATCTAAGGTTAAATTGTTTATTTGGGATTATTCTTGTTCCTTGAGATAGGCCAGTCTTGCTATGAGCTTCCTCTGTAGAACCTCTTTTGCTGCATGCAGCCCATAGATTTTGGTATGTCCTGTTTCTGTTTGCATTTGTCTCTAGACTTTTTTTTCATTTCTCCTTTGATTTCTTCAGTAACCCATTATTCAGCAGTGTGTTGTGTAATCTCCACGTTTTTGTAGTTTCTCCTGTTTTTTTCATGTGACAGATTGCTTGTTCCATGCTATTGTAGTCAGAGAAGATGCTTGATATGATTTTAGTGTTCTTGAATTTATTGAGACTTGCTCTGTGACCTAACATGGGATCTGTCCTGGAGAATGTTCTGTGTGCACTTGAGAAGTATGTGTATTCTGCTGCTTTGGGGTGGGATGTTCTATATCTGTCTCTTAGGTTTATCTAGTCTAATGTGTCATTTAAGGTTCATATTTCCTTATTGATTTTCTCTCTGAGTGATCTATCGATTGATATAAGTAGAGGGTTAAAGTCCCCGACTATTATTGTATTACTGTCAATTTCTCCCTTTATGTCTGTTAGTTTTTGCTTTATATATTTAGGTGTTACTATGTTGAGTGAAGAAATATTTACAAATGTTTTATTCTCTTGTTGGGTTGACCTTTTTTTAGCATTATGTAATGCCCTTCTTTGTCTTTTATTAGTCTTTGTTTTAAAGTCAATTTCTTCTGATATGAGTATAGCTACTCCAGCTTTCTCTTCATTTCTATTTGTATGGAATATCTTTTTGCATCCCTTCACCTTAGGCCTGTGTATGTCCTTTCTTCTGAAGTGAGTCTTCATAGACAACTTGTAAATGGGTCTTGTTTGTTTATTCATTCAGCCACTCTTTTCTTTTGACTGGTCAATTTAGTCCATTTACATTTAAAGTAATTATTGACACATGTACAATACAATAAAATAAGTACAATTATACTTTTTGACATTTTGTTATTTGTTTTCTGGTTGTTCTTGTAATTCCTCTATGCTCCTTTCTTCTCTTTCTCTTTCCCTTGTGTTTTGGTGTTTTTCTTTTTTCTGTCAGTTTTTCCCCTGGGGTGATAGTGAGGTTCACTGATAACATCCAAGTAGTAGCCTATTTTAAGTTGGTACCAACTTAAATTTGAACATTTATTAATGAAGCTTTAACTTTTTACTACCCACCCCACACATTTTATAGTTTTGATGATATGTATTATATCTTTTTTGCATCCCTTAACTAACTTTTATAATTTTAGTTAGTTTTACTGATTTTATCTTTTACCCTTCATGCTTGCTTTATAAGTGATTGGTCTACTACCTTTATTATATGTTTACCTTTTCCAGTAAGACTTCTACTTTCATGTGTTTTCTTATTATTAATTAGTGTCACTTCTTTTCCGTTTAAAGAAGTCCCTTTAATATTTCTTGTGGGACCAGTGTAGTGATGATGAACTCCTTTAGCTTTTGCTTATCTGCAAAACTCTATCTCTCCTTCTATTCTGAGTGATAATCTTGTTGGGTAGAGAATTCTTGGTTAGAAGAATTTTTTCCTTTCAGCACTTTGAACGTGTCATGCCATTCCTTTGTGGCCTGTCAAGTTTCTGCTGAAAAATATCAGATCACCTTATGGATTTCCCTTCTGTATAGCAAGTTGCTTTTTTCTTGCTGCTTTTAGGATTCTCTCTTTACCTTTAAATTTTACTGTTTTAATTTTAATGTGTTTCAGTGTGTATCTTTATGGGTTTATGTTACTTGGAACTATCTGAGCTTCCTGGAACTAGATGTCTATTTGCCTCCCTATGTTAGGGAAGTTTTTAGTGACTATTTAAGTAATTTTTCTGGCCATTTCTCTCTCTTTTCTCCTCCTGGGATTCGTGCAATGTGAATGTTATTCCACTTGATGTTGTCCCAAAGGTCTCTTAAGGTATCTTTAATTTTTAAAAATTCTTTATTTCATTTTGCTGCTCTGTCTGGGTGAGTTCTGTCACTTTGTCTTATAGCTCTGTGACTCATTCTTCTACCTCATCCAGTCTGTTGTTGAACCCCTCTGGTGTATTTTTTAGTTTAGCTATAACTTCTGTTTGGTACTTTCTTATTTTTTTTTTTATCTTTTTGTTGAAGTTCTCACTGTGTTTGTACATTCCTCTTGTGAGTTCCATAAGCCTTTTTATTACTATTTCTTTGAACTCTTTATTGGGTAAAATGCTTGTCTCTGTTTCATTTAGTTCTTTTTCTGAGCTTTTATCTTGTTCTTTTGATTGGAACATACTCCGTTGTCTCCCAATTTTGCCTAATTCTCTGTGTTTACTTTTATGTATTGAGTATATCATCTATCCAGCTATGTGGGGACTTAGCTTTCCTGTGCAGGATCTAGGGGTTGGAATGCCTGACATGGAGCTTGAATCCCCCATTCCGCAGGGAAACGATACTGTCTCAATCCTGTCTCTTACCCTTTGTTGTGGAGGCTGTGTTTATCCAATTTTCAGGTCTGTTCCTTAGGGAATTATTCCATATGTAGTTGTAGATTTGTTATATCCATGGGAATAGATGAGTTCAAGATCTTCTGACACTTCTCTCTTAAACTCTTTCCCTGGGACTAAGTTTTTAAACTGATGTGTGCTTTTAATGTATTATTTTTCTCCTCTTAAGCTATTATAAAAGTGTGAATCATAATCAGTGGCATGTTCAAGTCAGTGACATGGAGTAAAAAGGGATCTAATCTAATAGGAATAATTAAATGATTGTTCAGTTTGCTCAGTCTCATCACAAGGACCTGACTCATCTTGAAGAGAGGGATCAGGTCCTGGGGCTCCCCTGGCCAGCAGGAGATAGCTTAGATTTGCCTCCCTTACCTTTAAATTTTATCACTTAGGCTCATTAACACCAGGGCTGAAAATGTCAGGGAGTCTAATAGACACTTTAGAACCTGTTATACCTTGCCCCTCCCAGGGCATACTGTTGATTTGTCACCACTCAGCTGTCTTGTTCTTCCCTGCATCCGCCTTGCCCAGAGTTTCCCCTTTCCCCTAAGAGTCCCCCATCCTTCTCCCCTTAACAGACACTCACATCACATGTAACTGTATAGTAGCCTGCTGTCAGACCTCACCAGCTCACCTTCTCTAACCTGACAGGCCCTGGGATGCAGGCTACCAGGGCTGCTGGACCAGTCACTTTCCCTGTGCTGTAATTCACCAGAGAGGTAGGATCAATGACAGGTTTATAGGAGAACGGGGCTTTAAATAGCTGAGGTCAGTGTCTGGAGACTTCCCATTAATACCACTAACAGCATCCCGCCAGTGAGACTATTGGCCACTTTGTTACCCACTCTAAACTATTTCTGATTTTCAACTTTATTTTCAAATACATCCTAAGAAATCTCGACTCCCAGCAAATTGACAATGCAGCCCTCTTTATATGAAGCCTTGTTTATAGGCCACAATTCTCCTGACAGATTTACAAGTGTCTGCGGAGTTTTAAAAGACGATTGCTTAACCGGCATTAAGTGAGACACATAGGACTGTGTAAATATTTTAGCTGGAATAGGGGATTTTTTTTTAAACATCTGAGCCAAATATTGCATTAAATCTGAAGACAGTGGCAAACTGATTAGCAGTAGTTGCCAGCTTCATGCTTTGCCAGTGATTCCGTAGCCAAGATTAGATACCAGAATCCATCCACCAGTTTAGGTTGTGTGTTTTAAAATAACTTTCCATCCTTTTCTCTCTTCTCTTTATGCCTTTCCCTCTTTGCTCTTTTATTTCTTCATGATTTATTTAGATGTAAACGCGTTCCAGAGTAGAAAATTACAGTTAATGTGACTAACCAGTGAAGGCTGAGATGCGAGCAGGGGCTTGGAGGTCAGAGAGGCTGCAGAAGGCTCGCAGCTGTCCTGGTTGAGCAACGTGGAGACAGGTTCCTCTTTGCTAATGGGCTCAGGCATCGTCATCCCTGGTCTCTTTGTAGCCAGCTGTTGTGCTGCTGGAAGGAAGTCGTCCTAAGATCAATCAGCATTGCTACCTCTTCCACATACTAATCTTGAATCGTAAAGAGCCAGGCCTGTTGTTGCCTCCCAGATTTATACGAGTGAGTGAATCTGTCACTTAATTTGAATAAAAATTGCATGCAATCAGCATTTTGGCTCCGGAAGAAGTATCTTTTATCTGTTAAGCATTTCTGTAGGAAAAGCATTTTTTCTGATTTGAGTGCCGGGTGAGACGTATGGCTCGATCTCAAGTGTAACTTCTGGGAGAGTGAGGCCTCCTCCTATCCAACAGAGCTTGGCTCTGCCTTTGCTGATTCCATCAGCACCCTCTTAATTACCATCCACTGATTTTCACTTAAAGATACTTCTTAAAGCAGTTCCTGCTTGGTTGCCTCCAAGTGTAGGCTCCGTCTTTTCTCCACAAGTAGCTTAAATTGTCATCAGGTTTCCAGATCAGTCTTTGATATTCTTGATCTGCAGGTCTGAGCATCTTAAATGTATGCGTTCATAATTATATAAATGTATATTTCCAAAAGAAATGCGAGTGTTTGATGTAAATTGTAAACTTGCCTGGAGACCATAATATAATTGACATTCAGAATGAACATGATACGAAGGGCTTTTCAAAACTGCTTCCAGGGACGGGCCTCGAACTGAAGTCTTACGCTGTGGTTAATTCCAGATTATCTTATATTAATCTGTTTGTCACTAGTTGTCTTTGCCTTCGAGTAAATTACCTGAGTGCGTGGATGGTCATGTCACTGCTCTCCATTGTAGTCACTTCAATTCCAAGGACCATCGTCCTTATATTTACAGTGACAGGCACAAGTCTAGCTTATACATCACCAGACACCTCTGCAAAGTGGTGGATAAGGCGCAGTTTTATTCTCAAAATCTTTCTCCTTCATCTTTCCCATTTTGGTACAATCCATGTTGAACCAAAAGCAGTTTGACAACTAGGTATCCAAGACTCTAAAATTTTTTTAAAATTTACCCACAATTCCATTTCTAAAATATATCCTAAAGAAGTCATCTTAAAGTCAGAATAAGTTTTTAGGGGCACAGATGTTACTTAAGCCTGAATAATTCACTATAAGCGTAAAGTAGAAAGGAATTTAGTATTCAGCGGCTGGGGAATTGTTAAATGAACTAGGGCACATACACTTGATGAAATTTTATATGATCGTTAAACACAGTGCTTGTGAATTTTGTGAAATAATATGAGAAAGTGTGCGTGATATGTTTAATAGAATAAAGGTACATAAATGTCTCTATCAAATAAAAGTATATAAAATAACATATAAAGACAACCTCTATAAAATTGTGGAGGAGAGGGCTGTGTGATACAGAGGCTAAGACACTTAAAAAAAAAAAATGTACCAAAGTATTAAATAGTGACTGTTGTAGTCATGGTACCATGAGTGATTTTTTTTCCCTACTGTTCTTTTTGTAAATGTGTTTTGTGTTTCTTTATGTGTTACCTTCATAATACTTTGTCGGAGTTCATTGCTGCTCTCCTGCCTCAGACGAGTCCCCTTCCTCTTCAGATGCTCAGAAATTTCATGTTTGGTGCTGCCTGCCTACGGCTGTCTGTTAGACCCTCTACTTAGAGATCAGAACCTTGCTGATCACGCCTTTTTCTTCCATTATAAGGCAACTTCCCTGTTTACTGTTGGAAATCTGCCTTCTCCAAACCCTTCTGAGAAATAAATGTATAGTACACCGTTAACGAATCCTTGTTTGATAATGTTTTCTTTTTCAGTTTATGTATATATAAAGAGATCTTCTGGAGTTACCATCTTTAGTTCAAGGGAAGGCTTCTAATGGTGGCGACTTTCACGGGGACTGTGGGAAGAGGATACTTTTAAATAAATGAATGGATCACTTAACACTCTATAAATCAAAGCATGCCCCATGCATCTATATTTAGGCCCAGTCATGGGTAGGTGATTAATGAGGATTTTTCATGCTAATGCCTCACAGGCCAAGGCAGCATCTAGAACCGCATAATCACCACAGTGGAAATTCTGACTCGGCTGTGATGTTTGATAGGAGGTCCCTTTGAATAGGGCCGTAGACAATTCCGTGCAAAGGCTGTAGTCAGTGGCCCAGCTTCATAAGTCTTTCCAAAAGTCCTAAAGCATGTTGTTTGGCATGTCCTCACTTGGCCTTGTCACTTCTGCTTAAATTTTTTCATGGAGAGTACTCATGATCATGGGACGTTAAGGTAAATTTGATCTGGGGCAGCCTCCCTCTGTGAAGTGACTCAGCACCATGGGATTCCCTTGGGCTCAAGCTTCCTGGGGGGGTTTATTTTTACACAGCATTTCCCTGGGGAAAGGGGCACCCACTCTTGATCAGAGTAGCCCTGGGGACTATCTTCTTGGATGGAAGGATTTTCCTCATTTTGCCCTCTTTTTCTCTAGCTTAAATTTCTTAAACTAGTGGCTATAGAAATCTGTCTTCACTGACCTCACCCCTCTCTAATTTCGCTTCCTACCTCCACCCGTCACTCCCTGAAACTGCTTCTGAGATGACCAGTGACCTCCCTGTTGCTAGAACCAGCGGTCACTTCTCTGTCTTCGACTTGACCTTTCAACAGTATTGCGCAGAGCTGACTGCTCTTTCTTTCTTGCAGTCCCGGTTTCCTCTCAGATCACGTGGCTCCGCACTCCTGATTTTCTACTCTCCTGCTCATTCTCCATCCCTTGCTGATCCCTCCTCCACTGCTTGCAAGCATGCAACCTCTCCTCTCCTTTGGCTACTTTCTTTCTCCTGCAGTTCATCTATTTCCTTGACTTTAAATACTAGGTTTATGCCCGTGACTTCCTGGTGTGTATTTCTATCCCAGCCTTGCGTCCTGGACTGCAGACTTTTATATATAATATGGGTGTCTATCTGACATCTCAAACCTAACATGTTCTAAATTGCACTTGCGATTTTATCTCCTCACGCTTGCTCATGGCTCCCTCTGTTACTCTGCTCAAGTCTCTTGTCAGATGTCTTCACAGTGAGACTTTTCATCTGATGACTTTATGCAAAATTACAAGCCTTCACTTTCTATGGCACTTTCTACCCTCCTTTTCCTAATCAAGGTGGCTCCAGTTCCTTTCCATCCAGTTTGTTTGAATCAAAATCTAGACACAAGACACTAGAGATCAGTGAAGGAGAGAAGATCTATGCCTCTGAGGTCCAGTTGTGCTTTTACCATTGAACCTGTCCCCAGAGACCCACGCGTTGCTGTAATGCTTTACTTTTACTCCTGCTATTTCCTGTTTCTGAAACTACTTCCCTCTTCCTTCATGCTCCTTGGTTGGCTGGCTGTCCGGCTGGCTGACTCCTCCTGGACCTTTGCAATTCAACTTGTAAGTCACCTCTTTTGGAGAAGCTTCCTTGGCCACCACCTCTCAGTTCCAGTCCGATTTGGAAGCTCCTAGCCCGCATCCCGTGACACTGCACTGCGTTACAACGCGTTGATTTCTCAGTGTTTAGACTCTCATGAACATTTTTAGAGGAGAGGCGACCGATATGTCTAGTTAAATATTTGTCTCCAGCATTTAGCACAGTGGCATGGTGCAGATACTCAATATGTTGAGCGTATGAGTGTTTGTATAACCTGTTTAATATGCATCGTAGGGCTAGAAAGCACCCTGTCTCCTGTGATCTAAGAGCTGCTCACTCCAAAATCCCACCTCTGTGGAAAAACAAAGATGTTTGTAGGATTTCAGGGGAAGGGGATCAGAGGGATACATGGGGGCACCTCTGCCTCCGTGTGAGGTGTCTTTGTTCTGTACTAGGTCCAAACTTGGTGTAAAAAATTCAGCCCCTTCTTCATTATTCACAGGCCACACTCACTCACAGCAGCAAGCCCTGGGAGTTCAGGAGGCTTTGCCACAGCTGTGGGGATGCCCCAGAGGCCAGACTTCTCCAGTTCAGTTGTTTCTCTCTTCCTACCCGTAACTGTCTGTATCTGTCTCTCCTGAAAGAGATCCAAACTCCGCTTCCTCTGTTGTGAAAGACAACATCCCATTTCCCTGAAGCCAGAATATTCCTAAGCCCTCATCTGGAGATCTTGGGATGCGTGACTACTCCAAGAATTTATCAAAGATTTTTGTTTCCAATCATGACTAGTCCCCTTCCAAGTAGTCTGCATCTAGCTTTTGAGATTTTTTTTAAAAATGTGTATTTCATATCCAAATGAATGAATGTGAGTGAAAACGATTTGGTATTTGGTCTACATGTGTTTTTCCAGCCCCTGCATCTATCTACATACATTATACATATAAAGACATATTTTCATGTGTCTGTGTATGTGTCTACTGCAGACAAATTATGTCAGAGCACTAATGTCTGTACTGCATGTATATAACTTTGTTCATTTGGTAGGTTACTCATTTATTTAGCAAATATCTATTGAGTGTCTGGTATGGGCTGACGTTACACTAGATGCCAGAGATAGAGCAGTAAGTGGAATGCCCTGCTTCTGCCTAATGGGGAAGACAATCAAATAATCATGAAAATTCTAGGATAATTGCAAAGGGGAGGTATGCCATGCTGTGAGACTGTGTAACAGAGGGGACCTCGTTGGTATAGAGTGGGGGTCAAATAGAAATCCCAATGAAGTGACCTTTGAGCTGAGATGAAAATGATCCTTAACCACTAATCAGGCCCTGGTTACAGGGGATGGAAGAGAGTCACTGGCCAAAAAAAGAAAAAAAAAAAAAAAAACCAAAAAAAAACCAAAAAAACAACACTCTGGTGATGGGAGGGAACTGATGGTGTTTAAGGAACTGAGGGAGGGCCACTGTGGCTGTAGCACAGAGTGGCAGAGGGGATGCAGTGAGGCTAGGCAGGCAGGCAGGCAGGAGCCCTCCCCCCACCGGCAGGGCCTTGCAAGCATCAGTCTCTAGAAGCGATGGAAGCAGCTGGTGGGCTGAAGCAGAGGACTGGCATAATCCCATGTGTCTTTTATAAAGGTCAGTTTGACTCCAGTGTGGAGGACAGCTCAGAGGGAGGCAGGGGTGGACGTAGCACGTACAGGTTTAAAGGTACCTCAGCAGTCTGGTGGGAGTGGTGCATTCAAAAGCTCTTTTGGAGGCAAAACTGGGCGAGACGCGTAAACATAGTAGTTACAGTCCTAGAGATGGTTACCAACGTGTTTACTTGGCTATCGTCCGGAGAGAGAGAGAGGAGCATGAGAGGAGAGGGATGAGGCTGCAGAGGACACAGAGCAGTCAGAAGTAGGAGGAAAGCCAGGAACGCAGGACACAGAGCTAAGGGACAGAGTGTTTTAGGAAGGGAAAGTGGTCAACAGAGTGGAATCCTGCTGGGCAGTGAACTCAAATGAGATTTAAAAAAAAAAAAAAAAAGAAGGCAGTGACAATAGGATGGGTTCATTGGTGACTTTAGGGTGGTTTTTTTGGGGTGTCATAAAGGGGGTGAAATAAATTTCAATGGGTCTGGGATTAAGTGTGAATGAGAAACAGAAAAAGTGAGAGTGGGGCCATTTTTAAAAGACGGTTTGGCTGTGAAAGAGATTAGACTATTTATAACAGTCATTTGTTGTTTACTAAACACATAAATATTAGGAAAGTCAACTTGTTCAAAGAATTTGTGGGGTTGTTATTGTTTCGTTGTTCTTGGAAACGGAAAGAATAAAGCCATGTGTAATAATGTTATCTGGCTGGGCTTAGCACTGTTTGAATATTTTAAATGGATGAAGAATATTTTGGATAGCATTTTACTGCTCAGTATACAAAGTGCTTTTTCATGTGCGTTTCATTTAGTCCTAATGAAATTTTATTTATCAGGAAACTAAGAGTCAGAGAGGTATTAAATAACTTTCTAAGCCAATAAAGAGGATGGAAAACTAAGAATAAATAAATGTATCTTTAGTTTAAGAGTAGTTCGAAGAGGAAAATTTTCTAGTGTATTGTCGATCTGTATGTGTATATATTTTATATTATAATATATATAGCTATTTTCCACAATTAAAAATATGCCAAAGCTCTTGTTTTAATTTATTTAAAGTTCACAAATTCTTTAAGTGCCTTGCTTGTATTTCCTTTAAATCCAATTATTTGTTTACTAGGTCTTTTATTTTGACAACATTTATTGGTACCTTTTGAAGACGAATGTGTTTGATTTCTCAAGTAAATATATATTCCAACCTCATTTGCCACTTCAGATACATTTAATAAATACTGCACCTGATATAATGAAGACTTCACTGCACCTAATATTCGAAAAATCACTCTACCTTATAAAAGCAGCACAGATAGGGTATTCTTTACTTATCTGCTCATCATAGTTCCAGGTAAGGCTCACAATTCCTAATCAGCTTTTTTAAAGCAGCTTTATTGAGATACAAGCACATTCATATAATTCAGCCTTTTAAAGAGTTCAGTTCAGTGATTTTTGTTAAATTCACTGATTTGTGCATCCATCACCGCAATTCATTTTATAAAATTTTTATTTCCCCAAGAAGAAGCCCCATACCTCTTAGCCATCACCCCCCAGCCCCAGATGGTTTCTCTGTCCCTCCTTCCTCCAGTCCTGGGTGACCATAACCTACTTTTTAATCTTACAGATTTGCCTTTTCTTAGCATGTCATATAAATGGAGTCATACAGCATGTGGTCCTTTGCGACTAGCTTCTTTCACTTAGCGTAATGTTCTAATTAACTCTTTTTGAATGTTGTTTTTTGTTTGTTTGTTTGTTTTGCTGAGAGGGAGGTGATTAGGTTTGTTTGTTTGTTCATTTTTTAATGGAGGTGCTGGGGATTGATCCCAGGACCTTGTGCATTCTAAGCACACACTCTACCACTGAGCATACCCTCCCTACCTCTAATTGACTTTTGAGGCGTAGGCGCCGTGCATGTAACAGATACAAAGTAGCACTAGTATGTATAAGTCCATCTATGCGTCTGCCTTATTCAGAGATAACATTCTGACCCAGGCCCATATGTCTAAGGTCTGTATTTTCACTCCAAATACCCAGTTGCCCATTGAAGTTTTTGACTGTTTTGGATACAGATTTTTGCCTTTGGGTGCAGAGAGTCACTAGGAAGAATAATTTGGACATGTTAGTCATATCAACTGAATCCCCAGACGAAGGATAAAGAAAGAAGACACCTTTAATTATGTATAAGTTGCCCACACAAGGGTCATTAGTGCTGAGAGTTGTCTGATTCGAGCCCAGATACTTGGGCTTTCGGGAGCTCTTTAGCAGAAAATGAGACTAGTGGTTAATTCCCTTTGAAATCTAATCTATACAGAATTCTCTTTTAGAATAGATTTTCTGTTTGTCCCACACCTCACCCCAGCACCAGAATCTCCTCTAACACCCTCACTCCCCTACCATGCGAAGCCATAAATGCACTCCCCCCACCCCGTATCCAGCATCACAGCTCAAGAACATAAACTAGGCACTTTTTATTAAAACCTTTTGTCATTTGTTTTTGACTTAAATCAAGTTGGAATCTTCCTTTATGTAGCCTTAAAAAAAAAAAAGAATATTTAGAAAATAGCCACAAAATAGCATTCTCATTTATGCCAAACATCTAACATGCAAATTTTTAAAATTCCTAATATTTTACTGGTTTTATGTATGATTTCCCCCCTCCGTAGAAGTCTTTGAATTGCAGCTAGCTAAAAGCTGTTTTTATTTTACTCTTTTAATACATTGTATTTAATGTAAGCCCCTAACCATTCAGTTCAAGGCCAGGACCAGAAAAAAACATTATGTAGGTTCATTGCACTCACACTGCTATTTTGACTTGAGAATTTAAAAAAAAAAATTTATTTTGGTAAAAGTTTTGTTTTGAGGTAGAAAACTTAAAGCTCTGTGTATGTGTGTGTTGCTTAATGTGCAAAGCACTAGGAAGGACCCTGTCCTGTCCTGCTATTCCTGAAGAGAACCCGTGAAGTACAATATGAAAAGAAATAATTCACATGTTTGCATGCTGTGCAAGTTACTAGAAACAGTAATTACTATGTGCCCTTCCCATTAAGACATGTTTGTCGGTGACCTATTCACTATAATATCTGAGGGCAGAGATTTTAGTCTTTTTTTCCACTGATACATCCCCAGCACTGAGTAGTTTGTGTCACATAGTTGGAATGCAGTGGCTGTTTGGGGAATTGATGTATTTATAGAATGAATTTCTTTAGAGTAACCTTCTTCACCCAGCATTCTCTGCCCTTTATAATTTAACCCCAATTTGTATCTCTCATGTAAACCCCATTGATAAAACACATGTATTTGCTTTAGCGTCTCAGTTCTTTTTTTTTCACTTTCTTTAATTGAGATATAGTTGATGTACAATATTGTGTAAGTTTCAGATATACAACATAGTGATTCACAATTTTTAAAGGTTATATTCCATTGATAGTTATTATAAAATATTGGCTATATTCCCTGTGCTGTGCCATATATATTTGTAGCTTATTTATTTTATTCATGGAGTTTGTACCTCTTAACCCCTTATCCCTTTCTTGCCCCTCCCTGCTTGCCTCTCCCCACTGATAACCATTAGTTTTCTGTATCTGTGAATCTCTTTTTTGTTATATTCACTACTTTTATTTTTTAGATCCCACATATAAATGTTATCATACAGTATTTGTCTTTCTCCATCTGACTTATTTCACTTAGCAACAATACCCTTCAAGTCCATCCTTGTTGTTGCAAATGGCAAAATTTCAAAACTACTTTCTTTTTATGGCTGTGTAGTATTCCATTATGTGTATGTGTGTGTGTATCTCACATCTTCTTTATCCAGTCATCTTTTGATGGACACTTAGGTTGCTTTCGTACCCTGGCAGTTGTAAATAATGCTGCTGTTTATGTTACCTGTATCTTTTCAAATTAGTGTTTTTGTTTCTTTAGTGTATGTAGCCAGAAGTGGACTTGCTGGGTCATATGTAGTTGTATTTTTAGTTCTTTTGGAAACCTTCATGCTGTTTTGCACAGCGGCTGCACCAACTTACATTCCCTTTTCTCTACATCCTCACCAACATTTGTTCTTTGTGTTCTTTTATATGATAGCCGTTCTGACATGTGTGAGGTAATAACTCATTGTGGTTTTAATTTGCTTTTCTCTGTTGATTAACAACGTTGAACATCTTTTCATGTGCCTGTTGGCCATCTGCATGTCTTCTTTGGAAAAATGTCTGTTCAGATCTGCCCATTTTTTTAAATGAGTAGTTTGGTTTTTTGATATTGTATGAGCTGTTTATATATTTTAGACAGTAACCCTTTACTGATCATATCATTTGCAAATATTTTCTCCCATTCAATAGGTTGTCTTTTTGTTTTGTCAGTGATTTCCTTTGTGCAAAAGCTTTTAAATTTAATTAGGTCCCATTTGTTTATTTTTGCTTTTAATGCCTTTGCTTTAGGAGACAGATTCTCCCCCAAAATTTATTGCTAGAATTAATGTCAAAGAGTGTTTAACCTATGTTTTCTTCTAGGAGTTTTATGGTTTCTAGTCTTAAGCTTAGGTCTTTAATCCATGTTTAGTTTATTTTCATATATGATGTTAGAGAATGTTCTAGTTTCATTCTTTTATGTGTAGCTGTCCAGTTTCCCAGCACCACTTATTGAAGATACTGTCCTTTCTCCATTGGATATTCTTGCCTCCTTTGTCATAGATTAATTGACCATAAGTTCATGGCTTATTTATGGGCCCTCTGTTAAATTCCTTTGATCAGTGTGTCTGTTTCTGTGCCAGTACCATACTGTTTTGGTTACTGTAGTTTTGTAGTACAGTCTGAAGTCAGAGAGTTTGATCCTTCTAGCTCTGTTCGTTCTAAAGATTGTTTTGGCTATTCAGGATAGTTCATGTTTCCATACAAATTTTAAAATTATTCTAGTTCTGTGAAAAATGCCATTGGTATTTTGATAGGGATTGCATTGAGTCTCTAGATTGCCTTGGGTAGTATGGTCATTTTAACAATATTGATTCTTCCAATCCATGAACATTGTGTATCTTTCCATCTCTTCAATTTCTTTCATCAGTATCTTATTAGTTTTCCCAGTACAGGTCTTTGTACAGGTCTTTTACCTCCTTAAGTGGGTTTATTCCTAGGTATTTTATTCTTTTTGATGTGACTGTAAATGAAATTTTCCCCTTAATTTCTCTCTTTGAGAGTTCATTGATGGTGTATAGAAATGCAATGGATTTCTGTATATTAATTTTATTCCTTGAAACTTTGCCACATTCATTGATGAGCCCTAGTGGTTTTCTGGTGGAATCCTTAGGATTTTCTGTGTAGAATATCATGTCATCTGCAAACAGTGATAGTTTTACTTACTCTTTTACAATTTGGATTTCATCTATTTCTTTTTTCTTGTCTGATTGCTGTGGGTAGGACTTCTAATATGGTGTTGAATCAAAGTGTTGAGGGTAAGCATTTTAGTTTTCTTCCTGATCTTAGAAGAAGTACTTTCAGCTTTTCACTATTGAATGTGATGTTAGCTGTAAGCTGGTCATATATGGACTTTATTATATTGAGTTATGTTCCCTCTAAACCAAATTTCTGGAGAGGTTTAATCATAAATGGATGTTGAATATTGTCAAAAGCTTTTTCTGCATCTTTTGAGATAATGATATAGTTTTTATTCTTCGGTTTGTTAATGTGACATATCATATTGATCAGTTTGTGGATATTGAAAAAAATCCTTCTATCCCTGGAATAAATCCCACTTGATCGTGGTATATGATCCTTTTGATGTGTTGTTGGATTCAGTTTGCTGATATTTTGTTGAGGATTTTTGCAACTGCGTTCATCAGCGATACTGACTTGTAATTTCCCTTTTTATGTGATACATTTATCTGACTTTGTTATCAAAATGATGCTGGCCTCAGAGAATGAGTTTGGAAGCACTCCTTCCTCTGCAATTTTTTGGAATAGTTAGAGAAGGATGGGTTTTAGCTCTTCTCTAAATGTTTGGTAGAATTCACCTGTGAAGCATTTGGTCCTAAACTTCTGTTTGTTGGGAGGTTTATTATTAGTATTATTAATTATCATTATTATTATCATTATTATTACAGATTCAATTTCGTTACTGGTAATTGGTATGTTCATATTTTCTATTTCTTCCTGGTTCCATTTTGGGAGAGTATATACTTCTTGCAATTTGTCCATTTCTTCTAGGTTGTCCACTTATTTGAGTATAGTGGTTCATAGTCTGTCAGTTCTTTATGGGGTTTTAGCAGTCCTCTTTGATGGTCTTTTGGGCATGGAGCTCCTGGAAAGGACAGAGATCTTATAAAACTGAGGAGCAGGCAGTACTGGCACAGAACCACGGAGGGGGTAGGAATTAGGGAAGCAGAGAGGAGAAAAGAGAGAATTCCAGTTTGAAAAAGCAGAGCCTAGGTAAATCTTCCCTTTTCCCTAAAAATGTATTCTGACTTCATTACTAAGTCCTTATGTCCTTCAAATAATACAGAGAGACATGTACTGTGTTTTCCTTTAAAATGCCCATATCATTTGATCTGTTAAAATCATTAAGCGTGTACTAGATTTTAATGAATTATATCTGGATCTTGCCTCTATATCCTTCTAACCTACCCATGCTTTTTAAATGATTAAGAAAACTTTATTCCTTATTCTTAGGGGTCAGAAACCAAAAAACCAAAAAACAACAACAACAAAAAAACAGACAACCCCCTTTAGAGTCTAATCTTAAAACATTCAAAGCTGTATCTTTCCTTCCTCTAAAATGCTTCACAAGCACTTAACCTATTTTATTAACTTCAATGGAGATATAGACAATGTACCATATTACATGTTTCAAATGTACAACATAGTGATGCAGAATTTTTAAAGGTTATACTCCATTTATAGTTATTATAAAATATTGGCTATCTTTTACGTGCTTTATTTTATATTTATATTTTAAGTGCTTCACAAGCACTTAACCTTTAAATGAAAATACTCTCAATTTAGTGTCGATCATCTTATTATGTATTGGTTTTCAATATTTCATCTCTCACAATGATCACTTACTAGTAACCAACTTCAGGAATTAGTATATATTTTAATGTGTCAAATATAATAGAAAAAGAAGAGAGAGAGTCTGAAGTGCCTTTGGCTTCGTCTTGGCTTTTTTTGCCTGTGTCTGGGGCAACCTTGGTGGTCTAGCAATACCGTGTATGTGTCTTCTGGTTGGACAATAAATGACACTGGGGATTTGTCAGTGACCTGTCTCCTTTATGCACTGCCGGTCTCCAGTGTCATCGTTAATGAGTCTTCAGGTCTCCCATTTGTCTGCTCGAATGCATCCTGGCTAAGCCAAGTGAGTAAGTCGGAGTGGGCAAGCTGCCTGGCCACCAAGTGTGCAACTGTGCCGAGACAGTCGGAGGGCAGCCCTCTGCTTTGATCGTGGGGAGAAGTTTAATTCTAACAGGCCACGTGGGAGACTGGGCCCTTTGGGGTGCGGAGCAGACCTCAGGGCACAGCAGGGGAGCTGCTCTCCCCCTGGTTTGCACTGGTTCCAGTGTTTCTTAGTTCAAAACCGTGAGGCTCAGAGGCCAAGAGCACTTGCCTCACAGTTTGCTTCGTCTTTCCCCAGGAGTTTCTCTGTGAATTCTCACCGTGGGTGGTAGAACTTCAGCAAGGGAACAAAAATCATTATTATCTCTTTGTTCCAAACAGGAGATTTGCACTGGGGTGTATTTGCATAAATATAGTGCGTAGAATTTGTAGCACATAATCCCTGGCCATGACTTTCTTGCTCTGCTGGCTGTGACATGTTTCCCAACCAATTTTACAAAGTCATAAAAGCAACAAATAATATATATGAGGCCACTTGCTAGTGCCAGGCATTCTGCAGACTGCTTTACATGCATTATCTCACTAAATTCTCATATGCCTATGATCATGGAGGGGTTTGGCAAATGAGAAAAGCCACAGCCCACCTGGGCTCAGGTAGGTCTCGATCCATCCACGAGCCCTTTACCACAGCATTATGTGGCCTCTTAAATCTGAGCAGTTTGGTGGAGCCCAGGGGCTCTGTCCGCACAGCCAGGACAAAGGGGGAGCCACAATGATCAACCCCTGTAACTCAGGCAGAGGTGGAGATTTCGCTTATGTAATTGGGAAAAGAAGCTCTGCCTTGGGCTTTGCTTTGGCTAGGGAGAAGAAACTTTGAAGAAGTTCCCTTATGTGTTCTTACCAAAATGCAGGCATGCCTCAGCATCTATTATTTGTGTTCATGAAACATAGTGCTCTATAAGTGGAATGGAATTGTTGGAACTGGAAGTGTGGTAGAGGGCTAGTTAAGGGGTTCAAAAGACTCTCCTAATTTGTATTGTGAGACTAAATGTGGCTACCTGTGTTTTCAGATTCGGCTGGAAATCATCAGAAAAGTTTACATTGTCATGAAAGTTCTTGGAAAAATGCTAGTTCTTGAAAGCAGACCTCTTCCAAAGGGTGTCTGACCCGTCTCCTGTTTCTAGGCCTGCCCTCAGAACTACTCAATCAGGAGAATCATCTTTGCTACCCTTGCTTATGGCTTACAGATTGAAGTGGTGGATTTTTTTTTTTTTTTTTTTTTTTTTGGTTGGGATGTGGAGGGTCTTTAAAATACACTGGGCCCTTTCAAACCGGCTTGGGACAGTCACAGTGTTTGCAGAGTAGAGAGACTGGGACCCCTTGGTGTACCTCTCCTGGGAAGGAAGGCAAAGAATGGAGAGACGTGGAGGTCATATTGCACTGCTCGAAAGCCCACTCTGAGTCTGGGTCAACATTGCTAATTCTTTTCTGCCTTCCTCCATGTAAGAATCTAGTTAGGGTGAGGAGATCTGGTGCTTTAGCCAGATATGCATGGTGCTCTCTGGAAAAACTTGGGGATGAGCAAATAAACCTGCATGATGATTCAGAGGGATTAAGATAAATACACAAATATAATTAAAAGCAAAACATAAGTGCTCTGTGGAAGGTATATATTTGAAAGATGCAAAAACTTTGGATTGGAAAGGCTTTATGATGGTAGCAGCATCTCAGAGAAAGGTTTTTTAGGATGAACAGGACTTTGTCAAATGCAGTGGAAGGTATGGGATGAGAGCAGAATAGGCAGAGAACCACCTGACTGAAGGCATGGAATTGGGAGCACTTGTTGATATTAATTTGGAAACACTGCATAATTTTGGTTTCATTGGGCAAATACATGTGGAAAATAGAGCTGAATAATAGAATGGTACCATAATGGAAAAGGCCTTAAATCTCAGGCCTGGGAGTTTAAATTTAGTTGAATTAGCAACGAGAACCCATTAATAGTTTCATCTTTCTTTTGTACCTTTCCCCCATTGTTTTCAGTGGATGGTCTTGTCTTATAATTACAGTGACCTGGAGAACAATGAACAAGTTTCAGAGTTAGCTTTTGACCTCTTCTCCCTTCAAACAGAGCAATAAAACAGTACTTTCCACCCTTCCCCATCTCGGTAAATGGCACGTCCAGCCACGCATGTGCCCCCTCACCCTCAACCTTACCTGGACTGTGTCGTCAGCCAGCCCTGTTCATCCTGCCTGCAGGACACATTCCAGTTCTGTCTGCTCTGTCCCCCCACCTCTCTGATACCACTGTAGCCTGAAGTCACCACTTGGAGAGTAGAATAGTGGTGAAAAGTGGGTGCTTATCATTTGGCCACAGGCCCATCTCCTAGGAAAGAGGTAAAGGGAAATCCGATAATAGTAGACAATTATTAGTAGTCATTGGAGAGAGGACAGATACACTGACAAATAAAGGTGAAAATGTAAGGGGGGAAAAGGAATGTTTTGAAATGAAGGTTTGGCTGATTTTAAGGAATTTGTTCCAAGTCAAATAGATCATTAAAAAAAGAAAGAAAGGAAGGGAAGGAAACGAAGGGAAAGAAAAAGAAAAAAGGAAGGAAGGAAAGAAGGAAGGAAGGTAGGAAGGAAGGGGAAGGGCAAGGGCAGGGAAGGGAGAAAGAAAATCTTTGCATCCCAATGGACAGGGTTTCCTAGACAGCACTGGAATGCTTATCAGAATAGCTAATCACAGATATTCAAAAGAGAGTATCAAAAATTTTAAGAAAGTAACAGCGTCGATAGGAAGAGCCCGAACTTAGACCCTGGTGTCCTGTGATCTGCCTCATGGTCCCAGGCAGGAATCCTGGTAGCGCATTCTGAGAACGTAGCTTGCCAGAGTTTCCTCACATCATGCTTTCATCTTCAACACAGTTGACTGTCTCCCAGAGTTAGCTAGGATTCCAGCAATCCAGCTGGCAATACCACAAGAAAAACTGTCATTTCGAGGGACCCTTAAGTGACCTCTTTGGCATTTTCTGTGCTTCAGGGCTGACGGGCCTGTGGATTGCCTACATAGTAAACATTCAGGAATGCTAGTTTTGAAAACACCAAGTTCTTTTTGCTTTTCTTTTTTTTTTAATTGAAGTATAGTCGACTTACAGCGTTGTTTTAATTTCTGATGTACAGCCTAGTGATTCAGGTATACATATATTCCTTTTCATATTCTTTCTCATTATAGACTGTTGCAAGGTATTGAATATAGTTCCCTGTGCTCTACAGTGGGACCTTGTTTATCTATTTTATATATAGTAGTTACTATAACACAAAGTTCTTGTATACGAATTTCCCAACATAAATTAAGGCATCCTTTCTAACGGTCTTCTTCCAAACTGCCTTACCTTTTGCTTATGTAAATACCTTCAGGAATATACCTTTATTTTTTGAAGCAGGTGTCATGATTTCTGTATGGTGAAAATACAGTGCTTTAATATATTCTCTTCGACAAAGACATGTCTGTAACTTCTAGCCATGATCAATGAGCAGAAGTGATCACGATTCAGTTCTAGCTTTGGAGAAACGGAGCGTTTCTTTCCCCAGTGCATTGCTGCCTCTGGCACAGACATGCAGAAACCTCAGGGAAATGCGTCTTGCCTTTTGTGATGGTGAACTGTGGATTATTGTGGTTTCCATATCACCAAGTGAGAACTAAGTTGAGGGGTCTTGATTATCAAAAAAGCAACTGATTGTAAATTCTAGGTATTCTGTCTGAAGTTAATCACATAAATTGATTTCACATGTGTTAATGGAGTATTACTGGGAAGGGTAGATGAACAGGAGTGGAGAGAGATTCAGTCCTCTCTAACCTGGAGTTAGTTCTCATGCTGGGACGTAGGTGTCACCTTGAGGAATCACCAGTTTGGTGGTTCCAGGCCCTGGAATTCCTGCAAAATCTGTTTCAATCTCTACTTTTGAGTATGAGTCTGAAGAGGGTCTGAGCCTTTAATTCCCTAGGACTAGTCCCTAGGTAGTTTTTGCCTCTCTTTATTTTTGAGAGACCCAAAGCAGCGTAACTTACCTGTCCCAAGTCAGAGGTTTTGCTGCTCTTAAAAAAAAAAAAAAAAAAAAAGTTCGAGGTGATGCATTTCCCTATTCTTAAAAAAAAAAGTGTAGAGTGAGCTAATTATTTTTCTTTGTTTTTGCTTTTTCTCCTGTAATTTGGATAACCGGCGATTGTTAAGAATTTTGCACTGTTAATACCCAAGTGCAGAGCACAGAGCACAAGTTCAGCAAATCCGAGTCCTTGAGAAAGTCTAATGGCCACCTTCTCTTCACAGCAAGTGAGAAGCAGATGGCGGTGGTGTGTAAGGAGTCGCCGAAGGAGTATCTGCAGCCGTTCAAGGACAGACTTGAAGAGTTCTTCCAGAAAGGTAGGAGCCGTGTCAGCTGTATGTGCGGGACACTCTGAAACGCCCTTCCTTCCCCAATCTTTCTCTGAGACCCACCCACGTGCATCCTGTCTGAGCACCGGCAGCTCCAGTGCTTCCATCAGCCCATCTTCCCAGGGCGGATATGCACTCAGGGTGGATGGAGTTGTCCTGCAGCCTTTAAATCACCTTTCAAATCTGCTTTCATATTTTAAATCCTTCAACATTACTCCTGCTCTTGTAAATTGTGTGAGGGAAGGCTTTCCCTTTGTCTTTTCATGGATCCCAAGGGGATCCTCGGTGCATGTTAACTGACAGGCGACGTCCATACAAGGCATGTGCAGTTGTGCAGGCGGACGGTGCTTTTCTGGCTTTACGAGTATAGCAACTGGGAAACTTGTGTTGCATTTTCTATTCCTTTTCAGAAAGGAAAATTGGGGCCAGGTGAATGTCACACATCCAGTCACTTGGCACCCATCAGCGCCATGGGGTTCGCAGATGGAAGTGATATGCAGGAGACCCAGTACTTATTTGAAAATCTTACCAAGTTTTGTTCCTTCCTCCATGGTTTTGGCAGGAATAGGGAACTATTGTTGATCACTGGTAGTGAACGTGAATATTTAATGCCTTTTGGATATTTCCTATCCTGATTTCTCAACTTGAGTCTAAGATGTGAAACAAAAATAAATGTGGGTCACAATTTCTAGGTATAAGATAAATAAGTCATGGGGATGTTATATACAGGCTGGTGACGCTAGTTAACAATACTGTATTGTGTATTTGAAGGTTGCTAAGAGAGTAGATCTTAAAAGTTCTCATCCCAAGAGAAAAAATTTGTTTAACTGTTCATGGTGACGGATGTTAACTAGACTTATTGTGATGGCCAGTTCACAATATATATACATATATTGAACCATTATGTTGTACACCTGAAACTAATACAATATTATATGTCAATTACATCTCAATAAAGGGGAAAAGAAGTGTTGGGTAGTCAGAGGGCTCTTCTGTTTTTGCTAGTAAGTCAGAGGAAATGCACATAGGAGTCTTTGGGGGTATATCAACATGCTGTTTTTATTTGTTAATAAGGCCACATGATACCACACCATCAACCAAAGGATTATTAAGCAGGGTAAGTCCATAAAGTATGGCCAAGGCACCTTGGGAGTTGGCGGGGAAATTGTCAGTCAGTGAGTCAGAGGAACTTCATTCCAGCTGGTCCCTTGGTGCAGAGATCACTGCTCCCCCGTCCTGGATGAGGGCTCATTTGTGTTGAGGCAGAGCTCACAGTTCAACCTTGGCCACGGCTGAACTTCAGATACGATGGAAGTAACGGAAGTAACGTCATCAGGCAAGGTATCATTTAGAGAGCACACAGTGATACCAGCACTTACGGGGTCTGTGACTAAAATTAGGTGGGCTCTGTGTATGACTTATTAAACTAGATGGATTGCTTTATGATTATGTCCTATAAATATAACCAAGATGGCCTGAAGAACAGCATGAAGTATTTCCCTTTGCTGACCCCCAATTTATACTTCTGAGATATGTATAACTAACTTGAAATTAGGCTCATGTGTAATTAGATTCCATTTCTATTTTTAATTGCTATTGTTCTATATCTAGGAAATTCTGCAATGTGTCTATCTGGGTACTATCTGCCTTATGCTGTAATGGCCTTGTAATCCTTTCTCTTTCAGCATTTTAAAACACCTGTATTGTGAACTTTATTCTTTTTGTGGGAAAAAAAAGATAAGTATGAATAGATTTAGAACATTGAAATTCCTCTTCCATGCCTTGGAAAAGGCATTTATAGAACACTGTTTGGAGTTACGTGTAAACTTCTCTACAAGGTTTCCAAAAAATTGTTGATCTCTTCTGAGAAGAGGTAATTGAAGTTGAGGCAAACTGGACTTCGTGTCCCAGAGGCAGGGATGTGGCCCCAGTAAGCTGTCCTGAGAAAGCCCTAGATCAGTGGTTCTCAGCCCTGGCCGCACACTAGAGTCACCTGGGGGAGATTTTTTTTAAGATTTCAACACCTCCACCAAATTCCAGACCTACCACCAGCATCTCTGAGTGTGGGTCCAGGCATCACCATTTTTCCTTATTCCCCTGGTGATTCCAGGGTGCAGCCCAGGTAGAGAACCACTATTCTCAAGCTCAGTTCACCTTTTAATGTATATTCAAAGATATTTCTTCAGAGCCTGCTATGTATCAGGCACTGTGATAGACACTGGGACTCCTAAAATGAATCATATACTCCTTGTATATGGTCCTTGTATACATCCCTCCCCTAAGGACTGTCCTATTGGGGAAAAGTCTACAATTGAATAAAGGAGTCACCTCTCCTTTACCCAACAGAGTGAAAGGAAGATGGAAAGGACATAGGAATAATCTCAAATTATGATTAAGACCAAGTTAACCAAAAGGAGACACAAAAAGGATTCGAAGGACAATTACCATTCTATAAAGAATTTTAAATTTTAAGTCAGTCTGAAACATTCCCAGGTATTGTGTGGTGAAAGGAGCCACTGTTGAAATACCTGTGACTACTGACTCATTACTGAACTTAGCTGGTCAAAGAACAGTCTAGAATTGTGCTACCCGGTAGGGCAGGCATGAGCCACACACAGCCACTGAGCAGCTGAAATGTGGCTAATCCAAACTGAGGTGTGCTGTGCAGAACAAACACACACCGGATTTTGAAGGCAGAACCAAGAAAATATAAAATACTTCATTTCTGCTTTTTTATATTGGTTACATGGTAAAATAACATTTTTAATATATTGGGTTAAATGAGCAAAATATGTTATTAATGTTAGTTAACCTGTTTCTTTTCACTTTTAAGCATGGCTACTAGAACATTTAATATCGTATCTGTCACTTGCATTATATTTCTGTTGGACAGGGCTGTCTAGAAGTACTGTCCCTTGGCCTCCCCCATCTCATCCCCTCATTCTCCTCTGCATGTTACTGCTCTACCATTGCAACTTGAACCCTGGGTTATTGGAAGGCAGTATCATGAGCTAGCCCTCCCCACTTTTGCTCTGGGTCTGGTCGTCGTTTGGCTCTCAGGCGTGGGTGCTTAACTGAAGGAGGTGACAGCATGCTACTCCATCAGGCTGCTCCTCTGTGGTTCAGGGGGTGGGGGCCTTTCCAAGTTGCAGTGTATCCCAATGCAATATCCCTTGGCTACTATGGAGTTCCAAGTAGTGGTCCCTTTTTTTTGGAGATGATTCACTGATTCATAGAAACTGTAGGATTTCCCGTCTACTATAAATATGCTTCCATCCTAGATAATCAAGTTTTATCATACAGTTTAAGTATAGTATCTCATCTAAGGCGCCATTCATTTATAAGAAATGCCATTATTCCAAGTACTACTAAGAAAGAAAAATTGCTGCCAATTAAATCATGGCATGTCAGATTATTAGATGTACCCCAGTATCAGTGGTGATGAAATATAAAAATTCCATCAATTTTAAATGGATGTAATGCAGTGCTATAATTAGACATACAGGCTCAGAGAGGAGGAATGACTGACACTTCCAGGAAGTCAGAGAAGACTTTGAGCAAAGGAGAAGTTTTTGTTCAGATCTGAGTGGAAAAAAAAAAAAACCAAACCAAAGATGATGACATTGACAGTGGTGACAATGATTGCTCACGTTTGGTGGTTGCTTCTATATGCCTGGCACCATGGGGAGCCGATCATTTTCCTTAGTCTTCATCCAACCATCTGAAGTAAACACTTTTATCACCCCGTTGTACCGATGAGGACACTGAAGATTAGGAATTCTCAGCAGGCAAGTTATGAAGGGAATTCCAGGTAGAGGAAAACACTGCAAATCTCAGGATGAAAGGCGTGATGTGTTTTAGGGGAGTGGTAAGAGACTTGGTGTGGCTCTAGGGCACATGGAAGGAACACAAGACCCAGAAGGAGAGGAGGGTCACAGTATGACTTGCTGAAGAATTCGAACTTTCTCTTAGAGGCATCCAAGAGCCTTTGAAAAATAGTGTGGGTGGGAGTGACAAGGTTTTGTTGGGTTGGTTTGTTTTGATGTTGGTGTGTTGGGATCATTTTGCTTTTTGTTGTTGTTAGTAAATATATTACAACTAAGAACAACATAAAAAAGAGTTGGAATAGTGAGACTGGAAGCCAGCCTGTGGAGCTCTTCCACAGCAGTCCAGGCAAAGGACGGTTAAGAACTTGAGCAAAAGCAATCCCCGTAAAAATAAGAAAGAGCTGGGGGGAACACACTGATAAAGCTGGTAGGAGTTCCAGGACTAGGTAACCTAGGGGAAGTACAAAAACAGAGGAGAAAAGGGTAATTATCCTTTCTCATGCTCAAATAACTGGCTGGACACTGTCGTGGAGGACATATTTGGGATGGAAAACAATGACAAAATTTGCACATGCTGATTGGATAAACGTTTGAGACACACGGGTAGAATATTGGCCTCATAGGAGAGCACCGGGTGAGACTTGAGAGGGTGACAGGAACGAATGAGACAGCCCAGAGAGGGGCTGGAGAAAGAGAAGGTCCTGAAATATCAGAGTACCTGAGCACAGGGTGTAATATAATAACCATAATTGAGGAAGGATGCTTCTGTACTTCCACAGTACTTGAGTATTTGGTAGGAAAGCCCGTTTTCTACTAGAGGGTCTTATCACTCAAAGTCTTAAGCAATTGCATTCTTTGTGCCTGAGGAGTCACACACACGTGTTGTGACTCAGTTGATTCATGGTTAGGCTAATTTTCATTTGAGCTGCAGCTCAGTTCTTCTAACCATCGTGATGAATTAATTTTCCTTTGTAAATCATATCCTGTTGCCACACTCAAGTGGAGATGATGTGTCCATCCTTGGGTCTTTTATCATCCTTCCCGTCTCAGAATAGTGTTACTTGACACAACTCTGGTCCTTGATCTTAACTAATTTCATTTCCTGTGCAGAATCGAAAGTCATTTTTATGGGACCTCTTTTCAGAGTTGCAATCTCCATGGCATCTGAACCCTATTCTTTACGTGGTTTTTCTTTTCCACGGTAGGCTCTTATTGATTCCAGTTTACAGCTCCGTTCAGCGTGACCTTGTGCAGACATTATGTGAGCCCGTGATTTCCCACCCTCAGATCAAACATGGTCATAATGATACGGCCTTCAAAAATGTGATGCTCGCATTAAAAGTCTCCATAAACATGGCAGGGATCCTGTAATTGAAAGAAGGCGCAGAACAACTGATTAGATCCTGGGTATAGATCTTTAGGGTGGTCTTTTCATGCTGTTAAATTGGTCATTTGTATTTATAGCCTTGGCAGGGAGGGCTGGAACCTACACTGGTGCTCATACCAGCCCCCTCCCACCCTTGGCCTTTTCTCATTCTCCGTTAGTTTTACCTGGCATCATTGAGCAGCCCCGAATCAAAGCAAATCTGAATGAGCCATGCTAGTCTTCCTTTGTCCAGCTATCTTCTAAGGGTCCTTGACCAGCTGGGATGAAAGATATTCTAATGTCAAGAACTGTTTTCTAGTAAAAAGTGAGTAGATAAATTTACAAAGCTTAGAAGAAAACCTCTGATTTCACACATTGAATACAAAGAGAATTATCTGCATAGCTGTGTACCCCTGATAGCTGGAACTGTCTGGACCTATTCATTTTCTCATCTTGACATGATACAGGCTTAGCCTGGTCCATAATAGGTGTTAATAATCATTTTTTGAATTAATGAACAAAGAGCCTCAGGCTTCCCTCTCCCCCACATGGGTTTCCTATTTAAATCCTTTTAGTGTTGTGTAAATCATGCCAGAATCTGGTAAGATGCATTTTTGGTCTACAATGCATGCCTGTGGTCAGGTCCCCTCGATATCAAGACATCTATCTATTTTGAAGATATGTGTATAATCCATTCTTAATAAATATTTAGCTCAGATTAGATTTAGCTCAGATTCAGTTGATAACTGAACCCTAGTAAACAGGAGAATAGGAGTAGTTATTAGATAATCACTTCAACCCCCAGAATGTAGAAAGAAAACCATCTGAGTCACCGTATTCAAGCTTTTAGGTTACAGCGATCTGGACAGTGTGACCTGTGGAAGGAACTGATTCTTACATTCTTTAGAGCTTGTGGAAGGACAAACTATGACTGGGGGAACACACATTCTGCATGGGCCAAAGTGAGTTCTTGTGTACGTCACTATTCTAAAAAGAACCAGCCGGGATGCCTCCAAAGAACATCAAATGGCCAAGAATTAAGATAATCAGTTGTGATTTCCAGGTCACTGAAGTAACAGAGCATTAATCCTTGCAAGGTGAGAAAAGCTATCTTATCAACTGTCTATGGTGTTTGCGATAAAATTTTTTCTCTCAAGATTGCTTCCCCTTTTAGGGCTTCCCCATTGTGGTCTCATTTGGGGTCCCTTGGCCTGCTGAACCTAGCCCTTTAGGTTTAATTTCCAAAGAACTGGAAATTAAATGTTCCCACTCACAGCTTCTTTCCCTCCTGTGGGTGTCAGATTGGATGGCTTAGAAAGACTTTCGAGGGCCTCCTGTACTTTCCTTCCCTCATGAATGGAGAGCCAGCTCTATGAGCTAGTACCCTGCTTTCTTTCCTTGGGGTCCTCCTCCTCTACATCCCTTCCCAACAGCCCCAGACAGTAAGATCCTGCCCACACATACGCGCGCACACATACCCCCTCAAGTTATTTCTCCTGGACTTACATTGCCTCTGTTCATGTTGCTCATGGTTCTGTCACTCTCTTGTGATGTCTGTAACTGAAGTGTCCATGAAGAGACCTCTTGCTCTAAAATGGACAATGTTCTGTCCTTTCTTCATCCTTTGTTCCCTGTTGCCTTACAATCCTGTTCTCCATTTCATTTGGGTCCTCTTACTTCTTCATTACACAGACGTCTTAGGTGTTTTGATGGGCTCTTTCCTAAACAGACAGGATGAGAGTAAGGATCGACCTCTCAGATTACCCCAGCACACAACGTCTTCTAAACCTAACACTAGTATGGGTCCAGTCATCAGTCGTTTCCACCTCAAGACCATTATCAGGATCTAATCTCTCCCATGGGTGTTTGGATCTGAAACCTTAACTCTAATTTTTGAAAGAAAGGCTTTGTTTCCTGTCTTTAAACAATGTCTCTGAACTACATACAGGTGAAAGAGAGATGGTGGTGGTTGGGTTTGGAGGGAAGTGTAGGGTATGGATTGATAACTCTATCTGGGTCTTGTCTAGCGCAGCAGAGATTCAGAAACACACACACGAACTCGGCAACAGCTCCGAGCTTATGAGACAGAGATGCTTTAGTGGAACACGGATGGTTCCTTAACATTGTTATCACTTTGAGTAGGGACTTTAACCACGTAAGCAGTAAAGTATTACTAGGGCCCATCTCATGGTGGTGGAGTTGGTGTCAATGTGATGCCTTCTTTTCCCTTTCTTTGTGGCAGAATCCAAGATCCCTTTGAGATTATGGGGCCACAACTACAATGACCCTTTTCCCATGAGGAGAAACATCCCAGGTAGAAGCAGTGGATGGGGCCAAGTGAGCCAGGCTCTTTCTTCCTATGTACAGACCATCTTGTCCACTTGTAAATTCTCTTTCCATATTTCATTGGCTTGTTTTATAAAACCTTGAAGTAGACTAAATTGTGTCCCCGAGAAGCAGGGTTTTAGTGACTTCTGAAGTTTTAGTCATCATACCGAGATAGAATCGTGCTATTTAATCTTCCTATCAGGGCTACATGTACACTTTTCAGTTAAAATTATTTGGGTTTTGTTTTTTTTTTAACTATTCAGAATGTAGCAGAGCACTGTGCTTGAAGTTAGAAGACCTAGGTTGGAACCCTGGCTTCACCACTTCTGTGTGTGATTCGGGGCAAGTTTTTAAAATTTCTCTTAGCCTTTTTTTCCTTTTCTGTAAAATGGGAATAGTAATATTTCCTGCATAGTGTCAATATGAAGATCACGTGAGGTCATGTGAAACTACCATGTGAACTATAAGGCATTGATAAAATACAGTGTCTTATTTTTAGAGTGTGGTTATTGTCCCACCATCTCCCTCCATGAGAAATACCAATTGGTTGAAATTTTCCCTTGGGTTTCAGTGCAGACAGGGATTTGGGAGGATTCTTCTTTTGGTCTGATGGTTTTCTTTACTAGTATACTTGTGTTCCTTTCTTTTTAGTTTTTGTGTATCTACTGTAGGTTTTGTGGTTACCACAGGATTCATCATATATGTTGAGTTATAAATATATCTACTTGTTTAAAACTGGTAGTCATTTAAGTTCAAACACATTCTAACAGATCTACATTTTTTTACTCCCCTCCCCCACATTTTGTGTTTTTGATGTTATAATTTACATCTTCATGTTTACCCCTTAATTGGTTGTTATAATTATAGTTGTTTTTGAATTTTTTGTCTTTCACTCTTTGTACTGGCTTAAGAGGTTGGTCCTCAGGTCTTACTATATATTTGCCTTTCCTAGTGGAATATTTTTCTTTCCGGTGGATTATTTCTTTTCCACTTAGAAAAGACCCTTCAACATTTGTTTCAGGATAGGGTTAGCACTGGTGAACTCCTTTAGTTTCTGCTTATCTCAGAAGTTCTCCATCTCTCCTTCTGCTCTAAATGATACTCTTGCTGGGTGGCGTATCCTAAGTGACAGGTTTTCGCCTTCAGTGCTCTGAATAAATTGTGTCACTCAGTAATCAGCTGATAGCTTTGAGGATTCCTCCCCCCCCCCTTTTTTTTTTTTTTTTTTTGACTTTTTGTTTTTCTCTTGCTCCTTTTAGAGTTCCCTTTAACTCTTGCCATTTTAATTATGACATGTCTTGGTGTAGCTCTGTTTGGATTCATCTTGTTTGGGACCCTGTGTGCTTCCTGCCCCTGGGTATCTGTTTCCTTCTTCAGGTTTGGGAAGTTTTCAGCCATAATGTCCTCAAATACTTTTTTGATCCTTCTCTCTCCTTCTGGGACCCTTATCGTGTCAATGTTGGTTTGCTTAATGTTCTCCCAGAGATCTCCTAAACTGTTCTCATTTTTTAACATTTGTTTTTCTTTCTGCTGTTCTGATTAGATGATTTTCATTATTCTATCTTCCAGATCACTTAGGTGTTCTTCTGTATCATTTAGTCTGTTACTCATTCCATCTAGTGTGACTTTTTTAATTCAGCTGTTGAATTCTTCATTTCTGATTGGGTCTTTTTTATATTTTCTAGTTCCTTCCTAAAATTTTCATGGTGTGCATCTGTTCCCTAACATTTTTTATTACCAAGGCTTTGAATTCTTTTTCTGGTAAATTGTTTATTTCTGTTTCATTGTTTATTTTTTCAGGGATTTTTCTCTTGCTTTTTCAATCTAGAGCAATTTCTCTGCCTTTTCTGTCTGTGAGAATTTTTGTGAGACAGGTACCTATTACAGTTTTGAAGGTGTGTTCTTATGTGAGAGCATCCTTTACAGACTGCATGTGCCAGATGCCTTTGGTGGGAGAGCTGGATCTGACCTGGAGACAAGTCATATCTTTCCCCAGGGTGTGCTGGCAGCTATCACCTTGAGTAGGGGGTGAGGCTGGGGATGGAGGGGCTAGAGCTGGAGCTGGAAGTGAGGCAGGACTTCCCCTCTGCTCAGTGGTCATCACCACCCTATTGGTGGCAAGATCTGGTCCCAATGTAGCTGGAGCAGAAGCCCTAAGGGTTGGGCCTGAGCTGGCTTCTTCCCTCTAAGTGTGTGTTTTCCTCTCTCCCTGCACTGGGGCCCTTGCCCCAGAGTGGGGTGCTGAAGCAAGTAGGGTCCATGCAGGCTCTCAGCTCATTGGTCACAGGGGCCTGAGCTGACTCTGATGCTCTGCCTGTGCAGGCACCCACAATTGTTTCCCTCACTACACACAGCACAGCCTTGGGTGCAAGTCCCCTTTGTCCCTCACAGCCAATCACTGACCCCAGTTTCTACCAGCCTGTTGTGGAGCCACACAGCAGGCAGGCTGGGGTCCACAGTTGACTCTGAGCATGTATCATCAGCAGGTGAGCTGAGGTGGAGTGCTGCAGTCAGAGGTCTGGGTGGCTTCTGATGCACTGCTTGAGTAAGTGCCAACAATGGCCACTGCCGGCCCACCCGCCCAGGCTTTGCCACAGGATCAGGTCACCTCTCTGTCGCATGGTCAAGTCTTCTCCCTGGTCATGGCTGCCCCAGATCCAGTGCTGTGCTCCTGTTGTCCCAGCAGGCCTCCAACAAGCCAAGAGGGCTCATCTCCCCCAGTAGGACTCCAGCAGTGGGACAGTCTGTGTTCAGCTTGCTCACTTCCCAGAATGGGTGTCCACCAGTGCAATCTCCCATTTTCTCTGCATTCCTTCTCAAGAGCACAGGTCCCAAGCCAATCACTTTTCTTCCCTTCCTACGCAATTACACATGTTATCTTTCTTTCAGCCTTGGTTGTACAAGAGTCCTTCTGCCAGTTTCCAGTTAGTTTTCAATGAGGATTGAAATCCACGTGCAGATGTATTTTTGATGTGTTGGGGTGGGGTGGTGAGCTCTGTGTCCTTTTACCCTGCTATTTTGATTGATCTTCAGAAAGCTTCTTGACTTCAACAGTTAAAATGCAGTACTTCATTTAATCTTTGCAGCAGTGATTTGAGGCTGATTTTTTATCCCTAACTTTCCAATTAAGGAAACTGAGTATAAGAATTTCAGTAACTTACTCAAGGTCAGTGTGATCTTAATCCCAGTGTTGGTACGTTAATCCCAACGTTGGTACGTTGCCATTCTAAAAACTTGGGAAATCATTTACTTTTTCTGTGTCCCAAGACTCTGGTGGCTAACTTGAAATAAGACTTCCTCTTACTGTCTAAATGAGAAAAACGTGAGAATAGCAGACTCATCCACCATAGCTTAACCCCAGCAACTCCCATTCCTGGAGTCCTGATAGAGACCCCGTTCTACCTCCCCCAACAGTTAACAAGTTTCATTTGTATTTTGGAAAGAATTGTGGTGACAAGTAGTTAAGTATTTTATGGAATCGGTATTGAGCTCTGCATTCTTGCATAATAGTTGTTTTTCATGATAAATTGCTTTGTGAAATTGCTGCCTCAGCCACGACTTCCTCTTTGGATTCTTGACAACTGTCATTGAGGTTTTCATCAGTGATTGATTGCTATCACATGACTTCTCTCTGAATTACTCAGTTATTGTCTTCATGTTGGAAGAACTTAACACCTATAATGCCTTCTGGGAGTTATTGCACAGAATATGTATTATATAATATGTGGTCTTGCAGATCACGTACAACTCTGGAAAGATCTCTTCATTCTTTCAAAAAATACAGGTCTGTTTCTTCTGTGGGGTTCATTCTGCTCAGGAAGAATTGTGCAGCACTAGTGGGAGCCCAGGACTGAATGAGATAATGTACGTGGAGCACTTAGCACAGAGCCTGGCACTGTATGTATCAGTTACTGTTACATTCTCAGGCATCTTCCCACAATTTTATCAGAAGGTTCAGAGGATGGAGCTCAGAAAGCCAGTCACAGAAGTCTTATTTCCCAACAGTGTGAATAGCTGCTGTTCCAAGTTCAAATGGCAAAAATTAAATAATTACAGTAAAATGTCTTAAGTATCAGGGAGAAAATCATGTTCATCTAGTCATCTCCTCTAAAAGTAAGTCAAAAGCAAAGACTGTAAGCTGGATTTCCCTAAGACCTGAAGCTTCCTTTTTTTGTAGACCATCACATATGCAATTAGAGGAAGAATCTGGGAAGCAGAGTGAACGTAAGTTAAAAGGCACCAGATATGCACGAGCTTTTCTACAGTATTTTTCTGCCATTAAAATTTTAATTTTAAAGTATAATTGTAATTTCTATAATTACATCTTAATGATAGAAAGTATTTGCATAATTCCATCAAAGATGACATACCTTCGTGGCAACCCAAATCAACAGTATTACCACCTAGGGGCCACTGAGTGGAAGTGCAAACACGTGATCCTTGGGACTCACAAACAGTCCAAGTGCCTTGTTTCAGTGGCTAAAAGTGATTGAAAATGACAACGAGTACCACTAGAGCAAACAACTTTAACTATCCTTGATAACTGTTAATTGCCAGAACATTGAAACTCTACTTTCTAGCAGATGGGAGAAAGATGAGACTTTGAAAGGTTGCAAACTGAGGCTAGAGAATGTGATCATTTAATGCCTTAATCATTTTGTTAATCTTTTGAATTGAGAAGAACTGTATCTGCCTTTCTCTTTCTGTGTTTGTGTAAGTTTTATATTGATTCCTACTCTTTTTCTTCAGAAATAAAAACTGTGTATTTGAGTAGATCATAACTGTTTTTAACAGCGGTAAACAGTGGTTTGTGGGTTGGTTTTTTTTTTTTCACTATAGGAAATATATGTCAGTTCATGGCATTTCATAAAATCAGCAAAGGCTAAGTGCTTAGCTTCTTGAAGCGTTGGTCCGTGATAGCACATCCTCGCTCCATCTTAGAGTCTGGCATCAGGACGTTTTTAATTTACCACTTCCCCTCTCTTCCTATCATCTATCGACTTGTTGACATTCAAATTATTCATTGAAATGAACAAACCATCTGCCTGCTGAGCTCATCATCCCATCCCAGTTCCTTCTGAAATAAATGAAATGTGGGATGAGTAATTTTAATGTAATAATTCTAAGGGTGCATAATATATTCAAGTAGGTTGAATGCAGAAATCCACTAAAAATAAAACTATATTTGAAATTGCTATTCCTCCCAGGAGGTTACTGTTCTTCCCTTAATATCTTCCCTTTGGTTTCATGACTCTAGGATTAAGCCTAATTGCTAACATAATATATGTGCGTGATCACTTGCTTTCTTAAACTTAAGCTTCGCTGGCTTTGATTCCTAGTTTGTAGTCATGGCTGTGGCATTAATGGTAATTGGTCTGAGCTTCATGTGGTAAAATAGGTTCCAACATGTTGACAGCAATTAATGGAGCTAGATGGTCCTGGGTGAGATTCAAGGGATGGGTTTGGCACCTCTTTCAAATTGTTTTCTTATTGTTCCTGTTGTAGTCTCCTGGGAGACTGTAGTGGAAAGAGAGCTGGCTTTAGAATTACATAAACCTGAGTTCAAATCCCTTGCCTAACTATCTCACCTTAGGAAACTTATTTCATCCAAACAAGGCTGAGGTCTCTCATCTCAAAGACAGAAGTAATAATACCAGTACCATAAGGTCATTGTCATGATCAAATCAGCAAACACATGTCAGCCACCTAGTACAAGAGCTAACATGGTAATATGCATATATACTTGCTGTCTGCCTCCCCTTATGTTCTCTTGTGTTTTGCTGTGACTTACATTTCTTAAGCAAAGTTAGATTTAGATCCATCTCAGATAATTTGTTTACTGTGAGTCCTTCTTTTCCCATACTAGTACAGATAGAGCTGTGCAAACTGTTCATTAGATATTAAGGTTTTACTCTGTTCCAGGCACACTCTGCTACTTGCTATTGATACAATGATGAGCAAGATGAACACAGTCTTTGCCTCTGGAATTTATATCTGCAAGTGGAGACTGTAGCCTGTTGGCATTAAGAATCCATATGGTGTAGCCTGGTTATCTGTTACTATTTAACCAGCACCTCAAAACTTAGTAGCTTAAAATAACAGTTTATTACTGTCCATCTCAGTTCTGTGGGTTGATTACATTCAACTGGGTGGTTCTTACTCTGGGTTTCCCATGAGGTTTGTGTCAGAAGGTGACTGGATTTGGAATTATCTGATGAGTTAATTCATACACATGTCTGGATCCTGGGCTGGCATGGATGGCACACTTTGTGGGTGGCTGGACATCTCCTCATCCATGCAGTCTCTCCACATGGCTTGGTCCTCCTCACAGCGTAATGGTCTCTGGGTGGTTGGACTTCTTATATAGTGACTGGCGAATCTTTCCGGAGCAGATGTTCCCCCTCAACAAAGGCAGAAATTGCTAATCCTCTTAAAGGCTAGGGATAAGTCATCACGTCACTTTTGGTCAGAGATGTCACAAGCCAGCCCATTTTCAAAAGCATGGAGCAATGCACCCTACCTCTCAATGAAGTGCAGTGCACATCTACCAGGACGGAAAGAATAGATGGTGGCCATCCTGGAGGCAGGTGACCACAGAGTGTAATTGATTGTTCCTCAGTTTCATGTCCCTTGATGTCTTGAGTCTTAACCAATAGGTTCTGGGTTTTATTTGACTTAGTCCTCAAGATTTGTGAAGCTGACCATTAGTGCTTGCCCTCAGAAGAGGGATCAGTGTTGCCTTTAGGGGTCAGGCAAATAGCAAAATAGAAATGTGTTTGCTCTGGTCCTTATAAATTCTTCAGGACAGAAGGTGTTTCCAGGGAGTGAGATTTCATTACTCTCCTCATTCTCTCTCTAAGGAAGTAGTCCTTATTTCTCCGTGTAAACAGCCTCGAAAATAGTGGCCTCGCAGACCCACCTTACCAACCGATTCTCATGTTCATACTCGTCTTTTAGCACATAAACTCCTATTTTGCTGCAGTTTCTACCCCACTTCTCTTACAGTATTCTCTTTGGAATTGGAGCCGTAATGCATCAGTCCCCTGAGAACTCAACATTCCCTGCTCTTGCTGGGATGGAGACTCTTCCTCGCTCCTTTTGCCTGTAACCTACTCTCCTAGGCCCTTTCCTACAACCTTATAATCTTTTAATTTAAATATGGCTCAGTGCACTAGAATAGAAAAACACAAAAATTAACTTCCCCGGCATAGGCATGAGAGAAGAGAAAGTTGAAGCTGCCACATTCATATTGTCGGTAAAAATGCTGCTCGATTTAAGGTCTGGATTTAACTATTTTACACCTCTTAAGGAATAAGTTATCAGAAAATTGACAGAATTGGAAACTTGGGTGTCTCCTTTCCAGTACCCTTGGCTTCAATAAAATTCTTCACTCTAAAACCCCAGCGCTAAGTCCTGCATACCTTCCTCGTGGATTATGTTTTGTTCTCTGGTCCCTGGATGGCCGGGTTAGTGATGCTCCCTCCGCTGGGGCTGAAGATCAGGTGGACCTCCACTGCCAGGAAGGCGTCTGCTGGCATATTTTAATCTACTATGAATCCGTAGAGTTGAGTTTTTTCCCTAAGAGGGTAAAGCATGTTTTAAAGACCAACTTCTAAAGACTCTTCTTTGCTCCAGCAGGTAATTGTGGTCCCATGGAACCCAGATTTGTCCTTTGTACTCGTCTGAGTTCTCTCTGTGCTTGTCAGGGTTACCGTCGTTGACCGCCTTAACTGTGAACTGCTGAATAACAGAGACAATACATCTGACCAGTTGCACCCTGCGTGGTTATGCTTTAAAGTGCTTTCTGATTGAGGTAGGGCGAGGAAGGGACTGATGGAATATATAGATTTAAGAGCTACTTCTAAATCACATTGAAAATAATATTTTTTTAAATTACTAGTTTATCTACCAGTTTTGTGTTCCAGAAAATATAGATAAGAAACTAAAATCTGAAATTTAGGTTAAAGTTTATGAGTTTTGGTTACATGTTTCAGGTGGATTGATTTGAAACATCACGTGTCTTAATTTAAAATAATGACATTTCCCCCTGGATTTATATAACTTCTCCAGGGACACACTGCATATACTCTGAGATTAGAATACCGTGTGTGTGTGTGTATTTCTCATGAATATTAAATGGGCAACATGCAAGAGCCATCTAAGGAGGAACAAGCTAGAAAAGTAGCCTAGATTATTTCCCACAAACTGCGATCATCCAAACTCAACCAAGATCAATGAGCTGTCGGGAAACAGGAAACAAAAATTCCAAGCAAAAATATCTAAAGTAATAGCCAAAGGGATAAAGAAAACCACTGGCTGGATAAACTGTGATACATGGTGGTGGTTTGTTTGTTTTTAAATTTTGTTCCTATGTGTAAGTCCCTCTTTGAGCAACAGTTTCTGTGTAATACAAGCCCTTTGTACTGTGTGACACTCCTGTCTCTGTGTATCTTCCAGAGACTGGGGAGGGTGGAGTGAGGAGTCATCCTTTCTTCTTTAAACAACAATTTCTCACACTGTTTAGGACTTAACCAGTTGTGTGCATTCTCTTTCCAGTACTCCAGCTGTGCAAATTACTGTCCCTTTATAGCTCTGTACGCATGGGACATGCAAACCCGTTGGCACAACCCCCCTCGTGTTTGTGCTGTTTTCCTACATTCCACCTCCCTCTGGGGTGGCTGTTGGCTGTCCTCATCCTCCCAAGGACTGCTCCGCTCCCCCTGTGACTGCCTCTCCCCGCAAGCAGCCACCTTTGCCTCGATGCTGAATGAAATAACCAAGCCTCTGGGATGCCTTTAACTTGCCTGTGTGTTGAATCCCACGTGAAACCTCTCGCACGGCTGCTGTATACTTTTGAAGCAAAATTATTTTAGTCATTTGCACACAGTTATCTGCAGAGATTAGAGACTGCAACCATGCTGTTCACTCCTTAGGAGAATTTTTAAGGTAATGATACCAAATGCTCCCCTCTCTTCTACTAGTGATCTGGTGGAAACAGAGCTACTGCCAGCCAGATATTCAAATAGTCTCACGGCTCCTCCTGAGAATATGATAATCCTGGAAGTGACCTAGTCCTCAGCCCTCTCCTGGCTGCTCCAGTGTGGAGCCTGATCCACACAGACTCTCACCCAGGGCTGGGACACAGCAGTGACAATCAGAAGGCCGAGGCGACAGGTAAATGGTGTGCTAAGGCAAGACACTAAGTTTTGCCCACAAATCTCAGGCTGTCTCTCTTCTCCCCTCCTCTCCATCTCTGATGCCAGGGCTGCGGTCCTCCTGCCTAGGGTGACTCATCCCTTCTCAGGTTTGTTCAGCACTGGCCTCTCAAGTGTCTATGATGTGGTGCTCTGAGTGCTCAGAGGGCAAAATCAGAAATTTGATTGACTTTCCAATGTAGGTCTCCCCGCCTTAAGCATACAGTCCTCAGTGCACTTAGAAAAAGTTCTGGATGATTAGAGGCAACATTGTTCGTTGTTGTTGCTTCCCACTTGATGGCCATGTTGGAACCACGCCTTGGGCTGGGCAGGAGGGCAGATAGATTATTTTTTTAAGTTCATTCTCATTTTGAGGAGAAATAGGATCTCAAAAGAATCCTCTCAGTCCCGTTTCCAGGACTCCGATAGGCACCAGGCATGATGGATTCCCATAGTCAGCTGATGGCATGACCGAGAGGCCTGCCTGGGTCTCTTGTCTCAGAAGGCCAACCTTCTGATGTTGGCAAAGAGAGGAGCACATCCACTCCACTAGGAGGCGCTCATCATCACTGACCGCCGTGGGCGTTTTCTGGCTAATGGCTCTTCACGTGTGAAGTGTCCTGCGGTGGAGCCTGGAGGACTTTCAGTCCTTGACCTCAAGTAGCTCGCAGTCCAGGAGACGAGGACGCTAAAAAAGGGGAGCAGTTGTGAAGTGTGGCAGATGCTGAGTGTGCAAAGGCCGAGAAGTTCATCTGAACCGTCTTCTTAGCTGCAGAAGCCGTGGGAGTCGATGGTTGCATCTGAATGTTGCCTTTTCCAGCCCCAGGGAGGGGTGGCGTGGGGGAATAGGGTGACAGTGGCGAGTCTTGCCCTGCTGAGCGAAAGCCTGCTCTTCAGACCGCTCTTTGCTCAGCTCGCTGGTCCCTGGCTTTGATCTGGAGCCCTGTTCCCATGAGAGTTCTGCCTGCTCCTCCTCTGTCACATATGATGCACCTCCCCTCACAGTTTGGTCCAATTTCAAGGGAAATGAGCTGTTTGTCCAGTCACCATCTCCAGGCTGTGTAAACAAGCAGATGGGCAATTAGTGGCTCTGTCAGGTCTTGGCCCGCCGCTCTGCTGGCACCAGTGGAGAACCATCCCTCATCCTTTGGACGACAGTCGTGCAAGCATGAGATAATGGGGACTGCCCGGCTTTCGAGATTTCTCCATGCTGTTTAGAGTTCAGTCTTCGTGTCAGAATCCTATTGTTCAAGCATTTTTGGCAACAGCCACTGCTGCCACTCAGCTCATTTGGGAAAAAAAGAATAATAATAATTTAGATTCTGTTGCCTTGATTTTTTTTCTCATGAGCCTTTTTTTTTTTTTTTTTTTTTTTTTAACGAGCAGGAAATAGGACCAAGGAATAGAGGACTGGAGGTAATATCTTTCTGTAATTAGCCAAATGCTGACAAGAGAGGTCACCCAGTTGAAGGCGGTTTACTCCTTGCCCCTTGAAGCCGCCATGTGTGTTATGCACGCAGACCAGGGGCCAGGAGCGGGCTGGAGCCTCCTGGGCTGCTTGGCTGCCCATGGTCTTGTCACACATGCAGTCAGGTCACTTGTAACCCCAGGGCTGTGTCGCTGGTGTTTACTTGAGCATTTTACTTTGGCCAGTGGGCTGCTTCTTGAAATCAAAATGCCCAGGAGTTTGTGGAGGGGGCCCCCCATCTGGCCCCACGATTTACCGTGTATCTCTTCTTGAGGTGCGCAGAAATCAGACGCCAGTCCCTCGGTACCCAGGCCACTGTCAGCATAAGCCGGTGGCATTTGTTCTTTCCCCAGATATTGGCTTCACCCCCTCTGGTTTTTTTTTTTTTTTTCCTTTCTCTCCTTCTGCTTTTAATTTTCTCTTCCCTCTTCCCTCAGTTTTCTCTGCCCTCTTTCATAGCTTTCTGTTTTCTCTCTGCCTCCCCTTCCCCCTTCTGTTTTTGGTTTCTGGTAACATGCTCTCCAGATTCTTTCTTATTCAGGAATCCCTGTCCTGGCCCAGTGTCATTCCGATCATTCTGGTCTTTTTTTTTTTTTTCCTTTTCTTTTCTTTTTTCTCGACACCTTCCCTCTCGCCTTCATTGCTTTCCCATGCCTCCACCACCACCTCCTAGGACCTTTGAAGTTCTTCAGACTAGGAGTGCCCCCGGGTTATGCCGTGTAGACAGGCCGGAATCCTGGGTGATGCTTTCAGCGCAACAGCTCTGGAAGCTGCCATCTTTCCCCCATTTTGCCCTGAGCATCAGTTGATGGACAAGGAAGTTCTCTGTGACCGATCACAACTATTCTTTCCCAGTGTTTGTTCGGCACTTGTAAGCCATCTGCTGGATGTGAGGCCCTGACAAAAAGTGATGAGTCAGATACAGATTCTAGCCTCTCAGACCCTATAGCTTGGATACAAAAACCTCACTCAACCTTTCAGCTGCATTGGATAGAACTGAGCAACCCATCCTTTAGAAAAGTCCATTTTTTTTTGAGCTTACAGCCAGCATTCTGTCTTGTCCTCCCTCTGCTTCATGGACGTGCTCCTCAGTCTTCTCTGCTGGCCCCTCACCCTCCTGCTCTCTAAATTTCAGAAGGCTTCAGGACTCAGTCCGTGGACTTCTCTCTCTAGCTCTGCTCACTGATACCACGTGATCCCATCAAGCCTTTAAATAACCACCATCTTTATTCTGATGGCTCCCAAGTTGATATCTCCATCCCATACCCCTCCTCTGGCCTCCAGATTGATATGTTTAACTGCTTGTTGAACATCTTCACTTGGATGCCAAATAAGTATCTCAAAGTTGGTGTCCAAAACCAGACTTTCATTTCCCACTCCACCCCACCATCCTCACACATCTGTTTTCCTGCAAATAAATGGATCCATCATTCTTCAAGATGCTCAAGCCAAAAATCTGGGAAACTTAGACCCTTTTTGATCTTTTGCTGAACAACCAATTCATCAACAAATCCTGTCTCCCATTCCTTTGAAATATATGCAGAGTCTGACAAGTCCTCTTCACTTCCTCTGCTACCACATTGGTTTAAGCTGTCACCCTTTCTCGCCTGGACTGTTGCAGTAGCTTTTCACTGGTCTCCCTGCTTCCAGCCTTGCCTCTCAGATCCTTTTAAAATTAATGTAAGATTAAGGCACTCACGTTCTTAAAACCCTCCAGAGACTCTTCATTTCAGTCATCATAAAATTCAGACTCCTTATGAAGCCCACAAGGCCTTCTGTCATCTGATTCCCATCACTGCACCGTCCTCACTTTTTACCACTCCTGGCCTTGCTCTCTTGGCTCCAATACCCTCAGCTTTCTCGCTGACCTTGGAGCCTGGCCAGCATCCTTCAACTGCAGGAAGTAAGTATACTGGCTCTTCCTCTGGTCAGAAGGCACTTTCTGCAAATATCCACACGGCTTGCTCCGTCACTTCAATGTGGGCCTTCCTCAAATTTTAAAGAGAAAAGCCTGATGAAATCACACCTTTTCAGACTCTGCTGTTATCGCCTCTCATTTCTCAGCTTTGTATCATTTCTTAGAACTTATCTCCATTTGAAATGTCATGTGTTTCGTTGTTTTCTGTTTGCTCCCATAAAGTGTATATATATATTGAGGTCAGGGATTCAAGGATTCTGTCCTATTCACTGCTTACAGTGCCTGGAGGCAATCTGTGAATATTTTTGAATAAACAAAAGAAGTGCTTTCAAGGATATGCATAAAAGGTACCATGTAACTCAGAGGTGAGAGAGATCAGGAAAGAAGGTGGGTTATGAGCCGAGAATTAATGTGTGGACCATGAAGAATATTCCAGGGGAATTGAACTGGCCCCATGGAGCATATACAGATAGCAGTAAATAGATTCATTGTAGCTGGGGCATGGTATCCCCCATGTCCTGGGTGCCCAGGAGAGATCAAGAGGCTGGGCAGTTCTGGCTGCGCTCCTGACCGCTCTGCCCTCGGTGTACTTGTTTTGCTTAGAGCGGATTTCTGATGAGCCCATGCTAGACCAGAAGGAAGGTAACGAAGGGAGAGACAGCCGGTGGTGGTCTTGGCACAGTCATCTGCAGAATCACTTTGGGGAGAGTGTGAGGAAGATGGAAAGGAAGCAGGTGAAGCGAAGCAGTGAAAACTGAATCAGCTGGTAGAGATGGTTTGTAGTCATAGAGTCTAAAAACTAAATATTTACAAATGATACACTACAAACTAGTGAATAGAACAGAAAAGAAACAGACTCACAGATGTAGAGAAGGAACTAGTGGTTACCAGTGGGGTGGAGGAGGGGGCAAGATGGAGATGGAGGATGAAGAGGTACAAACTGTCTGTATGAAATAAGCTATAAAGATGTATTGTACCACGTGGGGAACATAGCCAGCATTTTATAGGAACTATAAATGGAGGATAACCTTTAAAAAATTGTGAATCACTATATTGTATACTTGTAACATATAATATTGTACATCAACTGTACTTCAATTAAAAAAATAAGATGTTGTAAATACATTAAAAATATTTTACTAAAAAAAAAAAAAAAAAAAAAGAAGAAGAAGATGTACTGCAGCTGGATCACTCAAGAGGCCCTCCCAACCACCAGATTTCCGCCCGTCTTTAAACGCCGCCTCTGAGCCCCATCCCACACTGGGATTTCCCTCCACAAACCTCTTGGACACTTGACTTCCCTGTGCCTCTGTTTCTTTATAAAATGAAGACACTGGGCATTGGGATCCCAAAGGTCCCCTCTTGCTTCAACATTCTCTTTCTACAAGGAGTAGGAAATAAAGTTGGAAATTTTTGATAAGTAGTAGGAGATGGGAAAATGTGTCCAGATTGTGAAGAGTCTAGAACGCTAGGCCAAAAGCTCGGTATTTCATTATGCACGGGCTAGGGAGCCATTGAAGACTTGGGCAGGAAGGTGATGTGATGATAGCTATGGAGTAGAAAGATGATCCTGGCCACATGTACAATGACCCAGAGGCAGGAGGGACAGTGAGCAGAAGTGATGATGTAAGAAGCCATGCAGTAATTTAGGAGAAAAAGACACAGATCTGAATGAGGGTACCTTTGTGGTGGGGAGGAAGATAGGAGAAGTTGAACATGGATGACATCACAGAAGCCAGGTCTCCAGGATTTAGGCAGCCAATTGAATGCACGCTCCGTGGGGGTGAAGGCCACCTCAGTCGTGTTCACTGCCATATCCTCAATACTTAGCGTGTAATGGGTACACACAAAATACTTGTCCATGGATGAATATGAGTCATTGGGAAAATGTGAGAGGTTACGTGGACAGTGAGACTCAGAATTCCAGTGACAGGAAGAACAGAGTACCATTAAAAGAAAAAGTGAACACTGAAAGATGAACATGGACCGTAGATCTCGACTTCACTCTGGAACATCCTGGGAATTTACCTGAATAATGTTGTCTAGCCGGTGATGGATACTTGAGCCTAGCCCTCTCGTCGTTGGGAAACTGCCACAAAACAGTGATTGGTGAAGCTGTGATGAGGCTGGAAACAGAGAGTGAGAGCAGAGGAAGAAGGAAGCAGTGGAGGGAGCTGGGGGAGGGGGGCAGGCAACATACTATAAGAGAGACAAAGAAAAAAGATTCTGAAAAAAGTAGAAGACCTAAAAGTATGCAGCTCTAAAACAAAAGAGAGAATTCCAAGGAGCTGCTATCAGCAGCATTGACTGCTGTGAAGAGGCTGAAGAGGAAGATGTCAACAAAAGCCAAACTTCACACGAAGAGGGTGGAGACTGGGGATGCGAAGTGGCCCTGGGGTGGCAGACTTGCCGCTGCTGTCCTGCAGGTAGCTGGAGGAGAAGACCTTCGGGCTCAGGAGCCAGTGTTTAAATCACAGCATTCTCAACTACTTCCATAGCCACTCTTGTGTATCCTGGTCAACCACATGTTTATCCCAGACCCGAGCTTGCCCAGAAGACTGTCTCTCCACTTGGAGAGAAAGAAATAAATCTCAGCACCTACTTTTTACAACGTTAAAGCCTTTGTCTGCCACTGTTATGTGATTTTCCAGCCCGGGGGCTGGGGGGAGCAAACCGAGTCACCACTGGATTTAGTTCTGTGAGTGCACACTTCTGTGAGGGGCTTACGGGAGGACTGGAAAGGCACGAGGTTTCTGGGGTGGTGCCCGCAGCCCGGGCATCAGCTGCCCTGTCCTGGTCCATCCTGTCCCCAGAACGCGCTTCACAGCAGGACCTACAAGCTCTGATTGCTCTCCTGTTGCTTCACTGAAGCCCTTTGCCTTATCATCAGAATTTCTCTTTTTTTTTGTTGATGTACAATATTATGTAAGTTACAGGTGTACAACATAGTGACTGACAATTTTTTAAGGTTATATACTCCATTTATAGTAACTTTTAAATATTGGTTCTATCCCCCGTGTTGTACAGTATATCCCTGTAGCTTATTTTATACCTAATAGTTTGCACCTCTTAATCCCTTCCCCCTAAAATGCCCCTTCCCCCTTCCCTCTCCCCACTGGTAACCACTAATTTGTTCTTCATACCTGTGTCTGCTTCTCTTTTGTTATATTCACCAGTTAGTTTTGTTTTTTAGATTCCTCATATAAGTGATATCATATAGTATTTGTCTTTCTCTGACATATTTCACTTAGCAAAGACCCTCCAAGTTCATCTGGGTTGCTGCAAATGGCAAAATTTCATTCCTTTTTATGGCTGAGTGGTATTCCATTGTAGTGTGTGTGTGTGTGTGTGTGTGTGTGTGTGTGTGTGTGTATACATATACATATACATATATATACATACACATACCACATCTTCTTTATCCATTTAGCTGTTGATGGACACTTAGGTTGCTTCTATATCTTGGCTATTGTAATTAATGCTGCTGTGAACATTAGGGTGCATATATCTTTTGGAATTAGTGTTTTTATTTTGTTCGGATGTATGCCCAAGAGTGGACTTACTGGGTCATATGGTAGTTCTATTTTTAGTTTTTGAGACATCTCCACACTGTTTTCCACAGTGGCTGCACCAATTTACATTCCTACCAGCAGCGAATAAGGGTTCTCTTTTCTCCACATCTTGCCAGCATTTGTTATGTGCTCTTTTTGTTGATGGCCATTCTGACAGGTGTTAGGTGATATCTCATTGTGGTTTTGATTTACATTTCCCTGATCAGCGATATTGAGCATCTTTTCATGTGCCTGCTGGCTGTCTGCATGTCCTCTTTGGAAAAATGTCCGTTCAGTTCTTCATCAGGATTTCTGAGATAGATAAAAAGCTTGAGACTTTCCTATTAAATGTACAATAAAGAGACCAAGAGAGACATGTGCTCAAACAGTGGGTATGTTGTGTTTTTCACCAAACGTGTGAAACAGGACAGACAGTTTCATTTTCATCAAGTACAAAGTTTGTGAGATGTATACAGTTTAGGTAGAAAAAAGTGAAGGACTTGGTTCTGGGGAAACAGCACCTGGTCATTTGCAATACTGAATCCAGAGGTAAGGGTGAAGGAGTTGCTGAGGAGACGCTAAGTTAGAGTATGAATTACAGTCCACAGAACCAGTGAAATGGGAGAAGATGTGAACATCACTATACACCTAAATAAAACAGTAATGAGCAGGACAGCCCGTGAAAAGCTCCTTGTTTTTTCTTTCCATCATTTTGCAAGTTTCACTCTCTTCCTTCCCTCTTTGCACCAGACAGACGTCTACCACCGGGAATCCTCCTCATCTGTGTCCGAAAGTTACTTGAACACCGAGGTCACACTTAAGAGGGAAAGGTTATCAATTCAGGGGGATTGAAATAGGATTCCTGTGGAATTACCCATCACATCTATTTGAAAACAAATCCTTTGCAAACCATCACATCACGGAAATCACAGCCCATGATGAGAAAACTGCCAAGTTTTTTGAGGTTGCAACTTAGACCACACAAACAAAATGTGTCTGCATCTCCAAGTGACTTTGGTTTGGAAATTGGAAGAATAGGGCATTTGATCAGGCTTCCTCTCAGGATCTCCAGTATTTTCCCCACTTCCGGTGGCAGAAACCTGGTTGGTGGTCTGAGCCAGGAAGGAAAGTGATATTTCAGTTTGGAAGAAAAAAATAAGTCTAAGTTTATTTTTTCAGAGTCATGATTTAGAAAAAAACAAACTAAAGTAAGGGATGCCTTTTATTTCAAGTCAGTCAGTTTTCGTTTTATCTGAATGATTTGCTTTCCCTTGTGCTTGAGTGTCTGTGATTACGTGGTCAGGACCTGACAAGCAACCCAGACGGGCTGGGTGACATCCATGCGCCCTGCCTTCTCTGCCAGTTCTTCCTCGTGAGCTTTCCAGCAGCCGTGGAATTTCAGGAAGACAGGGACTGGATTCCCTGGTGCTATGCCGCTTCCAGACCAGTCCTGCATAATTCAAACACGCAGGCTGTAACAAAGGTAATGTCTTTCCCCTGAGAATACCCAAAAGCTGCAATGCCAACTGCACAGCAACTCTGTTTATGGCAAAACTTTGAATATTTTGGGTATTGCAGTATTAGCATTTTGGAGAGTTTAAATGAGCAAAAGCCTCAGACTTTTCTATGCAATGACTAAGAAACACCTGGCCTAAAATTAACCAAATTGACAAGTGATGACCAGGGGCTGCCCCTTTGAATGGTGGTTCTGTTTTCAGGATCAGTAGAAGTCAGAAAAAGATGAAAGGGCATTTGTTCAGAAAAAGGTGCTACCTAGATTACCTTACTGCTCACCTTTCGATGCTGCTGCCTTTTCCTGAAAGAAAAGCTGGCTGAAAGTAATAACGGTGGGAGTGAGAGAGGACCAGGAGGGAGGTGAATTTCAGCCACATCTTGGGGAGAGGGGAAGCCAGCTGTGTACAGCCCGGGCAATGGCGATTGCGTTTCTAGTGAGCATCTTGATTTGGGCCTTTGGCTTCAGTCTTTGTGTTGTGTGTTTTTTGTCTCCTTGAGGCAGCCTAAAGCAAAGGGCAAGGAAAGCAGAGTTAAGGTAGCATGAGAAGCAAAGTATATGATTAAGGTCTTCTCCTCCAATTTGGTACTACCAAACCCAAGGGAGACCAAAAGTCATGTGGGAGGAAGGAGACGAATTCGGATGAGTTAGGCAGCCTCATCAATGTGTTGGTCAGGGGATCCCGAGCTGGACGCGTGATCATGGTTGATACAGTATGAATGCAATTTTTCTAGTTTGCCTGAAGAACAAAAATAGGAATTTAAGAAGAGGGATTTACCATCCAAGGGTTTGATTGGGTTTTCATCAGAGTATGGCTAAACAGGCATGTTGGGGTCTGGGCTCAACTAACAGAGATGGTCAAGAGCAAGTAGAACTGGGTTGAAAATAAGTCTCAGGAGGTTCTGAGAAGCAGGGAAATATGGGAAGGTCAGAGTGGAGATTGTAGAGGACTTTCACTCTCAAGATCCTGCTACAGAGTGGGCAGTATCTGCCTCTCAGTACAAGATCTGGGCTTACGAAGGAACTCGAGAAAGGGAGACTGGAGTAAGAAAACTCACATTTAATTAAACGAAGATGCCCACATTCCTTTCCTTACTAATTTCAGAGACTGAACTTTAATATGTTTAAAATGATTATTCCCTAAGAGTTTTTTTTTAAAAGCAGTTGGTTTATCACATTACACAGAGAAGTATGAAAATACTACTTTCTGCTAACTTCCATTAGGAAGGTCTAGAGATGTTCAGAAAAGAGATGTTCAGATAATTCATCAGATTTCAGAGAAATATTCAAACTTGCTAATCCCTTTAACTCAGTTATAATTCTAAAGCAAAGTCCATTATACCTTTGGGTCATTGATGCGGGTGGCAGACCACAGCTTCATCTCTTCCACAGGCTAAGTTCAGGGTGCACTGGATGACATGGGTCAGAAGGCTTGCTTCCTCTGCCCTTGGCTTACAAGGCTGTTTCGGTGCAGTTGGCTTTCCATGGGTCCTCTCATCGTGAATGTGGGATGTGTCCCACTTCTCCAGAAGAGACCCAGACAAAATAGCCATTGTTTCAAAAGGCATTCCCATAACCCAAACACCTTCCTCCCCATCAGTTACACTAACTGATGACTAAAACTGTTTTCTTCCTCACTATGTCTTTTCTACATATCCCTTAAGAGAAGAATTAGAGAGTAGGATTGCTCTAGAAGGGGTAGCAGCCATTAGAGGGGCGACTAAGATAATATTCTAAGAAAAACAGAATCAAAGCGAAACAGTCCCTTGCTTTTTCTCCCATTGACCAATCTAAGAGTAATAAGTTGCCTCACCTCCTGTTTCTCTCTCCCTCTCTCTCTCACACGCGCGTGCGTGCACACACACACACGCACATGATCTGATCAGGTACCGTGGATCAGAGCTGAGAGATGGAGAAATAGAATCTTCAGCAAATGACTTACAGACCATCGAGCCTTGAATTACTGGCAGTTTCAAACACTGCTTGAGTCATCATCTCAAAAAGCTCTCCCCTCTGCTTTGAAAACATTCACATTGTCATCTCTGCAGCCACTGCTCTGAAACCCCTCTCCATACTGAAACACAGCGAAGAAAAGTTAGGGAAGGCATTGAAGAACAATAGTTCCTTTACAGATTGCTGTACATCAGACGAAAAGCTGAGGCAGGCATACAATATTTTATCCAACACACCACAAACAGACCAGCAACCGCCAGATTTGGAATCCAGAGCTAACAAAAGCATTAAATCCATCGGGCTTTGAGAAGGGGCAGTGTTTTTTCATATTTCTCTTCTGCTACCATTATTTACATAACAAATCACTGCAAAATGCAATCATGTCAGATGTTGGAAATAAACTCTTTGGGGGATAGCTATTTTTAAACAACCCATAGTTATAAGGATGTTTTAAAAACAGGCAAAAGCTGAGTTTGTGTTTTAAATCGTAAGTGGTCTCAGGAACTCTGTATTGTTGGGCTAGCGCTAACCTGTGGGACAGAAAAGGTTTTTCAGCAGAGCCCAAAGTCCCTCAGGAATGATGATGTTTGAAAGAGTTGCAAAAATTCAAATTGGCCATAAATTGAAGCCCAGGAGTTCCAGGCAGGTACAGGGAAGTCCCCCATGCCAGTTTTTCCCATTTTGGAGAGCACTGAACTTCACTGGCAAATACATTCAAAACATTTCCCCACCAGAAGATTTTATTTACTGATACCAAGAACAAGCCTTTCTTCCCTCCCCTCCTTCTTCACCCCCAGGAATCAGAAGTCAGTAAAAAGAATGCTGCATTCTTGGGGATTATTTGCATGAGTGAATTATTTGCGTCACTCTCTGAGAGGTTATATTCATGGTTGGTATTCCACTTGCCCAAGCTTACTGCTCCCACAAAAGATTTTACCTCCAGTCTAGTGAGTCCCATGCTTGTCCCCCTGACTCCTGTAATACCCTCCACCCACAACAGCACACACCCCCCACAGGCCACCCTTCCCCTCCAGCCTCATCTAGGAACTTGCTCACAAAGAAACAGAAGCTTCCCCTTGAGCCTGGAGTCTTAGCGCTCCTACCCTTTTTCTAGCCCACAGCACACACACCCTCCAAAGCTACCCTTAAGTCCCATCTCTCCTCTGCTGCCCCAGGTCCTATGATACATGTGATGTCTTATTAAGAATAATAAAAATAGTATTAGCAAACATGGGTGTGACACTCTCAGCCAGGTTTGATATTAACTATAGTCTCATCTAGCTCTCATTAAAAAAAAAAAAAAACTTGAGGAAAGCACTGTTATTATCTCCATTTATGAAGGCGGAAACAGAGCTCAGGCAGGCTAGTTTTGTTTGATGTCAAAGGAGGACTCCAATGAAGACAAGTTAAGAGCGTGAAGTTTTGATGGCTTGGGCTGGCATGGCTGAGCAAGAAGGGAGAGAAAACAAAACAAGAGATGAGGAAGCGAATGGATGGTGTAACCCACTCCTCAGAAAGGCAGGCCTTTCCTTCGGCATCCCCCTGTGGAAATCAGGTCCCCTCTGGTATTATTAATGTAATTGTCACTCTTTCTGTTCCTCTGTGGCATTTGAGAGGTTACTTAATTAGTAAGAGAGGGCAAATATGCTCACTTTAGAATCCCTCCCACTTAGCATGCAGTGGGTGCTCAATAGATAGATTGAGTTTGTCCAAAAAATTAGAAGAGCATTTAAAGGAGTTCCTCCTCATTTAAACCAAAAATGGAATAAAATGCATCCAGAGATGAAAACAAGATTTAAAAAGGAAAAATCAAACTCTTCCTGCCACTGTCTACCCCAAGGAGCAAGGCCAAAAATGGAATAACGGGGAAAGGAAAAACCCAACAAACTCATCAAGAATGGAAGACAGTCGCTACCCTTGACAATGAATGCATAGCCAGGGGGATTTTTTAATCTGTGTTTATCTAATGGTCAATCCCTAGTCAGATATAAAGATGAGGAGATTTTCATATCTGTTGTCATTTCTTAGACAGTCTGTTTCTTTAGTCTTTTAGATTCCTGAAGTTTTGGAAAACCTGAACGTAGGCGCCTGTGTTACCTGGGGAAAGGCGGAAGTTCCCTTCTCTTGTTCAGTTGCTTGTGAAAAACAAAGGAAACATTAGAATGAGTTGCAGATAAAAGTAATCCTTATTTAGTTATATCTTCTTTTTGGTCAGCATAAGGTCTCTACATAAGTCCAGAATTTGAGTTCAGTACCTCCTAACTTTGTCTCTTGGGAGAAATGTGCCCCCCACCGCGTCATTATTCAAATATGGGAGTATTTGTCTAAATCCCTTTTTCCTTCATACCCCCGAGGCCTCAGCCCTTGAAGAGTTGTATCTAGATGTAGAACCTGGTTTTACTACATGCCAGCAACAGAGGAGGCATAACCGTTTTCATCACTCATGCATCCCAGCTTTTGAACAAATACAAGGGTGACTTACGTGCATTGGCAGGGGTCTGAGGGTCCTTATTGCTTTTGTCAGCTGAGACAATAGGCCCAGTCCTTAAAGACACCAAATAAGGTGTCTTAGAACATGATCGCACCCATCTGCTTTTAGCTCGTGCCATACAGGCAGGAGAAAACCCATCCCAGAAACTGACCTCAAAGGAAAGGATGGTCTGACTGATTGCCACTGACCTTCCCCAGTAGCCTCGTATGGAGCTCTGAACGTTAATGGAAGTGTACACTGGGAAAGTTTTCATTCTCAGAAACCAAGCCCCACTCCCCTATCCTGGGCCCTGTGTTATTCACCAGCTAGAAACACCAGCTGCCGGAAGGGAGCAGGTGGCCCATCCACTCGTCCTGGTTCCTCGCTCTGAAGAGCCATCCGTCAGTTGACAGCACTCTGGCCTAGGTTAGGTGTCTTTCTTAATTTAGTGGGAAGAATTGATTAGTGTCATCAATTGTGGGATCATCTTAGACTAGATGCTGCATAATACATGTTTGTTCTTGGATGTAAAATTAGAGTAAACCTGAGGAAGCAAAGAAGGAAGTTGGCTTCAGTTTGGCTGGGGTTCTGTTGTCCTGTTTGTGTTCTTACCAAGTGTGTTTTGAGGTGTTTTGAGTTTGTGACCAAGGGGCCAGCTTTTGCTGTAGGAAAGGAATTACTAGCACGCTTGCCATCTACTAGGCATTTCCTGCAAGGGATGGCAAAGCGTTTGATGCACAGCACGTGTGTGAAGGTGCCAGCAAATAAAGAGGTTCACCTGAGGTCATCTCCCTAGAAATACTATGTTTTACCTATCTCTTTCCCTGTTCACTGGGGATGCCATAGAGTCGCGGAGGGAGGAATTCTGAAGTCCTGAAATAAAAGACATTGAAACTACTAAAGTGTTCCTTTGCTGTGTCGCTGTTCCTAGTAGTCAGAGAACATGCTTTCTCTCCCGAGAATGTTATCAGGTTTACTGAAGAAACTGTGGTTTAGTTAGGAAGGAGCATGAGCCAAGCGGTAGACCTAAATCCCTTCTTTTATCTGAGAATCGTGACACTATTGTAACCACAAATATTTGTCTTTCATTCTCGGAGGAGACGGGTAGCCTCTTCGGATCATCCTCTGCAGAACGCAGTCGATGCTACAAGGAGACTGTTATCCAAATTGTTAGCTCTTACGGCCAGACTAAACTCCATTGACTGTTACAAAAACCCAGGGTGGAAAGAAAATTCTAAATGATAAAAAGTTAAGACATCACTTCTGCAACTGTTGGCTCTGTTAATTTAGGGACTTGAAATTCCCTTTGGATGACTTTCAGTGATCAAAACTTACCAAACAAAGAATAAGAGATCCTGACTTTCTTCAGGAAGGCAGTAGAAGGACAATAGAAAGGGTGACTCGGACTAGATTCTATCATTTCGCATCCTGATTTTTCACTGGGGATTGTTTGAAAATCTATCCGTGTTAATAAATACGGATTTAATTCTTTTAACTGCTGTGGACTCTTCCAGGGCATGAATGAACTACGTTTTATTTATCCATACCCCTTTCCCTTTCTGTCATTAAGTTAGTCACATCAGTCTAGAACTTCACTATAAAAAAGAACCAGAAATCTGTGTATCCTGTCTTCTTCATTGGGACTTTGGAAAGATAAACAAGATAATAACATGAGGTGACTAGAACTCTTTTGTTATGAAGTGGTGCAGGCATTAAAACTAATTTTGCTTTCTTAACATTGTGTTTTCCATTTGGAAGGGCAAGATTCCTCAAGCACTCTTTTTTTTTTTTTTCTATTTAAGTAATGCAATAGTGATAATCCATGTGTGAAAGTGATGAGAATGTAAAATTAGATAATTGTGATTAGCTGGGCCTTAAGGCTATCAACTCAGCCCAAAATAATGCTGCCGAGACCTGAGGACAGTCATTTTGTGGCTCATAAATGATGGTTTAAGCAGTTGAGTGGATGAGGTCCAGAATTCTCATTGGTCCCTCGGTGGACAGTAATGCTGCCCGGACCATAATTTTCCATCTTTCTTCTTGGAAAGACTGACTACAGGCCACTCAGTAAAATGAACCTTGGAAATAAGACTTCTGTCTCACACCATTTATTCACAAAAGAGAGCTATAAAAATAAACACAAACCCAGAACCTAATGGAGACATGGCACCAAGCCTGAGAGAAAAGCCTTCCCTCCGGTCTCCCTTTTTGTTCTCTTTCACTTGTATTTAGTTTTAGGACAGGACAGATGCATCAGTTGTAGACAGACATCTGTGTTTTCTGAACTTGTTTATCTAGAAAGTAATGGAAAGAGATAAGAATGAATAACTTTGGAAAGAGCCAGCACTGAGAAGACTGCGACGGGCAGACAGAGTAGTCTTCCTACAGCTTATTGCGATCTGGAAACTACCTGGACCATTTCAGTGAAACTAGTCTGTGTTCTTTCTCACCTGCATTCTAACAGAAGGTCAGTCTCTCTTGGTTTCTACAGAAAAATCCCAAAGCAAGCTCCTAGGTGGGCATGACTTAGAAATGGAGCCAAGCTTTAGAGTCCAGTGTCCAGAAGTCTGGACACGACAGTGAATTAGGAAGAATGTCAAGAGAGATCATCCCTGTTCTACGCACTGCCTTTCCGTTTCTTGTGAATTTGGTCCGAGCTTCTCCAGGATCCTTTGATTCTGTTTTTGCTCTCTTTTGACTCAATCTTCCCTCAGTTTGATCTGACGATATCAACTCTTTCCTTCAGTTCCTGAGCATACCCTTTTGGTCTGTTCCCCTCCTCCCACTTTTTTTCTTTTTTCTTTTTTTTTTTTTTTTCTTCCTAATATCAAGGAACCTTTTCTTTTCCCTAGGGAATTCAACTTCAGTCCTGTCCAGCACCTTCACCATTGGCATTATAGCCTCTCAGGCTGCAGTAAGCAGGGCCCCCAGAGGGTCTCGCCTTCTGCTTAGAGTGCTTCCCCACCCCATGCACTGCAGAACACGTGACATTCCACCTCCTCATTTCTCCTCCCACTTTCCTTGTGAAAGCAGCAGCCATCAGACCCTCCTGACATATGAGGGGAAGGGATGCTCTGAGAGACACTTCTTTTCCGAGGACCATGCTGCTAAGTTGGTGATAGATTTTGACATCCAGAGGAACAGTCAGCTCCCTTGGGTCTCTCCTTGAGTTATTTCTGACTGCTATTACAAACTTGTTTCCATCATTCAAATTTTGTTATCCAGACAGACCAAATCCACTCTTTCCTTGGCCTTTGGTTATTACCAATGCTTTTTGTTTTTTGTTTTTGAGAGACTACTTACTCTAAACAACGTCTCCCAAGTTGATTTCATATGTCAGATTTAACACATTTTGAAAAAAGATGACTGAGTACCTAATCATAACCATTCATTCCTTATGTTTGGGCCCACACTGTGTTGGATATTGTGCCATATCCCTGGCTCCTAGATCTCCCAGGCTAGGCTGGAGAGCCGGTCCTCAACAGATAACTCTACAGGAGAGCAATTGCAGTGCACAGACTAACAGAGCAAATTCATTCATCCCATTCTGAGAGCCTGCAGTGGGTCGCGTTCTGGGCCAGGCACAGTTTATAGAGTGATGAGCGAAATAGAGACGTGTAATTGATAAGAGGAGGAGACCAAATGGCCAATAACTAACCCAGCATACGTTACAAATTGTGAAATGTCTAGGTTCGGTAGGGGGCAGAGTTTTAAGAAACCTACCTTAAAAGAATGGAAAGGACTCTCTGCCATGATGACATTTAAGCCAGGGGAGGATCTCGTCATGGGGCTGTGGGAGGAAACGCGTCACAAGCAGGAGGAATCTCATGGAGGGCAGCCCTGAGGTGGGTAGGAGCTTGGCATACTGAGAAGTGAAAACGGGCTAGGGCACGCAGAACCTGGGGGCCATGTGGAGAGATTTGGACTGTATTCATTGTTCAATGAGAAGCTTTAGGCGAGTTTGTCCAAAGAAAGTAACATGACTGCATTTATGCTTTAAAAGGTTATTCTGATTGCTCTGTGGAAAATAAGTGGAAGGGGCAAGAGTAGGTATAAGGTGATGGCTGAAGTAACTCAGGTGAAAAACAATAGCACTTTGAACTAGAGCGGTAGCAGTTGAGATGGAAAAATAGAGATGGATTCAAGGTACACTTCAGACGAAGAAAAGACAGGGATTTAGTCACAACTTCAACCTTGGAGTTGAAGCGAAGGGAGGAGCCAAAAATAATTCCCAGGTTTTGATCATCTTCGTCAATTGTGATGGCCCTTCCTGAGTTGTGGAAGACTATGAAAGGACCAGGTTTGTGTTACAGTAGAGCTCATTTGAATTGCTGGCAGCTAGCTATTCACGTCACAGTGTCCAGCAAGGTAGGAGAGAGGTAAAACTGGTGTTGAGAATGTAGTCAGGAGTTGACAGTATGAACGTGAGATTGATCAGTGGCATAATGGTAGATGGCTGTGTGTCTAGCTCATTATGTAAAGACAGAAGAGGGGAGAGCCCAGAGACAGCCTTGGGGGCTGCCTGTATTTAGGGTGCAAGAGGAAGAAGAAGAAGAGCCAGCGGAGGGGATGGAGAAAGTGATTAGAAAGGTTGAGATATTGACCAGTATTGAACATGAACCTGTCTGGCTTGCCGTTGATAAGTACCTTGTCTTTCATGGTAATTAAATAAAACAAAACAAAACAAAACATTGTTTCTTAATATGTGTGATAAACTATAAAGCGTTACCTGTGTGTAACTAATACATTGCTAATGTGTGAAATATGGGAGCTAAGGCAACTGAGCTTATATAAGAATCTGAGCCTCTGAAAATCACTGCTAGACTCCAAATCTCACCCAAGCACGATTGTGTTTCATGGCGTGAAGAAAATGGGACGAGTCCCTTTTCAAATGGTGCTTACACTTATTTAATAAAATAAGTAATAATAAAGTGAACAAGGGTTTTGTTTTTTTTTTTTAAATTTCTGCCTTACCTACCCCTGCTCTTATTCCTGCCCCAAGCCCCCTGCAACTGCAATATGGTATCTGTTGGTGATGGTGTGTGCTGCCATCCCCAAGCCCTTGTTCTCCAACTGTGTGTGGCTTCCAGCACTTAAATGAAATCTTATTTATTTGCAGATGCCCTTTTATAGAACTGTAAAAAAGGAGGCACATGGCCTTTGGCAGGAGCACACAGCTCCAACATGGCCTTCCACTGTTTTTGCAGTAGATTGTTAGAGCTCCAGGCTCTGTGCCTTCTGCCTCATAAGTTCAGAGAAGCCCATGCTGTGAAGAATACTTTGCAAATGTGAAAGCATTCTGTACCATCTGTGTGACCAAACTCCCAAGTGTGAGCTGGACTAGCGCCTTTGTTTCAAGGGCTTTGTTTCCATGTAGCTCCTTTAAAATAGATACTGTTTGGGGGCAAGGGGTGGGAATAGCTCAGTAGTAGAGTGCATCCTTAGCATGCACGAGGTCCTGGGTTCAATCTCCAGTATTTCCATTAAAAAAAAAAAATCAGTATTTTTAATTAGTTAATTATAATGATTTATACTCCCATATCATTACTTATGGTAATAATAGAAAGATTGCTTCTTTGGCATTTTATTTGGTTTTGAAGTCTAAGAAAAGCATGCATGAATTATCTTATCGTCATAAATCAATGGGTAAGAAATGTAAAATTTTGAGTTTTGAAATTTAAACCAGTTGCTTGGAACTGCAACCCTTTGGTTGCAGAGAATGAGAAAACTCTGCAGAGTTTTCTTATTCTACAGAGCAGCCCCTTTGGCCACACCCTGGAGTAGGCAACCATAATATGAAGTACCTACCTCTGAGACAGGGCCGGGAAAGGGGCTCTTGGATGAGAGAGACAGAGCAGTGCCTCGGGTAGCTGATGATGTCTTGGGATATGAAATTTCATCCTGCCCAGTGAATCATCCTGCCCAGTGAAACATCCTGCCCCTTCTCCATTCGCCCCAAAACAACTAGAAGACAAGTTGCAGCATAACAGCACACTCTTGTACCTAATGATGGGACTCAGCTTCAGAGATTTTTTTTTTTTAATCTAGAATCAACCATCGAGGAAAGGCAACAAACTCAGCGAGTAGAAAATACACTTGTAGGCATAATCTCAGAGAATTACAAGAGGCCCCCGCTCCATAAGAAAGAATCCAGTAGAGAACATAGAAATGAACATTTTGGCTGATAGAATTTTTGAAACATCAGTGAATGTACAGAATGGTAGGCTAGACATCACTGAAGAGCAATTAGTGAATTGTAAGATACATCAAATCGCAGAGTTTATCTAGCATAGAGCATAAAGAGAGAAATGTATGGAAAGCATGAAGAAAAGCTGAGATAGAGAAAATATATTTAGAAATTTAATCTATTTAGTCTAACATCTACTTAATACAAGTCAGGAGAAGAGAGGAAGATAGACTCCAACAATGTGAGATTACTTCCTAGAAATGCAGAAAGACATTGCATCTTTTATTGAAAGAACTCTTCAGAGCAACAAAAGATAAATGCAAACATATACACACCCTTTGCTCTTTAGTAACCAACTTTGAGAAACAAGGATTTAGAAAAATTCTGGAAGCTGAACAACAAACTTATCAGCAGCAACACTGGATGCAAGAAAACAATGAAGCAATAAATTCATATCCTGAAAGACAATAATATTAAAGCTAGAATTCTACATTTAGTCCAAACATCATTAAAGTGAAAGAGGAAAGTGAATTCTTTTGAGACACAAAGAGCCTCAGAAGTTTAATCTTCATAAATCCTCTCTTGAGGTTGTACTCCTTCAATACAAAACGAATCCAGTAAAGAAGTTGTGGGATATTTATACAATGGAATACTACTCGGTCATAAAAAAGAATAGCATAATGCCATTTGCAGCAACATGGATGGACCTGGAGAGTGTCATACTAAGTGGAATAAGCCAGAAAGAGAAATAAAAATACCATATGGTATCACTTATATGTGGAATCTCAAAAATAAAAAGATGCAAATAAACATATTTACAAAACAGAGACAGACTCACAGACATAGAAACAAACTTATGGTTACCAGTGGGGAGGGATAAGGGAACTATATTCAATACCTTGTAATAGCCTATAGTGAAAAAGATTATGAAAAGTAATATATATATATTTAAATCACTATGTTGCATAGCAGAAATTAACAATATAAATCAACTATAATTCAATTTAAAAAAAGTGAATCCAGGAAGAAATGGAATGGCAAAAGTTATAATGAACAAATAAATTCATAAAATGATGGTTAAATATTATTATAAAAATTTGTTTTTGGTAATCTGGAAGTAAAATTGCAGATGTTATCAACATGGGATGTGGCATAGAGTGTGGCCATGAGGTTTGGAAGAAGGATAAAGGAAAAGCAGACCACTTTTATATTGCTCCGAGTTAGGGTACAGAGCTATGATAAACTCCAGATACTCTTAGAATCACAGATAACTTATGTCATGGGTGTTGGAATTTAAACATACTCACCAATCAAAAAGTTGAAATTAATCATTTTCAGACCAGTAAAGGAAAAATGAAACAAAGACAATTTGATGAGTTCTAACAAAAGTATCAGGAAAGGGGCAAAAGGAAACACCTAGAAATCTTATAAATAAAAGTACAGAAATAAATATGACAGAGATAAATCCAAATGCATCTGTAACCACAATAAACATGAATGGGTCAACTTTCCCCGGTGGCTGAAAGCTCTAACCAGGGCAATGTAAAAGAAAAAGAAATAGAATGTCTAAATATAAGAGAGGAAAAGACAAAATTGCCACTGGACTCCCTTATGGAGTGGTGGCCTCTTGTAATTCACTGAGATTATAAAGCACACGTTCTGAAAACTCATTCTATCTCCTGTTCATTGAGTTTGTTGCCTTTCCTTTGCATACTCTGGTTATCTTTTAGAAAATTAGTGCTGTTTGAGCAGTGCCTATCCATTTCCAAAGTAGGAGTTCTGCCCCACAATTCCAAATGACTAATGAACAAATTAAAAAGACAAAAGGCAGAAAATATACAAGAAAATATAAGGTAGATTTATGACCTTAGGAGTAGCAGAGGCCTTTTTAAAAAAAAAATGATTTTAAAAGCAAATGGCATGAGGAAAATATTTATTATTTTGACTATTTCAAAATGAAAGTTATAAATAAAAGAGACTGTAAACAAAGTAAAAAAAGGCAAGCAAAAGAATAGGAAAAAAATATTTGCAATATTTGTAATAAGGATTTGTACCGAAATCTGTGTGAGTTGCAAAAATTAAAGTTTGATAATATGAGTAATTGGCTGTTAGGAGCATCACATGGTGCTCTGTCTGTGGAGCACTGTTTGACAGTCTTACCTAAAATTAAAACCGTGCATACCTAGTGAGCCAGCAGGTCTACTCTCTGTCTTAATTATCTAAATTAAAATTATCTATTTAAAATCCATCTAGGGATTTTAAAGTACATTCGATCTTAAGTACTGAAGGAATCCTTGCTTACTTCTCTGACACAAATTGATGATCTATTTTCTACCTCTCAGCATTTCGTAGCATGAACTTAAGCAGTTTTCTAGGTTCAGAATACATTACCCGAATGTGGACAGCTAACCAAATGATTTAAAATGAAACTCAGTACTTGTTGCCATTTTCCTTTTTGGTTAGTTGAGAATAAATCTTCTCTATTGTCTTGAGTAATTCGGATTGCTCTTCCTTGCAGAAGTGAAATGAGAAAGGTGATTCAAACTGAGGCAGAGTAGGCATCGCCAGTTGACAGCTTCAGCCTTGTACAACTAAGTCCATCAGAGGCTTCCTGTTATAGATAACGTGCTGAATGTTTTCATTTCCTTTTTTTGTAATATAGGTCAGAGTGTTCAGCTGGCAGTATCTTGGAGCCCAGGGGAGGTTTGTAATGTTATTCTGCATCTAGTAAAATGTATTAGGACTGTTTATTGAAACACAGAGCCAGGTCTCAACCTTTTTTGACTTGTTCGAAAACTTTGGAGACAGAGTAGAAAAATGACTATCAAACTAAAAGTAACTAGAACATATCTGTCAGGCTTGTACATTTTGAGTGCTATAAATCCTACAATATGTGGAGTTGAAAATATTGAGTAAGATTAAGAAATAGCAAGATATTTTCACCTTGGTTCAGAAAGTCATTAGTATCTAAAATCATGTACATCATACATAAGTTTTGAATAAAAATTTCGTCATTAAAGTATTGAATAGAATGCTACAGAATAGCAGCATTACTGAGGAACTGGACTGACAGATGCTTTTCATTCTAGACACAAAAAAGGTGTATAATTCCAGTAATAGCAAAAAGATTTTTTTTTTAAAGCTTCCTTTAAAGAATACAAATCAATCACAACACCATGGAGAAAGTTTTCAGGGTTCTTTGTTATGTACACATGAAACACTCAAAGTCAAAATGCTGTTTCAAACTCATGAGGAATATTGGGACGAAAGAAATACTGTTTTGAATCTCTACTGAAAAAAAAATAAAAAGGATTCAGGAGGATCAAGATCACAAAACAACTGAAGGCACCATCGCTGAGATAAGAAAATCTGCATCATGTCCTGTAGAGCAGCACCGCCCCTTTCAGAGGACAGTGCCTGGGAGGAGAGGCGAGGGACTCCAGGGTTGCTTGTAACACTCTGCTTCCTGATCCAGGCACTGGCTACACAAATGGGCTCATTTTGCATTTACTTATACACAAGACGGATAATTAAGACTTAGAAAAATCTTGCACATTTGCGCAGGAACGCTCAGAAGAAAGTTTTGGAAGGATCTCATTCAGACCAGTTAACAGTGGCTGAGTATTGGGAGGTGATGAGAATGTGTGTGGGGTGACTGAGGGTGGGGTGTCGGGGGCTCTCCAAGATTTTATGTGCAATGTTTAATATTTTGATGAGAATGTTTATTACCTAAAGTAATTAAAAATTAATTTTTCAACATCTTTAGGAGTAGAAGTCTTCAGTTTTGCAGGATTCAGAATCAAAAGCTCCCTAAGTCACCATGAAACGAAAAAGGAAAAAGTAGCCTGTCTGTTAATACAGGGTTCCAGGTTGAGCCCAGCGTTTATGTAACCACAGATCTCTGTTATGGGCCTCACTCGCTACAATGGGCAGAGGTTTTTAGAGGAGGGTGAAGTTTACATGTGCCCTTCACATTGTGTTGATGGATTTGGGTTGGAAATTGTCTGCGTTTATCTTTAGGCATATCCATTTTAAATGTTTAAATATCTGTAATTTCTTTTGTTTAACACCGATGTGGTTGGACTTTAATATTTAGCCCACCATTTGGAATGGCGAAATCTTCCAAAGTACATCAAAGGCAGATTATTCTTTCTAGTCCTGTTTCAAGTATGCAGAAAATGGTAGGTTATGCACTTAAATTTTTAACTTCATTATATAAATGGCATTAAACCAACCGTAAAACAATTGCCAATGATAACAGCATTGTTTCATCGAGCTTTTTATTCATGACCACAAGTCATTTTTCCTTCTCCAAATGAGAAGTGGTTCTTTTTGTTTTTTGCTTTGTTTTTTAAATTAGGTCCTAAACACCCAACTTTTGCCCATATTTTCCGTTCTGCTTTGGAATTCTTTTTTTTTTCCTATCAATCGTTATTATTTCTTTAGAATACTTCTTTAATTTTTTTTAAGGGAAGGAACAAAGCTAGCGAAGAAACAGATGTGTCCCATATAAAATATGCAATAAATCTTGTCCCACAAATTCTTTTCTCTGAACTTTCTGACAGAAACTGTCAAATATCCACTTTAATTCAGGTATAAAATGTTCACTCCATGTCATGGCGCCAACCGCCATATGCCAGAAGAAAGTTAGTGACCAGCCATAAAAACAGCAGCATAAGCACCTTTGAAACGGTCCAAGTCATCGTGGGTGAGAACAACCCTTATAAATCCATGGGGAATTAATCTCGGCTACGCCACTATCCTGCTGCGCATTTACAATGAGCTTCTACTCCCACACAGCACAAGTAGTAATACTTTTAAAAGGAGAGAGAGAATAAGAGAGCCGTGTGTCCACCTAATGAGCTTGTGGGAGGGGAGAAGGGGGTTCATGGATCAGAAAGCAATAGCTTTTCCACCCCCGCTGTAGGGCTCTGGATTCCCCTTGAAACGGGCAGATCCGAGCCTCAGTGGAACATGTAGGTCTGTTCTTCAAGCTCGTGTGGCTGGGCTTCACAGATCATGTGAAACCAATCTCCCCGAAGCGCAATCACAAGAAATGACTTCAGCTTCATAAATCATTGTTATCATCCCACAGGAGGAGGCAGTGCTATGGGTTTTCTCCAGGAAAGCATTTCAAGCCTCTGGTTTCATGATCTTTTTGGGTTTTGTTTGTTTCCTTCCTTGCTCCTTTCTGAAATCAGTTTCATGTCATTGGCACAGTTAGCTTCAGGCTTCTGCCTAAAGGAGACCTTGGCATTTCTCTGATTGAGCAGATACTTGAACATTTCCACCTCTCTCGGACGTTCAGGGAGACGGCTTTCGTATGAGATGTGGCCGGGGTGGGGGGCAGTGGTTGTCGCATGCTCAGAGGCCTCCTGCTTACTTCTAAGCGTGTACTGGTCCTCAGTATTTTTTCCTATTTAGGATATTTTCTTCATCCTGTGTTTTCCCAATATGGAACAGGAATATTACGCTTAAGTGCCATGGATAGAAATTTTAACTTACTTTGCAGCATTCGACATGATTTTTAATACTTGTGGCCATCTAGAACATTTCTCTATGAAGCCACAAAAAGAGGAAGACTAAATGGTACAGCAATGGATTATTTCCAACGTGAATCAACAGATAAAAATCTGCTTTAATTGTATTTGATAACAGGTTAGTAGTGCTTTGTAGCCAAGAATTTTTCTCCTACAAGATCTCATTTAAGAAATACTCTCAGAAAATTGTTTTAAAATGCTATCTTGGGTTTCTAGAAAAATATTTTGTTTTATTTGAATAGGTTCCATACCTGCTAATAAAGGTTTATTTTTCAACAATGATTTTCAATAATTATAAATTATCTATAAAAGTATTCATTTAAAAGTTGACACGTTAAATGAAAAAGCAAGAAACTGAATTACATATTCAGTATGACCTCAACTGTATTTAAAAAAGCACAAATGAGTATATGTGATCATAAATATATGCTTACATTTGTGGAAATGAATCAAAATATTAATAGAGGCCATTATTTAGGGAAAAGCTTAGGTACTATTTTTATCTTCTTATTTCTTTTCTTTCCTCAAATACCCAAGTGTTCTACAAAGAGGATTTATTCATTTAAAATTTGGAAAAAAATATAAAGATTTGTTTAAGAGAAGGGGAAAGGAGGATGACAGTTATCGTTGGACGATGACTCCAGAGGGCTCGCCTGGAATTCTGTTACCCTCACCATCAGCACTTCCGCCTCAGCACCCTTATGAGCGGCGTGGTCAGTTTTAAAACCAAGCCTCATTTCTTTGTTTCCTTTTACTGACTCTGATAATGATCCCTTGTGCTCATGGGCCTTCTGCATACCTTTGACTGGAGGAACAAATTAAATGTGCTTTCATCTGGAAACTGTCTTCTACAGTATCTTCTGTGGGAATCCCAATATTTTCTCTTCTTGGCAATATTTCTCAGAAAACAGGCTGTTGCTTACCTTCCCTGCCTGAGTTCTTGGTACCATAAGAACTGTTGAAGTTCTGGTAGTTCTTGGGTACCGTTTCAAGTGGGCCATTTTAAATCCCCAGTGAGGACAAATTCTTGACCATATGAAAGGAAAGAAGATAAGAAAGTTTTCTGATGTTCAAAGCAGTGGCAGTTATCAGGGTAGAATTTATTCAGCTACTGTGGCCCTGTAAATATGGTTTCCTAAGTACACCTTAGCTTTGCCAAGGTTCTAAAAGAAGACTGGTTTAAGGGTATCAATAGGTGTTCCGTGATGATTTACCAGACATTCTGGCGGTCCATTCATGTCCATGACTAAACAGCTGAGCACTTATTTTTGCTTCCATCATTTAATAAACATCTTTTTTTTTGTTATAAAGATATCAGAGGTTTTGTATAAATAAATCTAGATGAAGAGGAACTCTCCTTTGTAAAGGTATGGGTTCCATATTCTATTTTATCTGATATGTAAGTACAGCTTTTTTCCTCTTTGTTTTTGATTAGTTAAGATCAGTCTTAAACTATTAAAATCTCTGACCATGCATAACAGCTTTTTATCTGAGTTTTAGTCTTTAAAATATGATTAAAACCATTCTTCATTTTGGATATATTTCTAGACAATTCATAAAAATATGTTGGATGGTTACTTTATAGAGACAGTGGAATCTCACATTTGTGTACGTGTATCTAAAGTATAAATAAATGACTTTAAACTAGGTGACTGTGGGTTTAAATTTAACTTATTCTTGTGAATGCTTGTTTTTCAGTTATGACTTCTTATTTCTCTAATTTCCCACTCTGTAATGATAGGATAGTTTTACAGTTTTTAAGCAGGAACCTATAAAGAATAACAATGTGGGATAGTGGAAACTAGACTAAAGGGGACAAGTTCTTGCTTTTTTTGCCCCAAACCAGCGGCAGGACCTTAGGCAGGTCGCTCACTCTCAGTGTGTTACGCTGCTTCTTCCAAACAGCATCTATTGTTTCTTTTCCTGATTATATTAAGTGATGCTAATTCTTCAAGCAACTAAAAACAAATTTTTAAAAAACCTATTAACCAGAGGCAGAAATAGCAACTACAGTATTTTGGTATATTCCCTTCTGATGTTTTTAATAGTTAAATCATTTATCTCTGTGATATACATTTCACTGTAATTTTAGTCATGATGTATTTACTGCTTTATATTCAGAATTTTGTCACTTGTAACCATGTCATAGCATTTTTCCGATGATATCCTTTGAAAGCAGTATTCTGGGTATTTGGATCTAGTATGTTTGCTTCAGGTCTTGGGGGGTTTGATGTGGGAATACAAATGTTACTAAAGAAAAGAACAGGATATTCGATTATTCAGACAAGTCTCATGGGAATCCAAGAAAAGTTGAACAAGCAAGCATCATTGGATGGATAATTGCTGTGGTGGTGATAGCAACGATTGTAAAAATTAATGTTTACTGAGCTAATGTGCCAGGTGCAATGTCTGAGTACCTACAAAGATCTCATTTAATTATTACAACAGCTGTCTAATATAGGTCCTATTATTAACTTCCATTTGTAGATTAGAAAACTCGTTCTTAGCCAAATTAAACATTTTCCCAACGCCAACAGCTAATAAGTAATAGAACAATGTGAAGCTTTGACTCCACTATTGTCCATAATGTAGAACCCGTTTGATATGTGCACTGAAGAGGTTGAATGATCTATGCAGATCCCTTGGCATATTACTTGGCACACACTGAAGATGCCCCAGTGAATATTCATCATTATCGCTGCCACCGCTAGTCAGTTGTATTAAACCACTTCTTAAGCAGCTGATCGGCTGGTAGGTTGACTGTCCTTGGATCCCATTAGCTGTGACTGGTGGGCTGAAAGGGCCACAGCCCTGTACACTCTTCTGTTATCATAAAATCCAACATTTATTGATTTATTCAATACCCTCTTGTTTAACCTAGCTCACTTTTAAACTGTTGCATGAGAGGCTTAACACTAGGTAATTTCTTAGGTTTCTCATAGCTCCAAAGTTCCCAAGTGTAAGGTTTCATTTTTTTCCATTGGGCAGATGGGCACGTTGAGGTACAAAGAATCAAGTGTTGACCCTCAATACCTGAACAGTCATTGAAGGAAGTTATGAGAAACCCAAAGAAGCCAGTTGGTGAACTTTTTCCCCCCTAATTTGTTAATGTGGTGCTTAAAGAAAGATTTGTTGAAAACCAAGTACTAAAATGCTGTGAAATAAACAAAGAGGCCCTTGCTTTGGAGCGCACTACTTTAAATTAGAGACAAAGATGAGCACGGAGCCTGTTACCACTTTGCTGAAGAACCTGCCTTCAGATTCAAGCTAGCATAATCTGCTTTGTAGTCACTCTCACCAGTTAGTGGAGCAAAAAATCATTGACTGATTAATACTAAACGTATAGCCTCAAGTGCTAAGCATTTTGAACACAAAGTTAAACACACACGCGCTCACACACAGAGTCCATGCCTTCCCGAAATGATGCACCTTTAGGCTAGCACTAACACCAAGATAGGACAGAGTTGTTTGGAAAAGGAGACCTTCTTCCAATATTAGCATACCTGCAGTTTGTCACCAAATAGTTATTTAGAGCCTTGAAACAACACCATGGTCTTTGAAATTTCACCAAGTTTCTTCATGAAGCAAAATGGGGGCAGCCCTCTTTTCCAAAGCTCGCTTCCTTGCAGTTCCTAGTATTTCCTGAGTGATGCTTCATTTGGAGTCTGCTCCCTAAATGATGAGGCCACGGATGGAATTCACTGTTCCTCCATGACCCTTGAAAAAATTCTAAAGCATTGTAGATGGTCTGAGCCTTCCCACTGGGCATGAGATGGCAAGGAGACAAGGTAGGCACTATAAGAAACAAGACTGATGTATAATTATAATTGATGTATAATTTTTATCAGTAAAAATTGGTTTTTTTTTTATAAGTATGTATGTTTTAAAGTATCTATAAAACAATAACTAAGAAAAACATTCTTACAAAGGGCATGTCTCTTCTATTAATGCTGATAAGTTAAAGGTATATGTGGGCCTAGAAGCTGAGATAACATGAAGAATCTCAGGCCCTGTTTGAGAATGGAACCACCTGACTCCCATTAATGTAAATGAGCCTCTCACAGACCATTCTAAAATGTTATCCCCATGGTCTGCTTTAAAGCATCAAGAATCAGGAAATTTAGAGTGAAAGCTGAAATTCCATCTTGGCACTTCCTCTCTGATGTATATACTCCTATGGAAAATGAGCTGAATAGTGCAGCTCCAATATACCACCCTGGCGTTTGAGAATTCTGGAGAAAAACACTGCCCTGTTGGGAAGCAGGAGGGGACACTGGAAGGTATATTGGTTTATGAGTCAACAGACCTGGATTCTACCACTATTACTGTGACCCAGGAAAGTAACTTCGTCAGCTTGGGTATCCATTTTCTTATTTCTATAAAATTAAATTGTGGGACTAGGTTATAGCTGGGTTGTAAATTATATTGTCTTACTAACTTTCTCAAGTAATTGCATCTGTATCACCTTGAAATCAAAAAGTTGCTCTGTACAGATACTTGGACAGCATTGAGGGACTTCACTGGACTGTATAGAAGCAGAGGGAAAAAGATGGTGGAACATTAGCAGCTAATCAAAAGGTTGCGTTTAAGAGTAACGAGCAGAATTCCTTATAAAGTCTGAAGTTGAGTGTTGTGTCAATATTGTGAGTGGATGAAAGACTGGGCAAAAAATCTCATCTAAGATGGAAATATATTGAAAATACAGAGTCATAAAGCTTTTACAGTGGATAAATTTACTTAGATCCCAGTGACACTGGTAACCTGACTTCTTCTAGAATTGTGAATGGACGAGATGTTTACTTCTGCAGTAGTTACTACAGAGAACAAACCAGCTGCATAATCTGGTGACTGCTTAGATTTACACTGTGGTCCCTGAAACTGTACCCATTACCTACACAAATAATTATTACAGTCATCACAGAATATAAGAGAATAATATAATTCTTCTCATTGTATAACCAAGGAGACTTTCCTAGTTCAAATTATTACTCCAGCAAGGTATTTTATGAGGTATTTGAATATTCTCAGGCCGAGGTTTTGAAATGTTAAAATATAAATGACTTAAGATCAAAAGTCGTCTGTAAGCTTGATTCCATCTAGGCTGACTCTTTTCCAGCCATTGATGAGAGAAGCTCTCTTGCCCTGAGGGCTCCACTGTGTGGAGTGAATGGGGCGACATTATCCCTGTGCGTTGGGAAGGGCAGTACTTGTCTGCGTGTGAGGTGGGTGGGGGAGACTGAGAGAACAGCTGTTCAAGTCAGTTTCCATGTTCTGCAGTTCAAATGAAGAACCTTGGTGGAGAAAGGCCCCAGGTGCCCAAGTGAGGTGATAACCGCTGTTTTGTTTTCCTTTGATGCCCATAAAAATATTCAGATTTAGTTATAAAGACAACTGAAAATGGCAGATAAAAATGATGAAAATGATGCAATCTGGCAAGTCTGATTGAACTCAAGAGGATCCCAGCTCAAACACAAGCCTGAGGGTTAGACTAGATGACTTTTCACACTCCTTTTATCTGGGTCCCTTTGATTTTATGACTCTAAAACCTCTTCAAAGTCTCCTGATCCAGTGTCTTTTGCTTGGCATTCTGATCAAAAGCCTGCGTTTTCTAGTCCACTTTAGCCTTAGACAGGTGACCTGGAAATCAAATTATACCCATCTCTTGGGAACCTTTTTCCATACCCTTTCCACAGCCTCGCCCGTTTACACAGAAAATCTCACAAATGGCCATCTATTCGCTTCAACTTTACTGTCTAACTAGACCTTTGCAAATGTAAACTCTGTGACACACCAAAAATGATCATTCTTCTAGTTTAGTTTAATTTTATTAGTTTAACTAGTAAAATAGGAAGACTAAATAAATAGGAGGAACTCATCCTTTGTGGGTAAGCATACCAAAAGAAAAAAAAATGTAAGGGTAAGACCTCTTCATAACTCAATGATTCCATATATTTATATTTTCCCCTCTCTAATAGATGTTAAAAACTCATCTCTCTTTCCAGTGTCAGTGTGCCGTTGCCTCTGTCGGTGAAAGCATTCTTTCCTCCTGGAAAGTGCATGACAGGGTGATTTTCAAAGAAATGAAAAATGACTGCCGTGCTCACATCAGATGGATACCACATGAAGTGGAGTGCGGTCCCTTTGTTTCCTTATTAGCATCACCAGCTCCTCTATTTGTAGAGCTGTAATAAAAACAGCTTCTTTACTGTGCGTCCTGTTGGTTTATACCAACCATGTCAGGTCCATAAACCATGGTATATTAAAGTGTAATAGACTGTGTAAAGAATACTAGGAAGATACTCCAACCTCTATCCCTTGCCCTCATTTCACAATTTACTACCTCCCAGATGGGCATCCATAAATATGATTTAATTGTGGTTAGCATAAAACCCCCACTTTCTTTGAAGAGTAACCTCCTTCAGCCACTTTCAGTGCGTGAATGCCACCCTCTTGAGGATAGAACTTTGGTTATTTCAGTATATCTAGGCGATGAATGTTCATAGTCTGACTATTTTCTGGGAGTGTCATTTTACTTATAAGAATGTTACATTTTTTATAATGACTATTTTAAAAATTCAGTCTGATGCAGATGAAACTCAAGGGTTAACATTTGTGCCTGTGATATATATCAATCTAAAGAATGTATCAATCTAAAACGGGATATAAAAGGATGATAAATAGTTCTCTCTTGCCCTTTGATTCTGCTGGACTCTTTTCTATTTTGCTGCAAAAAGAAAATGGAAGATTAGAAACTGCTGTGCTGGGAAATGGGCTCTGGTCCCCTGGGGGAAAGATAGTGAGCAGGCAGTGTGTTCTGTTAGTGTGGGTCCCTTGCTGTCAGATAAGTGGAGTACATACTAGGTGTTAGTTGAGGGGAACACTGTGGAATAGACTTGGTCACTGCCCTCAAGAAGCACAGTCTAGTAGGAAAAGCAGACTGCCAGCCAGTGATCCCAGTACTGTGTCCCACATGTGCAAACACAACGCTGATGAAGTTCTGCAGAAAGAACGCCCACCAGCCCGTGGAGGAGAGGCCAGGTGGAGGGCTTCACAGGGGAGGTCATTTTAAGGTTTGGTTTTTGAAGAAAGGAAAACATTTATAGTAGGGGTGTTTGGGAAGGAGAAAGGCAGGAGAAGGAGGTATTTAAAGCAGAAGAAGCAGTTTTTCCAGCACCACTTATTGAAGGGGTTGTTTTTTCTCAATTATATATTCTCCTTTGTCACAGATTAATTGACCCTCAGTGCAGGGGTTTATTTCTGGGCTCTCAGTTCTGTTCCGTTGATCTATGTGTCTGTGTCAGTAGCATACTGTTTTGATGACTGGAACTTTATAGTACAGTCTGAAGCCAGGGAGCATGATTCCTTCAACTCTGTTTTTTTTTTTTTCTCAAGATTGTTTTGGCTATTTGGGGTCTATTGTGTTTCCATAGAAAATTATTTGTTCTAGTTTTGTGAAAAACAACATTGGTATTTTGATAGAGTTTGCACTGAATCTACAGATTGCCTTTGATAGTATGGTCATTTTAACAGTATTGAGTCTTCCAATCTATCTTTCCCCATCTGTGTTGTCTTCAGTTTCTTTCATCAGTGTCTTATAGTTTTCTGGGTACAGGTCTTTTACCTCCTTAAATAGGTTTATTCTGAGGCATTTTATTCTTTTCGATATGATTGTAAATAGGATTGTTTCCTTAATTTCTCTTCCTGATAGCTACATATAGAATAATGAAATGAGAACATTTTCTCACACCATATACAAAAATAAACACAAAATGGATTAAAGACCTAAATATAAGATGGGAAACCATAAAACTCCTAGAGGAAAACAGGAGTCATGCCAATAATTTTTTGGATCTGTCTCCCAAAGCAAAGGAAACAGAAGCAAAAATAAATAAATAAGACCTAATTAAACTTAAAAGTTTAATTTTTGCACAGCAAAGGAAACCAGCAACAAAATGAAGACAAATGTACTGAATGGGAGAAAGTATTTGCAAATGATAGGACCAATAAGGGATTAATATCCAAAATATATCACTCCTCATTCAACTCAACATAAAAAAATTAACACATTTTAAAATGGGCAGAAGACCTAAATTGACATTTTTCCAAAGAGGACATGCAGATGGCCAACAGGCATGTGAAAAGATATTCAACATTGATAATCATCAGAGAAATGCAAATCAAAACCACAATGAGATATCACCTCACACCTGTCAGAATGGCTATCATCACAAAAAAGACACATAGAAGCACAAAGAAGCACAAATGTTGATGAGGATATAGGGAAAAGGGAACCCTCGTACGCTGTTGGTGGGATTGTAAATTGGTGCAGCCACTGTGAAAAACATTATGGAGGTTTCTCAAAAAAAACTAAAAATAGAACTACCATATGACCCAACAATTCCACTTCTGGGTTTATATCCAAACAAAACAAAACAAAACAAAACAAAACCCAAAAAACTAATTCAAAAAGACATAGGCACCCCAATGTTCATAGCAGCATTATTTTCAATTACCAAGATATGGAAGAGCAACCTAAGTGTCCATCAACAGACAAAGAAGATGTGAGATATATATGTGTATACACACACACACACACACACACACACACACACACACACACACACACACACTGGAATACTACTCAGCCATAAAAAAGAATGAAATTTTGCCATTTTCAGCAACATGGACGGACTTAGAGGATATTACGTGAAGTGAAGTCAGACAGAGAAAGATAAATACTGTATGATATCACCTATATGTGGAATCTAAAAAATACAACAAACTAGAAACTATAACAAAAAAGAAAGGCTCACAGATATAGAGAACAAACAAGTGGTTCCCAGTGGGAAGAGGGAAGGGAGAGGAGGAGCAACATAGGGGTAAGGGATTAAATGGTACAGACTGTTATGTACAAAATGAACTACAGGGATATACTATACAACACTGGGAATATAGCCAATATTTTATAATAATTATAAAGGGAATATAACCTTTAAAAATTGAATCACTATATTGTACACCTGTAACTTATGTAATATTGTACATCAGCTGTATGTCAACAAAAAATTAAAAATTTATAAAAGCAGAGGAAGCAATATACCCAAATATAAAGGCACAAGAAAATAGAATGAGTGCCAAGAACGGCAAGGAGTCCCACGTGATGGGAGCATGGGACATGGAGTGGGACGTAGCAGAAGCCAGGTTGTGGAGCTCTTCCTGTGCAACGTGAGTAAAGTGTACCCTGGACAGGGGGCGGTGGGGAGGGGGAGGGCAGCTAGTGAACACACTAAGCACAGCGGTAGCATCATGCCTTTTGCCTTTTAAACTGGCAACCTGGTGACAATTCAGAGAGTCTATTACAGGTCCTGTATAATTAAGTTCTTACTTAAAGAAGGAATCTTTGCTCTCAGAAGTCTTACCTTTTTCAAACAGACTCCCATGTCATTGTCTTTCCTTTAGCATTGGAGGAGTGATTCAGTTAATTAGGTCAAAAATTGCATAACCTATGATCATTAAGTTTAAAAAAAATTAGGTGAGAATCATCAGAAGCACCTCTCCCATCAAACCCACCCCCTTGACTCCCAGTATTTGCAAAATTATCCGTGAGCTTCTCTTTCTCTTCTGAGGATTAAATAGAACAAAATGGGCTGAAACAGCAAATAAAATAACTTGAGGACAGACATAGGCAACACCCTCCTGTGGAAAAAGCTTAGGGTAAGGATATCGACTTTGTGAGTAAAATGGGAAAACAGTGAGGTTTTGAGCAGAGGACACCTGATCTGACCTGTAAATGATCACTTGGAAAATTATTGTCTTACGAGAGTGGTTGTAGACATTTCTTAAGAAAGAAAGGAGCATTTTGCTTGTGATTTTTTATTATTCATCCCAAAGGCAGAGAGCTGGACTAGAGACCACTAGCGTTTGTTTCCAGCCAATTAGTGATGAAGGAGTGCCCCTGTAGCTGCCCAGCATGTTAGTCACTGTGTTAATCGCTCACGTTCAGTACATCCAGTGGGCACGACCACCTGGTAAGATGGATCTTACTGTTCCAGTTTTATGGGTAGAGCTCAGTGCAGTTAAGTGACTTCCCCAAGGTCTTACAGTTAATAAGTGGCAGAGCAGAAATTCAACTGCCCGACACAAAGTCCAAGCTCTCTCTACTGTACCTGTGTTTAACTGTCGGAGCAGCCATCCCCTGAAAGCTTGACTCCCTAGCAGCCTCTACAGGATGTGGAACCATCGAAGATCTGACTGCAGTGATTCTGGTTCAGCCAGGCGCTGTGCCCTTTCCACGCGGGAGGTAGGCGTTATCATTATTTTCCAGAGGAGGAAGCTGGAACACAGGACACGTGCATCGGGTCCATGACATTTAAATGGCTGAGCTGGGCTTAAAACTTGGCATTAAAGTATCTCGAGTTCTGATTGGCATTCCTTGGGCCCACAACCATTGAATAGAAAGGGCCATTTCTGCTTCACTTGGTAGACCACAGTACTTACGAATTTCAGAATCGTTATCGTGGGGTGATTTTATGATAACGAATGAGACAGTGGCCATCACATGAACCAGGAAACAAAATTCCGAAGCATTAAAGATTTACACAAAAACAAATGGCTTTTATCCAGTAATGGCTGCATTAAACAAAACCCACATAAATATCCCTTAGATTAAAAAAAAAAAAAACAGCCTCTGAAGAAACCATGTGGCTTTCTCTCTGTGGCACAGAATTATGAAAACTATTGCTCTTTAACAGAGAAAATTAAAATGTAAGAAAAGCAGCACAGTTCTGGCAGGGACAGAAAAATTAGAGTATGCTGTAGGTGGGCACCAAGCAGACTTCCCACTCAACTCTCTCCCTGCACTTGCAGTAAATCTCCATCATCACAATGTTTCCCTAGCCTGGAGAAAGGAGTTTGGAAGGCAAAAATCGATGTTCAGCAAAACGTCTCATTTTTAGTACTCTGGTTTGTTTTTCTTATTTCTTTGATCATCTTAAACTGTAAGATTTTCCTCATTCGAAGCAGTTGTTTTATTGCCATGATTTGAAAAATAATTTACCTTGTTGTAGGCAAGGAGACAGCTTCTTGTGAAAGAAAGAGGAGAGAGAGGAGGGTCGGGGATCCCCATCACTTGTCTGTCTCCCTGATTCTGTATCAGTACCTGACAGTGCCTTCCAACATCCTCTTCTCGAAGCCTACCCACCCCCTGGCCCCGCACACCGAGCACCAAATCTAAACTGAAAAAGAAACACCGAAATACTTCATCCATGTGGCTTCGTAGAAGAGAAAACTAAGTAAATCCCACACATCGATTCTGGGCCGCTGCTAGTCAGATGTGTAGCGGAAGGACAGTTTTCATTGAAGACTTGCCGTCTTCATCGTAAACATTGTCCCTTTTTTGTGCCTCATACCTGCGTGTCCTGCTCTGGCTGCCCAGGCACCCCTAATTCAGTAACCCACGTAGGGTCTTTTCCAGGCAACAGTCCATGCTCTGGAATTTTTCTTACTTTTTGGCTTCCCTGACTCAAAAATTACTTACACTGCATCTTAATATCTCTCTCTTTTTTAAAAATATATTTTTATTGAAGTATAGTCAGTTTATAATGTGTCAATTTCTGTATACAGCACAATACTTCAGTCATATAGAAACATAGGTGGATTTGTTTTCATATTCTTTTTCACCATAGGTTACAAGATATTGAATATGGTTCCCTGAGCTATACAGTGTAAACTTGTTGTTTATTTTGTAAATGGTAGTTAGTGCAGGGGGCTGCACACCAGTCTCGTAATCTCTCAAGGTTAACTGTCTGTCTGCCCCAATGAGAATGGAAGTTCTCTAGGGACCTTTATCTGCTTTCTTCACAGGGAATCCCAAGAAAAGGGTCTGGCACATGGAATAAAAGAACAGAGCCACCTATGTCCTTATGTCAGTAGCTACGAGAGCTTACAGAGCCAGGTAGGGCCGACAGGAATGTTCTCTTTGTCCTACAGACTGTTTGAAACATTTATTTAAAGTTGGGAGCGTGTGTGTAAAACACCCAGCTTCTCTGGAAAAGGTGGAAGATCTGGCAGCAGGGACAAGTGTCCCCTGCTGTGGCTGGGGCGTGGCCTTCGCATGTCCCTCCTACCTGCCGGCTTCCCCGTGCCGAGACTGTGTCAGTCCCAGAGTTGAGAATCTAGGGATGGAGTTTGAGAATACTCCGATTCTTATACTTGGCCTACCATTACCTGGTTTGTTGCTGATGTTAGAAGTTGAGTTTGTGACTCCAGTCTTTATAAACATTTTCTTTCCATGTAATGTCTTTTTGTTTTGCTTAGAGCATCTTGAGGACTTAAAATGTATAATGATATGGTTGGAAATTTCGCACATTGTGGCAGGAGAAATACTTCAGGATGGTGGAGCTTTGAGGTCACACCAGGGAGGTGACTGCCTTTTCTACCAGTACCTAGGCCCTCGGCTCAGGAAGAATTGCTATCTCTGGGTTCGTCTCATTTTCCCCAAAACCCTCAGAAGTTCTGTGGTATGCGCTACCTCTTAGTAATGCCTCTTTTTACACTTGGATGCTGTTTTATTCCAAATAAGCACATTCACAGAGCTATTGCAAAATCTTATCTAATGCCTAATTCAGTGTGGAAAGGGTTTTTCTTGTCACTAAATGTATATGCAATGATGGGTCAACCACAGTTTGCTTAGCACAGGTAGAAGTAGCCAGCTAGAAACTCCTGCTGACGGAGAACAGCAGCGGTGCTCCAGGAAGATCACTCAGGCCTCAGAGGAATTTTTCCCCTTGTTTGGCCATGCGCATAACTAATAATCACTGTATAAGAACAAACCACCCGTTTGTTTCACATTTGGGGGAACTCGGTAGCCTCTGAGGGACACAGGTTGCTTTTCTGTATCTGATCGGCTAAGAACCCAGCTAACTGAGAGAGATTCCTGCTAGGAGGATGGGGGGAAATTAGAGCACACAGATGGCAATGACTATGACTTTACCTCAAAGGATGTCGTTATCAAAGCCAAATCATTTTAATATAAAAGAATCGCTTTTGGTGGGATGGACTGGACTTACAATAGTATACATCTTCAGCCTGACGTTCTTCTTTCGCCTGTGTTCATATTTTGAATATGAAGTTTTATGTTTAGGAAGTCTAGTAGCTCTCTTTTTAAGCAACCGTTGTCCAATATATACTAGTTTAAGCTAAAATAATGTATTTAATATGTAGGCATTTTTTCACATTTAAGGCGCAACAGAAAACGGGCCAGATGAAGTTCCGGCTCTCCCAGAGCTCACATTCAATGTTGTACAATAAACACACGAGCCAATAAGTGGTCTGTCAGGTAGACAGAGGCTGTAGGGGAAAGTTGGGGGAGAGGAGGACGCCTGGCAAGGGATGATCTTTAATTTAGCAGGGTCAGAGAAGGTGACATTTGGGCTGGGACCTCACGAAGCAAGGGAGCCCATCATGCAGAGGCTGCGGGCAGGTGCCCCAGGCTGGAGGAAAGGCAAGTGCAAAGGTCCCCAGTGGCCGTGCTCAGTGTGCTCCACCAGCCAGCGGGCCAGCCAGGCTGGAACGGAAGGAGTGTGGGAAGGAGGAGGCGACGTCACAGGGGACTCAGGCCTCTGGGCCATTGTGAAGACTTCAGAGGTTACGTCGAGGGTGACATCGAGCTGTCGGAAGGTTTTGGGCAGAGAAGTACCTTGAGAGAGTTTATCTTTTAACATCAGCTATGAAGTGAATGATGGTGAGGCACTAATAATGCCTGTCATGACATTTATTGAGCATCTCTTATGTGCTAAGCACTTGATATGTATTACCGTATTTAATCTTTATACCAGCTGTATGCTGGTAGTCCCTGTGGCTGTGCTCATGGGACAGATGGAGCCGTATCTACACAGTTGGTCATGAGTGACTTGCCCACACTCCCCCAGGCAGTACGTGGTAAACTTAGGCTTAATTAAATAGTGATATTTATTTTCTTTCTCCCCGCTTGATGGAGGCACTGGGGATTGAACCCAGGACTCACGGACCCCAAGCACATGCTCTACCACCAGCCTCTATTTTACGTCATTGTAGCCTTAAGTGAGGAATCGTGAGGCTCATAGAGATGGTGACTTGCTGATTTTTCTAGACATTTTTAAAGTGTAAGAGTTGTACTATCATACATAACAGTATTATCCTCTGATTAGAGAGAAAGTATTTAAAAGAGCCACCCCAAAGTGAAGCCTCCCAGTTTCCCTGTTGTGCCTCCAGAGCGCAGGTTCTTAATCTGCAAATTCAGAATTCTGTCTCAGTGTCATTGATTTCCCTTAAATATTTTTTCAACGCATTAAGAAACATTATTCTGGGAAAAGAGACCGTTGGCTTCTCTAGACTGCCAAAGGGGACCATGGCTGTAGAGACTGTTTTCAGAGATTCCTATGAATTCGTTTGAATCTGAGCAGAACTGCTGCAAACAGTAGTGGGTTTATTGTGTCGTTGGGTTTTTTTGGTGTGGGAGGTGAGGCAGTGCTGAGCACACGCCAGGGCTCACAGAGAGGCCAGCTAAAGCGAGGGTGACCACACGTACCAGTCTGGCCAGGACTGTTCCAGTTTAAGCTTTTGTCCAAGTGTTCATTATTAATATCACCCTTTCACCCTCAGAAGTGTCCCGATGAAAACTGCCGTGTGAACATTGGCTCTAGCGGTGATCAAGAAAGTAGCAGTTAGTGGATGGAGCGAACTGAGTGCTATCGCAGGACGTGGGGGGGAGGGGGCTGCCGACCCCGGAAATCAGACTTATTTTGATAACAAATGGTCATAATCAAAGTTAGAAGGTTACACAAAGGAGGTGATGGACGAAAATACTGGATTAATTAAAATTATTTCTCTTTCACAGCAAAAAAAGAGCATAAAATGGAAGAAAGTCACTTGGAGACTGCACAGAAAAGGTAAGCGGCTCTGAACTGGCCCCAAGGCTTTCTCTGACTAGCCGTTCTTTTTTTATTATTATTAAAAACGTTTGGATTGTTGTGCGGCCATCACCAGCATCCATCTCCAGAACTTTTTCATCTTCAAAGGTAGCTCTGTACTACTCACTAAACCATCTCCACCACCGCCCCCCGCCCCAATCCTCACCTCTCTCTCCTTACTTCAGCCGCTGGCACCACCCTTCTCCTTCCTGTCCGTGACTCTGACTGCTCTGAGTGCCTCGTGTAAGTGGGATTGTACAGAACTTTGCCTTCCATGCTGGCTTATTTCACTTCATATAGTGAATGACTAGCTCTTCTTTTGACCCCATCTGTCAAGACTCTGCATCCAGGAACAGTGAGGTCTGTGTGCAGAGCTGCAGTGAAAGCACTGTGAGGGGACTTGGGGACAGTTTTCCTCAGGAAGCAGGGACTCATCGAGGAGTGACTCCCCTGCCTCCTGCGTGCTGACGCCATTTCCGTGTGTTTGCCTCTCCTCCATCACTCTCTCCTGAACGCTTCGTGGACACGGGGAACAATGCTCTCCTTCTTAGTGTCACAACTACATTAAACCAGTTACAGCAAACACCTCCGAGACATGTAATGTCTTCCCTCAGATCCTGGAAGGTATTGTAAACAAGGGACAGTTGGGGAGAAGGGACTGCATGGAAATCTCCCCCAGAGGTTGGGGAGGAGACCTCAGATGTCTTCTGGTCAGCCTCTCACCCTCTTTGTGCCTCTTCTTTCCTCTTCTCCCTCCATGACACCTGAGTGGAGCCATCCCCCTCACCTGGGAGAGCCCCACGATCCTTGGCTGTGATCCCGTCGAGGGGTTTTTCCTTTTTTCAGCTGAGCAGGTTAATCATCTTGGCCTGCCCTCCCTCCCTCCCTCTTAGAAAGGTGGGTGGGGGTACACCAAGGCTTTCTTGTACTCAAGGCTGAGAACTGAGATACATTTTGCTGGGACCAATTCTAAACGTACTAGAACATTGAAGAGATACGGGCAGGAAACAGATATCATGTAAGGGAAAATGCGCTTTACCAACGTGTGAGGAGAGGAGCCGGTTAAATGCACGTGAACACGCTCCGGAAGTGGACCCCTTTCTTCCCACCTTGCCATGATTTCTGAGGGTTCTGAAGGCCTTTGACGGACAATCCCCACCAAAAGCGCCAATAAAATTAAAATGCAGGTGAAACCGAGGTGAAGGCATGTCTTGCGTTTTTCTGAGTGCAGACATGCTATTGAATCATAATTATCATCCTTGCATGACACTCTTTGACAACTGAGAAGATCACGTGTTTCTGTCTTTAGATTTTTAGATTATGCCCATTTATTGGCTTCGTCCCATATGTAGTATATGTGTAGACATTATCTCTGTATTAAACTTCCCTTCCTCGGTGTGTAAAGCTAGTGCGTCTGTGTTGTAGAAATATTCTACATGCATTAAAAAAAAAGCAAGACCATCCACAAGAGCACATGGGTATCAGGCTAAACAGAATTTCACTTTCCAAGGGGGGATGTCAAATTTCTAATACTTCTTCAAGATTCTTGCTTCAGGAAAAGGGAGCCCGTCTGAGAGGGGCCGAAGTTGCTGCTGTGCATTAGCTATGCTGAGGGGGGTCATAAATTTTGGTTGTCAGCGTTTTCCGTGACTTTGTGGTGAAGGTAGCCGAGCTTTCATGTCATACATGAAATATGTTAGATCCCATCTTTAATGTAGAAACCGCAGTTGTTTGGTTACACTCTTTAAGGAGGTTGGTGGTCAGTGTTGCAATATTCGTGTGAGATTTAGTAAATTCTTATGTTTTATCCTCAAGAGAAACAATTTACTCTGAGGCTACGGAATATTTGCTTTTCCTCAGCAGTTTCTAAAGGCACGCACGGAGCACAACGAGAGGATGTGTTCCGCCCCAGCGTCTCAGCACTGCATAAGCACAACAGTTCGCTTTGCCGCGGGCTCTTTGATATAATCGTTGTCTGTACCCTGAAAATATTTAGCTGAATCAAAAAGATACAAATCAGACTAGGAATTACAGCAAAGAGAAGAGGAGTCAGGGAATAGTTCAGAGTGGAGCAGGGAAGTTTTATAAAACATAACATATGATTGGAAATCAACCTTTTAAAACCTGAAAGCTATTTCAGAGTTCTCTCCTGACAACCAGAAATTCCAGACAGCGCTGTTGCCCCTTTGTCAACCGGAGAAAATTCCCCTGGTTATTAAATATCAGTGGTTTTCATACCCAAATTTCAGATTTTCAATAACCAGTCTTCTCTACTATTATATAATGGAAAGGAATCTGAAAAAAAATACACACACACACATTATATATATATGTGTATATATATAAAACTGAATTGCTTTGCTGTATACCTGAAACTAACATTGCCAATCAACCACACTTCAACAAAGAATAAAATTTAAAAAGAATAACCAGTCTTCTGTGAATCAAAATTGAATCTGAAAGGAAGAAAGTTGTTCTTGGCAGTGGGGAGGGGTGGGGGGGAACAATAGTCTAGACCTTATCAGATAGTTGGAGATTCACATTCTAGCTTTTCTAGCTTTTAACTTTTCCTTGAACAAAGGGATAACACTGAAATCCAAAAAGACATACCCTCGGGCGACCTCATCTCTCTTAAAGTTGCAGGGTGCCAAAGCCAGGCCATCCTCTGCAACTCTGTTTGCTTTGGTTCCTCTGAAGAGGTTCACTGGCTTTCTTAGTTTTTTAAACACATAGGGGGAAAAAAATGCTGAAATTTAGTATTTCCTTTCATTTTCATCCTCTTTGAGGGTTAGCGAGCAGGGCCTCACAGATCCCCGGGGGAGAGGTGGTGAGGGTCCATGGTTAGCTTCAGTTTAGTGTTGAGAAAAGGGAGGCCCGCCGGTTGGTGATAGGCTCTTCCCAGGCTCTGTGATAAGCCACCATGCAATGCTGTCCATCCTCGAAAACTGCAGCCATGTTTGCAATACTTGGTCTCACAGCCTACATTCCAAATAATGCTGGAGGTGTTCAGCTGACCTGTGAGCACAGTGACCTGAGCTTCTGAGCTCTTCACTCTGTCTTGCTGAAAAGTAGGAAGATCATTTGTTGCTCTGAATGCTAAAAGTGAAAGGCACTCTTTTCTCTAGTCAGTGCACACATAGATCTGTTTCTTTGTAGAAAGTGAGCATAAGGAAGAGAGAAAAAATAATGATGTGCTCTTCGGGGGAAGAGGGGGTGGGTAACGCAGGTTGTGTCTGATATAGGCGGCAACTGTGTCTAAAGTGGAAACAAAACCCCCAAAATGACTATTTTATTTCATAAATGCCTGGGTCAGTGAGTATAAGCAACAGAAGGGTAAAGCAGAAAAATTTCACTGAGAATCAGGGGACCCCCACTCTGGAGGCCCAGCTCTGCCAATGAATAAGGTCATTCAGTTTTTCCAGGTCTCTGTTTCCCCATCTGTAAGATGAGAACACTGGACAGGTTGCCCTGTAAGTCCCTTCCAGCTCTGAAGCCTGGTGACTCCGTGGGAAATCCATGGCCTCTTCCTTTTGGTTACAGAACTCTCTGCTTAGGTATTTCCATGCTACAGTCAATATCATTTTCATTTCGAATGAAATAAAATATGTGCCATAGAGTGTACCTTTGGTTTTATCAGTGTTTTGACTGCCACAGAATTAGGAGTCATGTCTGGGCGAAAGTGGACGTCACTCCATTCTGGTTTTGCTCCAGAATATGTGTGTTTGGAATTATAAGAGAGTCCCTTAAGAAATTACTGCAGTTATTGCCTTTCTCCACTTATGCACTCCTAGCCTTTTAATAACTGGGAGCCAAAATTCCCTGACCAGTAGTTTTAATTTGCATTAAAAACAGATTTATTATTTACAGAAACACAAAGAATTTATGGGACTCAGAGCTGCCGCTCCAGCTTGGATCTCGCCTAATCATAGCTATGGAATCAATTAACAGTTCATCTGTGAAATGTGATAAAATCTTATGAGATACATATTGCCCAACAACTGAGAACGAGATGAAAGTATGCTCTGGAAGAGTAACGGGGCTTCAGGGTTTTACAATCGCCATTGAATAGAGTTCCATTAGGAACTCAGTATTCAGGATGGCCACAAAAAAAAAAAAAAAAAAAAAAAAAAAAACCACGGTGTCTGAACAGATGATAGAGCACTGAGTAATAAACCTGGCCAGCCAGTCCTGCTTTGATTAGTTTCCAACACCCTAGAAAAGGGGGCCATTTATTTAAGTGTTGTTGCTCATGGCAAATGAGCTTGTGGGGCTTGGAGTGGGTGAGGGGAACGCCTGAGTGCAGAGCTATAAATTGCTGCAAAGCTAGTGCCTCCAAGAAGGGCTGCCTGGGAGGCCCGGGTAGTTGGCTGGGACTGAGCCTCCATGGGGTAGGTCAGGAGGTTCTGAGCGTTATCTGGGAATCTACCTTGTAAAACTAAGTTATTTTCTCACTGGGTTAGAGATCCTTTTTAAAGATCAAAAATGATTTTTCCTCCCATCCTTGCTACACCTTCAATTATATCTATTTTTGTACATCGGTGGTTTATATTCCTGTATCACATCAAGCTTTAAAATGTAACCTTCTGAAAGATCATAGGGTCTTAAGTGTCTTGTTTTACTCTTGAGAAAACTGACTCTAATGATGAATGATTGACCCAGAGGACAAAGCCAGCAGATGCCAGAACAAGGGTAGGACAGTCTCTTGATTTTCCGGGGACCACTCGACAGATGAATTATTCTGAGGGGGCTCTCTCAGTGATCCCTGCTGGGGATACGGCATCCACATGTCATCAGCGTTTCATGTAATCATTACACATAACATGGAGAAGAACATGTAAATGGCATAGATTTGAGACAACGAACAAACCCCGAAAGCTTTACCTGCATCCACCCTGGAATTATACATGCTGGTTTTTAGACAGATAAGACATGCCCAGAAGTCTCCCCAATCATGCTGAGTTTCTTAGAAAATCGGCTTGAACACATAGATTGTGCCCAGGCTGAGGATAAGCCACAGTCACTGCGAGCCTAGGGTTCTGTGCTAGAGAAGAGACACGCGGGAAATTGCCCCAGTGTCCCCTCTCCTCCCCCTAATGGGTTTTGGTGGTGTTCACAGGCTCTCACCCTCTCCCTCTCTCTGTTTTCTCCTCTACATTTGCAGTTTTGAAACAACAGTGGGATATTTTGGGATGAAGCCAAAGTCTGGTGAGAAGGAGATCACACCCAACCACGTGTTTATGGTGTGGTACGAGTTCTGCAGTGACTTCAAGACAATTTGGAAACGGGAGAGTAAAAACATATCTAAAGAAAGGTAAGGCTCTAGTAGATTCATTAACACGCACACACCCGGAGCCTGGGAAACCTCCTTCTCCAACCTCACGAAGTGTGCCCACCTCACACAGTCAGTATTGCCTCTCAGAGCCAGTGGACATGGAGCGAGGATTATTGCCTCGGGGTTCGTGGGGAAATTCAAGGGGGGAGGCTTGCTGTCCGCACAAGCAGATACACTCACGTGATCTGATAAGTTACACTTTCTTAACCCCTTCCAATTACTAGCTAGTAAATGAAAGGGGAGCTGTGCTAATTTGCAACAGATTGCTTCTCTGCGGATTTTCATGTTGGCCCAGGCTAAATGAGGCAGCCTTGCTGTCGCAGACAGTACAGACAAATAAAAGTGAATGCTTTTCCCATTAATACACTGAACTTGCATCAAAGGGAAATCTCTGCGACTCGGGCCACACTTAACACAGTGTTGAAGCCCCGCTCTGGATTTACAGCGCCACTTCTGACTCCCCGTATCCTGCTGAGGACATCAAACTGCGTGCCGCTCGGCCTCATTGCAGCCTCCTGATTTTATTAGTTGGGGGTAGAAGGCAAACCTCGGCTCTGAATATAGGGAGGGCGTGTGTGTTCTCCTTGGAGAGAGACTGGATTTGGCCCTGTTTATTGGAAAGAAAGCATTTCTGCTTGATCGCAGTTTTGATCGGGTTGCCACTGTTCTGCAAAGGGTGTCATGGATCTAAACTTCAAACAGGTCTTGCTGCTACTCCTGAGAAACAGATGTATAAGAGTGTCATTCGAAGTGGAGGAGGAGACAAATGAAGGGAACCAGTTTAAGTGTAGCATCTATATCTCACCAAACATGGAGACCTGAAATTCCATTATTCAGTATTTTTGTGCTTTACTTTGTAATCAGAGAAAAGGTGTATACATAATGTATCTACACACACACACACACACACACACACAATACACTAATATGTTTTACCTTAAAAAACTAAAGGGAGCCTAATTTAAAGATTTTTTGGACTCATTTTTTCTGAGTCTCTAAATGTTTTCGTGGGGAATTCTTTCAAAAGCCTGTTTTTTTTTCTAAGGAAGTCAAAGAGCTTCAAAAATATTTATCAACACAATCTTCCCACCATTACCTCTTTTGGAACTTGGGTATTAAACTTGAGTATATCCATTATGTTGATAAACTGAAGCAGAGAAAAGTTAAGGGACATTGTTAAGAAAATAGATTGTTGATAATAACATGACAAAAATCCTAAAAATCTTGACATCTGACTCACTGCTCTTGCCCTGCAATCACTTATTTTGCCCTTTAAGCTAAAATAAGCTTCCGTGGACTACATTCTGTGTTTGATGAGTCTCGGAGGAAAGTGACAGAGCCGAGCTCTTCTCTCTCCCACAGGGTAGCAGCTGGCCGGCCAGCCCTCCGTGTCCCCACCCAAAGGCCAGGGAATCCCTCATGGGCCCTGAAAGTCCAGCCTTTGCTTAAGATGTTACATGTTCAGATTTTGATCATAGCCCTCAGTGACTTTGCTCTTGTTGTTAGAGCCCTAAAAATGATTCACAAAAACCAACTGGGAGAGCAATTAATTGCTTTTCACTTGAATAATCTTCTGTTGAAATAATGAACTGTATTCCAAGTGGGGGAATTTTTCCCTATCACAGAAGTTAGACGAAACCCATTGTGGGCCTGCGGTGATACGCAGCCGCCCTTCAGGATGACCTGCTCTCTGATTCCTAGCGATGGGCACTTACAGCGCTGTTTCCCGGGTGCAGCTGGTGAATTGCCCACTTCACACTCTGTAAACCAACACCTTTAAAAGGTCGTGACTTCCCGGGACCCTTTTCAGTTCTTCTCATTTAGCAATTTCAGGGGTCTCTTCATCCCAGCCGTACTTTGTGAGCTAGATCACCAACGTTTCTAACCTAAAACATCTCTGAAAGTTAATGATGGCTCATAAAATATTTGTGGGGCAGCCTGTTTACAAAATCTACTTGTTAAGCGATGTTAGCACGTTATGCATATTACTGCTCATTCAGTTCAACAAACTGGTTAGTATGCAGGGTTTTCTCATCAAGTGAGGATTTTTTCAATTGTTCTCTGCCTGCTACGGATTTTAGCTTTTAAACTGTTGGAATCACTTATTCCTTATAGTGAAATAGGCAAATTAACTTGATTCTATGGTTATAATCAAATGAAAATCAGTATGATTGCTTTGTTTTGACCCCTATTTAATGATATTTGATATTGTCACTTTTTAACTATACTTTCCCCAGAATTCCAATAAATCTTAACAACACAAAATGTCAGGAGGTAGCATAACAGTATGAAAATATCTTCAAAAATTAAGTTCATAACCAAATGAAAACCTGACAGCCTGTAATTATTAGGGGAAAAAACTGTAGTTTGGGATTCCATCCAAAGGAATTTCATCCACTTGATTTTTAGATGTATTTGTAAGGCCAACTAAAACCCCCAGAATCATTGAGGAAAATTAAGAATCAACAACAGTATTTTCAAAGGGACAGATTCACTCCCAAATGAAATGGAAGTTTTGAAAACTAGTTTAGGCCACTTGAGGTCAATTTTAGGTGACGCAGAATATTTCCTTCTTGTTCTGCTTAGTATGGTTTCCATGAACACACAGTAACTGGGTGCGAAACTGAGATGATGCAGCCCCACAGCCGAGTAACAGCCACCCCTCATGAAACTCAGAACGAAGCCTGAACACACAGATGACTGATAAGACGTCTAACGTGCTTGTGCCTCGCGAATGAATGACAAACCCTATTATTATTGAGCTGGTGACAGGGCACGAGTCTGTGTTTGAGTAGAAGAGAGCTAGTATTTCACTGGGGAGATGGCTCACCTGCAGATTAACTCTATCTGTAGAAGAGCGAGCTATTAAATGATGGTATATTAATGGTGTTAAACGTACCCTTGCCATGTAAGCCAGTGTTAGGCAAAACAGCAAACCTGGGTGTCCAGGCACAAATCCAGACTGCCCTGCTCCCTAGAGCTTCGGTCTGTGACCCGCACAGCCCTCACGCTGCCCCAAGTACTGGAACTCATCCTCCAGTGAAATGTGCCGGGCCCTTCTCTTACCCATCCTTAGTACAGGCATTGTTCAGTACTGTTAAAAAAAAAAAAAAAAAAAAAAAAAAAAGACCTCTGCATAAAGGGTTGAAAACCAGCATTTTAGTGCCATTCATTTGCTTTGTGATCTTGGGCCAGTCCCTTATTGCCGGGGGACCCAAATATCACATCTGTAAAAATGCGTGTATTGGGATGGAACAGGAACTAAATGTTTACTACAATCTTTTCTAGCTTAAAAGTCCTCTGAATCTAGAAAGTACTTTTTTGCTATTTTGAGAACCTGTGTGTTTTATTTCTGAGATGATGCCCCTCACCTTTGCTTTTGAGCCCGTGAGGGCCCATGCTAAAAGACGTTTCAAGGCAAAGTCTGGTGGTGAGTGGGGGAGAGATATGGGGCCACAGAGAAGTGTAATTGTCCATTTGGATTTGGTAAATGCTTTCAGTGACCTCCCCTCACGCCCCCAGTTCTTCCCCTAAAATGCTAAGGTTGATCTTGAAGACCGCATTTTTGAATTGGAAGCATGCACACAAAAAATCTTTCCGTTTGTCTGCATCCAACATCGCATTTAGTGGTTTATAAAAGTTCATCATGATTCTTATTCTCAGAGGCAGCTTTGCCTCAATTTGACTTTTTCATGCACTTTTGTATTTGTGCCTCTTGACAGGCAAACACTGAACAGAGTTCTGTAACACACATTTCTTCCACCTATTAAGTCAACAGGTTACTTGAGCATGTACGTAATTGCAAGGAAGTAACCTAACTTTTGCTGCTACCTTTACTGACTATTCTTCACTCACTTTCTGCTTTTTCTTTTTCTCCCCCTGTTGAATTGTTCTGAGATATACAACCTCCCTCATGAAATTTCCCACTATTTAGGATATGTTAATACTGCTTCCCACATATGCCCGCACGTGCACACGCACAGGGCACTAACCACTACTGCCCACAAAGTGAGCTATGAATTTGCAGAAGGTAAAGAAGTCCCAGGGGAGTCATGACTCCAGGAATAAAGTCTTGGCAAGTAATTCACCCTGAGCCAAAGCAAACTTTAAAAGTGCCATTTAAAAACCCATAATGGGTAAGTAAGGAGCGAATGAGGAGTTTGCTGAATTTTATGCAAAATGCTAATAAGACATTTCATTATATACGTAGCTGTAGTTTACACCGTGGATGTAATGAGTGGTTATGGGAATGGATGGTCCGTTTGGGTTTTGCTTGTTTGCTTGTTTGTTTTAGTTCAGCTAAATACCAACAGGATTTTTGTTGTAAGTGTATTACTTGCAGCTCTGATGGTTAATGATGCAACTGCAGGTAGTTCAGAGCTGTTGTGGGATTTATCCCATAGCTGTTCTCAGAGCTCCCTACTGCTCGGCTCACTTTAGGACCAGGAGTTGGGGGCTAAAAAGGTGGTCACTTAACCCACAAATGAGCCGTTGGTTGTGATGTAGACATTGAAGGAATTCCTCTCTTTATATGATAGTTATTCCTGGAAAAATTTCTGTAAACTAACATTTTTAGTCATTGAATTCTGCTTTTCTACTGACCTACATTCATGATAACTGAATAAGGTAACTTTCTATTCTCTAGCCCTCTGTTATGTGGTCAGATGGTTTGCGTATACTTAACTGCTAAGAAGCTTCATATTTTAGAAAACCCCTTTAATAAGAAAAATGATCACCCCCAGTTAATAGGCAAAACTTTGACTTTTGCTAAGTCACATTGAAGGCAGTTCTGTGCAAATACATGAAGAGTAAATATCCCAGCAAGCTAACTTATAAACAGAATTTGTGATTATGATAATCACAAAGGATAAAACCTGCTTTTCCCCCAAGCAATAAATTTAAAACAACTTCTGCAAAATTAAAAATATGCCATGAATTAAGGAGAGGAGATAGTAGGCTTTTAAATGGTAAAAATTGTAGGATCATTGATTTTTAAAAACTAAAACACCTCTTTTGACCCTCTTTGCTCTGGAAACTATCTCCTGTCCCTTCCAGCTTCTTTAAAAAAGAGTTTATATCCATTTCCTCACTTCTTGTTACTTAGCACACAGTCCCTCCTTTCTGTATCAGTGAGGATAAAGCTTCAGCTGCTGTAACAAAGACCAAAGCAACTTTTGCTTAACAATCTGAATGCAAGTTGTGTAGCTGTCTGGGACCCAGTTTCCTTTTATTTCGTGGCCGCCATCATTAAGCTGTGGTCCTTACTCACAAGGCTGAAGATGGCTCACCTCGTGTCCGTCAGCGCTGCTGCAGCTGAGTTCCTGCCAGTAGAAAGGGAGGGCGCCCCCTTTCCTTTTAAGAGTCTACACTTAAGAGCCTGGAAGGTTCACATATTTCACTGGGCAAGACTTAGTGTCACGGCTATACGTGAGGGAGACCAGGAAATGCAGGTCTATCTGGGAGCCATGTACCCAGCTAAAGACTCATGGGTTCCACTCCTAAAGGGAGCAGGAGAAATGCTGTTGAGACCATCAGCAGACTTTCTACCTTTCCCATTTGTGAAATCAAATGACTCTTTCTGACTCCTTGCCACTACTGGCTTTTGACACTGACGACAGTTTCTTCCATCTTGAAAATGCTCCAGTCGCATTCTGAGTCTTTTTCGGTAAAGGTGACCACCCCTCTTTCATCTCCTTTCTTGGATCCTCTTTTTCTTCTCCTCTTTATGTGTTGCCCTTCCCCAGGGTTCAGATCTCTGCTCCTCTTTTCTGCTCTGTAGTCTCTCCCTAGCTAGTCTCAACTACTCTCGCAGCTTCGCCTGTCACCTCTTTGCCAAGTCCTAGCCAGAGCCAACCTCTTAGTTCTAAAAATCTTAGACCCAGACCTCCAACCACACGCTAAACATTCCCACAGGATGCCCAGCCTTCATCTGCACTTTAGTATGTCCTGAGGCTCCAGCTCTCAACTGTACCACTCTCCCCTTTGTGTCCAAAGCAGGCTGGAAACCGGAATCATCTTTAATGCTGCAAGATTCACTTTGCCCCTACTGCTGCCTCCTCAGCAGTTCTGCTTCTTTACCCTGTTTTCTCAGTGGCTCTGCCCTAATTCAGGACCTCGTCTCTCACCTGGATTATTGAAAATCTTTCTTACTGTTCTCTCTGCCTATAGTTTTTCTCTTTCCTCTTCAGTGGCCTTTAATATTATGTGTAGTTATCTTTCTAAAACAGAAATGAGATCATATCTATTTGTTTAAACATGTTCTGTTCTGAAATCGAGGGATGAAAATCAGCCATGATTGGTACTTACAGTCATTAACTTTGGGGGGCCTCATGACAGCCCTAGAATGTGTATTACTGCTTTACAGATAAGCACAAGAAAGAGTAAATGAATTACCAACATCACAGTTTTGCTAGTAAGCAACAGAATGTGGATAAGGACCTAGGTCTTATGTGACAGTAAGCTTGAGCTCCTTCAGGGATTCCCTATTTCTCCCAAATGAGAGCAATGAGCTTCCAACAACTTGCCTTAGCTCACTTTCCAACCTCATTTCCCGTATCCTCATCTCCCACGTGCCTATGATATTGACTCTGTTTCTCCCATCTGCACGTTCTTGCCTTGTGTTCTCATTGGATAATTTCTTTCCACTGCATCGTCCCCAGTTAATTCTTGGTCAGAACATAGTCATCCTTTAAGGATGACCTCCAAAACTTCTCCTCTAAAAATCTCTGAAATGCCCCTAAGTAAAAGAATTATACCTTCCTCTGGTGTCGGGCAGCATGTTTTTCTTACCATCCTCTAGCACTCAATTCATCCCAACTGGTTATTTTAGCACTTTATGTGTCTTTTTCCACCTTTAGGACTGAAACCCATTCCTGGTTATATACGCTGTGACACATTCTCCAACACAGAGCCTAATAATTGTTTACTAATCTAGAAAGGACTTCAACATAGTACAAAATGATACTAAGTGAGCATTGAAGATCTGGGCGGTGTAACAGTTTGGAGGATGAAATGGTTCCAAAGAAATGTGGAGGCTAGGGAGGGCTTGGGAAAGATGGTGAGCCATAAACGGGGCCACCCTCTGTGAAAGCTGTAGAAGCAATTCTGAAGCCAGTACCGGAATGTTAGAAATCAGCTGCTCCCAAATCTGGCAGATCTTTCAAGTCACCTGGAGAGCTTTGTAAAAATATAACCAGAGCCACCAAGTCAGAATCCCAGGGGTTTAGAGCTCAGGGATGTGCAGTTTTAGAAAACTCCCTGCAGAGAGAGGGTGAGCAAGAATACATTTTGTGTTTGGTTGCTTCAATAAATGTCTTGGCTTTACCCATCCTTTGCTTAAATCCATCAGGTAAGCTTTGGAGAAGGGAAGAAGTTGTTCATCTTCCCAGTGTTTCTTACTTTGTTCAGCCAACTTTAGGAATGGCTAGACACAGGTGATCGTGAAGGTCTCTTCCAGTGCTGATGTCCTGTGATCTTAGGTAAGAAATGAACTGGACATGGACAGAGCGGATGAATTCAGCTCCATAGAGAAGAAAGGGGTAAGGACCTTTTGGCAACCACGTGCCGAAGTCCTGGACTTGGAAGGCTTGACACACACTTTGGAGGAATCACGTAGTGTGATTTCTGGGGCCAGCCTCATTGCCGTGTTCTCTCTGTGTCCTCTGAGTCCACACCGTCTCTCACATGTTTGCAGTTTGCATTCCCATGATATAAATTTGCACCACTTAATCAGCTTGATTTAAACACATATTTTTAAAATATCTATTACTTCCTAAGTGCTGTACAAGCTACAAGACCCCATTCTGGAAGAATTTAACCTCATGATCCCATAATGCCTCCTTCATAAAGCTCTCCCCAAGAGAGCTCTTTCCTCCAAAATTCCATGGAGGGAGCAGATGGGGAGTGGTTACTGTCTCTTTAATTTTGGCGTTGGTGACTTCTTTTCCATTATTTTGTCATGGACGTTTTCTCCGTCAAATAAATCATAAGCCCTGGAAGACCAGGGCAATGTCTTGTACTTCTTTGTTCTCCCTCTAGCACCTTGTATTTCCTTGTACGTAATGAGGGCTCAATTAATATTTGTTGAACAAATAAACAATCACCATGTTTTCTTTTGCCACATTGAAACTGATTACAGAGTTTGCTGTCTACTGCTGATAGATGAGAGATCTTATTTATTTAGACTTTGGTGGTAGAATTCCCCAAATATATCCCATATGGGTTGTTTCTGCCCAAGTATCTAAAATCTTTACAGCTTTGTTAAAGAGGATAGACGTGTTCAAAACAAGAAAGACTAGTTAATGGGGTAAAACAATCACCTTCTCTGTATTACTTTCAATTTGCCTTAAAAAAAAAAAAAAAGAACTAGAAAAAGAATAAGGAAGTGAAGATACTTGGGATTCATGGTTGGCCAAGCCTCAAATCTCTTTAGAGCTCAAATAAGAACCTTTGAGAGCATCTGTCCACACTCTGTTTCCCTAGCTTGGCAGACAGCAGTGGAAACCCAAAGCAAGTCCCCTTCATTCAGCTAGAATATTTGTAAATTGCTTATCTGCGGGACTCCTGACAGCTCCTGCCTTGGGCGTAGAATAGATGGAGTAGGGGGCTGCCTGGGTAGTGTGATTTGAGGGGCGCCAGAAAGGCTGCCTGCTCCACCCAATCTCCCCTGTTTCCTCCCCCTCTTGGTTTCAGTCACCCGTGCAAGCAGGCTCTGATCAGTTCCAGTTTTTGGTGAGACTTGGTAGGTGGTACAGGTTTCAAAACCAAAAGTGGGGGAGCTGGCACCTCCAAGGATGTGCGTGTCTTCATTATTAGGATTAGAAATGTCTTCCTAAGACTAGCAGTGCGTTGCAATTAAACTTGCAGATTTATGTCCCAGGACCGGCTTGAGTTTCCAGATTGTCTCCCAGACGCCTCTTCCTGAACAAGGAAACACAATGCTGTTACCTTTCACTCCGCACCTAAGTCGCCCAGGCGGCTCAGGGTGTTTCGTCTACCAAGTGCAGAGTGATTGGCTTTAACTGATCACACATTCCAGGGCAAGTCCAGGACCCCCGCCCCCACCCCCACTTCCACTCCCCTGTGGCCTGGGGGAGACGCTCTGCCAACGGAAGCGGCCTTTGTTCTGCAATTAATCATTTGAAGTCAAAGTGTGTTTGGGTATTACAAGTGATAACCCACAAAAGCTATCAAGTGGCTGATTGCGTAGCTGGTGACATGCAACCTCTATGAGGTCTTCCTTCATTGTAAACAGAAAAATATCTTAGGAATGAGGTAGGGAAAGTTGTCAAGTTTAGGAAGTGGAAGTGATGGGCTAATTTGTCATGGAATAGCTGAGAGGCTAGATTCTGATGTGTAAGGAGCTAAGTCTTTTAAGTCTAAGGCTTCTCTTACTTCCTGCTGGTCTGTCTTACCACGGCTGCTGGTGAAACTGGTCCCGGAGTCGGGCAGGGGTGGAGGGGTAGTCAGGGTCAAGGGTCAGACTCAGAAGAGGGTATAAGCTTAGAAGAGTGTGTGTCTGTCCAAGTCTGTAGCCCTGCTGGCCTGCCTGAGATGAATGATTTTGAGGCCACCCATTATTCCATATTGTCTATGGCTGTCTTCTCTGAGTTTTATTTTCTTACCCTTTGGAGACATCCCACATAGCCGAGTCCATGATGTTTTCATCAGTTGCTGCAGGGAAGGAGAAATTTCCCTTTACATTGAGGGGGTTAATCAGTTTAGTCTTTTGTGATTTTTTTTTTTTTTTTTTTTTTTTTACTGATAGTGAAGAGTGACTTTATCTGTTTCATTGACTTTCATAACTGTTATCTATGTGGAATAGTTATATGAAGAATTCAGAAATACCTAGTGAAGGACGGTTGTCAAGGTGGATGGAAATAAGAGTGGTTCCCACAGCCCCAGCAGGTCTCCCTGATTGTACTGACTCACTTAGAACCGAAACTGGATGTTAGCCCACTTTCCCCTGGCTGTGGAGAAGCATCCTGACTCAGTGAACTGAGGACAGTAACTGTAGAGACTTAAGGAGTATCAAAAGATACAAAACAAACCCCGCAGTGTACACAGAGCCTTCCTTCTGCTGTCCAGGCTACTGGGCAAAGGCTGGTGTAGCTCCACCTCTCCAAAAGTACAACATTAAAAACAGCTCCTATCATGCTAACACCATCTATGCGGCAGGGAATATCCAGTGAGGAAAATTCCAAGCTGGCGCCCTCAACCTTCTCCATGTAAAGCACCACAAACCACGTGGTGCTGAGCGTTCTTCAGCAAAGCTGCCGCCCCACCTCCCCAAGGTCTCTTTGGACAGTACTCTTTGTTCCTTGACCTGATGCTAGTAAGTTCAAGGCTTCATGGAGATCATGGGAAAGGAGTGAATAATCATCTCTACAGCTTCTTGTACACTGTCTCTGACTTTTTCTCCTGAAGAGAGACCATAAAAATATCATCATGTGCTTGTAGAAGAAGCTGTCCCTAATAATGATTGGTAAAGCCATCCCACATTGGGAAGCCAGACTGGCAAGTTTTTTATTTACTGGTGTGATCTTCAGTAGGTGCCAGCACCTTTTCCTTCCCACAAAACCCTTATCCGCCCCTCGAAAGTGGACAAGGGCATGTTTTTCTCATGCTCTTTTGCTGATCATGTTCTCCCATGTATTTCAGAATAGCCACCAAATGAAGAGTTCTCGTCCTTGGTAGATGCAGATTCACACGTCTTCGAATTTTAGGAGAAGTCTAGGGTCAGAGTAGTTTGGTCCTTCAGCTTTTACTGTCCTGCTTTTTAGCGAACTTGGGTATTATTCCCTGCAGCAACCTGACTTAAAAGGCCCATGACTGTACATACTGGCACACAGAGCCTGCCTCATTCCCTTTCTAGACTATTTTGACCTCTTTGGTGATGAGTGATATTGTCTTACTTTTTTTAATTCTCATTTTTTATTGAAGTGTCGATTTACAGTGTTAGTTTCAGTTGTACAACAAATGGATTCAGTTATCTGTCTATCTATCTATATTTTTTTCAGATTCTTTTCCATTACAGATCATTACAAGAAGTTATTCCTTGTGCTATACAGTAGGTCCTTGCTATTTTTCTATTTTATATATAGTAATGTGAGTCTGTTAATCCCAAACTCTTCAGCTGTCCCTCCCCTCACCTTCCCCCCAGTAACCACAGTTTGTTTTCTACATCTGTAAGTTTAAGTCTTCTTTAAACAGATTCACATTACAGCAGGTCAGATTTCATGCTTTTACTAACATGCATTTCATGAACTATATTCCCTGCAGTGCCTGCCTTTTCTTTGCCTTCATCCACTGATGTTCCCAAAGCCGTTGACTTTGAATGTCTTCAGTGAAGATGTGTACAGCGTCCGGGTCATGTAGTAATTAATGTTTCCAGGTCACACTGTACCGGATGGCCAATAGAGCTTCCTCTTTGAAGCTAGTAGCACTGTAGGCAAAAACTTTACTTCCATAATCCTGAACTCTCTTCCTCAGTCCCATTGTGAATATTACAAGAGTGAGTGATCTATGAAGTATGCTCTGGTAATATTACCGGATTGTCTGTTTTCCACTTGCTGAAATGAACTGGTCATTATCATTTAGAAATTTCTAACAAATATCACCAACAGATGTTTAAAACAGAATGGTATTTTGTGGGGTCCATTTTCTCTTCTTTCATTTTTTAAAAAATATTTTTTTAGAGCAGTTCTAGGTTTACAACAAAGCTGAGAGGGAGGCACAAAAATTTCCCATATATCCCTTGTCCCCACACATGCATAGCATAACTCACTCATCAGGGTACCTTTCTTTTAACCAAAGATGAAGGTTATTGACACATCATAAGCACCCAAAGTCCGTAGTTTTTACCTTAGGGTTCACTGCTAGTGTGTATATTCTGTGGGTTCAGACAAACTGTATAATAACATAATCCATCATTATAGTATCATAGAGTATTTTCATGGCCCTAAACCTCCTCTGCTCTTTGCCTGTTCATCTCTCCTTGCCTGTACAACCACCATTTTTTTTTTACTACCTCCATAGTTTTGCCTTTTCCAGAACATTTACTCATTTTTAAACACTAAAATTGACCCCACTCTTTAGAGTGTAGATTCCAGCCTGAGCCGTGATTTGAGGTCAGTTGTGTTCAGACCCCAATTAATTAAAAATGTCACCTAGTCTCATACTTGAAGAGTTATTCAAAAGTTCATAGGTTGACAGTCTTGTTACAGTTTAGACAGTGATTTGGAATGGGGAAGAAAGGAAAAGGGACCCAAACAGATGACCCCCAAAAATGTTAACTGCAGTTGCAGAAGTAAATTGGGAGAAACCTTCGAGTGCGATCCAGTGGATTCATGTCATCTTCATTCTGGGTTTATTGAGAGCAAAGGAAGCGAATAAAAACTGGAAAGTAGGGCCGAAATCAGGAAGATCAATTAAAATTCTCTGAAGACCACAAAGATAATGAATCATAATGCAACGTAAGGTAATTCCTGACTTTACAACAGAGAAGTAAGTGGGTGTCCCGGTGAGCACTTAGTTTTCCCACACTTCAGCTCATCTCAGTCTGTCCCCACTGTGTCCATCTGTGCATATTTGCCAGAGACTGTTCATCTCCCAGGCTTAGACCATATCTGAGAAGTAACAGAGGCAGAGAAGAGTGGCAGAACTGGCTGTGTTTTGATTTTTAAAGATTTGATTTTTCATTCGAGCCCCAAAGCTGGAATCTAGTGGCTGTGGCTGTCAGAAGAATCATCCTTTTAAGAAGTCTTGTCTTAATCAGCTGTTCATCTCCAAGATATCCCTGGACAATTCTTTTGGAAGATGACTTCTGTTAGCTGTCCTTCTCCTGGACAAGAAGTTTCTTTCTTTCTCTTTCCCCCTAGGAGATTCAGTGGGTTCTGCTGAGTTCCATCCAAGGAGTTTTCCATCTTTGTTTTTTCTTTTTTAACAGCAGAGCTTTTTTTTTTTAACCAAATGAAAACATACATGAAACCCCAATCTATAAAAACTGATAAAATTAAGCTTTTCTGGTGGAAGCAGTCTTGAAGATATTAGGGTCAGGAGAATCCTAAACTCTTCCTTCTTGCCTTGAGGCTGAGGGTTAAGGCTCTTTGGAAGACAGTTTGAAAACACTGCTGAGTTACTGGTTTTTCCATTAGTGATGAGGATTGCAAAACAGCCTGAACACTCTACCTACCCCACCTCCTAATTGGCTGGTATGCGTAATTCCTGCGCTTGAAAATGAAGGCACTTCTCTTATTGTAAAATTCATGATGATTTCAGTCTATTCTGCCTTGTACATCATGAGCCAATGAAATACTGGATGTCAAAACAATAAAGGCATCGTACGTCTTCAGGCTCACAGAGGGCTGGGTCCTGAGTTGGTTTGATTCAGCTGTAGGAATATACATCTAGCCTGTAGAAACCCCAGAGTATGCTCAGTTTCAAGGTCTCCCAGAAAAGGAGGCTGTAAAGTGGGGATCCTACATTTCTAAATGGAAAGACATGTCGTTCTTTGGAATGCAGTTCCCTCAGCTGCCTTGTGACCCCCGCTCTCTGATGGGTGAAAGAAAAAGGATGATTTTGCACATGATCAAGCTCTTTTCATTTAGGATGGAAGTAATGTTCTCTTGCAGCTTTCTACATTCTAAGTGGAAGCAGAATTCCCTCCTCAACCAGCCAAGGTTGGAGATGATTTCTTGAGAGTAAGGACTAAGCAGGACCATCAGAGGACACACGTCACTCTCCCATTTCATATTTGTGTCTTTCCTCCGTGGACTATTTACCGGGGCCCTCAGTAGCCTTCTAGGGATGTGTTATAACGAGAAAGAAGAAAAGATAAGGTTTTCAAAAATCTATTTTACTAAGCATTTCTAAATTGAAAATTGTTATTTTTTCCCCTGACTTGTTTAATTCCCCTATATTTCAGATTTTTCTTATATGATGTATAATGTAACCTTTGAAATTTAATCTAGGTATTTGCCTGTGAGTAATCCTGAGCAACTAACTACATGTGATAATCTAAATATTTTGTTTCTAGAGACCAGAAACAAAAATAGAATCCATATCTAGGCCAGAACCAAAAACAAGTCCCTGAGCAGTGGAGCCAGGAGGGACATTGAGCATGGATGTACTTAGAAATTGATCAGTTCTCTTTGACTGCATGCAGAAAAGTCTAGAGGGAGAGGCAGATTCCAGACTTGAGAGAAGTTGTATAGGCTCTCTGACCCTCAGTCTCCTTTGGAGCAGAGTGACGTGGATACTTCTCAGGAGCCCTCGAATGTGTACGTAATCGGACACATATAAACACTGAGCACATTTGGGTGCCCTTGAGCACCCTTTTTCCTTATTCAGGACTCAATCAGCTAATCAATAACTGGAGCTAGATTGTTTAGTGTGTGTTTACATTTTAATTTTTTCCCCAAGAGTGAATGCAAAAGCTGATCGTTGTACAACTCTGGGTATTTATGAAACATTTAGATTTGTTTAAAGTAGGAGGAAGAGCTATGAATGCAAGTCATCGTGCAGATCTAAGTCTGCCACTTAGCTATTTCCTAACGACTGACTGGTGCGTGGCATGGTGCTGGGGTAGGGATGGGGGAGGACCAGACGTGTAGAAGGCGTGATCCTTGTCCTCAAGTGGTTCCAGTGGTTTAAGGGAAATAAGACACCACTACAGTCCTAATGTGAAAAGTCTTAAGTGCCTTAAGAGAGGCACAAAGTGCCCTTTCACTTGGGAGAAGAGCAATCACTTCTGACTAAGAGAGACGAAGGAAGCTTTCATGACTTTGGCACTTAAGCCGGGAAGAGGAGAACGGGGAGGATTTGAACACCTGGAAATGAGTAGGAAAGTCACTGAGGGAATGAGCAGGGAGAGCAAGGTGCAGGGTGAGGAAAGCCCTGGTGCAAAGAATAGTGGCAGGTTTGGTGGGGACAGCACGAGGGGTGAGCTGGAGGAAAGGGTGCTTGGCAAGTGACCACGTGTAACATTTTTCTTTAATTTGCACAGCAGTTGTGTTACTGGGTGCCGTATTGTTCTCACATTTAACAGGTGAGGAAATTGAGGCTCAGGAGGGTTAAGTGCTCTGTCCAAGGACAGTGTAAAACCAGTTCTGGGTCTGAAAAGGTTAGACAGACCAGTAGACTAAGTTTAGAACAGGGGGAGCTTTGATTGCCAGAGTAAGGAATTTGGATCATGTACTGTAGTTCAGAGGTCAGCAAACTACAGCCTGTGGGCCAAATTCGGCCCACTTCCAGTTTTGGAACTAAATTGACTAGAGCACAGCATCGCACTGTGGTTCCCTCACGTATTTTTTCGGGCTCCTTTCACACCGCAACAGGACGGTTGAGTCGTCCCAGAGACCTTACAGCCCACAGGGTCCAAAATACTGGCTCTCTGGCCCTTTACAGAAGACCTTTGCCACCCTGGCTGGAGCTGACTGGGAGTCGCTGAGAGTTTCTGAGAAGGGAAGTGACATTCTGGGAGCTGTGCACTGTTAACTGAGACCGCGCTGATCAGGAGGATGGGTCGGAGGGACCTGTTTCAGTTGGGCGGGCTGTCGTCACTGCACTGCTGAACTATGACAGCAGCCTCCCAGCATGTCTTCCAACCAAAACTTCAAAGCTCAGAGAGTCTAGGCAGGCACAGGAAAATCACTGTGCAAACGAGCCAGTAGACGGCACCGCCTGGCGGCCTCAGGGCTGAGGACAGGACTGGCATGATGGGAAGCGAGGCAGACCGAGGTGCTGCCGCACCTTCCAGTTTGACAGGGGAGGTCAGAACTTCAGATTCGTCTGTGGAGTGTCTGCATTCCACGTGCTGGCACCTGAACTCATGTTTATTTAAACGTCCTGTGGTTGAAGGAAATGCAATTCAAATTTATGTAAACCCTCTGAGGTTGACCACACTGCCGACCACCACTTCGCAGTCTCTTCCCACGTCATTACCAGAATACTGATGCTGCGTGAATGTCACATGACCAGCAGCGGCAGCTGCTGTAGCTTCTTCCACAAGGATAAGACCCTTTGCCCATAGTTTTTGAAGAACATTTGGAGACAGACAGATTGGCTGACCGACCAACAAGTCAGTCATCTGACCATCCATCCCTTGTCAAGTCAAAGCAGTTTTTAAGAGCTGCCTGTATGCTCTGTCATAACAATGTATCTAAGACAACTAGACTGTCAGAATATTTAAGCATTTGTTTCTTATCATAGATAAGTTTTGTATCATATGATACAAAAGCCACTGTCAACAGCCTTGCCCTCCACAAGTGATGCGGACTCTAATGTCAAGGACATACAGAGAATCTAGCGAGAATTTGCTGGTTTGTATTTTGCAGGACTGGTTTTTAGCATCGGTGATGTTGTATTCAGGTGAGAGTAAAGGACTTCATATTTTAATGCACCTGAATGGACTTGAATATTTTCCCCAAACCATTCTTGATGTCTGAATTTTTACAGCTTAGAGATTAGTCACTTAGAGGGAGGGTATAGCTCACTGGTAGAGTGTGTGCTTAGCATGCACAAGGTTCTGGGTTTAATTCCCAGTACCTCCATTAAAATAGATAGATAGGCCAGCTAGCCTAATTACCTTTCCTGCCAATAAAAAAAGAACATTACTAGAGATTAATCACTTACAATTATTTGTTCATTCATTAACTTAGTATTTATGGGTCACTTAGTGTGTGCAGTTTTACTGTGCAAAATGCTAAGGAAAACAGTGAAGTCTTCTCTCCTATTTTTGAGAAGCTCCCATTCAGTGTAAAAGGCAGGTTCATAAAAACGATCACAGCACAGGGAAACAGACGACCTTGGCAGGAGGCGTCAGCTATATCCCACCAGCTTTACCTTTCTCTATGTAATAAATGTACCTCAGGATAGGAAAAGGTGGGAAGACGTTCCATTTTATTAATAAAGTGACTCTAAGTGTCCTAGAAAGTCTTAGACAGGACCAACTACATACTTACAGGGCTCCTTGTTCATATAGTAAGACTTTCAGGACAGCGATTGGAGTGTGTTAAACTAAGGCGCCTCGTACAGCTGTGCGGGTTACGAGCCTGGGCTGCCTCGTGGGCTCAGCATCAGCAAGAAATTCAAGTGAGCAGTGTTTTAGTAAAGGGTGTAGTTGCTGTTCCGTTGGTTTGTTCATAGCATGTGTATGCATGCCAGCTGCTGTCTCAAGGGCTAGGAACACAGCAGTAAAAATGACAGCCACCATCTCTACCCTCTTGTATCTTACTGTCTGAGAGGTTTGCATGTGATAATATTCATTATCTGGTCCACTTATGTTTTAACTGCATTCTGAGGAAAGCATTTAAATGGCCAGTGAATCTTACTTTTTCTTTATACTTTTAAATATACAGTATCGGTTGAGTATATAATTTCCATCTATAAATACATAATACATCATTTTAATATTATAATTTATAATATATAATATATTAGTACATAATGTATAATTTTATTATACATAATATATAATTTTCCTACAAGGAACAAGTGTTCTTTTGGTTATGAGAAAAACGAGGTTGATAAATATACTTAGAAGTTCTATAATATTTGAAATTTAAATTTTATTTATAATACTTACCTCCAAGAACCTTGGAAAAAAATATGAGGAAGTAGATGCAATCTTTGAAGTTTAATCATTTCTTTTATTTATTTGGCTGAAAAATTTGTGTCATGCCTGCATCAAAGTGTAGCTTCTTGTTATGACTCTTAAAATTTGTGTTCAGATCAGAAAAACTGAGCTGAGCTCCTTGGTTTGCTAAGTCTTGGAATAATAGCATTAGTTGATTCCGTTTTCTTTCAGGGCGCACCTAAATGATATTACTGCAAGACAGTAATTAGCTGATAGCTCCATTTGTTTTATTTGTAGTGAAAAACTATTGCCCTGCATTCTTAAGGAATTCCTTCATCTCTGTGATGGAGATTCCATAACAGTTTTCCTTTATTGACCACTTGCTATGTGTCAGGTGTACTAGATGTTTTATTAGATGTATTAATCCACTTAGTCCTCACAACAATACCATGTGGTTAGTATTGTATGTATCATAACATTTTATACATAAGGAAACCGAAGTTTAGAAAAGTTGATTAACCTGCTCCAAGTCTGATAACAAGAGTCAAGCTTCGCTGGTGCTGAAGCTGCTTGCCACCAAGCTATGCCTTCTCCCGATCTTTTATGATTTGCAAGCATGCCCTGTGAAAGGGAGACAATAAGTTGAATGAGAACATTTAGAGGGGAGCAGGATGGAGTCACCGAGATCAGAATTGTCCTGCGAAGTCTGCGGTGTGCATGCCAGCCTGTAGTGCGCCGAGCAGCCACTGACCAAGGACGAAAAGGTTAGCAGTGAAGACCGGACCTTAAGTTGGCTCGCAGCCTCCCTGCCTTCACATCCCCAACCAACATCACCCCAGATACTGAGAGAACGTGGAAAGTGATTGAGAAATTCAGGAATTGGGGGAGGCATTGCGGTGCCAGGAGAATAGTACAAGACCGACTCCGAAAGAAGAGACCAGAATTCAAAGGTGAAAAGGAACTACTTAAGCAAAAGATGACCCCCAAAAGTTCCCTAATAGTTAGGGAGCTCAGAGAGAAATAGTCATTCTAAACCATTCCACTGGCATTAAAATTAAAGTGTCACTAATAGGTGCTCCCTTTGACAACAAACCTCGCTGGAGAGAAGCCAGTAAGAGTAGATGCTACAAGCTGGGGCCTCATTGACGACACCATCGTCTTGTCTGCAAATCCCTCGGTGGTCAGTCTCCAGTGTAGTCTGACCTTGATTTGATCCTTCTGTGCATTCTTTACTTGTGTGGGTGTCGTCAGAGATGCTGCTGCAAACAGACAAGTTGAGTAGGCAAGTGTGGTGTGTACACACAGACCTGTGCCAGTGCTGAGAAGTGCCCGCTCTCACGGCAGCTTTGCAGATGTATTTCTTGGCTGTATAAATCATTGCTCATCTTTGTCTCATTTTTCTTTCTTTTCTGGCGCACAAGTCAGCACGTTAAATTGATTTAACTAACTTGTGCATGTGAGCAGGGAGATTGGATTACTAAGCATGTGTTTCAAGCAAATTGTGCAAAATTTCCTAAGTAAAGAGCTAAGGTGCTCAGCCACTTCAATATTAAGCAAGTGTGTGATTAATATTGAGTGAAAGATTTTTATCTGAGGCCCTGAAGAAAAAGCATGTTCATTTTTTTAGTGTCTCATTTGGTGGGTCTTTAGTGTTTTTTAGATATTTTTGAAGAAATTTTTAGAATAAAGGAACATACTAAGAAGTCAGAGAAAGACCGATATCATATGATATCACTTATATGTGGAATCTAAAAAAAATAATGATACAAATGAACTTATTTACAAAACAGAAAGAGACTCACAGACATAGGAAACAAATTTATGGTTCCTAAAAGGGAAAGAGGGGCAGTAAATTAGGAGTTTAGGATTAGCAGATACAAGCTATTGTGTATAAAACAGATAAACAAGGTTGTACTATATAGCACAGGGGACTACATTCAATATCATGTAATAGCCTATAATGAAAAAGAATATTAAAAAGAATATGTATATTTATATGTATGACTGAATCACTATGCTGCACACCAGAAACTAACACAACATTGTAAATCAACTAAACTTCAATTAAAAAAAAATGAAGAAACATACTCAGGATACTGTAACACCCATGTTCCCATCACCTAGAATTAACTGTTAGCATTTTGCCACATATTCTTTAAGATTTTACAATTAAAGAATGAAGTATCATAGATAAAAGTGAAATTCTATTTGACATACTGCCTCCCAGTGCCATTATCTTCTTCTGTTATTCTAGTGATCACCTCTATCATGAACACTAGTATCTTTCCAGTCTGCATATAAATACAAATAGATGTTTACATGTATGTTTACATATACGGTGCAGGCATCCGTGAACAGTATTGTTTCGTGGGCACTGTTCCCCGACATATGTACAAGGTAGCATATTTCCCGCACAGTAACAATAGTAGTGAAGTGTATTGAATGATTACACTGTGTCTAGAGCGGCAGCAGTCCCTTCATTGACTCTACATAACCTACAGTGTTGTTATTATCCCCTTTTTTAGGTGCACAGAGAGGTCACTCGTTCAGGGTCACACAGCTACTAAGTAGTGGGGCTGAGAATTAATCCCAGTCAGGCTCTGGACCCTGAGCACTTGACTGCCAGGCTAGATGGCCTCTTCACTCTGTCACTCTGCAGAATTTGTTACTCTTTCAGTGTCATGTTTCTGATACCCACAGTTGTTGAGTTCATAGAAGCAGTTTATTCCTTTTCATGGTTAAATGAATTCAATGAATATGCTCTGTAAACAACATTGGATGGTGCTTAACAGCTATAAAATGGAAATAGTGAAAGTCTCTATCTAACAGGTGGTCGTGCAAATTACATGGTTTAATTCCAATGAAGCAGGTAGAACAGTACCTGGCATGGATGTGCACGCGGTGAATGTTAGCTATTACTGTTTCCTGTCATCATCCATCTATTGTCCTATCGAACCTGATAATTCGGTTGTTTCTAGTTTTCCATGATTGCGTATGTTGCCGCTGTGAATGTGACCCAGTGAAAGCCCTGTGTCTAATTATAAACGTTTCTTTTGGGTGTCTCCCTAGAAGAAGAACTGATAGCTCACAGAGTATGTGTGTTTTCAGTTTCACTTGACGCTGCCAGAGCCCACTGTGCCGATTCACACGCGCTCATGCACTGCTTGGCAGTTCCCATTTCCCCACGTCCACAATAATAGCTGATAACTGTCTGACTACTAGATTTGCTGATCTGATGGATGAGAAGTACCATGCTGCTGAACTGATGAGATGGATAAGAAATAATATCTTCTTGTGGACTTGGATTTTTTGTAACAGCCTTATTGAGATGCAGTTCACATACTGTAAAATTTACCCTTTGTGTACAATTCAGTGGGTTTCAGTATATTCTTAAGTATGGGCAGCCGTCACTGTTCCCTAGTTTTAGCAGAAACCCGTGACCCATCGGAAGTCACTCCCTCTTCAACCCTGTCCCCAGCCCCTGGCATTGCTGATCTACTTTGTGTCTTTGTGGATCTGTCTACTCTGGACATTTCACATAAATGGAAGCACATAATATGTGGATTTTTTCATCTGCATTAATGTTTTTGAGGTTCATCCACATTGTAGTATATATCAGCAGTTCTTTCCTTTTTACAGTCCAGTAATATTCCATTGTGTTAATATACCCCATTTTGTTTATCCACTTATCAGCTGATACAAATTTGAGCTGTTTCTACTCTGAGCTATTATGAACAGCTGGCTACTATGAATAGCTGCTATAAACATTCATATGTAAATTTTTATATGGACATACATTTTCGTGGTCTTGACTACGCATTTATTTATAGACCTAGCAGTGGAACTGCTGGGTCATATGGAAGTTATGTTTAACATTTTGAAAAACTACCAAACTGTTTTCCAGAGTGACTGTACCATTCTCCGGTCCCGTCAGCAATGTATGAGGATTCCAGTTTCTTCACATCCTCACCTCCAAACCTGTTACTGCCTCTCTTTTTCATTCTAGCCATCCTAGTGGCTGTGAAGTGGTATCTCACTGTGGTTTTGCTTTGTATTTCTCTGATAACTGGTGTGCTGGTGGGTCACTTGTATGTCTTTGGAAAAATGTCTATTCTGACCCTTTGCCTGTTTTTACACTGGGTTTTGTCTTTCTCTTTGAGTCGTAAGAGTTATTCATGTGTTCTGAATACGAGTCCTTTATCAGATATATAATTTACAAATGTTTTTTCCCATCTGTGGGTTGTCTTTTCACTCTCTTGATGTGAATTGGTGAATTTTAATATCTGTAGTTTTCATATGTTTCCCCCAAAATTCGATTTTCAAAATTGTCTTCATTTTATCTGCTGAGTGGATCACAAGCCAGAAAGCCTTGAAGTATGCACTGAAAGTGAAGTGAGTACAACTAGTATTCCGTAGATCAGAAACTCCATCACTGGTCTCAAAAGCGTAGGCTCCCCAGAGACATGTAGTGAGCCCCTCCGCCAGTGAAGGGAGTTCCATTTTGATAACCCAGAAGAGACACCTTTGCAGAGTTTGAACTTAATGAAAAGCACTGAAAACCATCCCTTATGTCTTCAAACTGCCGGTTGATTGATTCAACAGCATTTGGGTTTCTGTTTAACCTGACCTCTTCCTTTTTCTTCCTTTCTTTTCCTCCTCTCCCCTCCCCCTTCCCCAACCTGATTTCAGGTTGAAAATGGCTCAGGAATCAGTCAGCAAGTTAACATCAGAGAAGAAAGTAGAGACGAAGAAAATCAACCCCACGGCTAGTCTGGTGAGATGCATGTTTCGTCACAACCTCAAGGGTTTTCATTATCACTGAGGTGCACCCAGGAGTGGGTCTGAATTAAAGGATAAAACTCAGAGGAATGAGTAGTATCTGGGTTCTCAGTTCCCGTCCCAGGGAAGCATATGGTAAGAAAGAACACGGGGGATGACGGAGTGAGGAACGAAACACAGCTTCATGTGTTCTCCCAGCAAATTGGAATAAGGTCATTTCCTGATAAACCAGGTGTAGTCACTTGCCATTTCACACCCTTCCACGTCATGAGCCCCCCGATCTCAAATCACCGTTCTGAAATGTTTGGGCATTTTCACCTTCATCAGTCCCTTTTCTCTGTTAAAGAAAGGGACGGGGACAATGCTCCTTCGATAGCTGGTCAAATGGAGATGCAGGAAGATACAGCCTACCTCACTAGCATCACTTCACAAATGGATAGCAGAAACCAGAACCAGATCCTGGGTCCCCTGACGTCTCTCCCTGGGTTTGACACTTGCAGGCTAGTCAGTCTTCCTTGCTGCGAGGGGAAGCTCTCCTCCACAGTCCTGTTTTCAGTAAGGATTGCAAGGACTCTCCATGTTACAGTAGAAATCCTGAATGGTTAGGAACCCAAGGTGTACAGGTTCAAATCCCAGCTTAGCCACTTACTAGTTATGAAGCCTTAGTGAAGTTACTGGGCTTCTTCATTCTTCACTAGTACTTTTTTGCCAGCTGCTTTAAATCCTTCGACAATCTAAGTGGTGTATAAATTCTCAAGTGAGATTATTTCTGTTGATTGTCTGAGACATTCTCCTGACAGCCCCATCAGCAGCTAAAGGAAGGTTGAGTGAGGTCGATGAGTGAGAAATGGGAAAGTCGGGGCCATACAGCCTGGTTAGGGACAGCCACAGTCAGCACGCAGCGCTCCGACAGAATGGACACATCTCTGTGCTCATTTGACAGTGTATTCATCACCCTCACTTGTATGATTTTTGGTGGCAGTGGGCTCAAACTCTGATTTTTGTCGTCCTCCCTCATTGGCCACTACTCCTTTCCCCGGGCCTCTGGGCTAACTTTTACAGCCAGACCTTATTTCCAGGGGCAGAGAGGATGGACTCAGCCCTGTGGACAAAGGGGAAGCTGTGAGTTGACCGGGGCGTGCTCTTACAGGTGCTGCCTCCGCGGTGCGCAGGCTCCTGGTTGTGATCTTTGACTTGTTGGGGTTGTTTCTTTTGTTGCCAGTTTGTTTTGGTGGAAATTAGGGAGGAGCTTATAAACTGATCCCTGATTCAATTTCACAAGTCAGGGATGGGATCCAAACTCAGGATGGGTGTTTAAAAATTATCTTGAGTTTACATCCAGGCCAATTTTGTAATTCTCTGCACTGTCACATCTCATAGCTCACAAGCAGCTGAGAATTTATTCTCAAAGGGCTCCTCTCTGCACCTGCTCTTTCCAAAGGAATGCACTTGTCCCATTTCTTTTTTAGCCTTCCTTCTGTCCACCTTGAAGAACAGACAGTCTCATTCTTACGATGCTTAATATATTTACTTCTCTAAAGTCGTAGAAACAGCGAGAGTCCATTTTTCTGCTTTGTGTACTCTTGTTTATCTCACCAGCAGACTTACACGCCCTTCTGCATTAGAAGGCTGTCCCTGGGGAGGAAGCTCAGGAAGAGCAGAGCAGAACATCCTTGGCAAGACGGGAGCTTCTGCCATTCAGCATAGACGAAATCGTGTCATTTTCCGTTTTGCCCAGCCTTTGTTCAGTTCTGCCAAGTTGGTTATAGGTGGCCACAGTCAACTTGGAAAGAGTGGTTTTTCATATCTAGACTCCCTAGGAACTATTTCTTGAGCATTCCCTAATGAGAGGAGTCTGAGTAACACCACAAAGTTGGGAACTTTATTGCAGAAAACGAGAACAGAATGGAGCAGACTAGCATTGTAAAGGCTGGTGTTTTCGATGGATATAGTTGGTTGACTAGCTGGTTGTTCATGTGGTTTGTTTGGTTTGGGGAGAGTAAGATTGGAAGGGGTAGGAAACAGGGTTTCAGGAAAAAAAGGATAGAGATTCTCTCATTTCTAGGGCATGTGGTACAATTCTCTTCAGTATTCTAGACTAACACTTGAGAAATGTATCAAAATTTGAAAAAGGTGAAAATTTAGACAAAGGAAGAATAATACACTCCATTTTTTTTTTTCTCAAACAACAGAAAGAAAGACTGCGTCAGAAGGAAGCCAGCGTGAGCTCCAGCTAAAACAGAGGCACAGAGAAATGACGATGGCGAGACAGAGGACCTCGCGTGGTCCTTTGTAACACCAGTGCTACAGGAAGTTCTTGAAAGATATGTTACTAATATGTGTCTTTTGCTCCCATTTCTGAGGTCATCGGCAGTGAGCACCTCGTGCCTTCTTAAGGAAGCCCCTTGTTAAACCATAAGAACAGTGAAAATCTGCTGATGGAAACATTGCAGGATTTTGGGGAACTGTTTGTTGTAGAGGTCCAAAGTCCACTCTGTTATAAGACCAGAATAAACACCAAGCTTTTCCATTTCTTTTTTTTTTTTTTTAAAGCAGAGATATCAAGCTTTCTAACCCAGGCCTGATATATGTAAACTTGTGATAGAAGAAGAAAAGGGTCTTTTTTTGACGATCGCCTTGAGCAAGCTCAAGCCTTGGTCTGGACACACTGCTGGTTTGATTACTGATCTTAGTTTCACCCTACCGCAGCCAGATCCTGACGTGCCCTCCTCGCCAAAAATGTTGAAATTTACTAAACGTTTTTAAAGAGGTCCAAGACTATGTATTTCCCAGGCTGGAGGAATGGATATTTTTTCCATTTTTTTTCATGTAATAGAAAAGACAGAAAATGGAATTATATGTGGGTGGAGAAGGGCATTAAATAGCCATAAACTTCATCCTGGAGAACAAAGTATGATACAGGGAGTTGACATCAGCCATTAGCAAGACCCGTTCTTTTGTTTTCATATCAGTTCATTGTGGTTTTCTGGATTCTCCACCCCTTCTGTCCCAGAAGAAACTGATACCTGAGCAGGGACAGACTTAGGGTCAAAGCACTTGCTTGGACGAGTGACCCAGTATCAGTCAGGGCACATTTCACATCTCCAGTCGTTCGTATGTGGGTGATGCCACACTGATCTACAGCTGAGCTGTACGCCATGTCCTGGGACCATGTGTGGCTGGACCTCTCCCACCAACTCCAAGAGGCAGTTTGTAGACAGGAGAGCAAATGCTACTCACAGCCTTTTATCATGACCTTGACTGACAGGCAAGTGACATACAGTGAAGCAGGGGTCTTTGATGTCAAAAAATAATTCAGGGCAGAAAAAAAGTTCTTTGTTCCATCAAAATGGAAAGAAGGTAATTACGTTGATATCGAACTTGGAGTGAAATATCATTGCGTAAGCAGCTTTATCTGACCCTGGAAGCCCGTGTGACCACTACCCCTTGAGTCACAGGGAAACCACCTTGGACTGCTCTCCTGACACCATTACCTTCAGCCACCACTCTTCACATCTGTCTTGCGAGGGGAGAAGAGAGGAGACTCAGGGTGAATTGAGATGAGGATCAAAGTCTATCAAGTTTCAACCTTGAAGGGAGAGAGGTCCAAGCTTTCTCCTCTGATTGGCAGAGGACAGTGTGGAGATGTGCAGGAACCTTAAAACCCTCCCTGATCTGGCTGCCACATGTGGCCTGCCTGTCGCCCCAGCACCTTCCCAGACGCTCTCACCTTTCCAGGTACCTGAGTGTTCACCCAGAACATGCCTGCTAGACATCAGCCCCCTCAGGGACCCCAGAATAGATTCAGCCAATTAAAGCAGCACCGTGTCCTAACACCATGCCCGTCCTGGGAGTCAAGAATGCACAGTCAGGGTCAGATCAAGTCAAGAAGCCATATTCATGTAGGTGCTACCACCTTTTCTGACAATCCAAAAGAAAAGAACATAATACTGTGGTGTGGTTTCTTTTTTCCGCCCCCAAATAAAAGGATAAGACAAGCCAACCCAGAAGAACCAGTAAGAACTTACATGACTAGAAGAAGTTGCTTGTGAGCAAGCTTTTCATATGGCCTTCTTAGATTATTTCTCTTCATTTTCACTGAACTGTGAAGAAAGCCTAACAGATTTCTCAATTTAAAACAAATGCTCCTTACAGCCACCCCGTGCTCTGTGACATTCCTTCTAGTATTACCGTCCAAAAGAAAAAAAACGCCTGTTTTGCCCAGGCCTTGGGCATCAACTTTGAGCTCAGAGAACAACATTAAGTCTAGATCCTTTTGAGTCCTTAAAGCCTTGATGGAAGACAGCAGCAGGCGGCTCTCATTGGGATCCATGAAGGCCACTTCAGGTCTCTGAGTAGGATGCTCACAAGAAAACCACTGGACAGAAGCAGGACTGTCACTTTGGCCACATGACCCTGCAAGACCATGCTCTCAGGGACCCAGTGCTGAAGAATAATGAGTGCAAACACTGAGTTTGAGAATTAGACAAGTGCAGCCCAAGTTGGGTTTCATCCTCGTGGACAGACTAGAAACTGGCAGTAAAATACCTAAAGGGCGCAGCTTGCCTACCTCTCTGCTGGGGAAGCCCAGCGAGTCCAGTGTGTGTGAGTGTATTAAGACACCGTGGCAGGATCCCCACTGTCCTCACCCAGTTTGTATCCTGCGTTGTATGTCTGGACGCCCCTCCCGAGTCCACACGTGGACTACTTTGGGACAGCACCCTCATTCCTAACTTGATGCCAGGTAAAGGTTTACAAGAGTGCTCAAGGTGGGCTGTCTAAAACAACCTGCAAGCACTTAAAACGATCCCTCCCAATCGCAGCTGAGATTGTGTTAACTGCAGAGGTATCTCTGAGCTTCTCACGGGGAGGAAGTAGCTGGGGTAGCACTGAGCACCTTGGGCACTTCTGGCCAGCAGGGTCGAAGTGGCTTTTCCAAGCACAGCCCTGCCTGAGCGAGAGGGACAGTGGCCAGTATTTCTACTGTGTGTTTAACCAGACACTCACACTTGACTTACGAGTCCGACTCAGAGAAACCTTAGCTTATAAACATCATCATCTCTTCCTAGCCAAGACTCATTAAATCTGAGGACACGGCAGAGAGCAGTTCGGAGTCTCGCATGAGTAACTGGCATAGGCATCGAGCACACAAGCACATCGTGTGCTGCACGGAAGCCTGGTGCAAACACGTTAGGCTAAAAACAGGCCTGTGGGGCATCAAAAATCAGGTGCGGAGGTGTGCTGTGTGGCTTTTTAACTCAAAAAGAGGCAGCTTACAGGAGGGAGCGTGGTGAAGGGGAAAGATGGCCAAGAAGAAATGGATGGTACGATGATGGTGGAGGCCCAGGGGTCACAGGTTGGGGACCTGCTGCCCAGCAGTTGCCTTCTGAATCGTTGGGTCGATGTCTGTGTTGTCTCTTTAAACATTCACTGCAACCACCTAGGAACTATGAAGAAAGAGCTTCTGAAATCTGGGAGGTAGAATTAGGAGATCCAGTGGTGCTCTTCCATCTTTAAATGTTCTTGCTGCAACGAATTGGCAACGTGGTTGAGGAACAGAATGCCAGACTGGGTGCTGGTCTCCGACCCCCTCCTCTTCCCAGTAAGGACAGTAGAAGCTACACACCTGCTGAGCCTCTCTTAGGTACCTCCTTTTCTCATAAGGACCATAAGGAAAGGCATTTCCCTAAATGAAACGCTCATATGCTGCTGGTAGAAAAACCGGAAAAACTAAAGGAAGGAATAAAACTCTTTGATACTGGAAACCTCCAGCCAGATGAAGAAGTCATCGGCATGGTCCTTCCAAGACCATGACCAGATGTAGCAAGAGATGTGTAAGTGGATTTTTGGCAAAGGTTTGCCTGTTGGACTGGGATTGCGTCTCTCTCTCTCTTGATTATACTACTATATAGAGGAATTTTCATTTTATTCCTATTCAGGCTTTCTCAGACATCGTATTTTCTCATTTCTATTTCTACTTCCTTCTTGCCTTGTGTCATTGGTGCAGATCATTGTATACGGCAGCCCGGCAAACAGTGCCTCGTCAGCCAGCCCTGAAGAGGGATTAGCAGTGCAGATCTGTGGGCTCTTTTGCAGGAACCAGACTATAACGTTGGCCTGGGAGGCACTTCATTCCCTGACATTCTGATTGATCTCTTTTGTAGTACTCCCCACCCCACCCCCCAAACAAAGAGAAAACCAGTTTGGGGCTTTCTGTGTCAAGGGGAAGGAAGAACTTCAAAAAATATAGTCCCCCCCCCCAATATCTAATGTAAATATCAAATATCCAATTTTATAAATTGTCTATAAAAATTGCTAACAAGAACTGTTAGATGTGAGCTTCATTTTTTTTTTTTTGATCCTGCCTACCTGTTCTAATCAGAAAGAAAAAAAAAATGACCAAAAGGTGGAAGGGAAAGAAAAAGCAGCAACAGATTTGGCAATCCACAAATTAATTACTTCCTGAACCATCAGAAGGCGGGGGGTACATACTGTGAAACCCAGTGTTGTGGAAGTCCGAGGCGTGTAAGAATTTGAACAGCTATGAGGGCTGATGAGTGTAGACAAAGTAAGAGCTGTCTAATGCCCACTTGAGATTTCAGCCTAAACCGGGCGATTTTTACTGTGTATTCAAGAGAGTCAAGTATTGCTTTGAACAGTTTATTTTTGGAAAAGCCACATACAAGGAGAAGTGCTGTAATTTAAGTGGAAGCAGTGCTAGACCATTATAATTTCCTACCTCTAGTTCTCTTGCAAGAGCAGTTTATAAATGTATGGACCATCCAGAAGACCATGAATACCCCTTTTCATATGTTACGTTAGGTTTGTACCTTAGGGACACAACTGAAGAGAGTAGATTGAATAAAGAAATGAGTTTCATTCATGTCAGCTACTTTGTCATCATAAAGAAATCTGCAGCCCAGGAGAAATGAGTCTGTGTGGCCCAACTTAACAGTATTTGAAAGGAATGGCTAGTTTTTAACCTTTCCAAAATGCTTATAACTTGTTGGACACATTTCCATTTTCCAACTCTGGAGAGAGACAATCTGGCTGCTTGGAACCTTGTCTGTTATTGGTGCAGAAGTCACTTAAAGGCACCTTTAAAAATAGGCCTCGGCAGGTCTGGCTCCTTTAGACTCACAGAACGGTATTTATAACTCCGTTAGTGAGTCAAGGCATCGGTGGGCTTAGTGACACAGCTGTATGTGACTGAGAGGCTCATTCTGTGACATTTCTGCACACCCGTCAGTTGTTGACACCTTGTTAGAGCCCCCAAATTGTATTTTCACAGTTGTCCGCTTCCCCTCCCAAGGAGTGGGCAGTCTCCCAGACCCTCCCAGATGAGTGCTTTGCTGGGAAGCAGTGGATTCGGGAGAGATTTTAACGTGTCAGACTTGAAGCCAGTTCAGTATCTTATTTGTTCCAAGACCCTTAATCAGCACTGTGATATAAACTTAGCATTTGGGAAATGTGTGCAGTTGACAGCTTACCTGGAAATGTGACGATAAGGAAATGGCAGCGAGCTACCTGTCTCTTAAGCCCCTGTGCAGTTTCTACCAACAAAGAGATGAGGGAAGCCAATGGAGCCTCACTCAGTCGGTGGTCCTGTCCTCACCGCAGCTTACTGGAGCTTACTCTTCCTCTCTGTCCCCAGCCCCTCTCCCAGCCACCTTGGTGGTAAACGGTAACACAGAGGACCTTTTTTTTCTTGTCCTTCCCTTCTCTAGTATGACGGTTTGCTTCAGTCAGAGCTCAAACGAATTCTTACATATTATGTCTGTGAAGTACTTGTTGGTGAATATCTTCTTCATGCTATGATCTGGGGGAGACTGATTTAATCTCGTTTTTTTTTATATGAAAGCGGTCGCCAAAGCCATTAATCTATTCTTCTGCATTCCAGCTATGCTCATAGAACTTGCTATTTTTTTAATCTCTTAAATATGCTAAGAATCTCCAGTCTATCTCCTTTTCTGAAAGCTGGTTCATAGACTTCTGTGGGCTATTTGCTTTTTATGCTTTTTGTGAAATTTGATAGCACTGGGCTAGCCGATGAGCCCACAATGTTCCACAGAAATTCACCTCCAAAAAATTCGGCCTTCTTCCCCATGGAGGAAACAACCTTCTGTCACCCTTAGGCTGTTTTGTAGGATGAGCATTTCCCTAAATTCTATCTGTGTAGACACTAAGGGGTTCTCATGTTTTTAAAACTGTCCGAGTATCTTAAAAGAGGGTGAATACATCTCTCCTATACAGTGTGAGCTGCCGGTGTGTGATTTATAGTTAGCGTTACCAAGTAAGAAATGAGTTGTTTTCATTCCCAGTGGTTTGTCAACATCTTTGGCAAAGTTGTACATACTTTGCTTCATTGTTCTCTTCCAGGGCTTGCTTTGATTCTTGTCTCATGGAACAAACGTGTTTTTGTTGATTCCTCTGGGTCTGCTTTTCCGAAATGAGAGGCCAATCCTGTAGACCACTGAGCGTAAGGGGAAATGACTCCCTACCTCCGCGTGACTAGGATGGGTGTGTTCAGGAATGCACAGCTCTCTGGGAACTCTCGGGGTGGATTTTGAATTCCATGTTTCTGTAAGATGTATAAAAATGGGTGAATGGCATACAAAGATTGTACTATTTTCCCCAGCAAGAGATTAGGGGGTTCTGAAGCTTTACATTTTAGGTAGGTTTGAGTGATGTATATAGAGCTCATTTTTTTCCCCTTCTTCTTGGCAACCTGTCCCTAGCTATCATCTTATTTCTTCACATCTGACCACCAAGGCATTAAGAAGGTGGTTTCACTTTGCATAATTCTCTAAAGATGTCCATTTCCTTTGGAAACCAATTCATAAGTAAAGGAAACAGTCTAGTGACAATTCTCCTCTCTGCCCAGGGTGACACACAGGATTTAAGGTTTACCAAAGGGATAGGACTATTTCAAACAGTAATTTTATAATTCTACAATTCTTCAATTTCCCAAGACAAAAATAATATGACCCTACTGTTAATAGGATGTATAATCTTTGAAGAGTATAAGTATTAAGAAAAAAGAGCTTCCTTTAAAGAAAATATCTAAGATATTCCTAAAAAGGCAGAAACTTTTAGAAATTGAATACTTCTTTAAGATTTCTTTAGAGAAAACATGTCCTTGATTCATCGTAGTCTTTCCCTGTCATTGAGTTTTAATTTAGACTAACATGGTGATTTAGGGCATCATGCTTTGGCCTGGAAAACCCACACTGGCCTGCATGCCCAGAACCTAAGTGAAATCAGTCAGGGTCCTAATAGGAATCAGGCTTAACAGAAATGTCAATTATTTCAAGTCCTTTAGGGTTTAATTTCCTTAGCAACATCCTGGACCCTGCTTCTGAAAATTAACTTGACCCACGCAGTTATGTGTCTTCATTTTACCTTGTGAGACTACGGGTGATGGGCTGATGGAAAAAAACACAGAGGCAGGAGAGAAGGAAAACTTGAACAAGGGCAGGGTGCAGTGTTTTGCTGATACAATGCCTGGTTAGGGAGCTGGTGATCACTACTGTGGCTGCATCATGGGCAGCCTTTCAAAGGCAGCTCAAGGCACGTGTACAAGGGCGATGTGAGTGCCCCGTATCTCGTGTCGGTCCATGCCTGACAATGTGCTGGAAAAGCAGGGATCCCAGTGAAACTGAAATAACTCCATCAAATTTCAGATCTACTTCCATGGGGTCAGTTGTCCATGGAGCTCCCTGTTTCTTCTATGCCTGTTTAAAAGTCCCTTTGGCATCCAGCCTCCTTTCGCTTTTTTCCTTTCAGTCTTCCGAATCAGCCTCCTCTTCCTTCGTACCCAACAGCTATTTTTCCCTCACTTTACCTTTCCAGTTTCTCCAGGACCCAGCTTTCTCTGCCTCTCTCCCCTACAGACACCTGAATGTCCCCCTGAGCCCTCACACCCTGTGCTCCGCCCCGCAGCCCTTTGGACAGGGAGCGCTGCTGTCACCAAGAGAGACACGGCGGCGTGAGTGTGTCTCTTGTTAATGTCAGCACCACCTCATCACTTAGGCAGAGGGGAAAATCCATAAAAGAAATGGAAAATACATTTCTTTTTCTGTTTTATTCTAATTTATTTTAAGGAGGTTGAGGGGACGGTGATTCCAGTCTTTCTCGATGTCTCAGAGATTTTTTTACTTTAAAATTGTCTAATTAGGGACTATTCTTCTGGTAAGTGATAAATCAGTCCAGGTCACCAGCTATGATGCATAAGACTCAAGTTTTGAATCTCAAGTAACTTTTCTGTGCTGCTGGACAAAGCGATTTAATTCTTTGCAAACATTCTGAATCACAGGCTTTTTATTACCATTTGATTTTTACTACTAACCATGATTCAAACATCTTTGCGAATCTGGATCAGGATGTTGACAATTTGTGGTTATTTTCAGATCGATAGTAACTGTTACACTTGTGAAAGCACTTAAAAGTAAGTACTTAAAAGGAAAGTATAAGCATGTCTTAAATAGTCAACCATTTGACCTGGGAAAAAGCTGATTTTCCTATTTTAAGTATTAGACCGATCTGTGGGTGTAATCTTACAAGGATTTTAAGCAGTAATGAAGACAGTTTAAGAAATGAGAAGGCACTTTAAAGACATGAAACCTTACGTTACATGCTCTTGGGTATTTTTTTAATGTAATAAGCTAATTGGATTCAGGTATTTTTTCCCTTTAAATTTTTAAAAATATGTATTTCTAATTTGTTTGCATATTTAATTTTGTCAATGCTGAGAAATGCTCACTAGTTGAATTTGTAAATGTTACTTGTGACCAAATGAAGTATTTATTTTTAAAAAGAAAGGGTGAAGGAACCAATATTGATTTGTACATAATGAAAATATACGTGTGTATATATATATTTTTTCCTCCTTGACACTACTTGGTCCCCACATCAAGTATTTTTGTACATTAATATATATTGGTTAGAAAATGTAGATTGTCTATTCAAAGAATTCTATCTCTGCGATAGATTATATTTATCCCAACCTATTGATAACTCTGTTAATTTAAGAGACAGAACTCTATTTTTTGGAATTTGCAGAGAACAACATTCATGGCTTCCAACTGTAAATATGCTAAGGGTATTTTAATAAATCTCGGTTTCATGTCCGTCTGGTGTGCGGTGCAGATTTGTTTTCAGGAGGCATTTAAGACAGCATCCCAACAGTACAATGATGTGGAGAACGCCAGTCATTTCTTTCCCTGCAGCTCAAGTGCGGCATGACTGCTGAGCTGCAAGAAGAGCTGGATCTCAGTAAGACTGTCATTCACGTTTTCTTCTTTCTTCTTTCTCCCCAGCCATCACCCCAGCAGAGGTAACCTGGCTCACCCTTCAAGGTTAACACTGAGTAGACAAACCCAGCCAATCACGGGCTCAGCTATGCTGACCCAAAAGCAACACTGCTTGAACACAAATTGCCCAAGGTGGGGTTGTGGGATGCAGAACCACAAGGGTCCGTGACTTCGTGTCATGGGTTGGTAAGCGATAGCATAGGGAAACAGAACAGAAATGTAACTGTATTGTATTCTAACATTAAACACAAGGTGCAAATTCTTTTCAAGCAATGATACGACACGTGCAGATATTTAGAGAAAAACTAAAAGACATTCGGCAAAACACTCTTCTGTTAAATAGAAGTGTGACTCTGTGTTTTTTAATTGAGTCATTTGTTCCATATTCCTGAATGCCATGCGCTCTTGAGTTCTAGAAGGTTGCTGAAATGTACCCCAGTGTGTACAGATACATTTAATGAACATAAATGTTATTATCTGGGGAGACATTTCATCACTAGGTAGTCTTCTAAATCAGTCATAGAGCTGCAAAAATCTTCAGACACTGGACAAAATCTCCATTTCACAGAGTAAAAACTACTGAAATTCAAAGGACTTGCTGAAAGTCACACTCAGTAAACACATCAAGACTAGAATCCAAAAAAAAAACAACCAGACTAGAATCCATATCGGCCAAAGCCCTGGTCGCTGCTCAACTCATTTATCACGTGGTAACTTTTTTCTTTAAAAGACTCCACTGTGGGGAAGAGTTCTAGAACTGTTGTTTGGAAAGGAGGGTCCAAATGCTGCTAAAGGTTTGTAGAAACCATTATTAAAATTGCTCTGAATTAAAGCACCTAAAAGAGTGGAGGCTTATATATCAGAGGCCCTAGGAAAAATATTGACTCCACTGTAGGAAGAAGCTCCTCTTTCATTTAACTGAGATTTACTCACCCTTGCTGAGTAGAGTGATACCTGTGGAATTTTTAAGTATCATTTTTGCCTGTTCTTTAAATAACCCATGTGTGCTGATAGTCTGACTAAGAGGCCATAAATTCGAGGTTGAATATTCCCCTTTGACTCTAGCTGCCCATTTCACCTGGCTATGATATATTCATGGAATCTAAGACTTTAAAGTTGGCCTGCACTGGGCTTGCCTGCTTGTGTGCCTCCGCGTCTGAGTCTCCTGGAAGTAACGTGTGCTTCAAGCCCACCGTGGCGTGAGGACAAAAGGTAAGATAAGGTAATGTTATAGTTATCAACTGCTTCATAACAAAACACCACCAAAATCTGGTAGATGAAATAAACAATAATCACTTCTTATTTTTCATGGTTTTTGTTAGTTTGAGGAGAACTCATCTGGACAGTTCTCACTTGGCATCTCATAGGTTTCTGTGATGTATCTGTTGGGTCTGCAGTCACCAGGATGGCTTGAGTGGGGCTGAAACATGCACACCCAAGGTGGCTGACTCACTTGGGTGAAAAAGTTGTTGCCAGCTCTAGGCGGGGGGCCTCAGTGCTTCTCTCCCTACAGGGCTGCTTGAGTGATCCGAGGTGAAACAGGTAATGCTTTTTTTGACAGAGGCTCAAAAGCCATATCCAGTCAGTTTCATCATGCTCTGTTGGTTGAAGCATTTACAGTGCTCCGCCCAGGTTGAGGGGGTGGAGAAAACCCGCCTCTCGATGGAAGAACATCAAAACCACATTGTAAATAGTATATGTGGTGCAACTGTCTTTGGAAAACACAATCTGTCTGAGTAGCTTGCCCTCTTCTATCTGGTCTTGTTCTTATTCTTGTCATAAAACTAAATTTTAGGTTATTTTCAAAATTGTCCCTACTTGTTTTCCCCAACTCTTCTTTCTCTCTGCCTGCGTATCAGAGCACAGAAATGTTTGCTTATTCCTCTGAATGCAGGCTTGTTTCTTTATTATTATTGAAGTATAACTGATTGACAATACTGTATATTCATTTCAGATGTACAGCGTAGTGATTCAGTATTCTTGCAGATTACAATCCACTGTAAGTTATTACAAGATAATGTGCTATATACATTAAATCCTTGTTGATTTTCTGTTTTGTATACAATCATTTATGTATGTTAATTCCATACCCCTAATTTGTCCCTCCCCATTTCCTTCTCTTTGGTAACCACAAGTTTCTTTTCTATGTCTGAGTCTGTTTCTGTTCTGTATGTATGTTCATTTGTATTATTTTTCAGATTCCACATATAAGTGAAATCATACAGTATTTGTCTTTCTCTGTCATATTTCACTAAGCATAATATTCTCTAGGTTCATCCATGTTGCTACAAATGGCAGTATTTCATTCTTTTTATGGCTGAGTAGTATTCCATTGTGTGTGTATACACGCTTTAATCCAGTTGTGTGTTGATGGGTACTTGGGTTGCATCCATGTCTTGGTTGTTGTAAATAGTACTGCTATGAATGTTGGGGTCCATATATCTTTTCAAGTTAGAGTTTTCATTTTTTTCTGGATATGTACCTAGGAGTGGAATTGCTGGATCATATGGTAATTCTATTTTTAGTTTTTAAAGGAACCTCTATGCTGTTTCCCATAGTGGCTATGCCAATTTACATTCCCTCCACCAGTGTAGGAGGGTTCCCTTTTCTCCATATCCTCCCCAACATTTGTTATTTGCAGACTTTTTGATGATAACCATTCTGACCAGTGTAAGGTGATATCTCATTGCAGTTTTTTTCTAACTTTTATTGATTTATAATCATTTTACAATGTTGTGTCAAATTCCAGTGTAGAGCACAATTTTTCAGTTATACATGAACATATATCTATTGTCACATTTTTTTCTGTGAGCTACCATAAGATCTTGTGTATATTTTCCTGTGCTATACAGTATAATCTTGTTTATCTATTCTACAATTTTGAAATCCCATCTATCCCTTCCCACCCTCCGCCATTGCAGTTTTGATGTTCATTTCTCTAATAATTAGCAATGCTTACTATATGTATGTCTTCTTTGGAAAATGTCTGTTCAAGTCTTATGCTCATTTTTTGATTGGGCTGTTTGGGGTTTTTCTGATATTGAGTTGTATGAGCTATTTGTATATTTTGGATTTTAACCTCTCTTGTCACATCATTTGCAAATATTTTCTCCCATTCCATAGGTTGTCTTTTCATTGTATTGATGGTTTCCTTTGCTGTGCAAAAGCTTTTAAGTTTAATTAGGTTCCGTTTGTTTTTTAAAATTTATTTTGCTTTGGGAAAGCGATCCAAGAAAATACTACTATGATTTATATCAAAGAGGGTTTAGCCTATGTTTTCTTCTGGGAGTTTCATGGTTTCATGTCTTCCATTTACATCTTTAAACCATTTTATTTTTGTATATGGTGTGAAGAAATGTTCTAATTTCATTGTTTTACATGTGGCTATTCAGTTTCCCCAGCACCACTTGTTGAAGAAACTGTCTTTTCTCCATTGTATATTCTTGCCTCCTTTGTCATAGATTAACAGACCATAGACACATGGATTTATTTCTGTACTATTCTGTTCCATTGATCTGTGTCTGTGTTTGTGCAAACACCATGCTGTTTTGATTACTGCAGATTTATAGTATAGTCTGAAGTCTGGAAGGGTTATACCTCTAGCTTTGCTCTTTTTTCTCAGGATTGCTTTGGCAATTCAAAGTCTTTTGTGGTTCCGTATAAATTTTACAATTATTTGTCTAATTCTGTGAAAAATGTCCTGGGTGTGTTGATAGGGATTGCATTAAATCTGTAGATTGCTTTTAGTAGTATGGCCATTTTAATATTTATTTTTCCAATCCAAGAGCACAAGATAGCTTCCCATTTCTTCATCCATTTCTCTGAATCATCTTCAATTTCCTTCATGAATGTTTTGTAGCTTTCAGCATGTTAAGTCTTTAACCTCCTTGGTTAAGTTTATTCCTCAGTATTTATTTTATTGATGTGATTTTAAATGGGATTTTTAAAAACTTTCCCTTTCTGGTATTTTATCATTAGTGTATAGAAACACAGCAGATTTCTGTGTTTCTATTAACCATGTATCCTTCAACCTTGCTGAATTCATTTATTAGTTCTAATTGTTTTAGGTTGGAGCCTATAGGGTTCTCTCTATATATAGAGTATCTTATCATCTGCAAATAGTGGCAGTGTTAATTCTTCCTTTCCAATTTGGACACCTTTTATTTCTTTTTCTTACCTGATTGCTGTGCTAGGATTTCCAATACTGTGTTAAATAGAAGTGGCAAGAATGGGCATCCTTGTCTTTTTGCTGAATTTAGCAGGCTTTCAGCTTTTCACTGTTGAATGTGACATTGGCTGTCAATTTGTCATACATGGCCTTTACTATATTGAGGTATGTTCCCTTTATACCCACTTTGATGAGAGTTTTTATCATAAATGGATGTTGAATTTTGTCAAGTGCTTTTTCTGCATCTATTGGAGATGGTCGTTTTTGTCTTCCCTTTTGTTAATGTGTATCGCAATGACTGATTTGAGTATGTTAAACAATCTTTGTGACCCTGGAATAAATGCAACTTGATCATGGTGTATGATCCTTTTTATGTATCGTTGGATTTGGTTTGCTAATATTTTGTTGAGGATTTTTGCATGTATATTCATCAAGGGTACTGGCTTGTAATTTTCTTTTTTTTTGGTAATGTCTTTGCTTTTGGTATCAGGGAATGGTAGCCTCTTAGAATAAATGTAGGAGTGTTCCCTCTTGTTCAGTTTTTGGGATAGTTTGAGAAGGATCAACGTAAGTTTTTATTTATATGTTTGGTAGAATTCCCTGGAGAAGCTGTCCAGTCCTGAATTTTTGTCTGCAGGGAGTTTTTTTTTAATTACAGATTCTATTTCATTTGTAGTGATCAGTTCAGATTGTTTCTTCTTGACTCAGACTTGGCAGGCTCTATGTTTTAGAAATTTGTCCATTTCTTCTAGATTGTCCAACTTGTTGCATATAATTGTAGTATTCTGAAGATTTTTTTTGTATCTCTGTTGTATCAGTTGTTATTTTTCCTCTTTCATTTCTTATTTGGGTCTTCTCTTTTCTTCTTGGTGACCCTGGCTAAAGATTTATCAATTTTGTTTCTCTTTCCCCAAAAAAAAAAAAACAAAAAAAAAACAAAAAAAAAACCTCTTGGTTTAGCTTTTTTCTTGGTTTTTTAATCTTTATTTCCTCTGTGATCTTTATTATTTCCTTCTACTGAATTTGGGCTTTGTTTGTTCTTTTGCTAATTCTTTTAGGTGGTAGGTTAAGTAAGCACTGCTTCTGTGTTTTCTTGTTTCTTTGGGCAGAACTGTGTAGCAGTGAACTTCCCTCTTACAACTTCTTTTGCTGCATTCCATAGATTTTGTCAAGTTGTGTTCTCTTTTGCATTTGTTTCAAGGTATTTTCTGATTTCCTTTAAATTTCATTTAATTTCTTTAACTTCTGACTTCCTCTTTAATTGGTTTTTTGTAGCATGTTGTTTAGTCTCCACGTATTTCTTCTTGTCCCATTCTTCTTTCTGTGGTTGATTTCTAGTTTTATGCTGTTGTGGTTGGAAATAATGCTTGATGTAACTTCTACCCTCTTAAATTTGTTGAGGCTTGTTTTGTGACCCAGTATATGGTCTACCCTGAAGAATATTCCATGTGCACTTGAAAAGGATGTGTCTTCTGCTTTTTTAGGATGTAGTGTCCTGCAGATATCAAGTCCAACTAGTCTACTGTGTCACTCAGGACTTCTGTTGCCACATGATCTGTCCATTGATGTCAGTGGGGTGTTAAAGTCTACTACTGTTATTGTATTATTGTCAGTTTCTCCTTTATGTATCTGTCTGCTCCTATATTGGGTGAGTATATGGTATGAGTGTAATATCCTCTTCTTGTGGTAATCCCATTATATAAGGTCCTTCTTTGTCTTTGTTTTAAAGTCATTTTTTTCTGATTTGAGCATTATAACTCCTACTTTCTTGTCATTTCCATTTGCATGAAATTTGCCCTGAAGTGTGTGTCTCTTCTAGGCAGCATATTGAAGAGTCTTATTTGTAATCCAATGAGCTACCCTGTTATCTTTTGATTGGAGCATTTAGTCCATTGACACTTAAAATAATTAATAGGTATGTACTTATTGCCATTTGTTTTCTAGTTGTTTTTGTAATTTTTCTTTCTTTTGTGTCTTCATTTTGTGCTTTGTTTTCCCCTGTCTGGTTTGATGATTTTCTATAGTACGCTTGAGTTCCTTTTTTTGTTTGCTTTTGTGTATCTATTAGAGGTTTTTGAGTTGAGGTTACTCTGGTGGTCATGTATGTTGATCCAAAATTATATCTGCTTGCTTTAAATTGATAAATTATTTTCTCTCCTCCTTCTGGAACCCCTGTTATGCATAGATTGGCACATTATATATTATCCCATAGATCTTCTGTATTGTTTTTTTTTTTTCATTTGCCTTTCTGTCTGCTGTTCTGATTGGGTGATTTCCATCTATCTTCCAAATCACTTGTGTGGTTTTGTGTGTGTGTCATTTAGTCAGTTATGCACTAATTCTAGTTATGCACTAATTCTAGATTGCTTTTTATCTCAGAAATTGAATTATCTATTATGATTGGGTCATCTTTATAGTTTATAGTTCCTTGTTAAAAGGATCCAGGTTTATTTTGATACTTTTTAAATTCAGCATATTTACTACTAACATTTTTAACTCAATGTCTGGAAGACAGTTTCATTATTTTTTCAGGGGTTGTCTCTTGCTTTTCCAATTGTGAGTGGGTCTTCTGCATTTTAACCTTCTCTGTCTCTATGAATGTAGGAGAAATGGTACCTACTGTGGTGTCAAAGGATTTTTGTACGGTGGAAGCATTCTTAGGTAACCTTGTGTGCCCAGCATCTTCAGTGCGTGAGGGTTGGCTTGGATGTGGATGCCAGTCATGTCTTTCCTCACAGTGTGTGGCAGGACTTCCTCTATGCTCCATGGCTGCTGCCATGTCAGGGGCAAGGTCTGCTCCACTGTTGCTAGAGCAGAAAACCTGAGCTTTGGGCTCAGGCAGACTGTTCTCATTATGTTTTTCCTTGTCTCTGAACTGGAGCCTTTGCCCCAAAGGAGGGGAGTGGTAAAATGAAGCTCATGTGCGCACAGAGGTCTGATGCACTGCCTGTGTAGGTGTCTGCAGCTCTCCTCAAAATCAGCCCACAGTCGCATCCCTTTCCCTGTTGGGGTTGGCCCAGGTCTAGTGCAAGGTTGTGGCATGCAGTAGGTAGGACCAGAGCATTCATTAGCCTGGGACTGGGGGGTCAGGGTGTTGTGGTTACAGGAATTGAAGGGGCTGTGCCGCCACCAGAGGTCTGGGCTGCTTCTGGGGCACCAGCTGACCCTGCTGTACCTGAACCACATCCTGCCCCCCCGCTTCCTCTACATCCCTAGAGTCTCTTCCCAGGAACTGCCTGCCCCAGGTCTAGTGCAAAGCTGTGGGATGGAGTGAGCAGGGGCAGAGTGTTAGCTCTGCTGGGAAAGGGGATGCAGGCATACTGGTTACAGGTGCAAATGACTGTGCTGCCCTCAGAGGTCTGCACTGCTCACATGGCACTGGCTGAGCAAGCACCAAAAATAGCCACTGCTACTGTTCCTCTGGCCCACAGCCCAGGTCCCCTGGCCATCTCTCCAGCACTAGATCTTTTCCAAGGACCCTAGAACCTGGGCCCAGCTATGATGTTCAATGAGTGGGGCTGGGGTGTGTGGTAAGGTGGCAGGAGCCAGTGTGGTGTTCTCACTGCCGTGCACCTACACACTCCTTGCCAGTGGAGTCTAGGCTTCTGCAGCCCTTCTGCCTGTCACAGTGCTTATCCCAGCAGCCAAGGGGGCTTGTTAATTCCTCCAGGTGGGACGGGGATGCCCAGTCATGGCTAAACCCACTCGCACCGCCCAGTGGGGATCTGCCCCTTGCATCTCCCTTTTCCCCTTAGACTCCTCCCAGGGGCCCAGGTTCTGACCTAGTGGTTTCTGCCCTCCACCCCCAACCCAGTCACGAGGAAATCTTTCTGGCAGCACTGGTTGTATAAGAGTTCTACCGGTTTCCAGTTACTTTCCTATGAGAATTGTTCCATATGTAGATGTATTTTTGAGGTTTTCACAGGGGAGTTGAGCTCCACCATCTTCATCCCCCTCTCCAGCCATTCTTTATCTCTGAGGAAAATGAGATCCTAAATTGGGGTTTTGTAACCGCTGGTGGAGAAAAGGAATCAAAAAGGTGAGCCTAGGAATTTACTGTAAAAGCATAAGCCTGCATTTTCTACTGTAGTAGGAAAGACACTGACCCCCACTGAAGCTGTGCCTTGGAAAGCAATTGAACTTGCTTTTTCAGTGGTTAGAATAGAGCTTTGACTAATATAATAGTATGCAGGTGTTAACAATGGAATAGTATTCAGCCTTTAAAAGAAAATTCTATGCTGTAACACTGATGAACACTGAAGCCAAGATGCTAAGTGTTCCTCAGTCACAGAAAAACAAATATTATATGAGTACATTTATATGCAATGCATATAGAAGTCAAATTCATAGAGATAAAGAATAGAATGATGGTTGCCCAGGGGGTGGCTGGTGGAGAGAGGGAGTCAGAGTAGCTGTTTAATGGGTATGGAATTATTTAGCAACATGGAAACATTCTGGAGCTGAAAGGCAACAATGGTTCAACTAGATGAATGTGCCTAATGCCACAAGACTGCACATTTATAAGTGGTTCAAAGGGGTAATTGTATATTATGTATATTTTACAGTGATTAAAAATTAATTATATAAGTTAAGGGTTTGTAGAAATAGAAATTCCAGGTGCCATGTGTAGTGTTTTACATCAATTGCAGTTTGTTTAATCCTGATAATACTATGGAGGTAGTGATTACTACTATACTACCCATTTTACAGAAAAGAAAATTAGTGCTTGGAAAAGTTAAATTTCTCATGTAATTGGTAAGTAGAGAAAGCAGAATTCAGACACTCCTGAGAAACACTCTCAGCCACTATCCTCTCTAAAATCAGAGATAGTATTAGCTGACTCAGGAGGAAGGGGAATGTGTAAATAATACATCTCTGCTCTTTTAAACTTGATAAAACAAAATGCTAAGTATCTAGCCCAAGAGTATTAGAGCCAATAGTACTTCTGGAAAAGCTAAAGAAACCAATTGACTGGAGATATATATAGACATATATATATATCTATATATATATCCTTCAAGGATCTGCTAATACGTACCTTCTGGAATTTTCTTCATTCTACAGATGAGATGAAGTAGGATATAACAAGGCATAAATGAGTAGGAGTTGGTGAGAACCACACGAGGAATACTATAAGACGAAGAAAAGCAGTCATTTAGTCTACCTCAGAGTAGTTATCCTAAATAAAGTAAGCTTGTAATGAATGAATCAATCTGGAACTTTATCTGATAAGGTAAAAAAGCATCCTTGCCCCAGAAAAGGCTATTTAACCAAACTGGATCACACAGTGCTAGAATTTCCAGAGCCTTCTACCAATATTGTGGTATGTCCATTGCTTGATTTGAGGCCAAACTGAGATCCAGCTGGACCTCATTTAGAGTCGTTTTGAAGATACTTGCTATTGAAATTAAATCCTGCTCAGAGAGTATTTTATTGTTAGTGAAAGAACCGCCTATGAATAAATAATTGTGCTCAATTCTCATGCTGGCCCGAACCAGGAATACAAAGAAAATGCCCTCACTCACGCTTGGTTCAGGTTCCAGGAGACATCAGGAGTTACCAAATTACTTTGCCCTCTTTCAAACTTCCAGCCTAGTTCCAAATAACAGAATGGTTTAGTCACCTTTGAGACATTATTGAATTTAGGGGATTTGTCCCACAGATGAAGAAAGCGGGACTAAGCAGAGAGTGTGCTAACCTAGAAAGTCAGAGCACCCCTGCTTCTCAGCTTTCACTTCTGGTTTTGTGTGTCAGTTAAGAGAACACTGACCTCACCCAGCTCTCCCTGGGGCCATCTTACAGTCTCACCAGAGAGGCCCTTTCTGTTGTGAGTCCCTCTTCTCACTGGTCCCCACCCAATGGTAACTTAGATTATCTTTTAGTGCAGACTTTAATCTATATGCCCAGATTTTAATCTGCATGCCCTTGAATGAGAAGTCATGACCTTAAGAACTACAGGGGCAGCAAAGCCTAAGAAAAACACATCTTTGGCTTTAGGGTTAGACTCCACCTTCTATCCCAGCTCTGCCACCTACTAAGCTGTGACCTAACGCAAGTTACAACATGCTAAACCTCGGACCCTCATCTAAAGATGGAGGTAAATCTCTAAACAGAGTGCCTAAAGGTTGTCAAAGGTACAACAAAATAAGGCAGAAGTTCCTGATACAAAGTAAGTATTTCCTTCTAATAAGCAAAGCAGTACTGATTCTCTTTCTGTTGGGATCCATCCCCTCCTGACCTTCCCAACGGGACAGAATTGTCCCGTCTCCTCAACCCAAGCCTTGTCACTGTATTACCAAGTTTGCATGTGAACTGATGTCTTTTGGCCCTTCTCATTCTTCTAGGTGACACTTTTTTTTCAGTTCTAGTCACCTCACAACCATGTATCGCTGACATGGACTTTCTGCACTTCACTTTGCTCATCTATTTGGACTAGATGCTTTTCAGGATGCCCAGTTCTAAATCCCAGAGGGAATTTAGGATTCTCTGAGCTGCTATTACAGAAATCATCTTGTAAGTCCTTGTCTTCAAGACACAATATACCAAGAAGGAAACCCTCCATGAATGGAAATGGAGGGGCACTGACAGTCACTCAGTCTTTGAGAGTGGGTCATTGAAGTTTAGAAATGAAGATTGGTTCTTAAGACATTTCTCAAGACAAATGTTTAAATAGCAAGAAGGGTTCTGGTGTGGCAAAGAAAAAGAGCCTCTACCATGTGGCAGGATGGCCCACGTGAGAACCATGCAACGTAAATAGGACTTACCTGCAACTGGATATACGGCAGGGTGTACTCCAGGCAGCAGGAAGGTGTGTGTGCATAAACATCCCCATGTCAAACTTGGATACAGTCTCCACTGAGGACAACTAGTAAAGCAGGGTAATACTTTAATTAGGGGGACAAAAGTGGAAATCAGAGACCACTATAATTTTAACTCCCCAAAAGGGCATTTTAAGTAGCAGGGGGTATCTGGTAATATCTGGCAGCATTTTAACTGGGAAGAGGTTCTGTTGGTGTCTATTGGGAAGAGGCTGAGATACTAAATATCCTGTAAAACACAGGAAATACCTTCCCAGTAAAGAATTATCCAGCTTAAAATGTCAACAGTGCCAGGTACAATAATACCAGACTGCTGCCTTTGTTCTCAGGTGCCTGGGACAGATATTTTTTTTTCCCCCTGGAAGAATAGAACATCATCCTAGATCTATAAAAACAAACCCCTTTTAAAAAAATAGTCTTGCCACACAATCAAGAATAAACAAGCTTAGGAGGAGACAGTTATACACGAGAAGCAGTAGGAAAAATGTCATTAAAAGCTAATATGCAGAGGCCCCAGATATTGGAAGAAGTGTAAGTAGATTGCCAACATTTCTAAAGAACTGAAAACCACAGAAAATTACAGAGCAGATTTAGCAGAGGGAAAAAAATGTCAGAACTGAAAAATACAATCCCAATTAAGAATGCAATGGTTGGGTATAGTAGCCAATTAGAAATAATTTAATAGAGGATTAGTGAACTGGAAGACAAATCAGAAGGAAATATTCAAAATGAAACTCAGGTAAAACACCCAAGAAGGTAAGAAAAAGTAACTGATACAGTGAAAACAGATGTAGCCAAGCGGTTCTGGACTTGGGGATAGAATTTTCAAAAGCCAAATAAACATAGGAACCACCAGCTCCAAGAAGGGCTGAGGAACCAAAGCAATGTAAATTAAAAGCAATCTACTCCTAGACACATCATAACTTGAGGAAATTTTTTTTAAATCTTAAACGCATCCACAGGAAAAAAGACCTTAAACTAGTGGGTCATTATAGTAGGATGGTACAACTGTCCCCCCTTGTTTGCAGGGGCTGTGTTCCAAGACCCCCACTGGATGCCTGAAACCAAGTAGTTCCAAACCCTATGTGTACAAAGTTTTTTCCTATACATACCTATGATTGATAGTTTAATTTATGAATCAGGCACAGCAAGCTTTACAGTAACTAATAAAACAGAAAAGTTACACTGTAACATAAAAATTATGTGCCTATGGTCTCTTTCTTCCTCAAAATATCTTATTGTACTATTCTTACCCTACTTGAGATGATGCAGTGCCTTCATGGTGAGATGAGAGGAAGTGAGGTGAAGAGTCAAAGGGAGGATCATCTGCTTCAGGTGGTCCCAGATCCCTGGTCCATGACAGTGTCGATGGCTGGGGATCTCCTGAGCAAGACAGAGCTGGACAGGGAGGGATTACCGTGCTACTCAGAACAGCGCCAAATTTAAAACGTAGACAATCCCAGAAATAAACAATTCCTATGTAGTATTTTCTGAACTACACATGGTTCACTGTGGGTAACTGAAACCACGGGAAGCGAAACCACAGATAAGGGGCTAGTACTACAGATTTAAACTCACAGCAGTGATTATATTAGGAAAATAGATTATTTACTCCAATTAAATTCTGTCAGCTGAATTTCTTGGAGGAAAAAAGCCCTTGTATTTGACAAGATATTTATGGATTCCAAAAAGGTTAAAGTCAAAGGATGATAAAGTGTACAAATGTATCATTTAAAGTTTCAGGAATTGAGCTGACAGCTAATTTTATAAGCTAAACAATGAAATCCAGGAGATAATGGCATGATTTATTCAGTATTCAAGAAAATGAGACTTTTTGAAGCCCTGTCCTAGAACTAATGTAGCTATATTAGCATCATTTAAGGCTACTGGAAGGTAGAAAGCATTACTGTAGATTAAAAAGGGGACATTTCACAATGATAAAAGACTTACCAGGAAAATAATTTTAGATTTTAATCATCTCATGACATATCCTCGGAATACTAGAGGAAAAACAGAACCATAAAGAGAAATAGACAAATTCAAACTATGAGAATAACTAATAAAACACAAAAGAAATAAGATTTGAACAAGACATTTTCAAAAATTGATTGTTATTAGGCCATAAGACAAGTCTCAAAAGGAACTGAATCTACTTAATTACATTTTCACAAAGCATATTCAACTAATCATTTTTAAGCTAGAATACTTCCATAAATGTAGAGATTCACTTCTAAATAACCAGCAGGTAAAAATAAATCATGATGTAAATTAGAAGATAATTTGAGCTCAGTAGTTTGAGGAAAAATCATGTAGAATGTAGTAAAATCAGTGTTTATACATTTAAGATAGTAACTTCTACATACAAAAGACAGATCAATTTTAATGAGCTAACATCTACCAAGGAATTAGAAAAATGGTGAATTTGAAAGGTTAAAATACTGACAAAGCCAAAATTTGATTCTTTAAAGAGTCTAATAAACTTTTCAAACTTTGGACAAGACGATCAAATCAGAGAGACATACAAGAAACCAGTATCAAACATGGAAACAGCCTAAATGTCCATCAACAGGTGACTGGATAAAGAAGAGGTGGTATATTTATACAATGGACTACTACTCAGCCATAAAAACCAACAACATAACGCCATTTGCAGCAACATGGATGCTCCTGGAGAATGTCATTCTAAGTGAAGTAAGCCAGAAAGAGAAAGAAAAATACCATATGAGATCGCTCATATGTGGAATCTAAAAAACAAAAACAAAAACAACAACAACAAAAAAAAACAAAGGATAAATACAAAACAGAAATAGACTCACAGACATAGAATACAAACTTGTGGTTGCCAAGGGGGCGGAGGGTGGGAAGGGATAGACGGGATTTCAAAATTGTAGAATAGATAAACAAGATTATACTGTATAGCACAGGGAAATATACACAAGATCTTATGGTAGCTCACCGAGAAAATGTGACAATGAATATATAAATGTTCATGTATAACTGAAAAATTGTGCTGAACACTGGAATTTGACAACATTGTAAAATGATTATAAATCAATAAATGTTAAAAAAATAATGAAAGTAGGGACATGGGATATTAATACATATGCTGTAGAAGGTAAGAGAATTATTGAAAAACTGTATACCAATATGTCTTAAAACATAAGTAAAATGGAAAATTTAATATCCAATTAACCAAAAACTAAGAATAGAGTATCTGAATTTTTTTATTAAAGAAATTGAACATAATTAGAAGTCCAAACACAAAGCTTTCACTAGCAAAACTAATTTAGGGAAAAGAACACCAATCTTCCAGAGAATTAAAAAAAAAAGATGACAGATCAGCCAAGATGGCCAAGACCCTGAGCTCACCTCTGCTCGTGGGCACACCACAATTACAACTGTTTACAGAACAACCGTCCATGAAAAAGACCAGAACATACCAGAAAAGATCTACAACTAAAGATATGAAGAAGGAGCCAAAACGAGACAGGTAGGAAGGGCCAAATCACAGTACAGCCCAGTCCCATACACTCGGGTGGATGGACCACAAAAAGGAAAAGGACAGTGGCAGAGGCCTTCCCCAAGCAGTGAGGGGTCTGAGCACCACATCGAGCTCCTCAGCCCCAGGGGTCCTGCATCAGGAAGACAAGCCCCCAGAATGCTTGGCTCTGAAGGCCACTGGAACTTACTCTGGGAGTCCCAGAGGGCTAAAGGAAATAGACTCCATTCTCAAAGGGTGCACACAAAAATCTCACATGTTTAGGGACCCAGGCAAGCAGGAGAAATCTGAAATGAATCTGGATCAGACCTACCTTGTGATCTTTCAGAGTCTCCCAGAGAGGCAGGGGACAACTGGAGCTCCCCCTGGGGACACAGACACTGGTGGCAGTCATTTTGGGGAGGTTGTTCCACCACATGGACACTGGTGCTAGCAAGCACCACTGTGGAATCCTCCCTCTAGCTTGTTAGCCTCAGAACCCAGTCTCGCCCCTTCCCAAGGGCCTGTAGACACCAGGGAAGGGGCCCAGCCCCAGGAAATGGTAGCCCCCCAGTCTGCAGACCCAGCCCATCCACCAGCAAGCCAGCACCAGCCCAGGGACCAACCACCAGCAGGCCAACACAAGCTTCAGGACATCCTGGACTCCACAGCCAGCTGTGTCAGCAATCAGCCCCACCCACCAGCAGTCTAACAGCAGCTCTGGGTCCCCCGAGCCCTATGGCCATACCCTAGGACTCAGTTCTGCTTGCCAGTGGCCAGGCAGTAGCCCCAGCACCTGGCAGTAGCCCCAGGACCTGTGGGGAGCTGCAGCCAGCCACTCTGTGACCTAGCCCTGCCAGCCAGTGGTCAGTAGCCTATGCAAAATTTAAGTCTTAGCAATCAACGAGACCAGGGGGCCAACCAAGACTACCGAAGTACCCACAGTCACCAGCCCACCACAGCAGAAGGACCCAAGCAGCCCACACAGGGGGCAGCCCTAGAGCACAGAGCTCTGGTGACAAGAGGACAGCATGCTGCTGGGACCCATGGGTCATCTCCTACAAAGGCCACTTCTGCAAGGTTGGGAAATGTAACCAACCTACCAGATACTAGAAATAGAAACAGAAATTTAGGCAAAATGAATTAACAGGAACACGTTACAAACAAGTAAGAGAAACCGCCAGAAGAAGAAAGATTATTGAAGAACTCAGGAGAAGACTAGGTGAACAGATCAAGATGTTAGAATTTTTTAAACCGACAGTTGGAAAATATATAGAAACGAACAGATGAAGGGTAACTGAAATGACAAAGATGCTAGAAGGTACTAACAGACTAAATGACGCATTCCTTTGTTTCAGTAAGCCAGAAGACAGCAATGGAACCACTGATGCTGAACAGAAAGAAAAGAACTTAGGACAGTTTACAAGACCTCTGGGACAACATCAGGCATACTTACGTTTGCAGGGTCCTGGAAGAAGAGAGAGTGGACAGGGATAGAATATATTTGAAGACCTAATAGCTGAATACTTCCCAAATCTGGGAAAGCAAACAAACATCCAAGTCTAGGAAGCATAGAGAATCTAGACTAGATTGATCCAAAGAGGACTACACCAAGACACACTGTCATTCAAGCGGCAAAAATCAAAGATAAAGAGAATATTAAAAGCGTCAAAGGAAAACAAACAAGTTACAGACAGGGGAACTCCCATAAGGCTATCTATCAGATGACTTTTTAGCTGAAACTCTGCAGGCCAGGAGGGAGTGGCATGATATATTTAGTGACGATAAAGATAAACCTACAACCAACAATACTCTACGTGGCAAGGCTCTCATTTAGATTGGATAAAGTGGTAGAGCATGTGCTTAGCATGCACAAGGTCCTGGGTTCAATCCCCAGTACCTCCATTAAAAAAAAATAAAAAATAAACCTAATTACCTCCCCTCCCCCCAAAAAACAAACAGATTTGATACGGAGATGAGCAGTTTCACAGACAAGCAAAAGCCAAGTTCAATGTCACTAAACCAGCTTTGTGAAAAAAGTTAAACAGATTTCTAAGCAAAAAAGAGGCCATAACTAAAAACATGAGAATCACAAAAGGAAAATCAGTGAAGGCAAATCCACAGTAAAGGTAGAAAATCCAACAAGCATAAAAGTGAATAGGAAGATTAAAATAAAGTAGTAAAATTATCTATATCCACAGTAAGCAGTTAAGGGCTACATCGAACAATTAAATGTAAACTATGATGTCAAAAACAGTAATCATGAAGAGAGTACAAATGCAGGGTTGTTAAAATTAAAATTAAGAGATCAGCAACTTACATCACGTATGCAGAGAGGACTTTATGTAAACCTCATGGTAACCACAAACCAAAAATTTACGCTAGATAAACACAAAAGAGAAAGAAGTCTAAACATAACACTCGAGAGTCATCAAATCTCAAGGGAAGAGAAGAAAGGAACAGAAACACTACCAAAAACACCACCAAAACAATTAACAAAATGGCAATGAAAACATATTACTTTAAATGTAAATGGACTTTAAATGTAAATGGACTAAATGCTCTAATCAAAAGACAGAATGGCTCAATGGATATAGGAACAAGACCTGTATATATGCTTCCTACCAAAGACTCCTTTCAGCTTTAAAAACGGTGAGGGGACGGGAAAAGGTATTCCATGCTAATGGAAATCCAGAGAAAGCCAGGGTAGTGATACCTGCATCAGACAAAACAGACTTTAAGACATAGACTGTTAAACACAAGACAAGAGACAAAGAAAGATATTATGTAATGATCAAGGGATAAATCCAAGATGTAACAACTGTAAATATATATGCACCCAACATAGGAGCACTTTAATCCTTTCTGGCCAGGAGGCTGTTAGACTAGAAATCAACTACAAGGGGAAAATACTGCAAAACACAAACACGTGTAGCTAAACAGTATGCTGCTACGCAATAAACAGTATGCTGCTACGCAATGGGTCACTGAAGAAGTCAAAGATGAATACCTGGAGACAAAAGGAAACACACACAGTGATCCAAAAATCTATGGGACGCAGCAAAAGTGGTTCTAAGGGGGGAGTTTATAGCGATACAAGCTTACCTCAGGAAACAAGAAAAATTTCAGACCAACTTTATCCATACCTAAAAGAACTAGAAACAACAACAACAAAAAAACAAGCAAAGTTACAAGGAAATCCTAAAGATCAGAGTAGAAATCAAGAATATAGAGACTAAAAAATAGAAAAGACTCGTGAACCTAAGATTTGGTTCTTGGTAAAGACGACAACATTGATAACCAGTTAGCTAGAGGCATTAAGAAAAAAGAGGGCCCCAAATCAATAAAATCTCGAAGGAAAAGTTACAACTCACACCCCAGAAACACAAAGGACCATAAGAGGTAACTAGGAAAAACTATATGCCAATAAAATCAGACAGCTTAGAAGCAATGGACAAATTCCTAGATACATAAAATCTCCCAGGAGTGAACCAGGTAGAAATAGAAAATACAAACAGATCAATGACCAGCAGAGTAACTGAATCAGTAATTTAAAAACTCCCAAACAGAAGTCCAGGACTGGATGGCTTCCTAGGTGAATTCTACCAAACATTCACGAGAAGAGTTAACACCTACTCTTCTCTAACTATTCCAAAACATTGCAGAGGAAGGAATACTTCCAAATTCATTCTATGAGGCCAGCATCACCCTGATACCAAAAGCAGACAAACATATACAAAAAAAATTACAGGCCAATATCACTGGTTTACATAGATGCAAAAATCCTTAAAATGTTAGCAAGCGAGATACAACAATTAAAAAGATACACCATAATCAAGTGGGATCTTTTTTTCCAGGGATGCAAGGATGGTTAGTATCTGCAAAGTCAGTGTGATATGCCATTTAACAAACTGAATCAAAGCCATATGATCTCAATAGATGAAGAACCTTTTGATAAAATTCAACATCCATTTATGATAAAAAAAAAAAACTCTCCATAAAGTGGGCATAGAGAGAATGTACCTCAACACAGTAGAAGTCGTATATGACCAGCCCATAGCTAACATCATACTCAACAGTGAAAAGCATTTCTCTAGGATCAGAAAAAAGACAAGAATGCCCACTCTTGACACTTTTACTCAATTTGGTATCCAAAGTTCTAGCCACAGTAATCAGTCAAGAAAAATAATCCAAATTGGAAAGGAAGAAGTAAACCTGCCACTGTTTGCAGGTAACATACTACTATACAGAGCAAATTCTCCAGACACCACCAAAAGTCTTCTAGATCTCGATGAATTTGGTAAAGTTGCAGGATACGAAATGTAGAGAAATCTGTTGCATACCTATACACTAACAATGATCAATCAGAAGAGTTTACAAAAACAATCCCATTTACCATTGAATCAAGAAGAATAAAATGCTTAGGAATAAGCCTAAGGAAGTAAAAGACCTGTTCTCAGAAAACTAAGACACTGAGGAAAGAAACTGTGTCATCTTTGAACAGGTGAAAAGATACTGTGTTCATGGATTACAAGAATTAATGTAGTTAAAGTGACCATACTACCCAAAGCAATCTACAGAGTCAGTGCAATCCTTATCAAAATATCAGGATACCAATGGTATTTTTCACAGAACTGGAGCAACCCTAAAATTTGTATGGAAACACAAAAGACCCCCCAAATAGCCAAAACAATTTTGAGGTGGAAGAACAGAGCTGGATGTATCATGCTCCCCCACTTCAGACTATACTGCAAAGCTACTGTAATCAAAACTGTGGTATTGGCACAAAGGCACACAGAGCAGTGGAACAGAGCAGACAGTCCAGAAATAAAGCCATCCACTTATGGTCAGTTAATTTACAACAAAATTATTAATTTACAACAAAAGGTCAGTTAATTTACAACAAAATTGTTAATTTACAACAAAAGGCAGGAATATACAGTGGAGAAAAGACAGTCTCTTAAGTGGTGCTGAACAGCCACATGTAGAAAAATTACATTAGAACATTCCCTCAAAGCATATACAAAAATAAATTCAAAACGGATTAAAGTCTTAGAGATTTGGAAACCATCAAACTTCTTGAAGCAAGCACAGGCGGAACAGTCTGACATAAATCATAGCAACATCTTTTTGCATCTGCCTAAGGCAGAGGAAACAAAAGCAAAACACACCAAATAGGACCTAATTAAATTTAAGAGCTTTTGCACAGCAAAGGAAACCATTGAGAAAATGAAAAGACAACACACTGAATGGGAGAAATTATTTTCAAGTGTCATAACAATCTATAAGGGGTAAATTCCAAAATTTATCAACAGCTCATACAACTCAACATCAAAAAAGCAACATGAAAAAAAATGGGCAGGAGATCTGAATAGATGTTTTTCAAAAGAAGACATACAGATGGCCAACAGACACATGAAAAGATGCTCCACATCACTAATTGGAGAAATGCAAATCAAAACCACAATGATTGTAAATCAATTATACTTCAGTTAAAAAGGCCACGATGAGCTATCACCTCACACCTGTCAGAATGGCTACCATCAAAAAGAACACAAGTAACAAAGTTGGTGAGGATGTGGAGAAAAGGGAACCCTTATATACTGGTGGGAATATAAACTGGTGCAGCCACTGTGGAAAACAGTATGGCGATCCCTCAAAAATCTAATAATAAAATTACCATATGATCCAGCCATTCCACTCCTTGGTATATATCCAAAGAATACAAACACTAATTCAAATCAATACATTCACCCCAGTGTCCATAGCAGCACTATTTACAATAGCTAAGACATGGAAGCAACCTAAGTGTCCAACAACAGATGAATGGATAAAGGTGTGGTATACATACACACACAATGGAACACTGCTCAACCATAAAAAAGAAAAATACTGCCATTTGCAGCAATGTGGGTTGATGTAGAGAATATGCTAAGTGAAATGAGTCAAACAGAAAGACATTACTTGTGTGGAATCTATGTCAGTATTAAAAAAGAAAGACTCAGACATAGGAAACTAGTGTTTACCAATGGGGACAGGGGAGGAAGGAGCAGATGATGGGTTAAGAGGGACAAACTATGTATATAAGCTACAAGGATGTACCACACAGGGAATACAGCCAAAGTTTGTAATAACTATCAATGGAGTAATTTTTAAAAATCGTGAGTCACTATGTTGCATACCTGAAATTTATACATAGTGTAAATCAGCGGTACCTCAATTAATAAAGGCAAAATGCAAAATAATGACAAAGTAAACTTGATACTCAAATCTAATAAAGGCATATAAAGGAAAATTACAGGTGATGTTCAGGCATAACCTTTGAACTAAAAATCCTGAACAATTTTAGCAACCAGGATCCACCTACTATATAAAAATATACCATGACTAAATTGGGTTTATTCTAGGAATGTTAAGATTATTTAATACTGGAGGGGGAAAGAAAATCAAGCAATTTATTCCACCACAGGAACAGAATAAAGGGGAATAATAACCATCTCAATTGATATTCCCCAAAAGCATTTGATGAAATCCAAATTTAAAAACTCTTACCAAAGTAGAGAATGTATTTTCGTGCAGCCATTATGGAAAGCAATATGGAGATTCCTTAAAAAACTAAATATAGACTTACCATACAATCCAGCAGTCCTATGCATGGGCATACATCTGGAGGAAACTAGTTCCAAAAGATTCATGCACCCCAATGTTCACAGCAACACTGTTTAAAATAGTTAAGACATGGAAGCAACCTAAATGTCCATTGACAAATGACTGGATAAAGAAGTTGTGGTGTATATATATACAATGGGATACTTCTCAGCCATAAAAAGAATAAAATAATGCCATTCGTAGCAACATGGATGGACCCAGAGATTGTCGTATTAAGTAAAGTAACCCAGGAAAAGAATACCATATATCACTTATATGTGGAATATATTTTTTAAATGGCACAAATAAACTTATTTACAAAACAAACAGGCTCAGACATAGAAAACAAACTTATGGTTACCGGGGGGAATGGGTGGGAGAAGGGATAAATTGGGAGTTTACGATTTGCAGATACTAACTACTATATATAAAATAGATAAACAACAAGGTCCTACTGTATAGCACAGAGAACTATATTCAAAATCTTGTAATAGCCTATAATGAAAAAGAATATGAGAAGGAGTATGTATATAACTGAATCACCATGCTGTACATCAGAAATTAATGCAACATTGTAAACCAACTATACTTCAAAAATTAAAAAACTAAGTAGAATACAGTAGGGCTTCCTAAATCTAATAAAGATCTATTTTTAAAAATCTAAGCAAACACACTTAGTGGTAAAATGTTGAAAGCTTTCCCCTTTGAGATTGAGAATAATCTCTAATCACGTTTATTCTGAATGATGAACAGAAACAGTGCAATAATGTAAGAAAATTAAAATGTGAAAACTGTAGACATTAGAGTGGAAGAAATAAAATTTATATGTATAATGTACATATATAAACCAAAATAATCTATAGACAAATTAGAATGAGCACATTAAAGTTGTTGGATGCAAGATAAATATATTTTAAATAAAATTTGTCGCTGATAAATACACAACTCTTTAAAAAGATACCGTTTACAACAGTGTAACAAAATACCAAGCACCAAGGATCAAATCTAGCAAAATATCTGTTCAGTCTCTACAGAGACGATGATCACTATTTTGAGTAAAGATATAAACAAGTAGAGAAACCTATTTATGCAGTGACTGCTTTAGGTTGTTAATTTACCCATAACTGATTAACAGATTTCAAGCAATTCCGCTTGAAATCCCAATAGGTCTCACAGTGAAACTTGCCAAGCTGATTCTAATATGTTGAATGTCAAGTGTCAAGAAAACAGCCAAGACGCTTTTGAAAAGAGGTTAAAAAGTGTCCTCAGATATAAAATTTTCAAACTATAGATATTATAGCAGTGTGGTACTGGTGCAAGGATAAACAAAAGTAGAATAGAGCCCCCAAACAGACCCATATATGGACACATGATCTGTGACACAGCACTCAAAGAAGTGGAAAAGGATGTTCGCAATAAAGGGTGCCGAGATAGTGCTGTATTTACGCAGGAGAAAGAACTTGAACTCTTGCTCATGTTATACACACGTATCAATTGCAGGTGTTTCGTAGCTCTAAATGTGAAAGGCAAAGCAGTCGAGTTTTTAGAAGTCTGTCTTCCTGATTTGGGCAAAAGGGAAAGATTTTTTAAACAGTGCGCGCACGCACGCGCGCACACACACACACACACACAATTACCAACCAGGAAGACTGATAACTTTCCTACATTAAAACTAAGTGCTTCTGTTCATCAGGACCACGTTCATCTCTCCTCACTCACAGCAAGCTGAAACTCTGAGACACAGAGGTTTCCAGCAAGGAGGGTTCATTTCCAAGGCACCCAAACAAGGGAACAGGAGAGCAAATCTCAAACCCACCTCCCTGAAGGCAAGTGGCTCAGGGTCCTTATGGGGTAACAAATAAGGAAACAGGGATGTCTGAGGCATGGGGAAAAGTGATTAGAAAAAGGTGCAATAGTGGTCATTCTGCCCAGTCCTAACTACGCTCCAGGCCCCTGCACATTCAAAAGGTCATTAAGTGGACATTCACGCATGCCCAGTTGGAGGGTGGTTGGTCCTATCCAGAATTAACCAGCTCAGCTGAACTAGATGCAACTCACACTCCAAGTTCCTGGAAAATCACTCAAGCAAACATCTTACTGTTTAGGCTACGAGTTGCTTGGAGGACACCCAAGTCTTAAAACCACCTTCATTAGTGAAGGCATGTGAAATGGATTTGACCCACGACTTTGGTACCCCCTATATTTTGATCATTCCTCAATCTTAAGGGAAAAGGAGTGACTGCTCTGGATGGTGGGGCATAGACCTAGCAGGACTTGAGGAACAGAACTGTTTAGCACTTATTTGAGAACATTTCTCTTGTTCCCGCTTTCAAGTTAACATTTCGATCCCAAGAAACAAACACCACCTTTGTGCCAGCGATCAAGGGATTCACAGGCCCAAGATTGGTAATCGAAACCGCAAACAAAGACGTACCCTGAGGGAGCACACAGAATGCAGGACATATTGTTAAACTTAACACGGTCAAGTGAGGATCAGCGTTTTACCTGTTTACACATTGCAGTGTCGCAATCACTATGTTTGGCTGAAACACGTAAGATATTAAATATGGAAGGGAGATAGTTTTCCCATCCCAAGCACAGTTTCTACAATATCCTGACCAAGCTAATCCTTGATGGGGGTAGACACCAGGATTATTCTGTTTCATCTGAGGACACTCAGAGAACCCAATTTCTACTTAGGGAAAAAAATCAGGCAATAGGAAATTCTGTTGTTACATCTGAAGACACACTGAAGTAAGGAGCAGTTGAAAAGTTAATGACAGGCACAATCAAGGGGTCAGCATGATCAAATACAGAAAAAGGTTTTGGATGACATATCCCGCAGCTAGAGAGATTACCTGCTTTTGCCAAAATGTAAGAAATCCTCATTAACGAGATGTCCATCCAACCCTGGGAAGTTAGAAACAAAGCATAACATAAGAAAATGATCTTGCTGGTAGCCTGACAAGTTATCTGAATTGCCTTCTGATGAATTTTACTTCACCAAAGCAAACACTGCAGTAATCCCATTCAACTTAGCTTCTTTCTCATGGCTTCTTTCTGAAAAGCAACCTAAGATCTGCTAGGGAGGGATTTATTTGCCCACTTGGACAAGTCAGTGTTGGGGTTCTGGGACCAGCCAAGATTTGGATGACCTTGGTTGCAGTTTTTCTGCAGCATGGTTTCCGTTTTCCATCATGTTCTTTTAAGTTCGGTCCAGCGAGGATGGAGCTGGTCTTCTGGATGTTTATCCTTTCAAGACTTCATTCTAGAGGTTCACTGTCTCCTGCTTTAAGAGCTTCTGAAAGGGGTTTTAAGTCCAACATTGGGGATCCAAATCCAGCAGAGCCCAGCCATCCCCAGGACTCCCCCACAATTTCCTCTTGGTAGTGTGAACAGCAACCTGATTAGAGCTTGCCTTCTGCCAGGGAACTAGCCTCTGTCAGAGCTCAAAACCCAAATACTAACTGAGGGCTGAAATAGTAGTGCCTTCCTCTTGGACACCTTATAGCCTCGTTCAGCCAAAAGTTTGAAGTCAAACTATATTTTGGCCTGAGGTGTCCTATGTTTTACTGGTCATCAGTGTATTATCTACATCTGATCAAGGCTCCCTCGTTTGGTTGAGGGTCCCTCAGGACTCTTTTTTATTAAAGTATATTTGATTTACAATGTTGTATTAGTTTCTGGTGTACAGCACAGTGATTCAGTTACATACGTTCTTTTTCGTATTATTTATCATTATAGGTTATTACAAGGTATTCAATATAGTTCCCTGTGCTGAACAGTAAGACCTTGTTGTCTTCCTATTTTATGTGTAGTACTATCTGAAAATCCCAAATCCCAGACTTTTAATTCATCCCTTCCCCTACTTCCTCCCTGGTAACCATGAGTTCTCTATGTCTATGAGTCTGTTTTGTGAATCAGTTCATTTGTGCCAATTTTATAGATTCCATATATAAATGATATATATCATTTGATATTTGTCTTTCTCTGACTTACTTCACTTAGTAGGATAATCTCTAGGCTTGTCCATGTTGCTGAAAAATGGCATTATTTCATTCTTTTTTATGTCTGAGTAGTATTTCATTGTGTAAATATATACCACAGTTCTTTACCTGGTCAGCTGTTGATGGCCACTTAGGTTGTTTCCATGTCTTGGCTATTGTAAATAGTGCTGCTATGAACACTGGGGTGCATGTGTCTTTTCAAATGAAGAGTTTCCTCTAGATATATGGCCAGGAGTGGAATTGCTGGATCATATAAGTCTGTTTTTAGTTTTTTAGTTTAAGGACTCTCCATATTGTTCCATAGTGACTGCACCAAATTACATTCCTACCAACAGTGTAGGAGGGATTCTCTTTTCTCCACAGAGGGTCCCTCAAATCTTTTGCCAGGATTTCTCCAAGTATTGTGGGGCAGCTTTTTTTTTTAATTGAAATATAAATCCCTGAGGAAGTACTATTCAATGGTACTGTTTAACCTGTATCTCAGTCTTCACATCTGAAAGCAAACAACTCTTGGGATTCAAAACTCAAGGTTTTACCAAAAGGACATCCTTCAAATCCAATATAGTAAACAAAAATCTGACTGTGCATATGTGTGGAGAGGGGGGTATATGAGAAATCTTATTGTAAACCTAAAACTGCTCCAAAAAAAGTCTTAAAAATAAGAAAACTCAGGGTAGGCATCTTTGGCAAAACTTTGGTTTCAGTTATATACATATATACGTGTTTGTTTGTTGGATTGTGATATAAAATGTATTTTTTAGGTCAAAAGAGTTTGCAAGCCACTGTAGTTAAGTTACACTGGCAAATAAAAGTAAATGTAACCTCAAAGAAAAAAAAATCTCTGGACAGAGTAGCGAGCAGAGCGTATGGATTAGGGACTACTAGATAAGTATCTTTTCTACAGTTTGAATAATTGCTCTTAAGCCATTTAGAAACCATCCTAAGACGGCACCTAACCAGTGCAGGCATAGCCCACTTTGCTGTTCCCCGCCTCCCATCTGCCCATACCTCCGGACTTACCTTCACAGCATCTCTTCTGGAATGGATGCAGGTTGCTCTTCTGGGGATTGAAGCACTAGAGCCTGCAATGGGCGGGGTTGCTCTGGTGGTACTTTAATGTTCACTTGTCCAGCTGCAAAGGCAACCTTGGCATTTCATTTAGTTAGTAAATCTCATCCAGAAAGGGAATGCAGCATCGTATAGAGAGCTATACCTTAGATGGGTTTTCCTCATCTGACAGTCTAGGGTCGGCAGAAAAGGCTTTTTCCAGGTTTCTCCAGACACCCCAGGTACTAACATAGTCCCAGAACAAAGTTAAGAAAGCCAGGTATTTAAAACCAAGTAAGTGGCCCCCATACAACCCAGGAAATCTGAAAATTGATTTCCCACTGTCATAGTCACCTGGGGCCCTGCATGGGAGCTACTGAAGGACTCAGCAGCATTTAAAGGAACCCCTGGGCCCCCTCATTCTTGGTCACCGTCATTCTCAGCTCACACACCTGATGTACCACTCGTTTACTATCAAGAGTCTGACTTGGGACAGTCTCTTTTCCAGGGTCCCTCCTGTTTACAGTGTGCACATTGGTGGGGTCCCACTATTGGGTGCCCCATTCAAGTGGGAGTTTGGGGCTTCTCATCTTTTGCTGAGCCCCTCATGGGGGGCCTCGATTTGGTCCGGCTCTTCCTCATGCTAAGGAAGCCGCCCACATAGAGGCCTGTTGTTTCATTCCTTGCTGCTCCCTTTTCTCCTAAATCTGGCCCCAGCCCTTGCAAACTCTGAAGGCAATTTCAACAAGTCAAGACAGAGACACTCTTAAAGCCCCTTCCACCTTTTGCAGTTTGTTCTGTATATCAGGGGTGCTCTGACTAGTGGAAGTCATTAACCATCTCTAAGTTCTCTGGGGCCGCAGGGTCTCCATCTGTATACAGCTTATAGGCTTTAAAGACCCTTCCTAGACATGCTGAAGGACCCTCAGGTGGCATCTGTTTTACCTCCTGTATTTATTGAGCCTTCTTTGTTTTGGCCTCCCTCTTCGCAATCCCGTGGGAGTGCACTCTCGATTATGTTTAAGTTTGGCCCATCCCAGGACTGCATCGCAGTCAGGATCTGCTGGTGGTACAGCTGCATTTACAACAGCAGCCTCTACCAAGCTGCCAGGGGGCTACGTGTGAATTTAGTAAACTCTGAACATCTGTTCAGGTTAGGTTGTGGGTTGTGAAAATTAATGAAAAAAGGCTTTCCCTTCTCTGTGGGCCATCTCTCTAAGGTGGCATACTGGTCTTCCAATTAAGTAAATCTGAAGTCTAAGAAGGGCTGTGGACCCTGATCAACCCCGTGGGCTGCCCAGTCCCAGCATTCAGACCCCCAGTGTGTGCGACTTCCCTTAATGGATATTGCCCTGCCTGAGTTTGAGTAGCTCCCTGCCCGAATCGAGTGCCCTGGCAGGTATGAGGGGGGAGACCATTCCTGTTTCTCGATCCTCAGAGACTTGGGGGTGGGGGAGGGAGACCAAGCCTGAGGCTGTGGCTCAGGCACCGGGCAGTGAAGGAGCAGCACCAGCATGTAAGGATGAAGGAGGAGCCGTTGAAGTGTTGGACTCAATTAACAGCAACTCATCCTCCTTTTCATTAGAATCAAGCAAGACAGAGTTTTGTAATAACATAAAAGACCGTACATAAGATTTTGTCCCATTTTTCTTCTCATTTACAAAGTAAATCTAGTAGCAAAATTATACTGTAATTTTAGGATCCATTTTAGGCCATTTGGGTCCAGAGTCTAAATGATATTGTGGCCATACAGTGTTTGAAAATAAATATATATACTGACTTTTTCTTTTCCATGATTTTTGTAGCTTAAAAGCCGCCCAGCTTTGGAGAACGCAGCCTAGAGGGCTCCAAGGGGGAATTAAAGCAACATTTCCCACTTTGAAAAGGCTCTGCTTCCCGGCGGTCACAGCAGCTCCTGGAGTTCCTGTGGGTCCTGGCCACGGGCACCAAGAAGCTATATCCCCAGCGGCCAACTCCTGACGGTAAGACAATCAGAGGTAGATGACATCAGCAAACAAGACCAAAAGCCAGAGCCCCAGGCCTTCAACCCAGGTACAGAGTACCTGAGCAGCTGTAACCTTTCATTTCATCTGCCAGAATGCTGCTGGTGGGCCTCCAACCCACGATCTGATCAGGACTGCAAAGGCAATCTAGGCACAGGCACGTTTCTTCACTGACGTTACTCATCCAAAGACGTCTTCCAAAGCCCGAAGCCCAAAACCTAAAACTCACCTCTTGATGCAGAACAAAACTAAGTGCCCAAGATTGACGGCACCCCGCTGGGGAAATCCTGGGGATGGTCCCTGGAACAAACAGACCAGGCAGCCGCTTGGACTCATCCACAGGCTCCCAGTACCAGCAAAGGGCTGGCAAACCACGAGCAAATGGTCCATCTGGACTTACCGCCTGGCTGGCTGGCCAAATCTGTTACCGAACCAGGTTCATCTTTCCTGACCCACACAAGCAAAAATGCTGAGACAGAAGTTTGCAGCAAAAAGAGGGCTTATTTGAAGGTAACCGAGGGAGGAGAAGAAGGAACAAATCTCAAACCCGCCTCCCCAGCCGCAAGGGCTGTGGGTATTTATGGGATAACCAATAGAGAAGCAGAGCGGCTGAGCGTGGGGAGTATGGGGAGAGGTGATTGGGAAAAGGTAAGGTAATTGTCATTCCCTGCAGCTGTAACTAAGCTACAGGCCTCTGCATGATCAAAAAGGTCACCAGGGGGACGCTCACGCATGCCCAGTTGGAGGGCCAGTGGTCCTATCCAGAATTAACCAGCTCAGTTTGAACTAAACACAGCTGAGACTCCAAGTTCCTGGAAAATAACTGGAGAAAACATCTTGTTGCTTAGGCTCAGTGCTGCTTGGAAGGCATGCAGATCTTAAAACTGCCTTGATGAGTGAAGGCAGGTGAAACAGATTTGATCCATGGTTTCAATGTCTTTAAGGCACAGACTGGGAGAAGATCTATCTCTGCAGGACATATTCTGATGAAGGACTCCCACCCAGAGCATGTAATGACCTCATATAATAAATGCATATGAAAAGACTCCAAATAATATAGTAAAATAATCAGCAAAAAACTTGAGGATATCCACATGGCCAACACACTTTTGAAAAGATATTCAACCCTATTACTGATCAAAGAAGTCCAAATTAAAATCACCAGGAGCCATCACTATGATTTAATGTACCCAGCAGAATGACTGAAATTAAAAAGACAGACAGTACCCACTGTCAACGAGGATGCAGAGCAAGGAAATTCTCTTATGCTGTTAGAGAGAATGTAAATTGAGACAGTGACTTCAGAAAAAGTTTGGCATTATCTGCTACAGCTGAGCAAACATACTTTCTCACCTAGCAAGTTCATCCTAAGTGCCCAAAAGAAATGAGTGTACTTTTGTATGAAGATCCACACAGCAATGTTTATAGCAGCCTTATTCATAATAGCCAAAATTGGGGGGGACCCTCAAATTTCCCTCAAAAGTAGAATACATAAAGAATTGTGATTTTTATTCATATATCAGAATATTATACAGCAATGAGACTGAACAAACAACAGCTACAAATAACATGGGTGAGACTCACCAACAAGGTTGACTGAAAGAAGCCACACACAGAAAATAATATGCCGTACTATTCCATTTACATAAAACTTGAAAACAGGTAAAATAAACCTTAATGTTTATATATGTATACTGAGGTGATAAAACTGTGGAGAAGAGTGGTCCCATAAAAATTAGGAAAATGGTGGGAGAAGCGTATGGCTCAGTGGTAGAGCACATGCTTAGCATGCATGAGGTCCTGGGTTCAATCCCCCGTACCTCCTCCAAATATAAATAAATAAACCTAATTATCTCTCCCTCATAAAACAAACGAATAACAACAAAAAAAAAAAACCCCACAAAATAAATAAACCTAATTGCTCTCCCAAAAGAAATAAAAAAGAAAAAAATTAGGATAATGGTCATTTGGGGGAGGGAGCATGATTGGGTAGAAGCTTGGTCGGATACGTAATTTACAGGCCCAGTGCAAAATGAAAATATAGGGTTTCTTGTTCATATGTTACTAACAATTTCAGAACAGTGACTGCAGAGCATTCAGCCAAGTGTGGAGCCCCGCTAAGCACGGAATCCCGTCTCACGCCCAGGCAGCCGCCCTGGGTAGTGGGTAGCACTCACAAAATGCCCCTGGGGTGCTGGCAGTGTTATAGAGGTCTTTGTTTTCTACTGATTCAACAAACTTAACTTTTGTTTTGTGTGTTTTTCTGTATGTATACGATCGAGAAAATCTTAAAAAGGACCAAATGAAACAAAACTCAGAAACTACAATTTCATTCCAATCCAGGGAGCCTTGGAGGGTTACACAGATCAGACTACGTGGTAAAAATAAATTAGTAAAAATGTTAAAAAGCGCTAAATTAGGCATTGGGAGGTTGGGTTCTTGTCACAACCCTGCTCTATGACTTTAGGCAAGTCACTGGACCTTTTAGAATCTTGATCTCTCAACTGGTATCACCTGCTACCTTCCTCATGTTTTGATTGGGGCCAGGCTGTGGCATGGCAATGGAATTTCCAGGTTCTTTTGCAATCTCATGCGCATTTTAATTCCAGGATTGAACAGGCCACACTGAAATACAAACCTCTGTTCCCAGCAGTGATCTCTCCCTCATGCAGAATCAAAGAAGCAGCACCCTGCTACCCTGCCCACAGCGTCACACCTGCAGACCCGACCTCATTGCGGAGAGCACCCAATTCCGAAACCTGCTAGACTGGGAGTCAGAGAGAGAGAGCCTGCATCATCTGAACTAAAACCTGGGGCTCACTCTCAGGAATTTAGTACAAATTGAGGTTCTGGTCCTTTGGAATAAAATCCCATAGTTCCTATGTGGTTCTTTCTCAGGCCATCTAGAGTAATTTAGAACCCGCCTGGCATTCATTCAACACATTGGAAGTCTTCATTCAGATAGGATGAATTCTCATAGTCATGGAAAACAAACTTATGGTTACCAGGGAGGAAATGGGGTGGAGGATAAATTAGGAGTCTGAGATTTGCCGATACCAACCACTGTGTAAAAATGGATAAACAACAAGGTCCTACTGTTTAGCACACGGAGCTATAGTCAATATTTTATAATAACCTACAATGAAAAAGAATATATATATATAACTGAATCACTAATGCTGTACACCAGAAACTAAACACAACATTTAAATCAACTATATTTCAGTTTTTAAAAAGATAGGATGAATTCCAAGTTTTTTGAAAAAGGATGAAAGTGTAGAGAAGAGGGAGGTGGGCCCCAGGTCTGAAAGGACACCTTGAAGCAGTCACTTTAAGAGACCTCTGTTTAAAACATGAATGAATCCAGCCACATCACCAGTTCCGTAACTCATTCTGAGTCTATCTCCAGGTATTCCTGTTTGGATATAATACTGTAGTTGCTGGCTTCACAGATTTTCTTAAGGGTTCTTGCTACCATTTTGTCTGTAACGCTCTTGCGTATACAGACCGAGTGCTGTATTTTCTTCCTATTTCTTCAGAACATCTAGTACAGTGCTATGTGATCACTGAGGAAACATATTAGGGGAACCTGATTATTCAGTGTGGTGAGGGCCTGCTCTTGCTCTCAACTTCACCGCCCCTCCTGACCGTCCTTTTCGTTTATAAGAGCCTCTCCAGGGAGCCATCCCCATCAGATTTAAAAGCTTCAGCTGTGGCCATCGTTCACATTTCATAACCATAAAGGAGAAAAAATGCTTCCCAGCCTCATACCTGATATCCAAGGAATCGATTGAAAACGGCCTGGAAAATCTGACAGATGTGTGGACACAAAGAGGCGCCTCTGGGACTCTGCTCCCACGCTGCAAAGGTGAGCTGCGTCACAGAACGCAGGTAAAACCACTGTCTGATGTTTTCACATCCTTCACCTAGCTGAGTGCTTGCATGCCTTGTCCTTTCTTCCTAGAGAAGTTCACAGAGGATTCTTGAGAAGAAGGATCAGGATTTTGCTCTAATCGCAACATCCAGTTGCAAAACCCCCTCAGCTCAGGTCCTGACGACGCATAGGCAGAGAGGCGGGGTGCGTATTACTGTGTGGACAGAGCGCGGGAGAAGGTATCGCGAGATCTGAGTCCCAGTCCCACCTGCGTCTGGTACTAGTAATGAGGCTTCAGGAAATGCCTGCCTCCCGTAAACTCAAGCTTAGGTGTCCTCATCCTAAAATATGGACAGGGCTGCCTGGCTAATTCACAGGGTGGTTATTGGGCTCAAATAAGATTCTGTCTGTAAAAAGCTGTTTAATCTAATCAAATGCTTGGTCCGTAAGAGTTAACCTAACATTCAGGGAGAAAACGGAGATGTAGAGAAGCCACGATTCGAGCAGGGTCACGTAGCTGCAATGCAAGCAGGTTAAGCTGTGAGCCCCCTTCCGGCCATCCTTCTGGTGTTCTTCCCAGAACAGGCTGACCTCTTGGGGCAGTTGTCTGTGGTTTGATCCACTTGAGGGCAGGAACTGGACCAAATGCTTTTCCCTTTGGTTGAGTGCCCGGTCACTATCGTTCCCTTAATTTTAACTGGAGATCCTCAAATGCCATTTAACTCTTCTCAGGGGGCAGGTTGAATTCAGATATTTGCATCTCTACCATCAACAGGACTAATGAAATCAAGCTCGTGGCCTCAGCTGACTGCCTCACATAGGCTGCATCACCAAAGACAGGAATAAGACATGAACTGGGGTGAAGGTTAGAGAGGGCATCGAGTAGGAAGACATTCTGATTTAGATTTCTTCACTTAAACTGGATTATTCTGCTGTAGTGCTCTACTAAGAGGAGGGTTCTGCAAGGAATTTTTTCACAAATCTGGCTGGGCCCAGAGGTAGGAAACTTCATTTTGGAGTCAAACGACCGGAAAAGAAAAAAGTTCCTGCCCCCAAGTCTTTTGTTTCCTTGCAAAGAAATATGCATGAAGCTCTGCCCAGCACTTCTAAAAAGCTACTGGCATTTTTTTTTTTTTTTTTTTTTTTTTTGGCCTCCAGTGAACCACCCCCAGTTGCCTATATATAGCCCTGTCTTGTGTAAAGAATTTAAAAAGCATTAGAATGCAGAAATCAAAGAGACAATAAATTTAAAACCAATCTTATTGTCTGCAGCCTAAAGTGTTATTCAGATCAAAGGGGAGGGGACATCTGGCTTCTGGCTTGCTACAAAAGGCAGATCACATTACCTCCCAATCACTAGATTCATCCACTCTCTCCATTTCAGGGTCTAGAGAACATGGCTTTTTGAGCTCCCAGGGAAGCATTTTGGGTGAATAAGTCAAAGCTCTTGATACTTTTGAAATGAAACAAGCTCCGCAGGGTCATATACAAACGTACTGATGAGTTCAACCCGGTGCCTCTCTGGTCATGTGTGAAGCCTTCAAAAGCTCTAAGCCATGGCCACGTTGTCATCACGTGGCCCAGTCCACCGACCACTCGTCTCTCACCCGCTTCCCCCAGAGCTAGAACTTTCTGGTTTGTAAAGCTAGCTTCATAACTGAGGGTGTACACCCATGTTAGATTATTTGAATCTGTTTTGCCCAGATCACAGTTTAGAACTGAGTCACAGCATGTTTAGTTGAAAACTTTTGTGCTTATTTTCCTCCATTTTGGTTATAAAAGCATAGACTTGTCTTACCATAAATTTTTCATAATAACAGTTTTGACAGAAAGGTCCATGGTGCTTCTTTGTCTAGCAATTTTCTTAGTGTCTGTACAAATTCTAGACATGATTCCATTCTAAATTACATGAATAAGATCTTTCTTGTAGCACTGATGAGGGAATCACATCAATTTCTAAGCCATTAATAGTCAAAACAAGGAACTCTTCACTCTTCAGTCAGTACGAGGCTCTGATTTCATTTGTTGTCATGAGCAAGTAGCACAAATACAGGATATTTTTCCCCCAGATGGTTTCAGAGGGGAGCAAGCAAAGGAATGAGCACCACAATCAAGAACATTTTCCAGTTACTCAGAGCCTCAACACCACCCTCTCTGCCCTCACCTCTTCCTCACCCCCTGAAAGTCTAGACACGACCACAGACAACGGCAATAGGAATGCTGGACTGGAGATACCACATAAAGCTCCCAGCAGCGTTCTTCAACCACTGACATGATTCGCTCACTTTCCAGTATGATGGACAAGGCTTCTACTGAAGGATCCCCCCAGATTGCTTGATATTACTCAGTTCCACTTGTATATTTCCCTTCCACCACAATTTCCTTCAACTGATTTTACTTCTCTCCATTGAGGTCCTTCTGGAAACTTACAAAGCAAACCAAAATTACCCACTTCCCTCATTACCTAAGCCTCCTCTTCTCCTCACCTGTTCTCCCCCATCCCAGTCTTTCAGGTGAAAGGTTCTTAGCCTGCCAAAAGTTAAAAAAAAAAAAAAGTCACCAAGAGATTTGGCATAATCCTAGCCTAATAATCTTCTCCAAGAGAGAAGATTTTCCTCCATAATTTTACTTAATTTTTCACTAACTATGCCTCTTTATTGCTGATGAAAGATTGTCATTTGCAAACAGAATCTTGGGTGAGAGAGGTAAGAATGAATGGGGAAGTTTTAATTTCATTGCATGACAGGGTCTCACAGTGGGATATCTAAGGGTCTTCAGTGTCCAGAGGGATTTTGGAATTACAATTTTTATATTCAGTACTTTATTAACATTGATGTTCTTTAATTCTATTTTGAAAGTAATATAATTACTTTGAATCATGAGTGAGCATCAGAGGTGAGGTTTTGGTATTGATCTGGTATTCAGGTTTTGTCAGTGTGTCTGAAAAAGCAGTAAAGAATTGAAATGTTAATAAAATGTAGCAGGAGAGACCAGCAGGGAAGAAAGTAACCTTTCCAGCCTTGCTTCAAACAAATGGAAAGACAATTTTTCATTGCTGAGTATCAGGGTAAGAAACCCAAATAACTTCTCTTCTTTTAATACCGATGTCTATTCTTTTTCCCTTTTTTCTTACAAACTCAGCCTCTCTCTGGGGCTCAGTGCCACATCCCATAAACTCTTTTCTGGATGCCTTCCTGCTCTCAAGAAAGTCTGAGAGGTAGGGTTATACAAATCCTAAACACTATCTACTAAAAAAAGCTTAATGCTTCTCCTAATTAGGATGTTGATAACATAAAATAGCCTATGGCTCTGAAAAGACCCAGGAATGCCTGCAAATCGGCTCTGTTCATTGTGATATGTCTATGTATTTATTGTGGCTACGATGACAAAATGTTATGTCTTCCCCCATTAAGGAGCCTTGGTTTTACTTTGATAGACATATAATTTTTCTCAGATTTCTAAAAAGTGGAACTTTTCTTTTTTTTTTTTCCACCCCTGCCCTCTCCCATGCCTCCAGAAAGCACATCAATAAAGCCAAATTTGGGCAGCAAAGAAAAAATGAAGAGCAGAAATGAACGTCCAATAATTGAAAGCATCATGGACCCCATTATGGTTTATGGCCTTATTCTAGGGGTCGGATGAGCACACTATAAGGAATGTGGCACTAAATTTATTAGCATGGTTATCATCTTTCAGACAAGACATAAAGCTAAGGGGATCCCCTTCTCCCATCACCTGCCATCACTGTGGATCCCATGGCACCTTCTACAAGAAGAGTCGAGTTATCCTGGCCCAGATCCAGATCCAGCCGTCTGATGACTTCCGTTCCCTTTGTAGTGTGCCTGGGAGACATTACAGGGTCTTCCTCTTGGAAACTCAGTCACTGCCATAAGGACAGCCAAAATGGACTCCTGCAAAGGGATGTGGGGAAAAAATTCCTACATCCCAGCATGTGGACCAAGTGAACAGAGGCACCAGTGTGGCCTGAAGTAGGAAGCTGAGCTGGGCCATCAAAGTCTGCCTAGTTTGTTACTAATTGGGTTCCTGACTCACCACACCACAGCTACCCATTTACATAAAAATCCCAGATTGTTAAGTGGACTCTCCACGGCTGTACAAATTCTAGTCTTTCTGAACTCCATGCACAGCATCCTCCCCCTCAAAAAAAAAAAAAATTTATTTTCTTTGACTTGTCCTTGTCACCTTTAGACTTAATTCCAGAATATTTCCCTAAAGGATGTAAATGAAAGCAAGTCACTTGTGCAACATTGTGCAAATCATTTTGTGCCTCTGATTTAAGCTTGTGCACCTCTAAAATAGCATTTAAACATCTGTCCTACCTTTCTTTCAGAATTAATGAGGAGCAAATAAAATGATGTGTACGAAAGTGCATTTTTTTCCATTATAAAGCCCTCTACGAAATCAAGTTGTTATCAAGTAACAGTGGGTATAAATTTTTTTGGACTCAGAAAAATACACCACATGACTTTCTCATTTCTTTCTTGTAGAACTCCACTAAAATGAAAGTTTAAAAACTGTAAAGAGTATGAACATACAAGAATAAAGAATAAGGGAAAAAAGAGACAATAGCAACTCAATGATTTCAGTAACTTTTTAGGCAGTGGCAGACAGGAGAGTGAACATTAATAGGACAATGGGAGAAGCTTCAAGCTGAGTTAAAAATCCTGAAAGAATCAAGGCTCAGAGGCAAGATGCAGTGGAAGATAGATGTCACAGGAAGTTACAGGGCTGAAGACGAGGAGACTGAGTCAACCTTTGTATGCAGAACAGCTGTATCCCCATGTCCCTTCTCAGCCAGTAAAGTTAGCTGTGGTAGGTTATGGCCACACATTATTTGACACTTCTTTCAGTCAAGAGGCGAGGCCATCCCCTTGATGTCCATCTAGTCTGCTTTGACCAATTGACTATGGTGGGAGTGACACTATATGTTTTCAAGGCCAACCTTAAGAAACTGACAGCTTTCACCTTCTTTCTCTGGGGATACTTACTCTTGGAATCCAACCACTCTGCTCTCAGAAGCCTAAGACACATGAACAGATCACCTGAGACTAAGCTTCCAGCTGTAGCATTCACTGCCAAACATCTGAGTGAGTCAAGGGGAGGGCAGGGTGGGTGCAGCGGTGAGGGGCGGTCACTTACCTCAGCTGAGCCTTTGCATCCAAATTCCTGCCCCAAGAGCTATCTGACGGCACCAGCATGAGAAACCTCTACCCCGGGTAAGAACCACTTAGCTGAGTTCAGCCTACTCACAGAACCATGAGAGATAATAAGTTTAAAAAGTAAGCCACTAAGTTTAAGAGTGGTTTTTCACACAAGAGGTAAGTGGAAAACTAGGTTACACCAAGCAACCGTGACCCCACATGACTTGACCACTAAAAAAGGCTTATTGTTTTTAAGAAAATAACCTAGGAAACTCTGAATTCGGGACAACGAGGCCAACTAAAGACTGGAATGAGCCATGGCGCTAAAAAGAAGAAAAATAAATGAAAGTCTTCATGCTAAACAAAGAACTCACCCATCCTCTTTCTCCCACCCTCACAGAAGACTAGTAACTTCAAAAAAAAAAAAATGATAGTAGAGTCTTCCTTTGGGAAACTGAATGGCCCCAGAGAAAAGATCATTACAATACTGACATCTAGGAGTTCTCCCAATAAAAAAGGTTGCCTCACCAGTAGATTACCTTGCAGTGAAAGATACCAATTAAATGACCCTACCCGTACATAGATCAGCTCATTAGCGTGTCACTCTTAAATACAACACACCACTGAGGATCACCAGCATCTTAGGAAAGCCAGAAATTACACACACACACACACACACACACACACACACACACACACACCCACACCCAAGAGCCAGAGTTAAACAGCAACAATAGAGAGAACAAGAAAAAGAATTCACAAAGGAAAAAAGATATCACATCCATGAATCAAGAACAGGATATTACTTTAAGAGAGAGGGAAGGAGAAAAAGCAAAAGAGAGCCTTTAGAAATGACAAACATAATAGCCCAAATTTGAAATTCATAGTCAAATGTATATTTCATATGCTGCAAAACAAATCACCACAAACTTAATGGCTTAAAACAACAGCCGGTATTAACTCAGTTTCTGTGGGTCAGGAGTCTGAGCCCAGCTTAGCTGTGTGCTCTGCTGAGGGTCTTACAAGGCAACAATCAGTGTATCAACCAGAGTTAGGTTCTTACCAGCTTGACCGGGGAATGACCCAATTCCAAGCTCCTTCACACAGTTTGCAAAACTCATTTCCTTGCAGCTGTAGGATTCATGGTAGCATACCGCTTCAAAGCCATCCACGGAGAGAGATGATCCTAGAAAGCTGGGAGCTACACTTTAGGCAATCACATTCACGTGATGATCAGCGGATCCTGTTCCACTGATTAGAAGCCAGTGCCGAAACCCAGCCACTCTGAAGGGAAGGGTACTCTATAAAGAGCTGGGTACCAAGAAATGGTGTTCCTGGGGGAATGAGTTCAAACATCATGGGGGCCACTTATAAACCTGTTTGCCACGGAATAGTTGTAATATTGCAGTCAGGTAATCGCTAAAAAAGAAAAGGCTATGGAAATAGAAGCGAAAATATAAGAAACTAAGAAGATTGGTCTAGAATGTCTAATACGTGACTAATCGTATTTCCAGAAAGAGAGACCAGAGAAAAAAATGTGGAGGAGAAATTTGGAAAGGAATAATACGGGAAAATGTCCCCATACTGATTCTATAGATTAAAAGGATTTAAAATTGAGTGCCTATCAAAATCAAGAAGAAACCCAACATCAAAGCACATCATTGTGAATTTTTAGAATGCAGGAGATTGAAAACCCTAATGACTTCCAGAAAGAAAAATTAGAATTCCATTGAACTTCTTAAAAGCATGGCAGAACATAGAACACAATGGAAGCATGCCTTAAAAATGCTGAGGGCCTTAAAATTCTATGCTCATTAACTCTATAAATCAAGTGAGAAGAAACCAGAGACATTTTAAAATGTGCAAGGACTCAAATGGAGAACTCTCAAATAAAGATCAAGCAGTCCACACTGAAGCACATACATAGAGTCCTGAAAGGGAGTTCTTCAGTGAATAACATGGAACTGAAATATTCTCTGGAATATCTGGACACCTAAAAATCAGTATCATAGGCCTATTAAAAAATTGCGGAGTATATAAAAATAAGGATAAGTGTATATATCTATATATGAATACTAAGTGAATGAGAAAAGATCAAATAACTTTAGGATCAAAAAGTAGAACAAGGGACAGTTTAAATAATTGTCGTAACAAGGTGAACTCTGATATTGATGTAAACAAAACCTGTGATATAATTGTATTGATAGCATAGAGTGAGCAAAGTAGAAAATGAATGAGCTAAGGGTTCTTTCCCATCACACTTTGCTGACAATATGGAAAATTGAAAATAAAAAGTAGGAAAATGGATGCAATGGCAGAAGAAACAGGCAAAAAGAATTGAGAACAGCTGATCCTGAGGAATGAGACTGGGAAGAGTTAGGGAGAAGAGACAGGACTGGAGACGGATGTCTTTTGTTATAAGCCTTTAAAGTCTGCCTTTTTTCCACCTCTATGTTTATGAATTATTTTGACCCCTATTCCAATATCCTTTTAGGTTGCCTCCTGTACTACAGAGCATGGAAAGCTAAATACTTGAACTTCCCAGACTCCCATGAAGTTAATAATCTGCCCTAGGTCCCAGTGAGCAGATACACTACACTAGACTTGCAGGCAGAAGCAACCAACCTGGGTCAGCAACCATTCATGGAAACTCATAACTTCTGTTAAGCATAGAGAGGGAGTCATTGGGTTCTTAGGCAGCTGGGTTGCAGTTTCTACATCTGTCCCTAGTGACATAAAACAATGAATATGGGGCAAACCAGTGGGGTTTTCTTCCTACAATATTTCCATGGTGTGTTGGGCATCTTCCATGGTTAGTTCATTTCTGGATTTTACATCTTTATGTAGCATCCGAACAAGATTCATGGTTTCCCCCAGAGATTCTATGAGCTACTTCATAACTTTTTAATATATATTTTTTTCTAATTAAATTGCCTAGAGTGGATTCTGCTGTTTGTAACCAAGAACATTCACTGATATATTTAATAAAAATAAGAATTAATTTGTTTAATTTGTGATAACTTTTCTAGTAAACTAGTTTCTAAATGTAATTCAAGGGACAATTTCTTCCTTTCCATGGTCTATGGTCCCTTCCATTCAAAGCATCCTTTACTTTGCACTTCAGGCATAAATTTTTAAAAATGTGATATTGAGAATCTTCAACATTAATATTCTCTTTCTGAGCCTTTAAGTTGAAAACTTCAAGATGGACAAGAGCTGATGACACCTTTTTTTCCTTCTAATTCAAAATTGATTCCAAAATTTTTACCTATGAAGAGGATGCCTGAGTTTGAGATTTGGAACAGGAATTGGAAGACAGTGTAACAGCTCCCTCCATGGTATTGAATCTTAGTCCTCTCCACAAAGCCATGCCCTGGACCTGACAGAAGAAAGCTACCTCTGCTATATGTTATGGTCTCACTTCTGTAGACCAGTTTCAGTGCTGCTGCTACAGATGTAAGACAGCGAAAGTAACACTGCTCTGCCTGCATTAGATCATAAGGGATCAATTCACTAGAGTAAAAGCAATAGATTATAAGATCTAAAACTTTCTTAGTGACTCAGATATAGATGCTAGCCAGGACTCCATGTTTTAAGTGACATAAGCTCAATACAAACTAAGCCAAAAGAAGGAATTTATTCATTCATGTAACTGCAAGTGCGTTGGTTTTAAAATATGACCACGAATTCTTTGATACTTCTCTCTTCAAGATGTGACCCCTAAACACCCTCCTCTTGAATGTGGGCAGACTTAGTGATCTGCTTCTGACGAATAGGACAAAGTGAAAGTAAAGGTATGTGACTTTAGAGGCCAATTTGTGAAAGGTACGGTAGCTTTCCCCTCGCTCTCTTGGATTGCTCACCCTGGAGGAAGCCAGTTCCCATGTTGTGAGGAGAGGTCCACATGGAGAGGAGCTGAGACCTCAGCCAACAGCCGCACTGGAAATGGATTCTCCAACCTTTAGATGACTGTAGCCCCTGGTAACACTTTGACTGAAAACTCATGAAAGATTTTGAGCCAGAACCACCAACTTTAGTCACTCCCAGATCCCTATCAGAAAATGTGTGAGATAATAAATGTTTGTTGTTTTAAGCTACTAAGTTTTGGCATAATTTGCTACAGAGCAATATATAACTAACACAGGATGACTCAGGTTGGCTTGACTTCCAGCATAGCTTGATCTGGGGGAAAAAAAATCTGTCATCAGGATACTCAGTTCATCTTTTGGCTCTACTTTTCTGCATCGAAGTTTCATTCTTCAAAAAGTTTTAGCCATACCCTTGGGAAAGATGGCTGTCAGCAGATTTTGTCCCACAGGCTTATTATGACTTGTGATCCTAGAGAAGGAAACAGAACTTGTTTCTCCCAGCCTCCATATTCAAATCTTAAGAAAGATTCTGTGGACTCAGTTTGAGTTTCAAGCCAATTTCTAAAACTAGTCATGGTAGCCAAGTGAAATGAGTATTCTGATTTTCCACTGTGGTCGTATGGCTTCCCTATGCCTAGACAGGGAGCAGGGACAAAAGACACAGTGATAAGAAGCCTGATGGCACCACGTGCAATGAGGGAAGGGTAGTTCTAAAAACAAATTAAGGAAAAGAGATGAAAGAAGTAAAAAATAATACTTAAAAGCCATTTCCATGCTTAAGCTTCTGCTATCATTGTGCATAGTAATAAACTTGTACATTCAAAGAGTCAGCATTGGCACTTGTGGAATGGATCGTCTGGAGGCAGTGAAGCTCGTTTCCAGTGGACTCATGCTACATGCATTTCATGATGAATGAGCAGGATAGAGAAAGTAGTTTTGATCATAAACATGGATGATGGTAGAATCCGTTTGTAAGCATCAGAATCTAAGCCTTGTTTTTATGACCATAAGAATGGTGATAATGCAAATAATTATTTTAAATACCTTGGATATATCCAAGTATTTTCAATTTTGCCCAGTAAACTTGTTGGTACAACAGGAGGAAAGCGAACACTGGTAATCCTCCACTTAGTAATCACTGTCATGATCATAGGAAGGGGTTTAGCACTGCCATGATTTAGAACTTTATCTTTTCCTGCTAAAAATGTTTGCAACCAAACGATAAATCCTGGAGAGGGTATGGGGAACCCTCCTACATCGTTGGTGGGAGCATAAACTGGTGCAGTCACTATGGAGGACAGTATGGAGGTTCCTTAAAAACTGAAAATAGATTTACCATATGATCCAGCAATCCCACTCTGAGGCACATATCAAAGGAAAAATATAATTCGAAAAGATATCTTCATCCATATGTTCATAGCAGCACTATTTACAATAGCGAAGACCCTAATGTCTATCAACAGATGACTGGATAAAGATGTGGTGTGTTTGTGTGTGTGTGTGTGTATATATATATATACACACACATACACACATATAGTGGAATACTACTCAGCCATAAAAAAGAATAAAATAATGTCATTTGCAGCAACATGGTTGGATCTGGAGATCATCTTTCTAAGTGAAGTAAGCCAGAAAGAGAAAGAAAAATTCCGTATGATATCACTTATATGTGGAATCTTTAAAAAAAAGACAAAAATGAACTTATCTGCAGAACAGAAACAGACTCACAGACATAGAGAACAAGCTTATGGTTACCAAGAGTTAAAGGGGGTAGGAAGGGATAAATTGGGAATTCGAAAATTGGACCTCTTGGGGAGTGATGGAAATGTTAGCTATCTTGATTGTGGCAGTGGTTTCATTGGTATACACATCTATCAAAATTCATCAAATTGTACATCTGAAATACGTGTAGCTTACTGTACAGGAACCATACCACAATAAAGGTGTTTAAAAAAATACCTGAAATTTTTTTAAAAAATGTTTGCAACCAGACTAAACTGTAGGGTTTAGATGTGTACAGTTTGGTGGTAAACCTGTAAAGATAAGCAAAGAATAAATTACTACAAAAGTTAGTAGAGTATTACTGTGGTGTGAAAAACTGTTAAAACTGAGTAGGGCACAGAAGAGTTTGTAGGGAGACTGGAAAAAATGTATTTCTTAACCTAATGGTAGTTAAAAGAGTGTTTGTCTTACAACCATTCTTTGTTATAAATTTTGAAATCAAGAAGTGTGAGCCCATAAACTTGTTCTCATTTTTCAAGACTGTTTTGGCTATTCTGGATCCCTTGCATTTTCATATAAATTTTAGGATTTTCGGCAAAGAACCCAGTTAGAATTTTGATAGAGATTGGGTAAAATCTGTAGAGTGATATAATTCTTCTACTTCATGAACATAGGTGTCTTTCCGTTTCTTTAGGTGTTCTTTAAACAATGTTTTATAGTTTTCTTACACTTCCTTTGTTAAATTTATTCCTATGTATTTTAATATTTCTGTGCTATTGCAAATGGAATTATTCTTTAAATTTGTCTCAGATATTTGATTGCTACTGTATAGAATACAACTAATTTTTGTATATTGATCTTGGGTCCTGAAACCTTGATAAACTCATTTATTAGCATTTGCTATGGTCTGAGTGTTTGTGCCTCTTCTCCCCAAATTCGTGTCAAAATCCTAACTTCTAAAGATAACAGTATTAGTAGGTGGGGCCTCTGGGAGGCCTCTGGGAGACTAGTGCCTTATAAAACAGGCTCCAGAAGCATCCTTAGCCCCTCTCACCACGTGACGCTACAATGAGAAGTCTAAGACCTGAAAGCAAGCCTTCACCTGACCATAGTAACACCCTGATCTTGGACTTCCAGCCTCCCAAACTGTGAGAAATAAATATTCATTGTTTACAAGCTGCCTACTATGTGATACTTTGTTATAGTAGCCCAAACGGACTAAGAGAGCTCTAATACTTCTGGGGGGCATTCCTTAGGGTTTTTCCATACAAGGTCATGTCATCTGAAAATAGAAGTAGCTTTACTTCTTGCTTTCCAATCTGGTGACTTCATTTTCCCCTCCTTGCTTAATTATCCCGGCTAGAATCTCAGGTACAATATTGAAAAGAAGTGGTAACGATGGCTTAATGGGGAAAGTTTTCAGTCTTTCTTTCACCTTTAAGTCACGTTAGTTGTGGGTTTTTCATAGATGCCTTTTTCAGGTTGCGAAAATGCTCTTATATTCCTCGTGTGTTGAGTGATTGTATCATGGAAGGCTGTTGGAGTTTGTCAAGGGATTTTTCTGTATGATTGTGTGGCTTTTGTCCTTTATTCTGTTAATATGTTGTATTACATTGATAGATGACTAAACCAACTTGCATTCCTGGGGCAAATCTCACTAGATCATGGTGTGCAATCCTTTTTATATGTTGCTGGATTTAGATACTTACCATTTTGCTGAGGATTTGTGCATCTATATTTATAAGGGATATTTGTCTATAGTTTTCTTTTAGGATGTCTGCTCTTGGTATCATGGTAATACTGGTTTCATAGGATGAAGCAGAAAGTGTTCCCTGTTCTATTTTTCAGAAGAGGTTATAAAGACTTGGTATTAATTCTTTAAATATTTGGTAAAATTCACCAGTGAAGCCGTATGGTCTTGGGCTTTTCTTTATGGAAAGTTTTTTGGTTCCTAATTCAATCTCTTTATTTGCGCCAGTTTCATTCAAATATCTGTTTCTTCTTGAGTCAGTTTCAGGAGTTTGTGTGTTTCTAGGTGTTGGAGACACCTGCATAAACAGAATAGACCCTTACCCAAAGTTTGGTTCACACCAGTGACACCACACACACACAACAAGAGTAAAGGAAGAGATTTATTACTCACATAATGAGGCTTTCTGTGGAGAGAAGGGCGGGCCTCCCAACCTGTCTGAAAACGGCTTGAGAGAGCAGGGAACGGGAACCGACTTGCAGTTTTTATGGTGGCTGGGATGAGGGTTCCCACCTGGAGGAGATGGGCCCTTGCAGTTCCATCATCTCATCAGTGCCAGTGAAAGAGAACCTGGGCTTTCTTACCAGCTTACGCAGCGGGGGGTAGCAGGGGAAGACAGGAGGAGCAAGGCTTAAAAGATGTCAGTAGTCAAACATCAAAAAAGGAAATCAGACATTTTATGTCAGAAATGTGTCGGTTTCACTGAGGTTATCTAATTTGTTGGCATCTGGTTGTATATGATATTCCCTTATTCTCCTTTTTATTTCTGTAAGTTTCATAGTACCATTCCCTCTTTTATTCCTGATTTTAAAACTGTCTTCTCTCCCTCTTCTCTGTGTCTGTCTCTCTCTCATACCAGGCTAGGGAAAGTTTTCTCAGATTTCTTCTGCCTGGTCAAATCTGCTGTTCGGCCCCTCTAGGACAATTTTTATTTCGCATGTTATACTTTCAACTTCAGAATTTCTATTTGGTTCTTTTTTTTATATATGTATATAATTTCTATCCCTTTATTGGTATTTAGGATTTGGTGCAGTTTCATTCTCCTGTTTTCCTTAAGTTCTTTACAAATGTTTTTTCTTAGTTCTTGAACATATGCAAACAGTTGACTTAAAATTTTTGTCTAATAAGTCTAATGTCCAGGCTTCCTAGGGGACAGTTTCTTTGTTTGCTTTTTTCCCTGTGTGTGGCCCATACTTTCTTTTTTTTTTTTTATCTTTTTTTTTTGCATGTTTCATAATTTTTTGTTGAAAAGTGAGTGTTTCTAAGTAATATGATATGGTAGATCTTGAAATCAGTCTCTCTCCCCCTCCCCAGGATTTGTTGTTGTTACTGTTTGCTTCTTTGTTTAGCAACTTTTCTGAACTAATTCTGTAAAGTCTGTATTTTTTGTTGCAAATGGCACTACTTGGTTAGCTTAGTGGTCAGCTAGTAGCTGAGCAGTGATTTCCTCAAACACTTGAAACCAATAAGTCTTCCAGTCTTTGCTGAGGGGCTCTGTGTGAATGTTGGGGTGCACCTTCAACACTCAGCCAGGCAGTTGACAACTCAGCCTTTGCTTTCTGCCTGTGCAGAGCTCAAGGGCAGCCTTAGGTAAGCGCCTGGGGCCTTCTCAGATTCTTCCTGCACAGCCCTATACATGACTTGGCTTTCTAGATTCCCAGGAACATACTGGAGCTTTTCAAAGCGCCCCCCCACCTCGCCCCCCTACCCCACTCTCTGGTCTCATTCTACAGTCTCCTTTTAAGCTTTTTGTTTAGCTTATTGCTTCCCCCAACTGCTGTCCACTGCCTAAGGCAGCCACAAAAGTACTCAATTGCCTCTGATTGTTTTCAACAGGGCTTTTCACACTGGGCAACTTCCAATTAGGTCAGGTAAAGTCTGCCCTTGCAAGTGGGGCCTCAGGTCCTGACAGACAGATCAAATAATTACACTTCCCTGGGTTTTTGGCTTTAAAAGAACTCCAAACCCATTTTACCTACTCCAGTGGCTTCCAGACTGCTGGTGTTCATCAGAATTGCAAGCTGTTGGTTTTCAAGGCTTCTAGGAAACCGGGGGAAGGAGATGAGAATAGGGCATGTTACAATACCACAATGCTCACTGATCTTACAGAGATTCAGCCCTTTTTTTTTGAATAAATGCTCCTCAGACTGCTGCAGAGCCTTAGGTTAGTTTCTGGAGTTCTAAAAATTTGATTCTAATTTTGCCAGTTTATCATTGCTTTTATGGAGGGGAGAATTTCCAAACTCTTCACTCCATTTTTGTTGATATTGTATCACGTACTTTTTTTTAAACCTCGGATGCCTTTCTGTTTCCAGTCCCACTGCCTTCAAACCCTGTCCAGATGTTACCTCCCAGGTGTGAGGGCGGCTTTTCTGAGGACACTGTCTCCTTGGTACTTGCTGCCTTCTTTCCCCTCCAAGTCTGAGGAGGCCATGGCGAAAAGAGGCTTTGAATGCTTCCGAGCTAGGGCCTGTGATTACCGCCATCTAGAACCTCAGGTGGCCTTGATCATTAGCTGCAGATAATCAGGAGTTGGATCTATCTGGAGAGGGCTGTTTTCTGTCCTCAAAAGAACAAACCGATGTAAGTTGAATCCCTCACAATCTTCCACAGTGTTTAAGGGCACAGGAGCTCCACTAAGACCGTATGAGCTCACTGCCTCCTGGCAGCGATGGTAACTATGTGCACACATAGTTGAGCCACTCTGAAGATCAAATACAAAACAATTAAAATAAAACCCTTGACACAATGTCTGGCATAAGCTCTCCATACAAAGTTGCTGGCATTTTCATTCTCACTGTCGGAGCACCAATACGTAGAAGAAATCCTGTATTGTACACCTGAGTGGGAAAGGACCTCAGAAATCCACTCAGTCAACACGCAGGGCAACAACTCACAATGCCGCAAATCTCTATCACGTTATGGCCTATGTTTTACTATCTCCAAGGACAGGCAGTTGATCATCTCAAAGGCAGCTCATTGCATTGCTGACTCACTCTCATCATTAGAAAGCTCTTTCCTCTGCTCAGCCCCAACTCATTCGCCCCCTTTCCCCTTGAACATCTCAAAATAAAGCTAATGTCATTGCAGACTTCTCGTCAGCACTCTAACTCTCCTTTCTAGCTCTGGGGAAGAGGCTGGTTCTTTCCATCACTCACCAGGTTTCCCCTGCTTCTAACAACCAGAGCCTGAGATAGCCTGCTGAAATCAAGTGGGATCTGGAGAGTCTAGGTGGAAAAAATACCCTTTCAGATCACAGGAGATCTCATGATCTCTTTGCTATCTCCCTTCCCGTGGCAAGTGAATCCCTGCCTACCCTGTGAACATTACCAGTTAAACACACACACACACACACACACACACACAAACAGAGAAAAGGTTCGATTTATCGGTTGCTTTTTGGGAAAGGTTAGCTAGAGCATTATTGGGGTGAAACTATATTCTAGTTACAGATTCATAGAACTTTGCTTTAAACCACATTAGCTTTTATGAGACTCTCAAATGCCCCCTCATCCTCATACACAGCAAAGGACTTCAATCATAGTCTTTATATATCCTCTGTGGTTTTTAAATGATTAAAGCAGACATAATACAGTTGATATTAAATATTGTGAGAATGACAAATCAGAACTACTTTCACTCTTAAGCATGAACTGGTCATTTATAAAGGTTCCGTACATACATTGTTGTTTTTATTTTAGATTTTTCTCCTTAAAAGGACTCGTGAACTATTCATTTGTATCTGCTATTTGTATATACACATCTTAATTCTTCTGAAATAACATTTAAAAATCTTTCTAAAGTTGCCTTAGAAATGTTAACCTTTAAGGAACAGTCAATTAAAAAAAATAAAAGCTCAGGTCTTGACTCTAGTGCACGTTCAGACGTGTGAGGATTTTATTGTTTCCCTCTGACCTGATAAAAGCCACCAACAACATACAACGTGCCAACCTCTTCTTTGCTCAACCCAGAGGAAGTCATATAAAGGAGAAAAAAAAAAGAAAACATGCTTGAAATCACAGTGACCAAAGGATTTGAGTCAATAATTACATTAAATAACCATAACTTTGTTTAACTATTCACATTCCACACAGTGGAAATTAGCCTTTCCTCCAGATTTCTTTTTTGCTTACATTTTTTAACTTCGAAGCACTACAATAACAAAAAAACAACTTACAGACTTGCAGGATGTGTGTTTTTCTCTTTTAATGCCAAGCACAAAGTGTACATCATAAAATTCATATTTGGTGTTTGGCATTATTTTAATAGGAAAGATCTAGACCACAAATATCTTGCCATGAAAGAAGTCTACTACAGTAATGAAAAAAACGTATCATTACGTCATCGGTGACTTCAATACAATATGTAACAGATATGGCACTTCAGTAAATGTTGGAAGACACGCGGTACTTGTGCTAGTCTTAATATAGGCACAGTAAGAAAAGCAGGCATTTCCCTCTTTGGCGAGCGCTGCGCTTTTAGGGCAGTTACACTGCTCATTATCCCAGTGAAGTTAATTTTGAGGAAATTCTCTTTACTTAAGCCAAATCCGACTTACATGCAAGACTGTGGTACAAGCTACTAAAGAGAAGATTCCTGCTGCCAACTTTAGTCATCTCTTTTTAACAAAATCGTATGCGTGTGGCAGAGTTAGAAAAACAAGAGAGATTCAGTGTCTGCTGGTTCTGAATGTCATTTTTCCCTCTCTGGTGTGGTTTTATATTTTCAGCTCCTTCCCCTTTCTTTTCCTCTCCCCTACCCTCAAAATTCTGGCTTAGCATTGGCATGCTTAATTAAATCCATTCTGTGCTTTATTGTTGGAAGACGTGGATGAGAGAAGGATTCAGGGCAGGGGCGTACAGTGTATAGGAAATGCACAGACTCTGCGTTTGCACAAATTCGCCTCGTGGAGAATCATCAGTAGTGAGTTTAAAAGTTTTAAAATTAGACCCAATATTTTGGGTGTTCAAGATGATTTCTGCCTCAAAGTATGGTTCCTATTTAGTTGTTAGTTGGGAGAGCACTGGACCAAAACAAAAATAAAATAGAAGCAGCCTCTTTAGTTGCAATGGTTCTTTGAATGCTGGAGCCTTGATGGGCAACCGAAACGCCAAGTCTATGGTGCTTGTTTCCCATGTTACACGTGACTTGGCTGGTGAGGCTGAGTAGACGCAAGGCAAAAAGAGTGTCGGGGGTGGGGGTGGTTTACGTGTAAAATCCTCAGGCTTGAAGAGAGCAAGTTGGCCAAATCCCAAATGCAGGAAGGCTCACCCACCCTGCACTTTGGCCACTGGATAAATCCTTAATAGGCACTGGGGGTACCCCAAGTATGATCAGAGAACAGAGCCTACCAGTAGGCTCTGAATGGTCACGATGTTACATAAATCCTACCAGTAGGACAGCTAATGCACCCAAATGCTCTGATTTCTTAACTGGGGTTTCCCATTAGACCCTCAGAGGGCCAAGGAAGAAAGGGAGGCCATACCCCTTACATCTCTTCCTTGGCATTGAACTTACTCCTTAGCCAGAGGTAATCTCCTTCCTCTCCTTCCTCTGCTCTCAAGCTCAACCTCTTGTCAATGGCTAAAACAAAAAGACCCAAAATATACTTCTAGCTAAAAAGAAGCCGGCCCGAAACTCTCTCCTCAGCCTGGCTCTTCAATGCCAGGGACATTCGGCCGAGGCAGAACCTTTATAATACAGGGCTGTGGCTCCCAGAAGCATGACACAGAAATAATGAACCGGGAACAAGGTGATTATAGCCAAGCAAAAGGAAACATAATAGGACCTTCTGCTTATGAAGTTTTGGGTTTTTTCCTATTCCTATGGAGGAGTGTCTGAACTACATCTTTTGTCCCCCTGAGGCGCAAAGCAGGAGAGGCTGTTTGGTTTAGCTCACACTCACTTGGTTCTGAAAACAGGGGAGGTCAATATTTAGGTTTGAAGTTTGCTACTGGACTACAGCTGGTTCATGCAGTCACAGTGACAGCCAGAGTGATCAGTGATTACAATTAATGATTTGGGGGCGGAGGGGGGCAATTTCACTTCTCCTCTGTTCACTTTGGGCTCTTTAAATGCCAGGACAAAAACCTGCTAAAGCATGGGTCTCACTGTGTTTGGGGGTCAGCCTTTCCAGACTCTGCACGTCTGGACTGGTCCTCATCCTCAGTCTCTCCCTTCTCTCAATCCTTCATCCTTCCTGCCCCCGCCCCACCAGTCTCCCCCAGAGTCTGAAAGGTCTTCCCCAAGTGGGAAACATTTACACCTATGGTCAAGTGAGTTATCTGAGAGCCCTTGGCAGGTAGAGGGTTAGATGGAAATAGTCACTGAGATCCTAAGAAGGGATGAACTGTGAGAGGGAAGAAGGAGGAGGAAGCAAGAACAGGTTGAAAAATCTTTTCCAAGGCTAATGCAGCTCTAAAACAGGTCTCTTGCCCTCAGAGTAGCCTCTTCCATGAACATTCATTCTGAAGGGAGATTCTGGTCCCCAGGAGGGCCCGTGGAAGACCAAGGCAGAATGGAACCACAGCCCTGCCCCTTCCAATGTGCATCGGGTGGCGTGAGCTTTCTGTGCCATCCCGCAGGGAAGCAGATACGTTTACAGAATAGAAGTGCCCTCTGGCAGGGGCTGTGTGACCTCCGGCGTCTGCAAACACCCGCAGGCTCCCCCTCACACTCATGCACACAGACTACGCACTAGCAGGCTCCCATCAGGGGGCAGCCGGTGGGTCTTCTTGCCTCTAGGTTTAAGCCAAGTAAGAATCGGGTTGTTTTAGGTCTGGCCCTGGGCCGGCCTGGGGCTGCAGCCCGAGGACAGGCAGGGTGTGCCCGGGCTTAATCCAAATCGATGGATATGCAACGACACTGCTTGACGCGCGTGACCCTCTTCTTCTTGGTGGGCGGCTGCAGTTCGGGGCAGTTGAGCGTGACCATCATGGTGGTGAACTTCTTGGGCTTGCAGAAGGAGCAGGACTGAAAGGAGCCTTCCTCCTTGCGGATGTGCCTGGGGATGTAGAAGGAGTTGCACTGGCCGTAGCAGAAGCGGTTGATGATGGTGCGGCTGTTGCAGCCCTCCTCGTGGATGGTCTGCTTCAGCGGCTGGGTTTTGCACCAGTCTCGCTTCAGGTACTTGCGCTCGGTCACGTGCAGGGCCTCCTGGCTGGACTCCAGCACCTCCTCCCCCGGCATGGCCGTGCCGCGCCCCTGGCCCCGCCCCCGGTTCCTGGAGCCAGGCTGCTGGGGAGACTGAGTCTGCTCGGAGTCGTTGTGCTGGGCCTTGTCCGGAGGGGGGATGGCCCCTTGGGACCCTTTCTTTTTCCCTTCAGCAGCCGGCAGCAGGGTCCCCAAGAGGAGAAGCAGGGCCCCCACAGTGTAGGCCGTGCGGCTCATGCTAAAGGAAGGAGGAGACACAGAAGGGGGAGACAGAAAAGGTGGGAAAGTTCATTAATGAAAACATTAATAGCCGCTAACATTTTTTCAGGCACTTGCCAAACACTTTAATGTGAACTGTCTCATTTACTCTTGGGGTACCTCCATGAATCATTAACCTCTGGACCATCAAGCCGTGCCGTAGCTGCCCAGGGTCACGCAGTCCACAAGCCCAGGTGTGAACTCAGCCAGGACCATCTCTCTGTCACTTGTGCTCCCGCGGGAATTTCTGACTGGCTCCTGACACCAACTACACTTGACATTGTATTATGGTCACTTGACTGTGTTCATCCTTGTACTTGACAGTATTTAGTAAATTCCTACTAATGTCAATGCCAGATTACCTTTGCACCTCTTTGAGGAAACATTTTCCATCTTGTTTTACAGCCAAGACGAATTAGCCCCACGCCCAGAGGGCGCATCTGCCAGGAAAGGGTCTCAGTCTTTTCTCCCTAAGTAGCCTGAGCCCTTCCTGAGTTTGGTTGGTCAGAGCTTATGAGATGTTCCCTGTTATCAGGCGTCGGAAGGAGACGCATGGAGACCAGGCAGAGGAAGAATCCTTCACCAGAAGAGCACGAGACAGAAAATCAACACTGAGCATCTAGTCAAAGCCCTAGGGCAACAGCTTGCTGTCTGACTTTGAGAAACACTTTACTTCTCAATAAATGACTTCATTTAAGCAAAGAGACAAATTCCTCATCTCCCCAGATAGCTTGTTCAGATCAAATCTGACGTAAACGTGAAAGCAACTTGAGAACTAACCAAACATATGGCCATATAGCAGACAGAACGAATTACGTTACCAGAACGATCCCGTAACTCATGAGACTCCCGGACCCCTCATTCTCATTTTAAAACTGGGCACAGATATTCATTATATCATTCTTTATACCATGATACCCATTTTTCTGCTTTTAAATAAGGAAATAGGTAATTCACATATATGTGGATGTGCGTGTACATGTGTGGATAGAATTTAGAAGGGAGAACATGGGCACAAGAGAATAAGTATGTGCAAATATTTACACTAACAAGTACCATAGACATGCCAAATAGCTCATGATAGCGAATGATTGTGGATGGGTCTGGAGTCAGAGGTAGGTCAGCAGTAGCAATGGCATATGAACAATGGCAAAAATATATATATTATATGTATGTATTAAATAAGGAGGAGGAGGCCAAGGAGGAACTGACCCCCCCCAAAAAGAAAGAAAAAGAAAAAGGAAAAGGAAAGCAAGGATGGAGAGAGAAAAAGATGAATGGAGTGAGGAATGTAAACCAGAGAAAGGAAGACTGTTCTAAAACAGGGTATCCAAAGAAGGCAGGGCAGACAGAGGAGGAAGAGGAGAAGCAGGGGACACATCTTCCCCAAAGGAGGGTGCAAGAGAGAAGCATCAGAGTATTAAAAGTCTCCTGGGTGGGGGATGGGTATAGCTCAGTGGTAGAATCCATGCTTAAAATGCTCGAGGTCCTGGGTTCCATCTCCGGTATCTCTATTTAAAAAAAAAAACTCCAGGGACAGTGCTTCTCAAACCTGAATGTGCAGACAGCCACCTGGGGATATTGCTAAAATGCAAAATCTAATTCAGTAGGTCTGCCTTTCTAATAAGCTTTGAACAGCAGTTCCTATAACACCTGCAGCCATGGGGCATGGAGGGAGGTGTGAAAATGTGGAAGATTTTCTTTTCAATGAGTTTTCCCTTTTTAAAAAATTGAAGTATAGTCAGTTTATAATGTTACGTTAATTTCTGGTGTACAGCATAGTGTTTCAGTTATACATATATTTTTTTCCTTTTCATATTCTTTTTCATTATAGGTTATTACAAGATACTGAATATAGGACCCTGTGCTATACAGTAGAACCTTGTTGTTTATCTGTTTTATATATAGTAGTTAATATCTGCAAATCCCAAACTCCCAATTTACCCCTCCCCACCCCATTCCCCCCTAGTAAAGATAAGTTTGTTTTCTATGTCGGTGAGTCCAGACTCAGTGACTTTTACAGTTTCAAATTCACAGCCTCCACCCTCAGGCCATCACACCAAGTCTGACCTGAATCCTGAGGCTTCCCCTGTCTTCTGCCCGCATCATGGCTCTGAACCCAAGGTCACAGCTGTGAAGCACCATGTCCCTGCTCTCTTCTGTCCACCAGCATGACACGTGATAACCACTAAGTGTCATTTAATAGTAACCTTCTCGTGGCCCCCCTAAAGAACTGGACGAGTTGGCACTAGTAGCTGGAGCAATGACCTACTACCTGTCAAAGACAAAGGCAGGGTGGACATTCTCTAAGGGGCAGCCCCTGTAAGTAAAGGCCATGCAACCCTAAGGAGAATGTCAAATTAAGATTATTAAATATTCAATTTAAAGTATCCTTAAATGGCTCCATCTTTTAAACATGAACCTAATACTTTTGGGCAAGTTCAAGTTTGGAGCTGATAAAGTGACATTTAGCTCCTCCTCTGACTGCAGACTCCCTGGCTTTTGTCAGTTTATGTTACAACATCCTTGTTCTTTAAACAGAGCCTTTTTTTTTTTTTTGCCTCAACAACAACAAAAAATTAATTTCCTTGTTTTGTCTTGGAAAAAAATCACTCATGAGGAAAGTCCAGTTATAAGACAGTGCTGATTTTCTCCAGAGACCAGGATAACTTAAGCCATGACAGTTCAGTCTCCTGGGCAAATATATTGTGAATTTGAGAAGCTTTCACAAGTTTCTGTTCTTTTTTTTCAATTCAGGGTCAGGTGCTAAACTAAAATTCAGTCTCTGCCTGTTTCAATGAGGAGCACATGCAACAACCTGAGGCCTCCACCACCTTCCCCCATCCGTACTAGAAGTGGCCTCCAGAACAATCTAACCCTCCCAGACCAAGAGTCTCAGAGCCACCATCACAGAGGCCAATCTGAGATGTGACCAGGAATGTATATTGACCCCAAGGGACAGGTTTATGTCATGGGGCCAGCCCCTCCCACAAACATCCGTCCAAAAAAAAAAAAAAAGTGCAATTTTCTTTCTCCAGAACAATTTAAGATCCTCTTTATACCCAACTTTCCCTTCCTGGCATTTCCCCACCCATTATTAAATAAATACCTAGTCTGAGAGTCTAGGACTTATTCATCACTTCATCCTCTGTGCCCGGCAAAGTAGGTGCTCCTTCGTTGAACGAACTGGATGGTTACCGACCACACTGACCGTTGGAGTTCCTATTCTGTGCATTTACAAATGCCTGCGCACTCGTGCTGATGGATAGCAGAGCTGACTGCAATTCTTTTGATTTCTGACCCTCAGTAGAGCAAACTCCTTCTAGCTTAGGGAGCTTCTTAGTTCTTCTCTTCCTTCTTTGAGGAAAATCCCAAATACCCACTACTTTTTACCTTGTTCCACTGAGACCACTGTGGGGTTTATTCCCTAATTAAAGCCATTGTATTCACTATGGCAGACACCAACAATAAAGCAGTAAATTCAAAGTAAGTCAACTGTGGTTTTCTGTTTTAATTTGGACCAACTTCCTGTTCCTTTGGGAGTGTGCAAACCCCATAAGAAAAGGGGATGGAGAGTGACAGGCTGTTTATTTTTAAGAAAAGAAAAATTTTCTCAAAATATGTGAAAAATATTCTGAAATGGCTTCATTTTCAAAAAGCCTACTCCTTAAAGATCTTCAGCTTTTGAGTTCTTAAATCTTATGACTAGCTCTTTGGAGAGAAGTAAAAACCAATTTCAGGAATCTCAATCAACTGAGACTCCAGCTTCTTAGAGAACAGCTGTGCTCTGAAGGGCTCTGCATATTCCACGTGAGTAAGAGTGAGGGGAGTGAGAACTATAATTAGTACTAGAAGCAGGGCTCTGTCAAGTCATTGTGGTCAATCACCCAACCTCACCCCACACCAAAAGGGTCTTGATTTACTCAGTGAAGGAAACAGGACTGTTTTGCTCTTAAAATCCCAACTGTATTGCCACCAAATAATTTGCACTTTGTAAATATCACAGACATGGAAAAGACTAAGAAAATGTCAATTACTTGACAACAATTCTGCTCACATCAACAGGGAGCAGACTGCCCCATTATCAAAAATGAAACCAAATGCTAATCCAGATTTAGATTCTTACAAATTATAACCTATGTTCAACCATGAGCTAAAAACTTTTCTGGCAATTTGCATTCATGAAATGACCCTCTCACATGATTAAAACTGCATCTCATGGACCCAGTGTGCATCATATATGCACAAAGAACTCTCTTTATTCTCCTTTGCAGACAATATTCTTCTTTTCAAATGCTGCCTCAACTTCCACTTAATGCATTTCTCCTGCTCCAAGTCACGTGATCATACTTTCATGGTGAGCTTTCTTTGCACCAGTTTCCCACCAGCAAGACCCACCCACTCATCTTTTTTTTTCCTCTTTACTACTGTCCACCCCTATACCACTTGTCCCGGAGGACACAGACCATCTCAAAGCAGGTCTTCTCTACCTGATGCTTTCCTTCAGGTTGCCCTTAGTGATCAACAGCAAACATCTGCACACAGGCTAAGCCGTATCAACCACCTCTGTCTTGTGCAGGTCATGGTGATTTATTCCAATCTCCACAAGACCCTAAGAACACGATCATCTAATTCTGGGGAGTCAGAAATAAGAGGGTTACGTGTAACCTGTTTCCAATATCCTCAATATCTTTGTGTAAGTTTAGGCCAGCTCCTTTCAGCACTCTTCTGCCATATTTCTCATTTTAGCTAACAAACCTGCTTACTCATTGAAATGGAGTGTTGAGTGGGATTAACAGTGAGGAGACAGTGGTCAGCAAGCCAGACGTCTATGGCTGAATGTCTGATCAATTTCTCCCGATGAATTAAGTTTTAGAAAGATACTCAACAGGCATGACATCAAATTATTCCCCAGCATAAAAACATAATGGAAGTGACAGCAAATGCTCTAAGTGCAGGCCAGGTTTTAAAATAATCTATTCCTTTTTCTCAGTATTAAATCTTTGAGAAGGGCAAAGGTCTTTTTGATTTGATCTTTTATTTTTAAAAAGATAATCGACTTTTAGAAATTGAGCGGAGAATTTCTTAAGAATATACTGGGTTGAGTTTTTATCTTCAGCCAATTTGCACCAAGAAGATAAAAGTTAAATGGTTGGCAAACTAGTAGAGGATAAAGTCTCATTGTATATGTATTACAAGTACCCTAACCACAACCTCCCTATTCTGAAGACAATTCAGGCTAAATCAGGCTGGGGTCCAACATCACGGAGGGCACAGAGCAGACCACCCAGTGGTTAAGTATCTCAGGAGCTCTCTAGGCTCATAGGAAGATTTCCTTTTTTTTTTTTTTTTTTTTTTTTTGGTGAAGTTAATGATTGTATACAATTCTTGCGGTCAACAGGAAACAAGTTAGAAAGTAATAAATGCTAAATGTTTACTGAGCAGCACTACTGAGAGGCAGCCAAGTCATGGGTTTTCTATTGTAGTGAAAAATGTGTGTTAGTCCCCGTGTGAGTGGGATTTGGGATTTAATTTCAGAACCACCTTGTGGTATACACAGATGCCGTATAATGTTACTGCCCTTCTCAACACCACCACTAAAAAGAAGAGCTACCTATATTTTTAAACCCTTACTCTGCCAGGAATTATGCTAAATTCTGATGGAATTTTATAATTTATTTTTCACAACAAAATATGAGGTAGATAATATCATCTTCCTTTTACCAATTAGGGAATCTAGGCTCTGAAAAGTTAGGAATTTGTCCAAGGCCACATAGCTCCTAAGTGGGAAAGTCAGGTTTTGAACCCCATTTTACCTACTAGCCCCCAAATGTATGTCCTTAACAACTATGCTGGGGACACCCAGCACAGTATTTAATAAGGGACACATGGACATGTTTCTAATGCAATAAAGTTGGAAGAATACTGTAACTCAAATAAATCTCTGTTTTGTTCACATGTGAAGGAAAAAAAACTTTTGGCCCCAGGAATTCCTATTGTACTTTGTATTTCTAAGAGCATATATTAAAATTAAAGACAATTCCTTGCAGCTGAAAGAAATAGGCTGATAACACTGGCTTGATCTGTGCCTTTCAGTTGGATGCTACAGTCAACTCCCCTACCCCCACTCCTTTTATATAAAAGGTTTAGGTTTTCCTGTGTGTCCTTTTCTCTCAGTTCTGCACAGCTCTGCTGCTGATACGCATTTCTTGGGAGAGGGCTTTGTGGCATAAAATTTCTTGGCCTGACATCACTTTTAACACTTAAACCTTAAGATTAAAGCCTTCGGTTTAGAAGACAAGGCAGGCCGCGCTCATTCAGAGATGTGAGGATGTAATAAGCTTCTACTCTCCTGTGAAACCATTCACATAAAGACTATGTTAGCCAACTTGTATTTCCTCCGGATTGTGGATGGGTTACCTAAACACTTCACTCAAAATGAACTTTTAAGAAAATAGGAAACCTATGAAATTACAAAGTTTACAAAACACTTCAATTCCTACAATGGCCCGGGGGTTAAACACACACACACAGAGCGCTACACACGGCAACTACACCATAAAGAGCCCTTAAATAGTTAGTTAATACCAACAGTTTGTAGCATGCAATTTATCCAGTGATGGTAATCAAATCACCTACTGTTGTGAGCTGGAGTGTGCCAGGGAGGAGATGAGAATCTGTAGTTTTCTTAAAATCTTTTCCTCATTGCTTTAAAAAGGACCATCGTTTCTAGTCCCCCTTGCTCCAGTCTTTCTACCCCCCGCAAAGAAAAAAAAAAAGAAAAAAAGAAAGAAAGAAGGGGGGGGGCGCTGGAAAGCCCTGGGGTGAAAGGAGACTCCTGGGCCTGTGATGGGGTTATCTTAACCTCTTCTCCGCTATTTATTTAACTTGTGTGTACAGCCAGAAGGAAGCCACTACTCTGGGGTCCCTGGGACAGCTGAAGTCCCTGGGGACCCATTTAACACAATAGATTGTTTTAATCAACTCGTGTCCTGGCACCATCTCGAAGGGGAACATAAACAGACGCGCGCACTGCTCGGATCTGCTCTTTCCAGCGGGAGATCCAATTACCTACCGATGGTCTCTTCTCTGTCCCTGTACCATTTAAGAAGAGATTTTTAACCCCTAACTTCGAGGCTATATTTCTAAGAGAGCCAGGATTAGGAGTGGGCAGGGGAGGAGAAGGCAGCAGCCAGATTTGAAGGGGGGAGGGGCTCCTTCAGGCAGGCTTTGGGAGCGCTGGAAGGACTTCATTGAAGAGGCTCCCGTCTGTCCCCCGCCTCACCCGGGGGACCTTCGCCAGAGCCCGACTCAGGAAAACGCCAGGCTGGGGTGCCCCCTAGGCAGAGCTGGAATTCGAAGACAATGCCAACCAGAGTGGTTGGTGGCTCATCTGTTCTTCCCAAGCCCGAAATCTACGAATAACTTCGGCCCGTGAGGTGACAGCCCCGACACCCTGCCGGCCTCCCGGCCTTGCTGGGTGAGTTGAGAGCAAATCGGAGGGCGAGGACCAGGGGTGACCTGGGAGTCCAAGCCAGGGACCAGCCCCCCGCCGCCAGTCCTGCATCGTCCGTAGCGAGGAAGGCGCGGCAAGGCGAGGCGGGGGCCTTTCGGACACAAATTAAGGAGTACCCGCTAAAGTGGGACCCGGCGGGTTGTCAGTGTCCAGCGCCTGGACGTCTGCGGTTCAGCCAAGCCGCGCATGGGGCAGGGAGAAGCCTAGAAGAGGAAACCCAGCGCCCAGGAGTACGCAGCCAGCACGTGGATGTGTGCGGTATTTGCCGTGTCAGCACCGCGGGGCTCGCTGGACTCGGCATCCGGGACAGCGCACCGCACTTCATCTGTCGGGTTTAAGACCCTCAGGTTTCCGCCGCGACGGAACTCGGCGGCTATGCTGCTGCACGAGTCTCCATCTCACCTTGAGGATGGGCAAATAGCGTATCGCTGATTCTCGGGTTCCTCCACCCTGCGGCAGGGTGGATCATGGCCCTCCCACCGGCACCCCCTTCCCCGAATTCCTCAGACCCAGCGTCCCGCAGCAAACACATAGGACCCGCTCTGTGCCACTTGCCCCGCTCTCTGCGGCCGAGCCGCTGCTCCCGCTCATTATCCTACTCCAGCTTTCCGGACGCCCGGACTCTGCGCTCTCAGTCAGCGGGCGCGACTGGCCAGCGCGGCTGCCACGCGCACCAGGAGCGCATCAGCGGAGCTCCGGGAGGTGTAAATGGGATGCCGGGCTCCTCTGCTTGACATCTCCTTTCCCAGACTTTCCCTGCAGATTGCGCAAGGTGAGGTCACAGCACCCACGACGTTGGCCCGAAGGACCCCGAGATGGTTCTTCAGGGGATGCCCAAGGAACCGCAGGGCCTCGGCCTGCGACGGCGGAGGGCTGCCGTGCGTCTGCACCCAGCAAGACTCAGGAGTCCTTTGTCGACCCCTTACCTCTTTCTATATCTGTCTCTTTCAATCTCTGTCTCTCTCTCTCTCTGTCTCTCTCTCTCTCTCTCACACACACACACACACACACACACACACACACACACACACACACACACACACACACACACACACACACACACGCCTCTGCGCTCACCTGTCAGTGCAGCGGGCCTTAGGGGCCTGCGCTCTCGACGCGTGGCGCAGTGTGCGGCCGCGGCCCGAGCCGCCCGGGCTCGGCGCGGGGTCAGCCGGACACAGAGTACCGCTCTCGCTGCACACTGGGTCGCCCGGTCCGCGGAGGGCGCACCGAGTGCAGGGCATCGCGCCGTCTCCCGTTTAAATGCCGGCAGCGGAGCGCGGCGCCCAGGGCCGCGCCTCTCCATTGGCCAGGCGCCGCCGCCGCCGCCGGACCCGCTATCCGCCCCCTTTCCCGGTACTGCCCCCGCCCCCTGCACCCCTCCTGCCTCCCCGCGGGGTCCCCTCTCCGCCTGCCTCGCCTCTTTGTCTGCTCCCCCCGCCCAGGCCGGCTGGGAGAGGTCACCCCAGGGAACCGCGCCTGGAATGCACAGCAAATCACATTTTCCGCTCCCGTTGGAGGGGGAAGCGCGGGAGGAAATCCCCCCGGCTCCCGGCCCCTCATTCCTCCTCCGCCCCAGGCCTGGGCTTTTCCTCTTGCCGGCTCCGCTCCGCCTGCGTCGGCCCCGCGACGCGCTGGGTCGCGGAGACTGCGCTGGGAAGAGCAAGATCTCCGTGGGGTCTGGACAGATTAGGGGATTTTCTCCCGGTGAAGGGACCTGGACTGCAGGGCGCTCTGGTTGAGCGGTCGCCAGTCTGGGGCCGCTCCGCCCGAGGCCCCCAACTTCTAGGGCGCTGACCCCGGCGCCCCCGTTAACCTCGGCGGGCTCGCCGGCCGCCAGCAGGAGCCTGTCGCCAACATGACACCCTCCTCTCCTCGCCCGCCACGGCTCCTTTCAGCTGAGATGCTGGCGGCCTCGGCTGCGAGTGTACCGAAGGGAGTAACGGGGGCAGAGTAAACCTAGAAGGACCCAAAAAACCTGAAATGGAAAGGCAGGGTCTCCATTCCTGAACCAGTTTTAAACGGGAGAGAACAGCCTTTAGGAGAGACGAGGTTTTCCATAGCATGTTAAAGATTAATAAATCAGGAAAATAAAGTGCAAGGAGAGGAAATAACTTCCCAGCAATGTAAGGCAACCTACGTATGTGAAAAACCGACGTCACATTTTTGCATTCATTACTGAGAACCCGATGAATAGTGGCGAACGTACCAAACGCAGAAATATTTTAAGAAAGATGAGCGAACACTTTCATTTGTTCTCTTAGCTTGAAAACTGGTGCCTCAAAGAGGCCGTAAAGTTGTGTGTGTCGAAGTGAGAGCCCGTGCAAAAATCAACCCGGCTGCAGGGTCTGCAGACTGGCTCCATCAGCGAGATCACATGATGGCTTTGAAAAACATTTGCTATAGAAGGAAATTTGAAGGTGTCTGTACTGTCTACAGCAGAATAAACAAAACAATGAAACCCATCAAAAGGTACTTATGAAATTGTCGAGATTTAAGTACTTGGCTAAGAAAACAAAACCCCAAACAGCGTGGGGTTTGTTTTGTTTGTTTTGTTTTTTCCCCTCTAGGCAGGCATTAGCCTGAGGAATCAAGAAATACTGAATGCCTACTAGATACTGTTAGGAACTTGAAATCGAGTTTTCAAAATAAATGAAACAAGAAGGAAGTCTGCATTAAATCAGTATCTAGAGAATCTTCCTCATCCGAATGTTTTGTTTGTGCCAACGGCAGTTTCTACCCATGAACTCAGTGCAGCACTTTAAATGTTTTCAAAAATTTTTTTGGTTAAGTCATCCAGTGAGCCGTAGTTTCTAGTTGCCTGCAAGATGCAAACATTCAGCAGGGGTCAAAGACTTATCTTAGTCAAGTGGACTGCAGGAGAGATATAGTCAGAAATACACAAAATACACAAAATAATTAACAGCCCAGCCAAAGCCCACCACCAAGCTATTGGAGCCAGCTGTTCTCTCCGTGTGTAAACTATTCCCCCAAAAAGGAAGCATATTTTACAAATTCATTAACTCCTTCTCATCTAAGATCAATGCTTTAGTCATGTTTTTTTTTTCTCCAAGAGTCATATAAACTGCTCTAATAAAAATACAAAGAGACAGAGCTTACCTCCTCCATTGGAAGTAACTGTTTCAGAGCCCCAACACTGGTTTTGTATATCTCAACCTTTCTCTATCACTATCTATATCTAGTAAATGTTGTTAATCACTGTGATTCCCCCTTCAGGAGGCTTCTCAGACCACACCCTCTACCATGGAAACACTTCCACCCCCACCTCACCCCTCCACGATCCTCTGCCCCACTTCCCTGCATCATTTTTCTTCATTGTTACTTATCTCTCCCTGCCACTAAGATGGAAACTTCATGAGGGTGGGCTTTTGGTCTATCTTTGTCACTTTGATTGCATGGAGCATGTAGAGTGTCTAATGCAGAATAAATAAATAAATTCAATAGCTATTCAATAACTAGTTGTGGACAGGGAATGTTCAGCACGTGCCCACTTTAGTAGGATTGTTATCAGGTGAGCCAAATGCTGAGGCTACAACCATCAGGAATATGGTAAAGATGGGCCCTCCTCTCGCAGTTTATAGTCTAGTGTGTTGGTAAATATTTATATAGATAGCCAAGCTTTCTGCCTCATATTTGTGTTTTCACAGCTCCCAACCAGTCATTGCAAACCATTATCCAGTCAGGATGAAGGCATATGAGTAAAAACTCTTCAGACCTCTTTAACCATAATTACATAATTGAAACCTGCTCTTAGTAAGAGAGGAAGGAAGGAGAAGGACTCCATGTAGGCAAAGTTAAAATCTGAAACCTGAGATGCCTAAACAATGATCACTAAATGAAAAATTTCACTTACAGAAACCAATTTCAAATTAATTTGAGGCTCTTGTGAGAAGTGTAGATCCCCTTCAGCTACTGGTTTGTAAAAGGAAAGTCTCTTGTTTTGCTCACCTATCTAGGGAACGTGTTTTTCTCTCCATCTACCTTCCAAGAGGCTAAAAGGGGGCTACTCTCCAGATTTGGAGCAGAAATCTGAAAGCCTTTGTAGGGAAGTTTTTGCTTAGATATGCAAAAGCTGTTTATGCCTGTTCCCCTAATTGCAGACACCAGCTATGCCATCTTGCATTGTCTTAAAAAAAAAAAAAAAGAATTAAGCCCTTTATCCATTTGAAATTGAACTTGTATGCCCTTCCTTAAAAAAAATGGGATCATGAACTTGACAAGGGTTAAAGAAAAAAGATATTTGCAATGGTCAGATAACAGTTAAATGATTCATATCCATAGTGGATTTCTCTTATACATTAATAAGAAAAAAAATTCCATGAATAACTGAATAGGAGTTAGCAAAGCACATGATCAGCCACTTCACAAAAGACTGAAGTGCCAAAAAACATGAAAAGACGCTAGATTATACCAGTAAATTGTGAAATGCAAACTGAAATGATATGATACCCTTGCATATCAAACAGATTAGCAAAGATTTAAGTCTGCCAGTATCCAGCATTGAAAAGAGTATGGAGAAGCAGGTACTTAAATGTATTACCAGTGAGAGTGTTAATTGTCACAGCCATTTCTGAGAGTAGTTTGTCAATATCTGATAAAATTAAACATGCACCTAGCACTCCACCCAGCTACCCCACTTCTATGTAAACACCTTAGAAGAACTTAAGTGCACGTAGGAGGGCTGGAAACTTGTGTGAGCACTTCTATTGTGGCATTGTTTCTAACAGTCTTAGCATCTACTAACAGGAGTAGGAGAAGGCATAAGAAATTATTTTATTCATATAACAAAATGCTGTACCATTACTAAAAGGAATGGACTAGATTTTTCTGTTTCAACACAGAGCTCAAAAACTTAGTCATGTTTAAAAAAAAGTCAGTTGTAACATGATACAAGCAGTATGACACCATTATGTATATTTTATAATAAACATATAAAACAATAGTATAAATTGTTTATGGAAACATATGTGTTCAAGTAAATATATAAATAGAGGATTGGAAACCAGACCCTTGACAGTGCCCACCAGAGTTGGGGAGGGGTCTGGATTGGGGATAGAAGACAAGAGATTTCAACTTTATAATGCTTTCTAAGTGTTTTTTTTTTTTAAATCTTGAAACTAATATGGACAAAATGTGGACAATGTTCATGTCTGGGTGTGGGTACATGGATATTTGTTAGATTATTCTTTTTACATCTGTAAATTACAAAATTTACACTTTTGTAAATTACTCCAAATTTAAAAAAAAAAGGATCTGATCTTTCTATCATGATTTCAGGAGTGATTTAAAAAATTTTTTTAAATTTTTTATTGAAGTGTAGTTGATTTACAATGTTAGTTTCAGTTGTATAGCAAAGTATACACACACATACATATATAGTTTCAGTTTCTTTTCCATGACAGCAAGAAATTGAATACAGGAGTGATTCTGAGCCTCATTTGGGCACTGAAGATTTTTCCTTTCTGAGTGTCCTCTGTAAGCAGCTCAAGGTAGGCAGGCTTTCAGAACACACACACAGATCCTTACTGGTGTCTGTATGTCTGCAGATCTGTCTGAGGGTTGACTCCTGGCTAGTCACCTTGTTCTTCACACATAAGCAGTAAAACGTTTGCCGGTTTTCTGTATATGATAAATGCATGTGCGTGTGAAAATTCTGAACAAGGCTGCCAAAAGAAGCATATGAAAGGCAGAATCATGCAGACCATTTTAATATAATTTGGACCTAATTCTATCCAAGTATTTTTTGCACACATTACACGTGCAGTGCAGCCTACAAAAGGGAAAAGCATAAAAGAATGAAAGCATAAATGTCCTTCACAGTCAATATGTAGGCACAGTGGAAAACACACTGAACTTGGAGTCAGAAAAATCAGAATGACTTCCTGACTCCTCCTCATAGGAACCCAGTGCCCCTGGGTTAGATATGTAAACCCTCTAAGCCTAAATTCAATCGTCTGTGTTATAGGAATGGTTACAATACCCACCTCTGGGTGGATGATGGAGTTAAGTAAAATAAGCTCTGGGGAAGTGCCAGACACATAATAGACACCTAATATACACTGCTGTCTGCATGGATAGTGGCGTTCAACTGAGAGCTTAAATAAGACAATGGAAGTATTATATCAGCATGGGTTGTGTCTTATGTATCTTAATGTCACTGTGCATAACCCAATGGATGCCACATAGTAGGTGGTTGATAAAGCTACTAAATAAATATTTGCAAAGGGGAAAGGAAGAAACGGAGGGAGGGAGAGAGGAAAAGAAAGGAAAGGAAAGGAAAGGAAAGGAAAGGAAAGGAAAGGAAAGGAAAGGAAAGGAAAGGAAAGGGAAGGAAAAAGAAATACAGCCATCCCATTCCAGTAAATGGCACAGCAACTTCTATTTTTGGTAGATAACAGTGAATGATAGAAATAACCCACAGAGGGGCACAGGCAGAGCAGCAAACCCTCCTGGCTCTCTTCTGTCTGCGTTGTAAGAATCGCTTCAACCAAAACTTATCGTCCTCAGGATGTTTTGACTGCAGTGACAGAACTTGAGAAAAAGGGACCAGAAGATGTCTGAACGTGTAGCCGGAGAGGCTGACGCTCCCACGCCGAGGTCTGCTGGCAGAGATGTGTGCGTGAAACCAGCCAAAGGCAGAGACAGAAATGTACCTCTCAGCAAAAACTCACATCCCCGGTGCCAGAATAGAATGGAACCTGCTGGAAATGAGGCTCTCATCTTTGTGTGCTGACTGAGTGACTCATTAAGTCTGAAAAGTTTCTATTTGTTTTGAGCTCTTTGACGTGACCTCACTCTTGGAAAAACTTGGATGGGACTTTAATTCATTATTGATTATCTGCTTTTCCCTGAATGCTTGAACTGCTGTGGGGCTTCATTTTCTAAATCTTTATGGGGTACGTGTCCCAAGAAAATCTCATTCTGCTGCAAACTTTAAATACCAGCACCTTGGAGAAGATCTCCTGAAAGTGCTTATTAAACTGAAGGTTTCTGGGTTTTACCCCATTGTCTTTGGCTGCCCCTGCTCCTTCTTCTTTTACTTTTGTCTCATTTAATTCACTTCCAGCCTTTGTTCCCTTGAGATCCCTGCTAGTTACTCAGAGCCATGTTGTAAAATTTACCTTTTCTGTTTTTTGTCCTTTTTTTTTTAAGGCTTGGAAGCATATATGTGGTTTTGCCCTTGCTATAACTGTCTTAATAAGTCACCTGTTCTGGCCCATTACATTTTTTAAAAGAGTTTATAACATTATAAAAATATTATAAACTCATGATAGAAAGCTTGGAAAAGAGAGCAAATACCAAAAAAAAAAATTTTTTTTCATAATCCCACAACCCCCAAATAACCCCCAAATACACAATACACACATATATGATACATATATCCACATATGGACTTTCCTCCAGTTGTCGAAAGTGTACATATCTTAAAAATTGCCTTTTATCAACTACTTAATGTGTACCAAACACTAGGCTTCACCTACATTAATTTAACCTTTATAACAATACTATAAAGTTGCTGCTATTATTTGCTCTTTTTAAAGGTGAGGAAACTGATGCCCAGAGAGGTTGTGGAATGGTCCCAAGGGCACACAGCTGTATGAAGCAGAGGAAATATTCACAGCCGGCTGGTACCTAGAACTGGTATTCAGACACCATGATCTCATGACCCTAAATGCCGAGTGACTTAAATCATTCAACAGCTGGTATTGTCAAGACATTTGGTTGTGGAAGACACGAACATACAAATGAGAAATATGAGTTGGGATTCTACATGACTTTACTTACACAAAATTTTGAACTTGGGGTCATTAAAACCTCAAACATAAAAAAAAAACCCTCAAACATGCCCATCTTCTTGCAGTTTCATATAAAAACAGCTTTACTGTGATTACAATTCTTATTAATGACAGTAGCAGTCCGTTTTTAGAATTAGGAGCTTACAGATAAGCTCAGTGTTTTGGGGTCTGCCCAGGGCAGAGAAGCCTGGAGCCGAAGGTGGGAAAGTAAATTCAAGACCAACTCTCCCTTCTAAAGATCAGGCAGAGCTTGTATGTCCATCTGCACTTGGCTCGCAAAGGAGCCAAATCAAAATCTCTTTTAAGTTTTGGTTCCGTCTTCATTCCTTCTCTCCTTAGCTTAAAAGGTTGGATCATCTGGAATATGATTTCTCGTTCCTTTTTAAAAGAAAGACAAAAAATGTAAACTGTGGGTTCCTCACTGCTTATGTCAGAGCAATACATGTGTGCTTTATATAAACTAACCATTTGTCTATTAATGTTTGTAAAGAGCTTCGTAGACATAAGGCATTTGTGACACATTCTCTAGAGAAATGTGGTGCCTTTGGAAAGAGGATCAGAGAAGGAGGAAACCAATGGGAGGAGAAACTCCTTTATACTCACATCCGGAACGTGAAACGACATCTCCCTCTATGTCGAAGGCCATGGTAAGAGGAGGAAACATTTCCAAGGAGACTAGGTTTGTTTCTAGATTCTATGTTACTGTCCTTGTGACAAGAAAAAGTACAGAGGACATACTTTGCAGTGGCCATGTGTCCCCAGATACTGGCTTTCAGATGATCTCCCAGGTCTCCCAGATGCAGCAGGAGTTTCCTGGTGACTGGTTACCCCATCAGCCTGAGTGGTCAGGGGATCTCAGGCTCTCTCATGGGCATGTGTCCACCTGTCCACATACCCACCATGTTGCACAGAAATGCAGGGCTGAACACAGGCTCTAAAAGACTGTAGAGCATGGTTCTTAGTCACAGGGACATAGAGCCAAAGAAGAAAAACTTTCTGAAAATAAATCATAATGATCCCTGCAGCAGCAACTCCGCTAGCCAGAGCAGTGCATGAACGTCCGTGGACAGATCAGGATGCACTTTCCCCAGACAAATCTCTGTGGCCACGTCTCAACACCAGCAACCCCAAATAGCGTGCCTAGCCAAAACCTCAGGACACTAGCCTGAGCCCCTTGTTATGGTTTCGATATTCCTTGATAGGAAGGAAGGGAGGGAGGGAGGGAGGGAAGGAGAAAGACAAATTATTTCAGAAAACAACAGCTTCCCTTAATTGGTATCTAAATTTTGGCTCTGTCTTCCTAAGCATCTATTTTAATAGATGTCATTGCTGTGGGAGCTCCGTGCTGTCAATCTAGGGAAAAGAATCTTGCCTTTCAGAGTTAGGGTTTGCTTTTGATACAAACATTTGATACAAAGTTGTAGAAATACAGCTGGAGGATGGGAAAGGAGCAGGCAGCTGAGTTGCAAGTGTCTGCTCCTAACCCTGGTGATGGCTCTGTCTAACTTTTTGCAAATCCAACACTTGAACCAGAACCAAACTGGACCATGGACCACCTTGAGCACATCCCTAGATCCCCACTTCCAGGCTTTTGTTCCTGCTGCTCCTTCCACTTAGAATTTCCCACCCTTACCTCTTTCTTTTAAATGTCTCCTCCTACTTCAAGGCTCCTTTTCAGACCACTTAGAATCTTCTGTGATCCTGGTCGTAATTTTACTTTGTTTAATTGCATGTCTACTTGATGTTCCTTCGTCAATGGAACGTAGACTCGGTGAGCGCTGGTTTCTTTCCTCATTCTTGTGTTGGCTGCGGGTCTAGGGCTGTGCCCTGAACAAAGACCCTCACTCAGTAGATGTTTGTTGAACTGGAAGCAAGGATTTCACTTACAATAAAGGAGGCTGAGTTGAATCATAACAAAAGTACCCCCAGATCTCTACTGTTTCCAAGTCAGTCTGCTGATTTATCTCATCACCTGTGGGAACTGTGTCGGAGGTACTAAGTTCTAGTGTTTATCAATCAGCTAGAAGCTGGTGGTGGCAGTTCAGGTGCTGAGTTTGAGTAGATCCCATCTCTTCGCCGCCACCACCTGCGTCCAGGTCACGACCACCTCTCATCTTTATGGATGTGGTGCCTCTTTACTGACTGCTCTCCTCACTTCTACTGGCGCAGACGCATCGCTGCTGGAGTCAGCCTCTCAAATCACATACCAGATCATGTCCTTCCCTTGCCTAAAGTCCTTTTTTCCTAGTTCTTACTACATTTTTACATGATTCAGATTGTTAATTTGCCTCATTTTTGTCTGTCTCCTCCACAAGCTCTGTGGGGCAAGAACCATCTGTCTGGTACCCTGTCTTTCCAGCCTCTAGCCTGGTGCTTGGGACCTAACAGATGCTCACAAACATTTGTTGAATGAACAGACAAAAAGTGCAGAATTGTTATCATTCTCCTTCATGTTAGAAGCCTTGCTCTACCTCCCATTTTCTTGGTTTCTGCACTTTGATTGGAACTCCCTGGAGAAACGAGCATGGTACAGCTCTGGATCTGAGCCCTCTGGTGCAACCTCAGCTCTTAGTTTTGTTAAGAAATTAGAGCACACGTTCCTGTGCTCTGTGTGTGCCCCACCCACTGAGGACCAGCCAGCAATGATGGCACAGACTTGCTCTGGGAACTTCCAATCATGAGACAACATTCCAAAGACCCCAGAGAAGTGAGTCAGTTTCATTGCCTGCCAGACAGGATAGCATCCACTCCGCTAAAAAGTGTCATGGTAAACTTTTGTGAGATATTAACAACGCACTGTTCTTCTGGTGTTTGGGGGAGACCTTCAATATTTGCTGTAGGAAGATATTTTCGTTTTCTTAGCCCGATGAAACAGGGCACAAAAGCCGAAAGCAATATTGAATACGGGAAGGAACACTTGCGTATGTAGCCAGAAATAATGGACATTTTGCCACTACTTTTATTTTTTACTCTTTTTCTGAAACAGGGCCAAGTGAGTACACTTTCAGGGCATCCGTATTTCCAAATGCCTCTTCCTTTACTATTTTTTTTAACATTTTTTATTGATTTATAATCATTTTACAATGTTGTGTCAAATTCCAGTGTAGAGCACAATTTTTCAGTTATACATGAGCATATATATATTCATTGTCACATTTTTTTCTCTGTGAGCCACCATAAGTTCCTTTACTATTTATTGATGAGGCCTACATATCTCATCCTAATTCATCTTGAGGAGACAGGGTGTAGCAACAGCATTTTATCATTTTATGACTTCTGAAAGCATAATTCCAAACCACAGGAGGAGCTGATCGCCTTCTGGAAGGAGGTGGGCTAGTTAGAGAAGTCTGGGCTCTCAGAAGTAAATGCAGGTGATGCCGGAGAAGTCTGGGCTCTCAGAAGTAAATGCAGGTGATGCCGAGGCATGTTTTTCAGATCTGGTAGAGTTTGTGAGACTGATCGGGGCCGGGTGCAGTTTTGCAGGCTACTCACACAGCACTAGAGCTCCTGCATCTACCCCTCCTCTCCTGGCCTCTCATCTTCCCCCATCCTCAGACTATCTTTGGTTGTAATTGTGAGCACTGTTTCCCCAAATGGACCGTGCATCAGAGTCGACGGAGGAACTTACTTTTCTTTTTTTTTTTTTTTTTGATTCTCAAAGCTTGCCCTAGATTACTGAATCAAAATTTCCTGGGCGAGGGCCCAAGAATCTGTATTTTTACAAGACTCTTCAGATGATTTGGACAAATAACCAGCTTTGGGGATCACTGATGTAGTGGAAAGAATTCTATTTGCACCTAAGCTCAACCACCAGCTGCCTAACCAACTTTAGACAAGTCAACTCTTGGACTATCAGGAAAACAGAAGAAAGGATACCTGCATAAGAGGGTTGCTGCAGAATTAAAGAAATGACCTGTGTGATCTATCTCTGTGTACTCACTGGGTCAAGTTAGTTCATACTTTGCCGGTGACCTAGCGGCTTCCCAGAATCTTTTCCTGAAATACTGTTTAGCTTCCTCTTCTGTGTTCAGTTCCTTTTGAAACTTCATTTCTCCCTTTGTCAGTCACTAAGAATAAGGCCATATGTAGATGAATCATACGACCATTATGCCATGTGTTCTAAGAGCCTTCCAAGTTCATTGCTGCAAGAAATGCTCAACATTTAATGCATATTGTTTCTCGATATCACTTTCCAAATTGCCAGTACAGTTTCCACTTCTGGGAACTTACATAGACATGTCTGGATCCAACCCTTTTATCTTTGCATTTCCAACTGCTCTGTTTTCCTTCTTTCTTCTCATCAAATTCTCATATTTTGACAGCTTTAAGACCAGCTCTTCCTTGATCTTTCCCTTTCTATAATATATTGAATTGAAATGAGCCCATTCTCCTTGGTGTGCCTTCTCTCCAAACACAGAATATCCTGACATTCAGATTCTCTGTCTGTGAAAGGATGAACATCACAAAAAGTTTGTGGTTTCCTCCATCATAAACAAGAGTGTTCTAAATGAACTCTGTTTCCTTTCTTCCAGGCACCACAGAAAGGTTGGGACAAAATGAAATGAATTTTCAGGGAGAAAAATTACTTATTAAAAATAGTGACGAGAAAAGTATGTAAATTGATTCAGTAGGAAGAATTTGTAAAATGCTTTAACTTAAAAGGAAATAGTCTTGTAGGCATCCGCAATGAATCAGGGGGAAAACACTCTAGCCTCTTGAAAAAAGCTGCTACACTGTCCAGCATTGACAAAATGTATCCAAAAAAAAACCCTTTCTCTTATGATGTGAGGGCATTGGGTCATACTTCATCTGAGAATGTGTACCCAGGTGATCTAAGCATATTAGCAAGCATATTAGCTGCTGACAGTGTTTTGTATTGAACACATCCATTTGTAAGAAAAATAAATAAAAGAAATACTCTAGTCACATTTTCAATTCCCCTCTTTATTTAGAAAAAAATACTGCAATGTGGTTTGAGTTGTGAATCTATTGAAGACAGCTTTGATGAATCAACAGTCAAGGCATATGTAAAAAGTGATTTGGAAAATTTCTTCTGGGTTATGGGTAGGGGCGGGTGGTGGGGAGAGGAACACTGGGGCATCTCTCCATGCTCTGGCTTCTCCATTGGCCGCTTTTTGCTCTCTCAGTCCATCTGCTGTTACAATAAAAGAACTCCCTCTCTCCCGTGCCAGCCTCTCGGAGTTTTCTGGGGATCTGAATGACTAACTGCAAAGTAACCTGACCTTTTTGGATAATGGGTGCCCCAGATGTGATGACGGTCCCCCATTGGACACTCCAAAATAGTATCATCCAATCAGAAGCTTCCAAAAGCTGCAGAGGACAAAAAGCTAACAGCCCAATTTAAACCTCAACCCCCCCCCCCCAAAAAACGGTCCAGGTATAGTTAAAAAAAAATGACAAGAAAAACTTCCATTCTTACCTTTTCATTCATGCCATTGTATGTCTAGAGGGAAAAATGGTTCCCACTCCAGTACTAATGATAAAGCTTGAATCTGATTACATCTTTGCTTCAATTCCTCATTTTCTTTAGAATATATTTTTAAAATTTTATCAAACAAGAATGATTTTAAAAAAAAAAAAGGTAGTCTAAAATTCCACAGTCTACCATTTGGCCATACTTTCTATTGTGGTGCTATTTTAAAATGGTGAATTGATGGCTAAACTGAGATCAGACCAACTGCCTCCACTTTGATCTCTGACAGAGCATTCAACTGGCCGGTGCTTCAGCCACTCCCAGATGGAAAGCATAGAGTTCCTGATGATGCGCTTGACGGAGTGGAGCAGGGAGCTGATACGAAGAATAATAGCTTATGGATGCCGGCTTGCATTTGTCTGTCTATCAATAATGATAGTTAACATTTAAGATGTTATCGTACATTCTGTGATAAGTATTTTAAACATTGGATATGGTCACCTGGCACACAATATCTGCCCTGATCACCTTCTGTGTGCCTTCTTGTATAGCAGGGACTGGAAAGCTAAAAATCGCATTAGCTGACATGCTGGCAGCTAGGATTCTGAAAGCAAACTACACCAAATAGATGCACTCCCATGAGATTTTGAGGGTGGAAGAGAAGGGAGAAAAAGTATTTTTCTGCTGTTGTTTCTGCTATGAGAGACAGGAGCCGTGTGCAAACTCGGCACACCTATGTCAGGACAATGGCTTTGGGGGTGTCATCGTCAGTCATAGAAGGGTGGTGGCGGCAGTGACATCAGTCACCACTTCCTGACCTCTGGATCCCAGTTATGCTGCTGACCTTGAACTGCTTAAGCCCAGCCGTGGGATCCTGCCTGCTCCTCCACATCTTCAAATAATTTTGTAAGCACCTAATTCTTTGCATTAAATCACTTTCATCTGGAGTTATCCAAAGTAAAGAATTTGTTTCTTGCACCGTAAGCTGACTAATTCAGAATTTGGCATCCACATCAAGGTTTAACACAGATGTTGTATTACAGGGAATTTGTCCTCACTTCAGTGTAATGAGCTAAGTATCACCTTTCCCATTTGTCAGATGAAAGAATTAAAATTCGGCAAGATGAAATAACTTGTTCAAGGTCACTCAGTTTGTAAGTAGCAGAACCCAAGATCAAATCCAAATCTAATTACAAAGTGTTTGTGCCTAACTGCTCTGATGAACTCAGATTTATGGGATCAAATATGTAATATTTGTGTACAAAGAGCTGATTTGTTTATTTATTTAACTATTAAATACGTGAGTCTACATCTTGTACATCTTTGTATAAGACTCCCAACTCCCAGGGCATGGCTCAGCGTCTGGCATCTAGAATAGGTCCTTGATGAGTTACTACTGAAAAGAATAAATGAATGAATAAATGAATAGTATTGTGATGAGTCCTACCAAGGAAAGCGACACCAAAAGATGACAATTCATGTGACAGCCTGCTTGTGATTTTATTAAAGTTGTCAGACTGGTTTCATTAAGGTGTTTTCTCACTCCTCATGTGTTCAGCTGCCTCTACTAAGAGCTGTTGCAAATATCTTCCTGTTTCCTGTGTATGTGTTTTTGGTTTCTGTTGGGAAGAATAGCTTATCAACAGTTCTACTGCCACATTAAAGTCATCAAACAATAGAACACGTGGTCTGCTAGGATGGCGTTTAGGTCTGTTTATCTCATCCCATCTTGTAGCATCTTGAATATTTTCAAGAAATTCTTTGCAACTTACAAGTAAGGTGTCTAAACCCAAATTCAAGGGCACGTTTCTACTAGAATCTTTGCAAACACCTTGCCCTTGCTTACAGACTTCAGAGGCCGAGGTGTGACATCCACAAATCTCTTGCAAGTTTTCTCCACAGTTTCCTCTCTGTCCATTAGCAATCAGGTTTTCTCTCACTAAATAGTTATGACAATTTTCAGTGGTCCCTGCCTTCTCAGAGGGCTGGTGGCTACCAGATCTGCGGTATTCTACACATTTTCTTTTAATTGCCAAACCCTTGTGTATTTTGGGAGGAAATGTGATCCATCTGTTTCTGATTCATCTACAATGAAGTCACCAAACTGGGGAGAGCCAAAGTCCTGGTAGCATCTCTTCTTTCCTTTAGAAACAGGATGTTCTGTGTGTCAAGAGCAAACACTCTGAGTCCTGCTGCGCTCAGGCTGTTGGTAAAACCGAGGCTTCGGGGAATGTCATTTTCTCAAAATATACACCTCCTTAAGTAGGTCTGGCTTTCAATAGTTCTTGTGATTAATGTCCTAGCAGTTGCTTCTGAGAAGTGATGGAACTGAGCCACTCCACTGACTTCTCCCTGGGGCTCCTCTGCACTCTAAGCAAGTTCCCCATGGATTGGCCAATGTTTCCCAAGGTCTTTCTAACCTCAAAGCAGTCGCCATAGCACATTATATAGTTAAAGGGGCTAGCATGTTGCCCTGTGAGCTGCCCACGTAGCTACTGGATGTTCCCTGGTCTGAGGAGCATGGGCAGATGAAAGACCATGGCGTAACCTGATGCTGAGGCTTCTCAGAGGTCTGTCCTGGTGGTAAGCTGGACCGCTACACTGGTCTGGTCTGCTTCCCTGATAAGTAAGTCATGCACAGCCATCGTCTGAGTACAGCAAATCAAGGTATGTGGCTGGAACCCTGTGCCTTAATACTTCCTAGCTGCTGACATTTGAGCAGTGACTTGGGGAAATAGAAAGCAGTTCCATTGACTGATTTTTTTTTTTACATTATGCAGATCTTTCGAATAGCTCCATTCAGTTGTGCTTGTTTTGTACGTGTTGTTCCCTCTGCATGGAATCCTCCAGTTCAGCTCAAATATCACTGCCTTGGAAGGCCACCTCATCCTATCCTTATGTACGCATGTAGAGTTGACTGCACCCTCTTTCGTGTTTCATTGTGCATTTTTGACCATTTTTTTTATTGAAGTGTAGTTAATTCACAATGCTGTGTTAGTTTCAGGTGTACAGCAAAGTGATTCAGATTATATATATTATATATATATAATATATGTATATATATGTATGTGTGTGTGTATATATATATATATATATATAATCTTTTTCAGATTCTTTTCCATTATAGGTTATTATAAGATATTGAATATAGTTCCATGTGCTATATAGTAGACCCTTGTTGTTTAACTATTTTATATATAGTGGTGTGTATGTGTTAATCCTGAACTCCTAATTTACCCTTCCCCCAACTCCTACTTTCCCCTTTGGTATCTGTAAGTTTATTTTCTGTGTCTGTGAGTCTGTTTTGTAAATAAGTTCATTTGTATCAATTTTTTTTTAGATTCCACATATAAGTGACATCATACGATGTGTGTCTTTGTCTGACTTACTTCACTTAGAATGATAATCTCTAGGTCCATCCATATTGCTGCAAATGGCATTATTTCATTTTTTTTATGGTTGAATAATATTCCATTGAATATATATACCACAAATTATTTATCCAGTCATCTGTCTATGGACATTTAGGTTGCTTCTATGTCTTCACTATTGTAAATAGTGCTGCTATGAACATTAGAGTGCATGTATCTTTTCAAGTTAGAGTTTTCTCCAGATATATGCCCAGGAGTGGGATTGCTGGGTCATACGGTAAGTCTATTTTTAATTTTTTAAAGGAACCTCCATACTGTTCTCTATAGTGGCTGCACCAATTTACATTCCCACCAACAGTGTAGGAGGGTTCCTTTTTCTCCACACCCTCTCCAGCATTTATTTGTAGACTTTTTAAATGATGGCCATTCTGACTGGTGTGAGGTGATACCTCATTGCAGGTTTGATTTGCATTTCTCTGATAATTAGTGATATTGAGCATCTTTTCATATGCCTATTGGCCATCTGCATGTCTTCTTTGGAGAAATGTCTACTTAGGTCTTCAGCCTATTTTTTTTAATTAGGTTTTTATTTTTTTATATTAAGCTGTATGAGCTGTTTGTATATTTTGGTAATTAATATCTTGTTAGTAGCATCATTGCAAATATTTTCTCCTAGTCTGTAGGCTGTCTTTTCATTTTGTTTATGGTTTTCTTTGTTGTGAAAGAGCTTTAAAGTTTAACGCATTGCTTATTTTTGTTTTTATTTCCATTACTCTAGACGACAGATCCAAAAAACATTGCCATGATTTATGTCAAAGAATATTCTGCTTGTGTTTTCCTCTAGGAATTTTATAGTATCTGGTCTTACATTTAGGTTGTTAATCCATTTTGAGTATATTTTTATATATGGTGTTAGAGAATGTTCTAATTTCATTTTTTTACAAGTAGCTGTCCGGTTTTCCCAGCACCACTTATTGAAGAGACTGTCTTTTCTCCATTGTATATTCTTGCCTCCTTTGTTGTAGATTAATTGACCATAAGTGCGTGGGTTTATTTCTGGGCTCTCTATTCTGTTCCATTGATCTATGTGTCTATTTTTGTGCCAGTACCATACTGTCTTGATTACCGTAATTTTGTAGTACAGTCTGAAGCCAGGGAGTGTGATTCCTCCAACTCCATTCTTTCTTAAGATTGTTTTGGCTGTTCGGGGTCTTTTGTGTTTCCATACAAATTTTAAAACTTTTTGTTCTAGTTCTGTGAGAAGTCCCATTGGTAATTTGATAGGGATGTCATGGACTCCGTAGATTGCCTTGGGTATTACCATTATTTTAACAATGTTGATTGCTCAAATCCAAGAAAATGGTATATCTTTCCATCTGTTTGTATACTGACTGATTTTTAAAAGGATATAAAAATCATATACACAACTTAAAGTCCATCTGTCAACCCAACACAAAGTAAGAGATAATACCACCCTTCCTTCTTTACACATAGTCAAAGGTAGTCAACCTTGGGACTTTTCATCCTTCAGGATAAAATCCACACTCTAGCATGGCCCATGTGGTGCATCATGATGGTCCCAGTCCTCCCTCACCAGACTCCTCTCTTCGCTTCCCCTCCGTGGTGCCCTTAGAACCATCACCTGACTGGCTCCCCCAGCACTCTTGCCTCTCTCTCCTCTGTAGTTTTGAACATGCACTCCTTTGCCTGGAACAATCTGCCTTCCATTCTCCCTCCTGGCTTTGAAGAACTCTTTTGAGTCTCAGCTCAGGTGTTACCTTCTTTCTTTCTTTTCTGATCCTTTCCCTCTAGGTTAGCTGCCGTCTTCTGGGTCCTCAATATCCTGGCACAGATTCTGCCATGACCCCTGTCACCCTACCGGTCTCTTTACATTGTGAGTTCTTGGGGCTCATAAATCATTTGTCTCCCCACCTGGCTCAGTCCTGACTCATAAAATGCTTGTGACCGAATCACAGACCTTGAGAGAGAACCTCAGCTATCTTCCTTCGTGTAGACTGCAGGACTGCCTTCTCCAGAGGTTAAATCGAGTGTCTGATGAAAGGGCTACTGCAAATGCCAGCCTCCTCTGTGTTGAGGGGGAGATGGTGAAGACCACCTGGAGCAGAGACAAAAGATGAGTACTCTCCTGGGCAGAGGGGCCAAGCTTTACCAACAAGGCGTGTGGTAGCAAGATGCCGCAGTGGCTGACGAGGATCCGGCCATCCCATCCCACCCCTCCTCAGACTGAAGTGCGCTGGGGTTCTGACACGGTTGTTTGGAGGGGCCCTGAGGAAGGAGATTCTGTACTTGCTGCTAGGTAGGTGCTTGATCGATTACCAAACACAGAAGAGAACTCTTGAGTTGATGGGGAGTTCACGGTGACTGCACAATGGTGAGGAGCCCATTAGCCTGCCAGGTGCCCCTTGCAGTTCTGATGCTCTAATGGAGCATCTTTCTCTGACTCCCAAAGGGCTCCAGGTGAGGTCTGGCTAAACAAGACGCAGTTCGTGGGTGTCAGAGGAAGCGCACTAGCTATTTCGTTTTGCTTTGCTTTAATGTTGTGGTACTAATGAGAAGCCTAGAGTCTAGAAGGGAGGGTTTTCACAGATGTGGGGTGAACTAGACTCTGTGGAGCTGCTTCCCCACCCCACCCCACCCTGAGTTGGGCTCCTAGACTCCGTCACCTTTATTCACCATTCGCTGCCCCCGACACATGGCTGTGGGCCTGTCTGAACCCTCCTGTGCCTTTGCGCTGCGCATCAGCGTTGCTGCTTTAGTTTTACAGCTGCACAGTCATGCCCCCCCCCCATACGGTATCCCTAGATCAGTACTTTCTGTAAGTCATTTAATGGGGAATCCCCAGAAACAGGGCTTCTCAGTGTTTTTCAACCCACATCCCCTACTGCTTTTTCTCACTCTCCCTTTTGCACAGGCCCGCCAGCCAAGTAGTAAATATAACGATTAACCCTGTCCTTCCCTCACACCCCCGACCTCCCTGAGGATTCCAACATCTGCCCCACAGTCCTCCAGGAGGACTGACTTCCTCCAGCTGACAATGTGACATTCACTACTTTAAATAAATATTCCCATTCTCCTGGCTCCCTCATTCCCCTGGGCCGAGGCAGTGGCACCTCAGAGATCACCACGTGATCCTGTGGCAGATAAAGAGGACTTGGGGATTTCTGGTGCCTCTGGTGAGGCTGGTATGTGTGACACTTCTCAGTGAAGCTTGCTATCTGTGAAAGTTTTCAAAGGAAAAGGGAACAGGAAAGGATGGTTCTGCCCTTGTGTCTAACAGGGTAAATAGGAAAGGTTCTCTCCACCCCCACCCACCCCCACCCACCCCCACCCATTTCCCCCAGCAGTGAGAATGGAGGAAATTCTCTTCTAGAACTGCCTCATCGTAAACTCCTCCAGGCCAGGGACCGTGTGTCCTCCTCAGGCTGTGTAAATGCTCCCAAGGGCCTCCAGCTGGCTGTGCCCACAGTGGGGGTCCAACTGGGATTAACTGCTGCTGGTGTGAGCACCGGATGCCTCACCATCTGGTCACTGTGCCCAGCACTGTCTTCTTCTGCTCTCGTGTGTGTTTGTGCGTGTGTGCGTGTGTGCGTGCGTGCGTGTGTGTGTGTGTGTGTGTGTGTGTGTGTGTTGGGGAGGGGGTGGGGATCTATAACCATCTTCCTGGTTTCCACGATCCTTGGCTGAAGCATTGTAGAAAAACTTACAGACCCCGGAGGGGAGGCAACGACCTGTCCAGCACCCAGGGAGTTTAGTGTTTTCTGCTGCAGGTGCAGCCCAGACTCCACCAGAAAAAAAAAATGGCCTTTTGGAGTCTCAGTCTGATGGAGGTCCCCTTTCTTTCCTGCCTCAAGTCATCTGCCTCTTCCCAGGAGAACCCCTCCTCGTCCCGGGGACTCTGACTCCTCCCCACCCAGCTCACCCACACTGCCAGATTTTGTCTCCTGTGGAACCCCCAGCACCCCAGGGAAGCTCTTCAGCAGTCTTCCTTTTTGCTTCCTCACATTTTCCACAGTCTTACTCAGTAAATTATACCTTGGCCTACATTGCCGTTTCCAGGTCAATGCTTACCCTAATCGACTCTGACTTTTAAACCATGAATTGTGGTTTTATGGTGAAAACTTTCCAATATACACAAGTATAGAGATAGAAGTTCCACGAACAGCCATGTGACCATGACCAACCTCAACAATGATCAATTTATGGCCAATCTTGATTCATCTCTACCCCCAATTCCCTCCCTCCACTGGATTATTTTACAGCAACTCCAAGATATCTTATCATTTCATCCATAAATAATTCAATATTTATCCCTAAGGGATAGGATTGTTTTAAAAAATACAGCCATCATACCAAGTAACACCTAAATATCACCAAATTTCCAGTTGCTACCTGGTTGTCTCATCAATGTCTTTTTTGTTTGATTTGAGTCAAGATACAGATAAAACTCACACATGTAGTATTTGGTTTGTATGCCTTTTTAAGTCTTTCTAAATCTGTAACGATAGTTCCTCATCTTTTCTTTATTCCCACCATTTACTTGTTGAAAACCTCTAGGTCACTTGTCCAGGAGAGTCTCCCCCCACCCTGGACTTTGGTGTTTGCTACCCAGTGGTGTGTTTAACATGGTTCTATTAGCAGGGAGTTAAATCTAGAGGTTCAGGTAAGATCGTCTGAGCAAGACTATCTCATTGACAGGGCTTCATATTGATCACACCAGGAGACACAGAATGGCTGTCTCTTGTTTGACCTGATTGACCAGTGGGTTCACGTGCTGCTGGCCTGAATGATCTACTAGCAATTAACCACACTACCACTCTCGGCAGTGATTTCCAACCCGGGGTTGGGGGGGGGGGGTCCACAGATCCCTTTAAGAATCTGGAACTTCTTCCTAAGAAACAAACCCAGCAGGTACGCCCAGATACAGAATTCCAGGTAGTGTCAGAGGCCCTCGGACCGCGGATTCAGCCTGCACTCCACAAGCTTATGTGCGGCTTTGACCTTGTACAGAAATTTGTGACCCTGACCTTCCCCTCTAACTCAAAAGACTTTACCTTTCACATTAGTGGTTCTGTCTTTTGTTCCCTGCTTCCTCGGGTCCATTGCTCTTCGGCTGCACTCGACTCTAACTACTTCCTGTCCTTGTCACAACAGAGACATCATTCATTATCACCTGAAATTATTCCTTTGCCAAGAATCCAAACTCAGCTTCCCTGTAACCGCCAATTCCTTTACCTTTCCCTCTTTTATTCCCCTTCTACCTAGCAAAGCTTATTTCGGTCCACATCATTTGTTATTCTTTTGACCTTTCTCAGATCATTGGTCCAGCCCGACTCATTACAGAGCCCCATGTCTATAATGGGGCATCTCAGGCTTGCTTCCCTTCATTTTCGAATCTTGATGCCTTGATGTCCTCCACGTGCCACTCTGTGGGGCTCACTCTCATGTCTGCCCTCTCTGCTTTTCCTTCCAAGGTGCTGAGAGTGGCTGGATAAGGTTACCAAACAATGTTGGCAGGGTCCTTACAAATTTAGACTGTTACTAAACTGGTTTCTCAGTGCAGTTCATGCACTTTTTAAAAAAAAAGTTTTTATTTATTTAATATTTCAGTTGAGGGGGGTACGTAATAAGTTTGCACATCTGTTTATTTAATGGAGGTACTGGGGATTGAACCCAGGACCTTGTGCATGCTAGGCACGTACTCTACCACTGAGCTATACCCTCTCCCATCATTCATGGACTTTCATCCATCTTTTCCTAATTCCCTATTCCTTTGCTACTCAAGGTGTCCACAGACTGGCACCACCAGCATCACCTACCAACTTATAAGAAATGCAAGGTCTAAGGCCTGTCCCTGGAATTACTATATCAGAGTATACATTTTTCACAATATTCCCCAGTGAAGCTTGTTCACATTAAAGATCAAGAAAGCACTGTCCTGTCTGTTCCCCACCATAGTTGTTTCAAATTGTTCTCACAATATGTAACTTAATTTTTGATTCCCCGTGGATGACTGTAACAGAGTTCAACCAGGAAAACAGAAAACAGGAGGATTTCAAACGGAAAGAATTCATTATAGAAAACCGGTTACACAAGTGATAGAAGAGCCAGGAAGCCAAACGGATTGAAATACCCCAGAGGTTAACCACATGGCAGATGCCATGGCCCCGTAGGCTGCAGGGACCAGGGAAGAGGTGACATGACTGGGGCCTGTGGGCCACACTTACCTGGCAGGGGACGGAGCTTCAGAGACGACACGGCTACCGAGACAAAAAGTGAATTACCTTGTTTTCTCCCATCTTCTCACCTTCTACTCTGCCCGCAGAGGCCTCACATTAAACCCAGCCAGAAATCAGCTGACAAGGGAGCCAGGGGGGTTGGGGAGGGCAGAAAAGGCATCTGGGGGCAAACAGGTCAGACACGGGCACCGTGACCTCCCCTCCTCCACCTGGACTTCCTTCCTCATGACGTCAAAACACGCCTTTAGCCATTTTCCCTTCCTTCTGTCCAATCTCGGAGAAAGATGTCCTTTGTGTTTTTCTAAGAGAGCCGGAACTGGTATAAAATGTAATTCAAAGGCTTACAAAACACAGAATCCATAGGGAAGACCCTCCCAGCGTTAAATGTCTCTAGGACACGAAGGAACTATCTTTTGGACTCAGGTGGCAATGGTACTTCTGACATTAAGCTGTGGGCTGTGGGGAAACTCCGCTGAAGCCGTCTAGGAAAAAAGCCTCCTGCTATGGAACAGGTGCCAGTGCCTGTCTTGATTTGTAGACATCATGCTAAGACTCCCATGCTAACTAAATACGGTCAAGCTACTTCTATTAGACAAGTCACCGGCATTTAGACTTAGTTAAAGTCTAACTGATTTAATGAATTGCACTGATTAAAATTAAAATCAAGAACGACCTTTCTAAAAAAAAAAAAAAAAAAAGATCTTTCTCCGAGTGCTTCCTCATTGCTGTCTCTCTTCTATAGACAGGGAAATTGAGGCTCATGATATCAAAGCCTGAAACCGTCTCCTCCTTTACAGTGAGGAATCATAAGGAGCAAGGAGATAATCTCACCAGAGAACTGATTCCTGCCAGCCTTTCACTGAATTGATTTTTTTGACTTGAGAGGACTCAGCTGAGAGAAAACCACACACCTGCAGGAGCAACATGCAGAGAGCGAGTCTGCACCTGCCATTCCAAGCTTTAAAAAGGGGCGTGGAGCTGACCAACCTACTTGGAGCTCAGACTGGACTCTTTGCTGTGTGAGGACCTTGTTGGTATCAGAGTCCCCAGTGCACCCCCAGAGCCCAGCCCTGGCACATTGTAGAAACCCAATGTTTGCCAAATAAATAAAATAACTCAAGAGTCAGCAGATCTTAGTCCCCAAGTACTGACTGCCACTTTCAGTGCTTCATAGGAGCGCTCTGAGTCTCGGTCCCACCATCTGTAAAATGGGTACAATAATACCAGTGCCCCCCCTCCCCAGTTACTTCACAGTATTATTAAGATCAGGTAAGATCATAGTGAGTTTGTTATAGTAAGCAAAGACATTGTTTTTATGATGTTCTACATTAAAAAAAAAAACTCACACCCGCGCCTACGTACACATTTATTAAGATGCAGCCAAGTGAAATGTGTTGGCTCCTCCTCCCGGGTGCAGTCGTCTTTACTGGTGTGTAACAATGCCTAAGGGCTGGATGAACTACATAATCAAAATCAAATGCCAGCTTTTTACAGCCTTGGTCAAAACAGTGCCACCCAAAACACCATTTTAAACTCCAAGAAATCGGCAGACATTTCATTTATTTGCCTTTGACTGTTGTTGACATACACACTTTAATTTTAATGCTCATTGCAGATCTACATTTACAAAAAAAAGGGCTCTTATCCTAATTTAGCAGGAAGTAGAGCTATCGGTGTACAGGACAACACGGTATCAAAATACAGCTGCTTTGCATCCATATTTGTCTAAATCAGAAACATGCTGCCACTCACAGCGGCTCTAATAACACGTGCGCAGAAGCAATACCGAGGAGGCTTGGCAGGCAGCGTGGGTTTCCTCCCAGCATCTCCAGTTTACTCTGGGTCCTTTTCCTCATCTGAAAAATGGGGGACTGACTTCTTTGCAACCACGTTATCCAGTCTCTGTCCTTGTAGATATGGATTGACACTCTGAAAAAAATACATGGTTTGGTGTCAACCCTGAACATCAGATACAGACATCTCACAGAAGAGGCCAACAAGGATTGTTTTTGGCCCACAGGGTTAACAATAAGTAACAGTGGTACCTGCCACCTGCCAAATGATTACTCCAGGGCACTCATCAATACCTCAGCGGCCAGAGAAACACTGACTGGCAGAGGTGTCTGTGTCTTTTGCACAACTGTAGATTTCCTTCTCAGATGTAATATGCGCCCCCCCCCCTTTTAGCATAAAGATTTGGAGTGAACCAGCTAATAAACTCTCACCATTAACTTAGATACAAAGCCCCGCCTGAAAGAGTATTATCAGTCTATGGTGTTACTTAGGGGGAGAGCAAATACGAAATGCTTTAAATCATTTTATGAGAAGAATGTTGGAAAGAAGATGACCGAGTAGGGCCAAATGGGAATTAGTGTCTACAGACTGGTCACAGATCACCTCTTGCTGCAACTGATTCTTCCAAAGCAGTATTCTATTTATTTTCTTATTTACTTTTGAGATTCTCTTTCTATGCCTCAGCTTCCTCGTCTTTTTTGTTGATGGTGGTGGTGGTGGAGGTACTGGGGATTGAACCCAGGACCTCATGAATGCTAAGCACAAGCTTTACCACTGAGCTGTGCCCTCCTCGCCCCCCTCAAAGCAGTATTCTACTAAAGAGGAGTATCCTACTTTTCAGGGGCTTTAGCAATCATTTCTATGTTCCCTCAGCCAAACTCAAAAGCTGAAGAAAAGAGAAAAGTTATACACAGAGCTCCTTCATTTTTGACTCGGGACTCCATCATCTGAAATGCCTTTCCTCTGTTAATATTCTGAACGAATCAAGCCTTTGCCATTCCTTCTCTAATACATATCTATTTTTTGAGGTTTGGCTTTGAACTAGTAATTGGAGCTTTACAACCTAGTATTTAGCAAGCAGGAAAAGACTCTGAAGTTTTGGAACATATTTGTTTATGGAAGTTGCCTTCCGGTAACTGAGTAAGAATACAAGAGAGAAGCTGTAGTTACAAATGTAACTGCAGCTGTAGTCGCAGCGGTCCCCGGCACCCCTGGTCTCCAGAGGTGAATGGAGGCATTTCGCAGGGGTCTCTCTTGCCCATGGGACACTGCCACGACTTGCAAAGGGTGAGCAGACATCCTCCAAAAGAGGCGGCCTGGGAACCTGAGTTCAGTATTTGTAAATGTCCTTCCACATTCTGCCAGGTAAAAGCATGAAGGATGAAAGGCCCAACTCATCCTGCAAAAATGCACCACAAACAAGCTGAGAATTACAAAGTATGCAAAGTCCTCAATGATCTGAAAAGTGAATGTCATCAAAGAACAGCACTTTGCTGGGAAGCATCTGTAAAATATTTTAAATAACTGAAATACTTTTTATATCAGTGACTGTCGACTAGAATGGCCTGGCTTACCCCAGGGAACCGTATCAGAATCCCTGGCTAGGCGGAGCAAGTGTGGACTGAAAAAGTGTATTCAGTATTATAAATATTTTGATTTTTTTTTGGAATATTTATTCTGAAAATTCTAATATGTTAAAAAAGATAAGAGATCTTCATGTTTATCAAATATGGGAATAAAGGGTGGATAAACTCTTTAAGATAAACTGTAGATCTCAAATATTAACAAGATACATCTTACGAGTTAAAAAGTTTGCAAAGTCATTTAAAAGGTGAATTGACCTTTTACTCTTGGAGCAACTAGGAATTCAACTGGATTTGAACAAGTGTAGAGAGTTCTAACCACGTGGGGCCCCAGCTGTAACTTTGGGGAGAACCCCTCCCAGTAAGGGACCCTCATGAGAGCACAGCCTTCTGCTCAGACCCAGAACAGGCCCAGTGCTCGAGGGGGAAGGGAAGTAAATTAATGAGGAAGTGAAAGGAGAAATCACCTGAACTTTTTTGATAAATAGCTAAGAGTACTGAATCCTATACGTAAGAACAATGATACTTGGTTTTAATTATCCTCTGAAGAACTGAAGGCACTAATATACGTATCTCGTCCCTTGGGTGACAGGCTGGCTAGGTTCCACAGAGAACTTTATTCCCATTTCACAACTGGCAGGACCACTGGGGTCAGATCCCTCCTTTGGAGGACCTCTGGAAACCCATGGCAGATGCTGACCTTCACTGGAGAAAGCCTGGGTTTTTCACAAAAGCAAGCCTATAATTTCTTTCTATTCATGCGGGCACTCGAGGGGGTGATTTAAGTCTTCCATCAAGATGGGAACATCATCTGAGGCCTGATGACAGGGGAGGCAAGTTCTGTTTCTCTATCAGTCCTGAGAGGCCCATGGTTTATGACATGGGCACAGATCTTTGCAGATGCCCGAGAATAGGAAGAACTTGATAGCTCTGGGTCAAAGTGACCCTTATTTTCATAAACTCTAAGCCTTTCCTATGTGGAGGAAGTGGAGGCCAAAGTAAAATCCTTTATAACATGTGTCCTAGCCAGAATCCTGAGTTCTGGTCATCACTGGTCTCATGGAAGAATGGCCTAAATCATGACCCACAGGCATTAACCAAGTCAGGGCAGAAGGAAGCAGGGACAATGAAAGCTTCTTGCTAAGTTGCTCATTTTGGTATGGTCATTGGTCTTATTTGGAAAACGCCATTGTTGTGCCATGGGGAGACATTGAAGCCATCCTATGGGTAAATTATGTGTATTCTGAGCTCCTCGAACAGAAATTTCTTGATGTTTTCTCAAGACCATATCACACCCTTCGGACCTTTCCTGCCACCATCTGCCACTGAAAACTGTAATCACCCAATAAAACCCCCTAATAGCCACATTCATTCTCTGAAGAAGATCTGTTTCCAAAGCAAATTTTTGCTTCTTGAATAGAAAACTGGCCATGGGTCCTCTGTATTGTGTCAGACAGCACAGGGGCCTGGAACTTTCTGTCTCAGGGGCCCGAGGAGTGAATGCTGGTTCCAGAAAATCCACACCTCTTAAAGCCTTCCCTGCCTGCACTTGGCAAAACTATTCAGAAGGGCTATTATGACCACTGTCCAGATTCCCAAATTTTCCCAGGATCCAGGCACTTGCTGTTCTAAATAAACAGCCTTGGGTATACAATTTGGTTTGTGTATTTTAATGAAAATGGTTACTATCTGGCAGCACTTTGCTATTGTAATAGCAGAACTTTAACTTTTTCCTCCATCTGATCAGAAAAAAATAGCAGGTGGCCAGGCACTTCCGTCAGTAAGTTCTCTGGGGATGAGGGGTGCCATGGATCGCTGTAACTGCAGCTACAGTTACATTTGTAACTATGGCTTCTCTCTTCTATCTTAGTTCAAGGCATCAACAGATTAGAAGAAGCTACACTGACCACTTGTTCAGTCTCAGCACCATAAAATGCATTGGAGTCTCAAAGCAGATTTGATACCAGCCTTTACAAGAAGCAACCCTGTTGGGGTAAAAGGCGCAGCACCCAACCAAGGTCCAGACCACCTTGGGCAGCCCTGAGATGGTTAAAACTAAGCCTATAGGAAACTCACCAGTCAGCAAACAAATACAATGGATCTAGTGGAGTGTTCCATCAATCTGGTTAGGCCAAGGAGAAAGGTATGTAGAAGGAATGAGTTTGTTCGTCTCTTCTTTTGCCTCCACATTCCTTCAAAGTTATTGCCTGGAGCAGACAGTTCAGCACTTCCTGGTTCCTGTGTTGGGTTTTTATGTAATTGATGCCGATGTGGGAGCAGTTTTCCCCAGTGGCCTACAGACCCTTTGAGGACAGACATCCCCACATATGCTCCCCGCTTCCCACCCCACGGGAGGGATGCAACAAGCATTTTGTGAGTGCAGTGGAGGCAGTGAAATCATCACAAAACCTGGCATTCCACCAAAAAGAATGTGCTAAAGTTTGGGGGAAACCATGGCAAAAACCAAGGGCAGACTTTCTAGGCACAGCCCTTGTCACGCGGGACAAATTTTTCGGCCCTCCCAGGACTGCCTGTGAAAAGATTCTGCTCCTTTCCAACAGCCAAGGGTAACCGCCGGCCACCTGCTCCACTCAGAAAGCTCCCAGCATCCCAACAGCCAGCCCCGCCAGCCAGGCATTACCCTCCGCTTGCGCCTCTGTCCTCCCTTCATCTTCTCATAAAGGAGTTTCTTGTTCTGGAGCGGGGAGAAAGGAAAACACAAATGCAGAAATATGAATCACATTCGGTCACCGTTTATTTTATACTTGCTGCGTCCCCCTGGATATTTGCATACGCATATTTTGGAAACAAAACTAGATGAAAGGAGTGGCGTGTCAGAGAGACCACAAGAGAAAAGCCAGTGGTTACGCAGCTTTAAATAAAGTTCTTGACGATGCCCCGAGGCACTGCAGTGTCATCGACAATCATGTAAACAAGAAAATACGACGCTGTAATACACAAGGGGCACCGGAGGCCCATCTCCTCACTTTGAACAGCCTTTGCTCCAAACAAACAATTTCATCTTATTTCACTTTTGTATGGAGCTTCCTTTTTATGAGCTGTACACATAAACTGTTCTTCGGAGCAGTGTCTATTAGCAACAATCCTCAATGTAAATCAACGAGACATTCCGACTTCTGCAAACCTTTCTCTTGTGGCTTCAGTCAGTGCCCCCAGTCAAGACAATCGGAAAACCATTTGGTCTATAACGTTGTTAATAGAGTGAACCTTTTAAAAACTGCCAAAAAAACTTCTTGGCAGAAGGAAAATTATGTTGAGGTGGCGGGGAATGGGTTCTGTTACCACAGTTTGTATAAGCATTTCCACATACTGCTGAATTTCAAACACAGTGGATTTAATGGGCTCTAGAATATCAGATTCATGCCGAATAAATTTCCCTTCTATTGGGATTATAAAAGGCAGAACACTTAACTTGAAGACAAAAAGGGAGAAGGGGAGTTAGGGGTTTACATGGACTGTTTCTTTATTTTATTTTTTTAATCAGAGGGAGATAATGTATAAAAGAGGTGAGTCATCCTACTCTAAATAAAATACCCTGACATCGATTAAAAAAAAAAAGGAGATGACAGAGTCCTGGTAAGAAACAAGTTTATACAACACTTGTATCTTCTGAGCTGCCTGGATATCAAGTGCTTTTTCATGGTAGATTTGGAAATGAATGACAAATGCCAAGAATGAGCTTCATAGTTTTCACGTTCATTAAAATCTACTCCACCCACCATTTACCATGTGTACTTCTTGCCTAACCTCAACTATGCACAGAGGCCATGCCAGGGCGTCAAGGAGCCTCCACGGCCCAAAAGGCCGGTCCTGGCCACAGCCTCCATCTCATGCTCGCTTGGGGAGCTGGTCAGTTTAATGTCAGAAGGGAGAAAAGGCGGATGTGCGGATCATTCACCGAGGAAGGACGAGACTGCTGGGAGGCTCATTCCTGTCGTCTGTAGTTGCCTTCCTGCGGATGAACAATTCCTGATGCTCAGAGAATGTCCTGGGAGTTGATGCCAGAGCTGGGGGAGTGGGGTGGGAGACAGGGGGTGGGGAAAGAGGCTTCTCTGTGTGCATCATCAGGATGAGCTGCCTGAGCAGGAGGGAGTGCATAGGGGCCCGAGAGCTGGTACCAAGGGGCGGAACAGCCCATCAGCCACGGCAGAGGTCCACTGTGCCACCAGTGGGGTAAAAGCAGTAGCACTTTATTCTCCTTTCGAAGGTCATGGGGCAGGTTATACCCCTAAGAGCCTTCATTCAAAAAGAAATGCAGCCCTACTGACAATAATCAAGACACGGAAACAACCTAAATGCCCATTGACAGATGACTGGATAAAGATGTTGTGTATATATATGCAATGGAATACTACTCAGTCATAAAAAAGAATGAAACAATGCCATTTGCATCAACATGGATGGACCTGGAGATCATCTTACTAAGTGAAGTAAGCCAGAAAGAGAAAGAAAAATACCATAAGATATCATTTATATGTGGAATCTAAAAAAATGACACAATGAACTTATTTACAAAACAGAGACTCACAGACATAGAAAACAAATTTATGGTCACCAGTATAGCACAGGGAAATATGTTCAATACCTTGTAATAGCCTATAATGAAAAAGAATATGAAAAGGAATATATATATATTTATATATATATTATATATATATATTATATATATATATAAAACTGAATCACTATGCTGTACACCAGAAATTAATACAATGTTGTAAACTGACTATACTTCAATTTAAAAAAAAAAGAAATGGAAAGGTCAGGCAAGGCTTCCTCGAAAAGATGGTCCCTGTGTTTCCCTAAGAGCACAGGTTAGGACTGGCAGAATGCCCTCCTACCCCTGCCTGACAGTGGCTGGGCATACCCACTAGCCCTGCTGTTGTGTGGATTTAAAGGCAGAGATTGGCAGGTCTAGTGTGAGTAAGAGAAGTAGACAAAATGAATGAAGAGAAACCAGCCCGTCTTCTGACACCCATTCCTCGTAGATGGGGTGGGGAGGGGGCGTGGTGAGCCTGTTTTCCATGTGAGTAGCAGATCTGAGTTCATAAAGAGGGCTTTCCATTGTGCCATCAAGAATTTGGACAACTGCCCAGATCCTGGTTTCAAACTGCATTCCTAAATGGAACCAGGGAGTCTTCTTGGAGAAATGTCTGATTCCAGGACTTGAGCAGCGAAACTACATGGAGGAATTTGGGATATCTAATTGGGTAGAAAGTCAGGAAGTACTCGAAAAAAAAAAAATGATGAGATACGTTGAAAGGAAAGAAAAGCCAGCTTGCAGAGACTCCTGCTGAATAAATCTAGGAGAGTCTGAACAGCAAAATAATAGGAATCAATGAATCCATACTGATAATAAATGAATTTTAAAATAAATAAATAAATTGGAGAGTAGGGGAAAACTCTTTCTTAGAACAGAATGCCAACCAATAAATATCAAAAGAGTAATAGAGTTTTAAAAACATCACCATTCACAACTACCCTAGTTGTAACAGATTCTGGTGAGGATCATCAATGGATACTGAAACTGTTCATTGAAAGTTTAACGGGGACAGAATATTTATACAGTCTTGAAGTCTCTCCCCACAGAGTAATTATTAATTTCAAAGGGAAAAACAGCAATTTTACACTGGAGAAACCTGGCAGGCACCACTATGACCAAGTCACCACCAACCCTGGGACAAACTGACATCTTGTGCCTCCCAAGGTGAGACACCAAGAACATACCAGAAAGGCATAGCTCATGTCTAGTCACATGGAAACGTGAGACAAACCCAAACCAAAGAGCATTCAACTCTTCAGACACGTTGAGGGTGTGAAAGACAAAGAGAGGTGGAGGGTGCCCTGTCCCAGTTCTCTCAAGACTCAGGCTCAAGCTCAGGTTCAGCGGCTTCTGGCTCAGGAAGAGCCTACAGTCACCCAACTTGCTGATGAAAAGATGTGAGAGGCACTTGGAAAGGAGAAACAACTGCTTTTTGAGACAGCTTTTTCAGAAGTGAGTAACACTCGGCAGTTAATGCGTGAGGGAGAGGGTGATGGACATCTGTGGTAGCCGGCCTTGGGTTATGGCCACTCCATGGAGACAGACATTGGTGCTAGATAGGACTGGACAGACCACTGAACAGGACACCCTGTGAGTGATGACCTATGAAAAGATGAAGCATTTCTCCGGGTTTCTCAGAACTCCTGGAGTCAAATGATCTGGTTCAAATCCTAGCTCTGCCGATCATCAGCTCTGCGGTGTTGGGCAGGCTGTTCGCACCCTCTAAGCATGTATTTTCTCATCTGTAAAATGAGCATGATCAGAAGGGCAGACAGAATGAAGTAGTTCATGTGAAGTATTTAGCATAGTGTCTGGCACACAGTGTGTGCTCAACGTATATGACTATTTACTGCCTCGTTACAAAATACAATGACTGTTATTATTCATCTTTGTATTCCCATCACCTAACACAGGGCCTGGAAGGCATGTGATGTGCATTTCATAAATGTGTCTTGATGCATTAACAAAGAGAGAGAAATGCAGGAAATCGGACAGACACTGATATTTATAATATGTGAATCACTGCTCGAGACCCAGCTGAGCTCCAGGGAATGTCAAAGACAGGGAAACATTACTAGTAAATAAGGAATCAAGGTCTCATGTGCAGTCCTCTTGTGAAAGAAAATTCCTTGGTTAACTTTAAGGATGCTTGAGCTTACGACAAGCTTGAGACCATCATTCTTTATAAACACTAAGGAAGGCTTGGGGACCCCAGCCCAGAAAAGCAAGACACTCAGTTCACACTTGCCTGTGAAGAACAAGCAAACTATGTTTGGCTGCTAGGTGGTAATAATAAAATAAATGAAGGAAACTTAAGTTTAAACAAACACATCATTACAGATGATGAAAGGTGTGTAAACATTGTCCCTAGTCATCGATCTGTAATAGTCCTAACTTCTAGGCTTTAGTTCTGATGTAGGCAAAGAATTGGGGTGACCAAGAGAAAACAAATCAATATTTAGAGACAGAAGCAAAGAGAATGAGAGATGGTGGTTGGCCTCTGCCAGGAGTGCTGGGAGGGAGTGGAACCTGATGAGAGAAATCTGTAAAGGTTTTCAAGAAGAGGCAAGGAAAGTTGGCAAGAGAGAAGCTTCCATCTCTCCCACATCCTCAGTTGGGCTCTCTGCCCTCAGACTGTTCTCCATCTCCTCCTTGCTTCCTTTTACTCATTTCCAGCCCGTCAGTCATGCGAGGCACCTTCTCACCTTAGACTTCAGTGCTGCCCTTTCTAGTGCCTTTGACGTCCTCAATGGATATTGTACAATTGGCCATGTGAGTCCTCAGTCCTGGGTCTTCCTCCACTCTTCTCTTCCATCTTCCCCAGGAATTGTACCTGGTACTCCTGGTAGAACTAGATCTTGAAGCTAAATAGTGCTAATGTTGAGTTCATTTTCTTTTTATGCAGTTCATCTCAGCCACAAGATGGTACGCTCACTGAAGACCAGTACCATGTCTTGATGACTACTGTACATGGACCACCTAGCACTGTGCCTGGAACGAAGCAGGCTCCATCCTGTCCCTTGCTGCTGTTTGGCAATACTTTTGCTCATTTCTCATGGATTCCTTCAGTGCTCCACTCTGGTCTTCTACTTTTTCCTACCCTCTCTCTGCTCCCTTCTTTCCCTTCTACCTCCCTCTCTTCTTCCTTTCTTTTTTGTAAAAAATTTTCTCAGAGGAAAAGTTCATACCTTCTATTTCACATAAACCTGACTGCCCCTTTTTCCCTCCTCACTATGTTTATACCATATACCAATTCCAGTCAGTTCCCCAGTCCCCTTTGAAATGTCTTGGATTCTCATGTTGGAGAGATTCACTTGAATCCACTATGTTCACAGCCTTCATAACTAGAATTACTTCCTTTATTTTTTTTCTTGCCTTTAGTCTCCTCTCTATTTCATTTTTCTATATGCCACCAGAATAACTCTTTTATAGAAGACTTTCATAATTTCAGCCTCCGATTCAAGAACCCATAGATACTCGCCTATGTAATTCAACACACTTAAACTCTACTAGTAGGCTTCAGAATGGCTCTACAAATCCTCCCTAACAGAACTGCTTATGAAAAAGAAGAGAAATAGAAGAATGCATATTGGAGGAAGCAAAATGAACTTAGAGGGTATTGTTGCTTTATTGTTTTAAGACAGGAAACACATGCATGTTGACAGTAGAGGGAAACAACTCAGTGGCTGGATGATGGAAAAGATGATGGAAAAATGACAGTGGTCATTAATGAAGAGGGACGGCTCTCTCTGAAACCACGAAGAAGCAAGGAAGAGAGTTTAGTCTTAAAACCACAATACTCCTAGTCAAGTAGGCAGCAAGGTTGGCTGCCAATAATGAGCTGCGAAGAGACCTGTGGCTTTAGATGGGCTTAGGCAGTTAGAAGCATCTGCTCGTTCCTCACTTACTCACTCCTTCCACAGATGCACTGACCACCTGCATATATGTCAACCAACACTCCTTAATATTTTTCCACTTTTCTCACATGGCTTTGGCTTGATTACATCAGCCAAACCACAGGAAGCTAGATCCATCTCCATTCGATTGTGATCTTGTTCGATTCACTGTTCCAGCCTGTTGGGATCTTCTTGAATCCCAGCTCTGTCATTCAGTGCTATCCCTTCCAGCTTTGTGTCATCCTCTGAGAATCTGATAAGTACATGTTCTACAGTTTTTATTACAAACATTTATAAAAATGTGGAGTGGGCTAGTGCTAAGACATGCCAGATACCATGTGAAAGCTCTCTCCCTCTTGACATGGACTCTTTAACAAGCTCCCTTCTGGTGATGTTCTTCTGCCTAGGCTGTATATCCCTCCACCTCTTGCAATAGGAGATCGTGAACGAGCTCATCAAATACTTTGCCAAAGTCCAAATGCACCATGCTCACTTCATTTCCCTCATCAAGCTGGCAAGTAAATGAATAAAGCTGGCAAGTAAATGAATACAATTAGATTGACAAAACTTGTTTTTAGCAGACCTATGCCAAATGGTCATGATTTCTCTTCCCAAGGGCTTATAAACAATTTCCTTAATGGACAGTTATAGATTCTTGCCTGGTATTGACAGCAAGTTCACTGCTACACATTTTGGAATGTTTCTTCTCTTTTCATAAAACAGAATTGCATGTCTGTTTCTAAGTTTCTGGCATGGTTTTCCCTTATCTCTGTAGAGATCATCTCCCTCAGTCTAGAGATAAAACGTGCAAGTTTTCTTAATATGTTTTTTTTTTTTTTACGAAAAATCATATACTTCCTGTAAGAGCTGCATGAAACACTGGTGAGACTTTAGGATGTGTTATGACATAGCTGTGGAAGCCTCTGGAGACCACAGCCCATGAGACTGGTTCAGGTCACTGACTCCTGGGATGGGTTGGTATATTGCACCCTAGATACTGAGTGTGGTTTGGAATTAAAGTCCCTCTGAACCAGAGATTTCTGGAAAACATCAGCTTCTAAACAATTTTGCTTCTCTCTCCCCACCCACGCTGCTCACCTCTGTCATCAGTACCTTCAGAGTACCAGAGTATAAGACCCATGAGCAATTAAGATGGGACTTACCCACTTGCCCAAGCCTGGATAGTCATGTTCTGGATCAAAAAGGTGCTGGTGTAACTGGAATTCTCGACTGAACTCTGCTGTGTCAGGGGTGTTTTCAAGACATCCATCATCTACTGCAAACAACAGAAGGTTTTTGAGGAACAGCCAAGGCATCTATTGTTATTCTAAGAGTTAATTTATTAAAAACAACTAGACATCCAAAGGTCAGAATCTATTCACATCAGTCACTCTAAGTCACTTTCCCTCTGGGATTTGCTCACCCCAGACTCCCACTCTTCTCCTCTCCATGGCAGAGACTGGTTGGCTGTTCACCAAACCCACTTCCCATTCCCTGTCGGCACACAGCTAATTTCCCAGCCTTGCTTCACAATCAAGTGGAGTCATATGGCTGGGTTTGGGCCAATGGAATGTGGGCAGAAGTGATGTACTCCACTTCCAGGCTGGCCCATAAAAATCTTCTTTACAGACCCCCTTCCCTCCTCCCTGAAACCACCCCCACCCCCACCATATGTTGGTCTATTTGCTACATGTTGCTGACCAGGGCAACTGCGGATGTCAAGTGTAAAGATAAAAGATGACATTCTGGGTCATTGAACCATCCACCCCCACCACACCCTCACCCAGCTCTGGCAGGACTTCACACAAATGAGAAATAAACTTCTATTGTGTTAAGCTACTATTGTTTTTATCTGTTATCACAGTGAGTATTTCCTTAACTAATAGACTTTCATGACACATGACTCACTCTGTTTTCCCTTGAGTGAGCTCTTTAGAAATGATTTTGGCTTCAAGGAGAAAGTACATTATATAAGAGCAATAATTATTAGACAGTACTTGATGTTGTGTGTTGTAGCGGTAACAGGGTAAGCCTCAAGTCAGACAGACCTGAGCTCAGAGTTTAAATCCTAGTTCTTAAGTGATAGATGAGTTTGGTTCCTTGGGGAAGTTAACTTGGTCTCTCTAAGTCCATTTATTCATTCCTGAGATGGAAATAATCAAATCCTTACCTTACAGGGTAACTGTGAGGGACAGAGATGATTATATAAAGAGCACCTGGTACATAATAGGTTTGCTCTATGTTTTAGTTCCATTCCCACCATCTCTCTTTAAATGACAGTTCATACTATCACTGCTCTTTGAAATGAAGGGTGCCTTCCATTCAAACCCAAGGAAGGTTTATCCTTCATGGTTGCTGCTTTTACCTAAGCTCTATCATCACTAGACATGGTGCTCAGAAAATGAGTCATTTTCTTTCTGTCTCTAATGTGCTTTAGACAACAGCTTTAAAGGGGGCGGGGGGGAGGCAGTGGAGGGATTGTGAATTTTGTGCAGGACAAGGAGAATGAGAGAGACTTCCTTTCCAAGCCTTTCCATCAAAGTCAAGGCTACAAGGGGTCTAATACAATCAGCCAGGTAGTCTGGTCTCTCGAGACAGCTCTGACGCCTTCCAGCATCCAGTCTCTCAGCTCTTAGCAGCAGGAAGCTTGTGTGGAAGGCACCAGCATTTGAAACAAATCCCTAATGTGGCTCCAATGGGGCTCCCCACTTCTTACTGGACTCTTTATCTCACTTCTTTATCTACAGCAATTAACATGTAGGAGAGGAATAGCAAAGCCAGAGAGGTCAGGTAGTCTGTATATGGCAGCTTTACAACCTCTTCCTAATTGTTTCTCAAGTACCTCTGAGTGGCCCCCTACCCCGGACTGAGATGCAGGGATAAAACCCTGCTCTGGGAACCCAAGGTGTCTGAAAATGTGCCCTGGAATTCACATCCTATTTCCAAGGATGAGGACAGACTGAGTTCCGGCTGCTGCTCTACGGGGTGAGCCAGCCATGATTCAGAGGCGGGCACGGCTTGGGAGGGGAAGTCAAGGTTCTATTCTTGGATTGCTAGACTGTGCGGTGTCATGATTCTCAGTGAGGCAGATCCCAAGCAATTTCTTACAAATAATGGCTAAATTTAGCAAGTGATTTCCTTTTTAGAATGCAAATTATGGTAGAACAAAAAAGGAGAAGTATGTTAGCTTAATAGAAATGCAGGGAAAGAAATGGCAGATAATCTCATTCTAGAAAGGGTCTGGGAGCTGGGTTTTTATTCAATTCTACCAGCCTGCCCTGATTGCTCTTGTCTCAGAGCATCAAAGTGCTTGACTACACAGATCTACATAGTTCTTTTTTCCAGGATAAGCTAGGACTACATTGAACATTTTTTAAGGCACTGACTACGTCTTCATTTTACACATGAAGAAACTGAGGCTTGGGGAAATAAACTGACATGCTGTGATCAGGACTAGAACTCAAATCTCTCGACCCAAACTCTGGTTTTCTTGACAGCCGTTCTCAAATGTTGGTATGCACTAGAATCACAGGAAAGGCAGGTTAGAATACAGATTCCTGGGCCCTGCTGTCAGAATTTCTGATTCAGTAGGTCTGGAGTAGGGCCTGAAAATCTGCATTTCCAATCAGTTTCCAGGTAACGCTGATGCTGCGGAACTACACATGAAGAACCACTGGACTATATTATAGCTAATCAGTTTACCCAAATCCCCATGGAGACTATTACTCTTCAAACTCTGAACTGGCCTTTCTTCCTGTTGCCAGAGAATAGGTTCTTGCCTCGCACAGGACGGAATTTAAGAGTGAGGCATAGTAAAGTGAAAGCAAGTTTATTCAGGGAGATATACACTCCTTAGACAGAGTGCGATTTGTCTCACTCAGAAGGGAGAGATACACACTCCACAGGCAAGAGGGAGAGAGACCAACAGGTGTGGGGGCGTTTAGTTTAAAGTAAAAATAGACACACACTACACAGAGTGCGGGCTGTCTCAGAAGACAAGAGAGACAGAGACCACGAGGTACAGAGTTGTTGGTTTTTATGGGCTCAGTAATTTCATATGCTAACGAGTGGGACGATTATTCCAACTATTTTGGGGAAGGGGTAGGGATTTCCAGGAATTGGGCCCCTACACTTTTTGACCTTTTACAGTCAGCCTAGGAACGGTCGGTCATGGCACCTGTGGGTGTGCCGTGAGGCTCAAGGTCTACTGGAAGTCGAGTCTTCTGCCATCTTGGTTCTAACCAGTTTGTCCTGTCCTTAATTGCTGTGTCACTCCTTTTAATGGTTGTCCCCTGCCCCCTTCCCTCCTGTCTCATTCCTAGCCATCCAAAGCCCCACAAGCAAGTGAAATGTGGCTGAAGTGACTGGCTCTGTGCAGTGATTCAGATTTCTCTGGGGTCTGGGGCCAGCATCTCCACATCCAACTACTTTAATCGTCCCATCCCAGAATGGGGGCTCTATCCACTATGGAAAACAGAGACCTCACCCTAAATGAAAGAGGATTATTTTCCAGAGAGAGTTCATATTGTGTTTAAGAAAAGCTAAGGGGCCATAACTGCAAGAATTTCCAGAGCAAGGCAGCACATTATGGTGGTTGAACGCATGGTCCTAAGTCAGGTAGACCTGGGTTTGAGTCTCGCATCAGCTACTGGTTTACATGGATAACCTTGGGCAAGTTTCTCTCTAAGCTTCAGTTTCCTTGTATGTAAAGTAGGGATAATAAATATCACTATAATTATTATTATTACTATTATTATTATTATTAGGCTAGGGAAGACTACTCTGGTGCTAGAAGTCAGTACAAGCCCAAGGAGAGAGATGCATTTCTTATTAGTGGCAAAGCTATTTATAATCAGGATGACACTGAATGAGTCCTAACTCTGCGCTATGTGCTGTGCCAAGTGCTTAACATGGATAATTTCATTTAAGTCTCACAACCACCCCCACTTTGCAAATAAGGAAATTGAGGTGCAAGAGGTTCATTAACTTGTTCAAGGTCACATATCTTGACCTTGGGTTTGCATTCAGAGCCACTACTCTTAACCACCAAGGTAAGCTGCTCGAAGCCCAGCATAAGTGGAGCCCACTCACCATTTGCTCTCTTTGGCATTGGGGGTGGGACAGCGGGAGGGAGACAGGAGTAGCCATGAAAGTTTCAACCCCCTTCCTTAACCACATCCCTACCTTACTGGATCCCCTCTCTCTCATGCTACCTCCCAGCCCCCAAAGACAGATTTCAGGATAGATGCTGACTGGTTACGACATAGTTGAAATGTCAATTGTCAAAAGAAGTGAGGGAAACAAATGGGCACGGGTCATCCACAAACTAAACAATAAGTTCCAGAGAAACTACAAATGGGCCGCAATCGTACCACAGAAGAGCTGAAAAAGAGAAAATACTTCTCCCTTTTTATTAAAAGTGGAGCAAGTCAGAAAGGAGCATCAGTCCCAAAGAGGGAGAGAGACAGAAGACTAAGCCTTGGCGAGAGAGTCCTCTGTGGGAGTATCTGAATATTGAACTCACGGAAGGTTCTAGAATCAACTTTCCTTTCCAACCTTCATCCAGGTACACAGGGGCTCATCAGACTAGAAATGGTATTTCTCTGAATATGTGCAGCTGATGTTAAAATTTTAAATTTCTTCCCAAAGCCTCTACCTTCCATGGGAACCCAGGGGCATGCCCATTACCTGTTTTTCCAACAGGACAGGGATTTGGAGGGTCTGGGTAGCCCTGATCTTCACTGAAGTCTTTAGGAATGTTGTCACCGGTCAACTCTGCCACGATGTTTGGGATGTTGCCAAAAGGACCCAAGTGCTGCAGGCCTTCATGAGCTCCACCTGCCAGGGAAGCACAGGTAGTTCATTGCAGTGCAATTACATTCACTTCGACTACTATTTATTCAGGCACACCATACAGGCAAAGCACTGTGCTCCACGCGGTGGAGAGAGAAAAGGAAATCCAACCATTCCTGCCCTCTAGGGGGTTAAGAATTTAGTTGTGGAAACAGACACAGACTGCCCTTCCACACAGGGCACACTGTATCTGTGCTATAACAGACGTGTTACAATGCAGCAGTGGGAGCGGAGTAAAAGGAGAGTTTCATTTGGCTGCCGGGATGGGGAGGGCTTCTTGGACGAGTCGGAGCGTAAGTGGCACTGACACAGATGGGGAGGGCGTTGGAAGCTGGCACGGAGCTTGGGGAAGAGACAAGGAGGCAACGGGCATCCAGGTAAGTGGACAGACTGAATGACCACTTGTTACCAAGAAAAGGGAGATGGAGAAAAAAGTTTCTGTCCTCCTGTTATGCTAGTTTGGCCACTTAAAATTGGGTGTATTTACTTCAATCTTGTCTTCTCCGCACATCTCTTTATATCTAAGTGTTTAGCCGTTTTTCACTTACTTTTAAAGCACGTGGTCGCGTGGCGTCTATTCCCATGTTATAAGTGGCCGTGTAGTCTTCCACCCGGTGGCTCTACCACAACATACTGATCATTCCCCCACTGCGGGCCATTTAGTGTTTCCCAATTTACTCTTAGGCATTTAATTTTTTCCATATTTTGGATTAATCTTCCTCAGGATAGATTCCCAGAAGTCATATTACTGGGGCAAAGGCTATAAATATTTTTATGGCTCATTGTATTATATTGACAAACTGTTTGCCAAAAAGGAGGTACCAATTTATAAAATATCATCAACAAAATCTGAGAATACCATTTTTATAACATCTTTACCAGCATTGGGTTTTATAAAAATAAAGTTTTATGTTTTCTTTGCTAATTTGAAAAATTACTGTTTTATTTTGAATGTCTTTGATGACTAGTTCAGCCAAATATTTTTCCACGTGTTTGTTTCCTAGCTTTAATTTCTTTTCTGTGAGTTGTCTGTTTATGCTCTCGGAATTTTAGTGTTTCTCTTATCAATTTGCATGGACATTTTACATAATAAAGATATCAGTCTTTGGCTGTTACAGTTCCTGCAAACATCTTCCCATGTTGTCTGGCTGAATTCTACTTATTACTGTAATAGTTTCTAATGTAAGTTTTAAATATTTATGTAGTCAGACTTCTTGTCATTACCTTTTGTGATTTCTTCTTGCCTTCTAAACTTACAAAATTGTTGCCCCTTCAAAGCACTATGAACATCTGGATACTTCTTTTAGGTTTTCTATTTATAAAATTAACTCTTTGGTACAGCCACCATGGAAAATAGTGTGGGTGTTCCTCAAAATTTTAAAAACAGAACTACTATCTGACCCAGCAATTCAACTCCCAGCTATTTATCCAAATAAAACAAAAACACTGAAAGATACATGCACCCCAATATTCATTGCAGCATTATTTTAAGTAGCCAGGCCAGGGAAGCAACCTATATGTCCATCAACAGATGAATGGATACAGATGTGGTATGCATATTCAATTGAATCTTACTTAGCCATAAAAAAAGAATGAAATCTTGCCATTTATGACAAGGATGGATATGAAGGGTATTATGCTAGGTGAAATACTGTATGTTTTCGTTTATATATGGAATCTTAAAAAAACAAACAAAACAAACGAACAAATATAACAAAACAGAAACAGACTCACAGAGAACAAACTCATGGTTGCCAGAGGGGAATGGAGGTTGAAGGGAGGGTTTGGTTAAATAGGTGGAGGTTATTAAGAGGTCCAACCTGTAATTACAAAATAAATAACTCACAAAGATGTAATGTACAGCACAGTAAAATATTATAATAAATTTTCTATGGTGAATAATCTATAAAAATATCAAATCACTATGTTGTGCACCTGAATTCACATAATATTGTAAGTCAACTTTACTTCAGTAAAAAAAGAAAAAACTTTACTCTTTAATTCATATGCTATGTGTTTTAGGTCATGTAAAATAATTAACCAATTATCCCATCATCAATTTATTAAGTGATTCTGTCCTTCCCTACTTATTTCATTCGTTCAACAAATATTTAAGTGCCCTACAAATACCAAAGCCTGCTCTGAGCACGAAGGCACAGCAGTGAGTAAGAACAACTGATGTGGCGTAACTTGCTTTACATGTACGTATATATAATGCATGTCAGTTTCTGGACTGTCTTCTCTTGTAGGCTTAACATCCTGTAAAGGTAAGGAACCTGACCTTTCCAGCACCAGAGCAGCTTTTCTTGGAATGAATTCCTACTTATAAACCTTATGGAGACCCAGCTCCCTTAACGCACAATTGCCCTGGACACAGACCTATACACAAAGGGCCACATCAAAATCAAAAGGCGACTTAGAATTAGAACCAAAATCAGCTAAAATAACCATACTTCCACCCTCACAAGAAGGACAGTCTTGCCAATATTACTCAAGTCTAGTTGGGGGAGGCTTCCTTCCCCCCAGATGAGCTGTGCCAAGACGCGCCCTCTGACATTTGCTTTTTTTCTCTCTTTTTTGGTTAAACCAGCTCCCCTTTGGATCGACACATTTTTTTTCTTTGGAAATACTAGTATATTCAGTAGGATCCTGGCTAGATCTTAGTGTCCTGGGAATCATATCGTCTCTTTGAAGTGACTCTGCATCTTTCTGTCTTAATTTATTATGTTTGATTAACGTTTATCCCTAAAAGGATAATTTGTACCTCCTTTAATTCCAAATTCCTCTAGTTTCCAAATATAGATGCCACCAAGTGACTGGGTTATTTTGTTGACATTTATATTTCACTGCTTTGTGATGGGAGCAAGTAGCTTGCAAAATTTCTACATTTGAAAAATAATGGTTATTATTTTTTGTAAGTTTTCCATGTGAATATTTAAAATAAGATGTATTTTATACAACCCATAAACATCTAAATATAGTCAGTTATTCAGCATTCTTAATCGTATTATTTTATATCCTCATTCATATTTTAGCTCTTTAATCTATCATAATTGGATGGCTATTTGTTAAAATCTATTACTACCAATAAGTATCTATCAATCTCTTTGATTTCTTACTGTTTTTGCTTTAGCATTTAGAAGCTATGCTAGTTGGCATGTCCAAGGGTATAAATTCTTCATTTTTAATTGTGTTAATAATTGGCTAAGTAAAAAATTAACTGATATATCACATTTTTATACCTATTTCTTCTATTAGCATTGCCACTCTCATTCCATTGTTTTGTTCGGTAAATCTTTGATTATTCTTTAACTTGTAACCTTTAGATATCTTTCTGATGATTTTTCCACCTCATACTGCCGTGCCAACCTTCAGAGACATTCTAGAAATTCAAATTTGTGATCCCACATTAACCCAAGACCTGCAAAGGGTTAGAGAGACACATCAGTACGCTTGGTAGTGAAATATTTGAAGCTTTGTAGGATCTTGGCATTAGAGCCACCACTGGGCTGGCTAGAAGGCAAGCTTTCTGGTGTGTCAATACATGCCTCAACTTTTGAAAGCACCCTACCCTTAAGTGCCAGGAATTATCCAACTTGGCTTAAGGGAGAATGCATGTCTTAATGCTCCATTAGTAATTAATGAAGGAAGCAAACACAGTTTCCTTTATGGAAGGCCTGCCAAGGCTCTGTTTACCTCTGCGCACCAGTGCCATTAAAATGAATGGAGCACTTGTTAGGGAGCAACAGATGTTTAGCACCAGGCAGATATGTTATAACACAGGCTCTTTTAAAACTACATTTAATGACATCAAATCAAGAAATACTCACTGAGGTAGGAACCATGGGAGATAAACAGAAATTTAAAAAATCCTAGCCTTTGCTCTCCAGGAGCTTGAATTTTACGGGCAAGAAAAGTAATCGTGTATAGAAAATAATTAGAAAGTGACACAGTTGAGTATATAACCAAAGGCTAGTTACCTGGCTCAGCGGAAGGTTTAGATTATGCTGATCTATTGTACCTGAAACCAAGTCAGCCAAACTGTTACGATGCCACAGATGCTACATGGTCCATTTGTCTCAGTCTCAACCAAACATGTATTTTAAAATCATTATCCAGTATTTTAAAAAGTTTGCATTGAGCACGTAGTACACATCATGACCTGGTTGTCATCAGGCCAGTGATGAACCAGGTAAATGCGGGCCCTGCTCTCACAGCTTCCTGTCTATAAGAGAAAAGAAGAAACACATTTAAGATGCAGAGTTGTGACACACTTATAACGTAACTGGGATACAGCGAGATGTCCCAGGTGTGTAGAGAAGAAACAGCTAACCCAGATCTAGGATGTGGAGGACATCCTGCAGGTAGCAACGTGCCAATGATTATGTTCAGTGCTGTAGAAGACACAGATGTAAAAGATGTGGTTCCTGCTCTCTACTTGGTTCTTCATTCTGATTGGTTGTTCAAGTCCAATCCAAAAAAACAGTGGTGCGTGATAAGATACATTCCCTGACAGAACTCATTATGGTATAGGCTAGAAATACTGTAGAATTTCAGGAAAAAGAAACCTTCTGGGAAAACTTCCATGGAAGGGGTGACATTTGAGTTGAATCATGAAAGGTAGGATCCATCCTTATAGGTGACAAAGGAAAAACCACACGTGAAGGCACAGAGGTAGATGTGAGCAATGGACCGTTTGAGTATCACTGATGAGCACTGCTGGGGAAGGGAGAAGCTGGATGGGAGGGGAGCAGGCCAAGGCCAAGCAGAAAAGCATGAATTGTCATAGTAACAAATAGCAACCCAAGCTTTCTGGGCAGGAGAGTGATGTAGTAATTGGAAGTTGTGTAGAACACTAATTTAGCAACAGTTCAAAGCCCTTCTTCTGACCTAGAGGTGTACATCAAAATCACTTGTGGAGTTTTTAAAAATTCCAGTGCCCCCTACTCCATATCCACTGCATCCAAGTATCCTTCTAAAGACTGCAGTACAAAGGCAAACTGGAAGGAAGTTAAGGAGGCCTGTTACAAGGCTACTGCTGAGACTAAAGGGAGAAGCAACAAGGATTGGGGTGAGGGTGGCCGCGACATGAGTAGAGATAAGAGAAATCTCAAACAGTGCACAAGGGAGAGAGGAGTCAAGAGTCCACGAGGTTCCCAAAATCTAGAGGCCTCTTGACTTGGGAAAATGATGTCATTGGTAAAGACAGAATCTAAGCAGTACAATTTTTAAATGACTTCAGGCAATTAACTAAGGCGATCCTGTGAGGATACTGTATTTTCTGTTTCCATCACAGCCACAGCACTCCACAAATGTCTCTAGAATGAAAAGAATATACTTAATTCTTGCCAAGTAAGTTCATTTTATTTATATAAACCTTGCTTTGTATAGAATTGGAACGATACAGCTATTTAGTTTCAAACTCTAGGTATCGGTAGGTTTTCTTTGCATTGTTATGGCAATGAAGTGCCAGTCAGTTGTAATGTTCAGAGGCAATGGAGGGCAGGGGGGTGGGGAGAAGGGGTAGGAGACCTGGGTTCATCTGATCTCGGCCAGGGACTAGTCTCCTAGTCTCCTCTCTGGCCTGCACTGGAGTCCTTAGCAAAAATCTGCCAATCTCAGGGGATTTCTCCAGCATCTTTCAGCTCTTTTCTGCATCCCCAGCTCTACTTTGTGCTGGGATTCTCCCTCCTCTGCATGTCCTTTTAGGCTGGCAATTCTGCTGGGTGGTCAAGCTTGTTGGCTATGTGGTCAAGCTTGTTCGCTATCTGGTCAACCTCAGCTCCATGCTTTGCCACCCATAGACTCTGCAGGTCTCAGCATGGCAGCTTCCAGCAAGGCCCCAGAGGACCACCAGCTGGGATCCAGCACCTCTAACACTCACTTACCCAGAAAGAGGCACTAACTTTTCCAGTTACCAAAAACCCCATTCAGTCTCAAATCCATTTTCCTCCCTTAGTGATTCGGAAGAGCAGCTGCCATTATCTCATAAATGAAAGTATGGAAACTGAATACAACCTACTGACGCCCCAAATTTTACCCAGCTTCAGACAGTCATGGGTTTTTTGTTATAACATTTGAGGTTTTTAGTTGTTTGGTTACAGAGTAAATCTCTGGGGTCACACCTTATCTTGATGTCATTTAACTCTCCTAAACGCAGTGCATAAAAAGAATCCAAGTGAACCGAGGTTTCCAATTATAGTAACATCGCACTTATCTCTTTTCTGGAGGATGTGGTTTTCCACATAGTATCCAGATCATTGAAATCTCCCTGTTAACATTGATATTCATTTATTCAACCATTTTAACGAGGGAAATGTTTCACTATAAATTTTAAGTAAGTACTTTACACAGCAACTTTGGAAATGGCTTTACCTCTTGATAATTTGGCACCATTACTGGAAACATCTGTGACTCCACAGTCTTGAAGCAGTGTGTTCTCAGAGGATTAACATCTATACAGCCATACGACGGTATTATGTGGCCCCAGCTGCAGTGGCTCTTAAAGTTCTTTGTTTCCTCCCTCTTTGTAAGCTATTAATCCTAGTCACCCCCAATCTTTTTTCATAATAAAGCACAGTGCATAAATAAATAAATTGAGAGTGGGCCTGGGCCCTGCCAGTCCTGTCTTCTAATTTGCTTTAACACACCCGTGAATCACACGAGGATCGGGTCAAATGCAGATTCTTCTGATCAACAGGTGGAGGGTTGAACCTGGCTCTGAATTTCTAACAAGCTCCCAGGCGATGCTGACGCCACTGGTACATCAACCACACCTTCGGTAGCAAGGGCTAGAATATGAGAGAGCCAGACTTATTTGAATTACATGCAAAATAAGGTAAAATTAGCTCTGAGAGGGACCTTGGAGGGATGATCTGGGCTCGTGGAGTTTGCGACGTTCAGCATGGCTGCTGGGGGGCTTTTTAAAAGTCACCTGAGGTTTCAGATAAGGGAGCTGCAGCTACAGTTGAGGTCCCTTTATTTAAAGTTATATTCTAATTACAGAGGCACTCCCTTACGTTTCACGAGAAAAGGATCTCTCTCTCCTTCAAACTAATTCTGCAAGGGCAGTCCTTGAAGGTCGCGGTCTCAGTCCTTCCGTCCTCACCGTGTGATACAAGAGCCCCTCCTGGTTGGGGCCCAGGAGGATGCTTTGGTAGAAGTCAAGTTTGGTCAGAATTAAAGAAAGTAAATGGGGGCCTGCACCACTCCCCCATTTTTTGGGTAACATTATGGTTTCAATAGTTTCAACGTACAGATTCTTGTGAACAACGTTTTAGTGAGGTCAGAAGAAAGGGTTACTATTCTTCACTGTGAGCAAGTGAGTCCTCGGAGATCACTACTGGCCTAAAGCCACTCAGCAAGTCGGTGCTATTGGAGACGGGGTCCCAGCACTGTTTCCCGGCACCAGAAGCGCCCCACGGGGCCTCCGACAGCCCACTCAGACCCCTTCCAGTGGTTTCCATCGTCCAAAGATTAGCTGGAGCTCTGAGCAATAGTTGGGAGAAGGGCCTGTCAGGGTAACGGGGGCCTCTCTCCCGTCTTCTAGCTCACGCTGCAGCTCCCAAGTGTCAGTGACCAGGGGCTCGACTTCCATCCGGCTCGAGCCAGACACGAGCAGACTGACTCAGATGGGGCGCCTGCCGCGGGCCTCACCCTGCGGTTCCCTCAGGTCTGAGTGCCAGCCTCACACCAGGAGGTTTAGAGCATCCAGACACAGCCCCTGCCCTGCAGACTCTGCCTCGCAACTTGGTAACACCCTGACAAGCTCGCAGCCAGCGCTCTCACCCGCAGCCCCATGCTGGGGCCGCCTGGGGATCCATGCGACCTGGCAATAAAGGAGAATTGTGGCGGGGCGCCTGGTGCCAAGGAGCCAGTCCCCCCACCATAAAGAGGGAGTTCCGTGAGGAGAGACTGGCAGGGAGTGGGCACGCTCGCCTGAATACCAGCCATTCAGCTGAAGGGCTGGGATCCAGCAGTTTTCACTTATGTTACCACAAACAGCAGATGCTAAAAATACACTGCGGTCTGGGCCCTCATTCCTCCAGCATGTCTCCATACATCATTTATAAAGCGATGACCAGCTTGTCTTTTGTTCACGGTCCGGGAGACTGAAGCCATCAGCTTGGTGATGCCAACGAATGCTGCCCTCCTTTGGCATGTTTCCCTCCAACCCCTGACACAGAGCTGCAGGCTCAGAGGAGGGAGACCCTAAGATAAAGCAGCAAGAAAGTGGAGAGATGGAGAAGGCCCCCGGGGCTGGGCTGAGCATGAGAGGAAAGTGAGGCAGAGGCAGGTGGGGCGCCTGACTTCGGCTCCCGAGGCCCCAGCAGGTGTGGATGGTGTGGGTGGTGGTGAGGCCAGCTGGAACGAGGGGACGGGGAGGGCCTTGCTGAGGAAGGGCCGGCTGCCCCGAGAGTTTGGGTTTTTTTCCGCCACAACTTGAGATTAAAACCTACACTTTTACAAAAAGTATCATCGCTTATCAAAGCTTGGAGGACTACAGGCAGGCCTCGGGGAGGCGGTGGGTTCCACAACCATGCCAATCAGGCAAGTAGCACAAGAAAGCGAGTCACACGAATGTTCTGGTTTCCCAGCGCCTATAAGTGATGTTCCCACTCCGTGGCAGTCTATTAAGTGCGCAATAGTGTTATGTCTAAAAAAACAATGTATATACTTCCATTAAAAAATACTTGCTAAAAAATAGGGGGAGGGTATAGCGCCTGCTTAGCATGAACGAGGGCCTGGGTTCAATCCCTGGCAGCTTCATTAAAAAATAAATAAATAAACCAAGTTACCTCCCCTGCAAACAAACAAACAAACAAACAAACAAAAAACCCCCCAAAAACTTGCTACAAATTGCTAACCATCATCAGAGCCCTCAGTGAATCATACCAGTAAAAGACCATGATTGCAGATTACCGTAACAAATACAATAATAATGAAGAAGTTTGAAAGATTGAGAGAATTCCCCAAGTGTGCCACAGAGACTCGAAGTGAGCAAATGCTGTTGGAAAAATGGCGCAGACTTGTTTGACACAAAGTTGCCACAAACCTTCAATTTGTAAAAACCGCAACATCTGTGAAGCGCAGTAGCACCAGCTACGCCTGTGATCTGTCCCCTTCCCTGCAATCGTGCCTCGGTCCTTCCTCAGCACGGCGTTGAGGCAGCTTCCCGGCAGACGACTGGCTGCACAGGAGCCAAGAAGCCAGCAGCAAGGAGGGAGGGCTGGAGAAAGACGACTTAACCCTTTTTGATGGGAGGAGAAACACCTGAGAGAAATGGCCAACTTCAGGGGTGGGATTTTAAAATTTTGGATGTCTCGTATCTATGTTTCTTCTTCCTTCAAGCCTAATAATTGAAGTGGACTAAAAGGAAGAAATGATAACAATTGAGAGTAATTTCTGTACATGTCCATTCTCCAAACTAACTTGTGCGTGAAGGCCATTTTTGCCTCAATTCCTAAAATTCAAACATAGTTATGAAAAGCAACAATTTTTCATTTACTGAGGACCCACAGACAAGAGAACCTTTTATAGAAAGAACCCTTCTAGCTTCCCTTTGTCTGGGCCCTGAGTTCAAGTCCACATTCTATCACACATTCTGATAATATACCAAACCCTTTGGACATCAATTTCATCCTGATTTGGGGATAATATGCTTATGTAAGGATCAAGCAAGATATTACATGTAAAAGGCATAGCTAAGTGCGTGAACGTTGTAAGCCCACAATAAATGTTAACCACTTTCCTTATCCAGTCAATATTTCCCAACAGCACAATGAACAGAGCCCCCATGAATGATCCCACATAGTTTTCATTCTGATGCCCACAGTTCTGTATTCGGGGCAGTGAGCAACAGGAGCTCAGAAGCAGCTGGACTCTTTATTAACGGCAGTGCCTCCCCATCCACTTAAAACTGCATCATTAAATTAATACTTGAATTCATCCTACTCATTTTTGTTGGGGGGGGCAACTATCCCCCCTCCCATGCCAGGTGGCATAATCTCTTTCTCAAGGACTTGCCATCCAGTTTTAGGGGACAAAACCCGTCCACATGAACAGGAATCTGATGGAAGTGCCAGTCTCGTGGAAGAGACCACGAGTGCTGTGGGGGAGAAGACATACATCCGAGCTCGAGAAAATGAGGCTCTGATCATGAACAACTTGAGATGGATGTCCTCAGCTCTCCTCCTCCCTCGTAACAGAATTTCGCTGAAGCTGTTTAGAATGGTGAGGACTTATGTTGCAATATCCACATTCTCTAAACTCATGACAAGTGACCCCAAAGCACACAGCATTTGGTAATTGAGAAAAACAAAGGAATGATTCTATCTATGCTGAATTGGCTTATTCACTGATTTGCCCCAGGGCAGGGGGCCGGTCCAGGCGGCTTGCTCGAGCTGTCCTAATGCTCTGAGTGCGCGCCTAGTCCCTCAACAGGGACTTCCCCACGGAGCCCGCATCACTGGCAAAGGCACCGCGTGTCGCTGGCATCACCCTATGCCCGCAGAACAGGTCTGAATCGAGTTGCGCCTGCTGGCAGACAAGCAAAAATAAAACTCACTGCTTAGATATTTTGTCTTGAAAGGCATTTGTTTTCATTCCTTCTTTTTCTTCTTCGGCTACCCCCTCATACGAGGATCTAAAAAACTCAGGCTCCTTGGGGACCGAAGGCAACATTATCATCATCTACTCCAAGGCACGCAAACAGCGGAGGCAGAAACTTGGGGTCGGGGCGTACTGCATTTGTAGCTTTCACATCTCCATATGGTCCCAATTTAGGATCACAAGCCGAGCTGTTTATTTTAGAAAAACTTTTTAGTTCACTTTTAAGGTATTTTGCTTAGGCACTGCTTGCTTTTTCAAAAGGAGAAAATGTGTATTTTTTTCCAAAGTGGTGTTTGTTTTGGCTGTTTACTCATTTGCAAAAGTTCAAATCCTATTCTGTGAATTTAACTCCTTTTCCTGCAGCCTCCACAAGCCCCGCCCCTCCCCAACACATACACCCCAAACCCCAAATTAAAGGAAAGTACGTTAATTTGAAAATGAGGCGTTTTTTAGGATAGCCATGAATTTTGTGGGTTTTGAAAAAAAAAAAACAAACCAGTTTTAACAGGTAATTTGCAGTAGCTCTTTCCGTCCCTTCAGATAACTTTACTCGCTGCCTGAAATGAAGTCTCTACTTGGCAATTTGTATGAAGGCCAGGTATGTTTCTGTATGTTTCTGGCCCATTTGGGGTCTTTTAAAACTCTTATTCTCTGATTCTTGCTGAAATTATATGACTAAACTGGGAGGCAGAGTAGAGCTTAAGTTGAGATAGCAACTATTGTTGAAAAAATAATGGGGCATATAAGCAAAATTGTGGTGGAGGCTGGTATTGGGTGAGGATATGGACAAAACTGTAAAAAAACCAAACGGTGAACTTGGACCCTGTAGCAGCTGGTTCCATCTAGAGTCCTGCTGTCTCCAGTTATTCCAAGTCCCCAGCTGCATCTTCCTTTCTGAAGCTTCCCTCACTGATGACCTCCTCTGTCCAGAGCCTGGCCCCTACATCCCTGTTCTCAAAGACGTGACAAGTCCTGTGTGTCCTTCCCAGGGGCGGTGCTCTCTGCTAAAAAGATGCGTACGGATTCACATGTGCTATTCTGCTCCTGTATGATATATTTACACCTTAAAGAATTTCTGGGATAATTATTTTAACTTCAGTTCCTGACTTCACAGGAGCTCCAGGCCCCCTGGTATACCAGGTAGAGAGATGAGCAGGTGATGATGCCAAGTTCTCAGGTCCGGAGAAAGGGCAGTGGCCAATGGCGGTGACAATCCTGGTGGGCAGGCAGAAATCAACCCGAGTAGGACATCAGAGACCATGCCAGAGCCAAGTACATGGCTATGCAGCTCATAATTAGTGATCACGCATCCAAGGAAGTAGCCTCCAACACAAAGGAGAATAAAGGACGTCGGCAGAAGCCTAGGGAACAGGGAAGCAATGAATGGGTGAGCCGACAGGTGACCTTGACACCAAGACGCTGTGATCATGGAGGCAGTCCTCTGGCCCAGACTGAAAGCTCTTTGATAGTTTCTTTCCCACCAGCTTGAGCATTACAGGGGAAGCAGGTCACTGGGAACACACGGCCGAGAAGAAGGTGTGAATTAGGGGGAAGCAGAGGCCACGACGGGGCCACGCAGGATGGGATGGAGACAGGAGGTGGCAAGGCTTGGCAGTCCTGTGCTTGGTGTCTGGAGGCTCCCTTCTGAGGTTCTGCACTGTTCAGGGCAGCAGCACCTTAGCCCAGAAGGTACACGGCACAGGGACGTAATCATTTCACACGGCAGCCCCTCCACTCGTCTGCAGACGATGATGATGGTGATGATGGTGATGATGGTGATTATGATTCAGGGGACTCAATCCGGGTCAGGGAAGGCCTCTGGACCATGACAAAGAACGTTCCCACTTGGCCTTGCCAACTGGTACCTGCGTTATTGATGCTCTATTTCCCTTCCTCCATCCAAAGCCACTGTGAGTGACTAGGCATCTTTTATAAAGAGCTAGCATAAACATTTGTTCTGGACAGTGATCTCCTTACAGGACATTCTTTTCCATTTCTGAGTTTCTAGCAGTTATCACTCTTTCTCTTTCTTTTTTTGTTTTTTTAAATTCCAGCCTTGGGAAGAGTAGGCAGGTGGTGTGTGTGTGTGTGTTGGAGGAAGGAGGGACACTTGGGCGAAATCTTCCGCAAATATTTGGTATATGTTTTCTGGCCTGTAGTTTTCCCATCTCACACAAGTATTCTCAGATTCCTCCTGCATCCATGTAAGCTCTGCCCGGCAACAGTCATTAAGAATAAAACAACATCCTTACACAGTGAGGGTGGGAAGGTACCAGGTTATAGCTGCTGTGGCAAACGACCCTGCTGTTCCTCAGACAGTTACACAGAGCTGTCACACGAACCAGCAATTCCACGTCAAGGTATATACCCGAGAGAAATTAAAACAGACGCCCACACAAAAACTTGTCCTCCTCGTTCATATTCCATCATGTGTAATAGCCAAAAAATGGAAATACACTAAATGTCCATCAGTTAAAATAAAAAGGAGACCACATCAAAACCAACAAAAAGTGCTTAACTACCTATTGAGTGCAAACTAAGGTGCCAGGCCCCATTCCTGGAGCTAGGACTCACAGACACGCTGGCGGTGACACAGAGGTGGCTGTCACAAAGCTGTGTGCAAAGTGGGAGCCACTCCCACCATGGAGAACGGAAAAGGGGCATCTGTTAACAGACACGCAGTAGGTGAAGCACTCCATGCATCACTGAAAGGACAACGCCCACGTTGCTTCTGAACCTTAAAAATGGCAAACGTTCTTACCCACAGATGCTAATGGGAGTGAAGAAAGCATAACTCGAATTCAACAACACATCCAGACTTACATTTTAAAACAGCCTTAAAAAATAATTCAAAGAAATTCTTAAATGGCTTCAACCTCCCTACCAACCAACATTTTAACTAGAACTACTGATGAGAAACAATTAAATATTATAGTCTTTCTTGACTTGCAGTAGTCTATGGTAGCACTGTCCTACAGAAATACAAGGAAAATCATATAGGTAATTTTAAAATTATTATTATTAATTTTTGGTGGAGAAGAGTCATTGATTTTTATTTATTTTTACTTTACTTATTTAATGGAGGTACTGGGGATTGAACCCAGGACCTGGTGCACGCTAAGCCAATGCTCTACCACTGAGCTATACCCTCCCTCCCCCTACTTAAGTAATTTTAAATTGTCTCATAGCCTCATTTCAAAAAGTTAAGAGGAACAGATGAACTTAAATTTAGTAATTTCCTTTATTTACCCAATATATCCAAATCGCTATCACTTCAGCATGTCATCAAGATAAAAAAGTGACTGAGGAGATATTTTGCCTTCTTGGTGGTTTGTTTTTTTGGTACTGCCAAGTCTGATGTGCTCTTTAGAGCACATCACCGTTTCAGCCAGCCACACGTGAAGCCACACCTGGCTGGGGGCCACGTGGACAGCTCAGGTTCGGAGAGGAGGTGGGATGAGGTATGAAAAAGTGGGGACTCTGCAGTGTGATGCTTGCGTTTGAATCTTGGCTCCATCACACCAGCTGTATGACCTCATCTGTAAAATGAGGACACACGCAATGCCAATTTTAAGGGGTTGGTAGGAGGATAAAATAATAAAATTTAAAACAAAATAGATCTTGTAAGGTTTTTTGCAGGGATTCTGGCAAATATTAAGTGTTTGTCATTTTACAACACATGAGCTCTATCCTTAAAAATCTTATGCACAGGGAACCGTATTCAATATCCTGTAATAAACCATAATGGAAAAGAATACAAAAAAGAATATATATGTTATGTATATATAACTGAATCACTTTGCTGTATACCAGAAACTAACAGCATTGTAAATCAACTACACGTCAACAAAAAAAATTTTTCAGTGGAAAAAAAAAAAAAACCCTTATGTAATCCTGGACAACTTATCTTACCTCTCTAAATACTCCTTTCCCCTTTTTTTTTGTAAAACAGGGGTGATAACAATACTTCATTGAGAAGATGAACTGGTATAAACATAACACTTAATAAATGTTCGTTTTTTTTCCCTTTGGGGTTCAGGTGTCAACAAACGGAGAAATAGCCAAAGGGCCAGCAGAGCGGGAACGGAGGTAAATAAGCCTGGATAACTGGCAGACTGGATCGTCACGAGGTAACTGCTGCAGGCCGGCATCCAGATGGTTCCAACCTCCCTCAACGCACGCCGTGCACTTCAGGAGGGCCCACTAGGTGTGCCTCCTTTGTGGTCCCTCCACTAGGAGCTGCGTACCAGCAAGCAGGCTTACTGCCTCCCAGGCCGATGGAGGATGGATCTGCATCTTCCAGGGTACCTCCCTATGCGTGCCCAACTCAACAGGCAGCCATTCAGTGTTTTAAAGCTATAACCATGACTCGATTCTCTCAGTGGTAAGAAGAAGAAAAACAAATAAATTATTTGTTTTACTATATTGCTCAAAATCTGTAATGGTAATGGCCTTGACTGCTTTCCTACTCTGAGCTTTGGTTTTTGATATTTAATGGCTTATACAAGGTTTTGAGAAGGAAAACTTACAAATTTTAATTAAAACCATACCCTAAATATCCTTCTGCTCCTCTGCATATTTGTTTGTTCTTAGGATTGATTTGTTAAGAGTTTTGGAATTACCGGAGCAGAGCTGTTGAGGATGTTTGAAATCCATGATTCAAAACAGGGAGGGTCCCAAGCATGGTGGGATTAGTTATGACACCAGAAGGAACCGGTCATTCCTCAAACCAGGGGCTCGGAACCCTCCACCCTGCACTCCAAGGAGATGTTGTAAACCCTCTCAAGGTTTTAATGCCCCTTCGTGCTTTAATGTTCCAGAAGGCTCATTTCTGAATAACAGTAAAACTGCCATGAAAAGCAAAATGAGCTTCGGATGATAGCAAGGGCTCAGCCATTTTCCCCACCAATGGAAAGGGAAATTTCAGTAATACACGCACAGTATTTTGTTTTACCCAAAAGGGACTTAACGATCTCACAGCTCTGTCTCCCCACTTCTCCACAGGAATTCAATAAAACTGAGTGTAACAATAAAGAATGAAATAAAACAAACACAACAAAAACACCCTCCACTGAACTAGGTCCCCTCCTAACCCCAGATTTCTCTCTAGAGCCATATTATATCTTTCAGAGAGTGGCAGAAACCACTTAAAAAAAAATACAGGAGCTAATGCTGATACAGTCATTTAAACAAACAGAATTGGGTAAAGATATTGTCTTACCAAAATGGAAAGAACATAAATATCCTGAGACTCTACATAGAGATTACTTAGGATACTCATGTTATTCTAATTATTTCAGTGGCATCAGGCATGTTTTAGGAAAAAGTGGCCCTGATGGATAAATGTACTCAAAAAAATTTTTTTTTAATTAAAGTCAAGTCAGTTCGAATGTGTCAATTTCTGGTGCAGAGCACAGTGTTTCAGTCATACATATAGAAACATACATTCATTTTCATAGGTAAAGGTACTTTTAATTCATGTCAAGACACTGACTTGAGATTTTAAGGGGCTTTGGGTGGGGGAGGGGTGCACACACAGAGAAATGTCTTTGAAACCTTGAAAAGTTTTTCAACCCGAAATCCCAAGGGTTTCACTCCTGTTGATGTCCACTCTTCATGTAATAGACAGAGAAGAACGACTATGAGAGGAAGAAGGCTCTCTGAGACCAAATTTGGAGACACAAGTAGAGGCTGGGCTCCCTCAGGCCTCCCTGGCCCAGACCACAGTGGGGAAGGAAGACATCTCAGCACTCATCATTAAGCCTGCGAGCCTCAGCTCCTAAGTGAGACTGTGGCTTCCTCGCCTCTCGCGGTCCCCTTCAGTGTTCTTTATGTGCAGCTGATACCCAAGACGTTTGTTGACGGAATGGCCTCCATTCTGTGAGACGGGAGATGACTAAATAGCTCTCAGCAAGACATGTGTTATTTATACAAATTAAAAAAAAATTCTAGCAGAACACATGGGACTAGAGATCTTGCTCGAACTGCTCCCAGGGTGGATTTATAGGGAGGTGAATGAAGCTTAAGATGCAAAGCTTCTCATTTGCATAGACCGCTTCCAAGGCCCTGGACCTCAGTTTTTGTACTTGTAATTGTGTATTATTTTCCTTAAAGAAGGTTTCCAAATTACATAAACTTCGGGCCTCACAAAGCTTGGATCTGCTCTGGGCTCTTCTTAAAAGTCGTCCACGAATGCCATCTTGGAGTTTTCATCTGTCACTGTTTTAACTCCCGCTTATCCAAAGCAAATCTAAATCCATTAGCTCGGGGACCGTGGACAAATGAGGCCTGGGTTTCCCCACTTATGAAAATGACAGGTGACTGGATATGATTCCTCAGGTCCCAAAAGAGACAGATGTGAAGAGTAAGACACAGTGGCAAAGAGATGGCAGCGAGGGACCTGACCCCTCAGCCCCAGTCCTGCCCGCACAGCTAACAGCTGGTGCGTGACCTTCAGCGAGGAACTTCACCTCTCGGGGCCACGGTTTTCTCTATTGTGAAACGAGGCAGGTGGATGAGATACTCTCTAAAGTCCCATCTCATCCTCTGCTTCCAATACCCTCACGTGCGCGGTGGGCCACACCTCACACCCACTCTCACCAGATGCTCACAAGAGCCCCAGGGAGTGTTCAGTGGGGTATTCTGGCGAGCTTCCGACTTCTAACTGTGCGTTCTTTCTGCTAGACCCCATTGCAGAGATTCGCCAGCCCAACAGTAAAGAAGGCTGATGTCATTGGTTTTGACGGCCTTCAAAAAAATGCACTGTTGTCACGCCGAGTCAAAGAGGACACTCTGACATGAACCAGCCTTGCAGCATGTGGCCGTGGCGGCCATGAGGGTGCAGCTCCCTTCCCACAGGAGGCCCTGGATTTGAAGCTGCAGCTGGTAGAGCGGGTCTGCAGGGAAGGGCCTTTTTTTTCCTCATGCTTCTCTCTATTCAAAACCAGATTTCCTTTTCTCCACTACTTGACTGCCCATTGCTGACAGCTAGACAATCATTAGAATCACCTGGGGCATTGAAAAAAAATTTTTTTCAGCAGCCCCCAGCTCCCCAGAACTACCAAATTTAAATTCCTGGAGAGACTGGGAGCCAGGAATCTTTAATTCTAAAAGCTTCCCAGGTGATTCTGATTAACCACCAAGTCAGACGATCACTGTTCTCCACCCCAACAGGCTTGGAAATGCACCACGCTTCAGATACTCTATCCAGTTACCCTGATGCCTCTTACTACAAAGAGTCAACTGGCATAGTGATGGCTGGGGCACGCAGTAACAGAGAACAGCCTTATCATGGCCGATCATCCACTGCACGGTTCTGTTATCTGCAGTGTCCAGAGCAGACAAATCCAGAGACAGAACATGGATTAGTGGTTGCCAGGGGCTGGGAAAGGGGAGGAGCATGTGAAGGGAGGGGTGAGGGGGCAGACCTGGAGGGGATGACTGAGGGGAAGGGGGTTTCTTTTAGGGGTGATAAAAATGTTCTGAAGTTGACTGTGGTGATATGAATATACCAAAACCCATTAAAGTGTATGCTTTAAACAGGTGAGCCAAATGGTATGTGCACGCGCACACGCATACCATGCCAACTCATGATCACTGGCAGGTTAATTACAAACACCCAACTAGGGGATGGATGTCCTGCGTGTTTGGCACTCAGCCTCCTTATCACCTCACTCACCTGTGACCACTCATCAGTACCGTCACCCTGTGTGCCCGCACCAGAGGTACCAAATCGTCCCTGGCCGATGGCACCACCTGGTGGCCATCACAGGAAATCTCTAACCCGGTCTGCCAAGGACCTCAGGCACAAGCCATTCTCTCCTCTTCTTCCAACTTCAGGGTTCCGTTAATCCTAGTTTAGGTAATCTCCGATTTATACACAGGCATCCCCTTCTGTCTCTTCTCCCAGTCTTTGCCTGTGGTCTTCCTCCATTGCCCCTAAAAAGCTTAAGGAACTTCAGTTGTAAGTCTGCGCTGTGAAAAAGGCAAGTAGTAAAACTTAAAGTGGCTAAACTCAATCAGATCTACTTAAGAACAATGCATCTGATTAGAAAATACTCTGGAGAATGAGAAAAGCAAATAGCTGTATAACAGATGGGAAGAGGGTCAGTTTTGTCAGTGATGAAATAAACACAAATTGAAACAATGAGATGTCATTTTTGCCTGTCAAATTTAAAGATTTTAAAAGGTAATATTCATAGTTAACAAGTGAGACACGAGTCCCACAGACAGGGAGAGAGAGAGCAGCCACGTTAGCCTGACATTTACAGAAATCAGTCTGACAACGGGTAGGAAATGGAGCCTAAAAACAGGCGTGGAACCTGACCCAATTTTTCTCCTCATAGAGATACAAACCCTAGAGAATTTCTCAGGAGCCTACACAAACATTCATGTGCAAATATGTTCACTGAAGCAACGTTTTTGATGGGAACAAATTGGAAAAACTCTAAAAGTCCAACATTTGGGGAATGCTTAACTGAACTGTGGGGTAAACATAACAGAATAGAACGCAGTTACTAAAAATAATTACAGTGATTTTTAAACACAAAAGGCTTCTGCTATCACACTATAAAAATCCAGATGAAAATATTTACAGTATGGTTTTTAAATGTACACATGTACGCACAGGAAGAGATTGGAAAGAAGCGCCCCAAATGTTGAAAGAAGGTATCTGTAGTGGTAAGATTGTAAATAATTTATTTTCCAAATCATCTACAATGGCCTTTATTACTTTTATAGTAAGAAAAATTACTATTAACATAAGTAATCCATACCACCTAAAGAGTCCTTAAAGGTACCTCAACTTTCCTTCTGAATGTGCTGTGGCAGGGAAAACAAAGCCTGCCGTGACGTGATTCTCCTGCAGAGGACATTTACTTCTGGTTGTCACAAGTAGGGGAGTTCTGCCGGCACCTAGAGGGCAGAGGCCAGGGATGCAGCCCCCACAACACAGAATTCTCTGGCTTAGCATCAAGGATGCTGAGAGGGAAAACTCACACGATTTGAATCCAGACCCTTATCCCCCCCTTAGCTGGTCAGTCCTGGCCAACGGCTCACCTGCTGTACACCTCAACTTGCATATATATATTATAAACAGAGTGCTTTCCAACCTTTTAATTAATCTCAATCACCCTCTTCAAACATACTTTTGGAGCCAAGTCAGCTTTGATGTGTTCTCCCCAGACTGTAGATTAATATCAGGTTGATAAGATGATAACATGAATTCTTGGGTCTACTCAAAACTCATGGAGGCAAATGTTCTCAGGCCGGGGGCTAATGTAGGTGAGCAGCTGACACTGTTCTGACACTACCCACTGGGTGCCCCTGGGGTTGAAGGGCTGGGCCTGAGGGGGACACAGGGCACCAAAGGACACCCAGGTGTCATGTGTGTGTCTCTTATCGACCAAAGCGACAGGTGAATGGTTTGGGGCTCATCCATCCATTTGGGTTTTTTGCACTTTCCCCCCTCCACTGAATGATGCAAGCTCTATTTACAAATTTGCCCCTAGAAATTGAAAATGATCTGGAGAGGGCAGAGCTCAAGGCCGAGGATACGTTCCTACTACTTCTACATCAGAACAGCATTGGTCCCACCTGGAGCAGTGGGAGATCCCACTGGTTGCCTCTTAGCAACTCTGCCTAAGTTGGAGCGAGGCAGCTGGTCATCCACGCACTTTCATGGGTGCGGGACCTGAGGGTGAGGGAGGAGAGCTGACTCGTCTGGGAGCAGGGATGGAGGCACTGAAGCAGGCTCCGGAGGCCTGGACAGGCTGTGGAGAGAGCTGCATGGGTACCACACTCTGCTCACAGCCTGGGTCTGGAGAGCTGGGAGCCAGCTGACCACTCCCTGCCCGCAGGCACGTCTTGCCGTCACAGCCCAGACCCCCAGGCACCACAGCTCCGCCTGTAAAAAAAGCCAGAGGCGCTGACCAGGCTCCAGCGTGCTATACACAGACCGAGTTCCATGAGAGCCAAGTGCCAGAAATTCTCTTCACTGACCACACAAGCAAAAAAAAAAAAAAATCCTTCTGATATTAGTACAATGCATCATTTACTGTCAGAAGAACTGCTCTTCCCGCTCCCTCCCAACTTCGGAAACATCTTCAGGCCATAGCACCTGCATTGTTGCCATATTTTTGCACACTCCAGCGACCGAGGACAATTGAGTCTGGACAAACTCAACAAATGGTCCCTCCCATCATCTGCTGAAGGATCAAAAAAAAAAAAAAAAAAAAGCATTCAAGCAAGAGACAGGAGAAGCGACCCACTGGTTCAGTCCAGGGGATGGGCATCTCTGTAGTTCACAGCAAAGGGGCCCCTCCCCGCAGGCCACGGCCATCCCTGCGGCCCAGGGGGAGGGAAACGTTAGTCACCCGGCTCTCATCCAAACGTGCCGGGCTTGTTGACACCGGCTTGCTGAGCTCTCGTACCAGGAAGATGGCATCAGGAAGGTCCCCTGGGCCTCTGGGGGGCAGGCCAGCCTCCTGGACTGTCACCTCAGTCACAATCTGTCTCACGCCAAAAAAAAAAACTTGGACAGGCTGCTGGGGGAGAGGACCAGCAGTGCCAGAGCCTGCTGTGAATCCTTCTGGAAGGGCCTGGCACCAAGGTCATTTCGGGCCCTGGGTAAGTATCGCTCTAGCTTGGTCAGGCCAAATGCCACACAAAAGCTCTCTTCCCACTGCATGCTGGGCCACCACCCACTGGGCCCCCGTGTCCCCTAAAGTGCTGGGAGAGGACAGCATCTGAGCCTCTAAGAGCTTATGATCCAGTGGGTCCACTCACTTGGTTCAAGGAAAAGGTGAGCTGCTAGAGAAAGGAGCCACGACCCAGGTCACCCTGCACGGGCTGGGCACGGCAGGAGGCACGCTCTCTTGTTGACTCTCTCTCTGACATCCCGAGATGCTGAGTGACCGAAGAAACACCCACCTCCACCCCGGAGATGCCAACGGTGCTGGTCCTAATGTGTGGGTATTTGACAGACACAAAAAGAACTGCGCCATCCACGCCCCCAGCCAGGGTCCCCATCCCCACCGCTGCTGCCCTCGAGGGCATCTCCAGATTTGGAGCAGCTTTTATATCTGCAAGGAGAGAGACCTTATGGGACGTTCTGCAGGCAAGGGGACAGGAGGTGGGAGGCAGGCGCTTCCTTGGGGGAGCTTAGGGCCCTGAGTAACATAGGCCACGTAGCCCTGTCTCCAAATGCTCCTAAGGAGAGAAACTTGGTGGCAACCTTTAAAGTGTCTGGCCTTCCCGCCACCTCCCCAACAACCACCCCGCATTCAACACATTCTGGCTAAAAAGTCTATTTCTTCCCACCTCTTCTTGCCCGAACCTGAGTCTTCATGATCCACACAGTCCCTCCTCAAGGAAGCCCAGTTCAAGTGCAAGTTACCGGCAACATCTTTCCTGGGGGCCAGCACCTCCCTCCAGAGCTCCAGTCACAGTGACTGTCTGACCCACATCCTGGGCTCTCGGCTTCTATCCTAGAGTGTTGTAGGTGTGCAACTCAGTTTTTACATCCCTTTCTCTGATCCAGATGTCACATTCCATAAACCAGGATGCTAGTCACGTAGGAGAAACTGGGCCCTACCACCCCTCTGCAGCTCCCTGGGCACCAGTCTGTATCACACCCATTTAACTGACCTGCCTCACTGGAGCGAGCGGTGAGTGAAAACACAGTTCAGCATTTCTAGTCTATCTTGTGTGTTTTCACTCTTACACCTCTGGACGCCTCAAGACAGAAGCCCTGATGGAAGACCCATCCGGGAGTGGAGAAGTGAGGGGTGAGGCAGCCCAACCCTGCCCCGTCCCTGACGCTCTGTAACACTGCTCAGTTCCTCTGGGCAGAGTTCAGCCTCTACTAACAGGTCAAAAGAAGACAACGCCTGGCTCGTCCCCATTTCACAAAGATCCTCTGTAAATAAATTAGATGCGTGTTTGTTGGTTTTAACATGTACCAAGGCCATAGTTCCTGGCATGGAGTAGGCACTCAGTAATTACTTACTGAGTAGATAAAAATGGAAATGTGCAAGGTGCTATTTTTTTTTGTTTTGTTTCTTTTCTTAAATTTTTTTGAAGTGTAGTTGATTTACAATGTTAGTTTCAGATGTATAGCAAAGTGATTCAGTTACACGTATTCATATATTTTTTTCAGATTCTTTTACATTACAAGCAATTGAATATAGTTCCCTGCGCTATACAGTAGGCCCTTGTTGTTTATCTATTTTATATACAGTAACGTGTGTCTGCTAATCCCCGGCCCCTAATTTTGATACGACACGTGATTCAGGGGAAGCGTATTGATCACAGCCAGCCAGACATGCCAGGATGTGGACACGTGCTCCAAGCCATCAGGAACATGCCTTCCAACCCATCCGCACACCATTCTCACACCGATGTCTCTTACGTCCACATGAGTACGCTTTACTCTTGGCGTGCCAGCTAAGTAGTCTTCTTGACTTTCAAAATGCTTCTATGACCCATGTCATGGCCAAACACAAGGAGAAGAAATAGAACAGAGCAGGGTTAGGTGAGGAAAAGTTGCTACTTACTGGTTTTCAGGAAGCATCCATCCTCACTATAGTTAAGTGCTAAGGTCAGCACTGATAGAAAGCAGAGCCCGTCCTAAGACCTGTGGTCAGTTGGGGAGGGGGCGGTTCCTCCAGTTTATCATGCAACTATTGCAGGCAGTTTTCCCAGGCCAAGCCTAGGAGGACCCAGGAAACGGAGAACAGGAGATGACCATAGACATGACCATCTTCCAGCCTGGAAGCCATTTACATCTGTGGTTGGATGAAGGTGGTAATGACCAAGACGATGATGCTTCACATAGGATTAACATTGCCCATTGCCCCAAACACTTTTACATACATTACTTAATTTGACTGCTGTACCAACCCTGTGAGAAGGCCTGGGTAGCTTACCTCCTTTTTCAGATTGGAAAACTGAACTTCATAGAGTTTAAGAGACTTGCTTTGAGCCACAGGGCTGGTCTGAGCCAGGACTAGAACTCCTGGGCTTCAGACCTCGGCGCTCTTCCCGCTACAGCACATGGGGGCCCCCTCCCCCACCCTCCACACCACGTGTCCCTTCTGCTACTCCAATCACACGGCACACCACAGTCCAAAGTCACGCTTAGCTCTAATTGTGGTGCCAAGCTGTGGTCGGCTGAACCCTTCCAGCCTGCTTCAATAGCTTTCTTTATGAACCGTGCTGCCCAAGGTATTTGCACCGATTTGTTCCAAAAGGGCAGTTTGTCAGAAAATTTCCTTTCCGAAGCTTCATGTGCCCGAAACACCATCTGCCCAAATCCGCCTGTGGTTTACCGCGACTCCCGGCATCATTACAGCTTCTCAGCTAAATATCACAGGATTATACAAGTCTGCGGGGATAGAAGACAGCTGGCTGGAGAGACGCAGACAAACCTCACGCAGCTGGCTTGCCAACTAACTCGAAAAGCGCAGGCCGTGTGACTGTGGGCAACTTCACACTTTAAAAAAAAACGTTATAAAGGTTGTATCAAATGAGACAGGGTTCAGGAAAGTATTTTCGCAAACCATAAAACCGTTACCACCATTCCATTCCCCACATAAGTGTGATCCGCTTTGTCAGTTACCGTGGGAATCGTGTGCTGTTGTGACTCAGCACTGCTGCTCGGGCCACACCCTTTCTCCAGATGTCAAGTCTCGGGTGACATGGAACAAGGTCCCAGCTTGGACCTGCTCTGGGCTTCAGCTAGGACAGCACGTCTGGGAGGACACCTGCCAGAAGCCTATTTGCACAAGGAACTGAGAAACCTCCTGGGGAAAAGCTCGAACTGAAGGGAGGAGGGGGTCTGACTGGCCGACCCTGAGGGCAGTTTATCACTCTCCATGAGCACAGATGAAAGCAAACTGGGAGTGCATGAGAGTTACTTTTGAGTGCACCATGACATCACTAAAGTGAACGCTGTAATGTTACAACAGGGCTTTCGGTTTTGTAAAAACATAAGCATGAATTATACCAATTTCAGGGATGAGTTGCGTATTTATAAAATATCATGTGCATCTCAAGAATATGGAACTGCTGTTTGAGGACTAGCTATTGCTGCATAATTTTATTCTATTGTCCCAAATCCTTGTGGAGAGAGAGGTTTAATGAGATTTGAAACGTGCAAGCTGTCTAAATAAGATGCACTCAAATAAAGTATAATTAAGGTAAAAAAGGAAAGAGAGATAGAAAGAGACAGAGACACAGAGATTTATCTTAAGGAACTGACTCATGCAGTTGTGGGTGGGGGCTGGAAAGTCTGAAATCGGCAGGGCTGACCAGCAGGCTGGAGGCCGAAGGAAGAGTTGATGTGATTTTGACCCTGGAGGTAGAGTTCCTTCCTCTCCAGGGGGACCTCAGTCTTTTCTCTTCAGTAAAGCCTTCAACTGATTGGGTAAGTCTCACCCACATTATGGAGAGTGGTGTACTTTACTCAGTCTGCTGATTTAAATGTTAATCACACTTAAAAAAAAAACCTTCACAGCAACATCTAGACTGCTGGGCACTATAGCCCAGCCAAGGTGACACACATAAGTGACCAGAGTAGATGATCAACACAGTGATAGTTGCCACCAAGCCCTGATTTTCTAAGGAAAATGATCACAATCCACAAAGACAGTATTGTGTTATTGAACACTGTCATAGATTCTGGATCTCAGACCGTCTTCCTGCGCAGTGCCATCCCTTCCTTGACTGAGGCCAGGAGGGCAGGTATCTTTGCCACATTTTACAGACGTGCAACAAGAAGGTCACAGGAGTGACTCTCCGAGGGACGCAGCTAGCATCGGAGAGTGGTTCAGAGCCTGCGCTAGACCCTGGAGCACCCTTCTTCTGTTTTGTTCTGTCTAACACGGCATGTTGCTTCTCGGGCTAGTCGACTAATGGCGTGGTTGCGGACAGGCTTGATCTTGGACCAGACTGGGAAACGGGGCGTCTTTAGGGATGGTCTTTGCTCCTGGGCTCACTGTTGCTCTTTCTTTGAATGTGCTGTTCTATACAGACTGCCCGTGAATCGGCATTTACGATGAGGTGCTACTTGCCCTCCTCACTAGACCGTAAGGTCTGCAGGAGCAGACAGCGCCTGCCCTGCTTTCTGTACCTGCAGGGCCTCCAGGGGACCAGGCACATAATGACGCTCACCACATATCTGCTGAAGTAACCTCACTGTGTTTGCTGTTTGGGAACAGTGGCCTCTGACATGCCAGCAGGTGAAAACCAGTGTTATTTCAGTCAAGAGCATTCAGCCTGTATTACACCTGTCAGTATGGCTTGAGCTTTTTAAACCCAAATAATCCAAAATTCACTGGCTTTTCCTCCCACCTACTCACTCAGGACCTCATCTCCCGGAAAGTGCTCTAAATCCATGCATGATCCTGAACGCAGTGAACTGGCCCCCCACCGTGGGGCACTTACTCATTCACCCCTTTTTCCTCCCCTCGTCCCTTCAGCTGGGCACCACTTTGTCCTCCAGCCTCTGGCCACAGAGCCCTTCCAGCCGCAGCAGGTCTGTTGTAAAGTCCTGGGCGGTGAGGGCTGAGGGAGACCCCTCAGTGTACCGTATGCCCCTAAACCCCAGGGGTTTAGGAAAACACATCTTTCCATTTCATTTCTCATTGTACCCAACGACCCCTCCATCTTGCAGGATTCACACGAGAGGCTGGACAGGGAGGCAAACCTAACTAAGCACTGGGCATCACAGGAACTAAAAAGCACCCCCTCCTTCCTGCCACTGACCATGAAGGCAGGACTCCTCCCTGCCTCCAGGCCGGCCAGCCAGGCCCCTCCTCCCTTCAGTTTGAGCTTTTCCCCAGGAGGTCTCTCAGTTCCTCGTGCAAATAGGCTTCTGGCAGGTGTCCTCCCAGACGTGCTGTCCCAGCTGAAGCCCAGAGCAGGTCCAAGCTGGGACCTTGTTCCCTGCCACCTCTTTGATTATTATTATTAGCCACCATAATAAATGTATACACACATCCCGTTTTGTATGTGTCAGCTGATGTGTACACACACACACACACACACGCACACCCTTTAGGCTCCATGGAACCAGATGTGTGTATATACATATTCACATGTCAGAGAGACAGAGTCATATTTATTTATAAATAAATCATAAATTTGTATATGTATGTGTATATATATCGATATCTATGTAACAATACACACATATAAATAATTTGTCCTGTTTCTCTGACTAACACGTCTGGTTCTACTGATTCCATGAAAACACAGCGAGGCTCAGCCTCACGCAGGCTCCGGTCTGCATGGAAGTGAGCCCCTCACAACTGTCCGCGGATCAGACACCCACTGGGCGCAGCTATTAGCAGTTGTTACACAGCAAACTTAATTTTTGTAAATTGTGCTGGTTTTGTGTGGACCTCTTTGCCATTATGAGACACTATTTTTTTAAGGGACGAACTGAGTCTCACATGATTCAAAATTCACGTAATTTGAGAACAGTCCTTACCAACAGCCTATTTCTGCTGGTCAGTGGAAACGCAGGAAGCACTGTTTGCAATGACTAAGTGTCCTATTTTGAAATTGTGATTTCTCGACAAATTGCTACTTTGGGGGGATTCACATGACTTCACATTTTGTGTATTCAGTGAGAATGAAATCATTTCTTTCTTACACTGCTGCAAAGTCACAGAAAATGTGCACACAATCTTCTCAACAGATCTTTAAGACTATTTCCCATTTCTGTTCTTGATTTCTGCCTCACTGTAGCTTTTATTACTATTAAGCAAAAAAAGAAAATAGACAAAGATGACATTCTCTAGATCGTTTGACCTTGGACTCTACAAGAGATCTGAGAGTTGTATAACGTAAATATAAAAAGTTTCTAATACAATTAGTAAACGACTAGTAGTTCAATTATATTCATAAAAAGTTAAAACTAGTCTTGCTGAAATTTTAAAACATCAAAAAAAAAAATATAGGTGGGTGGGTGGGAGGTATAGCTCTGTGGCAGAGCACATGCTTGGCATGCACGCGGTCCTGGGTTCAGTCCTCAGTGCCTCCATTAAGGAAAAAACCAAAAATACAGGTGAGGTGTATGCGACATATACAAAGGAGCAGATTTGGGAGGCTGACTGCAGGGCATTCTGACTTCTGAGCAAGTGGCTCAAAATAGCACAAAGTGCCTGCAAATACTGAGGCCAAAATCTCAGAACTTCACTGCATCCCAACATAGCTCTGACTTTTCTCTTTCTTTCCAGCGGAGGAAAGACCTAACCCCCGGCCTCCACATGCTCCGGGCCCACCCCCTCCCACCTCCTCAGGACTGTCGACCCCTAGTCCTCTGCTCTTCAGCCCACGTCTTCAGCTCTCCCTCATCGCAGTTCTTGCCAGTTCGCACGTAAGCAAGTTTAAATCTGTCAGACGACAACTGAAACAAAAGCCTTCCTCATCTCTCCATCATCCCCAAACCTGCATCTTCCCACATTGGTACTCAGTCTTCTCTCCACTATGTGACATCCTGGAACAGGTTTTTGCATCGTGTCCTCTTTCCTGTCTCCTGCATGTGGTTTCTGCCCCCACTACTCCACAGAACCCGTTCTGCCCAGAGCCCCCAGGAACTTCCGTGTTGCTACGCTCATGAACACTTTATACCCAACGGTCCTTATTTCACAAGGCCTCTCTGCTGACTTTACAAAGCAGACCACTGACCCTTCTTGAAACACTTTCCTTGCTCACACTGCACCCTTCTGGTTCTCCTTAATACACGATCTTTCTTAGTTTCTACGGCAGCGTCTTCTATCTGGTCCCGTGGACTGAGTTCCAGGCCTTTTCTCAGGGGCTCTGCCTTCTTGCTTGATGCTCACCCAGGGTAACCTCATCCATTTCTGTAGCATCAGCCACCAAGAATACAGGGGTGACTCCCAAATCCCTTCCTTCACCCAGGCATCGCTCCCCTGTCATGTACATCTAAGTGCCTTCTAGACACCTGCACCTGGATGCCCCAGGGCGACTTAAACATGGAGGGAAAACAGATCATCGTTTTCATCTCCTTATCCTCCCCCACCCTCTGCAAAACCTCCACATCCCCCTTTTGCTTTTCAATATCTTACCACTATCTGTGCAATTGCCAAAAACACTAAACTGGGAGTCATCCAGGGAAATTTTAAGAATTTGGGATTAGGGTGGGCTCAATGGAACCCCAAAGGACATGGGCCAAACTGGAGGCCCTGGTTCACTCAAAGACAGCCCTCAAACCCATCGCTCTCACTCCTCTCCCAGGATGATAGCCTAGAAACAGATTTTAGTCAGGATACCTGGATCAAGAGTTAGCCCCACTCCTTCCTCCATCAGCAGAGAGAGGCCAGCCAGAAACTTCAGGACGCCCAGGTCAGGTTGTTCAGTGTTTAAGGCTCAGCCCTCCAACCTTCAAATGGGAAGCAACTGTTGCCACCCTGTGGCAAAGTGGAGGCACTGCAGCTCCTTCATGAGGCCTAAGGCTGGCTAGAGGTTCATTCAAACAGGCCTCATCTTACAAAGACTCCTCCACTTGATATTTGTTAGGAAAATAATCTTGGTTCTCCTTATTTTAAAATAAAAAATTTGATGTCAAAAATTCAGTGTTGTGAAAAAGAATTTTGATATTTTTATGTTTGGCAATATTGGTTTAATTATTATTAATTATTTGGAACCATCACATGCCAATATTTATAAATTTGTCAGTGTCAGAGAAAGGCAAATATCAATGATATCACTTATATGTGGAATCTAAAAAGACGATAGAAATGAACTTATTTACAAAACAGAAATAGACTCACAGCCATAGAAAACAAACTTATGGTTACCAGAGGGGGAAGGGGTGGGGAGGGATAGATCAGGAGTTTGGGATTAGCAGATACAAACTGCTATACACAGAATAAATGAACAACAAGGTCCTACTGTAGAGCACAGGGAACTATATTCAATAACTTGTAATAACCTATAGTGGAAAAGAATATGAAAAAGAATATATATATATATATAACTGAATCATTGTGTTATACACCAGAAATTAACACAACATTGTAAATCAACTATACTTCACTAAAAATAAAAACTAAAAACATAATAAATTTAAAAATGTACAGAGCAAAGTAACCCCCAATCTTCTTTGGGTATTTTGGGCAAATGCTTCCTCCCCGGGACCACTTAGAGAAGGTCAACCGGGAGGCTGGCTTAACGACCTCCAGCTTAACCACTTCATTTATCACATACTTTACTTATTTGCTTATTTAATGACTCTACCTCCCCGGCCCTACCAGTCTTTGAGGTTCATGAGGTTCATCTCCTCAGTACCTAAAACAGTGCCTGGCACTCACAGAATACTTGCTGATTTGACAAGTGGGTGGCGAGAACAGCAGACGACGATGGACCAGGAGAGAACGGGAGGCGCGGAGGCACATCAGCCTGTGTGAAAAAGACTCTGTGAAAGAAAAATGGGCCTTAACTAGAAGGGATATGGGATCAAAGAAAGGAATTTTTTTTTTTTGGTGGGATGTATGACCTCAGTGACTTAGTGGTCATTTACACTGATACTATATCCTATATTAAAAGGCTAGTTTGTAATCCTATGTTTGAGAGCTAATACACCTCTTCAATAATGAGATTAATCTAAGGATTATGTAAGTAATCAGAGCAGACACAATAAGAGAAAACTGTTTCTATGTGCCAATGAATAGCCCTGCATGCAAGGAACTCAGAGTCCAGTAATTGTCACCTACAGTGACATGGATAACTCATTTAGAAATGATTTCAAGGTCGTGTAGTCGAGTATGCTAAAGCTTTGCTTTTGTTTCTCTGAACCAGAATATACCTGCTTGCAGGTGAGTAAATTTAAATCCTACCCCCAAGCTAAATGGAAGCTTAGAGAAGTTAAGTAATTTGCTCAAGGTCAAAGCACTGATAAATGATGGAGCTGGCACTTAATTCCAGGTATCTTTGGGAAGCATTTATGTTAAATGTGTGTTAAAAGCCACACCAAAATATATGTATTATGTGTATTCTTCCTATGAATATTAAAAAGAAAAACTTTTCTAACTTGGTCTTTCATAATAAAATGCTAAAATAAATGTTGAAGGGGTGTGGACGGTACTCCACAAGTCTGTGAGACGCCTGGGAATTAGCATGACTGAATGTCTGAGCAGAGACAATGCAAATAAATGGACGAGTGGGAACAATCCTACACTCACTTGAATAAGTATTAGATCACCCAATAAATTAAATGCCAAAGTCCAGGACTGGGGAAAATCCAGGCTTTTGTTTCCTTTTCCCCTAAAGTCTTGGACCATTTTCTCTGTTAGCTTGCACTCAAACTTTAATAGGCAGAATTTTAAGACAACCCCCAGGACTCCCACCTACTGGTATAAAGCTCTGCATTCCCACACCCTGCGTAATCCTCTGTCCTTGAGTGTGGGTGGGACCTGTGAGAGCAGTGGGCTATCCCTCCCTGGATAAGTGGCAAAGATAATGGGATAGGCCCCACCATAACTATATTGTATCACAATCAGCTCCCTCGGGCATGTTGTGAGAGGGCCAGTGGCGCACAACCTGAGGGTGACCGCTGAGAGCTGAAAGGGACCCTGGCTGACAGCCTGCAAGAGAAAGGGGACGTTGGTCTCACAGCAGCAAAAACTGAATTCTGCCAACAGCTGAGATGAGTTAGGAAGAGGACTCTGAGCTCCAGCCAAGAATGCATCTCCTGTTAACACTGTGATTTCAGCCTGATGAGACTGAGCAGAGGGCCCAGCTAACCCATACCTGACTCCTGACCAAAGGAAACTGAGATTAAGAAAATGGGTGATGCACCCCAACGTTGATAGCAGCACTAATTACAACAGCCAAGACAGGGAAGCAACCTAAATGTCCACCAGCAGATGCCTGGATAAAGAAGATGTGGTAGATATACACAATGGAAGACTACTCAGTCATAAAAAAGAATAAAATACCATTTGCAGCAATGTGGATGGACCTGGAGATTATCATACTAAGTGAAGTAAGTCAGACAGAGAAGGACAAATACCAAATGATATCACTTATATGTGGAATCTAAAAAAAGTGACACAAATGAACTTATTCATAAAGCAGAAACAGACTCACAAACAGAAAACAAACTTAGGGTTACCAAAGGGGAGAGGGATAAATTAGGAGTTTGAGATTAGCAGATACTAACTACTATATACAAAATAGATAAACAACAAGGACCTACTGTATAGCACAGGGAACTACATTCAATATCTTGTAATAACCTAAAAAGAAAAAGAATTATGAAAAAGAATATCTATGTGTATAACTGAATCACTATGCTGTACACAAGAAACTAACAGAACATTGTAAATCAACTATACTTCAATAAAAAAAAAGGGTATTGTGTTAAGCTGCTAAATGTAACGTGTACTACATAAATTAAATAGTAATAGGAAACAAAAAAACAAGCCAATATTCATCCCTTTCAGACACTGTTAGAGGAGACCCAACATGGCCATGACGTCACATTACCCTAAAAGTAATAATGAAAACAGAGTTTTAAATTCTGAATTGTTCTAATCTGTGCTCTTTCAAACCTCCATGCCTTTTCACTTGCCATCCCTGATGAATTCCTATTCAAACCACAAAACCCAGGTCAAACGTTGCTTCTCCAAAGAAGCATTCCTTACAGCCCTCTCCATCCACTCCCAAGCAGGATAAATTACTCTGTTCTTCACTTCCATGGTGGCAGCTTGCCTATACATCTATCAAAACCCTGGCTGTGATGCACTGTACTAACCTCTCCCCGCTCCCACCCTGAGACTGAGAATTGTGCCTCCATCTCCTGTGTGGGGGCCAGCACAGAGTGAGTGCGGAATGGTCAGATTCAGAGTGAAGAAAATGAGGCTCTGGATAAACACAGGCTTTTAAGGCCCAGGGAGTTGCTGTTTACCAAGCTTCTGGTTATTAATGGAAACCTAGAAAGCCTTCTCCATGACAACAGCTGGGTGACTAAACAAGCACTTACTGCATTAAAAGGACAGCTATTTACTGTCTCCAAAGAGCTGGTCTGAAATGGACACTTTAGGGTGTAAAGTCACAGGTGGCAGCAGGTGCTGGAAAGGACTTAGATTCTTCTCGAAAGGGGTGGCGTGAAGCCCTGTTTGATTTGTTCTGCTTCAGGCCCTGTGCTAGGATTGCATGCTTCTGATTCAGATCATCTGTGTTAACCCATTCCTGAAATCAAATGTCAGCCTCAACAGACAACAATCCCACAGAGTTAGTTTCACTCAATGGCTTAAAACGATGGGTAACAAGAAAGAAATGAAAAGCGTATTCATAGTATTCCCAGGACCCCCAAGGCAGATAGCTGTTTCAGGAAATCACAGACTCAGGCAAAATTATACAACATCAATGCATAGGAAATAGGATTTACTGGGTGTGTGTTTTGATAAAACTCAGAGAAACAATTCACATTTTTTCTTAGGACCCACTCCTGTTGGCAAACACTTGAAAGGCTCTCTTGTGTTTAAACTAAATGAACCAGGCTACTGCTTTAGGGCTCCACCTTGGTAGAGAAGGAGATCATTCAGAATCAAGGGGATACAAACTAAGACTTGGAAACAGGCACCTGTTCCTAAGAGCAGCTCATCACCACCTTATAAGAACTAGATCCAGTGGGGAGGGTATAGCTTAACGGTAGAGTGCACACTTTGCATGCATGAGGTCCTGGGTTCAATCTCCACTACCTTTATTAAAAAAATGAATGGGTAGAAACCATAAGCAAAATAAAATGACAACCTATGGAATGGGAGAAAATATTTGCAAATGATGTGACTGACAAAGGCTTAATTTCCAGGATATATAAATAGCTCATACAATTTAATAACAAAAAACCAAACAACCCAATCCAAAAATGAGCAGAACTAAACAAGCAATTCTCCAGTGAAGACATATGAATGGCCGAATAGGCACATGAAAAAATGCTCAATATCACTAGTTATCAGAGAAATGCAAATCAAAACTACAATGAGGTATCACCTCACACCAGTCAGAATGGCCATCATCAAAAGTCCACAAACGATAAATGCTAGAGAGACTGTGGAGAAAAGGGAACCCTTCTACACTGCTGGTGGAAATGTAGTTTGGTGCAGCCATTATGGAAAACAGAATGGAGATTTCTCAAAAAACTAAAAATAGACTTATATAATCTAGCAATCCCACTCCTGGGTATATATCCAGAGGGAGCTCTAATTTGAAAAGATACATGCACCCCAATGTTCATAGCAGCACTATATACAATAGCCAAGACATGGAAGCAACCTAAATGTCCATTGACAGGTGACTGGATAAAGAAGTTGTGGTATATTTATATAATGGAATACTACTCAGCCATAAAAAAGAATGAAATAATGCCATTTGCAGCAGCATGGGTAGACCTGGAGATTGTCATTCTAAGTGAAGTAAGCCAGAAAGAGAAAGAAAAATACCATATGATAGCACTCATATGTGGAATCTAAAAAAAAGAAAAAAAGAAAAAAAAAAGGACACTATGAATTCATCTGCAAAACAGAAACAGACTCAAAGACATAGTAAACAATCTATGGTTACAGGGGAAAGTGGGTAGGAAGCGGTAAATTTGGGAGTTTGAGATTTGCAAATGTTAGCTACTATATATACATAAATAGATTTTTAAAAAACCAAGTTTCTTCTGTATAGCATGAGAAACTATATTCAGTATCTTGTAATAATCTTTAGTGAAAAAGAATATGAAAATGAATAAATGTCTGTATACACATGACTGAGACATTGCACTGTACAACAGAAATTGACACATTGTAACTGACTGTACTTTAATTAAAAAAAAAAAAAGAATGAATAAACCTACTTACCTCCCCCTCTGGGAAAAAAAACAAGATTCAGATTCTCTCCATAAATAAATCACTAAATAACAAAGTACTACTTTCTAGCAAAAGTATTACAACCATTGCCAGAAACTTAGAAAAATTCAGAGAGGAATGGTTTTGCCACCTTAAAACAATTAAATTAACATGTGTTATATTTTAAAGTATTTTTTAAAAAAGTTTTTGACAGAAACTCTTAATGTCAGTACCTCTTTTGGTTCCTTTTGGGTTTATCTGATGTCATCTCTAAGAATCAAATCAGATCCTTTAGGTCCTATATTTTGAGGATCTTTTACAAATACTAGCTGACCATGGCTTAAAGGCAACCAACTGGGGACACAATTTCCAAAATTTCAGTTTGGGAGAAGACATGGGGTCTGGGTTCTAACCCTTTTTTTTTTTTTTTTAAGAGATAACACTAGATGCTCCTTCATTTACTTAATAAACATAAATGTACCAGACTTTGTGCTAGGTGCTAGGACTACAGCGGTGCATTAGATAGATAAGGCCCTGCTCTCACGGTTCTTACAGTCTCGTGTGTATGTGTGTATGTGTATACGTATATACTGTGCAGTATAAGAAGAAAGGGCAAACAGAGGGAGGAAGTAGAGTTTCCTCAATGTGTATTAATTACTATACTGCTAATGGAAACTTCAAACTGGCAGAACACAGTAAATACCTTCGATGCTCTGTGGGCCCACAAGATTCATGGCCTGGTGGGCTGGATACTCCACCCGTGGCCTCGCAATGCCCAACTGCTCCATCACGCCATGGAGCAGCCTCTGGATATCTGTTTCGGAGACCCGGTCAGGGGTCCTCGGGCTGTAAGCAGATGTTAGAGTCCATCCAAATGTCAGCCAAAACACTAGGCCAGACAGCAGAGTAGAAACCATCCTGGAGACCATTTTTAACCTGCAGAAAAAAAGATCAAACATACATCGACTGGCCACAGTTGGCAATTGTGATGATGCAATAATGCATTCACTCCAAGGACCAACCAGAAAGGGACTGCAATGAAAAATCCTTAAGGCTTTAAGGGTCCACTCTAGCCAGGCAACTGCTGGGGGAAGGTATTAAAGAAACAAAACAGTCCGAGATAGCCAATTCCTTCTGTTCTTGCATTCTCGGGAAGATGAGACTGGACCAGCAGTTCTCACTCATTTTTTACTGCCCTTGCAGCTCCCTGAAAGTTCTGCATCATCCCTAACCCCACCACTTTCTCCCTCTCTTACTAAAACAAACAAGCAAACAACAACAAAAAGCTGCTTCAGTTTTTGAGAAAGGGAGAGGGAGAGTGACATCTTGACTTTTCTAGTCTTGGGGGAGAAAAGGCTCATGGGAAGGAGTGGCAAGACACAAACGGTAAAGCAGCACAGAAACTTAGGAGTGATGGAAGGGAGCATCTTTGCTTAACAAACTTCTAATACATTTGAGATCCTGAGTGGGGTGAAAATGCACACAGCTCAGACCTGTCCTGCCTGCAGTCTGGCAAGGGAGATGAGGGATGCTTGCTCTACCACATGCTAGCAGGGCCATCTTGGGCAAATGCCTCAGCTTCCTTCTCTGCAAAAGGGACTGAGACAGGCATGGGTCTTACAGGGTTACTGTGAGGATAAGTGTCAGAATAACGCCAGGCACGGTGCCCACTAGACTGCCATTATGGTGGCAATATTGCCTTACCACTCTGGAGGTTAGAATTTGGGGGAAATAAGGGTGGTGGGAGAGAAGACAGAACAGGTAGAGAGGGAGAAAACTAGTCTAGGCAGTCAGCCTGTCTTGAATGTTGGCTTCGGTGGAACCAGAAGCCTGCAGAACAAGGGGACAAATACTCTTGCAGCTTCCCTCTGCAGCTGCTAAACCTTAGGGCGGACCCTTTAGGTAGTGGCCATGCAAAACCCTCTTTTGACCATTCTTCTCTGGGGGTGGAAGTGGCGGCGGCGTCCATTTCATTTCTTCCCTGAAACTGAAATATTCATAACCCCTCATTTCTATTTCTGTAAAGGAAAGGATCTTTAAAAAGCCTCTACTAGATATAAAGCCTTGTTCTCCAAACAGCTGAGACAGCAAAGCCTGCAATTCTGACCGAAAAGGCCGGAGGCAGACACCAGCCTCTCAGACCATCTCCATCTTTTCCCGGTCTGCTCTGAATGCAGGATGTCTTTGTTTCATTTACACCCTCAGTCAACACCGTTCTGATTTGATGAGCTACACAATCTCCTTCCTCGGGACTCTTTCCCTCCTATTTAGAGCCGAACCTCGGATTCCTTTGTCTGCCCCCAGCCTCCAGAGCAAGGATTTCAGCAGAACGCCCTCCCCCACTCCCGACTGCAAAGAACCCGTTGTTTGGGGTGAGGGTCAGGAGGTCGAGCCGGCATCGGCGCAGGACTCACCAAGGGGCAGCCGGCGAGGTCTGCCGCTGTCCGGGCCTTAGCGGGGGTCGGGCGGGGAGCGAGGAGATCTGGGTCGCTAGTGCGTCACCTCCCTCCTCATCCTAGCTCCGCCCCGGCCCCTCCTCCAGCAGGTGGAGGCTGCCTGGCCGGGACTCCAGAGAATGCAAGGCAGGTGCTGGTGCCTTATGCCCTGAGCCGCACAGCCTTCCACAGACACATTTCCTGAGACCCTCTTCCTCTATCGACCCCTATGGAAGCAATTAACCTTTTCTTAAGCGATTATCTAAACAATGTGCCAGATCGCCTCGCCCCTTCTGTTCTTTGTCCTCAATAGCACACCTTTTAATGTTGCCCTGAAACTGAAATATTTATAACCCCTCATTTCTATTTCTGTAAAGGAAAGGCTCTTTAAAAGCCTCTCCTAGATATAAAGTCTTGTTCTCCAAAGAGCTGAGAGAGCAACCTTTTTTTTTTTTTTTAAAGTCTTTTAGCTTGAAGAGCAAGAGGCAACAAGGCAAAGACAGGAGAGACAAACGAGTTGAAGCGACCTTAAGAACTTTTAATAATGGCAATGGTCAGGTATATGAGTGCTTTCAGAAGCCTTCCCACTGAGCAAGAAAAATGTGATGTTTAATATAAGATGCTAGAAACTTCTGTTAAAGTGATAAACCAAAACCATGTGAAAACCTCTAGGTCTATTAGTTCTGAATGTTATTTCTAAACTTCCCCACCAACTATCAAGTAAAAGTCCTTTGGCTGGAAGAGAAACCATACTCCCTGCACACTGCCGAAATGTATCCAGGTAGATCCAGAATGTCTTCTGTTTTTTATATAAGATTTTTAGGGCAACTATGAACATCTGAATTTTGTTCAGACACAAGAATTGAAATGTAACACCACACAAGGAATATAGTATCGCAAATTTCTTTCATCAATACTGGGGTGAGTAAAGTACCTGGAGGTCCAAGATCAAGTACCTTAGTGAGGTTAGAATCCAGAACTCTGTACCCTAGTGCTAGTCCCCAAGTCTACTGTCATCGACACTAACTTATACAATGAAGAGGGGACCTGCAGAAGTCATTCGTGAGACACGCAGCCTTTTGGTTTGAAGCCAAGCCTCCTTCCTACCACCTTTTCTTCCACAGATGCTCTTCGGTTTCCAGTTTTTGTTTCAGTGCACGTTAAGTCAACAGGACAAATACTGTCTATTGGTTCAAGGCTCAAAGACCCTGCTGGGGTTTAATATTTATTATTCACACATCCTTTTTTTTTTTTTAATTCTGAACTTTACTTTAATGTTTCACTGTTACCTTCATTTTGTGCTTGGAAAAATGGAGAAGCGATAACAATTTACTGCCTTTCTGTTGAATGGGAATTTGACTCAAATACTCTAAAATGTGGATGCGTCATATGAAATTTGATATTCTAAAAGTGAAACATCTATTTTATGTCCTGGGCTTCATGATTTTCAAAATCCTATATTAAATTTTCAGTGATTTCAGAACATTGCCAAGCAGTCTATTAAGTTCTATGTATAATTGTATTGTTTGTTTATAATAAATTAGCATTAGATCTTTATTATAAGAACAAAGTTTAAATAGTCCTTGGAGTCACTGCACATGTTCAGACACTTCAAACTTCGTTAAATTTGTTTGTATATCATTTGATTAAATATCCCAATGAAATTAGTAACATCTCTATTCTGTATAAGAAGAAATGAAAATAGAGACAGTAAATCAAATCTAAAACTCAACTTTTCTGACTTTCTCCTATTATCACATATTCAGGTTTGCATGTTTATAATCCTTTATTCTGTACTGCAGCTTTCAGCTAAAAAAAAAATGAGTGACCTGTGGGTGTTTTTTTTTTAAATAAATATCTTTCATTATTGATTACTGATTAATCTTATCAGAAAAGCCACTTATTCAGGTGATTTGTACAGTTAATTTATGCCTTCTTACTGAATTAGTCTTCCAATTCAATTTCATCCACCCCCATGGATATAAAAGGACATTGCTGCATTTTTAAAAGTTTAAAAGTGAAGCTTAAGAAATTGCTTTGAACCAGATAACAAATATCTCAGAATTTATATTTTCTAAATCCACTTACTATTAGAAATACCATAAATATCTTTAATGCATACCTAGTCTATATTAAAAACCTGTTTTGATGTCAGATAAACATAATGTTTATATCTACAGATTTTTACAGTCTCTGTATAAGTCAAATACTAAAGGGTCGATTCCTAGGTAATGAATATAGAATCAGGAAACAGCTGTGAAATAAAATCGATGTACTGCTATCAAGTAGAAGTTCGTAAAGCAGACCTCTGATGCCTTTAGATTCCTCGCACGTACACATGCGCTGAGTAGTGGGCCATGCAGTTCCATTCTGCTCCAGCCTCTGAATGTGGCATTCTAACAACTGACCTGCAAAACTATCTTTAGTGGTTGACTCTAAGGCAAATTTCTTCCTTTAAAACTTAGAGAATGCCCTCTTCTGCTCATACTGCTCTTTTCTTAAAGATTTGCTATTTCTAATAATTTAAAATATAAATTTAGATAGATTTTCTTGACAATTTGGGTCAAATTCTAAAAGGTACTTTGAATTTCATTAGAGTCGCAGGCAAGTCATTTTCCAGAAGTCCATTTTTAATGTCTATGCTAAATAAATTAACATTTACAGACAAGACAAAACCATCATACGCTCTTGTAAGAATCCAAGGTAAATGTACAGAGGTGTATCAACTATTTCAAATTCTAAAACCAAGCATCTGCATGAGAATCACCTTGATTAAAATCTTCCAAGCTTAATTACTCCTTCTTAAATAATTTTAAATTCTATATTGGACAAAACAGATACAAACGTATTTGTGCAAATTAACTTTAAAAACATAGTATGGCTTAAAACTCACCAGTTAACTTCTGCAGCATCATACTATATGAGCACACTTGAGTCGTCATTCTGCATTAGTCACCATTCTTAGTTCAAGTGAACACATGGTACACATCTATAGGCAATATAAACCCAATAACATTCCCCCAAAAGGAATAAAGGATTGAGATGCTATTGAAGCAAATTAATTTCTAGGGACTCGGATAAAGACAATAAACATGAATAGAACTCAAGACATAAGATTTGCAGGGCTTATCTCGCCCTTTATGTGTTAGACATTTCTTGGGGAAATGTCATCTGCCTTAGGAGTAACATGAAATAGGCACGACTCATTCCACTCATTCTATCACATGTTAAAAAATAAAATTCATGCAATTTTCAAAAACTAATTTCTCATCATCCCAGTCAACAATTTCTTTAAAAAAGTTGAAGGGTAACCTCTGCTTTGAGATTACAATAAAATTAAAAATAGTTTAAATATTGCCATGATTAAGAAAAACAAAGTCATCATTTATGCAAGCTTAAGAATCCAAGTTGCTTGTGGAGTAAAATTAAAATCTATCACACAACAATCATTCTGAGCTACAAACTAACACGTAGCTTACCTTGCAAGTCACCTCACCAACTACTAATTTTACTTACATTAACGACAAGTATAACATTTACCAATTACAAGTCTACGGGTTTACTTGTTGGCAGTAGTTGAGCTTTTCCAATAGGGTTTTTTGGAGAACCTTTATACCAGACCCTCTCTTTTTCTGACGGCTTTCTAAGGACCCTGTTATTTACGCCAGGAGAAAAGCCCATATCATTACTTACAACAGATTTCAATATATCATGATTTGTCAGATCATCCAAGGGAACCTTAATTTGGCTGTTAGATATCACTTCCTGCTTACAAACTCGGGTAGACCCAAGAGAAGAATTCACAGAGTCTGGGTGCCTCTTCATCTGTAAGACAGCTGTAGAAGTTAATTTTGTAGATTTTGAAAGAGTATCAAGATTTGACTGTTTGCATGATGTAGACTTCTGTTCTCCAGGACCTGATTTGGCAAGTGGAATACAGGAATCTTTCGACGTACTTTCTGTACAAGAGGGAAGAGCACTATCACAGCTCACTGATTTAACCAGAGGAGAAGCAACGTCACCAAGACTTGCTAATTTATGCCTCGTAGGTTGTCCGCCATACTCCAACAAAGAATTAATTCTTCTGACAGACTGACGGACCGGCGTACGCTGAAACTTAAGAGGTGACTTAACTTTTGTCTTACTTGATTCATTTAAAGAAAGCTGGTTAAACCACTGTATGTGGTCTGAAACCTTTCCATGCTCTGTCATTTGCAAGCGTTCAGAAACCGTTCCGTCACATGTTTCCACCAGTGACTGCTGTTTAACGATTCTTACAGGCCTAGGTTTTGACAAGTTTGTTCTGTTATATGCAACCTGCTCTGAGGAAGAGGTGCCAGCCACACCCTCCCTAGTAGGTGCACATTTCAGTAAGTTCTCTTCCATCCTGTTTTCATTCTCCTCGAATTTAGTATTTCGTGTATCCCTTGGGGACTCTTGTTTCTTTATTTGTTCATCACTGGATAGTTCTTGCTTGCTTAACTCACCTTTTGGTATACTCGAATGAATGCCATTTTCTAGTTCTGTCTTCATCTGAGTTGAGGAACATTTTACAGTGGCTCCTCTGTCCCATTTTTGAGTTTGATGTAGGGAGAAGTCTCTTTCTAAAAAGTTGTTTTCATCTTTACTAGTGTGGTGTTCATTTGATTCTATCACAGTCAAATTACTAGTTTCAAATAGATTTTCCTCTGGACTACATTCAATAGAAGACGTTTCATTGAATTTTACTTTCCCCACATTAGTTAATGATGACTGCCTGTGATTTATCAATGCATGAAGATTGCTTCCAGATTCAGAAAATGCCTTCTGAATTTTCACCACAGTCTTTGTGGTCAAGTTATTTTCATCCCCACTAAGAGAGCTACCAGTTACATTGTTATGCTTATTGTGTACATTAGAAGGGGTGAGCTCATATGAGCTAACAGACGATTTTTCAACTATCATATCAGGCTCCAAAGAAGAGTTTGCTACCTCAAGACTTCCATCTATTGGAGAAATTTCATTTCCATCTATTTCTTGAAAACTTGAATTGCTTGGTCCTGTCCAAGACATTCGATGACTTGTTCCAGCTAGTCGCTCTGGAGTTAATAAGTTTTCCTCAGACTTACTAATCTTTTTTGAACCTAAAATAAAGCAGTTCAGTGTTTTTAATCATTTACATTTGACCTAGTTGTGAAATATTATTCAAATACGTGACAAATTAAATACTAAGCATTTAATTCCAATAAATTAAAGATTTGTGTTAAAAGAAATAATTTTATATATAAATATGTCAAACATTTTGATATATACATTTATAAAGATCCTCCAACTGTTCACAGAAAAATACACTGCCAATTCGAATATTTTCACTATCCAAACACAAATTTTCAATTTCTAGAACAGTAGATTACTTAATATATTTTATCATTAAAAAAGCAACTAAAGGTTATATGTCAATTATATCTCAATCAAATGTAAAGTAATGTTAAAAAAAAAAAAACTAGCATAGGCTTTTAGGGTAAAATTCTAACAATATCCTGTATATGTACCTTTCTTTGTTAATCTCTCATCCAAATCTGGGCTAAAAAGCAGACCTGTTTTTACAGATTCAATCCTATTTTTTAAACTTTGTTGATTTGCAAGTCGTCGACCAACATTTTCAGATCTATTGACATCAGGACATGCATTCTGTACAGAAAAAAAGTTGAAAAGTCTTGGTTAAGAAATAATCCTAGTTAATTCAATATATGAAGATAAAGTAAAATTTGGTAGTTATCAAAATCCTCTACAGCTAATTAAAAAAAAATATATATATATATAATTGAGGAACAATTTTATAGCAAACACAACATCCTCGCATGCATGCTGATGAAAAATCTAAGCATTTGACCTGCCTACTAGTTGATATTTTATGATCTAAAATGAAAACAGCTGGAAACCATAAACAAAAGGAAAAGACAAACTATGCACTGAGAAAATATTTGCAAAAGATGTGACTGACAAGGGCTTAATTTCCAAAATAATAGAAACAGCTTATAAAACTCAATAACAAAAAAACAACCCAATCAAAAAATGAGCAGAAGACCTAAATAGACATTTCTCAAAAAAAGACACACAGATGGCCAACAGACACATGAATAGATGCTCAGCTTCGCTAATTATTAGAGAAGTACAAATCGAAACTACAATGAGGTATTACCTCATACCACTCAGAATGGCCGTCATTAGAAAGTCTACAAATAAATGCTGGAGAGGGTGTGGAGAAAAGGTAACCCTCCTAAATTGTTGGTGGGAATGTAAATTGGTGCAGCCACTATGGAAAACTTACGGAGGTTCCTTAAAAAACTAAAATTGAGTTGCCATATGATCCAGCAATCCCACTCCTGGCCAGAGGAGAAATTCTCTAACCAGAGAAAACTCTAATTCAAAAAGATACACACACCCCGATGTTCACAGCAGCATTATTTACAATAACCAAGACACAGAAACAAACTAAATATACATCTACTACAGATGAATACGTACGTACACACACACACACACACACAATGGAATACCACTCAGCCATTGAAAAGAATGAAATAATGCCATTTGCAGCAACATGGATGGACCTAGAGATTATCATACTAAGTGAAGTAAGTCAGACAGAGACAAATATATGATATCACCTATATGTGGAATCTAAAGTATTATACAAATGAAGATTTACAAAACAGACAGACTCACATACACAGAAAACAAACTATGGTTACTGGTGGGGAAAGAGGTTAGGAGAGGGATAAATTAGGAGTTTAGGATTAGCAGATACAAATGACTATATAAAATAAACCAGGTCCTACTGTATAGCACAGGGAACTATATTCTATATCCTATAATAAACCATAATGGAAAAAAATGTGAAGAAGAATATATTATACACACACACATAACTGAATCACTGTGCTGTACACCAGAAACTAACACAACATTGTAAATCAACTCTACTTCAATAAATAAACAAATATGTAAGTAAGAACTGGCTCACACATTAACTTAAAAAAATTTTTTTTGTTATGACTCTGTGCAAGGGCCTGTTCACAAGAGTGAAAGAAAACAAAAAAACAAACCAAAATCTTACCCACATGGAATTTACATTCTCAATAGGGAGATGTAAAGCACAATAAGACAGACAGTAAATTATAATGTATAATATACAATACATAAGGTAAAAAGTGCTATGGAGAAAAGAAAAACAGGGTAAGAGGGACATGGAGTGGTAAAGTGTGGGGGGGTGATGTTTAACACAGTGATCAGAAGATGATTTGTGAGAAAAGAAAAATGAGAGTGAGAGTCATGAAGGTATAGGGGGAAGAACATTCCAGGGAGAGGAAAATGCTAGTGCAGTCTCTAAGGCTGAACAAAGCAAGGTCTGGCCCACTCGAGAAGCAGCAAGGAGGCAAGTGACTGGAGCTGAGTGAGCAAGGGAGAGTGGCAGGAGGAGGGCTGGAGAGGGAGGCGGGGAGCGGACCACCACAGCACTGCAGCTCAGTGTGGGAACTTTGGCTCCCCTCCCGCCCTCCTTCCCGCCCCCAGAGTGAAGCAAGGAGTCCCTGGAGAGTTCTAAGCAGAGAAGTGACATGCCTTAACGCTGGTTTTTAGAGGATAATCTTGGCTCTAGTATTGCAGGAAGGTAGAAACAGATAGACCTACTAATAGGAGTTTATTATAGTAATCCAAGCTCCAGGTGACAAAAACTTAGAGGTTAGAAATATAGTGCAGTGAGAATAGGTCAGTCTGGATGGATTCTGAAAGCAGAAGTTAGACAAGACTCCCTAATGGTTTAGACGGTCCATACGAGAGAGAGTGAGGGGTCAAGAATGCCTGCATGGTTTCTGGCCTAAGTGACTGGAAGAATGAGTTGCCATAACTGAGATGGTGAAGACTGCAGGTGCAAGCGCGGTGGTGGGGAGGGGGACTGGAGAAATAGCAGCAGTGAAGAAACGCATCTCGGAAGCTCTATTTGGGGCAGGTCACAATCGAGATGTCTGCTGGATCAACACGCAAGTAGGGAGGTCAAGTAGGTAGATATTAAACAGTCAAGTTGTTCAGGAGAGCTAGAGATATAAACTTGACATCTTAAGTAAATACAAGATGTTTGGAGCTGATGACCACCTCGAATAAGTGGAGTGCGAAAGAGAAATCCAAGGGCAAAGCTTTGAGCACTCCAATGTAAAAGAATTAGAAAATTAACTGGCAAAGGGGGAAGAAAAGCATGAGACTAAAGTGTCCTTGAAGCAAGGAAAGAAAGTATGCCAAAGAGGAGCGAGCCATCAGCCAGGTTCCATGCTGCTGACACATCAGGTCTAACAAGGGCTGGTATCTGTCCACTGGTTTTAGCAGCGCTGAATTCATGGGTGACCTAGTTCAGAGCTGCTTCAGTGACTGCTGGGGATGAAAACCTCCCTGGAAGTGATTTCAGCAGAATAGAAAAGGAGGAACAGGAGATAACAACTCAAGTGTCAGAGTTTGGTATGAAGGAGGAGAGAATGGGAGAGTAGATGAGGGGAAGGCAGGGATAAGAGTGTCTTTTAGCATCGAGTCTTCAGCTTTATGCTAATATAAACATAAATGAAATGGTGGAAGACACTTACTCCATCTTTGCTACTTTTCCCTAGACTAAATTTCAAACGAAGAGATCTTCGAACCTTTTCTTTACGACTGATTTTAGGAGAGAAACAGCCTGCTTTTCCCGATTCCACCCTAGAAAGAGTGTAATTAAGAACATCAGTTTATAGCATAAGAACTGGAGGAATTCCTACAAAATAAAATGGGAGTCCAGAGCAAATCACATTGTTAGTAACTGAACAGAGTAACAATTTTCTAGGTTTAAGGTTTGAGATACCATGTATGAATATATTGTATTTGCACATAAAAATGATCTTTCCTGTTTATCATAAGTCACTTATAAACCAGAATCATTAGAATAGACTAGCTTTATATATTAACAGGAAATTTTAAAATTATACACATCAACATATAATAGGATTTTAAGCAAGCAAATTGACTCAAATTAGGAATCTTTCTCTGGAGGATATATAAAGTGCACTTTATATGTAAAGATTGTAAAGGCAAATGGGATTTTTAAAAATTGATTCAAATATGATTCTCAGTAGGAAGACACAAAATATTTTATTAACTATATATACCAAATTTTTATCCAATGAAAACAAAATAAATGGATAAATTACCTGCAAACTTTTTTGCTTGCAATCCTTTTACTTCGCCTTAGCACACCTGTACTGATCAAATGGTTTCCACTGATGGCTACAGGAGAGAGCGAACTCTGAGATGACCCTTCTGGGCTTGTATCAAAGTGAACTATAAAAATAACCACACGTATTAGACCACAATACTTATTTTCTCTTCTAAGTATAAAATATTAATAGCAATTAGAGTCAAAGTCTTAATTTCCACCCCTAAACAACATCAAAAATCACATAATTTCTGCTTAGAATTTTCAGGGATTAAATAACCCAATTTAGCTAAAAATAGTATCAATTTCCTACATTTTAGTTGCCAATTAAAGGTCAGATTAAACATTACTTTTATATTAGAGTTTGCTTTAAGGATCTTTTAATATTACAGGCGGAGTGGGCATTGTTGCAGATTAGAGAAAGAGCAAGGTTTCAAGACAGACAGACTTGAGTTTGTCCCACTATTTACTAAATGGCTTTAGGCTCTGAAAATGGACTTCTATGGTGAATATAAATATTACTGTAATGTACGTAAAATGCCTAGCACAGAACCTACTACATAAGATTAATTAATGCTATTATCAAAAATAAACTACTGAAAACAATTTAGTATCTGAGTATCCAGTATACACCTGTTAGCCAACTGCTGTCCACCTGACTCTGGAGTGTAATTTATCCAATATTTTTTGTAAACAAACATAAACTTATGATCTAGGAGGGGAGGGTATAGCTCAGTGGTAGAGTGCATGTTTAGCATGCACAAGGTCCTGGGTTCAATCCTCAGTACCTCCACTAAAAAAAAAATAAAAACCTAATTAACTCTTCCCGAAAAAATAATTTAAAATATAAACTTAAAAAGTTTTTACGTGAAGTTCTGGGGAAAAAATGCTAAACAAACAAACAAACAAAAAAACACTTGATGATCTAGAACACACACCTAACCACTTGGCTACTGCCATGTTCTGTGCTAACAACTGGAGGCTACAACAGCTCATTTTGAATAAGTTATTTAACACTGTATCATGAAACTAACTATAATAAAAAAAATTAGGAAAAAAAAGTTATGAGCAAAGGCTCCATATACAGTTGAGTTACGCTTGAATATTACCCAGGATACACTCAACAAACATGAACCCTCTCAACTTACTGTTGGTACTGACAAAGAATTTACACTGGTTCCCAAACAGAGATAGCAATGTCTTTTCAGTTCAGTTAAAAAAAAACAGAAAATAATACAACCATTACACTGACTTTGGGGTGCATTTGGCTAAAAAATATGTTGGAGGCAAAATAATATATGCAGTGTGACATAAACAGCTTTATGCCAGGGCTGCAGTCTAGTCACCTTGAAAATCTATTAGTGGTGACAAGGAGGCACAGCCAGAACACATGGAATAATGCACAGTTATAACACATCCAAGAAAAAATTATAAATCAGTACTCTATGGATTGTAGGTTAATATTGTTGCCTTTATACATTAAGAAAAAAGCATCGTATCTGTTATAATCTAAACTTAGAAGTCAAACCATTTCCAGTTTTGCAGATGGAATTAATTGAATTGTGGCTGAGAAAGTAGGGTCAAAGAAAACTGGTGAGTTAAAATAATAGGATTACTGATGCTGAACCTGTTAATTTTTTTTTTCTATAAAAAAATGCATTGGGTAAGTAGGCTCATACTGTTACAGTAACACAAGAACAGTTAGTCTATTTTGGGGAGCTTGGAGAAAAGGAATCAGCAGGTTCATTTCTTGGGCAAGATGTCATATTGCTAATGAACAAAGGCAGGGAGAACTACGATTCACATCTGCCATTTGGAAATAGTCCTCCAAAGTGGGAAAGCTTTTAAATATTAAAAAAAAAAAAAACAACACTAAGTTACTTTAAGGGTGTAAGTCTCTAAACTGTGAATACTGAAAGAACTCTAGACGTAGCTTCAGAGTTCTTCATTACACTTTAATGAACCATAGAGAACTGGTAAAGGGCCATGGAGACCAAGTTGTTATTCTGTTCAACTTTTTAATAAAACAAACAAGGAAAATATAAACCCTTTGGACAGATAATAGAAACAAAAGAGAGGCTCTTGGGAAGAAGACCTCATAACCTAGTTAGTAAATTCAATATAAAACTCTTAACATTGTTTGAGACCAAAAAAATCTAAAACAATCAGAGACCACTCACATTTTGACTAAATGTGAGACAAACATGAGATGGAAGACTCTGAGTTTAGATAGGGTTTCATTTCATTTTGGGTTCATCATAAGGTTAATATGAGCCAACTTGTATTCTAGACTTGCTAAAGGAGGCAACTCAGTCCAGAACCACACTAGCAAAGAAATTTGGTATTCAAATTAGCATGATTATATTATACTTTTCTCTGGAGGCTCTTGTTGGCCACATTAGAAATTTGTAGTTCATTTGGAATAAAATGATCGAGCTGGTAAGGGATATGAAAATCATGCCATAAGGAACAGCATAAACAAAGTTTTTAAAGCTATTTGTAAAAACTATTTGAGTATAAAACTTTAAAAATACCACCCCCTAAACTGTAACCCACAATGGTTACTCCAGTGGAAACTACCCCCACAACTGGATTCAGAAGTGCTCAAACACTGGAGACCTCAACAGGAGACAGCAACCCAGTGACAGCTACAGAGCCAGAAGTGACTAAAGTAGAATTCAGGATGTCTCATCACGTAAAACCTGAGCACTGGTGCTATTCATGGAAGCCCCTAACCTTCTAGGCATGGCTGTAAAACAAACACAAACACACACACACACACACACACACACACACACACACACACACAATTATACTAAACCAATGTCTATTTTAAAAGTTAGGGGACTTTATAAAAGTTCAGAAACTTGATAAAACAGAGAATAAAGCTCTTGGTCCTAAAGGGTAGTATTAATATGAAATAGTACTTTGCCCAGAATAGGTACTCATATTAATATTTACAGCCCAATTATATAAATTCTATTTGCTACCTGATACTGGTGTAGAACTGCTACTGAAGAGATTACTCGGCAACAAATCAAAGTTAAAATTGTGCTTGATGGACTTCCTTTTCTTACTTGAGAAACCATGAGAATCTACTGGCAGTTTACGCTTAGCATTTGGCGTAAGAACTGTTGGTGATATGGATAGCTGGGCTGGAAAAAAAAAATTGTTATTTCTCCCACAGAGTTGATAAAATACAAACACTTTATATAATTTCTTCTTATAAAGTTATTACTTAGAGCTAACCCAAAACTAAGGGGATATGTCAAGATTCTTAGCAAATAGTTGTAACTTAAACCAAACAGACTAAAAGATGCATATAATTCACATTAAAGAGTATTAAATAGGGAAGAAAAAGTATAACCAAGATATTGAAACAAAAACAGATCTAAAAATTATTTTTGCTTTTCATCATAACTGAGTATTAACAGTTAATGTCCTCAGTCTGGAAAACAAAACAAATAATCACATTTTCTGTTACTGGGTTGAATAATTTCAGCCACAAGCAAACCAAGATAAAAAATTGGAACAAACACTAATAAACTTCTGGTTCTAAAGTAAAAATGAGATTGAGTTATTTTCACATGTTCAATGGCATCCAACTTATAAAAGAATGTGACTTAGAATATCAAAGATATAACAATAGACTAAAATAAATTCTTACCTATGATTTTAGGTTCATTATATCCAATGTAATTAGCAATGTCATAAAATAATATTATAGTATAATATCTCCACTGAAAATTATATTTGGAATTGATTAAAATAAATTATGTAATAATTTTTGCATAATATATAGAAATTTTCATTTAAGTAAATATATATATACCTACCAATTCTTTCCTGTTGAGGTGTAATAGAGGGTGTTCTATTAGGTTTAAATTTATTTAATGCTCCACTAACAAAATCTGAAATGCAAGGCATATATAATCATATAATCAATTATAACTTAACATTTACCTCTTTCAACAATAATTCATATTGATATCTGTGGTCTTATAGCATCTAAGTTTATATCAGCGTATATGTTTTAAAGTCACTTAAGGTCATTTAAAAGGAATTATTCCAAACAGGAATATATCTATTTTTATTCCATTCTCCACTTATACCCATATAACTCTCAAAATATAAATAAATAAGAAGTCATACTATACAGAATTAAATGTAAAACAAGGATGTATAATGTACAGAAAGAGTATAGAAGAGGAAGTCATTACTTTTTGAGAAAGGGAAGAAATGGCAACAAGAGAAGAAGCTTTGTAAGGGAAATAAAATCTGGACAGTGTTCTGAAGATTTAGTAGGTGTTGATTAGGTAGGAAGATAGAATTCAGACAAGGTGACTAGTATATGTAAAGGCATGTTAAAAAAAAACCCCAGAATTTATGCACACTAGAAACCAGGACTTTGATACTCATAGAGCAAACACTGAATGATGGATATGATAAGAGATAAGTCTTATACTAGGCAGATAAGTAAAGGCAGAACAAGGCCTGTATGTTATTTTGAAGAACCTGAACTTCTCCAAAGGTAAAAAGGAGCAAAATCATCATCTCTGCACTTTAGAAAAGTCACTTTGGCAGCAGTATGATAGATTTAGGGGGTCAAGAATCCTTGGGGACAGGTAAACTAGCTAAAGGTTCTCTTAAGTATGGTATTTAGTCATCCAACAAATCTGTAAGGCAAATGAAGATAAGATGCTATCGGCAGGAAAAGGATTCTTTGATCTACAAGACAATTTATTCATACCTCATAGTAACCACCAAATGTAAAACTAGAGCAGACACAAAACATAAGAGAAAACTGAGAAAAACATCATAGAAAACCACCAAACCAAAATGGCGGCAGAAACACAAAAGAAAAAGAAACAATGGAGATACAGAACAACCAGAAAACAAAAGACAAAATGGCAATACTAAGGCTTCATCTATCAATAATCATTGAAAATGTAAATAAATTGAATTTACCAGTCAAACACAGAATGGCTGGATGGATTAAAAAACAAGACCCAACTCTATGCTACCTCCAGGAGACTCATCTCAGCTCTAAAGACAAACATAGGCTCAAAGTGAAGGAACGGAAGATGATACTCCAAACAAATGGCAGCCAAAAGAAATCAGGTATAGCTATACTCATAGTAGACAAAAAAGGTTTCAAGCCAAAAAAGGTAACAAGAAATACAAGTGGACATTATATAATGATAAAGGGGTTAATTCATCAGGAGGAAACAGTTAATATATGCACCTAACATAGGAATGCTAAAATATATAAAGCATATAAAAAGCAATTATTAATAGACCTAAAGGGAGAAATTGACAGCAACACATTAACAGTAGGGAACTTTAACATCACACTTAGCTCAATGATAGACAGAAAGTCAACAAGGATATAGCTGCCTTAAATGAAAAAATTAGCCAAGTGAACTTAATAGATTTATATAGTTCATCCCACACCAATACAGCAGCATACACATTCTTCCCAAGAGCACATGGATCATTCTCATGGACAGACCATAAGCTGGGACACAAAACAAGTCTCAGTAAATTTAAGAAGACTGAAATCATCTTTTCCAATCACAATGGTATGAACCAGAAATCAACTATAAGAAAGCTGGAAAAATCACAAATATGTGAAGACTAAACAACATGCTACTGAACAACTACTGGACCAAAGAAGATAAAGGGGGGAAAAAATACAGATGAATTCCCACCAAACATTCAAAGAAGATTTAATACCCATCATCAAATGCTTCCAAAAGACTGAAGAGGAGGGTACACTTGCTAATAACTCTCTTATGAGACCAAATTACCCTGATACCAAAACCAGACAAGACAACACACAAGAAAATTACAGGCCAGTATCTCTGATGAACATAGATGAATAAATCCTCAAAGAAATGTTGGTAAACTGAATACAATATTACATTAAAAGGATCACAAACCATCATGAAGTGGGATTTATCCCAGGGATGCAAGGATGACTCAACACCCACAAACCAACAGACAAGTTACACCACATTAATAAAATGAAAGATAAAAAAATATGATCATCAATAGATGCAAAAAAAGAATTTTACAAGATTCAACATCCATTTATGATAAAAAACTAACAATAAAACGGGTATTGAAAGGACGTACCTCAACATAATGAAGGTCATTTACAATAAACCCACAGCCACCATTATACTCAATAGCAAAAAGATAAAAGCTTTCCCTGTAAGATCAAGACAAGGATGCACACTCTCATCACTCTTATTCAACATAGTATTGGAAGTCCCAGAGCAACTAGGCAAGGGAAAAAAAAAAAGCTATCCAAATTGAGAGGAATAAGTAAAACTGTCATTATTCGCCAATGACTTTATATATATACATATATTAAAAAACTCTGAAGACTCCACCAAAAATGTTTTAGAAATAATAAACAAATACAGTAAAGTTGCAGGGTACAAAAAAATCAATATACAAAAATCTGTATAGTTGCATTTCTATACAGTAACAATGAGCGAGCAGAAAGAAAAATTAAGAAAACAAACCCACTTACAATCACAACAAAAAGAATAAAGTACCTAGGAATAAATTTAACCAAAGAGGTAAAAGACCTGAACACTGAAAACTACAAGACACTGTTGAAAGAAACTGAAGAAGACAAAGAAACAGAAAGATATTATGTTCATAGATTAGAATTACAAAGCTATAGTATTCAAAGCAGCATAGTATTGGCAGAAAAACAGACACATACCAATGGAACAAAATTGAGAGCCTAGAAATCAACCCACATATATATGGACAATTAATGTATGACAAAGGAACAAAGAACATAAAATGGAGAAAGGACAGTCCCTTCAATAAGTGGTATTGGGAAAATTGGACAACCAGTGCAAAATAATGAAACTAGACCACTTACACCATACACAAAAATCAACTAGAAATGGATGACTTGAACGTAAGACCTGAAACCATAAAACTCCTAGAAGAAAACACAGGCAGTAAGCTATTTGATATCAGTCTTAATGTCTTTCTGGATGTTTCTTTGGTCAAAGGAAACAAAAGCAAAAATAAACAAATGGGAGTACTAAAAAGCTTCTACACAGCAAAGGAAGCCATCAACAAAACAAAAGGACAACCTACTGAATGGGAGAAGATATTTGCAAATCTTATACTTGATAAGTGATTAATATACAAAATATATAAAGAACTCATACAATCCAACAACAAAAAAACAAACCACCCAATTAAAAATGGGCAGAGGTTCTGAATAGGCATTTTCCCAAAGACATACAGATGGCCAACAGGTACATGAAAAGATGTTCAACATTACTAATTATTACAGAAATGCAAATCAAAACCATAGTGAGATATTACCTTACACCTGTTAGGATGGCTACTATCAAAAAGGCAAGAAATAATAAGTGTCGTAGAGGCTGTGGAGAAAAGAGAATCCTCATACACTGCTGGTGGGAATGTAAATTAGTGCAGCCACTATGAAAAATATGGAAACGCCTCAAAAAATTAAGAATAGAACCACCACATGATTCCAGCTACCCCATTTCAGAGTAGTATTTATCCAAAGAATACAAAAACACTAATTTTAGAAGACATATACACCCCTATGTTCATAGCAGAATTATTTTCAATAAACAAGGTAAGAAAACAACCAAAGTGTCCTTCAATAGGTGAATGGATAAAGAAGATGTAGTACACATACACACACATATGAACACACACACACACACACACACACACACACACACACACACCATGAATACTACTCAGCCATAAAAAAGGACAATATCTTGCCATTTGTGACAAGAGGGATGGATCTTGAGGGTATTATGCTAAATTAAACAAGTCAGACAAAGAAAGAAAAATACCATATGATTCCAATCATATGTGGAGTTAAAAACAAACAAACAAAACACCAAAATAAATGAGCAAACCAAACAAACCAAAACAAACACACAGATACAGAGAACTGAGTTGTGGTTACCAGAGGGAAAGGGGGATGGGGAAGGGAGAAACGGGTAAAGGGGGTTAACTGTACAGTGACGAATGGAAAGGAAACTTTTGGTGGCGAGCATAAACTTTTGAATGTGTATACATAAGTCAAAATATAATGTCCACATGAAACTTATATAATGTTATAACCAATGTTAACTCAATAAAAATAAATAATTTTTAAAACGGAAGGGAGAAGCTTGCTGGGTAAAACATTTAGGCTAGAGTTTAGCTAGTGGATATTATTTGAACAGCAGGGGTAGATAGAAGTAAAAATATATCAATAAAAAGTATAAGCAAAAGAACAAAGTGTCTAAAAAAACAATGAATAAAGAAAGCAGTTTGACTAAAGTATAGACCACCTCAAGGAGAGACAGGAAACAGTAGAAAGGCACGGTAAAGCAGCCCTATGAAAGGTCTTTAATGTTAGGCTACAAATGTCAGTATTATTAATGGAAGTTTCTGAACGTTATGCACGTGAGATATGTGATTAGAGTTATATGTTAAGAATATCAGCCTTGACAGCAATAGGCAGAGCAGATTCAAGGAGGAAGCACAAAGACCAAGAAGGAAATTCTTACAGTAAACACTGCAGATAGAATCTTATAAGACATGAAAACTGTGAATACAGATGGTAATAAAAGGCACCCATGGTTTAAAGCTCACGTGATAAGAGAATGGTGGTGCTGTAAACTGAAAAAAAAAATTCCAGCAAAACCAGTTTTAAGAAGGTGAAGATGATCATTTCGAAAGGCTGAGCATAAAGCACCAAGGAAAAACAGAAGTAAAGATGTCTGCCTAGTAGAGGCTGTAACTGAAACAGAACTGACATTTGTGGGACAACAGTGGTAGAGATCCAGAGCTCATCTACTTAGACGTGATAAGTAAAACTGTAGGATGTGTGAAATTATAAAAGGGAAAAGGTAATGAAGGTGATTGGTGTCTAACAATATCTAAATTTGGGGTAGGAAGGTTTATGGGTTGAACTGAATCCTCCAAAAAGATATGCTTAAGTCCTAACTCCCAGTACTTGTGAATGTGACCTCACTTAGAATTAGGGTCCTTACAGATGAACTCAAGTTAAAATGAGGTCATTGGGGTAGGCCCTAATTCAGTGTGTCAGGTGCCACTACAGGAGGAAAAGTTGGACAGAAAGACACCTAGAGAGACTGCCATGAAATGACCAAGTCAGAGATTGGAGTGATACAGCTACAAGCCAAAGAATGCAAGAATCAACAGCCACCACTAGAAGCTAGAAGAGGCAAGAAAAAGTTCTCCCTCATAGGTTTCAGAGGGACCGTGGGCCAGACAACACCTGGATTTCAGACATCTAGCTTCCAGAACTATGAGACAATACATTTTGGTTGTTTCAAGCTGCCCAGTTGCGGTACTTTGTTTCAGTAGCCCTAAGAGATGAACACAGAAGGCATGAGGGGAATCTACAAAGGAGGCAAGAAGAAACAGAAGGAGACACTATCATACAAGCCAGAAGATTCAAAAAGGAACGGGACAGGTAATAGCAACTGGCTCTGATACTCAAAAGATAAGAAATGTCCTAAGGCAACTGGAGGAGGAATGGCCTCAGTCTTCTAGATGAAGAAGATAGTAAGTCTTATGACTGATTCCACCATGAGGAAACTTTGGTTCTTTTTGATTCTTCCTTGGTAATGTTTCCTTCATTACTTAGTTCATTCTCCTGACTAATTCACAGCACTATTTCAGATCACGATCTCATACCTAGATTATTGACACACATTTCTGACTATCCTCCTCACCTCCAAGTCTCAATTCTCCAAACCAGATGATTTTCTAAAACAGTTTAATCGTGGTATGCCTCTCCTCAAAACTTCAATGCTTCTTTAATACTCAGCTTAATGTTCTAATTCTTCAGCCTGACATCACGCTCACCATAGTACCATCCCAATCCCTAGGATGAACCTCTCGGGTCATGATTTTCGTATTTATAGACACAGACATGTATCACTTCTGCCTCACGCAAATCTTTCTTCAGAGCATCCCTCTCATCTAGAAAAGGATACAAATATTCTGACCCTCCACCCAGTTCCCTTAGATTCTACTCATTCCTCAAGAAGGTTCAGTTTGACCTTCTCTTTGAAGAGTTCCTGGGTCATTACAGCCAGGGAACTTTTCTCCTATGAACACATTTTATGTTTGTGCTAAAGATCAAACATGTAGTATTAGGTTGTGTTGCCATTTTTACTTTTCACATGCATACATCATGTCTTTCCAATGATGCTATAAGCCCTGAAAAGACATACACCATAGCTTATGCTTTTTAATGTTCAAATGCATTTCAGGCAAAGGCAAACTGCTGTACCTTCATAGCCGGGACTGCCACCGCCGCTTACCTCCTACACTTTGTCTTCGCTTTCTCTTATAGTCACCAGGAGTTTCACATTCACCTTCTTCAAAGCCTTCTAGTGATGGAGTAGCACAGAGACCATCAATACCCAACATAGCTGGTATCTTTTCTAGGATAAAATCTGGAACATGCCCTAAACAAAAATGTTCATAATTAAGATCTTTCCTTACTCCCCCTCAAGAGGTTGAAATAGCACATAGCCACCTTCTAACAATTGTCTTCATAATTCACTTAGAAGAAGCTGGAATCTCCCTCATTTAAACAAATCCCATTACTTAATAATAAGGCAACTGCATCTTACCGATATCTGATGCACAATCAATGAGAGTCTGCACTACTGCAGCCTGTAATCGTAGCTTCTTTTCTGTGTTAGCAGACATCTTTTCATGTCCTTCACTTGTCTGAAGAAGGTTTGGTGCAAATATTACAGCCAGATTGCTGCTATCCATCTTATTCTCACTGGACCTTGAATGAGCCCAAAATAAAAATACAGAGTTAAAATAACATATTGAGCACGTTTTAAAGACCTCTTACTTTATCGATTAAACACAAGTCAAAATACAGCTACTCTTCATCTACCCATCTACATAATTGGCTTGAAACAAGACAGAACCAGAAATACACAGCTTCTGTGTGCTTAAATCTATGTCATAAAAACACTGCTACCCATTGAGTCCACACTTTGTTGTTCCACACAAATTGAACATGTCTCTTTGAGTTTCAAACCCACACATAGAAAATTCAAGGTACTGAAGTATGTCTAGAACAAGCAGGCTCAATGACAGCAAGAAGGGACAAATCTGAAAAGCAAAAAATCCAAATATTTAAAAACACAGTAATCTGAAGCCTTTCAGTGGACTAAGAATCCTATAAACATCAATAAGCCATTAAGCCATTCATAATGACAACTCTAGGACAGAAAGGAAATATTAAATTATTCGGTATACTGTTTTTTAAATTATAAATTATACAGAGTATAATTCTTATAGTAAGGAAAACTATAGTATTTTTAAGAAAAATTTCCATTCCAAATAAAATTTAATTTATTATCATAAGGTAAATCTAGGTAGTTGAGAAATTAAACTATCATCTCCCAAGACTTAATTAGTACATACCTAAGGGAAACTTTCCTGAGAAAGCTAAAGAAGTATCTTAATACATCAATTGTGTGGTCAGCCATAAGACAGGAGAGCAACAATGTAGCTGTGTTCTTCTCCTCTGTTCTCAACTGTTGAGCTTTGAAAAGTGCTTCATGCAGATCAGCGGGGAGAATGGGCTCTGGCAATTCCCTAAAAAACTGCTTAAGGAGTCCTGCAATATCACAGGGAGGTGCAGAAGACAGGCATCTTTCACCATGATCCAGCTTATTCTGAAATAAATATAATAATCTTGAGCATTTGGGGGCAAAAGGGTTTGTTGCAAATAAAGTATCCTTTCTTATACTCTAAAGAGTTTTCTTTAATAAATTTCTCTTAACTCTTGTTTCAGTATATATCACTCCTTTTCAGAATGCTAAAAACAAAATTAAAAAATTTTTTTCATTTCATATAGTACATTATAGAAACAAGGGCCATGGATTTGAGAGTACTCGCTAAACTTTTAAAGCATTATATAAATAGCACTGATTATAACAATCATTTCACAACGTGTATATATTTCAAAACATCAAGTTGTACACGTTATTTATCAACTATACCTCAATTTTTTAAAAAGCATTATATAAATGATATACAGTTCATTTTGGAAAAAGCAAAAAGGTTTGTCTGCCATGAAAAAACCTATTTGCAAATTCAATCTCTATCAATAATTCATGTAACAGTTCTAAACATTTCAATCCTAAAGACCATATCAAAAAGTGGTACAAATGAAAAATTATAGTTCAAGAATATGCTTACCTTTAGTGCTTTTAGACGAATAACAGATCCTGATTTCCTAAAAAGCCCTTCTGTATGAATATGCTCTTCTAAATTTGTGCAAGCATCAACAAGAAAACTGAAAGAAAGAACTCTTTTCAGGTGGCAAGATACATATCTCACTAAATCCTATTCTCCTGCCAAACTATATAAGCAGACTAAGTATTACACCCCTTTCAGGAGCTCTGATGCCACAAATCCCTTTAACCTCTATGATAAACAGGTTACGTTTAGTTTTCCTTCTTGCTTCCTGAATTCTTCTCGAACACCCATCTTTTCACTCATAACTTCAATGAACCTGCTCAACCCTACATCCTTGTCTATCTTAATCCATTTCTTTGCTTCTGCTCAGAGCATAAGATTTTTTTTTTTTTAACTGCGTTCATTTCTTCATATGCCAGCCTTTGCTCAAATCTCTGCAGTCAGACTCATCCCTGTTACTCCATCAAGGTCACTAACGCCTTGCCAAGTCCATGGTCAATTCATTGTCTTCATCTTGCTTGTCCTACTAGCATCCGACACCCTTGACCATTCCCTGATGATCTTAAAAATATTCTTTTTCACACACTTCTGGTTTTCTTGCTGTCTCTCTGACTGTTCCTCCTCCAACTTCTTTTCTGGCTCCTCTTCTTCTCCTAGACTTCTACACCCTAGGATCACCCAGGGCTCTGTCTAAGGCCTTCTCCTTTTCTTCATCTTTACTCTCTCCACAGGTGATCTTGCCCAGCATACAAAACTTAGAAAACCTACCATCTATTACATTTGCCCAAGAATAAGGCAAGGTTTTTCCCTCATCAACATTACCTCTCAGAAAGTCAGATATATCCCAGTCCTTACAATTCTCATATTTAGAGGTATGTGCTCAATTTCTTTATACTGAACAATTTTTAACAATCAGTATTGGCTGCAGATACATAGTTAATATTAATAGCTGGTAACAACAAATCTGAATGGATATCAGCTGCAAGCAAATGAAGGCATTGTACTGGTGCACAGGGGCTCAGTGTTGCAGAGGGTAATCAACAGAAAAGTTTTTTTTTTCCTTTCAAGAGGCAGGCAAAGACATTATAATAAAGATTTAGTCATTATTATTAGGGTTGTGACTGGGATTCCAAATGTTGAAAATCATCATAAAATAGCCATGTATAAGCCATTTAAAAGTAAAATAGTAAGTGGTTACTTCATGAAGATTGTGAATCTGTACCTTTAGGCTGAATGAGGGGAAACTGTTCTAAGGCAGGGAAGTGTTCAACAAATGCTTTTGGACCATGCATCAATTAAAAACCTAAGTTATTGGACTGTGGTAGCCAGAATGAATCCTACTTTGGATAGAGGGGAAATAAATTAGTAATAGCTAAGATAATTTCTTTACATGAATTTTTAAACTGTTTTCTTAAGATATAAACTTCCCTAGTAATTTCTGATGTATTTAGTTCAAAAGAGTATTTACAGATAGTGACACAGAAAGACTCAAGTGTTGCATAATTTACATTGACAAATACTCTAATATCTGAGCTTAAATATTCTTTTAGTCAACATTTCTAAAACAAAAAATACTAAAATTATAACTGAATTGGTAGTTTAGTGTATTACTGACTATAATCAGAACTACAGTGAAAAAATTGGCTACAACTGAAAACTGACTTAACAGAACAATAATAATTTGCTTTCTAACATTTATTCATCACTGAACCTTAAAATTCAAACCTGAAAATGAGTGTACAAATTAAAAAGTTAAAATATGCAAAAGTTTAAAAACAACTTTCACATTAGTTAATGCTGAGAAATAAAATCATTTGCTAGTTCCAACTAATTGTGTGAGTCAATCAACTAAACATTCAAATACCAGTTTGAAATATTTATTCTTCATTTCAAACTTTGCTTACCTTGGAATATGTCCATATTCTGGTACAACACACTGGGGCAATGCATTAAAAGGTACTCCAAATATTTTACCCTAAAATGACAAATTCAGTTACTCTAACACAAATATTACATAAAATGTATGTTGTCTTAAACATTAGGCAAATTAAAAACCTAACAAATAAAACAAGATAGCAGAAATAATCTCTCAATCAAGACAGAAAACAATTATATCAAGCACATTTGTTAAAAAGTAACTACTTTTTACTCCACATTATGTTAGGTGCTGGGAGTACAAAAATGGTCAAGTTAGGGCATTGCCTGAAGCAATGTAGCAAATTCTGTTAGTTTCCAATCCCATAATAGAAAATCAAATCATTTAGTGTTCAGCCAGGAAATTCTTAAACAGAATTTGGCCCAAAACACAAACACTAACATTTCTGGAAAAATACTAATTTCCTTCAGTAACTATATAAATACTGATCTTAAACTTTCTGTTGGTCACATCATAAAAACTAACTTGGACAAAAGGCTAAATTGACTGATAACAGTAATTCCTGTCACTTAGTGGGTACTTCCTAACATTATATCAGGGTGGTTACTTGGAGACCTGATTATCTTTTCCATACTCTATGGGAGAGCACTACTCAAACTGTTCTGAGGTACCCAAGGTAGGGATTCTGCAAAAATATTTAATTCAAATTTCATTTCATACTTTGAAAACCATTTTTAATAAGTCACATTCAAATGTATTACTCATATTCAAATTTTAATACATTTGAATATTCCAAGAGTACACTGGTATGTTAGTTATGTTTCTGTACACCTCTGGATAAAGAATCTGCCACGATCTTTGGGCATACATTCAAACTTCTTAAAAATGAGTCACTGATTAAGAAGGTTGTAGCTTTGCCTTGGACTTAAAAATAAATTCACACCTGTATATATCTGCTTATGTAAAATTAGCTATGTGGGCACACCTAGTCTCACAAATGTTAATTTAGCTTAGATGCATCTGCTTTCCATGAATGCTCTTGAAGCACTTATGTTTTAAGAGCATCTTACTTAATATTTTATTTATAATCAATACGATTATATTGATCAATCCATGCCATTCAGCATTCTAAGTGATTTGACAAATTTTACTAGTCCTTTTTTCAAGCATCTGGCTCAATTTAATTGATGAATATAGAAAAGACTGTATAGTACAGTGCATAAGAAAGCAGGCTCCTAGAGTCAGGACTGCCAGGCTTTAAAACCTTGGCTCTTCCACGTATTAGCTGAGTGATCTGAATCAAAAAATCATTCTCTATGCCTCAGCATCCTTACATATGTCTTAAGTCATAGAATTATAGAGAGAATTAAATGAATTAAACGATGTAAAACATCAGCGTCTGACAGCAAGAATTCAAAGAATATTTGCTGCTGTTACAATTATCATTTCAAGGTGAGCTACTAAAAAAAGTTATCATGGGCAACTCCTTATTTGGGTAATCAGAATTTTCTTGATACTGTGCAACCAAACAAAATGCAAAAATGTATCAGATGCTGAAGCTGATTCTAAGTTTACAAATGTCATATATAACTAGAATTCAGATTTTTTCCAAGTCTCATTAGTCTCAACTGACTTCACAAACAAGTGCTAGAATGTAATCTCATAAAATAAAACTAATAACATGCTTTTAAAATTTTATATATTAGACTACCATTTAAAATACCTTTAAAAGACTTCTAGCACTTTTCTTAAAGACTCAAAAATATCATTAGATAACAAACACCAAAATGCTAAAGAAATCTAGTTTTCAAATACTTGCTTAACATGTTAGATCTCATTCCTGTAACATGATGATCTTCTGTACTTATTAGAATACTTTTATTAGGGTTTCTAGCACGACTGCTAACTAAGATGTAAACCACTGATTATCAAAACGACTATCATTAGTTGACTAAGTGGCTTGTGACAGGTACTGTGCTAGTTTTATCTACAGATTTTATCATTTTTAAAATCACCGAACCCAAGGAGAGATAACCATTGTTCCTATTTTATAGAGTAGGAAACTGAAGCTCAGGACAAGTAGCCCAAGAGAGTAGAGCAGGATTCAAACTCAGGTCTGTCTGACTCTAAAGGCAAGTGTCAGTTTTTCTTAAGGAGTGAGAAAAAAATCTGTGTACAAATTCTTTCATATACTTACAAAACCTACTACATTTGAGATCTTGGAAAGCCAATTTTACATTCAGAAGAAATCATTCAGTTTTTAAATATAAATAAATTTGTTGCCATTATGTTGCAAAGAACAAAAATAATTTCCCCAGAATTTTGTAAGTTATCAAGAGGTATGAAATTATTTGTTAGTTTTCTTCTCCAAGCACCTATTTTCTTTCAGAAACTATAAACTATTCAGTTATGCAAGTTAATTTTTAGTTTTCATTTCTAAGTATTTAGAAAGCACCATATAATTAGGCAAATAAATTGAAAATAAAATGCCTTATAGTCAACTTATTATTCACAATGAAATTCTTGATGATTCTGTACAGATATGAAAATCTCATTCAAAATCCCATTACCTTAATCCGCCCCACCTAAACCATTAAATGCTTCTAAATCATTCCACAATGGCTTCTCAATTTACTCATTAAAAAACAAAGAAACAAACAAACAGCTTTAATGTCTCAAAAGTATGATAAAGCCAAGGAGAAAGCATGTTTTTTGTTTCAAATTGGTGAACATAAAATTATTATCAGCAGGTCAATTATCAGCAGAATAATGGTCTGTTTCTAATGCGGTGACACTTTCTCATCTACTGGTTTATTTAGAAAATGTACTGGCACCCCTTGTCCCTCTCCAAATCTTACTCTAAAACAGTGGTGGTGAGGTAGTGTTTGACTCCCTTCCTACGTGCAATTTGTTCAAAAAACAATACATTGGCAGTAAGTGGAGACATTTTTAATTGCCACAACTGGGACATGCTACTGACATCTAGTGCGTGGAAGCCAGAGACGCTGCTAAACACCCTACAATGCACAGGACAGCTAACTCCAACGACCCCCGAATTATCTAGTCCAAAATGTCAGTGTTCCTGAGGTTGACACACTTAACCCATTCTCCTTTGAATCCACGAAGGAACATTTTAGTATGACCTGATAACAAGTGATGGTAGAGGGTGCCCTCCCCCCCGGCCCCCCGCCGCCGCGTTTTTTAAAACGTAAACCTCTTTCCCCAGAACTTACCACTATTTCCGCTGCTGCTGTTTCCAGTCTCTTGCGATCGCACTGCCCACGGCCACCCTTAACCTTAATGCCATAGACAGCACGGAGCTGCTGTACCACGGCCAACCGCACTAGCCTCTGATCCCACATCCCGGACACGTCGCCCACTCTCCGGGGCAGGATCTGAGTCCTGACCCTCGTTCGCCACCAAGTCTTCCAACTTCCAAACACTCTCAGTTTTGCGCTCAGCTCTGTTGCCTTCCGGCCACGTCTGGCACTCTTCCGGCCACGGCCCCCAGCCACTTCCACAACTTTTTCCTTGACCTATACACTTTCACCGACCGCCTTCTCTTAGCCCTTTGACCTAGCCACACCTCACCTTTCCTTCACTTACACCGGCCTTCTTTCTTGTCACTCGATCCTTTCGGCTACTTACACAGACCTCCCTTCTTTCTCCCTTTCGGTTCCCAGTACCACGCCTGTTAACCAGCTTCTCACCACTTTCGGCCACTTTCCTCCAAACCTTCCTTTGCCCTCGTCTCTCTCCGAAACGTAAACAAGACCCTTCCCCTCGTCCCCTCCTGCCCCGGCCAGCTCAGCAGGGCGCCTGCCCCTGCGTTCCCGCGCCCCCCGACCCTAGCCCAGCCGCCGGACCAGCCGGTTGCTCAGGCGCCTCTTCCAGTCCCGGTCCCCGCCCGGGCTGGTCGCCGCCGTTTCACAGACTGCTCCTTCCCTCCCCCATCAGCCTGCCGGGGCTCCCCGGCCAGCACATGCCGATGCGCTCACTGAAGTCCGACGGCTCTCCCCATGCCTCCGCCACACCGCGTCTACCGACACCCGGAGCCCCTGCGACCCGCCCAACCTCGGCCCCAGCCCAGGCTCAAATGGCAGCGCCAAACAGCGCTCCGCACTCTGATTGGTCCGCTCCTCTTTTCAAAATCAGGACCCCGGAGGGTGGCCAGGAGCTGCCTGTCTAGTAGGTTACGGTTGAAGAGGAGATCACGAAGGGTGTGGCTGGCAGAACTAAGAAACATGAAAAGAAACATGAGTTCCACTTGCTCCTTGTTAGCCTTTTTTTTTTTTGGAGGAAAATACCGTTTGTCATGTATTTAAAAACCCCTCGCCTGCGCCTGAGACAATATATTCGAGGAAATGTAATAGACACCTCGTTCTCAGTTTTGCATACCTCGGCCGGGGCTAAAGGTCCTTTGACGGAGAAACCGGTTCTACGGAACCGGAGAGGAGACAATTTGGGTCAGGGTTCACAAACGCTGATTTTAGTAACACTAACCCAGGGCGCTTAATGGGAACTTAGGCTATGGGAACTGGTCCATATTTGGGGGCTGATGGTGACGCCCAAGTCTTAGCGCTCAGGTAGTTAAGTACAATAAAGAAGACCTGTCACAGAGCAGAGAGCGGGAGGAATGCGCAGTCCGCGAGAGGTGGCAGCTACAGAAACGTCATTCGGTGCGATCTGAACGAGGAGACCCGAGACGAGACCAGGGAGGAGACGGGGTGAGGGTGGGGTGGTGCGGGGGTGGAGGAGCCCGGCTTTGGGCCCACAGTGCAGGGACCTTGGTGATCTTGTTGACAAACAAGACTGCACACACCCAGCCCTAGTCCCCGGGCTGCTTTTCCATTGAACATCAGCAATCCCATCAGGGTGTTCTGCTTTCTGGAAGGTAATTCATTTAGGACTGGAGACCTGGACTCAACTCACTATATTATTGTTACATTGACTTAACAGACAATATACGTTCACTACCACCCTGCCTCACCCCCACGTAAACTCGTTAAGAGTAGCAACAGAACTTACCCGCCTTACCCACTTGTGAGCCTATTGCCTAACTGTGTCAGAGGCCAAATGAGTATTTGCCGAACTCATTGAACGGATTTAAGTGGGAAAGTTTTCTTAGAACCATTTTGCTCCTTTTGGAGTTCAGCATCCTTCCCAGTCTGAAGAGTCTCGAAGTGGTAACAAAATAGAAGTTAAGCATTTTGCTTTATGTTAACAACTGTTTATTGAACGCCTACTATGCAGTATGATAAAGTATCATGAGCAAAACCAGACACCATTTTGGCCCGCGAAGCGGGAGCACTGAAGAATATTAACCAAGTAATTATATTAATGTGGGCATAATTATTAACTGAAAGACATGCACTAAGGAAAGGAATATTATTCAGTGATAGGTATAATGACAGTTTCTTGATGGAAGAGGGACAATATACCAATGAACTGATTTGAAGGGTCAGCAGAAATTAACTTGGTAAAAAGTGAAGGTGGGATGGTGGAGTGGGACCAGCATTCAGAAGACAAGGCACTGCAGAAAAAGCCATCAATTTTAACAGGAACCGGTGCATTAGAGACTAAATTGAAACCTATTCTCTTTCCTTCTTGCTTCAGTCATAACTATAAAAAATCACTTGTCTTTAGCCTCCTCCTTTCCTCAAACTTCACATTGTTTTGGGTCTTAGGACCCACAATGTCTCTTGAATATTAATTTTTCTACGTCCTAATGCTTTCTTGAAGCTGAATGACATCTTTGATTTTGTGTTTTGTCTTTCTCTTAAAATGAAAATATTGCTTCTTCATGATATTAACATAATTACTTATCTGTTTTATCCATGTATATATATAAATATACACACATATACATATATAAAACACAGAATAACAATAACAATATTGCCAACATAAAGACTGCTGATGAAGTTTAAGGACCAACAAGTCTATACAAGTCTATAGGCAGAGACACCAGACTCCTAGTAGATCTCTTATCAGAAAAACTTGTGGATTTAAACCAGTTTCCTTGCCACAAGGCTCACCATTGTGCATTGGGACTTTCCAGTAAGAGGAGAGGATTGAGCTGCACTTCCTAGTACTTGACTGTTGAATTATTTTTTTTATCTCATTACTTCAAAGCACTTGGTGGTTGGTGTATGAGGAATGAGCTTTGGTGCACTGTGCACAGTGTTCACATAAACCCATTGAGGACACCCTTCAGCGATGCTTTTCTATTTGGTAAGCTTTCCTATCTCTGCACTCACTCACACTGTGCTTCGAAGCTTTAGTCAAATGTTTCTGCAGTCTCTCAGATCTCAGACGTTTGGACATAGTTGTAGCTCATACATGTTTCTCATTAAAAGGAGGAGAAAATAGAGTGGGTATGAGGAGATAATAGTTTGAAATCATTAAAAGCCTTTCAAAGACAGACAGCCCATCAATCTAAAATATCACTGGCAATTCATGCTTGACTCTTGGAGTAAGCAGACAAGGATAGGGAAGTTCATGCCATTCTTCAGAATAATGCTGGGGTAGTGAGTTGTTTGGGTCCTCTAAGAAGCTGATGCCAAGACATGATTAGATGTGCAAGAGATTTAAAGGGGGGTGGGCTTGTGAAGGATAAATGAGAGGGTGCAAGAGTTGGCAGGGATTCACTTAGATCCTGATGCAGGTCTGACACCTGTGAACGGGGAGCGGGGAGGAAGGAGGATCGGGTAGAAAGAACCTCCAACTACAGCACAGTTCTAAGACATTTTGGCCAGGCTGATGGGAGTTCCTCATTTACGTGTTAGGAGTCTTGGAATGGGCCAGCACTTGTAACCCTCATTCACTGGCTGGGAGCAGCCCATGGTGCAGGTGCTGTGGTGTATCTGGAGGGCAGGGGCAGGGCTATCCCTCAGCTGGCCTCCTCACAACAGGAATCTGAGCGCTGAATTTTTATGGCCACCAGGAGGAGTGGAGTCAGATGACCAGGCTTTGAATTCCAGCTCTACCACTTAATTACTGGAAAGTTAGCTAACTTGTCTGAGCCCCAAACTCCTCATCTGTAAAATGGCAGCAATTAAAGTGTCCACCTCAATGACTAACATGACTCATGTGAAATGCTAAGTATTTTTCCCAATACATTAAAGACCTCAATAAATGTTAACTTATTATTACAGGTACTTGTAGCTGGTACAGACTCAGAAGGTTCAGCCCTCAGGGAATTCTGACAGCTGGATGAAATGCTGAATGGAGGGGGAAATCGTTACCTTATGTGCCATACTGTGTGCAGCCCTCTTCTCCACGATCTTTCAAATGTGATCCTTTCTCCCTGCTCCTCAGAACAAAGGCACTCTCTGCTGAACTTCACTTCCAAATGCTTAACATAAGAGAAAAGGACCCCTAGACCAACCTGGCTGGTGTGGTGCTTCTCCTTTGCAAAGTTCCCTTGAAGAGTTTAGTGTGTTTATTTATTCTGTGTGCCTCATGCAGAGGTCAATAATGCTGTAAACAGAGACGAGCTCCAGGCTTAGTGAAGCAAATTACAGAATATTGAAAAGGTCATGGCAGTAAAGTACATCACTATAATCCACAGAATATATGAGGCATTAAAATCCTAATGCCTTGACTTTTGATCAGAATTTATTGGAGATGAGAAGAATGAACTACCTCAGTTCATTTTTATGGCCAAAATTAAAACAGGGGTGGATTCACTTAACCCCTGTGAAGCAGTCTTAAGTTCACTGAACCACCTTCTGTGTTCACAGAATTCTGTCTATGGAACTGGATGTGATGAGGAGTTTTTATTGCTTTGGAACTTTCAGTGAAGGCAAAAGGTGAGACTGGAGATGGGTGATAATAGAACCTGCTGTTGAGACATCTTCACACATTCGAGACTGGGATGATGGTGAACGGGGTGCTGATGGTTTCTTAAGGATACCGAGCACCTGACCCCCTGGGTCCATGATGCCGACTGGCCTAAATCCTTGACTATCTTTCCACTGACCACGCAGCAGGGACCGCTCTATCTGGATGCTGCCCCTCTGCACCACACCAAGGAGAAGTGGTTATTAACTAAAGACAGTAGCTGCTCAGCCCAGAAACAGTGTACAGGAAGAAGCATGAAGCTCTGTGGATATCTCACATCCAGAAGTGAGTCCTTGATACCTACAGGGATTCTGGGTGAAGCAGCTATGGGGCCTGTTTTGTGAATATTTCTAGGAAATGAAAAATTCTTAGTAAGAGCATATCTACCTGCACAACCTCATAACTAAAACCGCTAGTGGTGTTACTGTCTTAACCTTTTGCAAAACTTAAATTACTCTGCCATCTGAGAAGCTCCACCAAGGGAAGGGGCAGAGGAATCCAGCATGTATTGTCTACAACGGGCCAGGCGATAATCCTCAGGGCAGTCCTACGAAGTGGGCATTATGCCTATTTTACAGATGAGAACACAGATGAGGCTTAGAAAGGTTATGAAAATGGTACAAGGCCCTAAACTGTGAAATGGCAGAGCTGAGATTCCAATCTGGATCTGCCTGACTCCAAAATCCATGCTCCGTGTAACACACACACAACTCCTTTCCTGTGGGGGATGCTGGTGAACTTGGGAGCAGCCTTAACTCAAAAGCCAGCACTTTTTGTTTTGGGAGGCAACTGAAAACTTTGTCTAAAACTGTCATCCTCACTAGTCTCTGGAATTTGCTGTTAGGGGCTGGTCACTTTGGCTTTCCTTCTGACTTTCTTTTAAAATGCAAATTATCCTGAGAGATGAGACACTGTGACTAAATGTTTCAGATACTTTACTTCCTAAAGGAAGACCTGATAGCCTTAGACCATAGGTCACCTGGGAAAGTGACAGAGGGGTTTATAGAGGAAATGGCAAAAAGGGTACAGTTGGAGGTGCCACGTATGTGAGTCTGTTTCAGAATTTTACCGGCAGCTGACCCCTGTGGTCCTTTTCATTTTTTAAGAAGAGTAAGTTCTATATTTTCGAGTATGCATACCTATCTCATGCTATTGTTTTGAGAAATAAATGAGACATATTTAAGAGAATTTTGTAATGTAACAGCTTAATACAAACAAGGTGTGGTACTATTTCAGTTTGTAAACGAACTCAGTCTTATAGCTAAATACTCTCTTTGTATTTCACGTGGCTCCATTCTCTTGACCATGCATCAAATATAAGTGGGGGTAGGCGGTAGGGAACCATATGTGAACACTAGAAACAAATTATATAGACCAATGATTTATTCTAGAAAATAATGTTTAATATTTCAAACTGAAAGAATTGCACTGTAGAAAAATATTGAATACTTTTTTTGTGATTTTCAATTTTCTCTTACAGTTTTAAAAACACAATTGATGCTTCTATCAACTTTTTAAAAAATTAAGCACTCTGTTAGAATTTACCAGCAGAGGGGAGTAAAGGAACACAAAACATCTTTCAGTTTAGGATAATTTTTACGCATAAACAAAGCAGCGAAGTCCTCAAATCCATTTTTTTTTTTTTTTTTTAGCTGGAGGATCCATGTGAACACATTAAATTTTATGAACAGCTCAGTCTCTGATGCAGGCAAACAACCAGATCTGTAGGTCACATGGGCATTGACTTTTGATCAAAAGTTATGTCGATAAGAATGAACTACCTCAGTGCATTTTTATGGCCAAGTTTGTCAAGTGTGAAGTTTTATTTTTCCAAGAAACTTTACTATACTAAAATCAATTTCTTAATTTTGCATGCAGAGTTTTGAATATTCATTTAGAATGAAATTCCAGTGAAATGCATTTTTAAAGGCAGCTCTATGACACTGTGGATGGAATTTGACACTCACAAAATGTATCTTAGACATACACTGTCTTTATTTAGATGAAGAGAGTTGTGGGAATACAATCTGATGCCTGCTTAAAATGTACCAGAAGCAAACACACATACACACATCCCTATGAGAAGTCAGTTACTTACCTATGTGATAGATGCTAGTTAACGTTCCAAAACCTCTTTCTCTGATCTTGAAAGAGATCTTGAAGGAAGGTGACTTTAGAGTGTTTGAACCCTTACCGAGAGGGAACAGATCGCAGGGATCATTGTTAGCAACCTGACGTGCATATTGACCAATTCCTGTGCCAGGCATTAGAGACACAATGCTGTTGAAGAGGAGGTTGCTGTGAGACGGAACATCAAGTTGAGGAGACAGATCAGAGTATATTTTGCAGTGAGAGATCTCTTGTAGGAAAGAGGTGACCAGTCACCAAGAGGTGAGAATTGCAAAACTGAACCAAAGTATTATTCACCAACTTTCTTCCTCACGTTCATTCAGTCCATAGCTCTCATAGAGTGGTGTTAACAGATAAACTGAGGCATATTTTAAAATTAAAGAGTTTATTTGAGCAAAACTATGTTTGAATCAGGCAGCACAAAATCAGAAGGGGTTAGGTGCACTCCACTAACAGGAGCTCAGGGAAAGACTTCTACAGAGAAAGGGTGGGGCAAAGCAAGGAAATGGTTGATCGGCTATAGTGTGAGCCTACCTGGCTGTTTGTGATTGGTTGTCCTTAGGCTTCAGCTTTGTAGCCATGAGGCATTTATAGGCTGAGATTTTGGTTTGCTTACAGGGCCATCATGGCAGCAGAGCCACCTCAGTCTAATGGCCTCCTTGTTTAACTGACGGAGATAATCAGAGTTTTGAGCTCTTACCAGAGAGTTCTGGTCTGGAAGGTGAGAGAAGGAAAATGTTAGGGTTAGAGTTCATTTCGTGAAATGTCCACTCATCAAGTCCATCTTCACTGGCTTTTTATACAGAATCTAGGAGTAACAGCACTGCTCTTTCCTTTAATGAATATACTGCATACCTTGGTGCTTACCTGGTTCAGCAGCTCTGAAAGTCTTCTGTCATATTGACATTTTTCAGTCCCAGAAGACCAAGTCTTGGGAGAAGTCTCGATAGAAGACTTGGTATTTTATCTGTTGACCCTTGCACTCCACGCTTCCAGAATGTGTTGTCAGTTGATAAAATAGGCTTAATTTGTTCCTCGGCCTTAGTGAGGGCCTCAGTCAGCACGCCAGGTAATCCAGGAATTCTGGGACTGTTGGGGAGAGCCTGAAAAGAAAATGGAATGAAAACAGGCTTCAAAGATAAGGTAAGAATAAGAGCATTAAAGAGGGAGTAAAAAAACCAGTCCAGGGAGGAGAGAGTGTTTGGCTACGAAAGCAGTTATATACCAGAAAGGACCTGATGAGTTACAGAAAATGATGAATATTAGAGATCACTGAGTCTTCCAGGGTCTAAGAGAAATGCCCTACTAGAAACCCTGGAAAAAAGAGGGGCGGCTGTCCTGGATCTGACACATACACCAGGGAGCAACTCCAGTAGATAAGAACAATGACTATTTCACAGGTTTGGGAGATCAATGGGATTATGTGCACAAGGTCCCCAGCCTACAGTGGGACCTAACCAGTATTAGCTCCCTCTCCATTCTCCCAGTCATCATAATTCATCTTAGAAATACAATTCTCCCCCACAAATGGAAGCTGGTAAGCGTTAAATGTTATAAATCTCAGTAAATTACACCAAGTACATTATCATCAAGGATTTTAATACTAAAGCATAAATAATAAATATTAGATTTCTCTATTACCTTCTTGTGCTCTATGCTCAAGAAAATAGTTCCTTGAAGCTTACAAAAAATGTTCAGACTTAAGTCCTGTCTATTATCCTCTATGGCAAATCTTTTCTGTTTTTCTTTGGCAACAAACATAATGCAACTTATAATGGTTGGGAATGCTTCTAAATAAAGTCACTAACAGCTCTTAAGAGTTTCCCTGGTTTCTGCTCTGGTAATGGACATAGGTACTATTTTTGCATCATGGGCTAAATGACTTAACAAAATTTCAGTGTTAAGGAAACAAATGCCTTCATAGTTTATGGCAAATTTCCCTTTTTATAATGACTGCTAAATTTATGGGGGAAAGGGAGAGAGAAAAACAAAGGAGGGAGTTACGTTTGCACTTAAAGTCAGGTTTTCTGTGTCAGGCCATTTTGGTAGATAACATTAAATAGTGACATGGTTGCTTAGCAACCCTGCTGTCAATGAACTCAGGATTCCCCTTTTGCTGAGAAATCCTAAGGAGCAATGCCTAGGAGAGTCCTTCTATTCTTTTTGGATCATTCAAACCAAAGGTGATTTTTACAAAAGATTTCATTGGAGTTCAAATTACTACGAGGGGAGTAGAAATTTAGATGTAGGATTTGTATTTCTGTTGTTCTGATAATGGATAAAGATGTTCCATTTTCCATCTTTGCTGAGAATTAGGAGACTTGCTGTAAATAAAGAATAAGAAAGAATGATCCCACTTACATACAGAGATGTGTGCCCCAGGACATCTGGTCTTATCTTCTAGAGAAAGAAGGGGCCCTCTTTAGTCCAATGCTAACGTCTTCACTGGCACTTTTGAGCCCATTCAGCTTTTTACTTTACGATCCTGTTCCATCAATTTTCCTCCGTCTCTTTCATTTCCATTTTTTCCCTCTCCACTAGTTCCTTTCTCCCAGCCTAAAAATATATTCATCTCAGAAAAACAAACACCCAAAAAAAGTGAAAAATAAAAAACCCTCTTTCAGTTCTGCAGCTACCCCTCTTACCGTCTCCTTTTTTCACAGGAGCCTTGAAAGAGTATTCTACGTTCATGGTTTTCAGTTCCTCACCTCCCTCAGGTCACTGCAGGTCACTGTGATCTGAGTCCCATGGCCTTTAATTCACTGAAAATTCTCTTGCCAAGGTGACAATAACCTGGTTGCCAAATTCACTGGACAATTTTCAGACATTATCTCACTTCTCTGGACAAGCAGAGAACCCTTTGCTTCTGGCTCTTCTAACCTCCACCCGTGCCTCTCACCCTATGAATGCTGGGCTCCCCTGAGTTTTGTACTCAGCCTTCTCTTGTGCTGCGTGGTCTGCCTGAGTTATGTCATCTCTTCCCCTGGCTTTACTAATTTATCACTGGTGACTTCCAAATCTATGCTGTTCTGCCTCAGATCTCATTCTGGGACTCCAGGCTCATTTTTCCAATCACCCCTTTTAAACCTCTGTCTTTCTATCTCTTACAAGTACTTCTTACCTCTCTACTTCCTTGTCATCCTCCTGGAGTCTCACCCCAATGAATGCCAACAGCCTGCTTGTTCTTCATTCTACTTTCTCATCTCAGTTCACACCACCACCATCTACCCAAATCAGAAATCTGAGCCGTCTTGTATCCCTCACCTTCCATCATGTACCACATCAAAAGACTCATCAGAGCCCGTATAGTCAACCTAAGTGGCTTTTGACTCTGGTCCTATAGTAACATCTTTATTTAATTTAACCTGTATAGGACAATTGAAATTTCTGAACAGTCTTTCCTATCTTCAGTCTTGTCCTCCCCACCCCTCCCCCAACCCTATTACATTTTGCATCCATGTCACCTCCCTGATCATGGAAGTGACATCCTCTTCTAGAGCATGACACACAGGCTCTTCATAGCTGCCTCTTGCCTACATTTTAGCATCAACTCTGACATTTCCTTTGTCACACTCCACCACATGTTCTATGCTCTGACCATATCCATAGAAACAACTGGTAGTTTCCTAAACCTAAATGTTCTTCCATTCCTTTGTACTTCTGCACATGCAAACTCCCTAGAACTTTCCTTTCTCCTTCTCTGTCTTAGGAACTTTATGCTTCAAGAATCAGCTCAACCATCATCTCGGTGGGGTTCTCTTCCCAAGCAGGTAAGCACCCTCTCCCTTTACTGCCCTGTAACATTGTACCTGAGTGTATTTTGACACTCACCATATTGCTTATGCGCTATTAATGTAACATGTTGTATCACATTACAGGTCTGTCCCTGATGAAACTGTCAGCTCTCTAATGACATGCAAAATGTCTTAAAATTTTTTTTAATTGAAGTATAGCTGATTTACAATGTTGTGTTGCAAGATGTCTTTTTAAAAAGCCTTTATATCCCCTCACCCCTAGCACAAAGTAGGTGCTAAATAAAGGTTGAGTGAACAAACATAAACTAAGATAGTTCAATAGTGGAGATTACAGGACACTGCAATAGACCATAATAGAAGTTGTGGAACTTGTTAGCCAAAAATCAGTAAGACTCACATCCATTAGGATGGCTACTATCAGAAAAACAGAAACAGTATATATATTGATGAAGATGTGAAGAAATTAGAACTCTTGTGCCCTTTTGGTGTGACTGTAAAAAGGTTTAACCACTGTGGAAAACAGTATGGCAGTTCCTCGAAACAGTGAAAATACAACTACAGTATGATCCAGCATCCCCATTTCTGGGTATATATCCGAAAGAATTGAACATTAGCATCTCAAAGAGATCTCTGCATGCCTAGGTTCATAGCAGTACTATTTATAATAGCCAAGAGGTGAAAGCAACTCAGATGTCCACTGATGCATGAATAGAGAAACAAAATGTGATATATACATACAATGGAATGTTATTCAGCCTTAAAAAGGAAGTCCTGTCAGATGCTATGACATGGATGAATCTTGAGAACATTATGCTAGGCGAAATAAGCCAGTCACAAAAGGACAAATATTGTGTGATTCCACTTATATGAGATATCTAAAGTAGCCAAATTCTTAGAAACAGAAAGCAGAATGGTGGTTACCAAGGGCTGAGGAAAGAAGAAGGGAGAGTTCTTATTTAATGGGTAGAGTTTCAGTTCTACAAGATGAAAAATTCTGTAGATCCATCGCTTAACAATGTGAATATACTTAACACCACTACACTGTACACTTAACAATGGTTAACAAGGTAAATTTTTTTATGTTTTTTGCCACAATAAAACAAATAAATAAGAGCACAATAGATAGTGCATTCGACAGGAAACATGCTGCCTGGAGGCCAAGGGTTTGACAGGAAGACCAAACATTTATGACTTCTACTTTTATAGGTCATACTTGGGCTGACTGTCTTTATTTCATCTATCTTGAATGCTTTTTTTTTTTTTGGTAAAATGAAAAGCTATACTGAAAAATATAATATTTGAATATAATAACAAAATATGACAATGTGAATTGACAATATGAATAACTAAAAAATTCCAATTCCCTTTTCAGGAAAGGTCCTCTAATGTCTCATCACCTCTATTATGCTTATGTTTTAAGTATTATATAATAACAGTATTCAATATTAACAGACCTAGGAATAGTCTTCTTAGAGCTTATGATTCAGACAATATGACACCAGTGCAGACAATTATCTAGAAAACTTATCGAGAGTTGTCAAAAGGGTGTGCATGAAAATGCACATACTTGCACGTGAACATGCATGTGTGTGCACACACACGCGCGCACGCACAAACACACACACACACACACCACTTGCTTAAGATTGTGAAGCATTTATGGAGTCAGGATTTTGAATAATTAAATAATATTGAGAACACAATTAAATAATTCCACAAAAGGTATATGTTGAGAAAATGTTTCTGAAGAAGAAAGCGGAGCTGGAACTTCCAAATGTCTCTACCGATCTCCATTGATTTAAACATAAAGGTTGACATAAAGTCTCCAAGTAGCAACCACCAGTCATCCAAAAAGTGGATCTCAGTTTGAGCTGATTCTTTAGTCTTTAACAATCCATCAGCAGGAGGAAACATTTCAAACTTTCCTATTAGGGTTTCAGAAATTTTCCTTTTCTGAACCAACACATTTTCATCTCTCCCATGGAAAACATAAACACCAGGGGTGAAATGGAATTCAGGATTCTTAAATGATCCCCTACTCTACTATGGCTCACTTTCCATCATTGAACCTCTGGGGTTACTTTAATAAAACAGCCTGTTAGCTTCTGAAATTGGGTAGCTGATTCAAACCGGTTAAACTGACAAGGAGAAGACCTATGGAAATTGCCGTGTGTCTAGGGTGCAGTAGAAAATCCCAGATATAATAGTACTTTCTTCTGTATCTGCAGGCTAGAGACTCAGCACAACCCGCAGGCCTGGCTTCTCATCCCTTCCAAATCTGCACGAAGTGCATCTCTGCTGGTCTGAGCCCTGCCATTTCTGGGTTGCCTGGGAGCTATAGGAAAACATCATTAACTCAATCTGTGTTAACCTGAAATGCTGAAGATAAAAACAGCATCTAGGAGGCCGCGTCCCTAGATCCTTATTATTTCATATAAAGATTTTATTTTTCCTTAAAGCTGCTGCTTCTTGCTAGCCATCTTCCTCATTACTGCTGCTCTTTTATTTTTTCAGCTTTATTGAGATATAATTGACATATAACATTGTGTAAATTTAAGGTGTACAAGGGGATGATTCGATACATGCATATACAGCAAAATGATTTCCACGCTAAAGTTAATTAACACATCCATCACTTCACATAATTAGTTTTGTGTGTGTGTGTGTGTGTGTGTGTGTGTGTGTGTGTGTGTGTGTGTAGCGAGAACATTTACGACCTACTCTCCTTGCAGCTACTCTTTAAAAATTTCATTTGCATCCAATTCTGCCTGTAAGCAAATTTACTTGGGAGAAGGGGAAATTCCCTTCCCCTCTCTGTACAGAGGCAGGAAATGGAGCGGAGCTGGCCCATTACACTCTGGAATCTCCTGAGTAGGTCCACATGTATTTATGCAGATGGAGCAAGTAAAATTGAATTCCTTTAAAAAGCAGGCTTAGTGCTCCCAATCACCAAAGGTAAAATCCTTTAGAAACTCTTTGAAAGAATATGGAGGAAGAGAGGTCAGGTGTGATGCAGCCCCATGCAATTGGACTTGGGGATGGTGGAGGGTTTCTAGGCTGAGGGTGTGAGTGTTTGTGTGTGGTGCAGAGACCTGTAACAGTGTACTCTATCTTGCTTTTTATTTGTTAACTTGCTCGTTTGTGTTTTGGTATGAGCTTGCCACAATGCCGCTGACACTCGGCTCCATTTCTCCTTCAGCACATCATCCAGGGAAACTGTTGCTTAATTTTCTGATCCCAGCTCAAAGATTTCTTGTAGAGAGGCACATTATCACAACTTAAACATAAAGATGACTATATCACTTCTCATATAAATCAGGACACATTTCAAAGTCAAAGTGGGCACTAAAAAAATTAACAGAGAATAATGGATCTACAAAAGGTGAAAACTGGGACGTATGATCAGCAGTTTACCAAGAGGCACCTGGGCCGTGTCAGTATCCACATCCAGAATCAGCCCAATTCAGTTTCTCAGAGGGCTCTTTTCCTCCAAATACCCTGGAAACAAGGGTTAAACTGTAAAATCATTAGGTCATTCTATTTCTGCTTCATACTGTAGCCTCAAAAAGAAGTCTCTTATTTTATTTGTTCAAATGCTTATTAACAATTGCCTATTACTGTATGTATTAATTTGCTAAGGCTGTGTTGGGCTGCACCTTGCAGGTCTGCAAGTCTCCCAATTGCCCAGCCACGAGACCAAAGAAAGAGCCCAGAGATAGAGACAGAGACACCAGTGGTTTGTAGGACAGGGAATCTTACACGTCTGAAGCAAAATTCCTGGAGCGACACCCCACTGCGTATGGCAGACAGCAGGCAGGACAGACATACTCTCGGGGAGATGGAGGCTACCATTAATCGGGGGAATTGGCATCAGGTTGGCTCATCAGCTACCAGGGAAACCAGCGGCTGGGCAGGGGACAAGCATGTAGGCAGTTACTGATTCGGTCCTATAATTGAGAGGACTGGATAAGCATGTGAGTGAAGTAGGGACTCAAGCAGGGGACGTACAGATAGAAAGAGAACAGCCATCTTGAATGGCCCGACTGTACAGGCTGCCACAACAAAATACTGCAGACTGGGTGGCTTAAAAGATAGAAGTTTATTTTCTCACATTTCTGGAGGCTCTGTATCCAAGATCAAGGTGTTGGCAGGATTAGTTTTTTCTGAGGCTTGTTTGGGTTGCAGATGGCCACCCTCTCTCTATGTCCTCACATGGTCATTCCACGTGCATCCCTAGTGTTTCTCTGTGTGTCCCAATCCCCTCTTCTTATAAGGACATCAGTCACACTGGATTAGGGCTGACCCCAAAGTCCTCAATTTAATCAGTTTTTAAAGCCCCTATCTCCAGACATAGTCATTCTGAGGTACTGGGGGTTAAGGCTTCAACGTAAGAATTTGGGGGGGATCCAGTTCAGTCCACAATACTATCTCTTCTCAGTCTAGCTCTCCATCCTGTGCGGACACAGCAGAAAGGCATTCATTTACCAACCAAGAAGAGGGCTCATCAGACACCAAATCGCCTGGCATCTTGGTCTTGGACTTCTCAGCCTCCAGATTGTGAGAAATAAATGCTTGATGTTTAAGTCCCCAGTCTATGATCTTTCTGTTATAGTAGCCTGAACAGATAAGAAAAGATCTGATCATTTTGCCAACTGCAAAAACGTGACTTTACTGAGAAATCTGGATGAGGTGCCAAGGTGTTGTGCCGGGCCTCCAGTGACAGTGATGCCACCAACACAACTGAGCCGGGTGCTGAGATTTGATATAATGTGAACTGGGAGACAAAAATCAGCTCACAAGGCTAGTCAAGTTTCTTGGATGCTGAGTGCCTACTGAAATCATAAAGCCTGTCTGTTTTCATTACAACCCAAAATGAGGGAGCCCCATGCAAGCATCCTCGCTGATGGTGCCTTGATACTAGCCAGTGTATCAGCACCCATTATCCTCAGGGGGTGGCAGCAGGGGAGCTCCTGGTGACATTTCATTCTTTCTATGAGACAGAGTGTCAACATGGTTTCCTCTGACACAGAAAAGTGATCTACAGGGACCAGATAGTTAAAAAGAAGTAATGCAAAAAGTATTATTTAGCTTTCATTGTTAGCATTTATATGGGCTACAAGTAATTAAATCTAGGGATGAACCATGAAGTCACGAGAACTGGAAGAACTTTGACAGGTTCCAAGTTCATTTTTCTATCTTCAAGAAGGTCTGTGCCAAAGCATGACTGATGAAGGATGGGGGAACACCGATAAGGAGACCTTTGGGCCTAAATGGCCAAATGTAATTGATTAGTGGGCTGGATGTAGGTTTTCCAACACCACCAAGCAATTCTCCAATTCCCAGTGGACACTGACTGGGTGTCCTACAAATTTAACTTGTCTGCCTTTCTACCTGGAGAGAGTATCAGATCTTGTAAGGGCTCAGCCCTACAAGACTGTCCCACTTCAGATGGCATCCACAAGTCCAAGTTGTTACCTGTGCTTCTGTCCTACCAGCTATAAACTGGTGGTCCCTCTGATCCCTCCTTGGATTCAAATAATTTGCTAGAGCAGCTCACAGAAGTCAAGATAAACATTTACTTACTTTTATTAATTTATTATAAAGGATATTATAAAAGATACAGATGAACAGCCAGATGAAGGTGCATAGAGTGAGGTTCAGAACCACCCTGAGAAAAGGAGTTTCCGTCCCCATGGAACTGGGGAGCACCACCCTACCAGCATGTAAATGGGTTTACCAGTGTGGAAGTCCATCAACTCTTGTTGTTCAAAGGTTTTTACAGGGCTTAATGTCTAGCCACCCCTCTTCTACTTCCCAGAGGTCAGTGGGTGTGGCTAAAACTTCCAGCCCTCTAATCTCTTGGCCTTTCTGGTGACCAGTCCCATCCTGAGGTTACCTAGGGGCCCTGAGTCACCTCATTAGCATAACCTCAGGTGGGCTCAAAGGGGCTCTCCTATCACTCAGGAAATCTGAAGGGTTTTGGGAGCTTTGTGCCAGAAACCTGGAAAAGGACCAAACATAGTTCTTACTGTGCCACAGTGGGGAAGCGATGGCACATACAGTTTTTCAATCACTTGTGTTTTAAAACAAAACAAAACAAAACCCTTTTATTAAAATAGGTAAGCAGAGGCATTTGAAGCTTCTGTCATGGGCTGAAAAGAATGTCCAGAATAAACACTCTGTCGGAGAGGTGGATGTGAAAGATACAGAAATGAGGTTTGCGCTAAAGGAATGCTCTGGAAATCTCCACTTTAAGGAGGCATCTGGATGTGCCTTTCAGCTGGAAAGAAGCAGATTCAGATTTGTCAAGCTGGAGTTGGAGCCTAAAGTGTCTGCCAAATGGGAGGAAACAGGCAAACTGAGGAAGTGGACCCAAGTTTGAATCCAGTGAGTCTAAACGAGTTCCCTAAGGTGAGCTCCTGAGGATCAGGGAACCCAGGGAGGTGGCCAGGGAGCAGACATGCCACGGTGCAGCACAGAAGGACGGGCTCCACACTGCCAGTTAATAGCTGTCTGACCAATGGTCAGACTAGCTGCCCTTTTCTCACGTCTCATATTTGGCCTGGCTCTGGCCAGACAAGGCATTTGTGAGCTGGTCTGCAGCCACTCAAGCAGCCTCATCTCCCAGCCGGCGCTCTCTGCATCAGCAGGCTCTGCTTCTCTTTCCTCAGTGCCCTTCTATTAATGAAGTGCCGTTTGCTCTGCCTGAAGGTCCTCTTATCCTTATCCACTTTGAATGCTCATCCCTCAAGACTCAGCTCAGGAGTTACCTTCTGAGTGAAGACTTCACACACACACACACACACACACAAACACACGGACACATGAACATAGACACACACACATACATGAATACTTACACATATCACACACTCATGCACTAACCACACACTCAAACACACACACCTCACACAGCCCCACGTGGTGCACCCCCCACTATGCCGTTAAAGACCCCTTCCTCAGTGCCAGCAATACAAATGGACATACCTCTATTAATATACATTATCTACAATTTTAAACAGCTGTTTTCTTTTAATTATTTTAAGAAACCATACAGAATTAGAATATTTCAAGTGCTGTGAATTCCAAAGTAGTCTGCAACCAATGCTTAATCCAACCCCATCCCTCCCACCCCCTCCCTCATGGACCCTAGAACTGTAATCGTTTTAGGACCTCAAGCCAATGTCAGTTCAAAATCGGTTATAGGTGGGAAGAAGGAAACCACAAATTACTGACAATTCCTGATTTAATCAGACAAATTTGCTTTCCATTCCCTCGGTTCAAATAAAAAGAGGAAGACCTCCAGCATGTAAACACGCATTCACTTTCCTAGTAGACAAGGAAAATGCCATGATTTCACATTCCTGTTTGAGAAGAGGTGCTTGGCCTCTGATCTGCCTCTCTTCACCTTCGCTCTTTGCGCCCTGAAGCTTTGTTATTTTCAACATGACACCACGTATATCCTTAGCAACTCTCCCAAATAGGATTAGATTTACCTCTTGTCTGAGGAAGATTCTTTCTTTAAAAAAGAAGAAAGCATTCCTTTTATAGTTTAAAACTCAAGCCTAATAATGGAACATGCTTTTAAAAAGCAAACAAAAGTAAAATGTAGTTTTATAACAGAAAGCCGGGCAAGCGGAGGCCTAATTACACTGTACAAGATATAATTAGCCTATAGTTGAAGTCAGCTATGAAATAGCCATGCAATGGCCAAAAAGCAGGCCATGAGGAGGAGTAGAAAACGAAAGAAAAGTAAGAAGCCTTGGTAATCGGTCCTTGAATAGTCTAAAAAGCTGAGCCTTGTCATTAACGTGGAATTTTAGGGTTTCTGCTGGAAGGAAAATGAAGATAATGAAGATATCACATCCTCTTATTCCATTTAGGGTCTCCCTGAATACAAGCTCTTTCTAAGGGCTGAGGTTACACACCTTCAAGGGCAGAACAAGGTTTTACAGTTGTGGGGCTGGAGAAGGGCTGGGCGTTCCATCTTCCAGTTCATTACCACACATTATCTATGGCTTTTGGGTAATTGAGCAAATAATGCCCTTGACAACCATTCTCCCTCTTTAACTCCAAAGCAAGGTAATTAATTAAGGCCAGAAGGGGATTGTTAACGGCTGTTAGTGAACCACGGTTGAGGGCATCACTTAGGAGAGCAGTCTCAGACTATAAAAGTGCACGCACAAGAGGAGCCGGGGTGTCTAATGCTCCCCGTCTCTCCCATCACTGTTCAGCCACGGAAGGACAAACTGGATGTGAGACAACTGGGGGATTTCCACAACATAGCCCTCTCTGATGAGGCTTGTGTAACTTTGAGGGGCTATTTATTTTCAAACCCCATGGTAATTTCTAGATAAACCTTTCTGGGACACACACGTCATGTGTAGCATACACCAGAATACAATGACAGACAATGAACTGATTAACCAGAGCCGCTCCAATGCTGTGTGATGTGGTTCAAGCACCTGACACACACGATAAAAAAACATGTGAGCTACTCTCTGTCCAAAAGATGCCATCATCCCAACAGAGCCACATGACGGACACAAGAAACAAGCAGGAGATCAGTATGATCTGATGGTAGATAATTAAGTGCTACGCTACGTGCTACAGACCTGAAGGGCTGCAGGAGTTCAGAGAAGTGAAGGACAGCTGTGCGAGCAGGGTGAGCAGAGCGGGTCTGGGAGAGGTGGGCTCAGAGCTGGGCCTGAGGGAATCAGAATCAGAACAGCAGAGCGGAGAGGAGCAGCCCGGATAAAGGCGGGGAGTCAGGCCTGGAAGAGAACAAAGGATAAGAGTCCTGCCTCCCTAGAAAAGAATTTCATGCCTTTTCCCCCCTCTTTCTATTCCTTTTCTCCTCCTCCTTCTCAAGTTTAAAGAGACTGGCTGAGATGACCAAGTCTTGTTACACACACCCCAGGAGACAGGCGGAGTAGCTCACACAGAACACGAAACTAGGCTCACGCAAGAAATTAGGTGGCATAATTTTGAACCTGGTGTACAATGCTTTTCTTACCAGAGCATCAGGTTAGCTAGATAGTGCCCTGGTCCTCTTCATCAGGACTCAAAGATAGCTCTGTAAGAGTGCCATCAACTGCTGTGAGTCCTGATGGCAGAGGGGTGGGTTTTAGGGGAAGTGGTCCGGCAAATGTATGTAGGGTATCTTAGAGGAAGCATGACTAGAGGAAGACCCGCTGTGGAAATGGGTACCTGGATGAGATCAGTAAGTGTGAATATGACGGTTTTAAGCCCACTGGCTGGTGACACAGTCCTATGAAGCTACTTCTAAATTTAAAGCAAAATACAATGGTCACTAGGAGGTTTGGTGCTCATTGTCTAGACAAAGGGTGGGCTGTCAATACGCTCCAGCCAAAGAGCACCAGGAACACACTTGCAATTAAACAAGTGGGCGTTATTACTCATTGCAGTGAGGGACCACACACACCATGGAGAACTTCAGGGCATCTCAAGTCCGGCACTGGGCTGCCTCTGAAAGTGCCCAACATGCTGCGCTCCAAGAAAAAGGGATGAGGCTGATGTATGCATGTGAACTCAGCCCCCCAGGATATTAGCACTTAAGTGGGGACCCTTTGCCGCGGATTTAGCTGGTGCTGACTCCAAGAGGCCTACATACAGCGGGGCTCTGCACTGGGCCAGATAATCTCCCGGAGCCATTTGTCCCCTGGCCCAGGAACTATTTTTTGATCTTTTTCTTTTTAGGATAAGGATCATTTAATGAGTGTTTTCTAGTGGTTGGCATTGTGCTAAATAGTTCCTCAACTCACACAATGGCCCTGTGACGTAGCTTCTACTATGGCACCCATTTGGAAGCTCACTGAGGTAAAGCAATTTATCCAGTAAGCAGCAGAAGCAGAGAAGCCACTGTACTGTGGCAGAAAGGCTCATATAGTCAGGTCTGTAGGCTAGTGATGCTTTTGCAGCAGAGATAACAAAGAAAAGGATGTGGGCACTGTGAAGGCTGTCACACAAAAGACAGGATGGGATGAGATGGACTGTGATTCTTGAAATGGAGACTCTGGAGGGTGCAATTATTGCAACAATTCTTTCAGGTTGATTTCTTGAAACAAGAACCTTGGATGTCAGGTACACATGGCTAAAGTCATCTATGACCTTTCTTTCTCCTATTTAATGAGAGGATGGAATCATTGCAGGTGAGCATTTTTGTTTTAGCTTGGGGAAGGGAGTAGAAAGAAAAGGAAAGAGTGAAAGAAAGAGAACAGCAGAGAAGTATCCTGGACCGATCTGTAGCCTTCAACACTAGAACAGGAAAATTAAAATCCTCCCCCACAACACACACACACACACACACACACACACACACACACACACCCCAATGTCAGGAGCGCACTGGCTGTGGAGCACACCAAGCACAGCCTCCAGAATCCAGCTCCAGTTGACAATGTAACACTAACGTGATGCAGACTTTTTAAAAATCACCTCGTAGTTACTAATTTAGTTTATGAGTTGATCACACAATTCTTCAGAAATTTGGCTTCTTCTCTCTCCAGCCTCCTCCAGCATCGATTTGCTCCACACACCCTAGGGTCTAACAAGTAGAATTTCTGAACATTCTCAGGCTAGGCCACACCCTTTGCTGAGAAGATCTGTCCGTTTTATTTATTCATCTTTTGGCCGCTCAGTTTATGAACCCCTTTCCTATCTGGGGAGAATCCCCAGGGGTGAGTTTGGGTGGGAGTCCAAGGGCACTCTCACCAGGGAGCCGTGCAAGTACGGGTACACCCCCTGCTTTGGCCACTTGAGTGGCCTGGCCCAGGACTTTGAAAGAGGCCACTGGTGATCCGTTCTGTTGGTGGCAGAGGCAGCAGCATTCCCAGTGCAAGGGCGGCGGTGGGGTCTTGACAGGCTGCTCCTGGGGTAAGATCCAGCCCTTTCGCTGCAATCCCTCAACTCCAGCCAGTTTCCTAGCCTCTGACTCTGAGCTACTAGCCACGCATCTCATGAATTCCTTTCCAAATAAGTTGGCCAGAATTAGTGGAAGCTGATTATACAAAGACTTCTGAGTGGTTCACTTTTCATGACTGCGGACCTCTGTAAAAGCTTCTCTCCCCGCCACACAAGAAACGTGGTTTACCTCCTCCTCTTCGCCAGGAGGCAAATCCCACTGATCCTTCAAGGTTCATTTCAAACAGTATTTCCTCACTGTGGCCTTTTCCTGTTTCCTGGGGGCTGGCCCCTCCCTGCAGTGGGAGCCAATAGCACTTTTTGCACTACATTAAATGCTGTTGTAATGAACACGGCAGCATAGCTATCCCCTGACATGTCTGTCTCTCCTATTTCATAATCCGTTCCTGGAGGACAGTGGCTGTGTCTTATCCCTGGAACCGAGCACAGTGCTTGACACATTGCAGGTGAGCAAAGGGCATCCATCATGGGAACTGTCCACCATTTTACTCCCTTTCTGTGTTTGGGGGAGTTATTCACTTTATAAGTCTTGATGCTGTGAAAGTAACCAGAGGGGGCCCAAGATGGAGTCACTCACGCTAAGCCCCACATCAGTGGATGCAAACTTGACCAAGATTCTGTGCTCAACTCTCCCAGGAAAGGCAGGCCTGGGTCAGCCAGTCAGCTCATGTCTCCTCAGCACTAGGTATCTGACCCGGCTCTAAGGCTCCCTTTGCTCCATGTAAGGAGACTAAGCCCGCTTTAGCCAATCAGCAAATGCCCAGTGTGACTTCTTTGTTCCTGCTCACTTTGGCCTGTGAAAAGCTCTTGCCTGGTACAGCTCTCAGAGCTCCTCTCCATCTGCTAGACTGGATGCTGCCTGCTTCAGGAATCACTGAACAGAGCCAGTAAGATCTAACATTCACTCAGTGGAATTTTGTTCTTTAACAGTTTAGGGCAAAGCACACCTCCCACTCAAAAAGCAGAAACCTTGGCAGTTTTATGTTCCCAGCTATGCAGACAGGGCACAAAGCCTGAGGTTGACCAGTCAGATGTACACTCCCCAGGGCACACCTGACACAAAGCTGCAGGGATAGCCAAACAACCCCTGGAAGATCCTGCAGAACAGCAGGAAGGCAGCACAAGGTCCAGCAAAAATGGTTCCTCAGGTTCAGCAGGGGCAGTGGTTCCCTTCGGAGCTGGCTTTGTGGTGTAACTTTCCAGGGGTGGTCCTGGATATACTCTAGTCTACTTTTTCCTGCTTCTGAGTCCTTTTCTCTGGCTTTCTGGGTGATTCTATAAGCTATCCAATATCCCTCTGATTAATTCCTCTTCTGATTAACTCTGCTTGAAGTGTTGTTTACAACCAAAACTCTTGATTTATACATGGTACTTAGTAAGTATTTATTTTAAAAGTATGTGGATATGTAGGGACAGTCCAAGACAAAACGTGAAGGGAGATGTGGATATTGGGTCCTTCTTCACCTTTTCTTTGATAGATTCAACCCCCATCTTTGTGCCCCCAGCATCCCTCCCCATCCTATTAGCTTCAGAGAAGCCCCTGGCTGCCTACGTTAGAAAAGATATACTAAAGAAATTTACATGAATTTGTTAATATCTGGTGGTAGCCAAATATTACCTTTCTAAGGAATACTTGCTTTTGAAAAGGGGCAGTTCTGCAGTTTAAGTGAACAACTGCATAATCGTGGCACTTTGGGTATACATCCCAAGTTAGCAGAGAGGTATTTCATAGCAGAGGAATCTTGCTGGCATTCCTATACTACAAAATATGGGCGATCACCCAGCTGTCTGTAAGACTGATTCTGCATGTATGCAGTGCTTATTTGCATGGTACCATGGGGCAGGGGTTCTATGTGTGTTTGAAGGAAAGAAGGAGAGGTGATCTGTGCAGAACTGGCTTGGCAGGGATGGGCAGGTAAAGATGAGGGCCTAACTAAATTGTATCAGAAAAAAAAGTTTCAGTCCTGACTCTTCAAGAATCTCATGTTTCTGTAAATCCAATGCCTCCTGCTCTAATGCACACATCCTTTTGATAAGTGCTTATTGATGGAGGCAGAAGGCAGAAGACCACCAGAGAGCTGCTCTTATCTGGGCAGCTCACTCAGCTGTCCATTCCCCAGGTTCCAAGCAGCTGAATGGAACATGTTCTTATTTGGGTTCTAGGCAAGGAAAGAGGTAAAACAAAAGCCAGAATTTGTAGAGTTTACAAGCCATCCTCACACGTGCTATCTCATGTAATCCTGCAGCAATCCTGAGATGTGGGCGCTAAGTCCCATTTTTGCAGACGAGGAAGCTGAGGCTCCCAGAGTTAGGGGACTTCTCAGTGGAGGGGAGGGCCATCTCGAGGGAGCCATCCTCAGTGCATGTGCCCATATTTGCTCCGATTGAGCTTACTGCATTTACCAAACAGGTAAGGAGACAGGGGAAAGATTTCAAGTCAGACCTGACGTGGAACCAAGAGAGCCCTCCAGCACAGTGTGTGGTCAGTAACAGCGGCATGCTTTCACCTTGTCTGGAAAGTTTTATGTTGCTTTGGATCTTCCTGGAGCTAACTGACTAAAGGAGATCCATTTGAAAGTTCAACCAGTGTTCGTTGGAGCACCTCACACAGGTCGGCTTCATTTTTTGCAGCGGGGGGAGCGACGCGGTGCATTTCATTTCTCCTTGCCTACAGTTCTGACATGAAAGTTAGCCTTAATCTGCCGACTCATGCTGATGACATTGCTTTGGAAGTCACCCCAAAGTCACTATGGCTAAATGGGATGCAGCTGTTAAGATAGAAATGCATTTCAGTTAATACCTCGGCTGCACTGAAGCTAAGCCAGTGCCAGCCCTAATTCCTAAAGGAAAACAAATCCACAATAATCCATCTTCTAATTCTGCGCAGACTGGCACAACACCAGGTCATATCAGCTGTGAGTCCTCCTTCCCTCACCCCGAGGCGCAGACCAACCCCTCACAGGCATTCACTGAATTCGAGGTCAGCGAGTGGCACACACAGAAGCGTGCGGCCCAAGACAGCATCCACAGCTCCCTCGGTTTCTCTGCAATGAGAGCGTTTACTCTGATGAGAGGAATAAGCTCATTCTTTTTCAACGAAAAACCAACTTGACATGGGCAGCAACCAAATCGAGCTCTGGTTTGCCGGTGGCAAGCCAGGCTTCGTTGAGTTAAACTTGGCTTTACCTTATTTCTGTTTGAGCAACCTTAATTTTCATTTTCTCCCAGCCTTTGAGGAAAGGCCTTGATATGTATGCATTCACAGTGAACTGGAAATGACTCATGAGAGGGTCCGTTACTTTCTAGAAATGTTGCCATGTGAATATTTGCATGGCCCACATCGCCTAAAGTATTTACCATCTGGCCCTGTGCAGAAAACTGTATGCTGCCCCCTGTAGGTAAAGTGCTGAGCAACAAGCAAGTAGCTCCCAAGAAGAAAGCAGTTCAGAAGGGGAATGATACACCCTTTTAACAAATGTGTCTGAGTGAGCAAAGCTTTCCCATCAGTTAGCTTCACCGTTCCTAGCATTAAACATAGGCTCCTCCCAGAGACAGGAGGCCACAGAATATTTTCTAGGGCAGTGGACCTTGAGGCATCTTCCTTCTAAAGCACTTGCTAAGGCAGGGTTCAGATGATCTCACCCATGGCTGGGCAAATGTGCAGCAGCTTTTGGGTGGCTTCCAAAAACTGGCACCACTCTGGTGCCCAGCTGCCACCGTAACTTTGACTTAAAGGCTGCATAAACAGTTCCACCTGATTATGTCTCAATCCCCCAAGGGGGTGTGGGTGAGGGGAGACTTCTTCAAGTTATCTTTTGGATAAAGGTGGCTTTTTGCTATTAATTTATTCCTTTATTAAATCATTTGTTCCATAAACACTCATTGAGCACCTACTATCTGCTAGGTACCAGACATACAAAGAAGACGGAAATACAGCCATAGTCCCTGCTTTTCAGGGGCTTATGGTCTTGTGATAGAGAAAAAGATAATGGTTGAAGTAGAGAGTTTAAACATAGGACATAGTTTTATAGTAAAGATACAAGTAAGATGCCTGTGGGAACTCAGAGAACACATAAAACTTGGAGTAGAAATGGTGGGAACTAATGTTTTGCTATGTACCAAGTAAATACATCGACAAGTCACTTGATTACACAGAGAATTTTGAGGAAAAGTAAGATTGACACCACATAACGGGCCCCTCATTACATAGGGATTTTCGAAAGCCCCAAGCTCTTTCTCCCTGTACTAGTCTGTTAGCACTGCCACAACAAAGTACCACATACAGTGTGGCTTGAACAGAAATTTATTTTTGTACAGTCCAGAGGCTAGAAGTCCAAGACGAAGGCGTCAGCAGAGCTGGCATCTGCTGAGGCCTCTCTCCTTGCCTTGTAGGTGACTGTCTTTGCCCTTTTACCTTTGACCTAGTAATTCTACTTCTTGATCCTAGGGAAAGAGAGTTGTAGGTAAAAAGCATTTTCTTTTCCTTGAAACAGAAAATCTGTAAGACACCAAAGCATAAGGCTTTGGTATCCTGCTAACAAAATGTTAGATAAAAAAGAGATCGGGGCCATTCTAATTGCTTTGAACTCAAGAGCACAGAGCTCCGAGGCTGTGGCCAGCAGAGTGGTAACTATGAAGGGTGGACTGGATGCTATAGAGCTTCCAGGAGGGGCAGGGAGAGAAGCAGGGAACAGCTCATGGTATCTGACCAGATGCCTTCGTGAGCATCTGTGAGACCGAGAACATGCAGAAATATCTGGTTAGGAGGACTTTGGAGGGGCTGAGATCTTGCAGGGAAGTAGGTTAGAGTAGATTTTAGATAAAAGGATTATGGGTATTAGTTTTGAAATTATACCAACAGGAAGTAAAGTTTACAATCTGTGTTCTTCCTGTTTGTGATCTTATTTTCAGATTTATTTATTTGTCTTTCTTTTTAAACTTCTTTCTTTCTTTCTTCTACTTATCATTGAAAAAGTATTCAGCAAGTCTACCTAGGAAGGAAGGAAATATGGCTATTAGCCCTCTAATGAAGGCAGGGGAAATTGGGTAAAATCTGCCTCCACGTCCTCTCAGCAGTGTGGAAAATGTAAATCTAAGTTGGCTCAGCCAGGCTCCAAGCTCAGATCTAGTTTAAATGTGAGGTTTCAACTAGCTTGGCTTCAAAAGAATATTTTTAGCCTGCCTTTCTTAAAATTGACCAACGTGTGAATCTTTTTTAAAGGAAAAAAATTAGTGCCCACAAAACTCTAGCATTAACTAACAGTTTTAATGTTACCTAAGTATAAACATAAATATGCTTATGGATCTTATGGAAATATAAAACCCAAACAAGTTTGTACATTAAGTACAAACAAAATACTAGACTAATGAAAATTGTTTAAAATACCAATTAAATATGACAAATAGTGATTTGCAGAAGCAAAACAGGTGATTTGGGGTTTAATGCTATAAATAAGTACCCTCTGGTACAATTCTAAATTTAGTTAATTTTTATATTCAAAATAAGAGCATCAAAGCGGAGAAGGCTGGTTTTCATAAGTAGATATTATAATAAAATGGTATTAATACTGACAATAGAAATATTTTTATTGAATCAGGATAAGAGAATGTTTCATTATCTATTCGTCCCTCTGCTCACTGTCTATCACCTGTTGTCTCGCGGTGGTATGTCCACCACTGGTATTCCTGCAGTGTATCCATCCACTAAGTGATACTGTAGGACCGCTGGGCTATGTGCCTTGTGATGACTCCATTCACCCATCTTCCTGTAGTCAAACTACTACCAAAGCTTTAGAGCAGCACTCAGTAACATCACTGGCCCTTTGCAGAATTTGAACATAAACACAAAAACAATTTCAGGCACCTATAGTGAGTGGCATCTTAATTTTAAGGTAGTTATTCAGATGATCAGAATTGTGCTATGACAGTATAATATTAAAAATATTCATTAAAAGAAAACTCTTGGACCCTGAAGGATTTATCTATGGACCTGTCCCCCATTTTGACAAAACACTTTTAAGTTTATTACAGTCCATCAAGAGAAAGAGGCCCACTTCCCTAAACATCTGGTGTCCTTCAAGGAGGGCAATGACAGGGCCAGAAGGTGGCAATAAATGGCTCCTACTCTGCAGGGTTGAGTTGAGAGCTGATCCTTCCTTTTTTTTTTTTCTAATCCCCAGTCTTATTATGTTAATACCTAACCCTTGGGACATGAGAAGTAGACTGTCTACTAAAAATGCTCATTTCTTGTGATGTAAAATCAGTTCTCTGTTATTGACTTCCACTTCTCCCCCTATTCTGAGAAGTCCTTGACCCTGGCTTGGATTTTTAAAGTCAGCCAGCTGAAGCACCATTTGTTTGTTGCAGGGAAGACCACTTGTGAAGGAAAAGCTGGGCTGGTCTAACAAGATAACTCACAAGTCTAGGAATGTGAAGGAGAGGCTGGGCTGGGCTAACAAGATAACACACAAGTCTAAGTATTGGAATACTGATCTGAGTTCTGCTAGACTAACTTGTAAATCTAGGTTAATTAGTGTTGGTTTGCTGTTCATGTTTTTTGCTAGCCAGCTGGGTTTTCAAAGATACATATCTGGCTTTGGAATGTTGGTTTGCTGCCTCCCTGCCTCCACTTTTGTGATGATAATGCTGCTAAAGCTGTTCCATGCCTATTGGCTGAATACCCCAAGCTTGTACTTTACCCTATAAAACCTCATGTGCACATCTTGAAGGTGCTCAGAGCTTCGGAGCAGAAGCCCCTCTGAGCCCGCCGGCGTAATACATCTGAGTACTCCAACCCTCCGAGTGGTGCTTGTTTCTTGACTGGCCTGTCGTTTCCGTAACATTTCTGGAGGCCCCAGCGAGATACAACCACGCCGGCCCCTTGAGCCGCTGGACTGGTGGCTCCGGCCGACCGGGGGACGGGATTCCGGCAGCGAACGAGGTGGCGCCGCCCGACGGTATTTCGGGTTCTCTTTCGTGATGGCAACTCAGCCCCCGGGTGGCTGGGCTACAACCAGATCCAGACTCCATGGAGGGACGGACAGACTCACCAGGTGGCGGTCCGGACAAGGTAGGAACCCCCAGGAGGTATCAGGTCCTGTCCCATTGGACAGAAGAGGAGGCTGATCCCCTCCTACAGGCTCTCCGTCTGATGGTATTTCAGACGGGGAAATCAGGTCAGGTATCAGGTCCTGTCCCAGTGGACAGAAGAGGAGGCGGATCCCCTCCTACAGGAAACAGGATATTGGTATTGGTGGGAAGAATGTTGTTAACCTCTGTGTGTGTGTGTGTGTGTGTGTGTGTGTGTGAGTGAATGAGCGGCCTGTGAAGCATGCGATCAGGCTCGAGTTTGTAGCTCCATGGCATTCTGCTATGGAGTTCGAGTGAGTTCCAACCTGTGGTTCCATGGTGACCTCATACGGCTCAGGGCGGTATCGGTCCCTCAGGGTCCCGATCGGAGTCAGTGGCTTATACTGACCCGCCAAAGCTAAGAGGCACCTTCGTCCCCGCGAGGGGAGCGGCCAGGCGGATGCAATGAAAACCCTCCCTTGTCTTGTCTGCGACACTGGCACAGGGTGGCTACACTGGGAGGGAAAAGAACATAGACAGCCAATGAGTCAACGCCCCTGTGCCCTCGGAGGCTAGGATGCTATTTCTTTGAAAAAGTCTCCTACCTGATTCTGTCACAGAACACCAGAGACTTAGTGTTCCCCTACTGAACTGACCCAAGTAGTGCCCCTTTTGCCTAGCCTCAGACCCCCAGGACTCAAGTTTAGAAGACGAATTCCTTCAGAACCGGGCTCACCCGGCCTCGGAGGTCCCTTTTCTAGTCCATTTGTTTTACAATCCACCGTCAGTCCCACGCCCCTGATACGTTAGTTCAGGATATAGAGAGGATTTAATGAAGGAAGCCCCTGGAACTGCTTGAGGTCTTGAGCTCCAGAGACATCTGGACTGGATGTCTGTGGAGTGGAACCCAGACTCCCTGACCAAATTAGCCTTCAAACAACTCATAGACCCAGCAAGAGAGCAGTCTCTCTGGGAATTCCTGGTGTTTTGAGGAGTGAAGAAAAAAAGATATAAAGGCTACCTTACCAAACATCTAAAAAAATGGGAGGCTCTAAGTCGAAACCCACCACTCTAGACTGCATGATTAAGAATTTCAAAAAGGGGTTCTCAGGAGACTGTGGAATTTGAATGACCCCTGGCAGGCTCCGCAATTTGTGTGAGCTTGAATGGCCAGCCTTTGGAGTCGGGTGGCCCTCAGGAGGAACTCTGGACCTAGCAACAGTACGAGCAGTCTATCAAATAATCACTGGAACCCCAGGCCACTGAGATCAATTCCCTTACATTGACTCCTGGCTGAATATCGCCCAGACTCTACCCCCATGGATTCGGTTCTGCTTAAATGGACCTGGACAATGCAAGATATTAGCAGCCCAGCCAGTCCAGGCCAAAAAGACAGAGAGAAAAAAGCCTATTTTCCACGGAGACGCAGAAGACAGATATGTGTACCCCTTCCGTATGCCCCCGGGGCACCAACACCTCCCCAGCCTGAGGACCCAGAGGCAGAGCCCAGCCCCCAGCCTGAGCCGGTAGGAAGGAGACTCCACTCCGCTCAGCACAAGCCGGGAAGCCAGCACCACCGGCCCTCCAAATGCCGCTGCAGGAGATACAAGGGCCACAACAAGTTGGGGAAAATGGGACTGTTCAGCCCGGGCACCCCGTACTCTGCTACCAACCCTTTAGCACCACAGCCCTTCTCAATTGGCGCCGTCATACTCCTTCCTGCTCTGAAAAGCCGCCCAGCAATAGCAGCAGCAGCAGCAGCAGCAACAGCCCTGACACCCCCTCCACCTTGGCCGCTGCCGCCTCCACGGCAACTGTTGGGGAGCCCCGGCCCCTACCCAGTCCTGAAGCGATGCTGGGATTGTAATAGGGCTCTGTCACAAAGACATGCGAATAGTTGGTCTCTGTCCAGCCCATGATGATTTCTGCTTGGTGGTATATGACGACTGTAATCAGGCTGTCAAGCTGCAGGCTATGATTGACCTCGTAGAGTCTATCTTCCATTCTCACCGGCCCACCTGGGAAGATGTCCACCAGCTGCTTCTGACTCTTCAATACAGAGAGGAGACGCATTCTCACTAAAGCACGAAAATGACTGCAGGGCCAAGCCCCTGGGGACACAATGGATGTTGAGGGATGGGCCATGACACATGCCCCAGACACCAGACCAGATTGGGACTTTAACACCCAAGAAGGAAGAGAAGTGCTGTGTGAGTACCAGGAGACCATCCTGTAAGGGCTAAGAGCAGGAGCCAAGAAGCCAACTAACATGTCTAAAATGACCATGGTGACCCAGAGGCCAGACGGAACCCCCACTGACTTCTATGAGAGACTATGTGAAGCATTCCGAGTCTACACTCCTTTTGATCCTGAGGCCCAAGAAAACCAGCAGATGGTCAACGCTGCCTTTGTAGCCCAATCATACCCAGAAATACGCTGGAAACTCCAAAAACTGGATGGATTCGCAGGGATGAATGCTACACAGCTGCTGGAAGTAGCAAAGTTTTTGTAAACCGAGAACGGGAAGCCCAAAGAGAAGCAGACTGGCGAATGAAGCAGAAAGCCGCACTCCTTGCAGCAGCCCTGAGGAAAACAAGCTTCAGCCGGACTCCTGCACCACCCTGGAAGAGGGGACCCCAACCATGGATGCCCCTGGGCCGAGACCAGTGTGCATACTGCCGGGAGACAGGACACTGGACGAATGAGTGCCCAAACAGAAAGGATGGAAAGAGAGCACCCCCCAAAAGGCCTACTTACCAGCTGGAGCCACTAGCCAGTAATCACATCAGACTGGCTGGGGTCGACTCAGAATAGGAGAGACCAGGCTCCCTGCCCCTGGGCCTCCGGGATCCCAAGGTCAAGATGTTTATAGGGGGCCAACCAATGACTTTTATGGTAGACACAAAAACAGTATTCTGTGGTGACCCAACCTGTAGCCCCCCTGCCCAAGAAAAAGGTGACTATTATATAGGGGCTACTGGGGACTCAACTGCCCACCATTTCTGCCAACCACGATCTTGACAAATAGGAGGCCATCTAATGACACATGCCGTTATTCACTGTAAGGGACCATATTTAGTGGTATTAACTACCCCTATAGTTAAAGTTGCAGGAATCATCCCTTGGATCCACCACTCCAGGGTTAAGAGAGCGACTTCACCTCAGACAGAGGGTCCCTGGAAAATTGAGTGTTCCGTGAGACCCGATCAAGATCAAGATCAAGAGGGACCAAAAAAGAATCGACAAGCCCTGCTCTAGCCACACCCAGAAGCCGGCTAGTCAACACACGGCCGAAGCTTGAGGAAAGCTCAACGCAGCTGTTAAATGTATTTCTTTTGTGCTCCCTTGCCTCTTTCCTTGTTTGCTGTACTAGTCTGCGTATTAGCAGTGGGGCTAGCTAGCGCCGCCACACCTAACTGGAACATAGGCCATAGAATCCTGATAGCTATTTTATATCTTGTTATAATTAGTGCCATCACTGCAGCATCATGTCTAAGATAATCATAAGGCTTATGTTACTGACACTAATGCCCTCACTCTCCTTGGCTGTACAATGCACCTGCATGGAACCGGGTGACAAGTGGTCCATGTACCAACCTGTATTTTCAGCTTACAGGTGAATTCAGCCATGATCTCCAACAAATAGCAGAAACCCTGGGAACTCTGCAAAATCACATTGACTCTCTGGCCGAGGTGGTCTTACAAAACAGGAGGGGTCTGGACCTACTCACAGCCAAAGAGGGGGGACTATGCCTCTTCCTAAACGAAGAGTGCTGTTTTTATGCCACTCAATCAGTAATTGTCAGAGGGATGGTTCAAGAGTTACAAGACCAAGTAAAAAAAGAGAAAACATATTTTAGATAAGAGCCCATGGACAGGCCCCTGGGGCTGGACCTCCTGGCTGGCACTGTTCATAGGTCCCTTACTCCTGATTTTTGCAGTTCTGATATTTGGGTCCTGTGTCCTAAACTTCCTGACCTGCTTTGTCAGTGAGTGGATAGAGGCTATAAAACTTCAGATGTTACCCTCCAATTATGAGCCCCTGCAATAGATAAGTGATGATGCTTACTCCAACTAGAGTTGTGAAAGCCTCAAGAGGGGGGAATGTGAAGGAAAAGCTGGGCTGGTCTAACAAGATAACTCACAAGTCTAGGAATGTGAAGGAGAGGCTGGGCTGGGCTAACAAGATAACACACAAGTCTAAGTATTGGAATACTGATCTGAGTTCTGCTAGACTAACTTGTAAATCTAGGTTAATTAGTGTTGGTTTGCTGTTCATGTTTTTTGCTAGCCAGCTGGGTTTTCAAAGATACATATCTGGCTTTGGAATGTTGGTTTGCTGCCTCCCTGCCTCCACTTTTGTGATGATAATGCTGCTAAAGCTGTTCCATGCCTATTGGCTGAATACCCCAAGCTTGTACATTACCCTATAAAACCTCATGTGCACATCTTGAAGGTGCTCAGAGCTTCGGAGCAGAAGCCCCTCTGAGCCCGCCGGCGTAATACATCTGAGTACTCCAACCCTCCGAGTGGTGCTTGCTTCTTGACTGGCCTGTCGTTTCCGTAACACACTGTGTTTAGTTTGAATGTGGCAATGGAAAAGTTCTGTCCTCTTGTTATTCCATCAGAATTCACATCTGTTAACCTCTGGGGCATCACATCAAAACCATCTGCTCAAGCAGTATTAGCTAGAGGGACTGGGAATGAGGGTGAAAGGGACAGAGAAAGGGTAAATTGGAAAACATTCCTCTGGCCTTTCAGGATTCTGAGAGGCATCTAGGTTAAACTGGTTCATGAGATCTAAATAAGAAATATTCCTCTCTTCTTCAGGCTCAAGTAAAGGTGAAAGGCAAGCTTTAGGGCACCGGAGAAAGGCTATATAATTCTCTTTTCCTTGTAATTTTTTTGAAAAGAGTTTTAAAAAAAACCTTGAGAACACATAGGTATGTAAAATTTTGGTTACCTGTAGGTCAGCCACAAAAAGTGAAGTATCTCAGGTGATCAAACCACATGAGTGAAAAATCTCAAATAGCCCTTGATTCAAATAGTCAACATGACCCCTAAGGGAAAAAAAGAAAGCATTTCCACATTGCTAAAAACATCACTATCTCCCCCTCCTTCAAATGGGTTCTCTCTTTGGTGTATTAGTATAGAATATAACTTTACCATTTATTTAGATTCATGGTACTCAACCCTGGCTGGCAGTTAAGGTCATCTGGGAACCTTTTGAAACATATTGCAATTAGGTCCTAATCCTAGGACTAGGAAACTTGGATTCAATTGGTCATGGATGGAGTCCTGACATTGACATAGTTTGAAAGTTTCCACAGGTAATACTAATGTGCAGAAATGTTGAGGAGCACTGACTTGGAGAAAAACCTGATGTTTTTCTGCAGCTACTGTAACCTAATTTCAGAAGCTAATTATTCAAATGAATCCATAAGGTCAGGAGAAAAGGTATGAGAAGTAAGAATCAAAAAGTGTGATTTAATGAAGAGAAGGAATAATATGAAGACCAGCTTGGGTTTCTCAACCTTAGTAATCTTAGTATTTGGGGTCAGATAATTCTTTGCTGTGGGGGCTGCCCTGTGTGCACTGTATGCAATTTAGCAGCATCCTTGGCTTCCATCCTGCCCTACCCCCTCGTTGTGACAACCAAAAATATCTCCAGGCATTTCCCAATGTCTCCTTGTGTGTAAACACCCTCCCCTACCACCTCCACTCCCTTTAAGAATCATTGATATAGACAATTAGAGTGTAGAGTTTTCTCCCTTCGTTGATCTAATCTGATCTATCTTTCCTAAAATTAACAAGCCTAGTAAGTTCTTAGAACTCACCTGGAACTAGCACAGAAGTTACCAGCTTTGCTGAAAAGCCTGGAAGGCTCTGTTTAATGATAGAAATAGCCATCTTCATGGATGCTTTGGAGTTAGGGTAGCATCCAAAACGGAGGGATTTTTTTGTTTCTTTTTTTTTAAACAAGGAGTCATGAATCTTACTATAAATTTATCTTTCGGAGGGAAAGAAAATCCAAAATTAGTTTTTAAAAAATATAAGCCACTTAAAATGTACCATCACCAAGCCAAAAGAGATTTTCGAAATAGAAATATTTCAGAGACACCAGGGAATAATTTTGATGCAATTTGTCTTAAACTTGCTTCTTAAAGGCTCCTTAAATGTATCAAACAGCATAAGCAATCTGTGAACTAACATAAGGAGGAAAGCCCTAGCAGAAGACTGACTGTGAAACCATTCACAAAGTACCATGACAGATCTTGGGGATTATTAATTTCCTGCTTTCAGAATGACTTGGTTGACACCACATAGTACAGACATTACAACAGTTACCATGGCAACAGCACTTGTTTTGAGAAGCTGAAGGCTTAAAAATTAATTTGAAGCTGACGCAGTTAGGGTAGTTATGGCTAAACTCTACTTCTCTCGTGGTGCCCAAGGTTCTGTGGATTTATACTTGCTAGTGTATACTGATCACTTACTATGTGCCAAGCCCTGTTCCAAATTCCTTAGTTGCATTATCTCATTTAACTTTCTCAGTAACCCCCAAGGTATTTAGTCTTATTATCTCTATCTTATAGTTGAAGGACTGGTGGCTAAGCTTTGAGTGTTAACTTTCCCAAGGCCACAATGCTGGAAGTAGTATTACATGTCCATCTCAGAGTTTCCAAACTTTTTAAGTTCACAGTGTCCTAGTGTTTCATTCATTTTTTTTTTCAAAGTGCACAAAGACCAAAAGAAATAACAGCTCCATTTATTCATTAATATTTCTGTCTTGATAACTTAGTAGTCATTTCAAAATCATCTCCCATATTAATTGGGAGGAAAAAAATCATATTTTATTTCATTCTTAACCACAATCACTTACCAGTGGGATGTGTGTACTCGTTTGGCATGCATAGCTTCTCAAACTTGGAAGTCAAACTGGATACCACCACCCTCATTTTCTCCTCCATGTTGAGTTTTATGTGTTATTTGCTTTTTAGCACAACAACTTCCAAAAACCTAGCTCTGCAAAGATATGGCACTATCGAAAGCAGTGTTTCAATCTGATGCTGAAGCTGTCTACTCTGAGTTAGCTGTTTGTGCCATGTCTGACAGACGTCAAGCATTGATGTGTTTATCTTGAAAATTCCGAAGGTGCACACAGTTTAGGAACTACAGGTCTGTCTGTTTCCCTCGCTAGGCTGTAAGCCCTTTGACAGGCAGCCAAATTCTCTTCTCCATCCCTACACTCACGCTTAGCATAGGGCCTGGCGCACAGCAGGGCATTAGCAGGTGAAAGCAGAGGACTGAATTGCTCCTGATTCTTGTATCCACCTCCTGTTCTCTTCTGAGAAGATCCGAACTCTTCTGAGTCTCTTGGGGAGATTTTCTCCCCAAAGCTTGTTGATTCCAGGTCCCCCTGACCCCTGCCTTCTAAGAATGAGCTCATACTGGCCTCCCAGGGCTGGGGAACCCAGAGCCCCATCACCATGACCTGTTTAGCAAAGTCAGAGTCAAGCAAACTTGTCCACACAAAGTCAAACTCTCTGACCCCAGTGATCTTCACAGCTGTCCACAAAAGCAGCAGCGCTGACAGTCACACGTTTGCCTCCAAGGCTCTGACGCAGCTCTTTTTGGGGAATGAGAACAGGGAGGGAGGTGGGGAGGAGTTTACAATTAGGACAAAGGGTGACCTTAACAGAAGTGAATGCTCTTGCGCTGGTTTCCATAGTCCTGATACTTCAGTAGATTTATCTGGCGATTATCAGCTTCCCACAGCCCCATCCCAAGGGCATGGCTGAAAGCAACCACCATTACTCTCCTTTGAAACAGTGTTCGTCATTCCATCTCCAAGCGGCACAGAGTTCTCAGTCGACTCTTGCTATTGGTCTGCCTTCTGGCCTCAGCCTTCCTTTACATCATTAATGTATATACCCATGAAAAACCTGTAACATTTTTTGCCCAGTAATCCCGCTCCTGGGTACTTATACAGATATACTCACATATTTGAGAATAACACAAATATTAATATGTCAATTACAGATGTATTTATGATAACAAAAGATTAGAAATAACTGAAGTATCCTTTAATAGGGGACTATTAAATTACGATACTTCGTGTACAGAAGAGCCAGCATTAATTTAAAACAAGGGTCAGCAAACTTGTTCTGTAAAGGGTATATAGAAATATTTTAAGTTTTGCAGATCATACGTTCTATGTTGCAATTACTCAGCTCTGCCATTGTAGCGCAGCCACAGACACAGACAATGCGGGAAGGAACGGGGGGTGACTGTGTCTCAAACTGTATTTACAAAAACAGGTAGAGACTGGATTTGACCTGTGAACTCTGAACTCTGGGAAGAATTTTAAGATGTATTACTAAGTAAACCAAAGAGGGAAAAAATAACAGACATATGTAAATACACAGAATACCCTGGAAGGCTGTATAAGAAACTGTAAAAGTGTTGCATCTGGGGATAGAAACTGGAAGAATGGGAGGGAGGGGAGACAGACAGGCTTTTCACTGAGTTTCATTTTGTCCCTTTTGGAGTTTGCATTGTGTGCATGCTTTACTTATTTAAAAAAAAAAAAAGAACTATTAAAAAGGGGATTAATAGGAGCAGAGCCCCAATTTGTGATATCAAGGCTGACCCTCTGTACATCCCTTCCATTTCCTTTGTCTGACTTCCCCACATTATCGAGGCACATTTGATTCCCCATATAAATTGCAGACTTTTGAAGTGCTGTTTTCGTATCTGCAGACTTTCCTGCTTCTGGCCACAACATGCAGTTGATCACAGGGTTTTACACAAAGCAGGCCTTCTTTATATACTTATGACATGAAACCTGTGAAATAAATGTTCATTTATAAGAGCAGGAGTGGGAGGGTGTCCTTCCTGCCACCACGCCCCACCCCGACTCAGTTAATTTTGTATAGGTAGAATCAAATTAAACTTCAAGGACAATACGTGGAAATAGTCGGCACCACAGTAGGCGCTCATTACACGTTGAATATTCACCTAAATTAAAGGTACACTGTGGCAGAGTTGCTGCTCCATGTTCCCCACACGTCTTCCTGGGTGCACAGGAAGACAGTCCCCAGCCTCCCTCTTCTCCAGTGTTCGAGTCGTTCTGAGCACCACAGTTGAGCGTGTTTGTCTACAGACTCAGGGGCCTCCCAGCTTTCTGGACGCCTACACACTAGGCATGAGTCAGGGCAAGAACGAGGAACACCACCTCCTCCCTCAAAGGAGGGCTATGTCCAGTCGCAGAGGGCCCAGCTGTGGGATATTTTTGACTGATGGGGAGGTGGCGTGGGTGGACAGTGAAGAAGGGGAGACATTTGCCGTGACTGTATTGACTGCCGCCCTCTCCTTCTGCTGAAGTAATCACTCAGCCCCCTGATAGAGAGTCACGGGTCAGGGTAACACAATTCTCAGATGCTTGCTTTCCCATGATATTATGACCCTGGTATGAGTTGCCATGACAATTTTCACATATTAGATTTTGCATTCTTTGGGTCTTTTCATGTCTTTACTGTAGAATACAGCTTGTGATATTCAGGCTTGAGATTCTATCCCTCCTTATAGACTCTCCAGGTCAGAGATCTTGGCCCCAATCACCCTGACAACCATGCTCCAAACTGTAGCAGCTGGAGACCCCTCTTGTTGATGGCCTATGGTTGCTACGTGAACTGGGCCCTGGGTATGGATTTAGGCACTTAGGTTCACACTTAGCTGAGGGTAAGAGAGGAAGAAGGCCAGTCTGTCATGAGAACAATACAATTACCTGGTGAGAAGTCAATCGCAAACTTGGATTTGGAAGAGAAGTCTAGTCCAGTTCAGACGCAGCATTTTGCAGATGGAAAGTGGACACAGAAGGGAGAAGTGACCTGTTCAAAGTCATAGAGCTACTTAGTGGCAAACAAGGAATTGGAACTTGAGTTTCCTGACTCCATTTCCAGTTAAGTGCCTTTTGGAGACGACATTAAATAGGAATACCAAATAGCATAGAGAATTTCTCAAAAAGCAGAAGAGAGGGCCTACCTTCCTTTGATTCATTGCTGAAGAGTTGCATGTTATTGTTCGGAGCTAGAGGCTGAGGAAGATGATCAAGGACATTTCTAGAAATGCTAGTGAATTCCTCCCTCTGCCATGGACTGTGCTACAGGTGCACACTGCGGTAATTCAAGGGAACTGATTTCAAATGATCACTTTACCCAAAGTCTCCAAATTGTCAGTTCTATAAGTGCAGGCCAAATAAAAATACAATTTTTCAAATGTAAAAAGAAGGCAGTCATACTTGGCTCCAAATTTGCCAACTCTTTATTACATCTGCAGTGCACAGGACTTCAGAACTGGAACACCCAGGTAAGCAGCACCTACATACTTATAAGGTGATAATGATGATACCTTTATTGATAGGGGATGATATGTGATATTGATAGGTGGTGAAGACTGATGATACATTCCTTGAACACGTGCTATGTGCTGATCACATAGCCAAAGCTAAATCACATGATAAAGGCTTTATATTTCTTTTATTATCTAACCTTCTCAATAACCCTAAGAGATTGGTATTATTGTTATTCCTATTTTGCAGATGAGTAAACTGAGGCTTACAGAATTCCTACGGTTAGAAAGAGGTAGCTGCAGTATTTACATTCAGACAGGCACGAGAGCCTGTCTACACACTATTTTTCATGTAAGTTAGAATCACAGCATTTTAGAGCTGGAAGTGATCATCTCATTCAATGCTTTCCTTTAATAGAGAAAGAAACTGGCACCTGGAGAAGTGGAATGGTTTGTTCTGAGTCCCATAATTAGTGACAGATCTCAGGTTTCCATGCCTCAGAAGAATGAAAGCCCTATACTGGATCACTGAAAAGGATGTTCCTGTTTTAACCTCACTCCTGACAATGCATTCTGTCAGCAGATTTCCAGATCTTTAAGGAAAACTTTTTAGCTGCAATTAATACAGATCAGCTACACAAAAAAAAGGGCCAAATTGTGTAGTGGTTAAGACTGCTGGCTCCATCAACCAGCAACTGCAATTTTGGCTATTTCTTGAAACTCTTTATGCCTCACTTTTCTCATCTGTAACGTGGGGATAGCAACTTCATAGAGTTGTACGTACAGCACTTGGCACAACGAAAACTCTGCTCAAGTATAAGTGAGCTTGTGTTATGATCTGTTATGATAAATACAAGGAAGAATGGAGTTGGAGGTTGGGGAGAGGGGTAGTCTGCACACTATGTAAGTAGCACTCTGGCTGGTTATTGAAGCCAGGGGGCCACCCAGCCCTCTCTGTCTGATGCCTTTCAAACTGTGTCCACACAACCCTGTCTCCAGCCTCTTCTCCACTGCCTGAGCTCCAGCCCATCAAAGCCACCTGTCACACAACACCAAGCATTCCCTGCCCTCACTCCAACTTCCTCAAGAGCCTTGAGCAACTCACTTTCACTGGGCCTTGGTTTACTCATCAGTTAAATGAGTAGCAACTAGAGAGAGTAAAATGTCATGAATTAATTTAATCATATGTTAAATAGAACTTTATGGGTGATCTAAGAATCTATCAGACATCATTCTTCTGGGAAATGTGCTTTTGAGTTCCAAAGGAATTCCAACAAAGGAATTTTTGGAATGTGTATAATCTCTTGTAACTTAGAAATATCCTGTAACAATTGTGCAGTTTAGGAAGGAGGATTTTTGAAGCATGGGGTTGAGGATAGGGGATGGAGCGGCAGGTTGGAGGGAACAGCGATTTGGCTCAGAAGCTGTATTTTGAATAGGAGAGGTTGGAAGCCAGAACCATATAAGGGGCTGGGTCCAGAGCATTCTGCTGCCTTTCTGCACAATTACTTTGACGACCTAGGGTGAATTCAAAGTGACAGCGGACATGATGCTGTGGCCCTGAAGATTGTCAACCTGAAGTAGCCCAGATGCTGCTGCAGCATCAACATTAGGTGATACACGAAACTGAGATGAGTAGGGGGAGGGCATACGGAGGGAACGCTCTCAGAGCCTGAGTTCAGCAAGCTCCCACTGCCCTCTTAGGGAAGCTCCCCACTACACCCACTCCCTCAGCTTCAAGTCTCTGATTTCTCCTCTTTCCTCTTGTTGGTTAACTTAACGGTTGCTCAACCTGGCTGATGACAAGAAGCATCTGGGAACCCACGAACTGTGTTGGTAAATGCTTCCTGAGCATTTCAGTGATTACTTGGTTTTGGCGATTCCTGGTTGAACCGGCTGAGCCGAATCGGGGGTTCTGGTAGTGCAGCTGTCACAGGCAGATGTGACTGGCGGAAGGGACTGGCTGGGTCACCAATAAAGAGAAGGAGATGACTCCACTGGCTGCTGCTTTGGCTATGCCATTAGGCCTTCCAGATCAATCTGACATTGCCTAAAAATCTATTAATTAATCAGTCGATCTATTAAGTAAGTATGTTGGACCAGGCTCCACGCTGAGCAATGGGGATGTTACAATGACGAACACCAGACATCTTTTTGAGGCACTCACTTCCTCTCCATTGTTAGGTCCAACTCTGCTCCTTCCCAGCGGATCTGACCTTCCCCTCCTCATCGCTGCTGAGCTTTTGTCCAAACTGTTCATAGAACAGCCTCTCTCTTCCGGCTGCTTCCCTTTGCTAGAACTCATTTCAAAGTCCACATCCCTTTCCCCTGAGATTTACTCATCCTCGAGCCCTCTGAAATATCCCCCACCCGTCCCTCCTGTTCTGGGCACACTGTTATCACTCTTGTTATTCCTATTTAGCATTTGCAGTTGTACTAGTTGTGGTGTTGAAACAGGAAGAAAAGATACTCCTCATTTATACAGCCCTCCACCTCCCATTTCTGATCTTCTAAGAAGGCTGAATATTAAGAAATAAAGTGTTTAGCATAGAGGGATACATTGTGCTGTCTGGGCCCCCATCAGTAGGTAAGAAGGAAGGAGTGGGGGCTGAATCCCACATCTGCTCTTGGGGGGCCAGGCCACAAGCTCTGGTCTAGTTGCCGTGACTGCTGGGGCACCTTTTTACAACTGGTCTGCCTGAAGAGGGTGCTTTTTCAAACATACAGTTCAGTTACTACTAGGTGCTAGGGTAGAATTGTGCCAACCTTTCTTCAAGGCTACTTTCACTTAAACAAAACTAATCCAAAAGTATTTAATGAAAACAGGTTGAATTTACATTTTTTTTTACTAAAAGTTACGATCCTTTTATGTAGTAATAAAAGCATCTTTCATCAAAAAAAAATGAATTCTTTTTATATTTATTACATATAATATATGGGGATTAAAATAGAATCAGCAATCCCACCAGACCAAGAAGTGCAGAATTTTCTCGCTTAGGGGGATGGAAAGTGCTGAAGGGCTATGAAGAGTTAAGCCAGTACCTTCCACGCTTAGTTTGATAAGATGCCTATTAAAGTTCTCTCTGCGTCAGTGAGACAGATACCTTCCAGAATCCTCCTGTGAACCAGCAGTACAACTCCACCATCTGATCTGAGGACTGAGGGCTCCCCTGCAGCTCCTGGCTGAGCCCATCACAGAGCGAATGAGTTCCATGGGGAGGTAATTAGACAGATCGGAATTACAAGGTTTCCCTGGGAGCAGCATGAATTAAACACTCGGGACCCTGAATATGGGAAGCCCCTTACACTTCACTTTTTCCTCTTTAATTCGGGCTGAAGAGTTCTGACATACTGTCAGTATTCTTATAGGGCCTTTCAGTTTTCAGATACTCTCAGAAGTTACTGGCTGTATACTGGGAAAAAAGGGTGTACACACACACACACACACACGTATGTATGTGTGTATATGTGTGTGTGTATATATGTATATGGTTGTAGCAGTGGTTGACCTGTCTAGCTTACCCATCTGGGTGTTCTCCACCTTTGACTGTCTTGGACAAGGATCTCCAGCTCTTTAGAGAGAGAAGTTGTAGAAAATAATAATGCAAATGTTTCTCTTTCCTATGATTTCTGTACATGACAAAGCAAATGGATTTTGTTCCAGTAAAGAAGAGAAATCCCCGTAAGTCAAATCCTCATCTGAGCCAGTTGTAACATCTCACTAGCTCCCTCATTAATTAGTGAGTTAAATAAATCTCTGACACCTTCATTTTCCATTTGTATGATAACCATGATTATCTCCTCTTTTAAAAATGATCCTTTAACACTTTCCAATGCCCACTTCCTGCTTCCTTAACTGTCATGGCTGCTCTCAGCTATGCCGTTTCCCACTCGCTAAGCCATTCTGTACCAGTCTGCCGACATCTACTGGCACCACCACAGCAGCGGCCACTCATTCTGTGAAGCTTAATAAAGATCCAATGCAGATAAAAATCACCGATAACCAAGTATGAGACACAATGGAGACCAAGATTTGGAAACTGAATGGAATTTTGTTTGAATTCTTGAAAAGCTTAATTGCTCTGCCTTCATACCTGAAATAAAATATGTAAAGATTCTGCACTGGCAGAGGGATGTGTAAACATAGTGAGGGTCAGGCAGGAAGAGGTACTCCTTACTCAATATGCTACACCTTGCTAAGGCGATTTTAGGCAACCTTTTCCCTTCTCAGGGATACTGCCCCAGGCAAGAGAACACTTAAAAGACCAACAGAATGATTCCAAGGCAGGAAATCTCATGGGCATGGGTAGCCTGTGAAACAGGAAAAAAAAATGTGTCCTGACTTTTCCCCTTGTGTTCTAAGTCATATTTCTATGTCTGTTTTATCAAGAAGGAAAGGGACACTGTAGTAACGGCATAGAAACAGCAAAAAGGACATCCCTATGAGTGAACTTTAAATAAGAATAATATGTAAAAGTTAGGCTTCAAAAAATAAAGTGCTTTGCATAAGGAATTAATCATAGTCTAATAGTTAATATGTCTTGGGTAAGAGTGCTAAAAGGAATTTCATTTTTATGGATCTTCTGTAAGATATGGAAAATAAAAATCTTTCAAGCCGTATGATAATTTTGTAAAGTAGAAACTAGTTCTGCATATGGTTTTCCCAATTTTGCTATGCTATTCATTCACTCAACTTTCACCAAAGGTTTATAGAATACATATTCCAACACCATGCCAGACACCAGGAATAAAGATGTAAAAATCATTTTCCTGCTCTTAACGAACACAGTCCATCAGGATGGACAAACAAGTAAACGTAAAAGTGTAATACAGTATAATAAGTACTATGCTATTTATAAAAAACAAAGTACCATGGAAGTACACAGAACAGGCACCTAACCCAAACTAGGAGGGAAGAGTCAGGGAAGGCTTCACGGAGGAGGTGATGGATGACAGCTGTGCATTGAAGGGCACTGACTGGGGTTAGAGACACAAATGGGGTTTAACTAAGAGTTTTGTGGAGATTTTTAAAAAATGGAAAGATTTAAGATACTACAGAAATGGGATCAGAAGCACTGTCAAATTGTATGTGAGGCTGAGAAAGAGGATGGTATCCAAAATGGCTCTCTGGATTCTGCTGCGAGCATCTGCATGGAGTGGTAGTGTCAGCTACCAGAATACAGAAGGCTGAGGCAGGACAGGTTTGCAGGAGGTGGAGGGTGGAAATCAGGGGTTTAGTTTTGGATGTGCTGGGTTCAAGATGGCAATGAGATAGCCAGGTGGGGGAACTGAGTAGACAGTATGGATATGCACATATCAATTCAGAGTAGAGAGCTTAGTTTAAGGTGAAAAATTGGGTGTCATCAGCTTAGGGAGGACTAGATGAGATCACCTAGAGAAAGAGTGAAGACAGAGAAGAGCAAAGCACCCAGGATTGATGGAGTCCTGAGGAACTTCAGTATTATATTTTGAAGTCAACAAAGTAGATCAAGGAGTGGCCAGTGAGGTAAGTGGAAATCCAGGAAAGTATACCGTCATAGAACCTAAGACAAATAATTTTTCAAGAAAGAAGGTGCTAAGAGTTTAGGTAAGACAGGAGGCAGAGAATTAATCATTGGTTTTTGGCAATATGAAGTTCATTGGTGTATTAGTCAGAGTTATCCAGAGAAACACAACCAACAGACTATTTTCATCTATGTGTATCTATCGAGAGATTTATTTTAAGGAATTTGCTCATGTATTGTGGAGGCCTGGAAAGTCTTAAATCTGCAGAGAAGTCTGGCAGCCTGGAGACCCATGGAAGAGTTGCAGTTATAGTCTAAAGGTCGTCTGCTTGCAGAATTCCTTCTTCTTCCAGGGAGGTCAGTCTTCTTCTATTAAGGCCTTCAACTAATTGGATGAGGCCCACCCACATAATGGAGGTTAATCTGCTAAATTTAAAGTCTACTTTTTAAGTGTTAATCTCATCTTAAAAATATCTTCAAAGAAACATCTAGAATGATGATTGAGGATTGGGACCCAAGATCTTCCATTTCTAAAAACAGGACCTCTAGTGATGCCAATGTTACTGGTCCCAAGCTTCACTCTGAGTATGAGGGTACAGATAACCCTCTTCAGTAGGTAAGTCTGACTATGAAAGACACAGTGAAACAGGGCAGATAGACAGAGGGGGATATGGCATTAGGAAGGATGATGATGATTATTATTATTTTAAAGGGCAATATAAAACAATGTTTGTACAGGGATAGGAACGGTCCAAGAAAAAGAGACAGAGAAGTTAACACTGGAAGGGAGATGGGGACAACTAAAAAGCAAAGTTCTTGAGGAGGCAGGAGGAGTGGGATTCTGAGTACAAGCAGAGCGAGTAGTCTCAGTGGAGACGGAATCAGCTTGGTGGGAAGAAAGGAGGAAGCACGCACACAGGCTCAGGGAAGAGGTGTGGGAGAGCGTCTCAGGCTGGAACCACAAGTGATTGTCTATGATAGGGGCACAGGAACCCTTTGAAGGACTGAGAAATAAACCTCAATCTAAACCTCACACCTTATATAAAAGTTAACTCAAAATGGATCACAGACTTAAATGTAAAATATAAAAATATAAACATTTTTAGAATAAAACATAGGAGAAAAGCTTCAGGATCTAGGGCTAGGCAAAGAATTACTAGACCTGACACCAAAACCATAGCCCATAGAAGGAAAAATTGATAAATGGAACCTCATCAAAACAAAAAACATTTGCTCTGTGGAAGCCCATGTAAAAAGGATGAAAAGACAAGCTACAGACTGGGAAAAAATATTTGTAACCCACTTAGTTAACAAAGAACTAGTATCTAGAATATATAAAGGAATCTCAAAATTCAACAGGGTTGCTAGAAGGAGGCGGGTGTGTTCCAAGAGGGCAACCTGTGGGATCACTGTGGTGTTGGAACTGTTTAATATCTCAATGGGTGGCAGGAACAGGAATCTACACAAATTAATTGTAGAGAATTTAATATACACACACATACACAAATAAGTACAAGCAAAACCGGAGAAATCTGAGTATGATGGGTGGATTGTATCACGGTTTCTATCCTGGTTGGAATATTATATTATAGCTTTGTAAAATCCTATCATTAAAGGAAAATCTCTCTGTATTATTTCTTCTAACTGTATATGTCTCTATAATTATCTTAATAAAATTTTCAATTAAAAAAAAGATAAGCCACAGACTGAGAAAATATTTGCAAATTATACATCTGATAAAGGACTTATATCCAGAATATATAAAGAGCTCTCAAAACTCAATACTAAGAAAACAAACGACCCAATGACAAACGGGCAAAAGACTTTGACCCTCCACCCAGACATACACAGATGGCAAATAACGCATGAAAACATGCTCAACATCATTAGGGAAATGCAAATCAAAATCCAATGAGATATTACTATACACCTATTAGAATTGCCCAAATTAAAAAGACTGGCCATACCAAGCGCTGATGAAGATGAAGGAACTAGAACTCTCATACATTGCTGGTGAGCATGTAAAATAGTACATCCATTTTGGAAAACGGTTTAGCAATTTTTTTGAAAAGGTTAAGTTTATTTTTACTATGTGATCTAGCCATTCTATTCCTAGGTTATTTCCCAAGAGAAGAAAGCAGATCTTTATACAAGTACTTGATCATGAATATTCATAGCAGCTTTATTTGTAATAGCCAAGAGTGGAAAAAAAAATCTTCTATGGTCTGAATGTTTGTGTTTCCCCTGAATTCAGATGTTGAAATCCTAACCCTCAAAGATGATACATTAGGAGGTGCAGTCTCTGAGAGGTTCTTAGGTCATGAGGGTGGAGCCTTCGTGAATGAGATTAGTGTTCTTACAAAAGAGACTCCACAGAGACCCTCTCAACATGTGAGAACACTGCAAGAAGGCACTGGCTATGAACCAGGAAGAGGATGCTCGCCTGAATTCACCATGCTGGTCCCTTGATCCTGGAATTCCCAGCCTTCAGAACTGTGAGAAATAAATTTCTATTGTTTGTAAGTTTCCCAGTCTCTGATATTTTGTTATAGCATCCTGAATGAACTAAAACATAACCCAAATGTTCACTAGGTGAAGGCATGAACAAATCGTAGTATGTCCACAAAATGGAATACTACGCAATAAAATAGGAATGAACTATTGATACGTTGTAAGTCTCAAAATAATTATGCCAGGTGAAAGAAGCCAGTCAAAAAAAAATGCATACTGTATGACTCTGTTTATATAAAACTCTAGAAAATGCAAACTAATCCACAGTGATAGAAAGCAGGTCAGTGGTTGTGGGGAAGGGGAGAGGGTGATGGTTTGGGGGGAACAGATGGAGAAATTACAAAGGGTCATGAGGAAGCCTTTGGGGGGATCATCTTGATTGTGGTGATGGTTTCACAGTTACATGCATGTATTAAAACTTACCACACTGGGCAATTTAAATATGCGCAGTTTATCGTTTGTCTGTTATACCTCATCGTTTTTAAAAAGGAATTTTTTTTTAAAAAGTTGGTGAGTCCATAAAAATGTAGTCAAATGGTTTGGAATAATCCAATAAAATGCATTTTTATATTCAAGATGTTATCAATTAGGTGCAGAAGAAGCAAATATTACAGATTGGGCAGTGTGTGTGTGGTGACAGTGGGAGGTGGGAAGAATTTATAAAAATCCAGAAGGAAGATGTACTTAGAGTGCTTTGCAAGTGTCTTAAAGTTATTTTTCCACTTAAGAAACAATGATTGTAAATTAAAGAAAATGCTTTATAGATGTGATTTATTTAAGGAAGACAATATAGGACTCTAATCCACAGATCCACTTCAAAGCAAAAGGCTTTGACTCTACATCAAATGATTGGTAAATGACTACGTATATTTATGTGTCCTAAAATAAAATATTTAAGGTAGGCATCATATTGATCTCCCAATTTAACAGTTTGTCAGTCTTGCTGGCAGTTTTAATGGTGTCACACAAGAGGCCTTCTTCTATGAAGATGTAAAGATTTTTGTAATTATAAGCCCCACATTTCTGGCTAAGCCATTACGTATCATGCCTTAGTGAAAGGCATGAGGAAGTTCCATCAGATTCCTCAGGCTCTCTCCCACCCCTGGAATGCGACCCCTAAATTCTAGAGCCTTCAAACTACTTGCACTCCCAACCATAAGAATTTTAAGCTGAGGCTGCAGAAAGATAGCCTCAGAGGCCCAGAACTCTGCAAAGACATGAAAACCATTTTCCACTGCTATAAATAAAAACCTGAAACCTGTCACACTTGGTTAGTATCACCCAGGTTAGAAGCCACGAACAAAAAGAAAAGAGGCAAAAACAAAACATCTGTTGCTTTATTTAGAAACCAAGCACGTGCCAAAAAAACAAGTCTCCGGTTTTCAGGCATGTGGAGATTTCAAGTGCCTTCCCTGTAAGATTCAAGTTAGGAGCACCATGCTCAGTCTCTGTTAGTGTCTGCAACACTCGGTACCAACTAGAGCAGAAGGAAACACAGCAAGAGCTTCTTTCTCTGCCTCCGTTGACACCAACCACCCAGAGCACAAAAAAATCTGAATCTCAGACTCTGGCCCTTCACTGAAAGTCTCACTGGAGGGAAAGGAGTGCCCATCCGATGCCTACTGACCATTATCATCTGCCCATTTCTCAACCCAGCAATTCCTGGAAACCCAGGAGCAGCCAGAAGAGAGTAGTCTACACACCTCTGAAGGTCAAGGCTGATACCAAGGCAGCTGCCCAGAGAGGGCGATTTGAAGATAAATTACCTAAATCTGCTCTGGATTCTGCACCCCCAAAATGCTCCTGCTAGAGTGAGACTCCCCAGCTGAGGCGCTGCTCCATCAGTTATGAGTTATGAGGCAAGTATGTACTCGGTCAACAGTCAGCCATGGCCCAGTGCAGCACACCGAATCATTTAGAAATGATACTCAAAACAGAAACCTAAGGTGTATGCGAATCAGGGGACAGAGAATACAGATGGAGGTCGGCACACTGAGCACCCAGGTGGGGGTGGGGGAGGAGCATGACATCCCCTCTTGGCAGCCCTGGGAGGTGGGGGTAGGGGGCAGTATGAGAATGTGGACAACGGAGATGGAAATTCGCCAGAGATTTCCCATCTTGGCAACTTTATGTACGTAAGGCCAACCCTGCCGAAGACTCAGTGGCTTAAAATTGCTACCAAATCTACCAGCCTGGGTGTTCTTGAAAGTGCTTCTCAGAGATGAATGGGTATTTTATTCTTTCATTCAACCAATATTAGTTGAAGATCTACTATGTGTCAGGCCATGATCCAGGCACCAGGGATACAGCAATGAACAAAACAGGAAAAAAAAAAATCTGCCTTCAAAGAGCTTATGGTCTAGTGGGAGAGAGACATAATAAATGGAATGAGTAAGGGAATTTAATAGGAGATGGTAAGTGATAAGTGCTACCGTGAGAAATTAAGTTAGGGGAGGCACAAAGAATGGCCTGGGTTACTATTTTAAACAGGAGGGTCAAGGAAGATTTACTTCAGGTTTCATTGCCTCTTAATTATCTCATCTCCTCATGACACCTCTTTTTCAGAGTGCAGAGGGTCTGGGAGGTCCTGGCCACACAGTGGAGCCTGGACCTGTAACTAGTAGCAGAGTATAAAAGAGTCGTCTTTAAAGAATTTTGACTCTGAACCCCATCAATAAAAATATTTCAGCACCTGCCCTCCAAGTATATTTTCTTCGTAAACCATATTTATGTTTTTCTGTATTAATATGCTGCACTCATTTTAAATCATACACATCAAAGGGATGAGTTAAAGATGGAAGAAATAATATTTTTAACATTGAGTTAGCCTTGAAGACTGCAGCAAACCCTGAAGGCTCATTACATAGGACAAGATTCACTGTTAAAAATAATGAATGTATGTCTCATACATTCATAGAAACTTAGGCTTTGGGGGGGTCAGTTGCTTTCTACTTTGATTAGATTTCTATTGCTTTTTACGTTTAAGTGAGGCTGATGAAGATTGTACTGGGAGTAGAACTATTGACTTCTCACTGTTCACGGCTTACACTACTGGCAATTTCTTCACGGGGACTTCTCAAAATGTGCTCTTTCCCTCCCTAGTTTTCTCATGAAGGAGGATGTGCCAGATCCTCCTAAACACAAATCTTTCTCCCCCACCCCACTCCTCCTCTCCTTTGGTTTTTTCTTCTTCTCTGCTTCTCACCCAGGTTTTAATTTATGAATCACCTTAGCTTCTCTGCTGAGTCTTGGCCCCTTTCTCCAGTTTTTACCAGGGGCTCCCATCTCTAAATATTCTCTATCTTAGAAAAAGAAAGCTTGTGCATTCTCCTTTACCTAGTCCTACCAGGGGAGAGGGAGAGGGGCACAGGAAAGCTGGGAAAATACATATATTAATAAATCTCTTCATTCTCCCACTTCCATGAATGTAGGATTGCAATGTGAACTAGGAAGAAACATCTCTTTCTACAACCCAAAGGGAAATCTGAACGAGAAAATGACTTCAGGTTTTTAAGATCTGAGACTCATTCCTACTGAGACCGGGAAGATGGTTTTAGAACAAAATTTTAAACATAACCTTGGGCAAAAGTGATAGTGTCGCGGGAAGAGCCCATTAATTCCTGGGAAATAAAGGGAGAACCTGGATTAAAAAAAATAATAATAAAGCCTAACCTTTTCTTTTCTTCCCCTTGTGCTTCATCTAATGTCACATGCTCACAGGGTGCGGAGGACTTGCCCCGGCACTTCAGACCAGCGTTCCTGGTGCAAAACGGCTGCACCGTGAGCAGAAGCGCCGCGCACGACGCTCAATTCAAGATGGCGGCAGCGGGCCGCGTCAGAGACCTGTGGCTGGCACGGCCATCCTGAGCCCTGAGCACCGCGCCTGCGCGCCGGCCAGCGGGAGAACTCCGCCCCCTCCCCATAAAGCAGCCCCGCCCACAGCCTGTCCCGAGAGAGCTCGCTCCTCTCCCTCTCTGTTCTTTGATCCGAGAATAAAGCCTTCCTTTGCTTCTAAACTGAACTTGGTCTCATCGTATCGGCGTGAGCAACACCAGGCAGAAGGATCCTTGTTGAAGATCGGCTCAGGAGAGTTGGTAGCGAAAGGAACAGAAGTTTTCATTTTCATCACTTAGTTAAGTGACCCATGAAACCAAATATTTAGAATCAGGATGGTAAAGAAGATTAATGGCTACTATTTATTATAGTTTGGCCACTTGTACTTTACACTAAAAAGGGAGTAAGTAGGTGAATTGATATGATTTGTAGACAAGAAGGATTAGAGACTGTCAGATGTAAAGTGAATGATAAAGGCCTGGAATAGCTGAGTTAATCCTATCTGAAGACAGCAGCACATTTCTTCCATAACAGGAAGGAAATAAAAGGTATCCAAGATGTGGAACATATGAATGTGTGATATATAGAAATCTCTCAAGCAGGAGAATAGAGCCAAAGGATTTACAAACCCAAACAGACATTCCTTGCTGGGAAAGAATTCACTGTAACATACTTGATGGGTGATGGGCGGTGGCAAAACAAAAAGAAAACAGGTACAAAGTCATGAGTGAAGGTTTTGAGAAAAGAAAGTCAAGGAAGAATAAAATGGAATGTCCTTATGAATACAAGAAAAGGAAAGAAGAAAGGGGGGTTAGCGCACTTACCAAGAGAAAATAGGAGGCAGGTTAAAATGCTGCTAAAAGAGAAACTTCCAGTGTTGAAGGAGTTTTGATAAGAATGTTTCCAGGTATCAAGAGTCAGGGGGAAAGTGTTTCCCCAGACTTGAATGTCTTTCTAAATGGCTTGTGTCCCAAACCACATCACACATTCACTCTTAAACCAGTCATTGGCAAGGGGAATGGCGCTACCTGGTCTGGATCAGATAGTCAGGGGCGCTGCGTCTTCTGAAGTGTACAGCCATCTATGAACTAAAAAAAAAAGGCGGCGGGGGGATTCTGTGGAAAAAGAAGAAAGTGGGGGTGACTGTTGGGTAGGGAGCGTCTAAATAGAACCTACTACAAAAGCACCTACGGATTTAGTAAAATTTGGGCTAGTCCTTGAAGAACAGATCAGATAGAGACATGAAAAAATGGAGTGAGGAGCTTCTCGTTTGAAGGGAACGCTCTGAGTGAAGGCACAGAGACAGAAACGCGCTGAGTGTGCTTCTGTCTAATGCTATTAGATGGTGGTGCACATACAGGGAAGTAGTGTTAGATCACATCCAAGGATATACCAGCATTGTTACCCAGAAAACTGAGTTTGTCTCTTGGTGGGTGTCAGGCCAAAAGATACAACCCAGCCAAAGACTGACAGGAGGAAGGATTTATTATTATTTGCAGTAAGTAAGAATACCAGGGATCTTTTCCAAAGCAGTGTCTCCCCAACAGCAAAACTGGGGAAGTTTTAAGCTAAAAGTACATGCACATTCATAAAGGGGCTTGGGCAGTCCAAGCTTTAGTTGGTGGACGTCAAGGGGGTCAGAAAAAGTCAACATCATCATCCATGAGGCTCCAGTTGATCTGGTGGTTGAGCGCCTGAGGGGGATTTAAATTCCACAGAACAGCTCAAGACAGTGCTTCAGACTCATCTTTACCACTGACACAGCAGTGGGGGTCTTTACAGCTGATCTGTTATCTTTGCCATGTTACGTCCATTGTCTGATCACAGTTTGTCCTTCTGTTCTCTTAAGATCATTATTACTCAGGCCAGTTCAAGGGCAAGCATGGTGGCCAGGCTTAGATCACAAAATGGCTTAGGCCAAAAGTGGCTTCTCTTATGTCAAGAAAGCCACGTCTGGTCCTCTTTCTCCGGGGCCCCCCTATTCTATCTGCTTACAGCATAGATCATAAAGGGCCTTGAATGCCAGGCAATAGAATCAGGACTTTATTTAGTAAAATAAGGTAAAACCTACTCTGATTGTATTCTTAAAAGTTTTGATGCTGGCTCTTCTCCCTCACTTCTGGATGTTGGGGCTTGAGGAAGTCAGGAGTGGTATTCCTCCCAGCCAGTCCCCTTGAGTTTAGAAACAATCGAGACGTGGGTGTAGGAGTCAGGCAGGTGGCAATAAAATTATCACTTGTATTTCTGCTGCAGAGCTGACTGGACTTGGAGGACGTGGTTTTTGACGGCAACAATGGATTCCCCAAAGTGCGTCCCTGATTCAGATTTAGCTCCCCAGTCAGTCACGCAGTGCCAGGTCTCCAAGTCTCCCCGTGGGTACCACGGAGAGGAGCAGAGTAGGATGGGTGCTTTCTGAGGGGTGGCAGATCCCCAAAGAGAAACGAGAAAGGGGCAGAGATAGACACTTCTAGCTTCTCCCAGGATCATCAATTATGTAAGCTACTCTTCCTTTCCTGGAGAGGAGAGAGAGGAATTGCTGGAATACGAAGTTATAGCTTCCTCCACTAGTAACATTAAACCAGGGGGAGAAATCCCTCCAGAACCCACAATACTTCCTTTTTAATAAGACCCCCCTCAAAATATATATTTTTCCTTATGACCAAGTCATATCCACTGCCTTCCTAATGGCCTTGGCCAATGACTGGTTATTACGGGTCATCCTGAGACAGACTGTTGCTGTGTTCTTCCCACATCTGTCTCTTGGGCAGACCTTGTGTCGCTTCCTCCAGAACCTGATATTGCTTTTAGCCTGCAACATAAATTCTGTTTTATAAGTCTAAACGTTATTTGATATGGCCTTGAAATGATATCTTCTTGATTAAACGTTTTGACATGTGAAAGCACTTAGCAGAGCAGCTGCAATGCCCATAAACGTTTGTCGCCTCTTCAGCCCCACTCCCCCACGCCTGCTTTTCCTTTTTAGGTCCTTGGCCTTCGTGTGCCCTGCTGCAGCTTCTTTCCAATATCATTTTGTAGGTTAAGCTCTTCTGTTTTTGAAAACTTTGCTCTTCAGCACAGCGCTCCTTTCTCGTCGCTCTTCCACCCTTGCAGATGAAATCTGAACTGGGTACAATTTTACTGCCATCTCCTGCTTTAAAACTTGAAACTCCAAAAACTGCTTGATTACAGAGCTATTCCAGAGGCTGCAGTGTGAGATGCCTTCTGTTTTTGCCCTGGTACCTCCATTACATTTTTTTTAAAGTATATTCAACTTAACAATATTGTATCAATTTCTGGTGTACAGTGTAATGTTTCAGTCATACATGAACATACATATAGTCCATTTCATATTCTTTTTCATTATAGGTCACTAGAAGATACCCACTCCACTGTAATTAGTGCATCCTAAAATGAGAATCCATCTGTTCTATCACATCTCTGATGCAGCTGAAAAACAGAAATAATCTACAAGAAAACTGACACCAGAGATGTTCTCTTAGTTAGATTTTTTTGGTTTTCTATTAAATTATTCCACATTTACTTTCTTTTTATTTTATTTTGAATCCCTCCCTTTTTTGTTGCATTTTATTGTCCTCCAAAGTGCATGCCAAGAACTCATTCAATACACTTCCTAATAAAAGAGGTATTATTTGCATGGAGCTTAAGTTTACCAAGTGCTTTTGTAATTCAGAAATGAGCCTCCATAGAACAGAATTCTTAAATTTTGTGCTCACTTTGATCCTTAGAATCAGTCTGAGCCAGAGATAGGTCTCACCTCATCCAGATACCTGAAGGGTTCTGATCACTCAGTTATGAAGGTAACCATAGGGTTTTTGAGAACTGGCAGACGGCATACTCTTCGCACACCTCCTGTCTTAGGCCCCCTATGACAACTTATCACACAATCCCCTAGGGAACTGATAATAAACGTTGATCATCTCTGTGTCTCTGGACCCACCACCCCTGGCCCAGGCCATCTGCAGCAGGATGCTTCTTGCATCGGGATGGGCCTTATTTCAAAGTGATCAGTCACCATCGTGTGCTGACTCACAGTCAGCTTTCAGGCCAGCACTCAGCCAGGTGTGGCTCAGTGGAGCATCAACTGCCTGCTTGTCTGTAGTAGCTTGTCTCTCTCCACCAGGTGCCCCATGTCAGGGTGCACTTTACCCAGTTCAATCTGAATGCGCAATGGACTCAAGAAATGATTGAAATGCTTTTTAGCAGGAAGCGTCACTTCCTTCTTGGAGTATAAGGAGACGTTTTTTGAGTAGCATCATTTAATATCTCCCCTGTTCAACCACACTTTTCTGAGCACCTGATGTGCAGTCTTGGTCCTCGTAGATCAGTCCTGACATCCTGCACTGCTGCTGGCAGCCAGCACCCGGAACTGTGCCGGCCACCTTGGGGCCTCGGAGGGCAATCTAACATATTGAAAATGGCAAGGCAGAAAAGCAGAAAAAAAAAAAAAACCTTGCATCTTTGATGATGATGTTAAACCACTGAATTAACCAACAGTGTACCTGTTCTTTCTACCTCTGGACTTTTATTATGTGCTTTAATAAATCTGCTTGTTTAGCCATTTTGAGTTGGGTCTTCTGCTACTTTAAGCTGATAACGTTTTAACTGAACATTTTCCCTAAACACTAATACTAGAAATAACCTCTGTCCATAACATTTTAGCTATATTTCTATTATGGCAAGTTTCAATCTTATATTATCATGACTTACATAAATATAATTTCCCTCTTATCAATCTGTACTTCTGATCTTAGTTAACAGTATTACTCTCCACAAAATGCACTCCAAGTACCACTAGTCTTGTGAGATGCTCCACAAAGACAGGGTTCTGTGGTCACTGAAGTTTGGGAGTACGAAAATTAATAAACAGAAGCCTCATTTGAAATGGAGTCAGAAGGCCAGAAGGGGGAGCTCTCACGCCCTACCACTCAACATCCATTGCATCTCCAACAGGAAGAAGGTTACTACTTTATCACTCAGCAGGAGGAAGGAAGAAGTTCCTTTCACCCGGCAACAGTCCAGCCAGTAAAAGACTGTCATAACTCAGCCAATGAAAAGCCTTTACACTTTGAGCTCCCAGTTTCCTCCAAAGGACTCTGCTCCAGTGGACTCAGCCCCTCCCCAACCCCTCTTCTCTTCTATAAAAGAACGTTCCTCTCCTTTGTCCTCCATACTTGCCTGTGGTTTCCACGGATTGCATATCCTGAATTGTGATTCTTTGCTGTTCCTGAATAAACCCATTTTGTTGGTAAAATAACTGGCTCTTTTATTGTTTTAGCTCAACAGGAGACACTGTATGCCACATCCTTCCCTTCCTTGCAGATTCACTATCTACATTAGTACATGGAAATGACATGATGTTATTAAAGGTGAGATTCTGTTCTTTACTAGATGTGTGGTTATCTTTGGTTATCTCACCTTTATGAGCCCCAGTTTCCCCACATGTAAAATAGGTACAAAATACATACCCCACGGTGTTGTTATGGGGACCTGAAATAATGTATATCAAATATTTAGTCTTGCACCTGGCCGTGTCCCACAATGCCTTTGGCTCATGTCACCTGCACTAGAAGCTTCTTGCTTGCTGAACAATATTGCTACGTTATTAGTCTGTACTTGTGTACTTGCTCACAAATTATTTTCAAGTTTCAGAAGTTTTCTTGGGGACTTTTCTTCTTTCCAAATTGCTTCAAAGACACAGTAAGTGGAACCCACGTAAGTGCTTAATAATAATAGTTATTATTTGCAACAGTAGCAGCATTTTTCAAAAAATGGAGGTACTGTCCTGGGGGTTGAACCCAGGACCTTGTGCATGCTAAGCATGCACTCTGCCACTGAGCTACATACCCCTCCCTCCAGCAGCAGTATATTAAAGGCTCTGAGAAGTCCTACAGCAGAGAGCTCTGGTTTGGTTTTGTTTAAGCCCACATTTATTGGACTTATCTGAGGATGTAGCCACTTTTGACACAATACCTTCTCACCTCCAGTAGAGCTGGTGTTACAAGGCATATACTTTGAGAAATGCAGATCTACCCATCACCCAGGCAAGAAGCCTAGCAGCAGTCCTAGGCAAACCCCCATCATCATCCCACTGGACATATTAAGTTCATCATCAAGTTCTTCTAGTTCTTCTGATCTTACCTCCTTAGCGCTCCTCAGACTCGCCCATTCCTTCCCATCTCTACCACTACTGCCCTAGAGCACCAATGTCTCTGCACAAACCTAAGGGACCCGCCTGCCTGTAGTCTCACTCCCTTTAAATCCACCCTCTCTATGCACCAGAGGGATCCACCTATGCAAACTGATCACATAACTTCCTTACTTGCTGTCCTTCCATGGCTCCCAAACTCCTACAGAACAAGGGCTGTTTCCTTACCAAGGTTGTCAAGTCCCTCCCCGACCTGGCTGCAGCCTCCCTCCCGAGCTGTGTGTCTCTCAAGCCCCATCTTCCAACCCACACCCTTCCTGCACCAAGCTGCCTGTGAGTCCCCCGTCGTGCCATGCCGTTCATGCTTTGTGCACTTCCCTCTGCCTGGAACTCTCGTTCTAACCTGCTTCACCTGACCCTTCCTCATCCTTCTCAACACAGCTTGGCAACAGCTCCTTTTGGTCTGAGATCCTTCCTCTGGGCTCCCACAGCAACCTGTGCATATGTTTATATTACCACACATCCTGTTTCATTAAAAGTATTTCTTCATGTAAAATGTCACACACGAGACTCGGAGCTCTTCAAACGCAGAAACTCTGTCCTTACTCCTCTTGGCCCACAGTACCCGCCCATCTACCTTTGGTGCAGGTACTTATTAAATCTGTGGCGAATGGAACCATTCTGAGCACCAGATCTTTACCACCTCCGTCCTCCAACTGGAAAGATCAAAAGGTTCAGGCCCAAACAAATGTCTAGTTGCCCTCTGGCATAGCCGAGCCTTGACCTGCATTTTCTGCCAGGGCCACAGCCACCTGGGTTGGGTAACTCCAGGCCCAAAAGACTTCAACCTGTCTTCTCTCTGAGCCAGATGTCGACGTGGCCGCCCACGGCAGTGCAGAGCCACGGCTGGGCTGTGCTGATGGGGGAGGCACATCGCTCCAGCTTCCTGCTGTCCTGCAGCTTCAGGGCGGCTTGAGATGAGTGGGCTGAACTAGCTGACCTGGCAGCAGCTGTTCCTGCCTTTAGGGATGAGGAGGAGGCAGACAGGGAAAGCCAAAAGAGGACCTTAGGAGCCCAGAACCAGCCCTACCTGGGGGATCCACGGGTGCCTGGGAACAGGTCCCTTTAATAGACACCAGCCTTTTGCCGCTACTTAGCATCATCAAAGCCTCATGTTATATTTAATAGTATTAAAAAAAAAAAAAAACCTCAGTATTTGAAATGCATGCAGCTGAACTGCTACTCACAAGAGGTGAATGAGTCAGCCTGTATCCTAAATCAGGATCCATGGCAGACCAGCTCCGACAAGGCTTCTAGGCACAGGGGATATAAGGCAGCATCAGCTTTATCAAGTCTGATTCGATTAGTTTCTCCAGTCAATTTTGTGCACTTCTGGCCACAGGATAAATCATCTTTCTGTCTTGCTGCTCTGCCCTTTTCCTGTTGATTTAAAAATAGTGACCTTATTTTCCCGTCAAGTGATTACTGTATTTACCTAATAATGTTCATGGGGAAAACCCATGAGATCTCCTGCCATCCTTAGATGCCAAATCTCTTCTTTGGCTAAAAGAAAATTGACCTAACTCTGTAGCAAGAGGGTTATTTTACTTCACCTTTTAATCCCCAAATGGAATCCCTGAGCATCCTTTAATGGCAGGAAAGGATGTTTCAGAATGGTGTTTTCCTGGCCGCCTTCTTAGTTTCATTTAGAAATATGGTTTACATGCCTAACCATTTAGAGCCATGCAGATTTTCTGAGCTATAAAGGATCTGAGAGACTATCAAATTGGGCCATTTCATTTCATACATAAGGAACTGAGGGCCAAGACGGGGGAGTCCCGAACCCACCAGAGCATCCAACAGGTAGAAGGTGTGGTTGGGAGTATGTGGCAAAGATGTGCATGGAAAAGTTATCCCAGCAAAACCTAAATCTGAAAAATAAAGGAAGATTGTTTACCCTTTACTTCACTTTAAAAAAATTTTGCCTTAAGAACTCTTTAACATCTGGGAGGAGGGTGGGTATAGCTCAGGGGTAGAGCACACGTTTAGCATGCACAAAGTCCTGGGTTCAATCCCTAGTACCTTCATTAAAAAACAAAAAACAAACAAAAAACTCTTTTAACATCTAGATTCTTCATTTTAAAAATATGACCTGATTTACTGAAATTACTTTTAAAAAGAAATTTCAAGAGAAACTCTTTCCAACTAAGATCATCTCTTCTACTTCTTCCTACTTCAATTCCAATTACATTTCCCTGGCTCATGACCAGATCCTCCACTGGGATTGCCTCCTTCTGTTCAGCTACATAGATCCTCTCCCTCCACCACTTTCAGCACTGGTTCCACTTCCTGGATACCCCTTGGTCCTGATTCCAATTCCTACTGGTCTCATCCTTTGCTGATCATGGATGCACTCACATGGCACTGGTTATACCCTGATTATCTCTGGTTCTTCACATATGTCATATTCCCTACACTACACTGAAAACTACTGCTGGCCGGGGACTATGACTTATTTTTAACGGTGGCTCCATAATACCTAACATGTTGGATATACAGTAGACACCAGTGGTGTGCCAGTAAACTGGATCTCCAAAGGGAAATACACGTTGTGCTTTGCAGCACTCGCTGTTTTTGTCGTATAAATACTTCCATCATGGCTACCAACACCATGTCACTAAATGTGAAGCTGCGAAGAGAGACACTCAGAACTGGCTCTCTGAAGCCTACACAAGCCTGACAGACACTAAGAAACAGGTGTCTGACCCATTGTGCACTCACTGTGTGAAGCGTATTTGTCAGCAAGCTTGTGTTGAAAGAGACACACTTTGTCAATGTTTAGCCTACATTTGAAAAATTAGTCACCATATCCTTCATTCATTCATTTAAAAATTGTTGAGCATTTACTAATGTTTTAGGTACTGTTCTAGGCCCTGGCCTCAAGGGACATGCAGTTAAATGGGAAAAACAGATATTAAGCAAACAAACAAAAGAACACACTGCCATTATTGTTTCATTATCAACTGCTGTATGTGTTCTGAAGACAACACAGGGCGCTAAGAGAGTATAAAAACCAAGGAAACTTAATTCAGATTGATGATGAGGTGGGAGGGAGTGACTCAGGAGGGCTTTCTCTCAAGGATTAACATGTCAACTTGCACCTGAAGGGTAGATGAGAGGAGTTAGCAGGAGAGGAGTGGGTGACGTGGGGGGGGGGCGATACCAGAAGAGGGGGTGGTGTGTACAAAGAAACTTGGGCAGGAGGGATCTTGACCCTATAAAAAGGCAGGAGAGTAGTAAGTACAGGGGAAATGGATGGAGGTGAGCCTGGAGCGGGGAGCAGGGGCTGAATCACACAGGGCCTTGCAGACCATGTTCAAGAGCTTGGATTCTATTTTAAGTTCAGTGGGAAATGATTTATTATTTCCAAACAAGGAGGTGACATAATTTGATTTACGTTTTAGAAATATTACTATGATTGCTATATGTGAAATAGATTTATGGGTATGGCGGGGATAGGGGGCAAAAGCAGAAATGGGGAGACCAATAAGGAAATCATTGCAGAGTAGAGGTGAAGTGTGATGGGGGCTTGGTCCGGGGTAGTAGCAGTGGAAGCAGAGTAAAGTGAACAGACTTGAGATATACATTGGAGGTGGAATTAAGAGGGCGTGTTTTAGGGAGCAACTGTATGAATGGAGTTGCCATTTACCAGGGTGAAGAATACAAAGGGAGTATCTTTTTCTTGAGGGAGGGTGGAGATTGCCCAACAAGCAAAGATCGATTAAAGATGGATAAGCCAGTAAAGAACGGATGACTGAATGGTGGGGGAAAAGCCAGGAGAGGAGGTGTGTTCTCAGGGAAGCCAAGATATCAGAGCCTTCCAAGGAGAAGGGAGCGGGAACTGCGTCTAAAGCTGTTAAAATGTTGAGGAAGGTGAGAATTGAAAAGTCTCTGTTAGACTTAGCAATATAGAAGTCATGGTGACTTTTATAGCAAGAGTATTTTTGGCGGAGTCATAGGTGCTGTAGGCAGATTTCGTAAAAGTAAGTAAATGGAGATGGCAACTCCAGAGAAAATGATCTGTGAAGGAGAGCAGAGAGAGTGCAGTCACTGGAGGGGGATATGGAATAAATGGAGGCATATTTCAAAAGATGGGATATGCTGCGGCATATCCGAATGCTTGGGAAAGGGTCAGGTAGAGAGGGAATGATAGAAGATGCGCAAGAGAGAAGGGAATCAATGGTGCAAGTGCCTGAAAGGTCAGATGCGACAGGATCCGACCACAAATGGAAGGGCTAGCATTTGATGGTTTTCTCCCAACCAATGTGACGTACAATTTCTCAAAGATGTGGCTAACTTATTTTGCTACCTAAAGAGAAATGGGCATTGGGGTTCCATGCTATTTTCTTCTCAAATTCAGAGATTTAGAGTGCAACGAGAATAAAGCTGTTTGGCAACCAGAATGGATCTGCTTTGTGAAGTGTTAGTCGTCAGTCTCTTCCCCCATTACTAAACACAGCAACATAGCCTAGGGTTTGTATACTGGGCTCGAAGGGGTACAGACCCCCTTCGTAACAGGGTAATGAAAGTGCTCCTAACTCCTCACATCACCAGGCAGTGCATTCCTTGGGAAGGGAGACTGAGGGCCATGCTGGTAGACTGGTAGGTTTAGTGGAAAAAAGATAAAAGAGTTCTTTTACGTAGGCTTCTGTTTTCTTTATGAAGTGTAAGGAAAGGTCAGTAAGTTAGAGGGAGGGGACCAAATGAAAGAACTGGTGATTCCAGAATAAAGCAGAGGGTCTGAAATAGAGGCTAGAGAGAGTGGAAGGACAAAGTTTACTTTTTTCAAGGGTAAGAAAAACCAATCTCGTTCTTTGCAGTAAAATCTTCACATTTTCTCCGACCCATCCCTCTGAATGCAGGAGTTAAACTTCTATGGTTGAGCCAGTTGTCTGAAAGGGCCTTTCCCCTTCAGCTGGATGGGATTCCTGGAAAAGGGGTCTACTCCTTCTCCAAAGCAGACCCCTTGGTCTCAGTGATGTGTATTCACCGATATTCCAAGCGGCATGTACCACCTGCTCCCCGTTCCCTCTCCTCACACTCTAGACTGCATTCCTTCCTTGCTCCACGGGTTTATCTCATCTCTTCTGGGTCACACTGGAGCTCACACTGCTTCTCAAAGGGTCACCTTCGGACTGGTACTTACCTGCGAATTGTTTGTTATCCACTGTGACAGGGTAAGGAGCTCACACCAGAACAAGACTCAACTGTCCCTCACTGTGCTCCTCAGCTAACCTCATTTTCAGAGAAAGACTTTCTCCATGAAGGAAGCAGCTCACTGATTTACACTGTGATGCAAACCCCTTTTCTGTTGGAGACCACCACAACCAGTGCCCTGAGCAGCTGCTTTGAGTAACACTGCTCTCGTGCAGGGGTTTTTAAATCACAGTTCACGATCCGTCGGTTCGTTGTGAAGTCAGTTGAGTGCAATTAGCTCTTTTTAAAAAAATCAAATAGAGTAGAAAATGTTAGTGTGTGTTACACGTAGTAATTGTACATGTAATAATGCTGAATGTGTCATGAAACTTTTGTTTCAATCACACATCTGTGGAGGTGAATTCTGCATCACTATGGAAAATGTGTTTCTCATTGTAGGTCAGGGTCTAGAATTGAGAAACACTCCTTAGTACTTCCTACTGCAACCAAAATCTTCTTGAGCCACGACTCTCTCCTCTCCAATCAGCTACTGCTTCCCTGCAGCCACTTACAGCACTTCCTTTCACAATACGCATGCTCCATGCTGGATCCCAACTCAAAGCCCAGCAGTGACGTTTCACACTTCGCCTGCCTCTCACTGGGGAACAAACAGAGTTTCTGATTTTCCCACAGAGTTGGGAAATTATTTTGATCTGTGTTTCTGGAGCAAAAATGTGCCAAAAAATAAGGTTGCATAAGATCGGTCAGGACTGACTTTCAACGTCTCAAATTATAGTTTGAGAAGAGTTTACAATATAAATCCAATATATCTTTATCTGATTTGGGAAGAGCAAGGCTTACCTTACCATTTAGTGTCCAAACAGTGGAGGACCAAAGTTTTGAGGTGGGTAGGGCAGGTGATAAGACAAAATTTGCTGCTAGACAAAGTTTCAGATTAACAACAAATAATTTTTTTAGATAACTATGTCCCATGCCAATTATTTGGAATAACAAAAAAAGATTAATGGTTTATGTTCAATTCAGCTGGGCATCCTGAATTTTATTTGCTAAGCCTGGAAATCCTAATGGGATTGGAAGCTTATACATTTGCACGGAGGGGTCCTCTTTAAATAAGAGAATACAGAAATACTTTTTTAAAAAAATTTACAGAAATATATGACATTGTAAACACATGTTAGGGACCATCCCAAGACCCTGGAAGAGGCTGTGAAAGTGAGGCGCCTTGACACTCCATTTTTATGAGTTTCATGTAAATTTCCCTGTGTCACCTCTCAATGTAAGGAGGAGCTCTATGTCAGCGCATAGGGGGTTTCTCCCCTTTTGGGAAAGGGGAATTTTAATGGCTGTAAGAATATCAGGTACGGGAGGTGCTTCCTGCTCCTATCCATCGATGAAGAAAGAGAGGAAGGAAGGATAAGGGAAGAAGGAAGGAAGACCCTAAAATCCATAAACACAGTGTCCTGGCAACAAAATCCTCTTTGTTTCCACGGCTTGATACAGTAGTTTTCAAAAATGGTTTGCTTACTGCTCGGCATAAGGAAGACTTTCCAAGCTACACACAGTACTGAAAGTTCCAAGAGAAGCTTCCCTCTAACCCAGTTCTAAATACTCTGCCTGAGAACGTCCCTGCTGCCACAGGCTCTCCTTTCCCAGCTCCACTTTCACGACAGACCGTCTTCCTCTTTAAAAAGGAAAGCACACGAACCACCCCCAATTGTACCAAGGTCCATTGCTCTGGGAATAAAAATAAAGGGTCAAATCAAGAACACATCATTCCAGAGGGAGAGTCCCCTGCAAGAAAGCCAAGAAAGACTGGATGAGAAACACCGAAGAGAGCAGTGGCTTTTCGTCATCCAGGTGACACACTTTGTTTTCTCACAATCTCCCTCTTTCTCATAACTAGGATTCATAAGGGGGAAGACTGTCAAAGGGACATGCACATTAAATAATTTACTTGGAAGTGTTTAAGTTACTTTTTTTTCTGACACAAAGTATTCTTGATTTCTTTATTAGTTTGACAATGAGGACTGCCTTTGTCAATTAGATTATACGGACTAGATTCTATTTTCAATAAACTGAGTGTTACTAAATCTGTCACTTTAAGGTTTTGTTGTGAAGATCTTGAATGCACAAGTACAACACAGTATGTCAGAAATGACACCCTTTGCAACTACAAACAAATTTCTGATAAAATTTGTAAACTTAAAAAAATGTCAGGAATATGAAGGTTTTCATAATTCTTTAAGTAGGCACAGGAGGAAAACATTTTGAGTACACCACCACAGGCTTGGCTGCCCTCCAGAGATACTTCCTTTATTTCAAGGCTGCCCCAACTGCTCATTTCAAGGATTTGATGAGAGCTGGAGAGAATCTTCTTGGGTGAGGCTGAACCTACTTGTGTGTGAACTTGTAAATTTGGACAAGCCTACCCTGACCTGTAGTGATGTGGAGTATCTCCAGTGTTAGGATATAAAGCATCTCCATCTGTTTTTAATTCTGATGTTTAGAAGCAATCCACAGAAGTAAAAGGATGCCAGCAATAGCCTTTCTCTCTCTAGGCATGGTGCCACTTGGCTGTGGATGTCAGAAATTGCCACGGTTCTACGCTGATGCTTTGGCCTTTCTAATTTCTTCTGAGTGCAGGATTTAGAATAACATTCAGTACCCAGCACAGGATGATCTGGTTGAAAGGGTGCTCCCTCCTTGTCTGGTGGGCCTTACACCTAATGCATTTCTTTCCTGACCTGAAAGCTGGGACTCCACCAGAAAAGCTGGTCCTATCAGGCAGGGCACGTTTCATCCCTGGAACTGCTGGACCTCTGTAGCATCACACCTACACAATGAAAAAGTTCTGTGTGGCGTCAGCCTACTTACTAAGATTCAAATACCAAAAGGTTTATGAAACCAATGAAACAGGACTCTGTGCCCCCACATACCCAGACAGTCACTAGGTTTTCAGGAAATGTCTCTAAGTACTTATTGCCTTGGCTCCACCTGACCTTTGTAAGGTAAGAACACCGAAAGTGCATTAAAAAAAAAAATCAGTACCATTAATGAACTCGTTAACAAATGGTTGAGCTTAAAGTAAGAATATCCCAATGTGGATTATTGGCTAATATCACCCAAATGTAACTTTTGAAATTTTTCATCATTCAATATGTTTCTCCAAAAGAATTCATCCCTAATGAGTTATTGAGGGAAGAGAGAAATCCTAGTATAGTGGGGAAAAAAATGAGAGTTTTAGAGTCAGACAGATTCTGGTTAAAATCATGGTTATTAAATCTCTTTGGGCTTCAGTTTCCTTATTTGTAAAAAGAAAATGATTATCTTTATCTGTATGGTTCTTCCGAGTATTGGAGAAGATACAGGTAAGTATCTGATCTAGGCCTGACACATAGCAGAGGGACATTAAATCACCGCCATTGCTCTTTTATTAACAACAACAACAACAATAATAACAACAACCAGAGATGAGGTGTCAAGATTTAACCACACTGAGAACCTAAAAAGAAGCCCCGCTGAAGTAAGCAACAAAGAGATATCAGATTGCGGAGGAAACTGTAATGCCTGGGTTCCCCTCCTCCCCCATTTCAACATACAGCACATTTACTGAGAAGAGAAGCCACCCCTGGGAATAAAGCCCAGAGGGCCACTTCCCCAAAAAGGGCACATCTTCAAATCACGTCTGGCCTGGGAAGAGAGTTAAATCCTGAACATGCATTTCCAAGGGCCCCAACCTCTTCTTTCCTCCCACCACTGGGTAATATGAGAAAGGTACATAACAGCAGGTGAATGCTACTCTGTTCTCCAAGGAGAAGCAAGTCAAAAAGGAAGCAGAACATTCTGTGAATGAAGTTCCTTGTTTCCCTTGGTATAAGCTCAGAGCTGAGCACCGCTCAGTGGGTGTCAAAATGCCTAGAGGGGCCATGGCCAGGAGGATTCATCTTGATGCGAGAGAATAATGTGATTATGGTAAATCTCTCTTGTCAGTGTGGCTTATTATCACCAGGACCTTGAACTGATTCAAACTATGGACTCAGTAGGGAATAAGCCTCACTGATCTGCTGGAATCATCAGCAAACTAAACCAAAGTAGGGTTGTGCACTCACAGCCTTACCTCCACAGAAACAAACTTAAGTGAATCGTTTTGTAGTTTTCTTTTAATTTGTTGAGGAAATCTAAAATCAGATTAATAAATTTTCTAAATGGCACCTGAACAAAATTAACTAGAACTGATGGGTCACGGAGGATGTTGCAGATTTTTAAATATATCGGTAGTCCCAGTGTTGTACTGGTAAATGTGTTCTAACAGTCTTTCAGGGGGATGGACACACACATACATACACACATAGGTACACATGCTACATATAGTATTATACTATATTAAGTACTTACATATGTTATAAATTTTATTAATATAAAGAATGCGGGGGAGGGTTTAGCTCAGCGGTAGAGCACATACTTAGCATGCACAAGGTCCTGGGTTCAATCCCCAGTACCTCCATTAAATAAATAAGTAAATAAATAAACCTAATTACCTCCCCCATCAAAATAAAGTTTAAAAAAAAAAAAGAACGTGCAACACGCAATTTATAAATAATTATAAAGTGTATAATACTTTTCATTGTGAATTCCCTAAAGCCAACTGATTCTCACAGCATGCTTCTGTTAATTTTTTTCTGAACTGTCACATTCATAATCATTTTATGGTTGCAAGTAATAAGTGAGGTGTAACTCTGATGTGTACGTGGGTTGATATTTTCATGTATGTTACTGAGTAATATGAAAGTGAAACAAGGATGATAAATGTCAAACCTCCACTCGTCTGTCAATGCGAATGACTTTGCTGGTTCAAATAATGGGTTTTGAAAACAGGAAGAACACTTCTTGAATACTGTGTACTAGTCACAACAAAGTGGCAACAGACACAACACACTTTTGAGCTTTATCATCATTAGTAACCATTTTCTCAGACACTTTCTTAAATCTAGACAATCGGCAAAACAACAAACCAAGCCCTGATTTGTATCATTTGGCTATTTCCATGGTGGAAGACTCGCAGCATAGCCTTTTTCAAACGGCCAGCATGGTGTTACCGAATGCAGAGTGGAAGTGATGTACTGTACGTAGCCACCGTAACACAGCATTTCCACCACACAGACACACAGCTGTCAGTAACATCAGAAGCATAAATAATAGTAAGATGTAGGAAACATATTAGGAAGAGATGACTTTTGAGTATTTATTACCTTTACTTTAATGTACTTTAATGGTAAGACTATATACTTTAATTTTTGATAATGGCTGTGTTTAACCACCAGCATTCAAAATTCCTGAATCTAACAGTTGGCTTTTACAAGTGTGCACAAGGCAGCCCAGTACACTGCTGACTGTCTAGCCAACGCACGTTCTCCATTCACCATCACCACACATGACTTGGAGGACGATGACCCTGTCCTCAGTTTTCGGGGCAGTCCACGGCCCTGGTAATCCCAGTCCCCAAGCATAGTTAAAGGTCATGTAACTCAGTTCTGGCTAATAAGGTGTGAAGTAAAGCCTGCTGGCAGAATTGTGTAAGAAGTTCTCTTATTCCTAGAAAAGAGGCCCAGGAAGAGATGCCCCCTTTCTCTCTCGTCATGACTGAAGGGACTCAAGAGTGGCCCTCGCCATTAACCTACAGCCTGGAGGTACGATCAACTTATAAAGGAAGGTAGAACCCTCGGCATCACAGAGAGAGGTGGAGCTGGAAGGCACAAGCCTCACCTGAGCTCACCTATGCCAATCCCCTTGTCACACGACATCACAAATGTCCTTACTGTTTAAGCTAGTTTGAGTTGGAGTTTTCAGTTACTTGCAGCTGAAAGTTCAGCTGTTTCCTATGCTGAAGGGAGTCTGGGAGATCTAAAAGTCTAGGATAAACTGGCCCCTTAAAGAGCTCAACTCCTGACTGGGAGATGAGGCTCCCTTACAGGAAATAAGGATAAACTATCCGATACAGATGGTAAGTATCTGTTTTTCACACCAAGTGGCCCAGACTGAATTTAACAGGATTTCAGAGAAAAGTTAAATTTAAGGTTAGAGTCACCATTGGCAGCTTCGTGGAAAAGATGGGGCTTGGGTCATAAAGAACGAGTGAGGTTTGAGAAAAGACAGAATAACATTTCCATGCGATTGGGGAGGATAAACGGAGAGACTTCTAAAAATGCCACCCAGAGTCCTGTGGCTACAAGCATTCTTAAGGTCAAAGAATGTATTTCCTTACTGTGCAGGATATGTGAGCCTGTAATTTTTGTTCACTTGTACACTGGCTACCCTTTAGGGGCATTTTTATAAATTCAAACACATGCTTTGTAAAGTCCTTGGGAATACTGAACAGTGTAGCGTTACAGACAGCCTAACTCCATTCTCTTCTCTTTCTCCCTCCCTTCCTGGTCCCCTGGTTGCTTCCTACATACGTGCAGCCTATCGGTGCCATTCAGGCGGCAAGGTGGCATATCGATACTCATGCTGTGAGATGGGGCCACTCTCTCATTTCTAACGGGCAATTGCCTCCACTCTTGAAAAAAAAAAAAAAAGCCAAGATGTAGAATCCAAGAGTCTCTCCTGGTGCAGTATTTTTGCTGTTTACCATCTGAGAAGTCCTCCCCACCTTTCACTCGGATCCCCACTGCTGATGCGGTGCATGACCACTGTCCTCACAGCCAGTCCTCAGCTGTTGCCTTGCATTTATGGCAAGTCTCTTTACGTACCAGAGCCTTCTGGCAAATGTGTCGAGGGCATATATGGGACCTATGTGGAATGCAACTGGGTTGTTCTTATCCTCCTCAAAGGGGATGATGCACACTCAGCCAGAGCCAGCAGAAGGAACGGAGCTGCTGGGAGGCTTGGACAGATCTAGGAGGAATACGTGATAACAGAGCACTGACAGGCCTTGGGGACCACAGTTCTCCTCGTACGGTTCCCTGTCTAGTGAAAGGCAGGTGCTCCCGGATGCCAGTTAGTGCTCTGCTCAGGATCGTGAGCAAATTAACATGAAGACAGAAGGCTTGGAAAGAGAAAGACAAAGACAGACAGTGAGAAACAGAAATCAAAAAGCCATCAGAAACAGCACTGAAATTTATCCTACACAGAAATAACCTACTTTATTCAGAATTTCATCATCGGCTCTTGCACACAATCTCATAAATTGGCTTCAGTTAACAGTGACATTTCTCTTGGCCTTGCTGTTCCCTGACAGCAGTATTTCTTCCTTACGTCTAAAAAAGTATTAGAAATTCCCATAGTACTTAGGTAAGACAAACACTAAGATCATTCAGGAGAAGTTGCTTCTCACAATTGTAGCGAAGTGTTTTCAGGTCTCAGGAGGAAAACACCTAAACTTTTTTTTTTTTTTTTAACAACTTAGGTTTATAAATTGGCGAAGTAACCAGGCAAGTCTGAGACACGGGCCCTTACGGTTCATTACAGGCTGGGGAAGCCCAAGCCTGCAGGCAGACGGGAGTGGATGGGGAAGGATCGGCACAGGAGGCAGGGGAACACAACGGTTAAGAGCTTGGGTTTGAATCCCAGCTCTACCACTGAGCAACAGAGTTATTAAGGCAAATTAGGTGCCCTCTCTGTATCTTGCCTTGCTTGTGTATAAAATAGAGATAATACTAGTCCCTACTTAGTATCAGGATTAAGGAGTTAACTGACTAAATGAGCTCATATTCGTAAAGTGCTGGTACATAGAAAAAATGTGTCTGTGTCAAATAAGTAAAAAATCAGAACACTAAGTTGCATACCAAAAATACCAATCCTTGTCAATTTAAGCAGATCTGAACTTTATTCAGAGGGTACTGGCTAGCTCAGAGAATGTCTGGGAGGACTAGATGGGCAGGCCATGGAGCTGTCCCATGAAGACAGGACAGGTGTGAGGGGCAAAGATACAACAGATGCGGCAGGTGGCCGAGGCCACAATGGGCTGGACCCAGGACATTGCCAGTGGCAACTGCAGGTAGCTGCCTCCAATCTCCCCCCAGGGGATTCTATAGCATCTCTGCTTTCTTGGGCCGTCACCCTCTGACTCCATGTCAAGGGTGGATGCAGGCTCACGTCCGGGGTGGAAACTCAGGTCTGGAGTGGGGGTAGGTTAGGGCACGTGTCATAGCTGCAAGGGAGCTTCTATAGTGGGAGGTAAGCTCTGCCTCACAAATTTGGGGATTTTCAAGCTTTAGAAATGAAATTCAGTGGGAAGACAAAAAAAAAAGTGCTAAAGAAGGATTATAAGAATATTAAATGAAAGAGCCAGCAAATCCACACTCAGACTTAACAAACTGTAAGTGCTTATTGATCAATGTGGGTGGGAAGTTGCTATAGGAGGATGAAAAATGAATAGAAGAGAAAATCATCTGGAATTCCTTAAGGATCTCAGGGACAGTGCAGGGGAAAGTGTGTTCTCAAATGTAAGTTTGCGTTTGTCCATTTCTCACTCCTTTTTCAGGGTCTTCGTTTCCACGTTCCTACATGCCAGGCCCTTCATCTACTGCAGCCCTTCTCCCCTACCCTCACCTCAAGGACTCTTCTGCATTCCATTTTTGCTCTTAATCAACTATCAACTCATTTTCTTTGCAAAGGTGTTCACCAGTAACAGAGGCGGCAGCTGATAAACCATCATCAAAGCATGCAGTTCCTCAAGAAAGTACTTCCATTCCAAGAGAGAAACAGGCCTTTAACTTCTGGAGGAGTGACAAAAGGTGGGGACAGTTATTTGGTGGCAGGCAGCTCTTCCCAGCATTCTGTGAAATCACTCCAGCTAAAGCGCCTGCCTGCAGTGCCAGCCCAGCTCTGCAAGGGCCACAAACGAGGCAGACCGGTCTACAGGCGCAGGCTTCAGAGGGTCACCCGCTGAGCACAGGCCCAGCACAGGTGAGCACACCCACCTCTTGCCCTCAGTCACTGTTTGCACCATCCACTTTTTGCCCTATCAAGACACAGCCTTTCTTAAAACCCAGTTCACCCCATTTTTTCCTCTCTCAAAGATTAAAAATAGCACTCTCTTCAATGACCTCAATAATTTAGAACCCATGAATAAGTCATTTGCCCAAGAGGCTACAGTGGGGCTTCTATTTTTACTTCTAGTCTCTCACCAAGCAAAGTGACCTCTCTCAAGGAGCCAACATTGACACTCAGTGATCTGGCTTCTCAGGGAACAGACCAAGCAGAGCTTGCAATGCAAAGTCTTTCCTCAAGGGCAAAGATGGACCAATAGGCGTCACTGATTTCAGAATGTGGATAATCAAACATGAATTTAGGTATATATGCTGTGCTCAGAACTCCTGGAGCTACACAGAGCATGCCCTAGGAGGAAGACTTTGATAAAGCAGGGCAGGCAAATATTCTGCCTATAATGGCCCCCTGGGGCCACTTCTTCCCTGAGACACCATTTTCCAAATATTGAACCTTAAAAGGACAGCAATACGAGAGCTCAGATCCCTAAACCCATGGGACTGCCCCAGACTCCCGACCCCCGGCCTCCTTCATCTGCCTTCAATGCACATCCCTTTGCCCCATCTCCTCTATGGACTACTTTCAGGAAGGTTAAGTATTTACTCTGGGCCAGTCCAATGGTCACTGAGAGGCTTACACCTCAGGCCTTTCGGCCCCTAGTCTATAAAAATGTTTGCATTTTTCCCTCCATATTCTCATACCTAGGAACTGTCCCCCTTTCTCAAGCCAGCTGTAAGACTCCCGACCCTACTATTCTGCTGGTACCTTCAGCCCCAACTGCCAAGGGATCTATCCTTACTTTTTACTAACTTCATACCCATAACCTTCCATACTGTTTATATGACACTGAGCTCTCAGTGTGAAGCTTCATCAGACTCTTTCATATGACCTCACGTCTCCTGATTCACAAAATCTTTAGTTATCACTCCCTCCCCCTGGAAAAATATCCATTCCTCTCCCTGAGGCTTACGCCTGACCCTGCCAACAAGAAGGGGGATTTCAGAAAGTGAAAAACTCCTACTGCTTCCCTTCCACTTCTCATTGTTTGTCTTCTACAGAATAAGTAGTTTTTCTTCTTTCATTTAATGAAAAATTACCCTGTGGCAGATGGAGTGCTTACTGCATTATTGAGGAACTCTTACTTTTCTCCAAAAATCCTTCCAGGTACTGTCATTTTCCTCAAGTGTAAAATATCTCTTCTGGCTCTGATATGTCCTCTCTGTCCTCCCCAAAAGACAAGACCGTGTCTATTCAGTCACATCCTTGGTGGGTGTCCCTTACTCCTTATCTGTCCTCTCTTCCTGCCAACTTAAGAGAATGAATTGGCAGGCTTGAATTCCATTAGCAAAGAGCTCCCTGGTCTAAAATTCTTAAAGTATCGATGGGAGCCTCATTGACCCAAGGCACCCTCCATGGTCCGTTCTAACCATTTGAAACAATTGTTGCATATATTCATAATTACAGTAAATCATAGTAGTCAACACAAGCCATCAAGTTGCTTCTCCAAGATTTTTGAAAAGTAGAACTGAAGTTTTCAGGGTGAGTTGTTTGGGAGAATCTAACAATCCTTAGTTCTGACTGATGATGTATTTTGAATAGATATGATAAAATATTCTTTTTGGCTGGGGTATCTAGGGGAAATGCAGTCCATTTGTTCATCCACACATATTTATAAAATGTCTGTTTCTGTTATAAGCTAGGTGCTGACTGGATGACTTTAGAAAGCCCTTTCAATTTTGAGAATTGGTAATTCCAAGAGAAAACTGAAGTGGGCCAAATCCATGGGATTTTGTAGAGAGGAGACAATAAGAGACAACTTTCTATATCATGTCGGTGAAGAATACTGGTAGGAACAATAGTGGCTTATGCTAGAGTGGGTGGATAGATCCCTCTGGCAGAGAAAAGATTTTCTCCAGAAAACTCATGAGAAGATGTGGTTAAATGGGTAGACTGGACCAGGTTATTGGATGCCTTGAAAAGCAGAAAAAGGAATTCCCAAGTTGGTACCATGGGCAAGAGAAAGCCATTGTCATGATCATAAGCTGGGGAAAACTATGAAGAACATAGTTTCTTTAGGATAAGAAACCAGTGGTCATCACTAGTGAAACTTCCCTCCCATCAGACAGACAATTTAATGAAAATGAACACTTTCCATCAGAGTAGAAAATTAACATCCCTGTGGCCTAGATACACAGCACAGAAATGGAAACAGAAGGCAATTCTCTCCCCTTTCACAGTTCTCATTTTCTCTGTAACCCTCATCTCTCAGATCACGATGAATGTGGTTTGCTAGCTGTTCCAAAGGCTGCTAATGAGATGCAGCTATAATCTATTCACTTCATAGCCTTCGCCAGAAACGAGACTACCCTCTTCCCCCTCCATGTCCCAGATGCCCACAGGGATGGGCACAGTGCGATCTGAGTGGCCAAGGGGAGAGGGCAGTCCCCACTCAGGTCAGTCATCCCTCCACATTAGACCTTCAGGGAATGGAGGGGACGTGGGCCTCTCACTGCCACAGTCAGAATGAAATGAACAAGGGAAAACCAGGCAGAAAAGGGAAAGAGGTTCTTGGATTCAGAAACAGTTTGGGAACAAAGAAGAGAAAGCCAAAGAATCGCGCCCTTTCGTTACACAAAGGGCATCTGACCAAAAGAGAAATCAGCATTTAGTTTAACATCACAGAGAACAGAACAAGAAGGAAGCAGGTTTATAGGGTGGCAGTACTATAATGTTGTCTTTACAGGCAAGCCTACTTTCTTTTTAATGGAGGTACCGGGGATTGAACCTAGGACCCCATGCATGCTAAGCATGTGCGCTGCCACTGAGCTATTCCCCCCCCAACCCCTGGGTGGGCTTACTTCTTAATGAGGGCTGTTAACAAGCTAGCTCACCCAAGGAGATTGTGAAATCTGCCTCTTTAGCTCTAATTTGTTTTTTTTCTCCCTTGGTGGATTTTTTAAATTATTGATCACTATATTTATCCCTATGTGCTTTCCACCTTAAATCCATTTTGTTCCATAACAGTATTCTTCCACCAGCTTTATTTTAGTAATATTTGCCTGTCTTTTTTCCATTTTATATAATTTCCAACTTACTGTATTTTTTATTGAAGTATAGTCAGTTACAGTGTGTCAATTTCTGGTGTACGGCACAATGTCCCAGTCATGCATCTACATGCATATATTCAGAAACAGACTCGCAGACATAGTAAACAATCTTATGGTTACTGGAAAGGGGGTGGGAAGGGATAAATTTGGGAGTCTGAGATTTGCAAATGTTAGCCACTATATATAAAAATAGATTTTTAAAAAATTTCTTCTGTGTAGCACAGGGAACTATATTTACTATATTGCAATAACCTTTAATGAGAAAGAACATGAAAATCGCTCTAATTTGTATCTGCCTGGGAGTAGGCTAAGAAATGACGTATCAGAAGACAGGAGGGTGCACTAGTTAGCCTTTCAAAATCACTCCTAATCAAGTAATATGTCTCTTCCTTTTTAGTTGAGTTAAATGAACTTAGCCCAAATTTATTGAAAATGGTTGATTTCTATGGTGGCTTTTGCATGTGCTCTTGCCCTTTGGCTTTCACTGCCTTCTTGCCTGCTGGAGATTCTCCCAGGTCCATCTGTCTCCCTTCCAAAGTCCACACTTGACAGCTCCGGTTCTCAGGAGATCGGTCGTGCTTCTGCAGTCTGCAACATGGACAGTCTTCACCACACATTCAGCAGCTGACCCTAAACTATTTTGTATTCCTTACTGTTGGCCCACTGTCAGTTTTTAATCCCAACTCATTGCCAATTCAGTAAGGTAGAGGCAATATTTTACACTTTGCCATTTTCCCTAGAGTGGAGATTCTACAGCTTAATGTTTTTATTGATTGACATTAAAATAAATATCAAATAAATTCTATGTATGTAGTTTAGCATTCATTGAACATCTACCACACGTGAGGTATGATGCTGGTTACTTAGGACATGACCATATACAAAATACTAGTAAACACAATTTAGAAACTAGATTCCTGAATGCAGAAAGGAAGAACTGGAGAAGAAATTCTATGTGAAAACTGAGCAGAAGACATATTTTACCAAAAGATAACAGTGGATAATATTACATATACAGAGCACGCTAACATGACAGCCTGTCTTTGACATTTGCAGTTAAGTAATAGGAAGGCTGGTGGAACCCAAGAGGATGACAAGAGTGATGGTTCGGGACCAGCAGCCAAATGTGGGCAGTGGTGGGCTGCTTTGTTTTCTGATAAAAATCATCCCAGAGACTTCTGATGCCAAATTGGTTCAGAATCCTAGGAACCCATGGACAAATTCCCAGGAATGATCTGTATCTACAGTGAGGCGGGGGGAAAATATCCACTGTGGTCTAGAGACAATGATTGCCTTAAAGCACTAATGAATAGAAGGATTAGTAGAAAATATATCTTGATTTCTTTACATCTGTCTCCTTAGGAAAAAATCCTTTGGAAATATAGCATATTTAAATTTGCCATACTTAATTTTAAGAAAAATTAATGACTACTTGAGTAGAAGATCACGGCAATCTCTCCGTTTTCCTGGTTTTCAAAGCAACAAAGTTAGGAAATCACGTGATAAAGTCACTACTCCACAATCAAGCCATAGTCACTGTTTCATTATTGCGGATTTGGTAGATTACCTTAATCACAAAGTACTTCAGAAGGGCTAAACTTGCAGTGATAAGGCTGCAAAATATTCTAACATCACATCGTAAATGGATTGCAATTTCGTGAACTGGACTACAATCAAATACCCAATAATGACAGGAAACAGCCTTCAGCAATTCAGAGGCCTTGGTTGCTCTCTCTCCTGCCTTCTGAGACGTCCCTCACTCTGTCTACGGTGTGTGTATCTACCTTTACTTTAACCACTCCCCTCCCACCCCCGTGTACATCTCTCTAAATAAACCTACTTTAAAAAAAATAATAATAATGCGGAGGCCTTAATAATCCCACCATACTCTACGACGATGCTTCAGAACCTTCACTTTGAACCAAAAAAACCTGGACATTTGCATCTTCTGGTTATTTGGACATAATTACAGTCTTAACATAGATCACAAAATGAATAACTAAGAGGTGGAATTCAGGTATCTGACATGCTTTCCCAATTTTCCAGGAAATAATATGATTCTTTGTACTGTTACATTGTTGTGTGAATGAATGAATGAATGAATGAATAAAACATTGAGTCTTTCCCAATCTTTTTTTTTTTTTTTTTTGGTGGGAGGGAGGCAATTAGGTTTATTTATTTATTTATTTATTTATTTATTTATTTATTTATTTAATGAAGGTACTGGAGATGGCCAGTTTGGGGCCACCTCACCCGTGGTCCTCTAACCATCGTGAAAACATATTCTTCCAGCATCCTCATCCTCACTGAGATCAGCATCTTTGGGGCGTGGAGAGGAGATGCGCAGCCTCACAGAAATGAGGAACTGGCACACATCCTTGAATGGAGTGAGCAGAAACACTCGTTTGTAGAAGGTGGCAGCTGCTGTCCTCAGGGAATTTTGCTGACAGTATGAGAGTGGGGCATGATGTCACAGGAACCGTGGTTTGGCCAGAACAGCATGGTGTCCAAGGCAGCTGATCTGTTCATCCCGATTGAAAAGATTTCTTCTCCCGCTGCTCTCCCACCCTCCCCTTCTCCCTGCCAGTCTGAGTGATAATTGTAAAGCCATGCAGTTCCTTTCAGAAGTAGGCCATGGGAGCCAGGGCTGGGTGGTTTCATTGCTGGCATGTTGCAATTATCATCGAGGATGACTCTGATGACAGCTTAATACATGTGGTGTTTTGTGCTAAAAAAAATCAATGCCAGTGGTTTAAAGAGCAGAACTTCACAGTGATTCAAGCACAGTTGCAATATGACATATGACCTGTGTGGGACCCAATTCATGGTCACTTTCCTTCACCCTCAAGACTATTCTTACAAGACAGTCTTTAGATCTAGTCCTTGGGAAGCCGTGAAAGAGAAACTCTTCTCTATTCAGGCACTGCTAAGCTCTTAACAGAGCGGTAAGCCGATATTTTACGCAGGGCCTATGTTAGAGCCCAGAATTTAAATTTATCTGAACTTGATAGGAAGATGTTAACCTCAGAACAGGGTTTAAAGTAAGTTTGAATACTAAGTCTACCACTTACTAGCTGTGTGACTTGGGGAATTTTAGTTAACTTCTCTTACCCTCACTGTAAAAAAAAAAAAAAGGAAGAAGTAATATCTACTTTATAGGCTTGTTAGAATCACATGACTAAATGTAAGTACAATACTTTGCACAAAGCCTGGCCCAGTGAAAATGCTACATAAATATTAGTTGTTGCTGATGCTCTATTTGTAGTTATTATTTTTTTAACATTTTTTATTGAGTTATAGTCATTGTACAATGTGTCAAATTCCAGTGTAGAGCACAATTTTTCAGTTATACATGAACATACATACATTCATTGTCACATTTTTTCGCTGTGAGCTACCACAAGATCTTGTATATATTTCCCTGTGCTACACAGTATAATCTTGTTTATCTATTCTGCATATGCCTGTCAGTGTCTACAAATTTTGAACTCCTAGTCTATCCCTTCCCATCCCCCTTCCCCTAGGTAACCACAAGTTTATATTCTATGTCTATGATATTTGTGGTTATTATCAAATATACCACTCTTGTTTTTAGGAAAGAAAGTCAGAAGAAAATTATCATTCATGGTTGCTAAATTTTTCTTAGCACTGACCAAACTGTATGACTGTCATATAGATAATTAGAATCATGATGCCAGTTGTAATCTCTTCCAAACCTTAATATGTCATATAAGGTAGAAAGTAGGTAAGAAGTTTGAACAAAGAATCCCAAACAAGAAAAGCCCAATTTGGAGCATATACCCCTCCACCAGAGCCATCTAGAAACTCAAAAATGTCTTCAAGACAGCAAGAAGTTTAAGTATTCTTTTGCTGGACAAGTTAAAAAAATGAATGTAATTTATATTTAATGTTGACATTTTATATCAAAGGCTATAGTCTTTCAGTCTTTCATATTATTGGGCCATCTAAAATAAGTCAACTTTTCCCATTTCATGATTATTTTTATTTACTTAACTGTGAATTGCCAACCTGAAAAGGCTTTCCCTTATTCATTATTCAACATTAAGTAGCTACTTTTCACTTTGATGTAACTTACTAATTTATAGACTGCTTTTACCTTAAGTCATCTAGTGACAAAGCACTGCTCCAGAAGCAGATGCTGAAGATAAGCAGCTTAAAGCAGGAGAGTTTAAGTCAGCCTGATGTTTACTCAATAATTCATTAAAAGGAAACAATGACAAGGAAGTCACTGTTGGGCAGAAAAGTGTTCTCTTCACGGTCACATCCAGCTAGTAAGTTTTTACTAAGAGTGTATTTCACGTAATTGCATTAAGAAATCATTATATTTCTGCAGGTAAACTGAGAATGAATAAAACCTTTGGTGTGCTGGCTATGATAAAAGACAGACTCCAAACTCATTTGGAAATGACAGAGCCACTGTTTTCCTGTTAACAGATTCAGAGAACATCCATTCAAGATAAGAATGCATGAAACCAAGAGACCAGATCTACATTACCCCTCCAAATTAGCACTTATTGTAAAATGGGGCACTCAGGAGTTTCCATTCTATTATTAATTATTCTTCCCCTTCTCCTTCTTCATTGAGGCCAAAAAACCCAAAAAAACAAAAAACAAAAAAACCCTCATCTTGTCCAGTCTCATCACAGTACAGATAAGTGGCAGTAAAGCCTAGTGGTTAAGAGTGGAGGCTCAGGGGGCAGCCTGGTTGAGTTCAAATCTTGGCTCAGCCACTTTCCAGCTGTGTGACCTTGGACAAGTAATCTGTTTGCCTGTACTTTGTTTTTATGAACTATAAAATAAAAGTTACAGACTAACGAAAGTATTTAGAGTCTTAGGTTATTGTAAGAAGTAAATGGGGGTATACATGTATGTTAGATGTTATTGTAAGTGGGAGCGTGGAAGCTGTGAGGAGTGAAGGGATTCATGTTGTTCCCTTAGCGAGTCAGCATGGACTCCAGTCTCCTCACTCCAGTCCAAGACGCCATATTCTACAAGTGAACAGCATGGCAGTGGTGGACACAGATCCTTTCTGCCCAAGCAGCATCCACTCCTTCTTCTGGCAACAGCAAATTGAGGTTTCCTTTGGAAAGTTGCCTGATCCCCACTCTAAGCCCATGAGCCTCACTTTACTTTGGGGGAGCAAGAGAGTGTCACTTAACCCAAGCCTGGGTAATGAGAGCATTCCATTTTGGCCACAAGGTATGGTTCAGGGAGGGGTAAGTGATTCCATGTTAATGAGATGCCATCCAAGATTTTTGCGGGAACAACTGGAGAGAGAAGCCCTTGTTCAACAGACAGAACTATTAAGAGATACGCTCAGAGTCCTTGGTGCTCACCCTGCCGGCAAGAGGATAGAGCCTGAATGCAAAAGAAGCCAACCGAGGGAAAGATAGCTAATAAATGGAGAGACAATATTCCTGGTGGCATCACTTGACACTTAGATCAGGTCACATCTGAAAATAGGGGCACTCTATCCTTGGGCATTTCATGTAGTCAGTCAATAAACTGGCTGCTGTCAGTCTCATTGAAAAAGTTCTGACTTACACAGACATTTTAAAATACATCACATAGTTCTAGCCTCAGGACAAACTGGGATATCTTCTTGTACGAAAGTACTCTGAAACAAATCTTCCTGTTACAACACAGAGAGTAAATCCAACAGTCCTCCCGGGCCCATGATACTCCGTTATTGTCTTGGTCAGATGAGACCAGGGGCAGGCAGCAGTGGGTGGGCTCTGGGGTCAGATCTGAGCTGGAGGAATCTCAGCCCTCCTGTGGTTAGTCCCTTCTCCCTGGCTGGTTAATTAACCTCCTCAACCTTAGTTTCCTATCTGAGCAGACTTACTGTAATGGTTCAATGAGATGATGCACGCAAAATACTAAGCTTTAAGAACCCAATGATGGTAACAATAAAGATGACTGAAGTTTACTGATGTGTACTACATTCTGCTGAGCACCTTGCAGCTACTCACTCCCTGACTCCTCATAACAACCCTGGGTGGTAAGGGTTCCGTTCCTCATTTTGCAATTGAGGAAACTAGAGACAGAGAGGTTAAGTAATTTGCACCCATCTGGATAGCCAGTAAGTGCTGGAGCCAGAATTCTTATTTCAGAAGCCAAACTCATGACTATTCTGCTAAACTCTCATTTTGGCCAATAACTGTTAGCTGCCAATGATGACTGACTCCTGACATAAGTTCAAAAGTTGCCTTAGCTTCTGGAGTAGTGATTTCAAAGCAATTGGGCCCAAAGGTTCAAGGATGAATAGGATAAAGGCCCTTCTCTAGAGGAGTTTTAATATAATCAGGAGTAGGATTGGGTGAGAAGAGACAAGCGCTGTTTTGGAGAAGTTATGGCAACCTCTCTGAGCCTTGGTTTCTTCATCTGTAAAACGGTTTTACCGATGCTCCAGCTTTCAGTAAGAGTTAAAACAGATCCCCAGGAAAAGCACTTGGTAAGCTGCCTAAGGATAACTGTCATCATCATTATCAATATCATTACCAACAATGCCTATAAAAACAGGCAGATCATGACCCAAAGTTTACAAATAGTCACTGAATTTGGTTTTCTCTAGAGATCTTTTTTGGTGACTAGATCATGTTCATGTTTAAACAAGCAAGAAAAAGAGGATATAAAAAAATCTCTGCAACCTGAGAGATTCTGTTTTTTAGCTTCCCCCTAACAGCAAGCAAAATAGCCCGGAAGAACTTCAAAAGCAAAGACTGAGGAGAATTGTACACGAGTGTTTGTCTCTCCCCGGTGCCCTACATCCCTGAAGAGGATACGGCATGTGGGATCAGAGAAATCACACAGGAAGGGGGCAGAGTTTCAGCACAGAGGAGCTATTCAGCACATGAAGACAGTTCAGTTCTCTGGTAACATTCTTTGGAGGCAAAGAGCTAACTGGACCTTGACCCTCCCCTCACGTAGTCTAAGTGGTCATTTTTAGACTCTTGTTTCTGTTCCTTGAGATGGTCTATACTTGGTGTCATCCATCGCTCCATCTCCCCACTTCCTGCCACTGTGTCACTTCCCATGTCATGATCACAACCACCCAACCTCTTCCGTGTGGCATGTTCATACACGGACCCCCTTTCCTCACAGTGGGACTGGGGTCTCTTCCTTACCACCTCTACCCAATGGCAGAAGAGCAACCGGCAGTATCTTGGTCACTCACTTGTAATTGGCGGCTATTTCCTGGTGAGTGGTTCTCAGAAACCAAAGCTCTGCCTGGCTGTAAAAGTATCAATAAAAGACACTGTTGGTCCTGTTGGGTGGAGCAGTGAGGATACTGTAGGAACCCTGTTATCTGTAGTGTGCAGTGGCCAACCGACAGATTGACAGAAAAGCAGGAACTGGAGTCTATTTGTTTTCAGTGGGGGACATTTTTCTATTCTTTCTTCCAAAGCTCACAGTTGGCTTCTGGTCATCTGCTCCATACGGGAACCGGATCACTACCTCCCTGAAGACAGAACACCAAGGGCAGAGTAGACAGTCTTGAAAGCAGTTGTTGTGTCTATTCATCTGTCACCAGAAGACGTGTCTTGTGGTTTGCTCTACTCATCTTGGCAAAATATTTTTGAAATCCACAAGCGCTTCATTATTAAGAAAAAAATAACATAAATAAGAGAAAGTGCCTTCCCAGGGGGTCGTGTGCCTCAGAGTAAAGCCTGATACTTTCATGTATATTGTCCCCTCTTATCTTTTCATCTTCTTGGTGGTATAAGGATAGCAATGAAGAATCTGAGATGATTTACTGCTGACTTTTTTGTTGTTGTGAAAATTATAGAAACCCACTACCAAAAAAATGAGATAATACAAAAGGACATAAAGAGTAAAAGATCACCTAAATAATCCCACCATTCAGAGTTGAGATTTTCAAACATCTCAATTATATGTTTTAACACATTGCAAAAAAAAAAAAAGACCATAATGTCTTGTAGCCTGCTTTTATCAAGATATTCTTAACACCTTACACTATTAGAACATATAGGCCTACTTTAATCTTTTTAAAAAAAATCCTTGATAGTATTCTACCATATAAAGTACATGATTTACTTAACCAATTCTTTATTGATGGACATTTAGACTGTTTTCAACATTTTTATGATAAAGAACTCACCTATATATTTTTTATCACTTGTTTGATTATTTCCTTAGGAGGTATTCCCAGATTCTGGATTGAAAGGTTTTTGCCCTTTTAAACTGTATAGCCACCGCTCAGTTACCTTCCAGAAAGGTTTTCAGGGAACAGAATCACTCTTTACTTTTTCATGGACCATAGCGTACAGAGACTCAATGGCTTGCTGAAGATAATACAATTACTCACTGAGGTACCCACATATCCATCTATTAAAAACCTAGTTGAGATGTTTCAGAGCTGGAGATATCTACTGAAATCACCTCAAATAAGTCTACTATTTTATAGGCAAATTGAGGAAGGAAAGTGTGTGATTGAATTTAAGAGCTTCTCTCTTCCATCCTTCCCTGAATTGGAGGATGGTGTCTGCAACTTGACATGGAACCATCCTGCCACTCCAGGGCTATACGCTCTAGCCGTTTTAAAACGGGTGTATATTTTCATGGTAATCAGTCCTTTCCACAACAACTTTAACCAACCTCACCATGGAGACCAGCAGCCATGATCTCAGATCTGGTGTCTTAAAACAAAACAACAGAAAAATTAAAGTGGAAATGGTTTTCTTTAAGTTCTTTCCAAATCTGGGATTCAGTGATGCTCTTTAGACATTTTCCTCCTTAAATCATGTGAGGTTAGTTCCAGGCCCTCCCTGATGACCACTAGGCGTCAGACTTTCCCATCTCTCCTCCAACTATGCTGCTTTCCCAGTAATTAACTCATTTGCTCAGAGTCATTAGCTCCTATCTGAGGGGGCTTCTTTGTCATCATATGCACATGGTCATTATGATGCAGAGTCCTAGCAGATTTGAACAGGACTTATTAAGTGTGACTGTCACCTAGCTACTAGCTTTTCAACAGAGCTCTTCATTGCAAAGCCCAAGCCTTAAACCAAGGGACATGGAAGAAAGACCAATAGCTAGGCTTTTCACTTCCCACGTGAAGCCACAGAACGCCACTCCTTCTCACTACACAGGGATCTATACCCTGTTGCTAATAGGGTGCTGGTGACTTCTGAGCACCACCCTCATTCGTCTTCAAGATGACAAAATGCCAAAGCAGTCCACAGCAGGCTCTGAGTTCTGTACATGAGGTGGGTTGAAAGGTAACAGCTTATCATCAACCAAGCATTTCTTCAATGCCCAGGTTTACGGGGCACTGCACTTGAAGCCCAGAAAAGGGTATTTTCATTCAGCCAGTCCAATTATTCAACAAGTACTTGTTAAACTCCTCCCAGGCACTGAAGACCCAGTAATGAAGAAATAAACGTGGGGTAAACACGCCTGCAGACCAGCCTGTGTACCAACAAGAGCAACTCCTCGTGGTTTGATCCCTCCTGCTTTAGAAGAGGTTGTGGAGGCGGGACTAAAGCTATGGTCGTGGCTCTCAGCCCAAGTAACTTTCCTCTGGCAACTCACGTCACCTTGGAGGGTCTCAGTGTCACAGCCTCAGCACTTCCTCACTTCATTCTCTCCACACCTGACAGCATCCCTGAGAGGGGGAGACCAAAACCCCCCTATCTCAGACATGGGGGGACCGAGATAGAAAAGTGCAAGAGCTTTTCTTAAATAGAGTAAAAGGACAAAGGCCGAATCAGCACTCTGGGCTCCGTGAGCTGCGTCATCGGCGACCCTGTGAAAATGGTTTTCAGTCGAGACACAGACTGCAGCACTCCGTACAGTGTACTGCAGAGCAGCCCTCTCTTAGTGTTAGGGACATCATTCATCTCTCTTCATATTAGGAAACTGATAATGAGAACAGAAAGCTTCGTTTTGTGAACTAGTTTCCACGAAGCACAACATCCTGCCTATAATGCCTCCGAGCAGAAAACTCTCATCCTGGAGACATCTTCTCACCTCCTTTTCCTGAAGGAAGAGGTACTGTCCCTTGACAGGCCCTGACTCACCTGGGCAAATGCTGTGATTTCCTGCAGCATATGTCAACCTGTGCAGAACTGCTCGGACCAAAACAACAGCCCAGTCCCTGTAGCTGAGATTCATCTAGATCAATTTTAATTTGCCCAAGAAATCAACATTACCAGAGTGTATGTCCCCAAATAACTGAATGCTCCTCATTCATTTATCTTGAACTTTGCTTAACACTTCCAGAATAAAAAAAAGGATAATGTCTCTGTAAGATAATGGCTATAAAAGAATGAGACATGCCTTCTCCCTCTTCCTCACCATAAGCACACGTTTCCTCTAAATAAATCGGATTGGTCTTTTTCTTTGTCCTTCACTTTACTTCGAATTGGTAAAAAAAAAAAAAAAAAGTATTATTTCCAAAACAAACACAATTACAACAGCAAAGGCAATAAAACACACCGTGAGCATCTTCACAGTCCATGAGTCTCAGACCTTCCTTTTCAGTTTGCACTGCCAGGTTCCAAACAAGCCCATTAGAGAATCCTCTCCCCCTTCCTCAGAAATGCTTGGAGTGGCTCTGGGAGCCACATTTCTTTCCCTTTCCACAGCTCCTAAAAAGGGATGTGACAGGTTGGATTCACCTCTCTAACCCAATGCCAGGGCAGTGCCTCACCTGCCAGCCTCGCATGCGGGCTGCTGGCTCCCTCAGTTCAGTTCCACTCTCACCACATGAGTCATCTGAAAAATTGAACTGGGCAGCTCAGCCCTTGAATAGCTGTGCCACTCCTGTGAAGATATTTTCTGAATAAGCACTCAGCAACCGCACTAGCTTTGGCTGAAAAACAAGATATGGGCCACAGAACGGCTTCATAAGGCACAGGAAGAGGGCAGTCCTAAGGTCAGGCAGGTACTTTAAAAATGTGAGCATTGGGACAGCCATAATCCTTAGTTTCTCATCTAAAAAATCACTTTGCCCAGGAATTATGGAAGGTCTGGGGATGGAAGCTTGCATCCTCACTACAGACATTAAGAGCTGGGGTAAGAATGGAGTTTCCAGAACATACTCCTACCCAGGACCCTACATTGCCTACATCTTTCCACTTCTGTTAAGAAGGTGAGAGTGGGAGTCTGTGGATCTACTCAGTACCCAGAAGTCAACTCAAGACTATCACTTGCTTTAGCTTATTGGCGTCCCATGACATTACAGGGTTCAAAACCTGAACATTTCAACACAACTAACTAATAAGAGTAGTTCGTTGAATAGAAGAAATTGGGTTTTTTATGACAGCTCTTCCACTGCCACTGGATAATGCTTATTGAGAGTTCCGCCCAGGTGTTCAGGGAAGTGTACTAACGCATTCTGGTTTTCAACACACAAGCATATAATTGTCCTCAGTATGGCTCTGTACTCAGCGCTACCGGGAATGAAGAGAATTGTGGCTTATTGTGGCTTACCACAGTCTAGTACGGGCGACACTACTGTAAGTACACTGCATAACCACACAGATTATAAGTACCCTGCATTATAGGTGCTACATATCTACCATTAAGAACAATACCTAAGCACGACCACTTAGGTGACATGGAAAGTGTGAGGTGCGTGTGGAAAATAACTAGAAGTGGAAACAGCAAAATGTTCTCCTGAAATGGAATTATCTTTGGGGAATAAAGGTCTGAATAATTTTTATTGTCTTTATGTCTCAACTGAAAAAATTTCCCACAATGAAGATGTAATACAGGGGTAAACCGTGTTTTAAAGCTCAAATTTAAAAACAAAAACAAGGAATCTGAAGGAGGGAGCTGGAAACAGGGGCAACCAGGAAGGCTTTGTGGGAAAAGGACACCAGGCTGAAAGAATGGGAGGACTTCAGAAGGTAAACAAGGAGACGGCAACTGGGTGAGCGTGGTCTGGGAAAGTAGAATTTGTATTTGGAAACTGTAAGCATCTTTGTTTGACAGCAATGTACTGCGTAATGATGGTAATGAGATTGTTTTCAGATGCAGTTACGAAAGTACCCTCCTTACTGCATAGGCACATGTGAAAAGTGGATATAATTCAGTTGCTGACAGGCCACTCCATGTGGAGATGCACAGGAGTGGAAGCCAAGCTGGTCAGCAGACATCGTGAGACCATCCAGAGGAGAAAGGGCTCCTGGCTTTCAGATCTGAAGGGAAGGAATGTCCTCGTTGGGTCACAGCACAAAGTTCTCCATCCTGGGGGAAGGTCACTCTGCCCTCCAATGGCTGGAGTGTTCTAAACGCTGAACCATGCAGGGCCTCGAGCACATTTAGCAGATGGAGCAGAGGGGGTGGAAGGGGCTTTTGGAAAACGCACTATTAGTTCAGTAATGTGGTATTAATTGTTCCTATGAAGGATTTACCAGCTAGACTTTACACCCATCACAACTCAGAGATGCAGGCAAGCTGCGCTCACCTTGTTGGAAAGAGACCCAGCCTTTATGCAGCTTCATTCAGACATTATAAAATATTTATTCCAATGGGCTAGAGGTTAAAACTAAGATTCTTAAGCTTTTCAGAAATCATCACATTCAGGTGCACGCCACTTTATGGGAATCCAGTCCCAATTTCCCGTTGACTTTGTCACCATTTCAACATGATTTTTCCCCTTCATTTCATGATAAAGTCCTGAAACTAGGAGTTGTTTTCGGTTCACCCCAATCCTTACTTCTATGATCAGTTATCACTCACCTTAATAAATACTGAGGCTGGTGAATTTGTGGGCAACCAAAATAAGTATCCCCTTAATACTGTTAGTATTTAATACAATAAATTTTGTCAAATGGAAAACAGCCTGGCTATACTTGCAACCACACGTGGACACAAAACAGTCCAGGGAAAAGGATTTCCTGGATGCACTGTCTTGATCACATGCATGTGACAACTCGCATATGAGACAGGACCAGAGACACAGCACATTTCTGCCCTTACTTGGGGAAAGCAAGTGAGTGACGTGTGGACCTGCACCCTCTGCTCCATGCATGTGCTGGGGGAACATAGAGCTGGGCAGTAAGGAAGATAAACTTGCTTACTGTGCAACCTGGAAAGGACATAGAAAGAAATGTAAATGCAGTTCTGGGTTTTCTGAATAAATACCAAAGAACAGGATCTCAGCAAGGGTGATGGCTGGGCGTAGCTAGATATGGCTACATCCAGCCTTTTTGCTCCATGATAAGCCGAAAGAATGGATCCATTTGTTCTTTTGGGTCAACAATGACCTCTTAGCAACTCCCTGACCTCTTGGGTTTCCCAAGTGGAGCCACAGAATGTCACTGCCTTTCACTGCACTGCAGAGGTATCTTCACCCTCACTGCTACTAGGGTGGTGGTACGGGTGGCCCTGAGCAGCAGCCTTTGCCCATCTTAGGAATGACAGAATGCCAAAGCAGAGAGCACCAGATTCTCAGTTCTCTACATACGACAAGTTGAAATATAACATTATCAACCGGGCACTTACTGAGTGGCCCCTGCATACAGGGCACTGCACTTGAAGTTCAGAAAAGGGTATTTTCATTCAGCCACCCATCCATTTATTCAACAAGTACTTGCTGAAGTTGCTTCCAGGCACTTCAGGTCCCAGAGAGGTCCCAGAGAAAGAAAACAACTCAAGGTAAACACACCTGCAGTGCAGCTTGTGTAACCACAAGACCCCGTCACACTACACCCAGTTCCAGGTGGCTTGATCTCTCCTACCTTAGAAGAGGCTGCAGAGGTGGGATTAAAGCTATGGCCATGTCTCCCACCAAAGTAACTTTCCCCTGGCAACTCATGTCACCTTCTTGGAAGGCCTTAGTGTCAAAGCCTCAGCACTTCCTTCTCTCCCTACCTGACCACATCCCTGAGAGAGGGTGACTAAAAACCAAACTCTTATCTCAGACATGGGGGAACTGAGACAGAGAAAAGCAGAAGAGGTTTTCTCAAGTAGCGTTGAAGGACAGAGTCTGACCCAGCATCCTGGGCTCCACGAGCTGCATCCCAGGGGACCCTATGAAAATGGTTTCCAACCAAGACACAGATAACAATAGCAACCAATGCCCTTCAAGTTCTGCCATCTCAGTGATGTTAGAGAAGCATCAATCATGGGGGAAGGAACGCGGTGGACAGCCAAGTTAACCAGGCTGAGTGATTCTACCAGAAAGAATCCATAGGAGTAATCTGAGTTCGTTACAAAGACTCTGGGATAAAGGAGTTTGAGTTAAACTGCAGAGAAGGTGGAAAAGGCTGCACCCACCAAAACATCTCCAAGGAGTCTGATGATCGGCCATCACTTTCTCAGACCAACAGTGAGTAAAATGTGTTCAGTAACATAAATTCACTCCTCTCTGAACTTTGTTGTCCAGTTCCTCACTGCCCTCCCCCCAGGGTTTGGCTGACTACAAAAACCAGCTCTAACCTGAAGAGCCAGACATGCCTCCCGATCATTTCTGAGGACTGTGCTCTCTGCATGGGGGAGGGAATCCACGTGTGGGAACTGACACATGCTTCCTCATGACTGAACTGTTTCTGTGGCTCGAGAGGCACCGAGCTGGTGAACAGACGTGCCCTCGCTGCCTCCGGCCATCTCTGCCCTGTCCAGATGCCAGGACGGCTCGGACAGAGACTGGAAATTACATGGTGCTTCCTGCCCTTCGGCCCTCCCTGGTGACCACACTGTCCCTTGTCTTCCAGAACAAGACCCTGCTGTTCCTAGGGCAGGAGCCTCGCAGACCTCGGCAGGTCATGTCGGCTGTCCTCACATGCAGATCACTGTGCAGGGTGGACTTACAAACATCTCCCATTACATGTGGAGTGTTTAACTGTGTGATCCAGACTGCTCAGGGGCAACAGTAATAGGATAGACAGGACTAGTTGAGCTTCCTGGAGGAGGAGAACTATGTTAGAAAAGAGTTTAAGAAGAGCAGAAGTGGGGTGCACAGAGCAGATCTGCCAGAAACTCTGAAAAGTGTTATCAGACAGCACGTTGCTCAAAGCATGTCCAATGTTTACCAATAAACATGTTCGCAGTTGTATGAGCATCTTCTGGGAAAGAATAAAGCAACATAGAACTGAACCTAGTTTGAAACAATGAATTTCATTAGAATGGCCAAGCAGTGGCTTTATAAGTGGGAATAGAAGACGACATCTATGTCTTGTTCTTAAGGTCACTGGGAAGATGCCCCTCCCTTCAAAACAATCATACCCCTCTCCCCACACTCCCACCTGCAAGGCCCGCACTGTTCCTGCAGTCGAGTTATAGTTCTCTCAAGTCTCATCTTTTCTAGGCTTCTCCTTTAACATGCATATATCTTTAAAAGGGGTCCCCCGTTAACCCCTAACATCCTGCTGGTCAGGACCTTTTCAGCTTGCTTTCAGCCCTGATCCCATAGGAGAGCTCTGGGTCTTTGGAAGAGGGTGATGGTTACCATGAGTAAAGGGGGAAAGGGCCCAGAAGGGGACCTCGGAACAATCTTCCCTGCTCCACGTAAGGTGGGCCTATGCTGAGATACACATGAATCTGCAAAACCAGCGAATGAAAACTCCCCTTTGTAAGCACAAAGCCTTGTTTTCGCACCAAGTCTTCGGGTTTTTGATTCTGATCATTCTTCTGAATTTCTCTAAATCATCATTAGAAGGTAGAATAAACTTGAAGAACTGGTGTTTAAATGATGTCTGTGTTCCACATGTGCCTGTGTGTGTGTGTGTGCGTGTGTGTGTGTGGACTTCCCTACAGCCCCTGAAATAAATTGGGACTAAGCTTGGCAATAGTTAATTTACTATAAATAAATATGCTAAGCAATGTGAGTTACTTACCAGACTCTTCACCATAAATGTCCTACGTGAAAACTGACCGCTGTTTGACACCTCAGCTATTTTAAAGCTACACGTACAAATTCCTCAGCTCTTCTAATCTGTAAAGTCTAAAATGTCCTTGCTTCTAGGCTCTGTGGGACTCTCCTGACAAGGAAAGTTGGTGTCAGGGAATAATTAGGTTCTGTTGGAGAGGGGGAGGGAAATGTCAAGCGCTTATTATTTCTGGTCACCTTGTTAAGACATTTGTATTGAAATGCTGCAGAAAATAACACAGACATGCAGAATATTCAAGTCAATGAGAGTAACTGCATTGGCTAAAGAGAAATGAATTCATTTCATTTCAAAGCAACTAACTGTTCAGTTTTAGAGCATGGACTCCAAGTAAAACAAATATACCAGATTAATCTCTTCGTAGAGGGCTGAGCAAAAAGGCTAGGTCTCGTCTAAACAAACAGGCTATCAGACATAGATGAAATATTTACATCAGTAACATCATTCACCCCACCCCTCAACAAAATGTTGTAGATCTTATACGTATCCTTCAGCCTCTCTCTCGCAATCCATCCTCACCAAGATCCAAATATGTAAGCCGTTAAGTTCACACAGATGCGGTTTTGTTGGAATGAATAAAGACTGGTTTGTAATTCATAATCCCCTTGAACACAGTATGACTCTCAAGAGAAACCATCATTTCTGCCTCTGACAAGTGCAGAATAATTGAATACTTCCATATCCAAATCCCAAAGTGATCAGCTCTTAGATGAATGAAATGTAAATCAATAAAATGATGATATTTTCAATTTTACATGGAGACTGCAGTTGTGGGATTATGGGGAGAGCAAAGTCTCTAAGAAACTTGAGCAAAACAAGGAGCCTGAAGTATAGAAGTCTATGAATGATAATCCAGGACTCTTACCGAGACCTGATCAGCTGGCAGGTCAGACTGTAAGGTGAGGCTGTACGCCCTATTTTATTACAGTGGAATCACGGGGGCTAGCAGTGTCTATGGGGTGCTCGGCACTGAAGGTGGGTGTATCTCAGCTTGAGTTAGTGAGAACACTTAGCCCAAAGATATGAGACGGTGACACAAAATTACAATATGCATATCTAAATGTCACTAGGAAGGCATTGCATTCCTCAACATTTCATACTCTGTATACAGACAAGGAATTTTACTAACATTGTCTCCGCCCCCACCAATTATCCTTTGTGTAGCTGAATAACTGGTCCGACTCATAGCTCCTGATTTACATTTAGAGAAATCAAGAAATAGAGAAGATAGATTATTTGCTCAAGGTCACCAACAGCAGAGCTGGATTTAGAAATGACTGCTTCTTGATTCTCTGGGCACTGCCTCTCCTCCCTTTAGCATGAATGTCAAATATCTCTGTTTGAATGAGCTTTTATTTTAGGTTTCCGTCTGCGTGCAAAGTGCACATGGACTGTGTATTTCAGCCCCATGGCTGGAAGCTGCAGCTTGCTATTTCTAGTAGGCAATTCCATCCCTCTCTGGAACAAGATTCCATGGGGCCCCAGGCCTGGCTTCAGAAGCTGGTCCCAGCTTCTACCGGGTGTGTGCGTGTGTGTGTGCATTAAAGCCTATCCTGAGGGCCTGAATGGGTCCAGGACCCCTGTGAGGGTAGCATCTTTACATCCAATCCTACACGAGGGAGCAGAAGTCACGCAGCTCAGATCAGGTTCCCGTTTCCCGGCTCCTACACTGCTGCCCTGCCCTTGTCCCTGCAGAGGTCCCCCGGGGAGGCTTCAAGAGGGAGCCTTTGGCTGACAAGAAATTGACTTGTCACCCACTGCGTTTGGACCTACTCAGCAGAATGTGCCTTCCCAAGGTGGCACAGAGGGTACAACCCTTTATACACAGTGACTCATCTGTAATCTCTAGCTAACAGGGACTTTAAGCAAAATCCGCTTTAGAAGACCAAAGTGTGTGAAACTGGAGGTCAGTCTGGGGCAGAAACTATTCAGGTCAGTGGGAGGGCTGGGGCCGGAGCCTAAACTTTTTCCATCAGCATCTGATGCTCTCTCATAATCTTCAAGCCTTTGGCTCACCGTTTCCCTACTGCCCTTTCCAGCCGCCATCTTAATCATTGGCCTTGAGGCTTTTTATTTCTGCTGCCCAGTGTCACTCAGCTCCTCCTCCTTCCCCAGCCTCCTGAGCCAGCGCCAAAGGTCGTCTAAGGTCCTTGAAAATTAACTTTAGTCTCCCACAAGGTGAACTGTTGCTTTCGGACGAAGCCTCACACCCTCAATGAACTTGTGAAAATATTCCACACAAAAATAGCCTTGCACTTACTGTGCGAGACTCAAGAGTTTTCACGTCCTCAGCCCCACATTGCTCCCCCTGGTTTTCCTTCAAGTTTGCAAGGTGCAATCAATCATTTCTGGATCATTCCAAAGTACTCTTTCAAGTGATCCAAGGATGTTCTGGGGTTTTTGTGTGTGTGTGTATGTATGGGGGGGGCTGATTGGTTTTTGGGGGGTTGTTTGTTGGTTTTACAATATCTCATAAGACAACAGTTAGGTTTGGAATACTTACTGAAAACTACACATTAGCTCTTCCTCGTTCACGCTGGTGGGGTGAGATGGTCAGAGATGATGAGAGCACATCTCCCTGAAAGGATGGACTTTATCGTGAACAGCAGGATGCACAACTCCTTGCTTACTTAAGGGCCAGTCCTGGGAGACCAGCATCACTGAATCTTGAATGGAGCCTCAAGTTCACCCCAGGCTGGGCCAAAACCCTCAGAGGACCTGCCATCCTGACTCTGTCTCCAAAGAGTCCTCCCAACACAGGATGCCCTCAGGTGGGTCCCTGAGCAGCCCTCACAGGTTCACCTCACTTTTCCCTAAACTTCAGAACCAGTTAACCAGTTACATAAACTGCAGAACCAGTCCCAGTCATCACTCTGTTGAGCCTTTTCCAAGCATCCTGTCTGGGCTACCTTCAAGATTACCACCGATGGAGAACACCGTCTCCCTGGAAGTCAAGAGGTTAAGGGCAATGAAATTTACTTTGCGATACTCTATTTTCTGGCCCAAAACATTCTTTCATTCTATGTGGGTAAACTGAAGATGCCTATGAGTGAGGTGACAGGAGCACTTATGTATGTATGAGCAAAAGGCTTTTTTTTAAAGAAAATATATATACATAAACATGTATAAAATGATGTAGGAAGGGAATAATAATAATAAAAAATAGCCAGAATTACATAGCACCTTATATACCTGGGAAAGTTTGTCTGTGTGTTTTATTGTTGTAAAATGTACATAAAACTTTACCATTTAAGCCACGTTTAAGGGTACAGTGTCATAAGTGCCTTCACATTGTTGTGCAGCCATCCCCACCATCCACCTCCAGGACTTTTTCATCTTCCTAGACTGAAACTGTACCCATTAAACAATGACTCCCCTTTCTCCCTCTCCTCAACCTCTGGCAACCACCAGTTTACTTTCTGACTTTCTGTCTCTATGAATTTCACCACTTGAGGAACCTAGTATAACTGGACTCCTTCAACATCCATCCTTTTGTGAAGTTACAAGCACTTTCTGTAAACTAACTCGTTTAATCGTAATACTAGATCTGTGGGGTCAGTAAAATTATCCCCATTTTACAGATAAGGAAATACACAAATAGGTTGAGTGAGAAGTAGAAAGTAAATGTTCCAAGAGAAAGTTCTCCCTTAATTTGGTTCTCTGTCGTCAGGGGTCCACGAGGCACTTAAACAATCCTCTTGCTGGAGGCCCATCTGAGCACCTACCAGCCCGGTCTCCGTTCCTGCATAAGGGCTGAGCAACTGGACAGGGCAGTCAGGCCAGAGAGAAGAAGGAATGTACTGAATGAGTTAAGAAGCCCATGGCCCCACCCCACCACCCTCCCAGCGCGCCTCGCAGGCTGAGCTGGTGACCCGGACAGGATCCGAGCCAAAGGACTAATCCATCACAAAACAGACGTGCTATTTTGGGCAGGCGGCAGGAGCAGATGCCTGGTGCCTGCACATCGCGAAGGCAGCGCGCACAGGGAGGCGCCCACACAGCCCCATTGGCACCCGCCGCTCCACTCCCTGCTTAATGCGCAGGAAGGGGCTGGACAGAGCCAGCTGGTTCCCTACTGGAGTCTTAGGAGTAGCAAAACTAGACTTGCTGGAGCCAATGGAATTTCTTAGGTAGGCCCTTCTGAGAAACCCAATTCTCTTACCTAGACTATATTTAGAATCTGCAAAAGCCACCTCAGTTACTTTTCTTACAAACCCACCCCACCCCTGACCTCTGGATCCACCCGTTAGTCTCCCTGCCACGCCACTGCCACTCCCATCACAGTGGATTTTTCTCCTAAATCCACACAGGAGCCTGCCCCAGCCCAGACCTCTGGAAGGAGCGGAGGACTGGGTGTGAAGCACCACACCAGCCTCTAAATTAGGAAAAGGAAATCAACTCATTGCCGCTGCCCCCAAGGATGGTCCCTTCTCAGCGCATGTCAGTGGCCAAAAGGCCTTGCTTTCTGATGCAGAGAAGTACCTCTGTGCCCCCATGGAGAGTATGTCCTGCAGCTTCCTCCCTCCCAAACACTTTCTGGGAACAAATGGGAATACCAATTGTTCCCAGATTTACACTGACCTGGACTGAGCAGCCCGTGATTCCTTCTGTGGTTGTTAGGGAGGAGAGTGGGAAAAAAAGAAAAAACAGTAGTCGGGCACTTTGGGATAGAAACTCCAATTTTAAAATGAAATTGCCTTTGGAATCAATGTTGATGGCTTGACAACTCCTTTGTAGGTATCAGCCCCTCCCAGGTGGAAAGAAGTGTATTTTGGATCATGGAGAAGCACATGTTTACAGGTCTCATTAGAGATTCTATGAAAGAGTTTGACAAAGCTAAAGCTTTAAATATCTAAATATGTGAAATGGAAGCTAGGACAATATTTAGAGGCGAGAGGGGCTGTCTCAGTTTTTGTGGGCATTTCTGACCTGTTTTAAAAGTGGTTGGGATTCTTTGCATGTAAATGTCCTAACCCTGCCAGCGTGTTTGCTTAACCCGATTACTACTGAATGTTCACCCTGTTTCTTTCTAGACCACCTATTTCTCTAAGACTCTAAAGATTTGTCAATGAGTATCTTTGGCGAAATGTCAGATTTATAGATTTCAGGGTAGGGAGTAAGTACAAAAAGCTTCAAAAATGCTCTCTCTCTCACACACACACACTTAATAGGTATAAATGGTAACTTAAGAGGCCCAGAGATTTGGGGTCATAGCTGGACTTCCACGCATGTAAACTCGGGCTCCGCGGGCAGCCTTCCACCCTCTGCCAACCTCCCAGGCCTCGGGAGACCACAGGAAACAGACCACAGAGGAGGGACATCTCACCAAGCTGGGCACAGAATGTGTATTTGATACTTTGACGGTATCTACCATCTAAGGCACGAACGGATGACAAACGTTGCCTCAGGTGAGCTCATGGCATATTTCATGCCTGAGAACACCGAAATAATCCCCTCCTGCCTCGCGTGCTCTTGAAAAGCGGCTCACATTCCACCGCTAACACTGGGCCCTTCCCACGGCCCTTTGCTGTCGCTCTGCTTCAGCTCCAGGCGCGCTCTCTGGCCTCTGAATGTTCTTACAGACTCTGTGCCCCCACCTCCACCCCAGCATAAGGAACCCCTTCGTATTCCCTCAAAGCTATATTTAGCGCATTAGTATAACAGCAAACAGGAGCTGGCTATGTCTTACAGATCAGTTGATGCGATTTTCAAGCGATGTCCGAGAAGCCTGGGGATTCCTTAGTCACAAGCAACAGGGGCCACGAGGTGTGCGTCTAAGTGTGCGAGCGACAAGTACTCACAGCAGGAAGTACAGTGTCCCTCGGTGTCCGCGGCCCACTGGGTCCAGGACGCGCGCGGGCACCAGACCCCCGGGCCGCTCGAGTCCCTCACAGGAAATGGCGGAGTCCGGTGGGCCCTCCGCATCTGCGGGTTCAACATCCGCTGATTCAACGGACTGATGCACGGTTGGTTGAATCTGTGGATGCGGAACCGTGGATACGGAGGGCTGACTGTATCTGGAAAAATACAAGCTCTTAAAGTCCCTTGTGCACGCGTACGTGTTTATTATCAACTGGAACAAAAGACTGTTATCTGTTTCATGTATTTAGCTACTTAGTTGTGTGATAAAAGAGTCTATTATTTAAAAAGTGATTCCATTCCACCCTGTCAGTATTCACAGGGGAGCCCCGCACGTGCCCAGGTGGGATTCCCACGCCTCCATTACTCCACAGAGAAGAGACCTCTCCTGGTTCCAGCCCCAAACAATGAAGACAGAGCCTCATGACTCCATCTGGGCCAAGGTGGGTTATTGCCAGGAATAACCTGGCATCCGGGGATTCAAACTCTTTGCCTTAAAGCTCTGGCATTCCAGGAGGGGCTGAGCTGGAGCTGTCACAGGGAAGCTCAGCGGCTGAGGACAGTAAATGCAGTCTAGCACTTGGTTGGACTACTGCAAGGTTTAAAAGTGACCACGATGAATAAACCTTGGTAGCAGCTTTCTTTAAACAAATGTGCACAGTGCTAAATCCTTTTGCATTTGGACTTGAATTTTGATGCTATACATTCGTGGATCCCTAAGAATCACCCAAGTCTGCTTCAGCTTGCACTTCTTCCTTCAGAAAGAGTATTTCTTCAGGAGCCTAGATGCCTGTGCATAAGTAAATATACCTGCTAGTTTTTGAAGGAGGATGTCTATGTTTTTTACTCTCTAAGCAACTCACGCAGAACACTATGTATACCTAAGTGAGATTAAATTACAATCCCTAAGGGAATCCCAGACTCATCCTGGATCTACAGTGGTTGCTAATGTGTGTAACTCACAGTTTACTAATAATGATGATTGTAATAACACCATTTATGGAGCCCTTCTATGTACCCGATACAATGCTGTGGACTGTATATTTAACACAAGAAGGAACACATCCAAGGTCAAAGCTTAGATGGGGCAGAAGTGGAAGTCAAGCAAAAATTACCTGTTTCCAAAAACCATATCTCAATCATATATGTTGTTATGCTGCCCTCATTGGAACCCAGACACAGGCGTCACTTAATGGTGATGATCAAGGTGAGAGAGTGTGAGAAGAGAGGAACCTCATCTTGCTTTAAACTTCTCTGGGCTTCTACTCTCAAAACCAAGAGACTCCTTCTTTGACTAATAATGAGGCAATAAAGAGCAGCATGTGCTCAAGAGATTTATTTTGCATCCATCGGTCCCTTGGCACGTCCTCCTGAAATAGTCAAATACCTAAGGCATTGCTCAGACCCAGCTGCCAGCGCTTGCCCTGCAGTCACTAAGCCACAAAAGAAAGAGATCCCACCTGACTAGCTATGAGAGACCCCAGCCAGACTAAGTAGAAAACAAGAGACTCACGAATTATGGATGGCATCTGAATGGCTCACACATTCAGCTGTTGTGCGCTGAGTACATAACTGAGTGCTGAGCTTTGGCATTCCAGTGCATCTCCTGCCCCTCCCCACACTCACCCTCCACCTTCTTCAACTAGTCTGGCCAACTGCAGAGACAACTGGCTGGCCTCTGCTCTCCCCTTTATATATATATAAAGATATATATATATCTGACTCTACATTAATTTTAATCAGTGACTGACATGAAAGAATAGGCTTTTTGGTAGGGAACTAACAATTTCATTTCTTAGGCTCTGAAAGAAGAAATGGAGTGCACAATAAATGTCCTAGTGTCAGGGCCTCGTCAGGGCATTTATCCCAGTGGTATCCATTTAGAGATGGTATAGAACAGTGAGTCACAAATTTTAAAGTGGACAAAATCACCGGAGGATCTTATTAAAGTGGAGAATTTGACCCTTAGGTGGGGCCTGGGATCCTGCATTTCTATCAAGCATCCAGGTAATGGTGCTGGGGCTAGTCTGAGGACCATACTTTGAATAGAAAAGGCTTAAAGTAAGAAGAGGGTGATAGGGATCAGAGGAGTAAGGGGGGAAGAAAGGGGAGAGCAGTCTGCTAAAAGACACTCTTGAGTTGCTACAAAACAGAAAGAAGGAAGGGAAGGGTGGGGGCTCTGCCTTATTCTGGCAAAACTACATATAAGAGAATTGCAGGGATCTAACTGACCTCAGAATTTGTGAGCTAATCTAGGGATGTCTTTGTCTTGTTGCCAAACCAAACTTGGGTTCACTTACCAGGATGCAGTTAAGCCAGTCTACTGACACCAGGTTCTACTGACCCCAGTTCAGGTGTTTTGAGAACTAGCTACCTGGACTCCTTGTTCGGAATCCTTGCTAAACATAGTACTTTCCTTCACCACGATCCAGTGTCAGTAGACTGCTTTACTGCATGTGGGCAAGCAGATCCAAGTTTGGTTTGGTTACAGTCCTATATGGGTTATTGTGTAGAATAGTCTCAATGAGTGCTTCTCAATTCCGGTTGCATTTTAGAACCACCAGAAAGCTGAAAATTTATTTACACTAGACTTCCATTCAAAGAATTAAATCTTAATAGTGGAGTTAGGGCCCTAGCTCCAAGTTTGTTTTTTTCTTTGTTTGTTTGAATCTTTCCAAGTTGAGAACCCTTGGTCTAACTGTTCCATGTGGTAAATGTTATTCTGGACAAAGAATTCCATACTCTGGTTGGAACAGGGCTAACTCCAGAGTCTGAGTCAGTGGGACAAGTTTCCCTACTTAGCTGAAGAACCAAAGCTTGGTCATTTTGCTATTTTTGGGATGGCTAGATTCTACTTGCAGATGATTTTCAGACTGATAGCAGGTAAGGCCATGAACATAACATTCCCAGCCCAAGTCTGGTCACAAAACTTCCTTGTCTCTCTTGGATAGTCTATTTTTCCCTTTCCTGTTTTATCTATGACCCAAAGTCATGCTGTTTGGATAAAGTTTCTCTTAGAAGTTTGGGGAGGCTATTAAGTCTTTAGCCATAGGAAGATCACCCAGACCCATTTTTTGGCCTCCAGATCTTCATGTTGATCCAGATTTGTAAGGGTCCTTCCCATTCCAGACTAGAGCTAGAGATCTGAGAGGGCAGAAGTGCTTACTTCTTGCTCTGAATTCACACCCTGAGGAGCTGCATGATGAGGTAGTGTGGAGATAGCTGAACTCCTGATTCATTGTTTCGTCATGATCCACCCACAGAAGCCCTATATATTGGGGTTCTCCAGAGAAGCAGAACCAAAAGAACATACACGTATACAAGAGATTTACTATAAGGAGTTGGCTTATGTGATTATGGAAGCTGTGAAGTCTCAAGATCCAGAGTCGGCAGCTGGAGACCCAGAAGAGCTGATGGTGTATTTCTAGTCCAAGTCCAAGTCTGAAAGCAGGAGAAATTGATGTTCCAGCTCAAAAACAGGCAAGCAGAGAAAGCATGAATTCTCCCTTACTAAGCATTTTTATTTTATTCAGGCGTCCAGAGGATTGGATGAGATCCACCCACAAAGGAAATGGCAATCTGGTTTACTCAGTGTTAATCTCATTCAGAAATACCCTCACAGAAACACCCAGGGTAATTTTTTTAACCAGGTATCTGGGCACCCCATGGCTAAGTCAAGGTGATACATAAAATTTACCATCATGTGGGGGATGGTACAGCTCAAGTGGCAGAGTGCATGCTTAGCATGCACAAGGTCCTGGGTTCAATCCCCAGTACCTCCTCCAAAAAATAAATAACTAAATCTAATTACTTCCCCTCTAAAAAAAAAAAAAAAATTAAAAAAAATTTACCATCATACCAGAGAATCTCATAAAAAGAGGATTGGGAGCCAACTCTGCTGTTTACAGGGAGACCACCAGGAAGGACTGAGCAATTGGCAAGTAGGCTGAAATGTAAGTATTATTTTAGACATTATCGTTAAATCTTTAAATATCTCCCACAGCAATTCTATCAAATGGTACTTAAAAAAATAAAAATATAAATAAATAAATAAATAAATAAATAAATAAATAAATAAATAAATAAATAAATAAATAAATAATTATTCATTTGGTCTTTTTACCCCAAATTTGGTCTAGCTTCTACAATGTTGTCATCCATAGGCCCTCAGTTGCAGGCAGAATGCCTGGCTGTCGTTCATACCCTGTATATGCCTTCGTCTACCTCTCTCCCTTCCTCCATCTAAATCCTATCAGTCCTCCAAGGGCAGTTTAATTTTCATCCTCTTCATGAAGCATGTACTAGTCACTTCAGCTCACTATAATCTCTGTTCCTTTGGATCTCATAACCGTTATTACTGTCCATATGGCTTTCTTGGCACTTTGTCACATACCACCTGATCCTTCCTGTACTGAGGCGGTAAGTCAGAATTATTAGGAGTATGGACACGGAGTCATATATACGTAGGTTCAAATCTGACACTGCCACTTATTGGCTGTGTGACCATGGGCAAGTATTTAACGTCTCTAAATTTCAGGCTATGCATTAGTAAAATAAGAATAATAATGGCCTACCTTGCAGAGTAGTAGAAAAGGTTAAATTAATGGGAAGAATGATTGTATGACTTTATTTTATATACAACTCATATGGTCCTATCTCAGAGTGTGATGATCAAAAACACAGTCCAAATGCAAAAATGTTAACCTCAAAATAGCTCAACTTTTTACTCACATTTCTCTGTATCTGGAAGGAATATATAGTCCACAACAAACCCTTTAGAATCCCCCTTTCTTTTCCGATAAGCTTCCCTTACACCCTACAGCTTCTGGGAACTCATCTTTTCATAATGTTCAACTAACTCCTCTCCTAGTCTTTAGACCATAAAAATCTTGCATCTTACTCCCACCCCTTTCCTCTCTCCCTTCCATTCCTGTGTCTGTCTCCTCATTCTTGTAAATCTGCATAACAAATACAGTCAGATCTGACCGAGGCCAGTACTTTCCTACACGCACTTGGAGGATGAGAAAGGGGGAAAGGCCAACATGCACAGGGAGAAGACCAGACACTCCTATGGTATTTTTGTTCTGCCACAAGCGTAAAGAACTTGGCAGTACTTGGCACATCATACATGCCCCCAATGGGCAACCTCTACTATTTTATTACTATCATGGATTGCAGAATGAAACAAGAATTATACTCCTCTTCTTTATATATGCAGTTTCCTCAACTAGATTGCAAAATCTTTTAAGGAAATAACTTTGTACTGTACTTTTTTGGTACTCTATAACAGTGCTTCCCAATAGAATTTTCTGCGGTGATGAAAACGGTCTACCATCTGTACTGTCCAATGTGGTAGCCACTCGCTACATGTGAACGTTGAGTACTTGAAACATGGCCAGGACATTAAGGCAACTGATTTTTTAATTTTATTGAATTCATTGAATTTTCATTACAAAGTCCAGTGTAGCTAGTGGCTACCATATTGGACAGAGCAGACAATGCCTGTACCTTGCACCAAGTAGACAATCAGTTATATTTATTGGCTGGATGGATGAATAAGTGATTACATGAACCAGACTGTAAACTATGCATGTTACAGTACCGATATTTCTACAAGGAGATAATTTTACAATCTACTTACTTCAGTGAGTAGTAGCTACTATCCTGTTGCTTTATACTCTGGGGTAGTTATCTTGCTATAGGAAAAAAATAGCAAATGTTAAAACAAATAAACCAGATTATATATTTAGGTCTCACTTTTTCTTTGCTCAGTATAAATTCATTCTGACTCTGAGGTCAGCCTCTTTTGTTTTTCAGAAAAAAAAAAAAAAAAGCAAACCCTGTGATGTACATGTTTTATTTAATGGTGGGTTCTCGTTATGACATTTCCCTTCAGGAATGAAAGAGGAAAAGATAAGTTATTGTCAATGCAGCCACAAGCAAATGCAACCATCTTCCTCGGCACTGAAGAGAAATGTCAAAAAACATTAATCATGCATTAAAGATGAATGGACACGTTATCCCTCTCACATATCAAAGGACTGGGGTGTGTTTAAATAATTGTAGACCATCCTGAGATAGTCAGGGACTTGGCAGCCTTGAAATAGTGTTTATATCAATCAGTAGCTCTATGACCTCAACTGTCTCAACAAAGATGGAAGAGTTCATTGATATCTCATCCAAATGATAGTTTTTGTTTTAAAGGCTACTGAGACTTGTAAAAGAATATCTTCATGTTGTTGGCTTTATTTCTTCGTCATTTTGTTTTTAAAACATCTCATTTGAAGAAGGCCTTATATATTTGGGTTAATTTCCTCTTCTTAGGCCAACAGTTAAGAAACCAAGATAAAATGAAGTCATAAAGAAGATTCTCAAAACAGGAGGAGAAGGGAAACTTGCATCCAATCTGAACAAGAGTCCGGGATTTTAAGAACTGAGTAATCCCAAAACATTATGCTAAGTGAAATAAGCCAGACACAAAAGGACAAATATTGTATTATTCCACTTACATGAAATACCTAGAATATGCAGATTTATAGAGATAGAAAGTAGATTCGAGGTTACCGGAGACTGGGGAGAGGGACATATGTGGAGTACTGCTTAATGGTTACTGAGCTTCTGTTTGCAGGAGGTGGGGATGAAAAAGTTTTGGAAATAGTGGTGATGGTTGCACAACATCATGAACGTAATCAATGTCACTAAATCTTATACTTAAAAATTGTTAAAATGACAATTTTTATGTTATATATATTTTATCATAAAAAGAAAAAAAAAGAATTGGGTAACCCAGTAGGTCTCACTTAAAAGAAAAACAACACTCTTCGGGAGAGGTCAACAGTCAAGTTTAACCCAGGTGTTTAGCCCAGCAAAGCCAAGTAGAAAACATTCTAACTTAGGGACTTTGATTTTTGACAAGTAACATTTTCTAGGGAAACAAGGATGTCCTCCAGACAACAGCAAGGAAGTCATATGCAAAGGCATTAAAGAGGAGGCAGGGGAAATGATGTCAGCAGAGTTTGGAAAGGCTGCTGGAGGGCATCCTTCACCTTTAGGTGATATACTGGAGGACAACTATATCTTCCCACAAACGTCTCTGGGGGCCACAGGGAGAAAAAGAATGATGGGCTGGGACCAGTGAGCTGCCTTAATGTGGCATTTCTTGAGTCTTATGTGGTGGCGGCGGCATGACATTAGTTCTAGAAAGGACTTTCGTGGCCATTTATTCATCCCTTCGACTTGAGTGAAGCAGGATCGCAGTTAAGCCGTCTCAAGCTGAGACCTTACACTTCTCTTAAAGACCTCTAAAATCCCTTGGCGATCCAATTCACGTCTCCTAATGAGAGCTTAAACCGTTCCTTTTTCCCTGCCTAATTGGAAGCAGGCAGGAAGCCCTCATCATCTTATTGTTACCCTCAGGTTTCTCATCTGCCTCTCATCACACAAAGCCTAGAAATAAATAAGGTATTTTAGGAAGGGTATAAGTAATAGCACAGTTTCTGTATGTAGCAGTCAGGGTTCAGGCAGGAAGGCAGAGCCAAGATGATTACGGCAGGAATAAGGGACTTAATATAGGAACAAGACCATCTCTAGTATGGGAGAAGCTGGTAAAGTCTAGAAGGAAGAGTCAGAGGATCAAAGAAAGAGTCACCAACCAGTCACTTGAAAAGCTGACACGGATGGACAAGTCGGACCTTTCAGAGAAATCTGAGAAGCCAAGCATGTCTAACTGATACAGTAGGATGTTAAGGATGTTAGGATGTTAATGGAAAGATCTAAGGGAAGTGGTGCCTCTGCACAGCTAACGAGGGCCATAACTAAGCATCGTGGAGAGCTTGGTGTCGCTGTTGGTCTGCAAGACCAGAGGTTAAGGAGATGACCAGGCAGCAGAGCAGAGGGGAGCAACGACCAGCTGGAACCTGCCAGACGCCTTGCTTTTGGCCATCACAACCTCAAAAGGTCGTGGTTTTGTGATTCGCTTTGCTTCCATTTGCCAAACCTCACGCAAGTTTCTTCTTTGACTAACTTTAACTCTGGACCATGTAGTTATGAGCATAGCCCAAGTTGAAATAGCACACTCTAGCATATTGCATCACCTTTCTGCCTTGCAGCAGAGGTCTACACTTGGCTTAAAGAAAGGCATTGAAAATGTTTCTCAAATCGAAATAGAGAAAGCTCTTACCCATCCTTGTCTTGCCCTATCCAGGTGAATAAAAGATTGAAAACTGATTAAAAAATGATCAAGAATATTTCACTTCTTCCCTTCTGACACTATTCATTTACTTCATGGTAATTGATGGTAGAAAAAAAATAGTGCTTTGTTGCTTCCCATCACATCAAGCTGAGTCTCAAGTCTGTCATTCCACATTTTCAGTTCAACTGTGAAGCATTATCTATCAAAAAATCGAGCAGGTTCTCCATTGGCTGTTCTTACATAATGCCTAACATCCCAAAGTGGAGTACTGTTTGCAGCAACAAAAGCTTGGAAACAACCAATATATTCATCATTAGGAGAGCGGTTAAATAAATCATGGAGAAAACATGCGATGGAATACTAAGCAGACTTTGAAAGAAAAAATGAGGTGCATTTTGGAGCCATCCCAAAGTTATTTTGTTAAGTGAAATGGGCAATGTGAGAAAAGTGTACGTGGTGCTATTAAACAATGTCTCTTGTCTCTGGGGAAAGTGACTGACGATAGAGTCATTTTGTGCCATATGTTTGTACTGCTTATTAGATAGCTGGATAGACAGATAGACAGACAGACAGACAGATAGATATAGATAGATAGACGACAGATAGAATGGGTAGATAGATAGACAGTCCCACATTTTAGCAATGATATGCTCTGTGATACAGCGCAATCTGGCATATTTTACCCCCAGTCCTCTGCTCTTGGTATCAAAGATGCCCAGGAGAAAGAATGGGTAATTATCATAATCCGTATCATAATTAGCAAGCCAAATTCACATGCCAGGTCAATGTACCAAAGTGTGCACACATGAGAAAGCCATGGAAAGACTGTTCTACTCCTCTGCCTTGCCTTGTTTCATTCTTCATTGTAACCAACATTTTCATGTCTGTTTGTACATTTTCTCACATGAGTTTAAAGACAGATGCAAGTTACCTGTTAGGAATTGTTCTCCTTTGAGACACCACCTATTCCAAACTACAGAGGGAAGTTCCCTGTTCTGATCATCAGAATCAGTTATGAAAAGGGGGGGAATATCGTTACTAATCTAGGTGAGTTAAGAGGCTTACTCTGCACCCCTCCCCTGTTCCTGGACCACCTGCCACAGGAGGATTGGATTTGCTGTGCTTCTCCTTTGTAATTCATTTCCTCGTTCATTCTGCCCAGATGTTTGACAGGTGCTTAACTTCTGGAATCCCTCACCCAAGAGCCACACATTTTTTCTTGTATGTAGTTGTTCAAGGCACAGAAGCAAACAACATTTTGCTCAAGAATACAAACTGCCCCTGGACTGTACAAATCATGGCTTCCAGAGAAGAGCACATCTCTGTGGGCTTTAGGTTGATACTGGTTTCCTGGAAGCAGGAAAGGGCTCCTCTCTGGCTCTCCCTTTCTGTTTCCTCCGGCTGTTTGTTAAAGTCCTGCTTCAAAATACTCAGCTGTAATCACTGTGAAAGGGCTGTGAGACACACTCACACAAGAGGGATTTTCTCCTCTGGTACTACATGGCCATCTTTTAATATTGAGAATTAAAGGCACTGAAAAAGTTATTATGTTGGCATCTTTTAGAAGTGGTTATTAGATTTCTTTCTTACCAGAAATCCTAGACTTGCATTGTCTTCTTTCACTGGCCCTCCCGTGTGCAGGACAATCACCCTGCATGAATCCCTCAGTTCTCCTGCCAGAACAGTGCAACTATCTCAGTTGCTTGATAAAGAACTCAGCGCCTTGGGGGTGAGGGTTGTACTGGCATTTCCATGCAGCTGGGCCTTCAATTTGTGACCTTGTCTATAATTTCCTGTTTTTCTGACAGTGTGAGAAACTGACTTACTACAGGTTGTCTCCCATTAGAAATGGATTATTCAGAGATCACCAAAGAATGGGTGAGTCCTGGGCATATATCTAGATAAAATTCTAATTTGAAAGGATACATGCACCCCAATGTTCATAGCAGCACTGTATACAATAGCCAAGACATGGAAACAACCCAAATGTCCTAGATAAAGAAGTTGTGGTATATTTATAGAATGGAATACTACTCAGCCATAATAAAGAATGAAATAATGCCACTTGCAGCAACATAGATAGACCTGAAGATTGTCATATTAAGTGAAGTAAGTCAGGCAGAGAAAGGCAAATATCACATGATATAACAAGTGGAATCTAAAAAATTAAATAAATGAGCTTATTTACAAAACAGAAATAGACTCACAAAGATAAAAAACACACTTATGGTTGCCAACAAGGAAAAGCGGGAGGGGGATAAATTAGGAGTTTGGGATTAGCAGATACAAACTACTATATACTAAATAGATAAACATCAAGGCCCTACTGTATAGCACAGGGAACTATATTCAATATCTTGTAATAACCTATAATGGAAAAGAACACATATATATGTATAACTGAATCACTATGCTATACACCAGAAACTAAGACAACATTGTAAATCAACTATACCTCGGTTAAAAAATTTAAAAAAAAAAAAGAGAATGGATGAGGCTGATGCTCTGGCCACCAGCATTAGCATCGTACCACACCTCTCCTTCTCTTCCCCTAGGAAATTCTGAAGACCCTGGTGAAGGTCATTGGTCCTATACATCCCATATGCTTCGTCTCTGTCACTCCACTCCAGCTGCACTGGCCTGCTTGCTGTTCCCTCTGGCTCAGGCGTTTGGCGCCTGCTGGTCCCTCTACCTGGACTGCTCATCTCCCAGAGAGCCACATGGCTCACACCTTCACCTTCTTCAAGCCGTTGTCCAAATGTGACTTTCTTGTCCACCCTGTTCACAGCTATAGCCCCCAGCACTTCCTATCCCACTTTCCTGTTTAGTTTTTCCTGGGAGATGCATCAATTTATATGTTTAAATTTTGGTTATTGTATAACCCCCATCAGAAGTTCCATGAGGGCAGGGGGTTTTGTCTCCGTTCCCTGCTGTCTCCTCTTTGGCAAGAGGAGGCACTTTGGAATGGAGGAATGAATGGTCATAGCTGTAGCTCTCCTCCCATGTTACTAGAAGGGCTAACCTAAGACTTTGCCCTGAGGCAGGAAGATGAGTCAATTCAAAGGAGTAGGAGCCAATACTTAGCTATGAACTGCTATGTTCGGAGCATTTTGCGTTTTGATTCTCATAATGTTGTCTGCCCAGTACCACCACCGCCTCCTCGCCCTGACCATTTTTTTGGAGACTGCTCTCCCTTTCTCTGGGAACTCATCCCAGCCAGCTCCATCCATATGGCCACCATGGGAACCTCTGTTTTAACACAGCATGACCTCACCTCCAGCCTTCAGTGTTGGGTATAGGGGTAGCTTTCTTGTTCAAGCTAGACAAAAGACTTGCCCAAGAAAACTTGGAATTCAGACCAGGGGATGCACATTCAACCTGGGTGTGCTATTGAGTCGAGAAAAAGTAAACCTGGGAGCTGCTGTTGATGGGCAAGTTTTCCATTGCGCAGACTGGCCAACAGGAAGCTGGTCTGTAGCAAAGAGAAGAGGGGAACAATCCAATCATGAAGAGATGCACAGAGATGAGAAGGAAACCAGGCATGGCCCTGGTGCTCTTGAGCCCCCGATTTCAACTGAGAGTCAGCTGCACGCCTATCTTAGAATTTTGAAACACCATTATATCCTTAAACTGCATTCCCTCGTTTTAAAAAAAAAAAACAAATAAAGATGATTTCTGTCTCTTGTTAGGGAAACTTCTCATTAAGATAGGAGTAGGGGATTAAGAGGTAGAAATTATTATGTATAAAATAAATAAGCTACCAGGATGTATTCTACAATACAGGGAATATAGCCAGTATTTTGTAGTAACTATTAATGGAATATAATCTTTTTAAAACTGTGAATCATTATGTTGTACACCTGTAACTTATGTAATATTGTACATCAACTATACTTCGACTTAAAAAATGGAAAAAAAAGAAAATCCTATTATCTTATTTAATTCTGACAGAAACATGAATGGGTAACTGATCTTACTCTGATTTTACAGATGAAGAAGGTTTGGAAAGGGTTAGCATCATGTCCAATTACTACTGGAAAGTGACAGAGCTGGGATCTGATCTCAGGCCAGCCTGATTTCAGAGCTTGAATCAAGACTTCCATATTGTGATTCTGTCAAATCCAATTATCCTGATGTTTTGTCCTTTTTGGGGGGAGGGGTCAGTCATTATGCTTATTTATTTATTTATTTAAATGGAGGTACTGGGGATTGAACCCAGCACCTTGTGCATGCCAAGCACGCACTCTACCACTGAGTTACCCCCACCCCCTACCCTGGATGCTTTGTCTTAAAAATTTTTTTATTATGAAGATTTTACACTTATAAAGTAGACAGAATAGTATGATCCTTAGGTACTGATCAACCAGCCTCAACCATTATCCACATTTACCACTCTTGTTTACTGGAGGCCTTTTGAGCCGTGGGTCCTCAAAGAGAAAAGAAAACTCTGTAGGGTGCAGGGCCTTGGAGTGGGGTCTACAGAACAGTTGTGCGGTGGTCTTCCATGGACAAGTGCAGAAAACGAAGAGACGCTGAACTCAAGAAGCACAGCCGCCAAGAGGGGAAGGGTCTGAAGTGTCGTTAGAGGCAGGAAGGTGGGTGGGATCATCCAAGAGGGAGCTTTTCCAGCCTCGGTGGAAAATGCTAAATGTTGAAAGGCTTTAGAGTTAAAAGAAATGCAAAATGTAGCCCCCACCCTCCCACTGCAACATATTACATGTTTTTGTGATAACCACGTTAGATGACTGCTCAGTTGTTACCATTGACAGAAGGTCTTCAGGGGCCTCAGTATCAGGATTCATTTGTTTTGCCCTTGCTCTGATTTGCCTCCATCCTGGTTAATGATTTACAAGTGCCACCTTGGTAACAGCTAAAGGACTCTCTCTGCCTGTTCTCTTGAAGGGCAGGAAGTAGCCCTGAGCCTGGGGACAATCCCATCACCCATGATTAGAGCTGCACCCAGGACACTGTTGGAGCTGACCGGAGCTTTGTTCAACGAGATGGCAGGTCCCCAGCCTGACACTCTGCTGACAGCTGCTGTTTCCCTTCTCTCTCTCTCCCCCCCCCTCTCTCCCTTGTGCCAGAAGGACATTTATGTAAGCGCCACTGGCTCGGTACTGAGTAAACCAAGATGAGAAATGAAATGGCTGGACTCAGCAGGGTAGTGGAGGGCATTCCCCACCCTGAAGAAGCACAGCCCGGAACTGCCAAGATGAGCCAGAGTCATTCTCGGGAGAGCCCTGCGCTGGGGGTTTCTCCTCCCGTCACTGCTCTTCGGTGCCCAGGACTTTATTCCTGGGATGGAGGCGGCTGCCAGCCCTCTTACCTACCTCACAGGGGAGCTAGGAGACCAAGAGAGGCTGTGAATGGGGAGGCAACTTGTGGACTGCTAAAGGCCAGACAATTGTAAAGGGCTTGCGTTTCCACCACGCTTTTCCATCCTACCAAGAGCACTGCCTCCCACACTGCTGGGCCTCCTTTCAGCTCCAAATCCAGGTCTTTTTCCAGAGGAGGAAACCTTCATTCAGATCTATTTCTGAATGACATCCACTCCTGAAAAAGAATCCACCAATATTTATAATTCTCAGGCAAAAATGTGTCCAACGTATTTATTCAGCGCCCCATGAGTTCCTTGTGCCTAGCAACCAAAACAGGAAAAAGCAACATATGGAATTTGTAGTTATTTGATACCAACTTGATCTGAATGAACAAACTTGTCTATTTTTCCCAAGGTGAACCTGGTACAGGGGGGTAGGTTGCAGGGGCGGTAAATAATGCTCTTGCTGTTTGAATTTTATTATTTGTATTTTTTTTTCAGAATGAAATCTTTATTCCTGGCAAAGAGAGACAACCACTGAATCTAGTGTGTATGCCGCCTGGCTTTCCAACACACTTCTCTACGCCCTGCCTTTTCTAATTCCAAACAACTCCCCAAGAGTCTTCCCTCACTCCTGAGCACATTGTATCAGACATCACAGCAGTAACAATTTTCTCGGGAGGAAAGCGTGTGGCCCTTAACTCCACTTCAAGCGCCAGCCATGTGGGTGAATCTGAATGGGAAGAAACCAGAGAAGAAAAAACACCTTTTCTCTTGGGCTTTTGTCTAAAAATTGCCTCAGCTCCAGGAAGGAGATTTCAGCTCAACATAAAGAAGGACTTTCAAGCAATCAGAGCTGCCGGGACATAGAGTGGACTTTTTTGAAGGGAACCAGGTCCTCACCTGCAGATGTGAGCAGCCACCGGGAAAGGATGCTGTATAGAGAATTCAAACATCCAAGAAGAGGCTGGACTAGCTGCGTGCAATGCCCCTGCCGACCCCCAGAGCCCGTGAGTCTACAAGAACTGAACTGAGTGGCTCAAAGTAGAAGGTCCCCCTGTGGTGTTGTCTGAGTGAGCTAGAAAGAGCCTGCTTAAAAATATCTTCTTTGCTGACGCCTGGAATTCCAACATCAGTGGTATCTTCTTTGGGGTCAAACATTTTTCTTTTACGAAGGTTTTTTTCTTTTTCTTTTAAAGGAGTAGTAATGAAAAAACCTCATCCTTGGAGTGAAAGAACTTGCAAAGATTTTCTTCCATCCCCCTCCCCTGAGAGAAAAGCTGGAAACCCCGTAAAATCATGAAGAGAGGGAAAAAGAAAAAAAAGAAGGGAGGCGGGAAGGAAGACAAGCCTATGATAAATTGCACCCACACCACAATTGTTTGGGATGAAGCCTGACAAGGGCTGAGACAGCTTTAGAATTTCTTAAATATTTGTAGAGTACTTTTTACAAATATTTCCTCCCCAACATCCCAATCATCTGGCAGTTTTACCTGGCCAATCTCAGTAGAGATCATACCTTCACAGCTACCCACTGCGTCCCTGATTTTACCTCTTAGTCCACCCAACTCCCCCACGCGCAAAGTTTCAGAATTCTAAGATTGTCAGTTGGGATGGGAAATTCAGCCAAGAGCATTTCCCCTCTACCTGTCAGTGACTTGAGCTCTTATCTCTGCGCCTCCACCTCCTGCTGCTCCCTTAAGCCATTTATAAGATTCCGGTGAAGACAAAGTTAGCAAAAGGCTTTGTAATTAAGTATTCTCTCTTTGTAGCCTTGGGCAAGCTAGCCACTTACTTCAGTTTTTCCACCTGTAACCTGTGTCTAAAAATAGCTTCCTCTCAAGAACACCGGTTAGCACAGCACGGAGTGGATGCTTGTGTCAGTCAGAGCCCAGGCTGGACGTTGGCGGCATATTTTAATCTGAGTGTATTGAGGAGACATTCAAGAATAAATCACTGACAGAGTTAAGCCACGGAAGACCAGTGTTAAACCCCATACTTTCCTCTAAATGCCGTAGGTTAAAAAAATTATTGTTAAGATTACAAAATTAAATCTATCATAATTCTATCATATTTAAGCATCATAAGTTATATTTTAATTGTGAAAATCCATAAGTTAAAATTAAATTTAAAGTCCCCTAATTTCTCTAGCACTCAGGTATATTCCTTGCAGACTTCTCTACATGCAAATACGTATAGCTAAAAATGAGTGTATACCACACTTAGTGCTCTGTAACCTCTATGGGCCTTGGCTTCCTCTTCTTTAAAATGGGCCCATTGGGTTGCTGTGGTTACCAAATGCACTATTACACACAAAACTCTTAATAAGCACTCAATAAATAAGATTATTTGTTTTTCATTCCACAATACATGAGGACATACCATATGCCAGACACTGTCTGTAAGAGCTTCATGTGTATTCATTCAATAAATGAGTCTGTTAATAGTGCCCAAAGGATCTATGAATGAAATAAAACTGCTGTCAGTTTCTCCTGCTTCCCATCAAAAGCCAAGATTACGGTCATGAATAATAAATAACACTAACGTTCAAATTTCCTGCCGGTGTTAGAATGTGTTCTTTGTGCTTTGCAATGTCTCCAAAAGTTTTGTTTATTTAATCACGTGTTTGTCTGGCTGAGGTGGAAATAAGTTTCCCTCCGCCCAGAAAAGCCCTCTGAAGAGCACAGATTTTCACATGAAGTTTGTAAAGGGGTCAGTCTTAGGAGCAGCAGAACATTCTAGTCACTGGAGGTTTGGGTTTGGGGCAGGCTTCCGTTCAGTCCTGACTCTGTGCCTGGCTGTTTGGGATTGAAGAAAAAGTGTCTCTATAAACCACACTTTCTTATCTATAAGATGGGGCTATTTTCTATTCTGTTTTGTCTTATGATTTTGCAGAGGGAGGATCATTTGAGAATGTGAACAATACCATCTTGCTGGACAATATAAAAGTTTGCACAAATGCAAGTTGTTTATTTAGATCTTGCAACACAGCCAAGTTCTAGGAAAATAAAAATGGAATTCCCACTCCTCCATATCTCTCTCCTAACCACTCCTTTAGCAAGGAGCCCCATGTCCTGGCCGCCCAGTTTACCTTCTTTGATGTCAAAGCTGGATTGTATCATGTGCTCCCTACGTATCACCTGCTGCATCCATCAGATTGACCCTGGGAGTCATGGCCCTGGCCCAAGATAAACTGTGGAATGGGAGGAAAGCTGATGTCCTTGCCAGAATCCTGTTTCTATATTTTTTTTCTCCTTTTCCAGTATCCTCTTGTGGATGGGGCTGTGATGAACTCAATGTACCCATGACCACATTCAATCACCTAGAGTCTCATAATCATTCTTACAATTAATCAGTTACATTTATTAAGTATTTAGTAGGTATCAAGCAATGTGAAGAGTTCTTTACAAACATAATCAAATTTACAGCTTCCAACAACCCAGTGATATATAGATGGTTTCATTATTTCCATTTCACAGATCTGGGAACTGAGGTTTAGCCAGGTGAAGTAAACGGCCTGGATCACACAGCTGGAAAGGGAAAGAGTCAAGAAGCTCATTCGGGGTCTGACCCAGAGCTGAGTCTCAGTAAATACTTGGAGAATGAATGTGTCACTGTTAATCAGAGGTGATCCTGGGACACCACTGTATTACAGATTGCTATTATTTTTATAGGGCATTTGACTCTAAAGCCTGTGCTTGCAACTACTCTCCAGCTACCTGTGATTCCTCTATATTCCTCATTTAATGCCTTTGACCCCAGGGAGCCCCCAAGCACATGCTAGATATGAAATCCACCCCCTCTACACAAAGTATGCAGACAAATAAAGTTAGTTTGCTTCCAATTTTCTTAAAACAATGCTTTTTCTACCCACCACTCACCTCCCTTCTTGCCGCATCTCTTAAAAAAGAAATCATTATGTCATTGCATTTTCTCACCTAGGAAGGTCTTTTTAAGTCCCAGCCACCCTCATTTCAACACCCTGGGACCCTAGGAGTGCCAGAGAGGTGTGGTAAGGAAAGCAAATATATCAAAGTGAGGAATTGATGCCTACTGAGCTCATTAGCACCCAGGCCCAGGGAGGAAAACTGCTATTTTTTTTTTTTTATCAAATGCACCTTCATTTAAATAAGTTTCAGAGTAATGATAGAAAAAGGGTTCCTTTGGAAACTGTGTTCCTGCTAATAAAGACTGGTTATCTTATGTGCCTTTTCTAGCCTGGTTTTTATCCCCAGAAATGTAACATGTAAGTTTTTACATTTGTTTCCTTATGAGATCTTCATCTCAGCCGCTCACCTTTGGGTTCTAGCCCGGGCATAGCCCTGAAGGAGGCATATGGAAGGTCTGTGGCTGAGGTGGCGCAGCCCCTCTGTGACCAGGAGTTAGGGCTTCAGCTCTTCCCTGTGACTCACCAGCTGGGGTTTGATCACTCAGTATTGGTTTCAATCCTATGATTCCTTCAGCGAAGGCGGCTTCATGACCCAGTACCTGAGCTGGCCTTCAGGATTTAATTATAACCATTTGTTTTCTCACTCACAACTTTGCCATCCTTTTATGGATACGCCAGGATGCTTCCCTGACCTGGTTGTGCCTTATGCTCACTCTCAACTCTTGGACAATGATTTTTGCCTCAGACTCAAGAGCCACAACCACCTAGAGTCTCAGTGTTGACATTTTGTATTTAGAGGGTCAGCTAACAAACCCCTAAACACACACACATGCGCGGGTGCGCGTGGGTGCACACATGCAAGCACACTTACTGATTGCTTTCAATTAAAGACAAAAATGAACCTAAAAAATATTTTTTCCTTTCCCTTTCCCCCTAAAAGAAAATTTGAGCAAATTCCCTGTGTCCTATTTTATAAGCTAGTTTTTCCAGAATCTCAGAAATTATCTGCTTCTTGAACATGCTCATCAACTACCAACATCTATTAACTAACATGTTCACTTTGTGAAATTTGGCAAAATGTAGCAACATATGTTAAGTGTCTATTCTGTAACCCAGTTATCCTGAAGAAGCAATCTAGGAAGTGTGCAAAGATGTTCACCCCACAATTGTGCATGACAGTAACAACTGGTAACAACCCAAATATCCAAAACTAGGGAATTGTTCAAATAAATTGTGGTACCACCATATAACAGGACATATGTCTGCTAATCAAAAACATGTTGTAAAGGTATTTGTTGATGTGGAAAATATTGGCCATCTATTTGCAAATGGAAAAAAGCCTACAAAACAGTATGTGATGTTACATCCAGGAACCCCACATCTGTGGTCCTATGTGTACCTACCTCTCAAACTATCAAATAGAAGTCCCACACAGGTGTACACCAGACCGCAGACACAGGTAACAGTGATTCGCTCTGAGTGACAGAATTTTTTGTTGTTCTTCTCTTTTCCCTGAATATGTATTACTTTTGTAATTAGGGGAAATAAATGCTGGACTTTGTTGAAAAGAAAAAGTGTTGCTTTTAATGTTCTCTCTTATCTCTGAAATCACAGAACATAGCTACGGGGAGGATCACACGTCAGACCTGGTTGCCTCTCCGGGATGCTCGCTTCAGCTTCCTCTGGTCTGCAGCCCAGGCGAAAGTACCCTGTTTCAACGGCACTAAAGAAATCGCAGTTCCCAGGAGACCAAGACCACATCCTTCCCTGAAGGCTGTCCTGCCACATTTTCTTGCAGCCTCTTTGGAAGTCTAGGAAACCACTTTTTGAGACTGTATTAATTTCCCTCCTAACATTTCTAGGTATCTCTCTTGGCCATCTAGAGCTTAACATTTGACAAGTCAAGATGGAAAGTGCATCAGACTATAAGTCAGAGAATTGGGCTTTGTCCTACCTGTATTAAAACTAACTGTGGCTTTGGACAAGCCACCCAAACTGAGGCTCAGAAGTTTTGCTCCTCTGAGGAAAAACAAATATCAACCATTTTGTACTCTGCCCACGCCACAGACTGGGGTTGCAAAGACCAAATAAGATAATACACAAGGAAGAAGTGAGAAAAAGCATCTACTTAAATGTTTACCATCACTGTCATGATGTTATCATGGTCATTATTAACACTATTACAGCTCTTATAACTGAAGAAACCAGTAGCTGACATTACAATTTGACTTTAGTTTCTGGAAAGGGAGAAAGAGTATCTCTATGTCCAGGTCACTGAGTTACCCTTGGTCTATAGTATCAACTGAGGTTACATTCTTAATGTGTTTTTATAAGACTTGCCTTTATGGTGTCAAATGCATATAACCTGCTTGCTTCTCTGGAGGAAGGTCCTGAAACTCAATTACTCTTGCTCTTTTCCATCTCTTATTGGCTATCCCTTACCTCTGCCTTTTTCCCTTGTAAAGGAGGACCAGCCCCAAGCTGCTTCCTTTGGTTTTCTCTGACATGTCTCTTGTATCCTTAGTGCCTAAGTCAGAGCTGAACATGTTTAAGTACTGTATTCAGTATATATGTGCAAAAATCATAAATGAATTTTCTGAGTACCTTTTAGGCAAAGCATAGTGATGAAAAAAAAAATGGGGCAGGGAGAGAAGCTTCTAAACATCACTGAGAAACACTGGCCAATAAGCGAGATGCTCAGGGCACACATGGGCTCCTGGAAGAGAGAGACAAAAGCCTGCAGGAAAGCTGCAGTCAGGATGGATGGGAGCCAGAGGTCTTCTTCATGGCCTAGGGGAGCCTGAGCTCCATCTGGAGCCCACCATACTGCCTAGGGCTTCTGGAAGAAATGTTCAAGAACATGGTGTCTCGAGGGGAGGGGGAGAGTGGAGATGCCCAAGGTGCTCCCAGAGACAGATACACATCCATATGCACAACTAAGGGCCAAGGCCTTGGGTCTGTGGCCTTGAGTTAATCCTCTCACTTGGACCAAACCCAGGAATAAGGTACCTCAGAACTGGATGGGCCGTGTGCTTAACCAGGACAAGATCTTCTCTCCAACATTGTTGCCAACTCATGATTCTCCTAACCTGTGCTTGGAGAGACATGGACCCAGAGTCAGAGGACCTCTGACTTCCACTGCTAGCAGCCTTTTTCCACCCAGGCCATCCTTTTCTGACAATCCAACAAGCTACTTTCTTAATCCTACCCTACCTCAACCTCCATCTAACCTGGAGCTCTTTATTCAGGCTTGCTCTCTGGCTCTAAGTTGGACCTACAAAATGAAGGAGTGAATGGGATGACATTTACCATCCACCTCCAGGTCCTGTGATTCTGTGTTTTCATTGACTTATTCAGTCAATAGATGTTTGTGAAGCCTTGCTCTGTCTGTACCAGGAACTGCAGAAACAAGGGTGACCATGACGTGGCAACGCCTTGGAAAACCTCACGGTCTCATGCTGCACTGAGACACACCAAGAAAAGAACCTTTTGTAGGGGGGAAGGGGAGGAGAAATGTCCCAAGGAAAGATCTACTAAGAGCAAGGGCAGTAGACCAATATGCCTCGTTTCCTGAGACCTCATCTAGCTGAGCTTTCTTGATGGTAATGTCTTGATGGTACTGTTGTGTCATGTTGGCTTCAACATCACACTGCATGGGCCAAAGTCTAGATACAGCCATGGGCTAGACGTATGACCTAGGTGAGCTGATGTAACATCTACATATTTCGGTTTTCTCATCTGAAAATGGATGTAATCACACTTAGTTGGCTCCTTCCAGGCCATTGTGAGGGTTAAAGGGGAAATGTTCTGCACATTTAATATCTGCTATTTTGGGGATCATGAAGAGAAATCGTTAGACCATTCCGATTTCATGTAAGGCTTTGGGAAATTTTTCTTTTATTATCTTTGAGAAAATAAATAATATGGAAGAATAAAATAGAAAATTATGCAAAAAGGAAAAAAAAGATTTTTTTTTTTTTTTTGGAGAAAGCAATCATTTGCAAAAAGCTTGGCCCCTACCTAGAGACAGGTACAACAGATAAAGTTCCCCAGATCAAATGTCTCAGAGGTATCAAAATTCACCAATTCTATATTTAGGTGCCCATATGTTCCCACTGACCAGAGTTGCCCACAAATACAGACATTTCAGCGCACAGAGCAGCAATTGTCGAAAAGATTTCCCTTTTAGGAGAGGGAGATGCTACAAAGCTTAATCGGTTCTAAGTGATTCTGAAATATTGTATCAATTTACAGCAGAAAGGTCATCGTGGTGAATAAACATGAGGATTCTGCTCAGAGTCTGGGATTTAGCAGACTAACTCCCACTAATGTTAATGGGGCCATGTTGCCAAATCCCCAACCTTCACCCTGGATATTTGCTCCAATCCCTTACTGTTGAGATTGAAATGTGTTTTCCAAATCAAAGCTGATCCTGGATGGAATCTCTGCCTGGGACAGTGTAGCTGATTCCCTGGGGACCTGGTAGTACTCAAAACAATGGCTTTGTTGAAAGGTGTGTCTTCACATTTCTACCCAATTCAGCGCACCTTCCTTTGCCTGATGCACAGGGCGGTCCACTCAACCCAGTTTCCAAACACACTTCCCACTGTTTATCTCCAAGAACTCCAGGCAAAACAAAATCTCCCAGTTCTCCACATCTGTTCCCAGGCTTCTCTGCTGGAAGAGAATGTTTATGTTGGTCCTTGCCTCCTTCTCTATTCTTCAAAGAGATACATCTCAAGATACCACTTTGCTGGTAATTTTTTTCCTATACCTGTTCCCCACTTCAAAACACACACATACACGTTGGATATGATGGCTCCCTCTTAGATCTCAAAGTACCTTGAGCCTCAAACACAGCACCATTCACTTTCTGCCTTATGAAGTTGACTTATTCCCCTCAGATAGACTGTGGGCCCTGTGAGGGTAGGGAGGGCATCACACCTCTCTTTGTATTTCCTTTAACACCGAGCCCAAGCCCTTGCACACCATTGGTGCTCAAGAAGGCACTGAAATGAATTGAATGGCTTCCTATTGCTTGATGTGTTTGGAGACTGGGACCTTCAAGGAAGGGGCTGGGGATTGGGAAGCTGGGGTATAGTTATAGATGACAGACCCTTTATCTATTAAGTTAAATAAACACATTTTAGAGAGCATCATAGAGAGAAGACATGGTCCATTCTTCAGAACTGTGTTCGCCCCAGCTGCCAGAGACTTAGAACACTGGCCTGGGTGAACCGCGGATCTAATTCACAATGACAAGCCATGCACCGATATTTGGCACCAGTGTCATTTCAGAGGCCTCAGTATTTATACACTGTCCTTGCTTACAGCGCTCCAGACCCCAACCTGACAAAAGCCACTGAGTACATTTTAGCCACAACTCCTCACTTAGGCTGAGTTTCACCAGGCCTGCTTGAGCTAGCATACAGTCTAGCTAGTGAACATAACTTTTGGGTAGTCACATAAAGCTGGCTTGCCATGTCTGATGGAATATCAGAGCCCTGGCTGGGCTGGATGGATGCTCTACCTTTGCCTGCTCTTATTTTAACTGCCTCCATGGAATCTGCAGGAGGTCTGGAAGGATCTAAGGCAAAGGATGATCTGTGCTCACTGTTTCTGCTTTCTCACTTCCCACTCCCTCACCAGGTCTAGTGGATGGTTTTGAGGCCTTTGGCTAGCTTGTGTTTAGCTATTTTATCTAGCTAAATGCCTGCTAAAGTTGAATACTCCTAACAGACTTTTTTCCTCGAGATTCCACCTCCCTTAACTTTATGAAATCACTTTGCAACTTGCCTTTTCAGCCCCATCCTAGACTTGTCCTCCTCCGTCCACTCCAGGTTCTATCCTTGGTCAGCCCCTCTCATCACCAGGGCCACTGCTTCACCCCTGAGAAGTGTTGTTAACCTTCCATCTACAGCTTCTCCTTGTGAGCCTCGCATGCAAGGTAAGCCAGAGCTGCTCTGTTGTGGGGACATCACACTTCCCTACCCCCCTCTTTCCCAATTTCTCCTTCAAATATCTGATTCTCATGACTTTATGCTCATGCCTCTGACTCACTTGTCCTTCCCCTTGAGCACACATTTGAATCCCCTAAAAACAGGGAAATGAAAAATGCTGATGGCCAGGCTGCAGTGTCAGAAATTCTAACGTAGGTTGTCTGGAGTGAAGCAGAGACATCAGTATTTCTAAAATATTGTTTTCCCATTATCACTGACACATACTTTTACGTCTTGGTCTGAGAAGCAGCTTTGACAGCCCTTCTCAAGACCTGTGACTGAGGTGTTATTATCTCCCGGGCTCCAGGCTCTGGAGCAGGAGCTCAGTGGCTGTTTATTGTCTTAAGTAAAGTAGCCACACAACTTGGTTTGCTCAGGACAGATCCGATTTACACCCATGGTCCTGGTGTTCCATTCAATTAGCTATCCTGCCCTTTTCGTTCACAAAAACATCCCATTTTGTACAACACATTATATGAGCCCTCCCCCTCTCCAACCAGAAGGGTACCCGAAGGTTTAAAAATTATGGGCCAAACTGTGTCCCCCCCCCCCCCCAAGGTCAGAATGAGACTGCACTTAGAGCAGGGCCTTTAAAGAGGTGATTAAGTTAAAATGAGGCCATTAGGGTCGGGCCTAATTCAATCTGACTAGTGTCCTCATAAGAAGAGGAGATTAAGACACACAGACACTGGGACGTACAGGCACAGAGGAATGGCCATGTGAGGACACAGGGGGAAGGCGACATCTGCAAAGCAAGGGGAGGCCTCAGAAGCAACTAATCCTGCCGACACCTTGATCTTGGACTTCTACCTTCTGGAACCATCAGAAACTACCTTTCTGTTGTTGAAGCCACCAGTCCGTGACGTTCTGTTATGGCAGCCCCAGCAGGATGATACACTCGGTAGGATATAAAGAAAGTAAAACCAATGTAAATATTGCTTTCTAAATATTCCAGTCCTCCAACAGTATGAATGCTTATATCATTTCCCAAGAAACCCACTGTCCATCTGATTTTAGCTCTCTGGGTTTCCTCAACAGTACAATACAGTAAACAATACAATAAAGGGCTTGGCTTAACGTCTTCACGGGGTGCTTTCAGCTTCCACACCTGCTGAGCCTGTTAGACTGTTGCCAGATGGAAAACAGAGGTGCCCGTCTGTCTGCTAGTAAACTAGACGGTGGTAATTCATGTCACGTGGTTACAGAGGGGAAGGAATGGTTCCTGCCCTCAGGATGCCTCACACTGATCTAGAACCATCTCATCTCCGTGCAGCAAGGGGCAGAGTGACTTTCATGGAGGCTTAGTGCCTGGAGGAGAGTTTAGAATAGACTCCTGTGTGAGCAGACAGCCAAACTGATTTTTAGTGGGTAAAGAGGAACACACCCAATGAAGGAAGGTTGTGGGACAGGTATTCCCTGTGGAAGAAACAGCATTGAAAAAAAAAAAAAAAAAAAGCAGAGGTGAGAGAGAAACCATGTTCTTTCTGGTGTTTTCATAACTTCCCCCACTCTCGATTTTAAATCCAGTCCTTTTGCTCCGTTCTCAGAGGTCACAGAGTACAGATGTGATCCTTTATATTTTTTAAACCTTCAAATACTTGATGACTTAAAAAGGACACACTCTGTACTTTCAGCTTTTCTTTCCACAGGCTAAGTACCTTCAGTCTCTTCAAACTTTTAAACCCAGTTCACTCATTAGCACTCGCTACCCCCACCAACATGCGTGCACACAGCCACCTGTGCCCTCACAGGCCACAGAGGTCGGTGGTTCACCAACGGGCTCTCAAATTCAAGAGAATAGATTGGTGCTGTTCTCTCACAAAGTAGAGATTAAGGTCATATCCACCATGTAGCTATGCGAACCATCAAATCATCAGTATATTTCCTTCATTAAATAGAAAGCAAAAGAATCAGACACATATCAGTCACTCTGAGGGATGACTCTGATGAGGAGAGGAAGGTGCTTTGCCTTCACCACTACCAACAAGAGAATTCACAGTCTTGCTGTTTGCGGGTGTTTGGAAACATTAAAGAACTGAAGTAGATCAGCCCCACTGATACGGGAGGCATTTCTACTCGGAAACACTCTTATTCTTCCAACCTCACATCATGGCATAAATACAGCAGCCCCTGTTTTCCGCGCAGATTCCTACTTCTTTCACACCCAAGCATATGCTGAGAGCTCTCAAGCACCACTCTTCCTCCATCTCTGGGAGGTGTCTTAAAACATTTTTAGCTCAGCAAACACAAAACAGAGGAGGATCTGTTTCTTTACTCAAGAGTAATCATTTTCAACTGGCTGTTTATACGGCAACTGGAAACCTTAAGGTTGAAACAGATAAATTTTCATTCTAAAATTGGCATCTGTACTGCGATAGTTAAGGGATGCAACAATTATGTTTGACAAACAATCATCCAGGAAATTGCTTTGCAACATTCAGACCAAGTGCTCATTGGAATTAGAAGGTGAGCAGCACTTAAGAACTGAGGAGGAGTATTATCTACTCAGCTAACGGGACCACATGTAGACAGAAAATGCCAAAAAGTGATAGTAAAATGTGTCGCTAAAAAGCAGTATCTTATGATATATAAGCAAAGGATCAGTCTCCTTTGAAAGAACCTGGTAAGAAACAGTTGATTAAAAGCCTAGAATTGTGCTGTGTGATACAGTAGCAATTAACCATATGTGGTTATTTAAATTAATTCAAATTAAATAGAAATAGAAATTCAGTTCTCCAGTTGCACTGGTCACATTTTACAAGCTCAGCTGTCATTGCCATATTGAGCAGCAAAGATGGGGGAAGTTCCCATCATTACACAAAGTTGTATTGGACAGCGCTGGTTTAGAGGGTTCTGTTGGACTACCGGGTTACCATCATTTAAAGAGATGATGGGGAGCACAGCATGCTGCCAAATATGACAACTGATAGCAGGAAAGGATGGAGGAAAAGGAAAAAAAATAATTCCACTCCTGAAATAAGCTAATAAGTTATAGCATTGACATTTTATTATAAGAAATATCCCTAGACAAGCAGAGAAATCTTGGGCTCAAATGGAAAGGCGTTAGTAAATATGAATACCTCATCACACATTTCATAAACATTCAGAAAAGGTACCAGCCTCTTCTCGTCTGTTAGTGGCTGGACTTTATCGGTCATCCTCCAAATGCCACTCATCCACCCCTCACTCCCTGCCCCCAGAGTTCGGCTTTTTTGAATATGTAACAAGAATTTTTTTGAGCATATATTTAAAGAAATAGAACTCCAATCAAAATAGAAAATTGCGGACTCTTCCCATTTAAAAAAAAAAAGGCAAGAACTTTATTTTAAATAAATCCTCAGTTGTGTGTTACACCACGTCCATATCTAAACTAAAAATCGTAATGATAATGCAAAGGAAACAGAGGGCTTCATAAAAGCACATTATCCAAATATTACTCTTGGCCAATGTTTTAACTAAATACACAGTGGATGTGAAAGGTACAGTATGGCACTTAAATTAATAAGAGCAAAGAGAAGGAAACATAGTCACAGTCCAAAGCAATAGGTTTTTGAACCTTTGGTATATGTCTCAAATAAGCATCCGTAAACACGTGTTAACTCCAGGTTTAGTTCCAGGTTTAGTGTTTAGTTCCAGGTTTCTTAAGCCAGTGATTTGTGCATGTTTCAAAAATAACTGAGAAAATAATAAATCAGAATTGACATGGGCTGATTAAGGTCTCTGGTGTGAGCACACAGGTAAATTCAAACCATGGCAAAATGAAGTGCAGCTGTGTTGCACAAAACAAAACTCTACAAGAAAATGAGTGAAATACACCAGTTAGAAATTCTGTGGCTCGAGCAGACATCCGTGATATTAACAACAACAAAAACATTTTTAATGCTGTCCAAAGTCCACAAGCTGGAAGGCAGAAATGTCCCAAAGCTCATAACCACATGCCTAACAGTGCAACAACCATCCCACAGGAGTGTTACAGTTGCATATTGCAATTCCCTCCCTCCCACCCAACCCCTGCCCCTAATAAACAGCACCAGTGCAGTTTGGTTAGAAAACTGGAAATATTGAGACATTCCTAAGGTTTCCATAACGACTGAGGGCCAGTCAGATGGGGCTGTAGCGCAAACCTCTGCCATGGCCATTCTCCAAAAAGTACCCCATGGAATTCCCTCTAGCTTGCAGATAAACCATAGTAGGTCTACTGTAAGGCCAGATTGAGAAAAAAGCTGGCATGCTATCCTGGGTTGAGGGAGAGGGGCATGCTGATGGGGGAGGTACATGAAGGATGCCTCAAGGATGTTTGTCCTGCAGCCCAGGATGAAGGGATGTCTTGAGATGGGTCACAAATTCTGTACCAATGAAATATTTGACTCATGCCATTCACCAGAATACAGAGCTTCGCAGAGCTAAGTCCTGCTTCGTAGCTGTGCAAGTCCACTATTATCAGGATCAAACTGGACCACGAAAGAAAAGGGTCCAAAGAAGTTCAACTCATCCATTTCATCACTCTACCCAGTTGTCTCTGGAATCAGTGGTGTGATGTGGTAAAGGTTCTGCTTTCTCTCCTCTTCCCTACTGATGCAAGATCTTCTTCTAACCAGCTTTATGCTACATCTCAATGATGACAGTCACAGAATGAGGGCAGATAGAGCCACTCTCAAGCAGACATCTGCCTCAGGGCTACTTGTCATCCCCCAGGCCTTCTCAAAACCTGCCCTTTCACACATAGGCAGAATCACTGGACTGAGTCCTGCCAAAATTGGGAACACTGACCCGAGGCAGGTCCTTGTTGCGGATCTCATAGACTGACTTCCTCTTGGCCTGAGCCCCTCGCACGGCCAGCTTGATCTTGCGCCATCCCAGGTGGTTGAGTTCAGCCAGGTTGAGCACAACACAGATGCCACTGACTGCAAACATGAACACTAGAAAGACAGTCTTCTCAGTAGGCCGGGACACATAACATTCCACCTCCTTGATGCAGGGGTAGCGGTCACACTCATACAACCCTGGGACGCTGAAGCCATAGAGAAAATATTGGCCCACCAGAAACCCAATCTCCAGGGCATTTCGGAACACCACTTGGATAATGTAGAAGCGGGAGATGCCTTCCTGTCTTCGGAGCTTGGATCGCGATGCAGTGCGCAGCCCTGATGGGTGTGGGGTCAGCTCCTTAACCTCTAAACAATCTGGCTCTGTCTCCTTGCTGGTGTTCTCTGTGTTCTGCAGCACCCCATTGACAATGGCATTTTGCAACTTCTTATCTTCTCGTTTGCCACCACCACTGCCCCCACCGCCAGTTCCTCCAGGACCCCCCATGGACTCAGGCGGGTCTCTGTCCAGGGCTAAGAAGACAGTAGAGTAGCGGCGTTCTCGCTGCTTGGCAGACTGGTGCACAGAGTAAGTGATGAAGCATAGACTGGGGGTACACACCATTATGATCTGGAAGACCCAGTAACGTATGTGGGAGATGGGAAAGGCGCGGTCATAGCAGGCCTGGTTACAGCCGGGCTGCAGTGTGTTGCACACAAACATGGTCTGCTCATCATCGTACACCGTCTCCCCAACGATGGCCACAATGAGGATCCGGAAGATAACCACCACAGTCAACAGGATCCTGAGCAGGGGAAAGGGAGGAAGAGAGGTTCTCAGGGGCTGAGTCACTGACTTAGGAAACACCTGCTCCTCCCTTCCCAGCTCTGGTGTTGACTGGGGAGCTAGCCGTCCTGTGAGGTACTGAACTGGGAATCTAGCAAACTTTTTTTGTCTCTTCCCTTTCTGCCGGGTGTTAGTAGACCGGGAACGTTTCATATTACAGGGATCTCAAGTACGTGTATCTCCATACACTGGACGTAGTGTACTTGCAATAGATTGACTTTATTGGTGTATATGGGTTGTACAGAGGTACAAAACACACCTTCACTCTGGATATGGCAAATGCTCATGGAATAGCTGAACACGGAGAGTACGTTTAGTTTATCCTCAATATGAATACTGAACTTAATGCTTAATATATATAAACAGATAGCTATGAATATATATACACATATATACCTATATATAGTACATATATGTGCATATATATGCATATGAAGACACAAAGTATCAATTGGTTGTATGGGTTTCTGGCACTGTAAGTTTAAACGGGCAAATCAGTTTAGCTTAATTGCTATTTGTTGGGAAAAGATACATTTGCTCCCAAGAGCAAATCCATCTCCCCATTTGCCCTTCTCTATCCAAACACAATCCTGCCTTCTTTGAAGATTCTATTTAGGGAACCGGATGAAGATTGGCTCTGACTCCGGAGAGTGGGGGGACCACGACTGAGCCAATAACTCCTCTGCTAATGGGAGAAGAGTGAATCCCCTGGTGGTGCTTCACAGGGAAGGGATGGATATCTGATGAGGAGCAGCTGGAGGAGGGGGGCATCACTGGGCATCTGGCAATCTCTCAATGCCGAGAACACAGGCGCATGGACCAGGGATGATGGGAAGGGAGCAGAGGGTGGTCTGGGGGCTTTTGGGGCTCGGTATGGACATTAGAAGGGACTCCCAGGGGCCGCCCGACGGGGCCCACTGACCGCCGGCTCGGCGCCCTTACCTCCCGATCATAGTGGAGTGCTGCTGCACCGCGGCTTCCAGCAGCCTCTCCAAGATGGTCCATTCCCCCATCGCTGTGCATCCGGAGGCAGCAGACAAAGACTGGGCAGCACCGGGCACGTTCCCGCTCTTGGCCCCTCCCCGGGCCGCACCTCCCGACTGGGAGCAAACTGCCCCCCGATTAAAGAAACAAACAAATGTTTTTAAAAATCCAAGAATCCCCTCTCCCTTTTATTGTACTTAAAAGAGGGAAACGGGGAAGGAAGTCCAAGCACGGCCGGCTGACGAGCCGCTGGCGCGGTGCGGAGATCGGGCACGGACCTCCCGCGCCGTCCGGGGGCCAGGTCTGGAGCTGGCGGCTGCCCGGGCGAGGGGCGGGGCGGAGCGGCGGGGGTGGCAGCGTGCAGGTCCGCGAGCTCTCGGCCGCCCGCGGGAGGTCTTTGGTTGCCACTCACCCCCGGGGGTTGGGGGCCGAGGAAGGGTCCGGTCACCAGCCCCCGCGCCTGGCACTTCAGCGGGCACCCGGCGCTCCGGCGCTGCCGCCTGCGAAGCCGGGGCGGAGAGCGCGGAGCAGGCTGCAGGGCTCGGGAATCCGCGGCCGCCGCCTCTAATCCGGCCTTAAGTAGTCTCCGCCTGCGTCACGCCAGGTCGGCGGAGGGGAGCCGAGCGCGGCTTGCTGCTGTCGCTGCGCGCCGGAGCCCTAGGGGCAGGGGACGCGCGCAGGGGGAGAGGGGGGCAAGAGTCCTGGGGGCCCGGCGGGGAGTGGAGCGACTTCGAGAGGAAGGATCGCAGCGCTTTTCGGGGCTTCTTGGGGGCGCCCAGGTAACCTTACCTGACCGCCAGCCCCCGGCAGGAGGAGGGGGAGCAGGGAGCAGACGCGTGGGTGAGTGAGGAGGGGTGTGAGGAGGTAGTTCAGCGTCTCTCCGTGCATCCCTCACCTTTTGCTTTTTCTCTTTGGGGATACAACTGAAATTCCCTCTCTGAATAGAGATGCTCGTTGGGGGACGGAAAGTGGGGGCAACAATAGGACGCTTTTAAGTCTCCTTAGGAGAGGACTGCCTGGCTAAGAGTGAGTCTGCCGTTCGGTGCCTTCGTGGACACGATGCAGGGGTGAGGAAAGCTTGATGAGAGTCCATTTAGGCTGAAGCTTAAATACAGGTGTGAAGCTGCCTCAGAGGATGGGGGTGGGTGGGCGGGGGTAGGAGTTGAGGACAAGACTGTACGGAAGAGGTGCCTAGTGTGAGCCAGTGGGTGGCCACGGTTCAAGGATTCGCTTCCCCAGCGCAAACCCAGACTCTCTGCTGGTTTTAAAAGAATGAACGAATAAATGTCTGTCTGTCTGTCTGTCTATCTATCTAACTATTTACCTATCTATCTGGAGGATGGGGGTACTTCTCAGGTAAACTGTGATCTAATCTGAATTTAAGGAGACCCAGTAATCAACCAGATAGGACAGCCACTAACAATCTCACCCCACCTTCACGTTTGTTTTCCAGTCTTGGCTTTCTCTCCCCTCAACCAGCAGACACTGCTTTCTGTTTTTAAATTTACATTTTGCTGTCAGTTCTATCTAGAGCAACTGCTTAATTGGTCCCTAGAAAATTGAAACAATCACACCAGGCTGCTAATTAGCTCAGGGGGTTGGTATTAGGAGACAGAGTAGTTGGGAGTGTTTCATGTATGTGTCCCAAAAGCAGGATGGGTAAGTGGTTGTCACCTTTGAGAAAATACAGCTGTGAAAGAGTTGCTAACTCATTCTAGGCATGTAATGCAGCCTTAATTACCCACTGGGATCATAGCACATATGTGTATTACATAAGCCACACCATGATGAGCCAGCCTTCAGTCTGGAGACCATCCGAGTTGGTTGGGTAGCTGGTGGCCCAGTGACGGGAATAAGGGTACATGGCATGGCTTGAGTCCACTCACAGTGTGCATCTGCATGAAATGAGCTTTAAAGGCACAACCCAAGCTTCTGTGCAAGAGGGATCAGTGAAATCTCTCCTAGACCTGACACCTTTACCCCAAGGAAGCTGTTTTTCACTGCAAAGAAGTAAAAGAGTCCAGTGAAAATGGAGAAAGGTGTAGGGTGTAAATGGGACATTAGGGCTACCACAGGTGTTCCGTATTTCCTGCTGGGCAGAGAGGACGTGCAAAGATGGGAATGGTTGGGAATCCTATTGTCTAATCCACTTCCAGATGGAATGGTGATCCCTCAGCTCAAACCTGATGTGTTTTCTCAGCCTTTCCTCCTGCTCCCTTAGGCTCGGACTCCTGTATTCCCTCCTTCTCTGGCAGACTCTTTGGAATGAAAGATCTCAGACTAGGAGTGAATGAATGACAAAATACCAAGGGAAATCTGTTTAACATATTTAAATGTCCCAAAATAGGCTTCACGATTCAAAATCATTATGCCCTGTACATGTGGCTTTCCCAAACCCTTAAAGATGGTGTACGCAGATTCCAGGAAAGACATTTAAAATGTTCCCACTTTGCAGTTTTGAAGCACTAGACTGTGACTAAATTGCTGATCATTAATTAGTTCATTATTTTAAAATATACATTGACATGACATATAGATTCAACGTATGAGCACATTTGTGTACAGCAAATTGTGTAAACACACAAAACCCCCTATATACAGAATCTATATTTAAAAAGACTCATCTGTTAGATTTGGTGGCCTGTTTTTAGATAAAAACTTTGTTCTCACCACTACACCTTGAAAACAATGAACTGTTTCAATTTTTTTAAATCATTCGTAAGTTGTTAAGTTGTTTTACATTACTATGTTGTATTTCCTTTTCTTTGATGTTTCTTTTAAAAAATTTTTATTGATGTATAGTTGATACACAATATTGTATGTTACAGGTAAACAACATAGTGATTCACAATTTTTAAAGGTTTTGCTTCATTTATAGTTATTATAAAATATTGGCTATATTCCTCATGTTGTACAATATATCCTTGTAGTTTATTTTATACTTAATAGTGTGTATGTCTTTTTTTTGAAGTTTGTACCTCTTAATCCTCTACTTCTATATTGCCCCCCTCTTCTCTTTCCCCGCTGGTAACCACTAGTTTGTTTTCTATGTCTGTGAGTCTCTCTCTTTGATGTTATATTCACTAGTTTGTTGTATTTTTTAGATTTTGCATATAAATGTTATCATACAGTATTTGTCTTTGTCTGACTTATTTCACTTCGCATAATACCCTCCAAGTCTACCCATGTTGCTGCATATGGCAAAATTTCATTCTTTTTAATGTGTTTCCTTGTTTTGAGCCCAGTCACATTCAATTAATGAATTGCCCTGATAGTGCTGCGCTAATATGAAGAGTTTCTGTGTAGAGCTGGACATCTCTGAGTTTCCTCAGGGCATCATCTCAACCAGCTAGATCCTAATTCTCTCAATTCCCTTCTGATTGAAGATCCCCATTTAAGTCACCTGAGAAGTTCTTTCCTTTAATGCTTATTTAAAACTTATTCTACTTTATCAAAGTAATAGTTTTGGCTTAAAAAAAGGAACTCATTGTGTACATTAGCCCATCTGGGGATGCTCATTACAAATACAGATGCTGGGGTCTCACCCCAAATCTGCTAAATTAAAATCTATGGAAGTGAGATTTAGGTACCTGCATTTTATTTTATTTTTTATTAAGTTCTCATCAGTGGCTCTGATAGCAATAAAAAGTTGTGAACGTTTACTTCCATAAGTATTAGGGAAGGAAGGCATCCTAGAAATCAGGAAATCTTATTCCCTTGTTTCATAGATGTTAACATTGACCCAAAGATTAGGTGAATAAACTCATACAAGTAGCTAAGGTAAAAGCTCTGAAGAAAGTGCTATTTAAGCATCACAGAGAAGAGGACCAAATAATTTTAAAAGATGGAAAGTGTGGCCTTTAAGGAAAGAAGAAGGAATTAAGGTGGTTTGGATCATGGGGACCTAGCCACCTGCAAACATCTAAAGGAAAAACCTGGTTTGCTTTCTTTGTGAAGCCAGCTCTTACCAAACAATAATTCCCATTAATAGATTGAGAAATAGTCTCCACATCTAGTGGAAAAAATTGTAAAGGCACATAGCAAAGGGCATAGTTAAATATTCTAATACAGAGAGAGAATGGAGAGTAACTAAGAGTAATCCAATTTTCTACACGGATGTGTCTGGATTTGCGCTTATCCTTATATGTGCTTAGAATTTTATTCTCTTTTTCTTTCTTTCCCGTTCTTCCTTTCCTCTAGTTTTAGTAAGATATAACTGACATACGACACTGTATGAGTTTAAGGTATACAGCACAATGATCAACTTACATACATGATGGAATGATTATCACAGTAAGTTTAGTGAACAGCCCTCATTTCATCAGACGCAAAATAAAAGGAACAGAAAAAACTTTTCCTTGGCATGAGACCTCTTAGGATTTACTCTCCCAACAACTTTCGTGTATAACATACAGCAGTGATAATTGTATTCATCATGTTGTACATCACACCCTTAATACTTAAGTATCTTACAACTGGAGGTTTCTCCTTTTGACCACCTTCATCCAACCTCATTCTCTTTTCAGCCACAGATTCCCAGATGAACCTATTAGCTTAGTAGCTTCAAATATTTGGTCAATGAAACCCCCTAGCAACTTTGTTAAGGTCTAAGAATGAAAGTAAATCCACTGACCTCTCTTCTACTGGACCACAAATTCTTGGGGAGCAGAAGGCATGCCTTATACCTCACCATGCTTTCCAGAATGTCTTTAGTATTGTGGAAATTTAAGCTTGTTGAAGGAGTAGGGTAGCTCTTCTGGCTCTCTGTTTGCCTCAACCTGGGAAAGCTGCACATTCCTTGAGTAGAGGTGGGTCCTGGCGCCCCCATGACCGTAAGTTATGTTCAAACCAAGGGAAAAAAATGGGATCCCCTTTCCCTTTGCCAAGGGAAAGTCCTTACACACTTGGGGCAGCTGGACTCCTCAGTAGAAACCTCTTTGCCGACCACCCCCACCCCTGCTCTCACTTCATGCTGCTCTCACTCACTGTGGTCCCAACAGCTAGTGAACTAACCTGGAGAATGCCACCGAGTGTGCCAGGTGTGAGCTGCAGCATCAGAGAGGCCACCTCGGAAAGCTGATCACAGCCCTGGAAATACAGGCTCCGGGAAGCGCCAGCATCTGTAGCCTCTGGGATTTGTGTGGCTCGAGAGGGGCTGCATTTGGTTTGGGATTGGTCTCTGTGTTAAAGTCCTCCACATTTCATTCACAAACAGCTGGGATTAACTAAGCTTTATCTCCCCCAGTGGCCTACATACATCTGTTTCCTAATGAAACCATCAAATTATCTTCTGACAGGGCAAACCCAACCTGTCTTGTGAGACTTGAAAGAACCTAAGTGGCACATGAAATCTACTCCTTTTTGCTGCAAAGTGATTTTTCCTTTTTTTGCTTTTGTTTTTGTCTTTGTTTTTTGTTTTTTTGGTGCATGTTTCCTTCCTCATATTTAAGCCCCAGCTTAAATGTTTAGGGAAACACTTTTCGTTTTTACTGTCCAGACAAAATTTAGAGCGTAATATTCCATATGAGAGTAGAGCTATCAAACCCACCAATCATAAGTGGCCCTAAATATGGTGGCTTGCTATGTGGCCTAGGACTCTCCTGAGTCTGTGACCTCCAAAACTATTCTGCAATGTCATGGACACAAAGCCAAGTCATGTTTTCACCTTAAGAGACTGTATATCCAAATAGTGGGGAAATCTAACATCTGCCTGCTGGTCCTTTGAATAAAAGGTATGTATCCCTTTAAGCAAATGACATGTACAAATTCCCCTGTCCCCTACTTTGTATATAGAGAATATACCTATGTGTAGTAATAGCTCAGGGATTAACGTAATATGACATTGTGGCCAAAGCAGATGTGTGAAATCACAGCAAATAAATTAACACTCACTAAGAATCAAATCAGCTCTGCTGACACACAATCTTTCATGCTTATGTCAAGTCGTGATTCCCATTCACATCAGGAGCTTCCCAGGGGGGCTCATTAAACCTGCTGGCAGAGATTTCTTTTAAGTCAACACTATTCAAAAGTCATTCAGCTACAGTGCAGAAGATCCTGCCTGGGGTCTGGGCGTCTGCCTCTTCACGCTCTTGGTGTCATGGTCCAGCCAGAGTCCCAGCCACGCAGGATATAGCTGGGCTTCCTGCTGAGTGTGTTTCCAGTCTGCATAAAAGAGATGCGGAAATTGCAGGGGAAATGCACGTGGGTAGGAGCTGCCCTTGACAGAACTGTTAAGCTGGGAGAATATATGTTAGTTCCCATATGTGTCCTTCCTGCACTTTTTCCACATCAGAGTGTGCTGCCAAAAGTTGAATTCATCCTGTTTCATATCTACAGCCAAGATGATTATGTCAGATTGATATTTGTCCCCGAAAGGAACCTTCTCTGAGATCTGGAGCTGATTTTCAAAGTTCTTCCTTGCTCTCGTAATCATATGTGGATTCTCCTGGTCGCCTGGTACCTTGGCCTCCTGAAGTTCACCCAGTTCCTGTTTTTGTCGGGAATCTGGCAGCGCAGGTATTATCAGCTACAAAGGCTTTTGTGACTTTCCAGTTCTTGTCAATCTACCTGCCTTCTGATCACTGGTCAGAGATCAGTGGTCCAGAGAGCCTCCTGTTTCTGGCACTGAGTGAGACTGGAAAGGAGCTACTGTTCACTTGTTGCTCACCACATGTTCAGCTCCCTTGCTGCAGTATTTTTGATAGTCAGCTGAAAGTTTGTCAAGAGCAACCCTCCAACTTGCCCATTGGATCAGGTTCATAGTCTCCTCTGACCTTCGGAACCCCACACAAAATGTATCCTTTTGATAGAAACTCATCATCCCACCTTGACTATAGACTGCGTTTGGTCACATATCCCACCCCTGGAACTCACCTTGAATCCGCATCCTATTGACCTTTCAGCCTCCCACCACTGTGCTTCACCGGCTCCCCGCCCCTGGCTCCACCACCATAAAGGAAAGTAATCGGATAAACAGGCACACCAGGGTGTTAATAACTGATAACCACTTAATGTATTATCCTTCTCAGAGGAATTATCCTCATTTAAGTTGTAAAGCCTTCATTCAAAGAAATGAAAATTTCTAAGTAGTTTTCTGAACACTACACAGAAGGAGAGAATAGCTATTTGGGGGTAAGTGGTGTTCTGAGCCCTCCCAAATCACACCAGACAAGCACTTCCTCCTTTTATTGATCTATGAAGTGGGCCCACTCGTGGAAATACAGGAATTACACTTGATGCAGTGGTTCTTAAAATTTTATTGCACCTTAGAATCACCTGGGGAGTTTTGAGAAATCCCAATGCCTAGTTTGTACCCCAGACCAATTAAGTCAGCATTTCTGGAGATGAGCCCCATGCATCACTCTCCAGGTGATTCCAATATGCAGTCAAGTTTGCTCACTTGTGCAATTATACCCCCATCAAATACTTAGGCACAACGGCCCTGTAGGACTCCAGTAAAATAGGCATTCTCCTCGTGCTGGGAATGGTGCTTCTGGACGGAAAGCCAGAATTTCATTCTGAAAATGTGTTCCTGTGGTTCTGTAAGTACTTAGTATAATCCATACAGGCTAAGTAGTTAGTTGCTAAACTGCAAACACCCATCTCATTTCATCTCAGTCCACTCCTGGCCATCTGGTCCTCTGTATTCCCATTACAGGGCCATGTGTGTATTAATGAAATGATTGCATCCGATTACATCTTTTATTCAGAGCACAAGAACAGTCCATGTATTTTCTCTGGCATCACTGTTTCTGTCATGATGTCAATAATTAAGTTATCCTATTTCATGCAGAGGTGGGATGATCTATTAAGGTAACAGTATAAATCAGATATGTTGTTGCTTTCAATAAACTTTTAATGTTGCTGCCAGCTATCTATGATATAGAATTTCTGTGAAAAGCATAAACCATTTGTCAGTGGTCTCTCCATTTTTAAATGTCCATCATATAGTTCATATTGATAGCCAAGTTGTGATGATTGGTGTACAAAAAGCATCATCTAAAAGCACCTAAGAACTAAGTTAATCACCTTTCTCTTAGTTTCTCTAGGCTTCATCTCTGCAACAGGTCAGAAGATCAGAGGGCCATGTGCATAGACTATATTTTCCTGCCATTTCTTGGTAGAGTAGGGAAGGGAAGTGTGAGAAGGGAGACCCACTTCTTAACCCAAATACTTACCATAGTCTTTCGTGTTGTTGCAGTCAAGACAATTCTCCCCCTAAGGGACATTATAGTGCCAACTCTTCAAATAAAAAGGAAGTTTTTCCATCTTATGACACCTGAATGAACAAAAATGAATGAAGGATGGATGAACGGATGAATAGCATGCTACTCATTCTTTATCAACTAGTCATTTACTCTCCCACCCCTTTAGCTTCGTAGAATATACATTTTAAAAAATCAACAGAGATGCATTTATATCTACTATGTGTATATATGCATTGCTACGACCAAATTCCACCAACTCATTAAATTTGACCTTTGCACATATAGACTCTTGGCCCTCTCATTTATTTGTCTGTTCAGTGAAGATTTCCTCATTGCCTCCTCTATGCCAGGGAGATACAAGAGTGAACAAAATGGCATGGTCCTCGACCTTATGGAATTTAAAATCTAGTATGAGTGACATACCAATTTAACAAGTAATCTCAGATACTAATGTATAATTTTAAACCCAGGCCATCAGTAGATAGTTCTGAGATAGCTCTGAGCATAGAATGGGACGGGGAAGGGCTGGTCTACTATGTAGGGGAGGATCAGGGGTTAAAAGGCATTCTTTAGCTGAGCTCTAAAGGAAGGGTAATAGTAAATCAGGTGAATGGGGTGGAAGAGGAATATTCTGAGCTGGGGGAACAGGAGTGAACAGACCCTGGCATAGGAGGAAGTAGTGAATTCAGAGAGCTGCAAGGTCTCCATAGGTGGTTCACAGAGCAAGGGGGCAGGCTGGAGAGGCAGGCAGGGCTCTGATCAAGCCGAGCCATACAGGCCAGAGTAAAGGTGTTGATATTTTCCCTGAACGTCATCTGCAGCATTTGAAGGCTTACAAGAGAGGAGGGACATGATAAGGCTTGTTTTTCACAGCTCAATCCATTTGCATTCTGGAGAGAATAGTTTGGAAGGCGCCTTCAAGAGTGGATGTGGGAAACTTTGTGACAACACAGCCACTGCTGAAGGTACACTCAACTAACATCCATATGCACTTACCTTCCTTCCCTCAGGATCATGGCCACACCAAAGGAAACGCCTCTTGTATTTAATCCTGTCTGCTCTCAGGGAAATGAGCTAGAGGACTCCTTAGGAACCATCCCAAACTCATAATCTTCTTTAATTATATAGGAAATAAATAGACCCTGATTGCAATGGTCAACATAATACCTCCATGATGAGTTGAATCTTAGAAATTGTGAGGCCCTTTCAAACACGCTCATCTCTGGGCACAGTAAACAAATTGTAGTGGGCAGCCCCTTGGCACCTAGCAGTTATTTAAAAAATGGTAAGAGTGGGCCCTCCAATCAAGGAGGCCAGGGGTCCCCTTTTTTGGCTTAGAAATAGTTTTGCCTGAGTTTTACAGTTCACCAGGGGCCAAAGTCCAAACGGAGGGCGGGGTCCTTTGCAGACGAAGAGCATGTTGAAACGTTAATATTTAAGAATGTCCTCAGATGTTGGGCTGTTCACTTTATTTTATTTTAAATTTATTTTCTAATTTTGGGGGGTAATTAGTTTTTTATTTATTTATTTTAATGGAGGTACTGGGGGTTGAACCCAGGGCCTCATGCATGCTGAGCACACACTCTACCACTGAGCTATACCCTCCCCCCTTGGCTGTTCATTTTAAATAGCAGTGTTTAAAGATGGTGCAAGTATCAAGTGGGAGATCAAAGGAGATCAAAACTGCTGTTGAGAAACGAATCCTGGAAAGAGAACACAAATGAAAATCGCCTCCCTAGGAGAATATAAATTTACTCCAAATTTGATGCCAGAACTCAGACTAATCCTGAGACTCTGCACAGACCCTTGTTAGCATGTCAGAAAATCCTCATTGCTTGAAAAATCACACCTTGTTTTTCACTACAAGTTGAATGAGCCACCTTGATTACCCAATTTATTTTCATTAGTGGCTTCTGAAAATACATGTTTTCATGAGTCTGAATTTAAAAGAGGGAGACACAATGGTGTGCACGTGCATCCTGCAGAGTTTCTTGGCCACTGAGCTGGGACTCAGGTTCCTTTTGCTTCTCCACATTAAAGCTGGAAGATGTCCTTGTGTTGTCCATTAATATCCAATGACTTTTGGCTACTTGCAAAATCAGATTCCCCTTCCAAGAGTGAGTTTGCCATCACTGAAAATATTCACACGCATATTTGCCAGCCCTAGAGCAAATAACACAAGCGAGTTCCTAGAATGTTCTGGGCATTGGCGGCACGGTGTAACGGACACATGTGACCTTCCAAGTGGTGTACAAGAGAAGCTACTTTGAACTATGTTGTGGTTCACACTGTCAAGTGTGTGTGTAGTGATGGGGTGAGAGTCCATATAGCTTTTTGGATGAATGAATAGGTCATACAGGATAGGTTCATCTTTCACTCAAAGTGTGTCTCCTGGAAATATGATTACAGCAACAGCCCCACCTACTTACAGGTCCTCAGCGGTTCCCATAGCCTCCTGGGTAGGTCAGACTCATTAGCAAGCTGTTGAGCTGCACCCCGCAGGCCTGCAAGCCTTGTAGTTTTCCAGCCTTGAGACTGAAGAAAGAGCCCGGAGACAGCAATGAAGGCATCAATGGTGTATTGGACAGGGCATCTTACATGCCCTAAACAAAGTGTCCTGGGACGACACCCGCACTCTGTATGACAAAGAGCAGGCAGAACACGGCAGCAATCTTTGCTACTTCGGGGACATGGAGGCTACCATTTGTAGGGGGATTGACGTCAGGTTGGCTCATCAGTTACCGGGGAAACCAGCTACTGGGGCAGCTCCTGCCCAGCCCCTCAGATTAATGACCGTCACGAGGGCAGCATGTTTGCCTTTAATAAACTAGCAGGTGGAGCTATTCTGGCCTAAGGATTAGCAATCATTAGCTGAGACAGGGGGCAAGCATGCTTGTATGAGTAGAGTTTATCAATCCCCAGTACCTCCATTAAAAGATAAATAACTAAGAAAACCTAATTACCTCCCCTACCAAAAAAAATAAAATAAAATAAAATGAAAGATATGAGTGGGCTGTAGATGAAGCAGGGGTTGGTCAAGCGGGGGATGTACAAAGAGCAAAAGAACAGCCATCTTGAGTGGCCTGACCGTACACAAACCCTTAACGAGAGTTCCTTAGACCTGGCCTGTCCTTAACTCTTTAGTTTAATGGCATGTTCTCTTCCCACACACTGCCTGCACTCCAGCCACTCAGATCTCTGTGCCGTTCCCCAGGGCACCATCCTCTCCCACATTTGCACACTTCCACATGTGCTGTTCTCGGCTGAGACACCTTAGATCACATGACCTGCTCAGATCATACGACTCGGAAATGGCTAAGCCGAGAACCACGATACACATCTAACGCTTCAGCCAGTACTTGTTTGGTCCAATGGTCTGAAACCCTGAGATCAATGTATAGGTGTATCTATAAAATAGGATCTGTGCACATTCACCCAGGCATGTCCTCACAAAAACTGATCAAGTATTTGGCCTGATCTAACTTCTCCTGATGGAAAAAGAGGATTCAGTTTTTATCTCCATCGCTATCACTTTACCCCACCACGTACTTCACCCTTCTTGTTCTACCATCTCCCTAAAATAACTGTATTATAATTTTGTGGACTAGTTAGAGTTCATGTCTATGTAAGCACTATTTATATTATGGCTGTGTAAACACGTTTCCCAGCTTAGTCATATAGAATTCCATAGTTTCTTCCTTTCCGTACAAAATTGTATTTTCCCTGGTGTGAACACTTTCGTTTGCTTGCTTGATTTCCTAAGGTCTCATTACATCCACCCCCAATTCTATTTTTGTCTCAGTTACCTCTCAAAATATTTGAATACATCATGTTCTCTCAGTTACATTTTCTTAGGAACATCCAGAACATTCTGACTCCCCCAGTATGGACCGATCAGGGAAGTGGACACCTGATGTGCTGGATGCACCTTCAGTCATCCTGGGAATTCCCTCTTCCTCTCTCCTGTGTGGAATGCTTTGTGCCAGGTTTTCTTCTTTCCTGATTTTCTCCCTTGTCTTGGTGAAGCACCTCCTCTAATAGTTTTCTGAGAAAGTGGCCACAAGAGGAAAATGTTAAAGGCCTCTCACATCTGCAATTAACTTCAATCAACTGTTACATAAGCATTTCCTTCAGAACTTATAGACATTCCTCCATTGTCTTATAGCTTTGTGTTTTATATCTGAGAAGTAGAAAGCTATTCTGATTGAACAAGGTATGCAACTTTTTCTTTAGAAGCTTTTGCAGATCTTCTTTTTGACCCTAGTATTCTGAAATCTCACAATAGTTTGCCTTAATGTAGATCTTTTATCATCGACTGTGCCAGATACCCAGAGGGTCCTCTCAAGTCTACAAATTCACGCATCCCAGTTGTGGGAACAGTTCTTGAATTTTGTTGATGATTTCCTTCTGACCCTCACCCCCATTTGTTTTATTCTCTCCTGTTAGAATTTATCACTTGGATATTTGTCTTTCTAGACTTGCTCTCTAATTTTTATCTTCTTCTTTCTTTTTTTAAAAAATTGAAGTAGAGTTGATTTACAATGTTGTGTTAGTTTCTGGTGTACAGCATAGTGATTCAGTCATACATATTCTTTTCCATAATAGGTTATTACAAGCTATTGAATATAACTCCCTGTGCTACACAGTAAGACCTTGTTGTTTATCTATTTTTCTCCCTCTTTTTAAAAAAAAGAATTAAAACTTTTTTGGTGGGGGAGGTAATAAGGTTTATTTATCTATGTTTTTTGTTGATGGCAGTGCTGGGGATTGAACCGAGGACCAAATGCATGCTAGGCATGCACTCTGCCACTGAGCTATACCCTCCCCCACCTAGCTTCCTCTTTAAATCTCCATCTCCTTGCTCTGCTTTCCAGGAGATTTCCTCAACTTTTTTTTTGTATTCTTTTTATTGCATTTTAAACATTTCTATAATCATATTTTTAATTTGCAAGAGTTCTTTTGCACTTCCTTTTCTCTCTCTCGGGATAATAATTAGAATTTTTGAGGTTTTCTTCTCCCTGCATAATCTGTCTTTTCCTTAACTTTGTCTTAAAGTTTATTTTGATCTCCCTATTTCACATTAGAGGCTTTCTTCTTTGGGCGTCTTCTGAACTTTTGGGTGTCAGCTCACATTTGAGAGTGAATGAAGCCCTAAGAAACTGATTGGAAACTCAAGTGAAGGGGGCCTGCTGACCGCGGGCTACCATGTGGGGCAGTGCTACAGGCATCTGATGGATAGAGGCCAGGGATGCTGCTAAATGTCCTGCAATGTGCAAGGCAGCCCCCACAGCAAAGAGTTAGCCTGCCCCAGATGTCAGTAGTTTCGGCTGAGAATCCTGGTGTAGAGTGTCTCCTTGGGTCAGTTAGTTAGGAAATCCCTGATTTTTTTTTTTTTTTAATCTTTCTTTTGGGCTGCTCAGATTCTGCAGACAAGAGTCTACCAGTCTCCTGCCTGGTGTGTACAGCCCTGTCTTCCAACATCCTGAAAGTCAGGAGTAGTGGGCTGGTGGTTTCAACTGTCAGTGGGCAGAGGTCACGTAGGCACTCCATTGACAATATCATCTCCCCACCATCAGCTCTGGCCATTACTCCCCCAATCCAGAGACTCTCTCTAGAGGCTAAACATCCGGTTTTCTGCCAGGGTGAAGGAAAGGCAGTGACTTGGCTGTGTGGAACAGGAAAGGAAACATAGAACTTTAATTTTTTTCTTAAATAGACTTTTAAACAATCATCCTGATTTTAGCTACATTCTTATCTTCTCTCCATTCCCAGTTCCTAAACCTTTACCGGGGAGCAGGGGTGGGTTTCTGTTGAATAAGACAGTTGCTGCTCAGCTTTTTCCATTGCTCTCCTTCTTAGTTATTATCACCTGTCCATCTGCTTTTCACTTTTCTATTCTCTTTGCCTTTACATATTATGTCTTCTTAAAAATCCCTTTACTATCTTATTAGTGAGATTTCTGAAGGGAATGAGATTTAATGCATGTAGTCCTCCAGAATGTGGAGGTCCCACAATTTTATTTTTCATGCTGAAGCATTCATCAGTGTTCTCTATTAAGGGAATTCTAAAAACAAAGCATCTATATTGAATATCAGGTCAAACATCTGCATTCTGTTGAGTCTTTCATGGCCAGTTTGGAGGTGCATTTTCCTAAATGGGTTGGTTTTTTTTTTTTTTTTTTTTAATAAACCTACTGACTACAAATATGAGGAGAAGCTAATTTGGAGCCTATTTAATCTGCAGGATGCAGGGTGATAGAAGCCAGGAAAAAAGAACATTTAAAAAAAAAAAAAACCTAAACCCAAGAGAAAACAAGAATCCAAACATAATCTGCTAAAAATAAAATAGCAGTGTGGACTAATTGACTAACTGAAGTTCTATATGAAAGGAATTCAGATTTCTCCAGCTGACCAGCTCCCAGAGCAGCTGGAAAAATGATGTTAGTGCAATGTCACTGCCTGTGATCTCTCTCTGTTTCTCCAGAAATCTAATTTTCACTGCTGTCCTTTGAAATTTGGTGACTTTGGAGGGGACCTGGATTGTGCTCTCTGAATTTCCATCTCCTGCACAGATGCTGCTCTCAACGCCAACTGGAGCATCATTTGCATCAAGAAAAAAAATCTGCTTTGAAAGCAGAGAGGGGTTGGAGCCACACTTCCTAGGTACAATGGGTGCCAGCTATGATTCTTCCACACTCCAGCTTCAAGTCTTGCATGAAGACAGACATTCCATTCCATCACTGCAAAGACGAATTTCTACTTTCAAGTAGAAAGCAAGATTAAAGGCGCCTTTACATTGAAGTTGTGCAAATAAATGCAGCCCAGAGCAGCTGAGACCTGAGTCCAGAATGATGTGACTCCTTCATTTTAATATCTAAGGGGACTACTCGTATGGTGCCATGGCAACAGTATCACCTGCAGTGGTTCTCCTGGAGAAAATCTTGCAGAAACCTGATCAGAATACATGAAGATTTGGCATTGATTTGATAAGCCAGGGATCAAAGTATTTCATGTCTCACTGCATTTTGTTGTGTATTTTTTTTAACTTTTGAGAGATTACACAAATAATAGGCAGCATAGAAAAATTAGAATATGCAAGTAACTAAAGAAAACTACTAGTAGCTTTTCCATTCAGATCTAAGCACAGCTTTGCAGTTATTTTTCTATGCCTATATACCCAACTGTATTAAGGAGGGGGAGTAAAATATATTTTAAGACAGAGAATGAAAGGGTTTCCCATGCACAGATCTGCACTGAAAGAATTACAAAGAACTATCACTCAAGGCAGAAGTTAAACCCAGAGTGGGGAGTGAGAAAAAATTATGAAAAAACTTACTCTTGTTGATAAAAGTAAGTATCTACTGTAAATACTTAATGTGGGCAGAATGGGGATTAAAAACAAGGCAACCGTAACAGGAGAGGCATAGAAATTAACTTTGTTTTTTATTTCTTTTTTTTTTTTCGGCAGGGGGAGGTAATAAGGTTTATTTATTTTTAGAGGAGGCACTGGGGATTGAACCCAGGACCTCGTGCGTGCGCTCTACCACTTGTGCTACACCCTCCCCACCAGAAATTAACTTCAGATTGTGTTTAGTTAAATGCGTATTAAAAGTTTTAGAGCAAATGAACAAAGAATAGAAATGGAATGTAAAACTTCCAGACTAGTAGAGGAAAAAACCTAGCAGAGACAAACATCAACTCAGTAGAAGGCAGCATCTTAGTCTGCTCAAACTGCCGTAACAAAATACTATAGACTGGGTGGCTTAAACAACAGAGATTTATTTTCTCACAGTTCTCGGAAGTCCAAGATCAAGATGCCAGCTGATTCCTAGTGAGGGCTCGTTCCAGAACAGCACATGGCCACCTTCTTGCTGTGTCCTCGGGGGAGGAAGAGATAACGAAAGCTCTCTGGTGTCTCGTCTTATAAGGGCACTAATTCCACCATGAGGGCCCCACCTGCATGGTCTCCTCTGACTCTAATTACTCACAAAGGCCCAAACGCCATCACATTGAAGTTTAGGGCTTCAGCGTATGAATTTGGGGAGGATACAAACATTCAGTCCACAACTGTCAGTGAAGTGAGAAAAGGAAACACAACAAGCAAAAGAAAAAATCATAGTAAATGGAAAACACAAAATTCAATGATAGAAGTATTGAAATGTGATTTATTCATTTGGTGGCATAATACCTAGAAGTGAACAATGAATGAAGTTGATCTCCATATATCAGTAAGGATAGGTCCCAAAAACTAACTGTACTATGACTCCATTTGCATAATCGTTAAACACAGGAAACAATAGCCTATGTTTTCTACCTCGGTATTTAGTAGATCTATGGGTGGTTGATAAATGTATAAAAAACACAAGACTCATGGATTAGAAGAACAGGCACCAATTTCAGGAGACTGGAGGAGAAACAGAGGAGGGCGTTGAGGATGAGCACAAAAAAACTTTCATTGTGTTTGAAATAAACATAGATCCTGGCATTAGGTGGGGGCTGTGAGGGGCGTTAGATGAGACGCTGTCTTGGGGAACCCAGTTTCCACGCGTAGAGTTCAGTTCTTCATCTGTAAAACGAAACAGTTGGACTAAGTGTTCTCAGGTCCCACCCAGCTGTACCTTTCTCTATTCTGTAAGGGGAGAAGGCTAAAGGGGGAGCTTTGAACTAAACCAGATGATATGACTGTCTCTTCCAGAAACGGCACAGAGGTTTGGGTGCAAGTAGCCTTTGTGAGGTCTGCTTCAGTTTTTCTTCCAAACTTTTTCCTAGTGGTTTCCTGTAGCTTCTCAGGAAGGCTCCCAATTGACCTGAAACATTCACAACTCAAACCATCAGGAGGGATTACTTAAATTCTGCCTGAAACCTCCCCTGCACTTGATGGAGAAAGGATGGAGAAAAGGAATAAAAATAAGTTACTGAAGGGAATAAATAGGGATTGTGCGCCCTACAGAAGACAATTTGGAAAGTAGATGAGGACATGTTACGCAGGGTCTGTCTTACTATTATTGCTGTTTTATGTGCCTCTGAAATTTTTCCTAATAAAAAAGTTTTTTTTTTTTAAGATTGTCTGGAAGTTGACTGTTGTAAACCAGTGGCTTTGAAACTTTTTTCACCATGATCCACAAAAAAAAAACATTTCAGTTTGCAACCTGGTACATATACACAGAGACTAAAACAGAGTTCCACAAAACATGATTTACCCTCACTACGTACAGTATGCTGTGGTATTTTCTATTCTCTGCCCTGCTTGGTTTTGTTTGTTTGCTTGTTTGTTTGTTTGTTTTTAATGCTAGCTTGAACCCACTCAACCTATTCAAGACTCATTTAATGGATCATGACCCATGATCTGTGTTTGAAAAACACAGTTCTAAATGGTGTCAGATCATTCTCGTGGGCAATGAAATATTTGCCTGCTGTCCTGGATCAAGAGAAGAGGAGTGACTATTTTGGGAGGTATGGAAGAGAACGACCAGTCATGGAAATTTGGCAAAGGGGTGTCATTGGGCTTAGCAAAATGAGAGAGTTTCGAAGCTACCACGTCTTTGCACCTGGGCTCATTGCCCGCCTTCTCTTACACAGGTTTATTTGCCTCTAGAAATTGCAGTGCCAGCCAGAGGTCATGGCCTGGGCTGCTCTGAGCAGCTTTTCTTCCCACCTGTCTCCTGGTTTTGCCTCCTTTGAGGTTCAAGCCAGTCCTCAGCATTCCTCTGGCTTGCCCAGGTTATGAATTTATATCCTGTCCCCTCTCCCCGCTGTTCCATCCCCGAATGCTAACTGTCCCCACCGCCCCCAAACTCCATGTCATTGGCAAAAGCAACATCTTCCAAAGAGGAGGGATGAGGACATGGCTGAGATTTGCTCAGCACTTAAATCCCATTAAAGCAAAGGTCAGGCCCGGCAAGCAGGGGGCAGGCAGGGCACCTGATGTCTGGAAAAGAGGAGGTCAAGGGTACTTTCAACTATAGTATTTAAGAAAGCGGTACCAGCTGTTCAGTCCTTCAGCAAGTAGCCATCGAGTACCCACAGGGAAGGAAGGCGAGAATTTCAGGACGAAGTCATTAATTCAAAGGATGTCAGGAAAACACAAAATAGACAGCACCTTGATCTACTCTAAAATAAACTTAGGGATGCAATTTTACAGTGCTGTATGAAGGGGCCCACAAATCCACGAATACCACCCATGTGAAATTGTCACGACTGGAAGCGAACGTTTGTATTGGATGAAGTCCCTCCTCAGAAGCCCACCTCCTCCCGCACACCAGCGTCGCTAATTGTGTTGAGTGAAAGGGCATTTCCGCTTCTCCTACCGCAAAAGCTGTATTTCTTTCAATATTAAGGTTAATGAGGGCTGGGGCCCTGTAATCTACATGAGTAGGTTAATTCTCATGTGTCCTAGATAGTGAGAGAAAGAGATTTAGAACTTGGGCTGAAGGGGGATGCGCACACTGCCAAACCGGAAATGTATGCATGCAAGGGAAGCAAGGAAAAGCAGCCCGTGGAGGGGTCTCTGTACCTCAGCTCTTCCATCTAGAAGCCAGAGATGCTGAACGTGCCCCCTTCCTCCCCGATGCCTGAATGAGAGAGGCCAGTTCACAGGTATGTGATTTGAGGTTTGATTCCATTATAGCAAGAGAAATATTTTGTCAAAAGTTAGCAGAGCGACTGTGCTAGTGCTGGTAGAGCACACATTTCGCGCGTATTTTCAGAAGAAGAGATATGGTTTGAGTGCATCTCATATCTTGTTATTAAGGGCATGGATTTGCAAGATGCCCTTAAAAACGTCTTCAGCAAGGAAGTTGGAAGCTCAAAGCTGAAAGTTACAAAACAAATGAATGAGACTATCCCTACCTGTTCATTCAAAATGATAACACATTTTGCCCAAAGGCAAATGAATGTGACTCCTGTCATAGCATTCAAGGCTACCATTGCCATTGTTGTAAAGAAAAAGGTGAGGACAGGGAGGGTGAGAAAGCAAAAGAGATGAATAAGAGACTCCTGTTTATTAACCTTCACAATAAAATCCTTGCTGTTAACGTCAAATATTTAGATGCTTCAATTTTTAAAGTTAAATCTGCTAAGTAGAATGATTTGGGATTTATTCATTCTGACACTGCCTGGCCCTGTGCTAGACACTGTGTTAGAATATCATGGTTAAAAAATGTCTAGTAGTAGAAACAGAAAAGAAATAGATAAGCAAACAATTTATATCATAATTGTTATGAAATTTGAGAACAGACAAAACAATGCATTGTCTGGAGTTGAGGTGGAGACAGTTGAATCTGGAAGAGCAGGGGGGAATTTGGGGGGTGATGGAATGTGTGTCATGGGCTTTGATTGGGGTTGTGATCACTAGGCATGTACAGTTGTCAAAACTCATTGAATTGCATGCTTAAAATGGCACATTTTATTGTATTCAAATTACACATCAATCAAGTTCAGTTGAAACAAAAACTAATACAATATGGGCTGTGAAGAAAACAGACCAAGAGTGGAGATGAGGCAGGAGTCCAGCAGACATGAGCGTCTCAAGAAGGCTTCTCTGCAGATCAGGTCCTCAGCTGCCTGAGAAAAGAAGCTGGTGCAGAAGGAATCACACGGGCAAAGGTCCAGATCGTTCTCTTTATGTTTCTTGCAACAGAAGGCTTTACTAAGACAGAAAATTCTAATTTTACTCTTCCTTGGAGAGAAGGCATATATGACCAGATCATCCCACCAACTCCTTCTAGATGGGGGCGCAGAGGATTAAGAGCGAAAGGGTCTGAACCTTCTTTTTAAGGTGATGAATATGTTCTGTAATTGACTGTGGTGATGGAAGCACCTATCTGTGAACCTACTAGAAACAGTTGAATTTTATACTCTAAATGCATGAATTATATCTTGAAGCTTTAAAAAAATGAGGTACGATAATTCCATGATGAGGCAGATTCAAGTGCAAACTTTAAACATAGACTAAAGCAAAGTAAACCGGATGAAACCCTTTATCTTTACCTTCTTATTCTACATGTTAAACCAATGAGCTGTATCTAGAGTAACTTCAGATGAATTTTCTATTTCAGTCAAATATCAAAGAAAGACAAACCTCTATGTCCCCCCACCGCCCCCACTCCAAAAATGAAATAAAATTACCCGGTTCTAAACTTCTGTTTCTGACACTGACACCCTGAGCAATTGTCCCAAATGAAATAGCAAAAGTCCTGAGTTACATTTATTATTTGAAATGTATGGTCAGCTGACATGAAATCAGCCCAGAGCCCTAAAAAAGTGAAATCCTGGGGAGGTGAGTGTCCAAAGCCAGTGCTGATAGTCAGGGCAGTCAGAGCAGGCTAAGTCACGCAGTGGTAACACACGCAGTCTCAGTGGCTATCTTAACAGTTTATTTCTCACTGAATAACTTAACTTATTAACAGTTTAAGAATAACTTAATAAATAATTTAACCATTTATTTCACACTGCTTTCTTTCTGCAGGGGGCGCTGCTCATTCTAATCCTGTGGGGACCCAGGCTGGTGGAGGCTTCAATTCAATATGTGACCATTGTAGTAGATTTTTGATTCCTTACACCATACTTCATTCTCTTAGAGTTTGGATACACATTTCATATTTTCTGTCCTCCCTATTAAGATTTATATTTGGAGTAAACAGTCGTCAAGTTCTTCCTGCTGAATCCCTTATCCCTACCAACCTACGGTTTTCTTTTTAAAAACTGGAATCCTGATGCTGTATTCCAGTGACGGAGCCTCCTTTTATGTATTAAAATCAAACCAGTTATTATAACACAATGGAATTGACACTCCAGGGTAACGGGTATAAAAGAGACCATGGCGACCCTTTGCTATAGGATCTAAACAGTTTTAAAATAAATTCCTTTAACTTGAGAGGAGGCTCAAAGTGGTACAAAAAGTGCTTCCTACACTGAGAATTCAGGAAGCCAATTTAGATTTTCTTAATAGTCCCCATAATGTAAGGCCATAGTGATTATTAATCAAACTCTTCAAACCCTGTATCATGAAGCCAGATTTTTCCTCACTTTTGCAGCGATTTTGGTCAGTCTCTCCTTTGGCAGATGAAGTCTTAGCCTTTGGAGTATGTGCTTCTTAAATTCTCTAGTTGCCCTTGGACTACTGGGTTATTCAGTAAAAATCTCTGCTCACTAGACCACTCTGGCCCCAGATGCCAGAATTCACCTTCTGTAAATATCATTCAATGAACCACTTCTCTTCTCAGGGAGCGTCATCAGCAAAAAAAAAAACACATTCTCTCATATCAAATCCAACTTCCCACGTTTGTCCTTCAGTTCTTCCACAACACACACATGTGTATAATGTATATGTTATATATGCTATATATAAAGATATGTAAATATAACAATATTAGTAACAATGATTATAGAACATTAGTTAAAGTCTGACTTTGTGTCAAGGTCTGAGTACAGTATAGACTTTGTTCCATTCAATCCTCAAAGCAACGTCAAAGGGCAGTTCTAAGTTCCCATTTCCTATGATGTCCTGCCCAACTTTATGTCCTCAGGTTCTAGGAATTCCTCTATTTATTTTTAATAAACTCCCATCCTAACTCGAGCTATTTGAAGGGAGGTTCTGCTCCTTGAGGCTAGAAGAGCACTGACCAGAAACCTGGGCCCAAGAACACAGAACCCAAGGCCCTAAAGAAGACAAGAGAAACTTGGTGAGGCTGGCGCATGGCTCACAGCCAGGGAGCTGAGCGGGAGCAGGGAGCGGGAGGGGAAAGGGCTTCTCGCCAGGCGCCCACTCCCGCGTGGGTCGAGTTATCGGGAGAGGAGTTAGCTGGGAGACAGGGCTGGTAGAACCAAATTCTCTCATGTCAGCTCCTCTTGAAACCATTGTGCATCTGTTTGTCCATGTGTGGACAGGAAGGGTGGAAACCCAGGCTCTGGAACGGGGTTGGAAGGGAGCGAGAAGGATGGTGGGAGCTAAAGAGGGCAGAAGAACAGAAAGGAAATCGTCTTCACATGGCCAAGAGCCCAGCTCTCTGTTGATTGCTTTCACCTGCATTCTTCGTGGGAGCACATATTCACCTTCACACACACACACACACACACACACACACATGCACACACAGCCTCTGCTCCTCCTGCCCCCACCACTTCACCCTTTCTTCGCTTCCTCATACAAATCCACTTTAACTGTCGTCTCCCTCCTGAGCTTCCTCTTCCTTCATTTTTCTTAGTCTGATTCTTTGGCTCAAGAAAAACTCAGGATCCACAGAGAAACCACTGCAGTATGAAGTTACAGCTCACCTTCCTCTCTACCCACTTTCCCCAACCCAGCCTCCAAAGTCCATGCTAGAAAGAAAGAAAGGGGGAGGGAGGGGACATTTGTTGACATTTGTTTGGAGCACAAGTGCCCTTGTGCTGGGCCCTGTGCTTCGTGTCTTAAGTGCATGGCATCATCACGTTCTCATGACCACTCTGCCACCATGATTTACTTATTTATTTTTATTTTTTAGTGAAGTGTAGTTTATTTACAATGTTAGTTTCAGGTGTATAGCAAAGCAATTCAGTTATACATGTACATAATATATGTACATATATTTTCAGATTCTTTTCCATTATAGGTTATTATAAGACATTGAGTATAGTTCCCTGTGCTATACAGTAGTAGGTGCTTGTTGTTTATCTATTTTATATATAGTAGTGTGTATATGTTAATCCAAAACTCCTAATGTATCCCTCCCCCAACCCCTTTCCCCTTTGGTAACCATAGTTTGTGTTCTATGTCTGTGAATCTACTTTTAGTTTGTAAATAAAATTTGTATCATTTTTTTAGATTCCACATATTAGTGATACCATATGATATTTGTCTTATTCTGCCTGCCTTACTTCACTTAATATGATCATCTCTATGTCCATCCATGTTGCTGCAAGTGGCATTATTTCATTCTTTTTTATGGCTGAGTAATATTCCATTGTATATGTATACCACATCTTCTTTATCCAGTCATCTGTTGATAGATATTAAGGCTATTTCCATGTCTTGGCTATTGTAAATTGTGCTGCTATGAATATTAGGGTGCATGTGTCTTTTCGAAGCTTTCTCCAGGCATATGCCCAGGAGTGGGATTGCTAGATCATATTGTAAGTCTATTTTTAATTTTTAAGGAACCTCCATACTGTCCTCCATAGTGGCTGCAACAATTTACATTCCTATCAACAGTATAGGAAGGTTCCTTTTTCTCCACACCCTCTTCAGCATTTATCATTTGTAGACTTTTTTAATGATGGCCATTCTGACTGGTGTGAGATGATGCCTTATTGTAGTTTTGATTCGCATTTCTCTAATAATTAGCAATATTGAGCATCTTTTTATGTACCTGTTGGCCATCTGGATGTCTTCCTCAGAGAAATGACTATTTAGGTCTTATACCCATTTTTTTGATTGAGTTGCTTGTTTTTTTGATGTTAAGCTATATGTGCTGTTTGTATGTTTTGTAAATTAGCCCCTTGTCAGTCGTGTGTGACCACGATTTTACTCAGCCCCTCTGTTCAGAGGGTCAAAGAAGCTAAGTAGTTTACTTAAAGTCCACTCAACTAATCAATGACAGAACTAGGATTTGCACTCAAATCTTTCTGACTGAAAACCCATGCAACATCAATCCTTCAGGTTAGTATCTAAGAAAAATTATTGTTAAATTACGAGTGTGTTCTCTATGGGAAAATATGTTCTAACGCTTCCTCAGGAACATAGATTAGGTAACTAATACCTTCATTAGCATTACCCGCTCTGGAGGACTACAAGTGAACGACAGGCAAGTGCAATCTAGATATGATTAGTGGGGAGACTGTGCTGGGTAGCCAGCGCTGGGTGGAAGGCACTGGAAAAGAAGTCAAATAGTAGATCCTAGAGTTAAAGGTACCTTGGGAAAATTTCACTGTCTGCCTACGGCAAGTTTGCTTTTAAATTTGCTTCACGTTGCCTGCTCCATCACATCCTACCCTACCTGATGCCTCCCCTCACCATCCAGTTGTGGTATTCAAAGTTCTTCGAGTCATCTTTCTGTGTTCAACACAGACCCTATTGACTGAATTCCTTGCTTACATTTGACTCCAGAGTCCACTTCTCATCTGCTATTGACACCACATCTTGGTTCAGCTTTACTGCAGTCTGCCCTTGGGTCTGTTTTCTTTCTGTCTCCCCTCCCCAGTCCTGATTCCCATGGACGCTACAGTAAAACAGTGCAGAGCAATAAGCAGGTGCTGCTGCTGAGGGGCCCTCAGACCACCCCCGTTTTCGCCTGACTCAGCTCCCCTTCCTGGGCTGGAGAGAGGGCCCAGAACCATGAGGACTCAGAGAGCTACTCTTGGATGGAAGTTCTTTTGCCTCCTAGTCAGCTTGCCTCATCTACTGCACACAGAGCTGATGAGTGAACTGCAAGGAACATCTTCCAGCATCAGGCTCACCAGTGACCAGAGGTACACTTTTGCATTCTCCCCAGGAGCTTATCCCCCCATCTTCCTTGTGTGAGCTTGGTTGCCATGGCAACAGACAAGCTCTGCCAGGAAGGAGAGATTCCTTTTATAATGAGCCCGGAAGACCTCAAGGTGAATACAGACAACTTTGCTGTTTTAGGTCTAAAAGACTCAACATTTCTTCCCTACTTACTAGTTCCTAGGAAATATTTATAGTATTTATATCACATTAATCATAAAGTGAATCTGACTTATTACTTCCTTTTCAACACCTGCTCATTTAGTCATATAGAGATCATTGGGTTTCAGGGTCCCTGGGCCACAGAGGAGTCTGGAAGAAATCTGATTGATCACACACACCACCATCCAAAGCTTCTCAGTCTTGCCCCCAGTTTCGTTTGAGTGAAATCATTGCTTTTCTCAAGTATTTCTCAGGGCCTGTTAAATCAAGCACGCCTCCTGACTGGAAAGTCAGAGCCTCCAACTGTCAGTCCCTCCTCTGCAAACTGTCATCGTTTTTCTTCCTGCTCTAGCTCGTTGGGAGTGGTGTTTACACTGTTTTGTTCCCTTTTTTAGAGACTTACCCCTCCCCCACTCAATAATGTTGCTGGGTTTCTATGGTGGGAAAGGTAGAACTCAGTCCTCAAACCTGGCCAGACTGAGATGCCCTGGGATTTTTGTCAGAACTATATGGGAAGACACTCTTTTGTCCTAGAGGCTGATACACTCAGACCATGAATCTTGGGCCACCATATTCAATACGTGGAAAAGTCTTGTATTATTCTGCTTGGGCTGCCATAACATAATAGCACAGACTGGGTGGCTCAAACAATAGAAATGTGTTTTCTCACAGTTTTGGAGGCTGCAAGTCAAGGTCAAGGTGCCGGCAGGTTGGCTCCGGTGAGGCCTGTCCACCTGGCTTGCAGATGGACGCCTTCTTGCTGCGTCCTCACCTCCCTCTGTATGCACACACTCACGGCATCTCTTCTTATAAGAACGCCAGTCCCGCTGGATTAGGGCCCCACCTTTACGACCTCATTTAACTTTAATTACCTCCTTAAAGGCCCTATCCCCAAACACAGTCACATGGGGGGATTATGGTTTCAATATATGAAATGGTGGGGGGAGGAAGGGGGTACATAATTCAATCCACAGCAGATTCCATGGAAGAGATGGAGAGAAAGGAGGAGACCCAGTGACGCTGTTTTAGGCCCTGGGTACAGTAAACCAATCCCACCCGTCTAAACACTCCGTTTTCTTCAGTTGCTTTCCTTTTCTCTCTGACACTACTCTCTTAGTTATTCAAACACATCTACCTAACAACCATTGCTGAAAAGCGGTCATTGTTAAGGAAGATGAAGAAATAGTGTTTTGGGATGTTAGAAATCAAGAAAAATACTCTTTTCATTTTAAATTGAGAAGAAATATCATGATCTAAGTAGGGTTTTTTATTTTTACATTGCATATTAACCAAAGATATATTCACAGTAGACATCTCAATTACTTTACACATGAGAAGGCGGCCTTAAGAAAATCTCTGTTGCATTACTACCTTTCCTAAGCACAATTATTGGAAGAGTCAGTTGTTCTAGTATCTTACCCCTTATCATCCAGCAGAGATAGGGCCCTGTCAAGAGAGAGAGCAGAGATAAGAAATATCAGAATTCAGTGAGAATTTGTGTTTACCACTTCTGATTCAAATATCAGAAACTGATTCCAAAACTTCTGCTTTTAAGTAGAAATAACAATACCCAATCCATTTACATTCATCCATAGAAAGAACCACGGGTGGTACCCCAGCCAGCTGTCTAAACTTATAATATTATCACTGCACTCAGAGACGAAAATGTATAATATTTGATGTACTCAATTTGAGAGGTGGAAAAAAAAGAGATACAGAGACTGGCTAAGTCATATCTCCCTATATATGCTCCAAATCTGTCTCTGGCTGATACCTAGCTTTTAATCCAATCTATCTGTGCTACAGGTTACAGTTAGGGGAAAAAAGAAAAAACCTATAATAAAGTTGACACATTATTTAAAGTAAATGCCACCAAATTTGATTATTTTTTAACCTCTACTGCAGAGAAGGACTTCCATTCTGCTGTGATAAATACGAAGCGCTAAGCTCTGAACTCCGTAAGCACAGAAAACGTGCTCTGATCCATCTTTGTGTCTCCCCACACCTGCTACCCTGCCTGGCTCAGAGTCAGGGATCAAGGGATGTTTTATGAATGAATGAAGATAAAGACACAAGTACAACTTTCAATGGTAACGACACTGGCAACTTTTTAAGGGTGTCTGATGAGCTTAAAGTATTCCCAGGTTTGAACCCAGGCTCTCAAAAAAGTGTGTGATAGAATGGGGGTACTCTTGAAAGACTTTGACTAAGTTAGAAAAGATTGTTTTAAAAGCACCATTAGATTAGCTGTCAAAAAATCTGGGTTCCTGTCTTGGATAGTCCACAAACAAGCTGTGTAACCCTGTGTCAGTTGCTTCATGTCTCTGTCTTGATTCCCTCATCGATAGATAAAAGTTTAATGAAGTCCCTTCAAATGCTCTAACAGTTCATGAACAATTAATTTGAAAGCAAAAAAATTTAAATTTCTGCAGATTGAAAGCTACCTTTCCAAACTGATTTCCTGAAACTCATCAGTTCCCACCAGCCGGTCCTGGGCTTTGTGTACTAGCTTCTGCCCGGCTTCCTTCTGCTGAGATTCCCTCCCTCCTCTTCTGTCCTGTCTAATTCTGAGCCATTCTTCAAGACCCAGAATCATGTCCGTCTCCTTGAAGCCTCCCAGACCATATACACTGGGGGTTTAGAAGTAGTGTATGTGAACCTCTCAAGGACAGAGCACAACACATCCTTTTGGATGCAGCACTAGCCCCAGGATACTTTACAAAAAGCCCAGCATGCAGCAAAGGGCATATTGTGGCTTTCTGGTCCCCTTGACCCCTCAGGACCTCATAGCCTGCACTCCACTCAATCCAAGATCCCAAGATTTCAAAGGACCGAAGAGACTGAAGACCTCTGTCCCACAAGTTAGTCACTGATTAGGCGGAGGTCTCTGGAGCCAGTTTTCCTCACATTTGTTCTGAACCTGCACAACGGTCTTAATTTGTTTAGGGAGTATTTGGAATGGGACACAGCTGGGCTCATCAGTCAGCTGGCCTCACTATTCCACTGGTAACATGCACAGTCCCCAGGAAGACAACCAATGAGACCCAGAATTGAGAATTTAAACTAGTTTATTTAAAACAAGCTCTCATTTTCTCATTATCAATATCTGTGTGGTTTCTGCAAAGTTATAAAAACAACTGGAATGTGTGCTAAAACAACAATTTCAGTGTTGCTCGCAGACACTAATCTTAGAGCCTTGTTTTCTCTGGTTCCATTTCTTGCTTATGGAGAGCTAAACCTAATCTGCTCTCCAGATATGAGATCTGTTCATGATTCTGTCCCAAAGAGTAAAATCAAAATTTAATGTTGGAACTCCCAGCTATAAGTCACACTAATTCATCTGATGAACTTTGTTGTCTGTGATATTACCATGCTCACGGTGTCAAGGCGGCCCATACATGAGCTCATGGATTGAGTGAGCAAATACTGGCCCCACCCCACTCCTACCCCAAACCCCCAAAAGAAATGAGAGGCTTTCTTTTGTAGGTTGCAAGTCCTGGTCTGGTTTATTTATAAAGCAATAAATATTAGAAGCACAAATAAATTGCACGTGTGTAAACAAACTGTACAATGATTGATGAGAGATGAGGGAAGGTGGTTCGGAAGACTCCAAGAAGCATAATACTGTCATCCTGAATGTAGGGCAGACTAAGAGAGAAGGCGTCTTAGAAGCATTTGCGGTGAACGATGGATGGGCCTGCCTCGTCATACTCTTGCTTGCTGATCCACATCTGCTGGAAGGTGGACAGGGAGGCCAGGATGGAGCCCCCAATCCAGACAGAGTACTTACGCTCTGGGGGAGCAATAATCTGCAGAGTGAAAACAAACACCTCCAGTGAACTCTGAAGTTCCAAGCAACACAGTAAGCAACAAGTTGGAAAGATTCATAGAAAAATAAATTCGTGATCAATTCACTGTAATGTGATACTTCGTACCACAAATGAATATGGTGGAGTCAAGTTTGATGCGCTTTTCTCCATTTCATCATTTTCACTGTCAAAGTCTCGACAAAATAGAATTGACCCACTTCTCTGTATAATGTGGTAATAAATGACTTGCATGGTGGAGGCTAGCCTGAAAGTTGGGGACTGTTAAAATGTGTTCAAAGATATGTTTCTTTTTTTTCTTCAAAGATTTATTTTTATCCACGGCTTGAAAGTATTTTCAAGTCTCCTATCTTGGGAAAAGTGCTAGAAAAATCAGACAAAATTCTAGAAAAAAGTGCTAGAAAAGCCAAAGGGTAAAGTCTACGGGAGACAGGAGGCTAAATGTGAGGGGAAAGGAGTTAGGAATTCTGTTTGGAATACTGAGACCTGCCTTGGCTCCCCCACCCACAGAAGTTCCTTACCTTAATCTTCATGGTGCTGGGAGCCAGGGCAGTGATTTCCTTTTGCATGCGATCAGCAATACCAGGGTACATGGTGGTACCTCCAGATAAGACATTGTTGGCATACAGGTCCTTGCGGATATCAATGTCACATTTCATGATGCTGTTGTAAGTCGTTTCATGGATGCCAGCAGATTCCATACCTAGGAACAAGTTAAAAACTGAATCACAGTGCATTCAGACCAGGGGACCAGGGTGGAGGGAAGGGAACAGGACTCCTCTGTGTTGGTAAACTGTCATCATTTGTCTCTGAAACATATGTTCCTCTACAATACATTGCAGGGTTTTGTGGAACAGATGTCTTCAAAGTGCTGACAGTAAATCCACAACACACTGCCAAGAAACGAACAACTGTGTTTAGCACCTGTTTGAAGAGAACACTTGCTGTACCCATCAGATGCATGGAGATGTATTAGAAAAGGACAAGGCACATATTTACCTCAGATAAATGCAATTCTTATTTATGGACTAAAATAAGATCCTGAGAAGCTTCCTTTTGGAAATCACGCCTTAGGAAAGATGTTTGGTAATGTACAAGTGTCCAGTTATTACTAGGAGTAGGACTGTCATTGCACTTAATAATGAGCAGTCTGAAAGTAAAGTCCAGCTACTTGGTGATGGAACTTATTGGATTATGTCACCAGTCTTGAGTCATCATCCCTTCCTTGCAGATATGGGTTATTCAGTTCCTACTCTGTCTCGTTCCTTATTCTGAGATGAAGACAGTATGTCATCCTCTATCATATTATTGCTACAGAGCAGTGATGGCCAATCCTCTAATGAATCATCAGGATCTGAGGCTGACTGTGTGAGAGTGTAAGCTATGACTTCTGTTCCCCTTAATCATTGTTGATTATAATAGATTTTACTCTGGAAGAGCCCAAGATTTCTAGGGAAAAGCTGTGCTTCTGCACCAGACCCTACCACTCACCAATGAAGGAGGGCTGGAAGAGCGTCTCGGGGCAGCGGAAGCGCTCATTGCCAATAGTGATGACTTGGCCATCAGGCAGTTCATAGCTCTTCTCCAGGGAGGAGGAAGAGGCAGCAGTAGCCATCTCATTCTCAAAATCCAGAGCGACATAGCACAGCTTCTCTTTAATGTCGCGAACAATTTCACGTTCAGCTGCAGAAATAAAGGGTGTCACAGTTAAGCTCTGAAGAGTGAAGTGGACCGCGGGGAAGTAGGTGGGTTCTCTAGTGGAGGAAGAAAACCAGACACGTGCTGTGGCAGATGAGATACACACACACTCACCGGTGGTGACAAAGGAGTAGCCACGCTCAGTGAGGATCTTCATGAGGTAGTCAGTGAGATCCCGACCAGCTAGATCCAGACGCATGATGGCATGGGGCAAAGCGTAGCCCTCATAGATGGGGACATTGTGGGTCACACCATCCCCAGAGTCCAGAACAATGCCTGTCAGAGGAAACAGATGAGAACAAGGTGAAGCCCTGAGGACCACTGCTTTAGCCATGCCAAAGCCTGCTTCCAATCTTGGCTAAGAGATACCAGCACTGGGCAAGGATCCAGATAAAATTAGATCCCTTTCACATGAGGAATAGAAATGAGCATAATGAATGCTAAATCTGAAGCCAGCAACAGCTCATCCTTTTAAATATTGCACTAGAAAAATTCCCCTGGACACTTTCAAGTGACCATCCCTCTTACCAGCCACTAGCACATTTTGCAAGCATCCAGGCATGTTTTTCTTTCCTCCTATCTAACTTACAGATGTTTCTTTCTTTTTTGACTCAGACCCTGTAGGGAATGTGGGTTCTCTTTGGAAATGTTTGCCCAGGGGCTGTGATGGTGTGAACACTTCCCCGCGACTGCTACATCCCAGGCTGATACGTTGTGCAGAGTCTGGATGTGTGACACTGCATACTTTAGGCAATGGAAGTCTCCAAGTCCATGTTCTTTCAGCTCTTAGAAATAAGTGTGCTCTGAAACCAACCTCAGGGTACTACTGTCACCTCTCTTAGAACAGACATCTTCCCAGGGAGTGTGAGGAAAGGGATCATTCCCTTTTTCACTGGGGAGACTGATTTACAGCCAAGGTCAGTGACTTGGGAATGTAATTAATCAGGGACTATCTCACAATCCAAAGATACCTGTGGTACGGCCGGAAGCGTACAGGGACAGCACTGCCTGGATGGCCACATACATGGCGGGGACGTTGAAGGTCTCAAACATGATCTGGGTCATCTTCTCACGGTTGGCCTTGGGGTTCAGCGGGGCCTCAGTGAGCAGAGTGGGGTGCTCCTCCGGGGCCACACGGAGTTCGTTGTAGAAGGTGTGGTGCCAGATCTTCTCCATGTCGTCCCAGTTGGTGATGATGCCGTGCTCGATGGGGTATTTGAGAGTCAGGATACCTCGCTTGCTCTGGGCCTCATCACCTACATAGGAATCCTTCTGACCCATGCCCACCATGACTCCCTGTGAGAAGAAAGAGATGAGAAAATCAAGCTTCCACCATGTCAGGAATACAATCGATGCCTTATTAATTTATTCTAACTGCCCAAGTCAAGGGACATCTTATGAATACCAGAAATAATAAACAACAGGATTTTACCCCAATCTAGAAACATCCTTTAAAATCGATCTTTTATCTTCTCCTCACCCCACCCCTAAGAGGTATAATTCTACTGTTTAGAATATAACTAGGTGGAGGATGAAGCTATTTCACTGAAGAAGCAGAGCCTCATCTCATTTTTTTCTCACCCCATTTTTAAAATACCATAATCCTTTCACTAAATTATTAAGCTCATCACCCATGTCAACTGGAATATAAATGACCACATTGTGGAATGACTGAATTAATGACACACTGTATTTCTCCTAAGAAAAGATTTTGACATTCATCAAGCGAACATAAAAAGATGGACTGATACACTCTGTCGGTGAAGTCCAGCCTGCCCAGGGCGGTCCTGGAGGAGCCATCCTTCACCAGCACTGAGGAGTACCGCCCTCCTCCCTGGCAGCCTGTCCGGCATTGTGGCAAAGCCATAGAGCCAGAGAGCGTGGCATTTCTTTTAATAAACAAGGTGGCATGTCACTATCACCATGACACTTACTGCCTCTGTCACGCCTGGCTTCTAAAAATGCAACAGCCAGGAAGCAGATGGATTACATCTTTTGGGAGCCCTGTAATCTGGCTGTGAACAAGAGGGAGCAATGTGGCCTGGCTCCCGGTTGGTTGGGCTAAGTTGTATTATTATGAGTTTTGAACAGGACAGAAAAGGGAGGCAGAAGAGAAGACACTGAGGACTAAAAAGGTGGGTCAGGAGTGAAAGAAGCTGCTGCTTCTTCACATGGGGGAATCGGACCCTTGGTGAGCTGAGACCCTGAAGTGGACTGGGGTGGAGGGGACGCACACGTCCTGGTATGTTGGAAGCTGGGAGTATTGCTTGACTTGGCTTGGATTTGAAGCTAATCCATCTTTTCCTATTTGGCCTAAAGAGTTCGTGACACAGGAAGGTGAGGTGAGAAATTTCCTAGATTGCTGGGCTGAAGAGGTGGCAGGAAGGGCTGTGGAGTGGGGCTGGGGGCTGCTTCAGGGGAGCGGCGCGCAGTTTACCTGGTGGCGCGGGCGGCCCACGATGGAAGGGAAGACGGCGCGGGGCGCGTCATCGCCCGCGAAGCCGGCCTTCACCAGCCCGGAGCCGTTGTCGCACACCAGGGCGGTGGTCTCCTCGTCGTCGCACATCTCGGTACAGCTTCGGCGGGGTCTGCGGGTGGAGGAGAGCGAGGCGGCCCACGTTCAGTGCCTGTGGAGCTGGCCTTGTCCGCGCCCCGGGAGGAGGGGACAGAGCAGAGGGGGGGGGGTCTGAGGGCAGGGGCGTCGGCGGTGGAGGTGGGGGCTGCCTTCCATCGCCCTTCGCCTCGGGGCAGAACGCGAAGGGTGGGCGGAAGCTGCGGAGAAGGCGCGTGGAACCTCCCAGGCTCTCAGGCCAGGAAGCTCATCCCCTGCCCCAGTGCAAGAAGGGACGGCCACCCCTGAGCAGGTCTCCCCCAGCCATTTGCACTTTCGCCTTTTCACAGACTGGGAACCCGCGTCGGCCCCACCCGCATCCCCATCCGTGCTCGTGCCCCAGGTGGAGGGAAAAGCTCAGGACGGCGGGAGCCGCAAACACCCCGTTAGGGCCCAGGGCTCGCCTTCCACGCGCTCCTCTCCCGTGAGGACCGAGACCCAGGACAGAAGAAGAGAACCAGATGACAAGTTTGGTCTTTGAAGAAAAAAAAAAAAAAAAGAAAGTGGCGGAGCGGCGGGAGCGCGGGGCACGGGCTCGGGCGGGCTGGGCTCCCGGCGAGCCGGGCGGCGAGGCGGGGAGGGCGGGCGGGCGCGGCGCGGGCGGCGCTGACTCACCGTCGGCGGGTGGGGCTCGGCTCGGGCGGGCGGCGGCAGGCGCTGGTGCCCGGCGCGGGGCGCGCGGCTTTATAGCGCGGTGATGGACGGGGTCAGTTGGAGCGGCCGGGGGCAGGGGTGGGGGGCCCGGTCGGCCACCTTGCCTTATTTGGTTGCCTTTGCACCACTGAGGAGCGCCGAGGCCATTCATGGAGCCGAGGGCAGGGGAGAGGATCAGCCAGGGGGCCCCCAGACCATGTAAGGAAGGGGAGGGGGCAACCAGGGGGATGGCCAAATAGGGAGCTAGGGAGGGGCAGGCGGTGAAGGGTAGGGGGCAGGGGAAGACTGAGCGACGCCAGCCCACCCCTCCGCCTTCCTGGGTCGGGGTGCTCCCTGGGTGTGCTGTGGGCTGGTTCTCCCGCAGCCCCGCCAGCCTCAGAGACAATAAGCCACACGCAAGTGGGAAGCCTTGGCGCCCTGCCCTCTGCTGAGGGGTCCCGACAGCTGGGCCAGGGCAGCAGGGGAGTGACAGCAGCTTCTCATCTTCCAGGACTGGGAACTGGAGGAGCAGAGCCCTGGCAGGCCTCCTGGGCCCAAAGGGCGCCACAGCAGCACGTTTGGGTGGCCAGAAAAGGGGCGCCTGGGACAGGGCACCCTCCTGGCCTAGTCCCCACAAACCTGCATGACTTAACTTAGAGAGCTGGGGCTGTGCTCCTCTAGGGCAGAGAGCCGAGACGAACCAAGGCCATCGTGGTCCCCAATCTATGCACGGGCCAGGGGCTGGTCCGGGAAGAGACTAGAAAGAGCTACTGTGAGAGCCGGCCAAGTCTTGCTGGAGGAGAGGGCAGGTTTACCCCGGCCCAGACATCAGGTGGCTCTCCTCCATGCTTCGAGGGCTTTGCTCAAACTCGGACTCTATCTTTAGGCCAGAAGAGGATCCCTTGCTGTCAAATGAATGAAGGAATAAATGCCAAACGCTGCTTGTCCACTTGCTGTTGGACAGGTGAACATCCATAAACTGCGGGCAAAGGCCTCTATTCCAGGGGGAGACAAGACTGAAAGAGATATGTTCTTGTCAAGAAGATAACAGCCACCTCAACAGTGATGAAGATACCACATGGGCACACAAAATCGTCATAACCAGGAATGAGTTAGAAATGCAGAATCTCAGGTCCCCACCCCAGAGCTATTGAATCAGAATCTGCGTTGCAGCAAGATGCTCAGGTGACTCAGATGTACAGTGAAGTGTGAGAAGCACTGGTATGAATGATATCAGCTTCTTTGTGGGAAACATTTTGAAGGATCTTGGGACTTTGGAGAAGGGGATGAAAAGATGGCATGAATCAAGGAGAGGAGAAAGGAACAGAGAGACATAAGAAGGACATAGATCACTGGCTTGCCCTGGGGTGCCCTGTAGTCTCAGTTCTTGACTGGCACTTTGATTTTTAATGCCTGTGTTTTCCCTCCCGTTCACACCAGTTAAAAATAGAAAACTGGGCACAGGCATCCATCTCTGGAGTGGTCTTGGATTGATATGCTAAGGAGGCCTGCTGATTAGATACTTGTCCAGACTGGGGAATGCTGGGCCCTCCCCCTTCAGCTCCCCGACCATGTTTGGGTTGGTCTGGAGAAGAAAGTGTGGGGACAGCTGGGTGATGGAGCCAGGTGAGGGTCACGCCAGCTGGGATTTCACTCTGCTGCATGGTAGGCCTTTTTCAATGAAAATGCCCTTTATAGGATGCAAAGAGCAGAGCTGCTTTGGCTCAGGCAGATGCAGAAGAACCAGGACAAAGGACAAATGGGACTGGTGTGACAGGCAGACAGCCCTCTGAATCCTGCCTCTGTCACTTACCACCAATTATTTGCTCTTGGCCAAGTCACTTCACTTTCCTAAGCCCCCATTTTGCCCTCTGAAAAAGGACACAGTAACTCTTTTCAGGCATCGCTTATTAGCTATTGTAATAGAGACAACCGATCTAAGCCACGTGGAAGATACAACGGCAACCATAACTGTTGCAGTGCAGTAACAATGGTAGTTTTGGAGTGGCCGTGGACCTCACTTTTGAAGATTTGGGGCAATTTCATTCATTTATTGATTCAGCAAATATTTCTCGGACAAGAATTGAGCTAGTCACTGGGAGATACAGTGATCAATAAAACAGAGCAGGACTCCTACTGCAGAGCAGTTATAGAAAAGTACAAGACAGTTGGGGTACATGCAAAGAGGGATTCAAAAGAGGGTTCAGAAAGCCTTCCTGCGGAAGTATTTTTAGAGTAGAGTAGGACAGAAGTTCACAAGCATTTGTGTGAAAGAGTTTCTCCCTGGGAGTGGGTGATGGCAGATTCCCACATTCACTGTTGTATAAGTAAAAAGAATTCCTGGAGAGTCTAGCATATCACCAAAAACCTTGGTTATTCCCTGATCGTTTGCAAATACTTCCAGGCCTCAGGAGGCCAATTCCAGCCCATCCACCTAGTCATCTGCCCTGGAGCGGGAGTGGGCGGCTGGGGTGGGGTGAGGGGAGGTAGGTCAAGGGAGTCCTGAGACTAGTTTCGTGAAATAATCTTCACCCTTCAAATGTATAAAAACATTTCACTTTTTTCCCCTTACAACGTATGTTTTCTTACACATTATATTTATGCTTAGAAGAACACTTTTTTTCCTTAAAGCTCTGTGATGGTTCAATATTTGTTCATTGTAATACTGCTCCCATTTTAAAACTCAAAACCCTAGTCATAAGTCAATGGGAAAATAAGGGTTAATGGCTGTTTTTCATTTGACACAATTTTTCAGGGATCCATTTAATTTGAAAATTAAGATTGAGTTCTGTCACATCTACTTAAGTATATGAAAATGAGTTTTCTGTGGTGCTTTCTAGATAATTCCCTTTTTTAAAAATTGGGGTAAAATATACATAACATAAAATTTACCATCTTAGCCCTTTAAAATGGTACAGTTCAGTAGGGTTAAGTACATTCACATTGTTGTGCAGCCCATCTCCCAGTTACATTTCTGTATGCAAATTGTGACTAAATGGATTTCCAAACCCTGGAATGGCTGTGCCCTGCAGTCTGAGTTTGTACCCGATGAGGTAGGGAACCATGGTGCCTGCTTTGCCCGAGGTCATGTGGCTGAGCACATGAAAAAGCGAGACTTCAAATCCAGGCACCTGACTACACCCCAATCCTAACCACCACCCCAAATGCCTTCCAGTCTACTTGGATGGCTGTTTCTAGATGCGACCAAGTTATCTGGGCTGCCTGATAGAAATTCACATTCCCAGGTTTCACCCTGGAAGAGTGAACCAGATTTTAAGCATCACAACCCCTCCTCCCCAGGTGATTCACAGAGGGAGAAACTTGGCGGCGCTGCCCGGCTGTTCTTCCCCAGGCCTGCTGAGCTTTGCTGAAGGCTGCCCAGGCTGCCTGCGCTGGCCCCAGTCCAGCTGGGCTGACCTTGAGCATCCCAGCGGGATGGCAAAGGCCAAAGCCAGGGCGTGTCCCCAGGGCTCTTGAGGGCCAGTAAGTCCCCTCTGGGCAGGGACAGGCCACGAGGGAGACGTGCCGGGCTAGCTGAAGGAACAGAAGGTGGGACAGTTCCCGCTGCCCTTGCCTCGAGGGAAGCCTGTTTCATCCACCATCTGCTGGGATCTGGAAGAGAGCGGCCGGCCTCCTCCCGGCGCTGGGGGATTAGCAGTCACTTATCTCAGCTGTTCTTCCATTCCGAGGTGTCGCCGTATTTACAGAGAACCCAGAAACAGACCGAGCCACACTTAATTCCTCCCCAGGAGCCCTCCCCAGCTCCTCTGCGGCCCCTCCTGCATTCCACGGGCTAGGAGGGAGGGGAGGCTCGGGCTTCGGGAGCCAGGCTTCCTAAACATTTCTATTTTCTTTTCCTACACATTTGTTCACTCCCACTGCCCTTCGGCAGGAGCCGGGTTTCAGTTTTCATTAAAAGAAGAAAGTGACGTGACTGTGAGGGATGCCGGCCCCCACACATCCTGGCACTCAGAATTCAATACCCAGCCATGCCTCATCTCCGCTACACGCTGGCCCATGTTTTACATGCTGGCCCATGTTTTATATGCAACCACTAAGAGATTAACCCAGGGGGAGGGTATTACAACTCCAAATGGATTCTGTTCTCTGCTGATTCTGGCAGTCACTGCCTTCTGACACGATAGAACCAACTGTGATGAACCATTTAATGAGATTTAGAAAAGGAGGGCAAGACAAGGAGGGCGAGGGAGGGAAGGGGAGCAGAGTCTAGAAGGGAGGTCCTTCTGGATCTTGGAGTCACCTGGGCCTAATGATGGACAAGCCAAATCTTCGCTCTCTTCTATCCTGGTGTAAGTCCGGGAAATCACTAGGGTTTTTTTTTTTTCTTTTATCTGAAGTACAGTCAGTTATGATATGTTCATTTCTGGGGTACAGCATAATGTCCCAGTCATGTACATATATACATATATTCATTTTCAAATTCGTTTTCATTATAGGTTACTGCAAGATATTGAATATAGTTCCCTGTGTTATACAGAAATTTGGGTTTTTTTTTTTTTAATCTATTTTGTATATAGGATTTCTAGTAGCCTTTTTAATTCCTTAAAAGGAGCCTGTCCTTCAAGAATGAAGTGCTGAAGCTCACAGGTTCCTGGATGGAAGGTATTCCTCTCAGCTCAGATTTGCCTCGCTCCCCACCCTGGCAGGAACTGTTTATGGAGTTTTGGCTTTTCAAGTGTTACCTGGAGCAAGCCTGTCTTTCCTGGAGAGCCCGAAGGTGGCATTGCCTGACCTGAGCCCGGCAGCGTTCTACGCTTGCTCAAGTGTTAGGGGGCTGGCGTGGGAGGTGAGAGCTGTGAGCGCAGAGATGCTCCTGCTGGCCACGTTCTGGCCGCTGCACGTGTGGGACCCACCTCCTCCCCGCCAAGAAGTAGGCACGCATCTGAATCACAACAGTAGGAGCGGCAACGCTACTTGCTAACATTTCTTAAGTACGTATTGGGGGCCATACGCTATCCTGAGGCTTAATATGTATACTCGGTCAGCTTCTAGATGCAGCTGGACTGACTGCAGGCTGCAGAATCCATTTTTTACAGAACTGCTCTTAGATATGATGCTACCTGCTTATATAGAGGGGCTGGGGAAGAAGTAGGTCACAGTCTCTACTGCAAGGATGTTGTCGTGTGTGTTCATTATAGGATACGGTCTTCTTCATCAGCCTCTGGCTTTAGCACCACCACCAACAGGACTTTTACCAAGTGACTGGTTTGTTTTGATCCTTTAGATCCTGAATCTAGTGACCAACCAGGTTTTTCTGGTGGTGGTCACTAGCCACCAAGAAAAAAATCTTAGAAAACTACACTTGTGGCCCAATTGTTAATATGGTTACAAAGCATTATGGTCCGTCTGACACACTTGCCTCTTACTTTCTTATTTTTTCATTTTTCTTTTTCTTCTGGTTTTAAATTTAGATTTTGAAAAAATTTTAAAATATTAAAAATTTTATTTGTCTATCTATCTTTGTAAGCTGCCACACATCTTTTGTGAGAGTAAAACAAAGGATGGATGGATAGATAAAGTGAACTTATGAGGACAATGGAGAGGATATTTGACACTGAAATTGGGGCGATCACTAGACAAGTAGCCAAGGGTCCAAGATGTCGTGCTTATGCCTGAAGGGTTCTCCCATCCCAGTGCAAGCGTGTATCGCTTACTGAAAACACCCTTTGCCTGTAAGGGATTGTATCATTTTAATTTTCCCCTTAACATCATGATAAGTATAGCTGGCAATCTAAAATAACCTTTCCCTCACTATAAAAATAATAAGTGCTTATTGTGGTAAACTAGGAAACACTGAACAGGAAAGGACAAAGAGAATGACATGTCTGGTTGAATTTTTTAAAGCCCTATATTTTAACCTCCCTAAAATAAAGTTAAATGTGACATAAAATTCCTGAGACCTTGGCTTCCACATCTACTCATAGCTGCTGGGCTGAGAAAAGACAGATAACCTCCTATTCTGGTCGTTTGTAAGAATGTCCACTTGCTTCTCAAAGACAGACATGCAGTACAAGGAATTTGCATTAAAAGCATTTTTTGGTTTTACTATTATAATCCAAATTATCTCTAGTCAACAGCTGGAACCAAAGAACGCCAAACTGGGAGCAGGCTCTGCCCTGGGGATTACAGCGTCCATGTCTCACTTATATATTTTAGAGGGTGGGTCTCAGTTGCCAACTCAGCTGTTGAACTCTTTCAGAACTGCAGTCTAAAAACAGGACTCTATCACGCATGTAAGACTAAACCACGTAAATATATTGCTGAAGGCTTTGTCTTCAGGTAGGGGAGTCTGAAGGCAGTTGTTACAGGGAACACACTTAAAAGATATTTTATGATCAGTATTTCCAAACTCCTCTTGGTTAGGACTACAAATAACCAACTCCTCTTACCTTTATAGCCTCTAATTTAATTTCATGAATTCAAGAAAACAAAAATAAAGGCTTTGCCTAAAGGCAATCACCTGTGTTAACCAGAGGCAGGAAACAGAAATTGTCCCTCCAGAATAAAACCAACAGAAAAGCCTCCTTGAGCTGATACTTGAGTGCAAATGCTGGTTCTCACAAATAAAAAGGTCTCTGTGCATATGGCATTTCAGAGACAAGCCAGGTTTTGAGAAAGAGAAGAGAAAAGAATCCACAGTTAAGCCATGACGCGGCTTTGAAAAAATGATCAGAACAATCTTGAGCATATGACCCAAGGGAAAGTTTTATATCACCAAACAATTACCTGCAGGGACTGGTAATCCTGCTTATGGGTGAACAGGAAAGGTGCCCTCCATTCAGTTAACCCTTTTGCAAACTCTATTTAATACTCTGTTTTCCAGGGAGAGGCTCCAATTGCTGTTTAATATTATAGCTCAAAATTTGTAACTATCACAAAAGATGCGTGCTGTGCTCATCTCTCCACCAGTGGGTATGGCCATCTTTTCTCTGTATCCTTGGTCCAGAGCCCATAGACTGACACAATTGGTCACTTCTGTGTCCCCTCAAGGAGCACATCGCTAAACCACTGGCCCAAGTTGGTGGGTGAGAATGAGGAGAGGGGGTGGGGAGATGGTGATGCAGGGAGAGACCAGTATCCCCTACACCCTTCCCAAGAGTATCTATCTGAACAGAAAACCGACCATGATAAATCAGAAACCCACGTAGATACCGGTACGGGGCTGAGGCTTTGCTCCCACACCAGTCAATGGAAAATTTTAGGTGATGGTGTTCATTTTGCCCAACTCAGGGATGTAGGCCCCAAATTGTAATGGAAATGGCAATGCTGATCCCAAGAAGCAGAAAGCCTTGTTTATTAGCACAGCTCCAGTGCTCCAGAAGTTCCCCTACCCCAGCCTAAAGAGCAAACCCCAATATGTTGTTCTGCTTTTGTGTAGTAAGACTTTTCTTTGATCAGGAAACTAGCCTTTATTCTGCCTCAGTCTGAGAGCTGAAATGCTACACCTGCCCCCTTTCTCACCTGGAACATGTTTGTGTGAATCTGAGAGACTGTGTCGTGGCTCTAAGTTTAGTTGCTTCTGTTCCCTCTGTTTCATAGGGATGTCACTATGGAGAGAGTAAACGCACCTTCCCAAAGTGTCTGATTCAGTCACAAGCACGTAGACAGTATTTTTAAACCCTTGACGTTGATGTTGGGCAACTGCTGAGAATAAATGGATGCTCTTTGTTTCCTCAGATATTTGCGGGTGCAGAAGGTCTAGATAACATTTTATAATGTCACCACCCTGAGACTGATGCACACCAATATGCCTTTTACCAAAAAAAAAAAAAAAAAAAAAAGTGTCACGCTAGGAAAACACAGTACCTGGTTGTCAGAGCTTGTGTCATTTCCAATAAAGTAACTTTCACCCTCCTAGTCTCTCTGCACATTAAATTCCCAGCATCAACCAAGAAGATATTCAGTCCTCAGTGTCTGATTTTGAACAAAAGGCTTCAAAGAACTCTGGGAGATTCAGGCTTGCCTTCACCTGTGTGGAAACTCAGATGTGTCCTTGTTCTCTCATTTTACAAATCACTTAGCAAAATATTTGAAATGAATTCACTCTCTGATTGGCAAAAGCATGATTTAGAAATCAGAAGCCAAACAGAATCAGAACAGTGATGCTTATTTTGCGAATGTAGATACGAATAAGAGGAAGAATCCAGTTTTGTGGCTAAATGGGGTTTCCTTGAAATCAAGATGTGGTTTATTCCCTCGGTGCCTTCGTCTTGCTTAAGCAGTGGAGATTTCTACATAATAACCTCCATCTCCTTGAAGAAAGACTGAGTGTTACTTAGGATCTTTTCCTCCCGTGGTGCTATTTTTAAAACTGTCCTCATAGTTGGTCAATTATCTAACTCTGCTCCAAGTTTTCCATGTAGAAAACTTTTAGCCAAATTGGTTAGGTTTTGGGTTTCTGGTTATGTGGAAAACAACCATTGTTTGGAGAATTAAACTCATCTAAGTACACCCACACAGAACTACAGAGAAGATAATTTAATTTTCTGTGATGTTCCGGAAGTTATTTACAGAGTAGTCTCATTTTGTACTTGAGTTCTTGTCACATACTATGGCATAATATATATGACAGATGTAGAATACTGAGCTAAACTAAAATGATGACATGCTGAAAAGTTGCTTATATGAATTAATTGCTGGTGTCAGCATACCTGTTATCTGTTTATTCCTCTTAAAAATCAAGCATAGATCAGACTTCTGGTTCTGGCCAGGATAGAGCATCCTGTTCCTCCCAGGTCCTCCCTCTTACAACTGGGGACTTAATACAACAAGCAAACAGAGGAAGACTCCAAGGAGGAAAGATGAAGGTGGACTGCTAGGGGCTTTGGGACAGTGATGAGTGATGAGTTCTTCAGGTCTCTTTATTGTCTTCCGTATACCCCAGACAGGAACCATAGTGGCCTCCATCCAGGACCTGCCAACAGACAGAGATAAAGTAAGCTCTGTCTCATTCTCCAACCAAGGAACAAACGAAAGAGTGGTCTCACAATGGAAAGCCTTTTTGGCCATACCTGCCCTATTCTAGCCAAATACTAATGGGAAAATTGCACCCCTCCCCCATTTCAGTGGGGCAGTGGGCAGCTGATCTTTCTTCCCACCCTACCCCTGCAGAGGCAGCCAGGGGTACTCCCATTCTCTTGCCTGGTGGTGTTGGAGGGACCGGTCAGGGAGCTGATCTTACGTTTCCTGCCTGTTAGAAGCAGGCAGTGCTCCCGTTCTCCCTCCAGGGTGGTGTCAGCCAGGTGGCATGAAGGATCCTTGCGATGGAACTGTGCTGTGTTTTGGTGGCCATATGAATCTACGCATGTGATAGAATTATAGCACTAAATACACACACACACACGAGTGCCTGTAAAAGTAGAAGTGGTGATACCTGAATGCTGCTGATGGACTGTATCAGTGTCAATTTTCCAGCTATAATATGGTTCTGTAGATACACAAGAAATTACCACTGGGGGGAATTGGATGAAGGGTACATGAGATCTCTGGGTTATTTTTTATAATTGTGAATCTACAATCCTCTCAAAATATAAAAGTATTGAAAATAAAGTATAAGGTGCACCCTCAAAATCGAGTTTTTGTTTTTGTTTTTTTTCAGTTTCCAATCAGTTTGATTCTGAATGAATTAGTTCCCATGAGTCCCCATGTTCAGGTTACCATAGTTATGAAATTTAATTACCAGTCGCACTAAATATATCACGTTCCCTATATTTATAGAAAGGGTGCTGGCTGGCCGAGTTTGGATCTGGCAGGTGGAGTTAGGCGCCGTTGAGGCCGAAGAGGTTCCAAGGTCCACAGGCACGTCGATGAATCAGGAGCTGATGACAGCAGGCAAACCACAGCATGATGGAGGAGCCCCAGAAGGAGAGTTCATACTTACTTAGGGTGGAATCTGGCACAATGAGCAGCCTCAGCAAAAGGGCCTGGAGACTGGAGAGGAGTCATGCTTCTGATTAATAGCGTGGTAACTATTTACAACATCCCAGCTGAGCTACTCCCGGAGAGAGTGAACACCTGGAACTGAAAGGCCTATTTTGCAAACAAAGAGAGCCGCCCCACAGTAAAAGAGCAGGACTTAGAGGATGGGAAGTCAGTTCCTGCTCTGGTCCGGATCCCCAGCTGAGCAGTGAAGGATGTTTAGCCTAAGACGCAGCGCCAGGAGAAGGCGTCTATGAGGCCTGGGGTGTTGGCAGCCGGGAGTAGGTGGTACAGGCTGGGCGAATGCTGGCCAGGGTCGACTAGGCATGGCAGCAGCCAGAGAGCACAGTCCACACTCTACCCTGAGCCTCTGTGAGATACCCTCCGGGACTCTGGGAAATGTCAAAGAGGTCGGCACCTAGAAAAGGCAGGACTGTGTGAGGGATGGGGAAGGGAACCATCAGTTTTGCAGGAAGGGCCATCAAGCAGACAAAAATCTAGGCCAGTTGTTCTCAATCTTGGCCACACGTAGAATCACCCGGGGAGCTGATGGCTGGGGATTCCCTCCATAGATTTTAATTTAATTGGTCTGGTTGCACCTGACATTTGGAGATCTCAAACTTTAACTTCCATCAGAATCACCTGGAGAGCTGGGTAAACCTCAGATTGCTGGACCCCGTCCCTAGAGTTTCTGATTCAGTAGGTCTGAGGTGGAGCATGAGAATTTGCATTTCTAAGACACTCCTGTATGATGCTGGTGCTGAAGGAACACACTCTTTGTGGCACTGACTTAGGCAAATGTCTCCTGAGATAACATCTATATCCACCAGGTAGTGTGGGTGCTGGAGACGCTGGATACTGAGAAGCAGTTTAGAGGAAGAGCAAATCTATAGGCTCAGAAAAACCTGAGCCTCACCACTGCCTCTGCACTTATTAACTACATGATCCTAAAGAATTTACTGAAATTTTCTAGACATAAATTTTCCCATCAGGCAGACCAGAAAAATTGTGGCATCTACTAGTAAGATTGTTGCAAATAATTAATGTTTAAAAAGTGTTTTCATCATTGATAGACATATTACATATATTGTAACAATTTAATCCCCAACCAGGGTTCAGAGAAGTTAAGCTACTTGTCCAAAGTCACACAGCTATTAGGACTCGGTTAGAATTTGAACACTAGGCAATCTGACTCCCAAACTCATGCAACGGAAAGAGACCATCAGGAGATCCAGACACTGAAGTTATCTGACATGTATGTTAGATATATATTTAAAAACTGATTAATATGTTCAAGAAAATAAATGGAAAAGTAGAGAAATTCATCAAAGAATAGGAATTTATGAAGAAAGAATCACATGAAATTCTAAAACTAAAAAATAGAATAAATAATAACTTGGATGAATTTAAAAGCAGATTGACACAGTTGAAAAGAGGATTAATGAGCTTTAAGGTAGGACAATAGAATATATTCAGACTAAAGCATAGAGAACAAAAGAAAGCAAGGCTAGTTTAACATGTAAAAATCATGTGTGTCATTCAGCACATTAACAGGATACAGGAGAATAATCATATGATTTATCCAATATATGCAGAAAACACATTTGAGAAAAGTTAATATCCATTCATAATAAAAGCTCTTAGTAAACAAAGAACAGGAAGAAAACCCGTAATCTAATAAAGAGTATCTACATCAAAGCTACAGCAAACATTATATTTTATCTCTTGTTCCCTGAGATTGTAAAGTAGACAAAGATGCCAGCTAGCATCACTTCTGTCCTATATTATACCAGGGCTTCTAAGCAGTGCAGTAAGGCAAGAAATATAATAAAAGTTATAAAAACTGGAAAGGAAGAAACAAAGCTGTCATAACTGTGAGTGTAAAAAATACAAAAGGATTTAGAGTCAAACTAATTCAGTAAATGAACGGAACAAAGTCAGTGAATTAAGGGGCAATATACAAAAACCAACTCTGTATGCCAGCAATAAACCAATGGAAAAATAACATTTAAAATATGCATCAGAAAACATCAATACCTAGAATCAAAGCCAATTAAATCTATTTAAGACCTCTATACACAAAGCTGAAACATCAGTGCAATACGTTAAAGACCTGCGTAAATATCATCCCTAATCTTTCCTGCCAGAGCATGCATCTCCTTTTCTTCTGATCTCTGCAAGCAACCCCTTTTAAAAAATCTGTCTAGCCCAGGGCCAAGCCAACTTGATTCCCAGCACAAGAATAACTCCTTCCTGTGGCCTCACCCCTAGCCAGCCCTGCTCTGCCGACTCCATCTTCTAATGGATACAGGTTTCTCGTTCTATACAGATTGCAGGTCATAAACCCACGCGCCTCAGTCAGGTGCCTTTACTATCTTCTTTGTGCTTACCCTTTTTCTCTTTTTGAAATGTAGGCTTCCGAAGTCCAGGAACCATTGTGTATTATTTCCCTCACAGCCTACTAATGAGTTATAGTTTTTAAAAAATATATTTTAATTCTTATTTTTTATTGAAGTGTAGTCAATTTACAATGTTAGTTTCATGTGTACAGCAAAGCAACTCAGTTATACACACTAAGGAGTTATAGTTTTGATTGAGTGAAGCTAAGAAAAATAAAATGGTTTTTAAGAACTTTATTTTAATCTGGTTTTTTTTTTTAAAGTTTTATTCCATATTTTGGCTCTTAAGGATATTTGGATGTGGAAAAAGCTATTTAAAAATTTAGTTGCCTTTGCTATTGCTTACTTTCAACTCACCTTTTTGGTAGTCTTGAAAAACAACCAAAGGATGATAAATTTTCTGAGCAATGAACTGAGAAGGAATTCTTATCCTACGATAAATCTTCTCCAGATTCTGTCGAGTTACACTAAAAAAAATTAAGGTATGTAAGTTGGGGGAAGGAAAGGAGGGGGTACGTAGCCTGGGTGTTCACATATAGCAGTGTGTCAATACCGTGGGGAAAAATTTAACCTTGGCCAAACAAAGAGGGGAAAATCATGAGTGTATTAGAGACCTATGCTGACTTGTCCCCCTGCCCTGCCTGCAGAATCAGAGCCAGATTCCTCTCCTGTGCTAATTTATGGATTTTCTCTAGTAGAAAGTAGGATGTGAATCTCACCTCCAAAGTGAATTTGAGATACTCAATTTAGGGACTACGTGGAAACAGAAATAAAAAGCAACCACTTCACAACCAAAGTTCTTTTCATTAAAGTGTCAGAACGTCTTTCAAAGCTGATGTCTCCTATTTCATATAAATGAAAAGAAAATCAGATGACACAAGGCCAGGAAAATAAACAACGTGTTTATAATTAGAAGCTCTTCCAGAGACCTGGTCACGTCTGTGTGTGATATGATAGAGTCTGAGCATTTCGTGAGAGACCAGGAGGCAAAAAAAAAAAAAAAAAAAACAAAAAAACCTCTCTTCAAGAAAGAGCCCTGCACATGTAATAAAAATGCCCACGGGGTCAGGCCACCCCACTACCCAGCGGGGCTGCCGTGGGGACCCTGGAGTGTCCAGGAAGTGGTCTGGGAAAGTTTACCCTGCTCCCTTCTCCCAGTTCCCAAAACTATATCCCTTTCTGTTTAACTAATTAGAGGCTCATTGGGGATTATCAAGGTATTTATTTTTTCCCCTTACCCCGGTAAAGGTAAGCCTATTGTATTACAGATACGCATTACTCTTGCTTTAATTAGGTTTTATGCAATTTGATCATCTAAAAGCAAAGATTTAGACTGGAACCAAAGTCAGTTGATCCTTTTTGCTGGCTTGAGCTGGCTGGTTGTGGTGGTGATGCTGCTGGTATTGTCACAATGTCTAGTTTTAGAACAACAAAGAGAGAAGAATGTTAACTGGCACAGGGGAGGCATACTCAGAAGACGACTGAGGAACTTGGCAGTGGAGAGAAGATTTGGGAAGGGGGAAAATGTGTATTCTTTTTATCAAGTGCCCTTCTGCAGGCAACTGTTGACTGTCTACGTCTCCATAGCTGGGACTCTGCAATGGATAGACCATAACTCCTAATATTTATTTGAAAAAAAGTGTAAGACACAATCCCCAAGGACTTTGTCCAGACAGTGTTGAATGGAGAAAGAGGCTACTACAGGCTGGAGTGATCAGGGAAGGCTTCCTGGAGGAGGTAGTATTTGGTCTTGGGGTCTGAGTAGAGTTGACCAGGAGGACAGGAGAGGGAGTGACATCCCAAACAAGAGAAAAAGCAACATCATAGAGGTGGGAAAGTTCAAGACATTTTCGAAGGAAACTAAGGAAAGTGGCCTGGCTGAAGCAGAGATGTTCAGGGATATAGTTTATTAAGTGCATTTGACAGTTTAATTAAAAGGAGAGAGAGAGAAATTCATTCCAATGACATGCTTCTTGAGCAGAAACTTGGTTTTTAACCAAAAATAATGATCATATCAGAAGCACAAGGGTAAACTGAAGTCACCAGAAAAGGTTACTTGGGTTTGGATGCAAATATAATAAAGAATTAAACTCATATACATGTGATTGATAAAAAGCTCCTGCCTTAGATGAACCCACCACATACCTTCTCCAGGCTTATACCCCAGTGGGTGAACACTTACCAGGACATTTCACCTCATACAGCAACAGCTGTCCAGTCATATTTCTCTAGTCAGTTCACGATTTTATTCTCTGTATTAGTTCACACCCTTTCCATTTCCTTCAAACCTTCAATGAGACAGCTCACTGAGGGCCTCACGTGGCCTTGTTAAGGACGTTGGTCTTTATCTTAAGAGAAATTAGAAGATATCAAAGGATTTAAACAGTGAAATGGCAGGTTTAGAGGAAGGAAGAGGGTGCTATGGCTTCAGAGAAGGAGGTTTGTAACAAGAAGGGCAGAAAAGGTGACAAGTGGAAAAAGGAGGGTGGTGGGGGAGTGTGCATGGAGGGGTACATGCCCCTCTGATGGGCTGGTGGCAGAAGAGCTCAGGAAGAAACCAGGGGAGGCGGAGGGATGAGACATTTGAATAAGCGGTTTGAGGGAGCTGGGGAACTGGCGGATGCTCTGACGGCACAGGAAGACTCTGGAAAGGAGGCAAGGAGAGAGGGTGCGTGCTGGGAGGACCAGCACCTGCAATTCAGTCCCAACCATCTCCTGCAGGCAGGTGGGCACTGGGCCTAATGGAGACTCCGTGGCTTGTGAGGTTGCCTGGCAGGCAGCCGCAGTTTCACATAAAGTGATTTGGGGCCCATTTAATTTCTAATCATGAGGAATTTAGAGGAGCTGAGCATCAAGCAGGACCTCCTGTCCTTGTGCTATTAATAGTGCCTGGGTTCTGGCTGGGAACCTTGTTATCCTGATCTTGCGCCGTTGTTTTATCCGCATAAGTCGCTGGAGAAGGTTGCTTTTTCATCTTCTCAGTCCTCCCTTCGTGCACCTGCACACTGTGTCCCAGCTAGTACTGTAGAAACGGGGGTTGCAATCTTCCCTTTGAATCCTGTTCTCATAGGTGCAGGGTGATGGTCTGCATCCCTCCTGGGCTGCAAGAGAAGGACCCGATTCCCTCCTCACCAGCAACGGACACCGTGATGGGGCGGACCAGGAGTCACATGACACACGGGCTTACGCAGAACAGGAGGAGTACAGGTTGAGCCTACAACAGGAAAAGATACTCTCACCCAAGGCAATTAGCCCAGCACAAGCTGTGAGGGCTCTTCATCTTCCTAAGGAAGGTTTCCAGGGCCAAGGCCCATTCTTACGTGGTCGCACAGGAGTTGAAAGGCTGCATGCTCATGACTGCGTTTCTCAACAACTGCCTCACAGAGTCCTGGGATTCTTAGAGTTGGAGGAATCCCAACTGTTCTGGTGCCCATGTAACTGCCCACTGCCTGCTATGCAGAACTTGGCTGTCACACACTGAGATGCTCCATGAGCTGTCCCAGTCCTATGCTGTGTCCCAGTGAATCCACCCAGTTACCAACCATTCCTGGGTCTGATTCAGCTACTAAGCCAAAATGCTGACACTTGAGAGATGGAGTGTGTGAACCACCAACAGCAAAGTAAGACCAAATATATGACAATAGGAGTCTGACCCACGAGGTCTGCAGCAACCAATCCAGGAGACCAAACCTCAACCCCTGTAGCGATCAGCCCAGAACCATCAGGACTTGGTCAACGACTGCCAGCTTCCCTACTTTTTATCCCTGCTTCCAGTGCAGGATCAGCCCGAGAAAGTCAAATATGCTCCCCCAACCAATCACATAAGATGCCCTGCCACTAGTTAGCCTGCTCCCTGCTTCCCCAGGCCAAACCCCTCCAATCAGAGCACACCTGAAGCCTTCTCCTCTTTGCACTATGAAGCTTTTCTACTCCCCTACCTGCCTTTAAGTCTCTGCCGAACACCAGTGAAGGCGGCTGGGTCCCTTGCCATAGAGAGCTTTCAATAAATAGCCTTTGTTCTCATTTGAGTATTCTTTATTTCCACACATTAGTGGACAATAAATTAAATAAACTTGGATTTATCTCCTGGATATCATGGAGTTGGTGAAATAAAACTCATAACTAGAATGTGTTGAAAGTAACCTGAAGGGAACAGAACTACATTTTGATATTTTTTTCCCTCAGTTTTATTGAGTTACAATTGACACAAAATATTGAATTCGTTTAAGGTATACAACATAATTTGATATATGTATATATTGGGAAATAATATATAATAAGTTTATGTCTCTCACCTCACATAGTTACAAATTTTTTCTTGTGATGAGAACTTTTAAGATCTCTTAGCAACTTTCACATATTCAGTACAGTATTGTTAACTATAGTTGTATATAACAATATAGTTAACTATTGTATATTTGAAAGTAATGGACATATTGTACATTATATCCCCCAAAGGTATTTATCATGGAAATTTGTATCTTTTGACCACCTTTACCCATTTCTCCAACCCCCTACCCTTGGCAAACACCAATCTGTTTTCTGCTTCCATGGGTTTGTTTTCTTTTTGTTTGCACATATAAGTGAGGCCATACAGTATTTGTCTTTCTTTGATTTATTTCACTTAGCATAGTGCCTTCAAAGTCCATCCATGTTGTTGCAAATGGCAAGATTTCCTTCTTTATGGTTGATACTATCCCATTGTGTGTATATACATAAATATATAAATATATATATATTTTTTTTCTTGATCCACTCATCCATCAATGGACATGGATTATTTCCATGTCTTGGCTATTATAAATAATGCTGCTATGAACATGAGAATGCAGATATTTCTTCAAGACAGTGGTTTTGCTTCCTTCAGTTATATACCCAGAAGTAGAATTGCTGGATCATATAGCAGTTCTATTTTTAATTTTTTGAGGAACCTCCATATTGTTTTCCATAGTGACTACACAAATTCCCATTTCCACCAAGAGTGCACGAGGGTTCCCTTTCCTCCATATCCTTGCCAACATTTGTTACCTCTTGTCTTTTTGATGGTAGCCATTCTAACACAGGTGTGGGATGATATCGCACTGTAGTTTTGATTTGCATTTCCCTGATGATTAGTGATGTTGAGCACCTCTTCATGTACCTGTTGGCCATTTTTATGTCTTCTCTGGAAAAATGTCTATTCCGTTCCTCTGCCCATTTTTTAATCAGATTTTTTGTTTTGCTATTTCACTGTATAGAAATGAAGTTTTAAAAAGTGTTTAAGTAATATGAAATCCACGGTCATGGTCACAGCAGAAAACACTTGGCTAGGGAGAAAAGAAAAGAGAAAGGCACATCCTGTTTCTGCAGAACATGCAACAGTGCATCAAGCCAGAATGAAGACCAGGGCAGTATTTTCATGAAGTAGATTATAAAACTGGCAAAAAGACAAATTCTAGTAAAAGATGTGATTATGAAATATCTGGAAAGCCTAATTCTTTCCAAAATAAAGAGGTACATTTCTGATTTGCTTTGTTAATATTTTAGGGATAAAAGAAAACCACAAAACCAAAAAGATTATGTGGAAGTGGAGGAGGAATCAGAACTAACAATCTCATTAAAAAGCTTGGAAAATATGGGAGGAATGGAATGAACTGAATTGAACGAACTGGAGAATGCACAGCTCTGCAAGCAACAGACAAGGAAAGATGGCTGGACCTTGGCAGAGGTTTTCTAGGGTCTTGAAAGAGTCAGCCGGATCACTGTTGGAAATTTCACAGCCTGTTTTTATCCTTCTATTCAGCATTATAGCTACAAGAGTCCCCACATTTACATATAAAGCAGTGAAGACTGGAGTTACGTTATTTCAGCGTATGGCCTTATTTCTGATATGCTAATATTGGTAGATATTTTGGGCAGTTAGGGCTAAAAACTGAAATAAGAAAAGCCAGCACCTACACTCTACTACAGTTATATTTCCCACTTAGAGTTAGTGTTTTCAAGTTGCCCACATTTCATTTTAATCAACTTTTGTTTTACATTGTTCTATTATCACTTTACCAAATCAACCTATGAAGTTTGTATTAAAAAGCAATATTACTCATGATTTCAGCAGCTTGGGAATCAGTCCTTTCTCACTAGAGGGGAAGAAATGAATCCTGAGATAAGGGGCCAAGTCTTAGGTCTTCCAAATGCATTTCTCAGCATGCATGCATTCCAGAATTTTCAGCTGTATCTGCATTTTAATATAACAGCCAATAGTATGAAGAGAAGATATTGGAAAAATCATCTCAGTTCACCTCTGCATCAAGCAAATTGTTAGCATTGCAGACTGATAGTTTTTTCATTGGAAGATTGAAATGATTCTCTTTTTTGACAGGTAAATATAATTCACTAAATAAATATTTGCTATCATTAAATAATACTTGCCTATTGACTATATCCAAGAGACTATGATTGCTACTATAAAACAGGCTGAATGAAAGATCGAAGATTTAGTCTCCAAGGTTATTAAGTGTGAAAATATTTTTCCTTGTTTCTGCCAATCAGTGTTTCTCTCAGAGGCATCCAATCTGTATATCTTAGAATGCCATAAAAATGGTTACACATTTACTTACTTAACACAACTTCTTTGAAAAAGCATTGGCCAAACTGATCCACCTTTTTACAATTAATAACCAAATGCGGTTCTTTTTGGGAGGCTTGGGAATTATCTGAAAAGTATATTTGAAGTAGTCCCCAGAAACACAGCCTGACCAATAGACAATGTTGATTCTATGAAGTTCCCCGTTTGTTTAGGAGGTATGAGCATCGGGTGTCTCATGAAATGCCTGCTAGGGTGCCACCTTTTCCACCAAGTCTCATGGTTATAAACATAAAAATAGAGAGAAAGGTGCATCTTAGAATCCAGGTAATATAAGGTTCTTATAAATATACATATACATACATATATCATTTGTATTTTTTCTCATAAGCACATCTCCATATATTTTAACCTTTCAAACACACACACACCACCACCACCATCATTGTCGTCATCTATGTGGGAAAACCTCCAACATCACAGTAAGTATATTTCAGTCTCACATCCTGATTAACACATGCCATCAGTAGGAGCACACTTCTCACGTAAGCGAAGCAATTTTCACAGTTTGGGTGCCGTTCTCCCTTCTTTAGATATTATGGTGCAAATAAGAATTTCAGTGCAATGATTATCATGGGAGGTTTAAATATATGGCAGTCAGGAAACTCCCAGAGTAGATGAAGAACTTCTAAACATCACATGTACACATGACGGCTAAGTGTAAACAGCTGTGGTGATCCCAACATTGATTTTCATTGTGTTTAGAGGCATTTAAGTCATGTCACAAATGGAACTGGATTCTTTTTATGTTGATTTATAGAATTTTAATTATTCAGGATGAGCCACTTTCTAAAAGTCATTAAAGAGTTTAGATGTGACATTTGCGGGAAAGGGGGGAGGTAAACATGGCTCCTAACCACAGGAGAAAAATATAAGGCAAAGGAGAAAAGATAAACAAGAACAGAAGATGACATAGCCATCTGTCAGCCTCCCAAAGGAGATGATGGTTCTCATGATGGTGTTTCCTGTTTTCTTTTTCAATGCTTTACCCGGCCTCATGCTGCTCAGTTAGCAGCATTTAGGTACAGGATTGACACAGACTGATCATAGGTGACTGCCTTTAGGAATCCCTGACATATAATCTGGCTTGTCCACTAGCAGACTTTGGAAAATGGTTTTAAAGCACATGTTTTAATCCAGGATAAGAATCTCAATGTTACTAAGAGAAGACAGACTTTTTACATACATACATACATACACACTCATATACATATATAACTCTATGTATTTATATATATTTCAGATGCAGGGCAAAAGATACCATAGACAAAGTAATTACATAAAGTAAAGACTTCTGGTTCCAGCAGATAGCGTAACTGGGTAATCTTAAACTAACCCTAGAAATCTGGATAAAATGTAGTATTTTTATAAGTGAAGAGAAGTCTCTGTAAGGAAAGAAAATCTCCAGTTGCTAGAAAGGTAGAGGGAACTGAAGACCTGAGAGTTAGGAATGTGTTCTGATGAAGCAGTGAGGCTCGGGAAGGGTTAAATCTCAGCAGCTCAGGGCTGGACTGGCCCTTCGAGGCCGGTTCAGAGCACGGCTGCTGGGATAAGACTTGTGCTTTATGGCGTCCCCATCAAAGTGACGTTGGACAGCTTCTCCATCCGGATGAAGAAGGAAGAAAACTCTTCAGCTGGACCGAGATGGATTGGGAAGGAAAAGAGAGGCGAGCAATGGCTCGCTGCCTCATGCAGGATGGAGGAGTGGAGGCTCAGGTGGAGGAGAAAACAGGCAGGTGAGGATGGGCAACTGGGATGGGTCCGGGGGACAGAGTGAGGAGTTGAGAACTCTGACCCTGGGAAGTCGCAGCAAATGTTGATGAGGAGCAGAAAGGGACCCAGGCAAGAGCCTGGGCTGTGACCCAGAAGCAGAAGAGAAGGCTTTGAGCAGAACCACCCCCTACTCAGCACGTGCCACCGTAGCAGCAGGCGGCTCCCGCACAGAGGCCTGTGGCCTTGCTCTCGGCCGCCCGGCAGTCGCAGCTGAGCGGTGAGTCAGCACCAGGCAGTCACTCACCCTTTTTGGAAGCCAAGTCTCTAGTCATTTCTGAAAAAAGAAAAATGACTGAGGAGGAGCTGGATTTTTCCCTTCGGAACGGATGTGAGTGAACCCATTCGGTGTTTTACTAATAAAAGCAATCACCTCTGGAGAGCAGCGCGGGGTTGAGGAACACGCATGGTCCATCAGTGATGCCTGGAGCCAAAGGATGGGCATGTCTGCCTGCCCAGCAGCAGCGCCTGAGGGTCTGTCAGTGCAGCGCCCTCACCAGGAATACATTTCAGAAAGCCGGTGGGGCTTTCGCTCACTTACAAGGCAAGAGTGAGCCTGCTCACCCACCACATACATTTCAGGAACAGATAAGAAGGGAGTCTGGGCCATCTTCTGTCCCCGCAGGCCCCTCTGCACACCCCCAGGGCCTCCACCTTATTTCCCGGTGGCCCAGAACTCCACACCTCAGCCGCTCGCTCCCCTTTCCCCACGCCTGTGTCCACCCTCTGGGCAGCACCTCCACACGTGAACCAGTTACACGTACAGGCCCTGTACTCAAACATCGTGGTTCAAATCCTGGCTCTAAGGAACCACTTACTGGCCACGAAAACCTCGAATGGGTTTCTTAATTTCTTTAAGCTTCAATTTCTTCATCCAGAAAACAGGAAATAAATTATTATCCTGGGGTCATGGTGAGAATCAAATGTAATCATCTGTGTAAAACACATACCACAGTATCTGCTGTACAAATGCTCAGTAAACCACCATCATCACTGGCACTGTCTCAGGTTCTTTTCCCCACTCAGATCACCCCTGCCCTGTGTCGCACAGAGCCAGACAGCAGCCCCACCACACGTGCTGTTCCCCGATGTTGTTCTGCTAAAACCAAGGTGTGCCAAAAGCAGAGGACTCAGACAATGCCAGGACTAAGAAGGAATTATTGACCAGATCTTTTCAAATATTCAGAACCATGCAAAGCAGGTTTGGATGTACATATTTATTATACTATTGGTCTATCTGATGGAAAGAGGTGATACACACAGTCAGGGTGCCCTAAGCATTTTTAGCCAAATAAATGACTCTCGAAATATTTCTGACCCGCAAACCAAGCCACGTGTTCCTTCTTCATATCAGGCTTCTAACCTGCTTGAAGCAGGAGAGCCACCCTGGAATCCAGTCTAGCGTGGGAGAGAAGATCCGTAAGCAGGTGACTGTGGCGTCACGTGGTAAGGCCACCATTCAGACAGACGACGAACAGGGTAAGGACAGCTACTGCTTGCTGAGCTCCCCCTGCGTGTCTGGCATTATTCTAGCCAATTCCTGTATCTCAACATACTTAATCCTTACAACAACCCTCCAGGAAGGTATTACCCTAATTACGCAGATGAGGAAACGAGAGCTACGTGGTTCAGGGTTACCCAGTGAGCAAGCAGCGGTGCGACCGCAGTGACTTCTAATTTGGGTCAACTTGACTCCCGCACGGCCCCTCAAGTGCCGTAAACATCTGGGCCATGTCCTGGCTCGTGGGCTCCCATGGCTGCGCTCTCTGCCTGGAACGCTCTTCCTCTAGGTATCGGATGTCTCTCTGCTCACCTCCTCCCAGCGTTTGCTCAGTGGGGCCTTCCCTCAGCAGCGTGGGTGCCTGGGAGGCAGGGAGACGGTGACTGTCCCAGAAGCAGGTGTGAGGGTGAGGAGGCTGGTGAGTCATCTCGCATGTGCGAGTCTGAGGAAGCAACAAAGTGCCGAGTCACGCGGAGCAGGGATGGGCATTCCCCGAAGAGGGGCGGACTGTGCCCACAGGCCTGGCCCTGGGCGGCTTTTGGAAACGGGTGAACTGCTTTCTAACTCCAGGTACCCAAGGCCCCTGTGTTCCTGACATCTTTTCAAATCTCTCAGGCAATGTCCTGATAAATTTACTGAGTCCTAAAACACTAATTTGTGTGATGCACTAGCCAACCCGAGGGCTCTTTCTTTTCATATGGGAATGGGTCTTAAGCCATAAGACTGAATCTCTAATGGTGGATTTTTCTAAGTCAGTGACAAATCGGGTGAGGAAACACTTCCCTACTCCCCCACCCCCAGGACCTCATAGGTGGCCTTCTGATCCCCTATGTGCTGACTCAAGCAATTTTTGAAATGTACTCAGCAAAGGGTGGACAGAAAAATTCTTTGTGACCGACTACCCATCGCTCAGAAAATTTCAGTGGCTCAAACGTCCCAGCCCCTCACCCTCTGAGCATGTTGGTTATCGCGGTTACTGTATAATGTGAAAATTTCCAAATTGAACTAAACTCAGATCTATTAATATACATGATTAAGGTTTCAAATATAGCACTGCTTTATTTTCATGGGGGGCTATTTCTGTGTGGTGATTGCCTGGCTGATTTGCAATTTCAGAATAAAACAGCTCTTCTCCATAGCTAACGGGAAACTTGGCAGGGTGCTGCACACCCAGGCCCTCGCTGTGAAAAAGTCTGTTCAACAGCGGCGAGTGCTCTTCTTCTGAATTACGTAAGCAGGGCCGACAAAAGGCAACAGCACAACTCCAGATCCTGCCCAGATGAAGTAGTGTCTGTTCGGTTTCTCTTTTGGTGCTGGAGGAACACTGACTCTTCTGGCGATAAATAATGAGCCTGTCTCCCTATAGTATCTCAAATTAAATACACTATGGTACAAATGAGGAATAAATCACAATAGAGATTTCTCTGACACGGGATTCACAAGTAACTAAAAGATGCTTGAGTAAGAATGATGTAAATAAATTCATAACCATGGTGACTTGAACCAAAGAGGACCTGCCTGAAGCAAACTCTATGGCTGCGATAAGCAAAACATTACCATCTCCAGCTAATAGAGAAAAGTAGGTTTATGACCTACAGAGATCTCAGTGTCATAAAGCAGCTTTTCCAGTCCCATGGCAGGCAACACAACTCACCTCAGAGCCAGGCCTCTGTACGTAAATATAATAAAATGGCTCTATTTTGAAGCAGCTTAGAGAATGATGGTCTTTGGAGTCAAAGTTCAAATCTCGGTTCCCTCACTTATAAATTTTGTGACTTTGGACAATAAGGCTTAGAGAAGCTTTCTCATTGGTTGTGCCAAGAATACAAGGCTGCTCTTTGCTGGGGCCGTTTCTCAAGAGGGCTGAGTTGGAGCAAGAAACCTTCAGGGATGGGGACACATCTCCCGCTGGGACAACAAACAGGTTTGCTTGCTGTTTACTGTCAAAGCGGTGGATTCCCCAGTGTTCCTCTCCTATAACACAACCCATGACCAAGCAGGCACCCATCTGCCTCCACATCACCTCTGTGGGACCCGGGGAGCAAGAGGGACAGACATGCTGACGCCCATGCTGCTTGCTGTGCTGTGAGCGATGTCGTCTTTTGCTTCTCGCCCAGGAGTCCTGTGTCTTTAACTTATTACTTATAAATAGGTAAACTCAAATCCCAAACCCAACCGTATGTTGCTTATAAAAGGAAAATCCTAAATACAAGGATCTAGAAAGTTTGAGTGGGAGAATAGGAAAAATAATGCCATGCAAAAACAGCCAAATGAAAGCAGGCATAGCTATATTAATGTTAGACAAGGTAGCCTTTAAGGCAAGAAGCATATCTGGACTTAAAGATAGACATTTGTAAATAGTAACAGGAAAAAATCCATCCATCAAGAAGGTATAACAATTCTGTGCTTGCATGCTTTTAATACATGGTCTTAAAATACACAAGGTAAAACTGGATAGAACTAAAAGAAGAAATAAACAAACCTATAACACACTCAGATTCTTGTTTTAAAAACACTTCTCTCAGTAACTGGTAGAACAAGCAGACAAAAAAAAAAAGTGAGAATATAAGGGATTTGAACAAAATAATTAACAAACCTGACCTAGTTTTTATGTGTATGTATATAAAACGGTGCCCAACTACGACAGACTCCACAATCTTTTCAAGTGCATGTGAAACACGTGCCATAGAAGTCCTGACACATTTCAAGGGATTATCATCATACTGAGTATGTTCTTTGACCACAGTGGAACAAAGCTAGAAATTCATAACAAAAAGATAAGATGCCCAAATGCTTGGAAATTAAGAAATCTACTTCTTAAAAGCCACTTAAAAAAATTGAGATGAAATTCATACAACATAAAGTCAACTATTTTAAAGTGAACAATTAAGGGGTATTTAGTACGTTCACAATGTTGTGAAACCACCACCTCTATTGAGTTCCAAAATATTTCAAAGAAAATGGAGGAAATGGGTTTTAAAAAGTCACAATGGAAATTAGCAAACAACTTGAAGTGGATGTTAATGAAAACATGATACGGGATGTGTGAGATATAGCTAAAGGTCTGCAAAAAAGTTATTACACATTATTTTTGCCTATATAATATTGAAAATTCAGCTGAAGTGGACCTACAAAAACATAACTTACTGAAACCAACACTACAAGAAATAGAATAGTTCTATACCATTAAATAAATTAAATCTGAAATTCAAAATCTTTTTACAAAGAAATCTTGAGATTTAAGTGACTGGTAAATTGTTCTAAATGCTGAAAAAGAAATAATACCACTTTTGCAAAATCTCTTCCAGGAAAAGAAAAAGAAAATACTTTCAAGTCAGTTTATGAGGTCAGCATAATCTTGATACCCAATGTGATAAAAATAACATCATCATCATCATCATAATTATAGACCAATCTGTCATAAACAGAGATGCAAGAATTCTAATAAAAATATTAGTAAACTTAACACAGCAATTGTTTTAAAAATATTAGGAATGTAAGTTTGCTTTAATATTTGATAAGCCAAATCAATTTGAGGACTTCTGTTTCTACTCATGAAATAGTAACTCATCATCCCACTATAATCAACTAAAAAAACTGGACAAAATATATGAAGCAACTATTTTCAGACACCGAAATAGGCAGCATAGGTCTGTGATCCCTGAAAGAAAGGAAATAAAACAAGGTGAGCCCAGTCCTGGCTTTTTGCCTAGAGGTAACCCCCAAACAGCAGCACAGGGAAAGGGAACCCAAACAGAAGCCCAGCAGCCTCCCTGACTCAGGAACTAGAAACCTGAGGAGGCTGACTGGGTAGAATTTGGGGGAAGAGTCTATGACAGAGTTATGCATAGAAAGAACTCTAGAAATCTGAAGAGGGGTCCCCTCCAGTCCTTGGCTGAATATGCATCCACACAGGCACAGGGTGAAAATCCATGAAGTTAATCAAAGAACAACTACCTGGGAGCTATAAGCTAAACATGTCCCAGAGCTCACACGAACATAAAGGTTTAAATTTCTACCAGCTCGGGTGGAGATGCCTCACTGAACACCTGCGACAGTGACCAGAGAAAGGTTACAATTTAGTGATAGAGCTAAACTAGTCTTACAGTAAAGGTACTCTACACCTGAGCAACAAAACTTCAAAACAAACATCAGAAAGATTGACTTAATATCCACAAGTAACTTCCTGCCAAAACAAACTTCAGCAGTCTTTAGGGTAAGACAACAAAATCCAAACATTCAACAACTTGGCATTTGTAATTTCCAGTATTCAACTAAAAAATTATTAGGCGTGTCAAGAGTAGAATTTTGGCCCATGACCAGAAGAAAAAAAATCAATAGAAAATTAAATGAGTGAACTTCACCACATTAACAGAATAAAGGAGAAAAAGCATATAATAGCATTGGTGGATACAGAAAAAGTATTTGTGAGAATTCAATATCCACTGATGTTAAAAAAAAAAAAAACCACTTGGCAAACTAGGAATAGGAAGAAAATCTTAAGATCTGATACAAGGTATCACAAAAACTTATAGCAAATAGTATACTTGACAGTGAAATACAGAAAGCTTTGTCCTAAGATTGGGAGGAAACAAAGATACTTGTTTTGATTACCTCTAATCAGCATTGTAATGGAGGTCCTCAATAGGGCAATAAGGCAGAAAAGGGAAGTTAAAGTCATATAGATTAAAAAAGAAATAAAATTAGACCAGGTGTATAACAAAGGAAGTTAAAAAGTATAAAGAACAATGGAATACTACTCAGCCATAAAAACCGACAACATAATGCCATTTGCAGCAACATGGATGCTCCTGGAGAATGTCATTCTAAGTGAAGTAAGCCAGAAAGAGAAAGAAAAATACCATATGAGATTGCTCATATGTGGAATCTAAAAAAAACCCCAAAAAACAAAAAAACAAAAAAAGCATAAATACAAAACAGAAATACTCACAGACATAGAATATAAACTTGTGGTTGCCAAGGGGGTGGGGGGTGGGAAGAGATAGACTGGGATTTCAAAATTGTAGAATAGATAAACAAGATTATACTGTATAGCACAGGGAAATATATACAAGATCTTATGGTAGCTCACAGAGAAAAAAATGTGACAATGAATATATATATGTTCATGTATAACTGAAAAATTGTGTTCTACACTGGAATTTGACACAACATTGTAAACTGATTATAAATCAATAAAAAATGTTAAAAAATATAAAGTATAAAGATTGAAGAGGAAGAAATAAAACTACCATTATTCACAGATGGCATAATTATGTACGTAGATAATTCAAAATAATCTATGGTCAAACTAAAGGAGACAAGTGAATTCAACAAGTTTTCCACCTACCAGGTCAACATACAAAAAATATATTGTATTTCTATATACCAATAACAAACAATGACAAAACATAACAAAATGTAGTTTTAAAAGTACATTTACAGTAGCATAAAGAATCAAAGAGAAATAAATTTAACAAAAGATGGCCAAAACTTTTATCCAGGAAAACTACAAAACATAATCAGCAATTAAAAGCTTAAGTAAATGAAAAGAGATGCCATATTCCTAGATTGTAAAGATGTCAATTTTCCTCCAAATTGAGCTGCAGATTCAAAGCAATCCCAATACAAATCCAAGCACTTTTTTTTTTTTTGTAGAATTGACAAGATGATTCTAAAATTTATACAAAGATTAAGAATGGCCAAAATCTGAAGAATACAGCTAAAGGATATACACAACCAGATGTCAGATTTAGTTTAAAGCTATAGGAATTAAAATAGCGAAACGAGGCACAAGAAAAGAAAAATACACCAATGAAACAATTCCAGAAATAGACCCACACACATACAATTACTTGATTTATGACAAAGGTTACAGTACAGTGCACCAAGGGAAAGAACGATCTTTTAATAAGAGTTCATCTTGATCCCTCCCTCATGTCATACAGAGAAATTTATTTGAGAAGGCAGACACCAAAAGTACATTTTGTATGATTCCATTTCTCTGTAGGTCAAAACCAGGCAAAACTACCCACGCCCAATGTTAATGGCTCTATGCCAATTTAAGAGACCCACTTGACCCAATTTGATTTCTGAAGTATCAATGACAGCTGACATTTATGACTCGTTCCACCAAAGCTAGGACTGTGTTTCTGTGGAGGAAACGCGGTCTCCACTTGCTCAGATGAGCCCACTTATTTAATGAATCCAACCAGACCAAGAGGTGCAATGGCAACCTCTAAAAAACTTATCACAGTGAGGTAAGGGGTTTGCCTGAATGTCAGATGGTGGTTCTGGTCCCAATTCAACTAACTGTAGTGTCCTAGGCAAGCCACCCAATGCCTCTGTGTTCTCATCTATGAACTAATGGGATTATTTATTCGGCATTGTTGCCTGTGACACATTAGGTACTCAGTAGTCTATGAATGCATAAGAATTGGATAGTTTCAAATATATCTTCCAACTTTTTACTATATTCAATTCAATTCACTCCTGTGAAAAGTAGTCAACCAGCAACATAAAATGCAAATTCAGCAGGTCTATTCTTGTTCCACTACTATTTTGGGGGAAGTCTGGGATTAGAAGAAACTTGCACTGGAAGGTGATACTAGAAGGAAAGGGGTAATGGAAATACAGTGATACAGTAGCCACATTTACTGTAAACAACTGAACTAAAAACCAGAAGAAAACCTCCCTCAAAATGAACCAATGAACTAGAGTAGAAAAAGATAATTTTTTATAAGACCACTTCCTATCAAGAACTCTCGACTTTTTGAAAAATGTCAATAAAATCGTTTCTCAAAAGAGTTATTGACTTAGCAGACTCACATGAACCAGGCCTCTCCCAAGGAGAAGCAACTGCCTTTGAGATTCTTGTACTTAGATTTACTGCAAGAAGAGGTGTCAGGTGAGCATACAATGTTAGTCAAAGATGGAGAGAAAGGGGGATGGTGAGGACAACCATCTCTGGAGATTCACCAAGATAGAATTCAACATGTCTGATGCAAGGTAACTTTTGGGGCCATCTTATACATTCTTCTGAAAGAAAATTTTCTTCGTTTTTTTAATATTTGCTTAAATTTTCCCCTATTATTTCTGGTCCACCCCTGTTGGCCATGCTAAATCTTTTCCCTTTTTGAAACTTACATTTAAAAAAAAAAATTTAAAGAATTGAGAAAACAAGGCACACTGGAAATATGGACTGTTCTTTTACTGCATAGTAAGAAATGAGTGTGAAATGCTGGAGTCTAAAATTAAAATTTAAGTAGAGGATGCTCAGTGACCTTTTCTTAGAAGGCTCACATGAACGAATGTCATGGTACATTGATCAAATTTTTACTCACTTGCATTTTCAGATGTTGCTATTAATACCACATGACACTCAACAAATTACACTATAACATGACATTTTATTCGAATCACGTCACCTCTGGATTCTTCTTCAGCTATGTTACTTCAACCTCTGGTTACTTACAGACAATGTATTAAAGCCTTATTTAGAGGCAAGGGAAAACTTTTCTTCTACCTCCTTTAGTTCTGTACCTGGGCCCTATGAATTAAACCGACAAAAGACAGATTAATAGAAAAAGCATACAACTTAATTGCTGTTTTTAACTTTACTTCCATAGGGGTTACACAGAAAAGAAGTAAGAATTCTCCAAAAAGCAGTTTGTCTTAAAAACGTATATACCATTTTAACAAAGGGTAATAAATTATGGAAAAGTAAGTAGGCAAAGGAAAGGGAGTTTGGCTTTTAGGAGTTGTAAATTGTGGGAAAGTAAAAAGATGGGGAAATTGATGGAGGATAAGGGTGATTTTAGTAAGGTTTGTTTATGCAGACTCATTTCAGTGCCATCTCTGTGTCCAGTGATAAGGTCTTCTTCTTCCTGGTACAGGAGAGAGGGGACACCTTTACAAATGGAAATTTATGCCCTGCTTTCAGGCAGAAGTGGAAGGACAGACAGTACTTTCTCTTTCTGCTGCTTCTCACTTTCATTCAGCTCAAAATAACCCTGATGCCGAAGAAGCGTATTTGGGGCTGGTATATTCTGATCCCCTTAAATTTCTAAGGGGAAGTCAAAGTTCACTTGCAAATGTAAAGATACTGGTTTCCAAACTGTTCTTAGGAGCTAGTTCCCTAAGATGTCTTATTAAGAAAGAAAGAAAGAAAGAAAGAAAGAAAGAAAGAAAGAAAGAAAGAAAGAAAGAGAAAAATAAAGAGTTGTATGGTCAAATAAGTTTGGGAAATGCTGGGTTAAACAAAGTTAACATGATTTTTTCCAGCAGGAAATAACATTTAATTAGTGGCAATGCATTGTTATTCTGCAAATGGGGAATAATAATTGTGTTCCTCAAACTTATGACCATGGAACATGTTTTTCAAAGTATTTTTCAAGAGTAACAGTTTTTGTAATATATGTTGAGAAATATTGGGATTAGCCATTTCATATGTAAGTACAAACATTTAAGTAGCCAATGAAATAAGTGTAAGCCAGGTAAAAAGCTAGCAATATAGCTGGCAAATGTCAGTCAGCAGTAATGGTGCTGCACTCTGAGTGATGCTCTAGAGGACTGAGCTCAGGTTTGCTCCTATGAAGAAAAACGAGTGTCCAAAGCTCTGGATACCATTGACTTAAAATCCCTTTGTGGCACTGAAGAGAACCAATGAATAAAGAAAAAATGGTCTCATGTGTTCATTTCCATCCTTGGCTCAGTACAGCTCCCGTTGCATTATTCTTATACATCTATTAACATGATTGCTTCATAATTACGAAGGCTAACTGCCAAGCATTTTTCACAGGAGGCAAGGCACTGCTCACTGCTTGTTTTAAACTGCTCTTTCGGCGTGTGCAAAAGGGTCAGCATTTTTTTTTTTTTAATGGAGCTACTGGTGATTGAACCCAGGACCTTGTGCATGCTAAGCATGCACTCTATCAGTGAGCTATACCCCCACCACGGGTCAGTGTTTTTTAAAAAAATCTTTTTTAATTTCAATTGAAGAAACACCTCTAAAAATACCATGTGAGTGATTGCAAGGTAAAAAGGAAAAAGTACATTCAAGGCACAAAGCTAGGTAAGTGCAATAATATAGATGACCATGGGTGGGGGAGTACAGGACACAGAATTATTATTACTAATATATCACAAGGGTATAGGTACCTAGTGTCTTCATCTGGTCATTCTGTTCTGCCAGAGTTTTAATTTCAGCAGAGACCATTCTCAGTGTTGCCATGGACTGATTTACCAATCAGTAGATTTGATCCTTGATCCTCAAAGGTCAGCTGCTACCATGTGTCCCTCTCTTCATCATCCTTCATGCTTCCTGGATAGGGGCAGAGCTGAGTGCCCAAGTCAGAGGACGGGTTGGCAACAGCCTACGCTGTCTCAAAAGATTTGGGGAAGAAAGGTGCGAGGAGGACTGGTATTTACTGAGCATCCAGGTGCCAGATATTTTCAAAAACGTTACCCCATTAACAAACAACAGATCTTTCCCCCATTTTGTAGATAAAACTGGGACTTAGAGATGTTATAATACTTGTCCAAGGTCAAACCAAATGCTGATGTGTACATCAGGTAGAATCTGAGTCAGGTCTGGATGAGTCCAAAGTTGGTTGTACAATATCATGCTGTCTCTTAATCATAAAAAACTTCATTTTTTATAGGAGTACAAATGGCCCATTTATACCATTTCTTTCAGTATCTAGCAAAACATCTCAACTTTTATCATCACGCTAACTTCAAGAGACCTGATAATATTTAGATCTTCTCATTCACGTGCTCAAATCAATGGAGCTATTTATTCCCAACTGCTGGTAATGAACTTTCTTAACTCAGCATTTTGTGAAAAAAAGAAAAAAAAGTCTAAATACTTGAATTGCTTAATTTCATGCTCTTTCTCTTGGCATGCATCTTTTTGGTTTGCTTTTAAAAATAAACTCGAAAATCATGACCTATTCAGATATGAAAAAATAAGATGGAGAGCAATGAGAACACTAATCTTTAATGGTCACCTGGCTAGAGAACCTGTGTCTATAGTTAACCCAAATTAAATAGAAAACCCTTGAGTTTATGAAGCAATCCACTTACGTGAAGTTGATTAAAAAAAAGCAAAAAAGCAAAAAACTGCTCTAAGACTGTAGATTGGATTCTACCCCACTCTCCCATAGTTGCCACCCTGGTTAAGACTCTCTGATTTGGTTTCCTCATTATTTAAAATAAGAATAGAGCTCTTAAAAAAAAAAAAAAGAATAGCTCTCTTAAGTTCCTTAAAAAATTCCACAATTCTATAGTCAACTGCAGCTCACTGGTCTTTTGTCCAGTGAATAAACAATTTAAAATAATTCAAGTTCCACTTTCATCATCCGTTTTTTAATCTGACAAAGGCAAAAGGACGTACTCATCTTCCAGTTAAATTTTTTTGTGTGATAGAGAATCAAGCAGGAAAGAAAAAAAACAGTATGGTCACCCAGCTAGACACAGCGTTAGGAAAAACGGTTTATTTGAGGAGAAAGCAGCACAACAGTTTGCTTATTTTGGTTGCAGGTATCATGATTCATATCCTCTCAAGGGCAGACAGAAAAACCAATCTTTTCCAGGGAAGACAGTAATACGGCAAAGCTTCTTTCCCTCTTGCCTACATATATTTACAAGTGAAAATAACTCTTTGAGTGCTAGTCTCATACAGATGCCCACAACACCTGCTTTCAAATTCTTATAATCAGAGAAATTATGTAACAGACTGTTTGGCTCCATCCTGACTTAGACGACAGACAGGTCTCCTGGGTTGCTTTCCTTGGCATTTCCCTCCCCCTGTTATCATCCCATCACTTTCGTTTTCCCTTTCCTCACACAACATTTACACATGTGTTCTGATGCAGCAGGACACACTGTAAGATGAGAGTCTGATCATACCCAGCACGGCCTGGTAAAGTTAAGCAAACAGTAGTCATTCAAAAATATCATTGACTTTAATTTCCTTATGAATTCATCATTCCTTCAGAATGTCAAGACCAGAAGCATTTCACTGGCAGCATGCGGTGCTCGCTTAATTCTTCAAAGGTTCATTGGACATGGTCCAGCCTAGAGGTAGATGCACTAGAGGAGACACTGGGGAAATGCTCCCCTCGGCCGCTCTAGCAGTGTGGGAAAGGGGAAGAGAGAGCGAGTGGGCAGTTCCCCCACCTGCACACACATGCGCATCTCTTCTCTGGTCACCATATAAGCAGAGGGCCCTTGTCAGAAAACATCAGTCTCACTCATGTTAATTCTACCATCACAGAATCGTCACTTTACCTCTCGTTCATGTGAGGACAGCACAGTAATCGTAGTGTTTTTCAAACTACAAAGTACATATGAATCACCTGGGGACTTTGCTGAAATGCAGATTCCGATTTAACAGGTCTGGGGTAGAGCCCAAACTTCTGCGTTTCTAACAAGTTTCAATGCAATGACGCTGATGCTGACCTGCAAACCACCTTGAGTAGCAAGGTCCTAGTACCGCTGCCATCCCAAATCTGGAGTACATTTTACCAAACTAAGGTCTTCTTGTGGGTAGCTGTCTTTTAAGAGAACAGGGTGGAAAACTCTGAACCTCTGCATTGGAAGAAATCCATTCTGCACATGGGAGTTAATTAAGCTCGCTGATTCTCACTACCCAGACTCCAGATCTTTGTTCCCGCGCAGGTGGATCTGCCAGATTCTTCTTGCCTAGCTGAATGACGAATCTTGACTCAGACAAACCAGCCTTATCTGATGCCACTTGGCCAGCAACTCAAACATTAATGGTGTAGCACCTGCAAAAATGCAGGTTCCTGGGCTCTGATCCAGAGATTCTGACTCATTAGGTCTGGAGTGGCCCCAAGAATAAACAGACTTTCTAGGTGACTCTAACACATTCTGAGATTTGGGGGGACAAAACGCATGTAACCACTTCGCATTGGAACAACCTATATCCTATGGTGTTAAAGCCTCTCTACCAAGGAAGACAGCAAAGGAAGGAGGGATAAAAAGAAACATGATTTGAGCATCTTATACTGTGACAGAAGAAATGATTTCCTTCTCAATTTGGACACTTGGCTTAAAGCCATTTATGCTTAATTCCTGTAAATATTTGTATATTTTCTTTAGAAAAGTTCACTAAAAATGTGAACCATTATTCAGTAGAAAATTCTTTTAATTGTAAGTATGATTACAGATAGTTAATGATCAGAATATCAAAAGGAATGGTTAATTACTCCTCTGACTGAACAAATAAAATTGGAGTTGTTCATACACATACACTTTAAAAAATATATCCAAGAACACGAACACTGAGATCAACCAACAAAATTAAGGATGGAATATCTATTAGTACCATTAAAATGGCAGAAGCACGTGTAAAATATAAAAAGTAACTTTACCTAGACTTTATAAATGCAATGTCCTCCCTAAGCAGGGCTACGGTTTGGCTACTTGGGTTCTCCGGGGGCAGACGTGGCCTCCTGAGGGGTGTTACTCTCCCCTGGCACACCTACAGGTCCTGCCATGGCAGCAGTCATCTCGGAGACGGCAGAGACAGCCTCTGGACTGGAACTGGCTCCTGTCTCACTGGGGGTGGCCTCAGTCTCATGGAGGGTGACAGTGGTCTCAGTCTGAGAGGCTGAGGTCTCTTGATTGGAGCTGGCATCTGTTAGACCAGGTGTGACGTCAGCTTGAGCAGGCATGGCCTCTTCTTCTGTTTCCAATTCTGTCTCCTGACTTTGAACTTCTTCACCTTCTTCTACCATAGCAGGTGGTAGCTGTAATAAAGTCTAATGAAGAAAAAGAAAACATCAAGGAACCCAGATGAAAAAACCACTGGCTTACAAAGCTAAGCTCTCACATTAACATTATCTTCCTAACAGACACTGTCACTCTAGAACTCTCCAAGCCACTGCTGCCCGTTTTACATTGTAGATGTAACAACTCTGATGACAATGGCTTAGGTTTTGCTGACTCCATGGAATATGCCTACACAGGTATCAGATAATAATGAGAGTACAGAGTAAATCTTCAGGGAGAAAAACAACATGAAAAGCTATCAAATTGTTCAGCAGAGGAATTTACTGTAATACTCTGGAAAAAACAGTGACTAATTAGGGCTGATTGGCACACCAACTCAAGAAAGCGCTGGCCGCAATCAAGGAGCCCTGTGAGGGTCGGGAGGAGCCAAGCCCTGAGACAAGGCCATGGCAGGGCTGAGCAGCAGGGCACAAGGCTTCTGTCCCACTCAACCAGAGCACAGGAGCAGCTCCATAGGCCCGGCTTCCCTGGTAACTATGGCTGTCTGCAGCTGAGGCCTGGCATTAATCAGAAAAGAAAAACTGATACACTGGGACTTTGTCAAAATATAAAAACTTCTGTTTTTTGAAAGACATTTAAAAATGTGAAAACAAGTCACAGACTAGGAGAAAACGTTTACAAAACAATCATTTGATAAGGGAACTGTAGTCAGGATAAATTTTAAAGCTCTCAAAAATCAATAAAATAAACAATGCCAAAAAATGAGCAAGAGGGCTGAACAGATATCCTCAGAGAAGATATACAAATGGCAGCTAACCACATGAAAAGATGCTCAACATCATTAGTTATTAGAGAAATGCAAACTAACCCACATAAGAGCACTACATACCTACTGGAATGGCTGAGATGAAAAAGGCCAACTACGGTAAGTGTGCGTGGGCTCCCATCCACTGCTGGTGGGAGTATGAAATGGTGCAACCACTTTGCAAGACAAGTGGGCAGTTTCTTAAAAAGCTGGATACATACTAACCACACTATCCAGCTGCTCCACTCTTAGAAATTTACTCAGGAGAAAGTACAAAGACTTGTACAAGAATGTTCATAGCAGCTTTATTTATAATAGTCGAAATTGTAAACAACCCAAATGTCTATCAATAAATGAATGGGTAAACCTGGTACATCCATAAAACAGACTAATATTCAGCAATAAAAAGGAAAGGACTACAAACACATTCAGAAACATAAATGAATTTCAAAATGATTATGCAGAGTAATAGTAAATGGGGGATAAAAAGACAAACTGTAAGAGTCTATTTACATAAATACCTAGAAAATGGATACTGATTTATCGTAACAGAAAGTACAATTCTTAGTCTCCGGGAGAAGGTGGGAAAGGCATTGGTGAGGGGTGAGAGGGATTATCAAGGTGCAAGAGGAAAATTTGGGGGGATAATAGATCCGTTCATTATCTTGACTGCGGGGATGGTTTCGCAGGTATATACAATCATCACAATATATCAAATTATATACTTTAAATATGTGGAATTTATTATATGCCAAATTATACCTACAGAAAGATGTCTTTAATATGGATGTTACATGAACAGTAACATCCTATTTTGGTTTAGTTGGTTTCCCTCAAGGAATCAATTACTTCAAAGATTTATTCTGCAACAGAGAAGATCCTACAGCAAGAAAAAGGAGTCAATGTTGAGAAAACTCACCTGATGATAATGATGTGTGGTCTGTATCAAATGCATGTACATGTTGTATACGAAGTTTGCCATCTGGGGCATATTCTTTATTATCTGTACTTCATGAGATGGTCTCTCTCCATTCTAGAAAAAGGCAAAAAGAAAGTTAACTATAGAGTGAAAAACGCTGAAAGCCAGCATTTTAATAGAAGCCCATGTCGCCATCTTATGTATGAACACTATCAGGGTTTGGAGGACATAAGAATAATAAGAGGACATTAAGATGTAACTGAGCCCAACGGTCCAAGGATTTCATGAAGAGGAGTGATTCAATTTAAATTTAGAAAAGGTAGAGATAAGAAGAGAGCTAAAAGTTACTAGCTTTTAATATAATTTCAGGCTGGTAAGTAAAACTTGAGTTTTGGTCTATGAATTGCTGTAGAAGAATAAATAAGAAATGAGCCATCATTTGACTCAAGAGAAAAGTCAACATGGTCTAAAGAAGTTCGTCTCCGATACCATATACGCTCCAAAGGCAATCTCAACATTATTCAGAAAGAAAATATTAAAATTATTCTTTCCATTTGTTTTTCTAAAAAATAAGAACTGAACATTTATTACTATTCTATGTATAGATGGTTCATCGTGAGGATGACTATTTGAAAGTCTTTTTTTTTTTTAACTAATAAAGCTGTCAAAAATGTTGGCAAATAGCAGTCACATGTGAACCATGTGGGGAGAGTGTTAAATCAGAGGTCTGGGCTCCTAGCCCCCAGGAGTTTTGATTCAGTAGGTCTGAGGCAGCATGAGGTGATTTAGATAGACATGGTTTCTGACAACAATCTGAGAAACACTGTTTTACTGGAGCAGGTAAAGTGGTAAAGCAAATGAAGAAAATACAAAATTTGCACATCTTCCTAAACCACCCTAGAATAAAGATTAAGAACTTTTCTATTTAAAGTCAATTACAAAATTTTTATCAAGTATCATCCTTTCTTACTGTAGGAACAATTCAGAAAACCATAAAAGTGAAACACCTATCAAGAAAAAGGATATTACCTTAAAGTGACAAATAATTTAACATAAAGCTAGAAATATTTAGTTCAGTAAATAGTACTTCTCAGAATTAAAGAGGAGGGCAGTATTGCCGATAAGCAGATGTTCTTTTGATAATGGTCACTTTCTGCAAAGACTGCGATGTTGTTACCACTATGAAATGTTGCCTTTAAAGCCTGGGAGGCTTTTGTTTGTTTGTATTTGTTTGCTTATTTTCTGGTGGCCTTACTGGGAGCTGCCTCTCCTGAGATGCAGTGCTGCTCAGCCCTCCTGACCCCCCACACTGTCTCCCGAGCAGGGGATGGGGAGATGCTCCCAGCCCTCAGGCCCCCAGGCTTGTGTCCACGGTATGGTCTAGAGCCCAGTTTCTAAGCCTTCTGTTCCTCCTGATCTACACTCCAGGTTTTTCCAGGTGTGTCTGTAGCCCCTGGGTAGGAAGTACCTGGAGAGTGTGTTAAACCTGAAGGCACTAAGGCTCTGCCCCAGGCCTCTCATCAGGAATGTGCCTATTTAATAACCAGGCCACCAAAGACTGAGAACCTCAGAGCTACAGGACTGTGTCCAGACTTTAGAGCCCAACACTCAAGGCTGTACATGACCTCACCCTATTACATCTCTCCATCCTTTCTCTCCTCCTCCATAGCAGCATTTCTTTAAAAAAAAAAAAAAAGTTCTCAGCATTATTATAAAATAAACACAGAGTATTTAATCATTTTTTTTTTCAAAGAGGAGTGGGGGAAAGAAGTATCCTGTGAATATTTAAGATAGTTTTATTTAAAATTCAATGGATCCCTAAGGCATTTCATTAAATGAAAAACACAAAGCCCAGAAGTCTACAACATGCTGACCTTCATGTAAGAAAGAAAACAACATGAGAAAATAAACAGGTATCTGCTCCTTTGTGCAAAAGGAAGGATAAGTCAGAAAGTAAAGGGACAGGTTACTACGGGAGTGGGGATGGGAAAGGGGAGGAAGAAGGGGGTGGGTGGGTGTGGAGAGAGACTGGAAACGGGTAGCAGGGGTGAGGGGAGAGGGGCACTTCTCTGAATCTGCCTTCTGTCAAGTGTATGTGCTGTCTCCTCCCACCTTCCCACAGAATGTAAGCTTCTTGAAGGTTTTCTAAGAGCTAAACCATTTATTACTCTGTTATCAATTAGTTAAGTTCTTCTTACAAAGCTGAAGAGAAGCAATATGGTACAATGGTTATTAAATGGACTCTGGAATCAGACTGCCTAGGTCTTTAAATCTTGGATTCTCCATCTACTAAATATGTGGCCGAACTCCTTAACTTGATCCAACTCTGATCCAGTTTCCAACATAGGGAAAATGGGGTTAATAAGCAAACCTACTGAACAGGGCTGTTGCTGAGATGAAATAAGATAACATATGTAATGTAACACTTATTGAGTAGTCACCATGTGCCAGGCAATTAGCTCTTTACATACATTATCTTACTTCATCTCAGTAACAGGCCTGTTCAACAGGTTTTCTCACTAACTCCATTTTACGCATGTTGGAAACTGGATCACAGAAGTTGTCTGATCTGTGAATATTCAATAAATGTTAGCTGGTATTATTATTTTGACATAGAAAATCTAATTCAGCTCCTCAGTGTAAGGAGCACTCTAAACCAGTGATGGAACAATCTATGTGACGATGTTCCTTGCTAATGTGGTCACTTGTTAACAAATGCTGCCTTATACAATGAAGAAAGAAGTCTTACCTTTCTACTGGTTGGGAAAGGTTCTGTTGGAATTATATGCAAATGAAGCGGGCGGGCCGTGAGCTGGCTGAAGGCTGGAGTCAATTCAAAACAGTTTTGGAAGAGGGACACTCTGGCGAAGATATAAAGTCCAAGTCTGGCTCTAGACATGGCCACCACTAAGCGACGGACATCCCTTTGGGAACCAAACAAAATTAATTAATGTATTTCAAGAGGAACAACATATGTATGCAGCCTTTTATTTTGAAACATATTCCACTAAATATTCCTGTTAAGCTGTGGCAATCAAAAGTTAAGCTTCTTAAAAACTTAACAGAGTAAACATTAAGTTAATCAATGTGATATAACTAGTAAACCAAGTAAGAAGTTAATGTTTTATTACTAACCTCTATGGGTTTTTTTTTGGTAGGGGTTGGGGGAAATCACAAAATAACCAATGCTCTGATTAAAAAGATCTAAGTAGCTCTATTAGTATTATGGTATAGTTTAGTTCTCAGTTACCAATTTACTGTATCACCACCTGAATCAATCCAAACCAGCCCTTCCTCAACTTCAGCTACCAAAGTCCCAGGCTCTGTCAAGGTTAGAAACGTCAAATTTTACTTCCTAGGTAACTCTTACCACACTGTTTTATACTTATTTATAATAATAATTACAAATACAAACAGAAAAATAGTATGATGACATGATATAACGTAATACCATGTCTTAACTATGCATTTACGCTACTACCTATGCCCAATGCCTGGCCTGTAAGTCTCAATGTTCACATAAACAGTAATAAAAATGCCAAAATGAATGATAAAATGAATGACCCAACTATACATGTACTTGATTATCTGAAGAATGATGGCAGTTTTCTTTATCTTTTAGAAAGAATATGTTCTTAAAACTTTACCTGAATTTATCTGAATCAAATAAATTTATAAAAGTCTAATTTCACCTCACTATTAGTTAGAATGTGTTTTAGTAAGAAAAGATAGTTTTGGTTTTAAATACAGAGGACAGTTTGTTTCTTGAGATGCTCTTAGATGGCTATTTAAATTTGTGGGTATTCTATAAAAGAGAAGACTTTCATGAAAAATAAAGTCTGGTACAATCACCCCTGATCTCTGTAAGTGTTAAAGAGTCGTACAGAGGTCAGATGTTACAAAGATCATACGACAACCACACAGAGAATGGCTCATACAACAACCACACAGAGAATGGCAAATGCAATACTTACCAAATGGCTTTTCTTTGTCTCTTCATAATGTGAGGTATTCGGTGAATATCCCTAATTTAGCCTCTTTTTCTATTGTGTTCTATGGCCTTGACAAGGCCCTAGTTTCCCTTATTAGGAGGGACTGTGCAACATCACATAATAGCAGTTATGTTGGGGGGGTTACCCCCACCCCTCAAAGTAAGAGATGTTCATCAGTAGCTTTGAGGAATTTCTACATTTGTGACACACTGGATTCATGAAGCAAATGTTATCTTCTAGGTTACTCAAGCCAAATTGTTTTTTATTTTCTCCACATTTTTTAGAAGCCCAAGGGGTCATGCTACAGGTGGGTAGTTTCAACACTAGTAACTGGATGTATGATGCTAGAAATACTCAGCATGAATTCTCATGCAAATATTACAAAGTAAATTATGGTTAAAACAATGCTGTCAGGGGAAAAGGAGGGGCAAGGGTGGAAGGAGGTGACCTGAACTGTTGTTTTCACAGTGATCACTGTATTATGATACTCAGTTCTCCCCTTCTTATCCGGAGGGCCCTACCTCTAGGCAGAGCAGACACGGTGCTACTGCAGTGACAATGGACCTGTTCCTCTGAGGAAACTTTCCCCTCCAGCCCTCAGTGCCAAAGTGCAGTGAAGTGACTCTATTAAGCCTGATCTCCACTGCACATGAAGAGAGCTAGCCTGAAACCTTCTGCAGGTTGAAATGTAGGTATTTTCCAAGGATATATCTAATGACTCTCTCACTGAATTCTAAGCTCCATGGGGGCAGAGAAAGTTACATTTTACTACTATATATCAAGAACCCAGCAACACTGCCAAATAATAGATGCATCTGAGGATAGTTGTTAAATGAATGACTGAATACTATAAACATAATGAACTACCAGGCAAAAAAAAGTAAAGAGTGGCAGCATGAACAGACAGAGCTGCTGGGAGCAGTAACTTGAAAGTAGGACAGTGGGAACCACTGCCTTCTTTCATAGTCCCCAGAAGATGGCTGGACAGAAACAACACTGTTAAACAACGAGCCATCACAGTGACAGAACCCTCTGAGGAGACAACACAGGAAAGCTAGTTTCACTGCTTTGCTCTGAACAAATCACAAGCATTTCTATTTGTAGCTGGGCTATTCAAGTCAGTAGGGACAAGAACAATGAATGCTACAAAAGGGACCAGAGCTGTCTCACAATTCTAGCTTCTAAACAGCTCCACAGTGTCCTAACAGGCCTCTGGAACTGAAGCTGAATAGTCTGGCTCCTGCTCCTAATGAAGTCTACCCTGGATGAAAAGAGATGTGGGTAAAGAAATATGGCAGGTGCTTGGAAAGCAGCCTAGCAGTTTCTTAAAGGGTGAAACATAAAGTTCCGATATGACCCTGCAATTCCACTCCTAGGTTTTTACCCAAGAGAAAGGAAAACAAACTTCCACAAAAAACTTGTATATGAATGTTCATAGCAGCATCAGTCGCAATAGCCAGAAAGTGGAAACAACCCAAGTGTACCCCAACTGATGAATGGATAAATAAAATGTAACATATTCACACCATGAAATATTATTCAGCAATGAAAAAGTAATGAAGTACTGACACATGCTACAACACTGATGAACTTAGAACATATTATGCTAAGTAATTTCATTTATATGAAGTGTCCAGAATAGGCAAGTCTACAGGATAAAGTAGAACAGTGGCTGCCAAGGGCTTGGGGAAGTAGAGAGGAGTAACTGCTGATAAGAACAGGGTTTCTTGTTGGGGTGATGAAATGTTCCAAAGTTGCGAAGACAGCTGCATAACTCTATGAATACACTAAAAATCATTGAATTGTACACTCAAAATAGATGAATTGTATGGTATGTGAATTATATCTCAATAAAACTGTTACTAAAAAGAGAAGTATGGAAGGAAGTTTCCTTGGTCTCTTGAAATTCGAAAACAAAATATTTTCCTACTTCTTAGAAAAAGAAAGATATGAAAGATTGTATCTACAAACCAAAAAATTCTATAAAGAATTAGATAAAATTCGAGCTAAGATACCTAAGTTACCTGGATAGGTGAATCATAAATAATACATACACTGACATTTCCCCCTCTATGCTTTAGCAACACTACTGTCATCACCAGCATCCTCTGAAGAAGCTGGACTTCCAAAGGGAAAGTTTGGCAAATACAGAGAAGTTTAATTTATTGGATAAAGAAAATTTGGATATGTAAGACGACAATGAAATTGGATTCTTTTTAAACTCTCCATTTATAAGCATTTTATCATTATCATTTTCTCTTTAAGTTTCCAGAAAAGTCAGGCAAAGAACAGCACAGAAGTCGTCATGGGAATGTGAAAAAGACAAAAGCACGACAGAGTAAGAAAAAAGGTGGGAAAGAGAGAAGGCAGTATTCACATATTCATACTGTGAGTTTCTGAGAGATTTTAATTATGTAAATCATAATGATGCCCTATTCAGACAGCAGCTATAAATTTCAATGCAGAAAAGGAACTGCTTTTTAGAAAAGTTAGTCTCCAAATACATGTTTGACACTTAAGCAAAAATAAACTGTATTTTAGAATGTTACAGTCTTAAAATGATTTCTTGAAATATTATACCTTTGCTTACTCTTTCATAAAAGTTACCGGTCTAATGGAACCTGATCACTGGGTTAAGCACCAAAGTCTTGACTTAATGAGAATATTATGAGAACTGGAAGAAAATTTTTTTATACCCACAAAATAAAATAATAAAATGAACTCTCCTTATAGTTTTGCTAGTAAGTCATAAGAGATGAAGGTTTATATAAAACTAAATGGCTGCTTTGTAATAAGAAGATATTATTCCATAAATCTCTAGCACATAAACACATCACAATAAATGATAAAAATAGACTACTGTTTGTTTTGACAAGTCTTAATCCCGAGAGAACAAATGGTTCCTTTATCCTCTAACACTGAAGCTGAAAGACTGTGTGGGGAAAAGTCAGAAATCCTATGCAATGAAAAATTTACTCTTAAGATTTTTACCACTTCACCTCCTTTAATTTCTGATATTAAGCTTCCAACAGATATAGGATATATATATTAAGATTATATGATTAAATGCTATCTCTGAATGTTCCTGAAGAGTCAAAAAGTTAAAATTACTAAAACATTTAAGATTCAAAAGATTTAGAAGCCGTGGCAATGACTAAGTAACTACAAAGAATCTGACAGTTACATTCCAACAAAAATCACTAAAAGTTGCTATAGCAATGAATTATACTTTAAACTTAAAATTTAAAACTACTTAGCCACAGAAGCTCAAAACTGAAGCAGATACTAAAGTTCCACACTATTATGAAGATTTTTCCTTACATACCTCAGATGGCCCACTGCCCTGGTTCGTACCAGAGAAAGAAGAATATAATCATTCTGTTGACCTTGAAATCTGTCAACAGTTGTCACCTAGGGGGAAGAAAAGAGATATGGTATATTTTCAAAACACGGTAACAAAACTGTAGAGAGATCATTTAAATAATGTGCTAGAAATAAAAATCTTACCCTTAAAATAATCAATCCCAAAAGAATATGACTATATACTTGGAATTGAAAGAACACGTTAATGAACAATGAATTTCATACCTTTTTAGTGTTGAACAGTATTCTACTGAATGAATATACTACAATTTGTTTATCCATTTACCTGTTCATGGCATCTGGGTTGTCCCTTGTTTGGGGTTATTTTGAATAAAGCTGCAATGAATATTCATGTATAAATATCTTTGTGTACATGTTTCACTGCTCTTGGATAAATATTGGGAGTGAAACTGCCGTTTGGTGAGTGTTTGTTTAATTTTATAAGAAATTGTCAAACTGTTTCCCAAAGTTGCTGTACCACTTTCAACATTCACCGGCAATGTGCCAGTTCCAGAGTTCCAGTTGCTCCACATCTTTGTCAACACTTGGTATACGGTCAATCTTTATAATTTTAGCCATTCTGTTGGGTGTGTAGCAGTACCTCACAGTAGTTTTAATTTGCATTCCCCTCACAATTAATGATGGTAAGCATTTTTTCACGTGCTTACTGTCCATTTGTATGTCTTCTTATGTGAAGTGTCTATCCAATTCATTTGCCAATTTTGTCCTGGGTTGTCTACATTTTCAATGACTTTTAAAGTTCATATATTCTGGATGCTGTTTGAGTTCACATATTCTGAATGCTGTTTGAGACCCAGGCTCACACGCTGAGAACAACAGAGCAGGAGGATGAAATGAACCTTGGTCTTTGATGACACAATTGAGCCACCCAACCCTGGAGCCACACTACTTTCACCTTCTTGTTATGAGACAGTAGCTTTCCTTATTATTTAAGCTTTCCTGTTACTTATAAATAATAGGACTCAGACCCTGAGGTTCTTCTATTTCATTCTATATTTCAGAGTTATTAGTTCCTCATTCTCATTCTCTATACCCCTTTGGAGTATTCTACAGTGTCTGTTCCTTCTCACATTCCTTTCAATTTTGTCTCTACTTCTTTGATTTTGTCTTGTTTCATTCCAGTTCACATTTACCTCTTCCTGAGCTCTTCAATTTCTCTGCTCTGTAGCCTTCCCTCACAGAAATGGGTACTTTTTAAATATTTTAAAATTAACAGCCAAATGTGTATTCAAAATTTTCATCTGTTCCAGGCCAATATGTCTTTGGGAGCATGTTATCTTGTCAACTAGTATGTTTCGATGCTCTTTCCCTCATATATAAATCAAGCAAACGCTTGTTCCCCTCCCCCTCTATTCCACCACTGAGTAAATGAGTGTCTTAGATTAGCTACATGCAAGAGGTTAGGCTGGGGTGAGTGATTTTCACAACAGATGGTTCTCCAGTCTCCTGCTACTACAGAGACAGTTTATTTTTTGCAAATACAGCTCACCTGTAGGTGTTTCTGAACTAGGAAGGCTCACTCTAACTCCCACATCTGTTGTTGAACAACAGGCACGTGGCTCTTACACTTCAAAGTATGCCACTCGCTTTCGGAAAAGTGTGTTTTTGCTGGCATTTTCAAGACTGGTCCCCTAAATTCTCTTCTTCCAACATTTTCTTCCTGATCTTAGTCACCTGATCTGTGTCACGTCACTAAAAATGGAATTTGTTTTCTCCTTCTCCCATTTTCCTCTTACTTGTAGATGATTTCCAAGAAAAGGTGGAAGAGCTTTTATACAGCCATGTTTACAATCAAACTCCTGTTTTCATCATCACTAATACTACATTTGTTTTGTTATTCTAATTTTTCAAAACTTTATTGATAAAATCAGCATCTTTTTTATGTGATATTATTCCATCATATCACATAAAAAAGTATAAAAAATCCTAAAGTCTGAATGTGTTTTATGATTTTCCTTTATCCTCAAGAAAAAATACTCCCCTGCACACATACACTCAGTAAGCAGTACAGATTGTATCTTTGTAAAACAAACAAAACAAATGCTACAATTCCTATTTCTACTATAACAGTACATAGCTTCCTTAGACATCACTTTTCCTACAAAAAGTTTTAGAAACTTTTTTTTTATGATTACTATCAACAGAAATCTTCAATGTGATAGCTGAGATAGACATTCACAGCACACTAATAACACTGTCAGATAGGATTGCCAGAGAATTATTTGCAGAGTTCCTATTACTTCATTTTCTCATGTCTTACAAGGAGATAGCAAAGAAACAAAGTAACCCACATAATAACATAAATAACTCACAATGTATATAAATCTTACTATTTTGCCAACATGATGAATAAGAGAACACATTATAGTCATAAAATTACCTTATTCGGTCTTCCAATCAATGGATTGCTCCCACAGCGTCTATTGATGATGTCACGAATAAGATGCTTTTGCCCGTTGTATGTTGTTAGAATACTGATCTTGTCAGCAGGGTAACCAAGTAAACACATGTACATAAAAAGTGCCACTACATATTCTGCCTCTCCAAGATTCTGTAATGCAAACATTAATCAGATTGTGCATTTGCTTCCATTTACAGAGAAAACCGTTAAATAACACAATTTGTTCACTTACCATACCTCAAGAAGTAAAGAGTTAACAACTTGGGCCTTTCATAAAACCGAGAAATAACTTATCTCAGGTTAACACTGATAAATAAAAATACAGTACATGGTAATTACTTCCCTTTGGCATTTGCAATGTATTTGCAATACACAGAACAATCATAAAATAAAAGTTACCAACTTAAAGGCTTAATATTTCTGGGACCACAACAAGTACAATACAACGATGCTGTATTCTGCTACAGTGTAGCGCAATGACAGTTATGGAAAGAAATAATAACACAAAGAAGCAAGGCAACTATCTTAGAAGCCAGTAGAAAATCCAGTCTTAATAGCTTTTACATCTAGCAATACTGTAGTTGACTCTATTTTTACACAATGTTTTTCCTTCTTCCTCATATTTCTTAGTATTTTTTTGTGTGTTTTGTGTTTGTTCTCTTCCTGATGGTTGCCGCCTCTACGCAGACCACTTTAGGTGGTTAGAGGATGTGCCCTCAAATTAATCAGTCTGGCTTACTGTGACCTTAGAGACTCTGGTTAAAGATTGATGGAAAGGAGTCTAAAACCAAGGCTTAACTGAACTTGAAAGTGAGGAAGCACACACAAGACTGTTCAGTCCAGCTCGGCAGAGACTAAATTGAACGTTAACAGATGAGAGAAGAAGGTAAAATGAGAACATAAACATAACATGAAAATCAAAAAAGAGAGACAAGAAGCTGGATTTCATGTAAAGGCAACAGGAAAATTACAGAACGACCTTCAGAAAAATCATTTATATTATGGTGACATAATGACATACAGCTTGAATTATTTCTAGTTCTTTGGAAGACAGGAGCCACATGACTGTGTAAATCTTTCCATTTTCTATATTGATAGCAAACTACATTTATTTAAGTATCAGCTCTAATACAGATAAAAGAATAAATCTTTGGGGCATAAGCTGCCAAATCTTTTTGTATAGATTATCATTACATATTTCTATATGTCTGTTTGCTGTTCCTTTCTAAAAATAAAATGAGACACTACAGATATATTTTGCAACCTGATTTTTTTTCATTTAATATAGCATAAACATTTTTCTGTCAGTAAGCCAAGTTATAATGTTATCATTCTTAGCGGCTATTCAGTTTTTCATTATATGGACTAGGTAATAAATAATGTAATGAATCCCTACTGATAAGACATTCAGGTTGTTTCTCCTTTCCAAAATAATTTGCAGTACAAGAAAAAGTGTGATGAACATTTTAGCATGTAAGTCTTTACAAATTGGTCTAATTTTTTTTAGGATAAATTCCTAGAAGTGAGAACACTGCTTTTAATATATGCTAGCAATTTGTCCACCAAATTACCTTCCTACTAGCATTGTATAAGCACAGAATTCCCCAAACCCACCCCAACAGAATATTATCAGAGGTGATATAAATCTGTATCTTTTTTCGCAAATTGCATATTGTCATCTTATATTTTTCTTTTGGGGTACTGATTTTTCTTAAAGCATTTATAAGAATTCTATATACATTCAGACTCTTTCAGACTTCAACCCATTGTTTGTTAAATGCTGAAAATTGCTCCCAAATCAATCAATATTTTTCTGTATTATTTTTGCTTTCAGTAATGAGCTTTAAAAGACCTTTCTCATCCCAACATTACATATTCATCAATATCTTCTTTCTAGTGTGCTTATAGTTTCTTTTTTTTTGGTGGATGTATCTTTCTTTAACCCAACTGAAATGCAAATTTCTGTGCTGTGCGTGAGGTGGGGACCTCACTTTCCTTTATTCAATGGCTTGCCAAATAGTTCAGTAACACTGATTTAGGTAGTAAGTCAGCCAGGCAGGTGCAAAATAAATGTAAAAATTTCATGTTTCTTCTTACCTGATAAAAGTAAGGATTAGGTTCCGATTCTCCGACTCCCTGAAAGTCTTCAACATTAATGAGCTGGAAGTCATAGAGCAAGCCAGCATTTGCTGTACTGAACTCTGGCAAGAGCTGCACGTGGGGTAAGTTCCCTAGGTTCTTGTATCGCCAGTTGTAGAGGTTGCACAAGCTTCAAAGACAAATCCCCCCAAACAGGAAGTATCAGCAATGTCGAATCCCTCCCCGTGTACATAAGGGGGTTTCTAAGGAACTGTGCTCTTCCTTTTAGCTTTCATGTTACTCATTTTGAGCTCATCTTAGCAATAATGCTTTTTCAACCTTTGCCTCTTTACAAGAACTAATCAGAAGAATGACGATATTTAAGAAATCATAGCTCCACTGCATTCTCTGAGTAAATGCTATCTTTACTCCTTAAATTAAAAAATCAGGGAAGAGTCTGTAAAGTGAGAAAAATTTTGAGGTAACTATGAGATGGGGCCTGTACATTTTACAAAGTAAGAATTAGTGTGTTCTGCTCTTATTCACCTTTAGCTTTAGACTTCAAAATGATAGTAATTGTATATACCTTTTGGGGGCATGAAGAAAATGGAAGTGACAGTAAAATGAAGTCCTTCGTTTATAAGGAACTTAAATTAATCTCAATGAATAAAGTGAAGGAAGTAATTTGGTCAATTTTTACATGCCAAGCTGAAGGCAATAAAGGTACTTTCCAATTTATAGATTTGTATCCAGGCAAGTTCCTGGATAGCAAGGACTGCTAGGAGTCTATATAGAAGATGTTAATAATAGTTAGATCATGAAACTGATGTCCTTGAACAGGAATGGTCTCCCCCTCCCTCTCTGTCTCCTTTACCTTGCTCTGGCCCTCCCCTGGGCATCAAGGTCCACGGTAGGAACTCCAACCCGAACAAAGCGAGTGAAGAGAGACTGCTCCATGTTTGAATACTTCTGAAAGGCCATGTTCTTAATGACTGGAGGTAACTGGTGATGGTCACCAATCATAATCCATCGTTTTAGTCGGCTAAAACCATCCTGAGGATTCTAGAAATTGAAAGTGAGGAAATGGCAAAATATGCTAATTAATACATTATCCTTTTAATCTCCAATTTATTGTGTAAGATTCTTATACTCACTAAATGGCTTTATTAGCTTACTAATTCTTGCTATTCACCAGCTCCAGAGAGAGATATCTGGCAAATTTACAGAATGATTTGTATGGGTACCACTGCTTGTGGTGGACAGTGTGTGAAGGAGGATGAAGAAACTGAGAAGGCAATCATGGAATTATCCTACTTTAACAGGTGGGGTAACCCAATGAGGTCTGGGAGGTTTAGATCAGAATTAGGCAAAGGAAGCACAGAAAGAAACAGATGCTCAAGCAGGAAAATAGAAAGATGCTAAACATCTTGTATCATCATTACACCAAGAGCCTGAACCTCCCAAAGCCGTAAACATTTTACCTTCTTTAATTTCCTGTATTACTTCAATTTCCTACTCTACATCTCCTTGTTCCTTGAAATATATTCTGATAAAACACATTCCTAGTCCCAAATAACTCAGCTTATAAAACAACTTTTGGAATCCAGTTTATCTATGAATTAGAGTAGCTTCTATTCTTCAGTTGGGAATTTCACACTTTGCTGTTTACACTACCTTAGTAAAGAGTATCGTACAATAAGAAAACATGCTTAAACATCATTTAACTAAAAAACAATCAGGCATAAAATAAAGAAAAGTATTGCACCCAGTGATCAAAAACAATTCTACAAACAACTCTTAACAACAACAAAAAAATTGAAAAAAAAGCTCATCTTCCCTCAAAACTGAGTAACAATGTAATTTTCTTGATTAAAATTATTGTCTTTTCAAAACTTAGAGATAAATTGTGAATTTAAATAGTACTGCTGAAACAATACAAACTACTAAATGATCAGTGAAGAGATAAAAGGAAGTTTACAGGCTTAAAACAGAATACCAAAACATAATGAAGTTAAGGAGAATATATAATTATGGCAATTAGCACCCCAACACTGTGTAGTTTCCCAGTGCTGTCTCCCAGAATTCTTTAAACTCTACTTTCTTTGTCTCGGATCTCAGTATCTTACCTGTAGAAGAAGAGGTATAAAAGTTTCTATCTCCAGAATCTGAGCAGCCTCTTCCATTAAAATATTATCATACTGAGAAGGGGAGAAAAAGGAAAGCTTGTCAAAAAGTCAGCTGAAAGCCAAACAGCTACCACCAAAAGTATAACAACCATCCAAAAAACCCCAAAATAATTCAGATAAACATAACATAAAAATATTCAAACAGAATATTTACAATCTTATTTACCACTGTGCTCCTGCCTCTGGAATTCAATTCTTTAACCTTAGGGAAGACCTCTAAATATACAACTCTATACAGTTAAGATCTCCTTGATCACTTCTTGGATTACAATATCAATTTAGTTATTTTCAATTCAGTTCTTTTAAGTTCCATATAAGCAAGAATCAACCTATAATTATATATGAGGTTATTTCCATTGATATTCTAACCCTAGGTAATATTTTGTGGCAATTTTTTCCCTTATGAACCCTACTTAGCACTCAACAATCCGGTTTTCCTCCAGCATTCAGTCTGTCACCAAAGCATGTCAATTTCACACTCAAAACTCCCTCTAGAATCTATTCATTTTTCTCCGTTTCTGCTACCACCACCACCACCACCACCACCACCACTGTAATCCATGCCACCACTCTGACTACTGCCAGCAATCTCTTTACTAGTCCCTCCCCTCCCTGTACTGCCTCCCCTAAATCACTGATATAACAGGCATTAGAGCACAGCACCTCTGATTTTTAACCCTTCACTGGCTGCCAGCTGTCTTAGGGGAAAATGAGCCTAATGTTGCTTGCAGGAGACGTATTAACTAGGGCCTGTGTTGAGTCTGGCCCCTGCTGTCCTCTCCTACTTTATGTATCGCCGTTCCCCTTTCTCACTAAGCTCAAACACACTGACCTATTTCACTTTCTCAGAAATGGTAAAATCATTTCTGCTTCAGGCCCTCTGCATGTGCTTTTTTATCTCTTCACTTTTGTCTGCTTGGCTTTGTCTAATTCTTAAAGTATCAGCTTAAAGTCCACTTTATCCAGGCCTTCTCTGACTTCCCAACCTAAAACAGGTTTCACAGGACCCTGTTCCTCTGTCTCACAGCACATCATAACTTGTAATTCTATTCATATATGTACATACTTGTTTGATGCCTGTTTCTTCCCTCTAGCCCAGTTCCCAATAATGTTAGGCACTGCACATTTGTAAAACAATGAAAAGTCGTCTTTCTCCAACCTACAGAAATTTCATTCTTTCTTTTTTGTATGTTCTTCTCTATCTGCCCAAAATTTTTTCCAGACTTATTCTCAATATGTTTCATATTTCCCCTCCTTTCCCTTCTAATTCTGATTGCTACTTGGTATGATATCCTATTTCTTGTTTTATTGGTAAAATACCTTCTTTGAGAATCTCACCAAGTACAAACTAGAGTTCCTCTGTTTTCTATTTTTAAAGTTTTCTCTCCTCATTTTGTATTCCAGGGAAGTGGAAGGTGGGAGGAGCATGTTTCCTCTTAATGCTTAATTAATTCTCTTCTTTTAAACTAATTGTTTATATATCCTGTAATTTCTGTGCTATTCATCTTTACCAAAACATGTTTGTATCTATATTTGTCCATGATTGGTAGCTGAGCTGGATTTCCATTGGACATGATGAAAATTAAGGTTCAATTCTGCACTGTTTCTTACTGAAACTACCTGAAGTTGCAGGCATGTGGATTGGTGTCTTCTCTATCTCTATCTGATGCTAAATTTCCCTAGTACAGTGATTCTTTAGGTCATCCTAGTAGGAACCCAGGAGGAGTTTCAAGAGTCATATTTTCTCAGAAGTCCGAAAGTGGCCTCTCAAGGTAATAGACAATATGCAAAACAGAGTGGCAGCAGCTCAAAGAAGACAATTTAAAGAGACTGTTTTCTGAAAAACAACTCTGAAAATCGAATGTGATTTAATTCATAATAATATATCTACAGAGTCTGCTTTTTTAAAGTGAGATTTTAATCACAAAGCAAAATTACGACATAACTATATCAGAAGTATTAAGGAAGAAAAAAGTGCACGAATGTGCTTGCATGTCTTCTTCAGGACACCACAGAAACTAAAGACAATGTCCAAAATGGAAATTTAATGTTCTTTATTGATATAAATGAGAAGAACAAAGGAAAAACAAAAAGAGTTGAAAGAGATCCTGGCTCGAGTCCTCCCACCAAATAAAACATAACTCTCAACTTAAAAAAAAAAAAAAAAAGTTGAAAGATTAGACAATTGAGGAGCATCAGGGTAGTAGAGAATTGCCTTTTTTAAATGTTAGTAGACCTGCAAGGTTTTTAAGCTCTTAACTGAGATGCATGTGTGAGTTTGATTAAAAAAAAAAAACTTCAAAATTAAAAACATAAAAAAAGTAAAAGATAGTACCAGTACTCATGTTAACTGATTTTAGATGTATAGCACAATGTAAGAAAATGATTAATGAAAATGATAAGCTACAAGTAATGTTCTTAGAAAACGCATGTGAAAGTTGCATGAAAGCATAAAATGCTAATTATGATTGCATCATTTCCCCTTGTTATTAAACTGATTTGATTTAATATCAAATTCAAAGTATATTTTATATGTCAGCCCCAAGAACAAAATATTTAGGTGAAAAATTCTGACTAATAATTTGCAAAAGGTAAGTTCACACCACTAGGGTAAATTCACAGTGCCTTTTAATAAATTATCGTGTTTGTCCTATCTTGCAGTGGAGGAACCTTTCATCCAAGATAACAACAATTCTAGCACCTTGAATTTATTTAGCACTTATCTTCCAGTGAGCTCATAACATTAAAAAATTGTCAGTTACTTTCATCAACAACAAATGCTCTGCTCACTTTGAATTCAAACCTGTACACAAACCCTATTTTAAACAACAGATAAACCAGTTGCAGGGAAATTCAATGATCTGCATTAAAACCAAAGTTTAGATCAGTACCACTAGCGAAGTGTCACAGAGTCTCCAAATTTAAATTTACTGCTCAATTATTACCTTTCATTTCAACTGAGTCACAGGCTAACAGGCTATCTTGCCCTTTAGCTCTCCAGTCTTTATCGTATGGTGGTCAAATACCTCCTCTGACAGTCTAAGTAAGAGCATTCCACAGCCTCACATAGAAGGCTGTTCATTTACCGAATGAACAAATAACTGGCAGCAGATGTGTGCTTAAAAGGTAAATAATGCAAGCATACAGACGTTTAACAGGTGAAAAACACTCTCAACTGTTATTTTTATAAAGCTGTTTGGAGACTTTTTAACATAGTAAAAATAGATTAATCTACCTTAACAAGTATTAGAAGTTGACTGGGGGGAGGGTATAGCTCAGTGGTAGAGTGTGTGCTTAGCATGCATGAGGTCCTGGGTTCAACCCCCAGTACAGTACCTCCATTAAAAAATAAAGAAATAAACTAAACTAAATTAAACTAAACTACCCTCCCCAACCAAAGGAAGTTGGTTAGACAATCATATGGTTATAATGTTACTTAAAGGACATATGTCTGATAACTAAATTTAGAAAAATTAGATTTAGAGTTTACCAATCATATAAGCATGGAAAGTTACCATAACTTTTCAAAGAGGCATTTTTAAGTAATTATAAATGTGAACTTTGGTAAGAAGTAAACCACTATCCAAGGGAAATGGCCTGGTTTAAAAAAAGGAAAGAAAAGGAAAGAAAAAAACCTAACAGCTGCATAGATGATGAATCAAGGAATAAAATATAAGTCTTTACCTTGAAACCTAACTTGACTAAATCATGTCGTTTTAAGGCAGCATGAGTACAGGTCATAGCAATGATTTTGGCTTCTTTCACCAAAAGGTATTTAGATCTGTCTAGTCCACTTCGAAGCAGTTCAGAAGCTCTAAATTCCTTTAAGAATGGAGAGACAATGAGATAGGATTTTAGGAAAACAAACATAGTTTATGAATACATTCATACAATCCAGTTTATGAGATAATTTGTGAGAAATTAATATAAATATATCATAAACTAAGCTAAAGAATCATAATTCTGTCCATTATTAATAATTGAGTTCCAATAATAGCTGATATTCAGGCCATAATTTGGACTGTTTTTTGTGTTGTAAAATATTTACAGTATCAACAAGAATACTGAATAAAAATATCAATCACTATTTTGCCTATATTACCCAAGGTCCCTACAAGAAAACAGAAATATTTCAAGCGTTCATAACAAGTGGAATTTATTGCAGGGAACTGTTATACAGATGATGGAGGAGAAAAGCCAACCAGGGAATGGTGAAGCAACCTAGAGACTGGCAACAGTAGGAAATTATGACCATTCCTATGCTAGGAAGAATAAAAAGAGGAGGAAGTGTCATCAGAGCCCGGAAACTGGGGTACCAGTATAAGGGGGAACCACAGTGGGCCAGGCCAGCAGAAACTGGAGACATGGAAGAGATGAAACCCAAGGCAGAGAGTGCTGGTGAAGAAATATCCTGGCTTCTCTCTTTCTTCTATTTCTGCCACAAATTGTCATTGGCTAAACCCAGCTAGAGGTCAGTGGACACAAGAGACTGGGAAATTAAACCTCTAAGGATCAGCCCCAACCCTGACATGGCAGAAGGTCCCCCACAGAGCAGAGCAGGGGGATGGACAACAGATGTGAGGAGCAAACAAGTCCAAGCCGAGTAGCTAGAAACAAGTTTTATCAAATCTGAACACTATGTACACTTACTTCAGACTTTGAAACATTTTTGTTTTTTTAAATAACTAAAGCATTACAGGTACAGATGGAGGTACCCTGTATATCCTTCTCCCCACTGTCTCCCTACATAGCTATTGTATGTTTGTATCCTTTCACATTCTATTATGTAATCATAAACGTAATATAATACCATTTTGCAGGTTTTAAAATTTTATTTATACTATGTGTACTATATATATATATATATATATATATATATATATATATATATATATATAGTATGTATTTATTATTCTATACCTACCATCCATCCATTTCTATCTACCTACCCAAACCACACATCAGTATTTATTGAACGTCAACAATGTGCCAGATATTACTGTAGGAAGTAGGGATATAATCATATCTAAAAGGTACTTAGACTTAAAAAAAAAACAAGGTCTTCACCCTTTTTACCTGAGGTAATCCTAAACCTTCTTACTGAGGAATCTGGGCCTGAATGTGACCTTCTACGGGATTGCTATAGTCTTCCAACGATATTTTCTACAAGAAATGAGAAAACCAGAAAGCATCCTGGGGGGATCCCTGGGTTCCAAATACAGTCTTCTCTGTCCCCTTTGTATAGTGATGACTCTTATTTCACCCTAATAATCAATACCAATCATCCTGGCTAACACAGCAACCTCACTTTTTGCCCACTGGTCAAAGGCATAAAGAACTTAGAATGGCCAAATTCCAAATCAAAGAACCATTGTTAAACCTCCTGATAACAGCATTCTTTTCTCAAATACTCAGACTTTCACACCAGAAAAGCCAGAAAAATGGGGATTCAACGCATATCTTAATTTTTACTTATTTCTTGAACTAGAATAATAAATGTCTCCAATAATCTTACTTAAAAGTAATAATCTGGTTTGTTAGATTTGAATATTCCATTTACTTCATTAAAAAAAAAGAAAACCAACTAAGCTTAAAACCTTTAAGGGAAAGTTAAAAGAACTTGAGAATCCTTACCTCAAGCTGAGTAAAGATTTTCTTAATATGCCTGAAACATCCTTCTGCGATTTCCATGTCTTCTTCATAAGATCGGCCTTTAAAAATGGGTTGAGGAGCATTTGCAAAGTATTCATGGAAAGGGAAGAAAGTGGAGATTTCCGTGACATCCGGCAACGTGCTACCTTTGTTTTTCACTTTGCTGATATACTCTTCCCAACGAGACATTACCTATAAGAAAAAGAGACGTGAGGTTAAATATGCCAGCTTATTATTACATTTTAAATTAGAAATTAAAACAGAAATCAAGTGAAAATAAGATTTGCTAGGTAAAGGAAAAGGAAAGCAGTCTTTGAGCCAATAGGTCTATTTCTTGTCCAAGTCACTGACTGATTGCTCTTCGTTTATAAAAGTAACCTTTAAGATTGCAGGGAAAAAAAAAAACTCTTTAATCAAAATGCACAGATAGACAAGAACCTCAGGATCATGTCATGGCATGTTAGACCTTTTCAGATTTTCTATGTATATTCAAAACAGTTTATTATTGATGATCCACACCCCCAGCCATGCATCCCAAAAAGACTTGTGAGATAGGTAGCTCAGTTACATCCTGGTATAAATGTTCATTATGCCTCTACTCAGTTCCTACTTAGCCTCAATTTCTGTAATTTGTCTGTTTTTCCATTATGACTTCAGTGTTTCTCAAAGTGTGGTCCTTGGGCAGGGTATCTGAGAAGCTGATAAATAAAAATGTAGCTTCGGGATGCCACCTCTTACTGAAAGAAAATCTCTGGGGACAGAGCTTGAGAATTTCCTTTCTAAATGACTTTCTCAATGTGATGACTGTATGTTGAAAACTGCTGACCTACACTGTAAGGCCTCAAGTTCATAATTCCCAAATTTATTACTTATGCTTCTACAATGTATATATTATTTCTCCTACTTTTAAAAGTAGTTTTCACAGAGAGCCTAGTGATTTTTATTTTGTGACAAATATGCATGTAAGCATGATCTTTACTACATTATTCAAAGTTCTAAACAGTCTGAGTCTAATGCAGATAACTTTGCAAGATCACGCACATATCCTGTGTTCAAAAGAAACCAAGAAATCTGCTCATTTCGAATGGACTCAACTGGTTTGTGTATCTACTTATAATAAGCATAATTTCTTCTTTCATATACATTTAAAATTTTCAGTGTTATGCTTTATACCTAAAATATACAGATAACATTAGTACAAAGAGAACAAATAAAGTTACACAAAAATCTTCATTATTTGATTATGTTTAATTCATTTAAATTAGTAAACCAACTGACTATTAAAGTTTATTTTCATGGAGTTTATTCATCTTATTTAGCTTCTACTGCTCCTTAATCTTCATTCTTCCCAAATTAACCCTAACAAAAGGAAAAACATATCTCTAAATTGAAGTTAAAAGAATTTCTAACTTAAGCTCCTACTTTGAAATTAACTCTAAAACAAAACATATTTCTGGAAATTTAAAAAGACAATATACTTTTCTTTATTAGTTGATTAATACGTAGAGTAAAAGTAAGTTACAGAACCATGTTTGTTACCACTGGGTTGACAGACTAGTTATATTTCTATAGTAATATGAGAGAGAGAGAGAGACTAGAAACTTTATCAATAGCAAGAAAGCAAAACAAAGAAAAAAATTTTAAAGTAGCAACATTGGCCTTTCACTGAATAAGACATCAGGCAAAGTTCTTTAGCAAAGAAAACTGGAGATAATAGGAAACACATTCAACATTCAAATATAGTTTCAACAACAGCATACGTTTTAATCGACTCAACAAAAAAATAAGTTTTCAAAAGAAGGATCTCAAGATCTCATCCTAGTTTCCAACTGAAGACCATATTACAAAAAAGTATGATTTAAAACCCTTAATCTCTTACCTGATATAAGAAGAAATAGCCTGCAGTTTCACAAGTATATGAAGCATCTCCTGGAACCCCCAGACTCTTCTGCAATCGTTTCACTTCTTCTAAAAGTTCTATTCTTCGAGCGAGGACGTAATTAACTCTTCCATACCTAAACATTTCAATTAAGCAAAAAGGTACAATTATATAATGAAGAGACTTTCGAGGAAACTGTCAGAAAATTTTTTAAGAAAATCATAATAGAAACTATAAATGGCCAAAGAGAAAAAAATTAGTAGAAAACATAGTTTATAATTTAACTATAAGTGGTAGTTCTTGGGGTTTTTTTTTTTATATACAAAAGCTATTTAAAGTGTACCTGATGGATCAGGACTGACCTGCAAGTGTGTTAGTGATCTGTGAGAAGGGAAAATCAGCTACAACACTAAACACAACATTTAGTTCAGCTATCAATTTCTTTTCCCCATAAAAAGACCTTTACAAAGAAGCAAACAGTATAGTGCACTCAAGTGCTAGTCCATCTTGCAACAGACCAAGAACATATAGTGTACAGGCTGGCTGCTCTGAATAGCATTGTTTACACTATCACAAAAGTAGATTAGCTCTAAAGGTCTTGAAAAGTAATTTTAAAATTTATTTGATCATTCCTTGGCCTCCAGCATGCAGCTTGGCATCTGGATCGAGTAGGTTCATAAGTATCTGCTGAATAAGAAAACCAAAATTTGGAGAGCACTTGGCCCAGAGACAGACAGTTAAGGAAAGAAGCAGTGGAACCAGAATTGAATCCCAAAGCCTATCCATACTCTTTCCACCATAATAAAGTGCCTCCCACAATCCTGTAACACTAAAAAGAGATAAAATAGAATGATCCAGAATAAAAAAGAGACATAAGACATGGTCTATAGTTTTAGGAATTTTCCAACTTAGAAAGATATAAACATTATAGCAGGTAACTTTTCCCATGTTTGCTTATCTACAACTTAAAACTTTTTCTACAATGAACACTTTGGTAATGAAAAAAAAATTGGGGATGTTTATAAAGAGTATAATAAAATGTCAAAATTCTTGTAATATAATGTTAAATTAAAAAACCAATATACAGTGGAATTCTATGTAATATCTGCTCATTCTGCAAATCTAAAATTATACCAAAAAGTCTATTTATCAATTTAAAAAAGCAGTGTACAGGCATACCTCATTTTATTGTACTTTGCTTTATTGCACTTTGCAGATTCTGTGTTTTTTTTTTTACAAATTGAAGGTTGGTGGCAACCCTGTACTGAGCAAGTCTACTGGTGCCATTTTTGCCAACAGCGTTTGCTCAGTGTCTCTGTGTCACATTTTGGTAATTCTTGAAATATTTCAAAACTTTTCATTATTATTATATTTGTCATGGTGATCTGTGATCAACTGATTTCTGATGCTATTTTAATTGTTTTCGGTGCCAAAAACAATGCCCAAATAAGATGGCAAATAATCAATACATGTTGTGTGTGTTCTGACTGTTTCACTGATTAGTCATTCCCCTATCTATCTCCCTCTCTTCAGGTCTCCCAATTCCCTAAGACACAAAAATACTGAAGTAAGGCCCACAATGGACTCTAAGTGTTCAAGTGAAGAGTTGCACATCTCTTTCTTTAAATCAAAAGCTAGCAATCATTAATCTTAGTGAGGCAGGCATGTCGAAAGCCAAGACAGGCAGAAACCTAGGCCTCTTGCACCAAACAATTAGCCAAGTTCTGAACACAAAGGAAAATTTCTTGAAGGAGATTAACAGTGCTACTCTAGTGAACGCACTAATGCTAAGAGAGCAAAACAGCCTTACTGTTAATATGGAGAAAGTTTAAGTGATTTGGATAGAAGACCAAACCAGTCACAACATTCTCTTTAGCTAAAGCCTAAACTAGACAGAGCAAGGCCCTAACTCTCTGCAGAAGAAAAGTCTGAAGCTAGCAGAGGTTGGTTCATGACGTTTAAGGAAAGAAGCTGTCACCATAGTTCCATAAAAGTTAAGGGAAAGCAGCAAGTGTTGATGTAGAAACAGCAGCAAGTCATCCAGAAGGTCCAGCTAAGATCATTAATGAAGGTGGCCACACTAACAACAAATTTTTCTATTGGAAAACAATGCTATCTAGGATTTTCATAGCTGAAGAGGAGAAGTCAATGCCTGGCTTCAGAGCTTCAAAGGACAGGCTGACTCTTGTAAGTTGAAGCCAATGCTTATTCATCATTCCAGAAATCCTGGAGACCTTAAGAATCATGCTAAATCTACTCTGATTGTTCACTATTAATGGATAACAGCACATTTGTTTACAACATGGTTTGCTGAATATCTTAAGCCCATGCTGGGATCAACTGCTCAGAAAAAAAGATCCTTTCAAAATATTAGTGCTCATTGATAATGCCCAGGTCACTCTAGAGCTCTGATGGAGATACACAACAGGATTCACGTTGTTTCCATGCCTACTCACACAACATCCATTCTGCACTCCTTGGATCAAAGAATCATTTTGACTTCAAGGCTTATTACTTAAGAAATATACTTCATAAGGCTGTAGCACAGCAGCTGAAAACCTTCTGGGAAAGATTCACCATTCTAGACACCATAAAGAACATTCACGATTCATGGGAAGAGGTCAAAATATCAACATTAACAGGAGTTTCGAAGAAGTTGATTCCAACCCTCATGGATGACGTTTAGGGGAGTAAGACTTCAGTGGAGGAAAAAACTATCAATGTGGTAGAAGTAGCAAGAGAACTACAATCAGAAGTGCAGTCTGGAAATGTGGCTGAATTGCTGTAACCTTATGATAAAACTTTAATAGGTAAAGAGCTGCTTCTTTTGGAAGAGAAAGAAAGTTGTTTTTTGAGATGGAATCTACTCCTGATGAAGATACTGTGAAGATTGGTGAAATGACAACAATGGATTTAGAATATGACATAAACTTAGTGGATAAAACAGCAGCAGAGTTTGAGAGGGCTGACTCCAATTTTGAAAGAAGTTCTACTGTGGGTAAAATGCTATCAAACAGCATTGCATGCTATGAAGAAATCATTTGTAAAGAGTCAGTTGATGTGGCAAACTTCATCGTTGTTTCATTTTAAGAAGTTGCCACAGCCACTTCAACCTTCAGCAACCACCACCCTGAGTAGAACAGCCATCAACATCAAGGCAACACCCTTCACCAGCAAAAAGACTATGACCTGCTGAAGGCTCATATGATGGCTAGCAGTTTTTAGCAATAGGTATTTTTCAGCTAAGGTATCTACATTATTTTTTTGGACATAATGCTATTGTACACGTAATGACTACAGCAGAGTGTAAACATAACTTTTTATATGCACTGGGAAACTAAAAAACCCATGCAACTCTCTTTGTTGTGATATTTGCTTGATTATGGTGGTATAAAACCAAACCTGCGATATCTCTGAGGTATGCCTGTATACAATTAAACATGATAGCATAATTATAGCTGATTACTAACAAAAAATTTTTTTAGAGTAGTAGAATTGTGAATGATCACTCTCTATTATTTCACACAAGATGTAATAAAATTTTTTCTTTAGGGAAAGTGATACTACTTTTATTGTGAAACAATATTCACTATTTTTCTTTTTAATTATAACAAAGGGAGAGAAAAAAAAGAATATGCTCAGTTAAACAAGCACTCACATTACTATCAACACCTGGGGACTGGTTCGTGTATTAGAAAGCAAAAAGTATTTTCTTCTCTAAAAACTTGGTAGTACCTAAACTCATTTTTAAAACTCTACTGTACTATTACAGTATTCTTTAAAAACTATAAATTGTACTGCAAAATAATTATAATTATAGTATTTAGCATTCCATCAGCACCTATATGTTCACCGCATTCTGGATTATAAGATTTTAGAGTCTAGCCCACTTGTGAAAGTTAGTTTTAATAAGAAGAAATATCTACAGGAAGAATTCTGGGAAGCATTCCTGGCTGATCCCCAATTAAGAGTCTAGAGCCCCAAATAACTTAATGTGTATTGATCTTGTCCTCTGACTTTTCAGAAGCTAAAAAATGTTTGTTGAGATACTTAATACAAGAACTCAAAATAAATGTAACATAATAATTTGACACTCTTTTAGCTCTTTTGATATCTACAATCAATTTAGTCAAAAGTAATGTTCGATAGTCAAAGGCTATATTAAATATGTGCAGCTGTTAATTATGCCTATTGTATAAAATTATGCCTTAATAATGGATTTAAACATAAATGAAATGAACTACTATAAAGCAATTTTGAAGGAAAAAAACTAAAATACTAACAGCAGAAGAAATTTAATTTGTAAAATTTTAGTCTCTTTACAATATGTAACACTAAATATGAATTCCAGTTAAACTAGCAACAAGTACCTGAAATACTAGTTACAATACCAAAATTATGCTATCATTAACCTCAACTGCACTTACTTAAATGCATCAACTTAACTGGCACCTAAAATAAATGCAAATTAAATGTCTGGATGAAATGTGAAAAGAAACTGTGTAAAGCTGTACAGTTTTGGTTTGGCAATATTAAAAATTACTTCAATAAATAGAGAGCAAATGGAAATCTGCAATTTTAAAAAGATGAACAAGATAATTCTCTTCATTGAAATAATTATATGCTTGAGGAAAAAATGGCAGAAACATATAGAATTGGACCTGAGGGAGATCATGACCAGACTTTTAGGTCAACTGAGTATGGTCTAAGTAGGTTACACTAGAATCTTTCAGAATTAAGTTGGATTACTCATTGCTCTCTTCTCCTAATGCTTCTTCAGTAAAGAGAAAAGAAGAGAAAGTTAGAAATTCTTTTGTACACCATTTCAAAACTCATCCCCATTTGCTCACCTGCTGAAATCTTTCTCTGTCTCCAGCTCTTCTTCTCCATGACCAAGACGCAGGAGGTGGCGCTCATCAATGTCTAAAGCCATAATTTTCTCAAACAACTGGTTCAGGGCCTGGAGAATTAAAAAAAAAAAAAAAAAAGGATGATGGTGAGTTTTAAAGAATTAGCAGGCTCCTTTAAAAGTAACAAAAACTAACAATTAGAAGGATGGAAAGAATGAACACTGCCCAGTCAGATGAGAATCAACACCAAGAGGGGGAAGGTATAGCTCAGTGGTAGAGTGCATGCCTACCATACATGAGGTCTTGGGTTCAATTTGGTACTTCCATTAAATAAACCAACCAACCAACCAACCAACCTAATTACCCCTCCCCCCAAACAAACAAACAAACAAACAAAAAAGAATCAACATCAAAACATAGAAGGAAACAACTTATATTAGGCTGTTTACAATTTAAACCAAATAGTATTTTTATTGATTTTTGACAGTGCTACATATGTATACTTGGCCAAAGGAATAACTGGAAACCATAAAAATCATGTGTCCAACACATATCTGCTAATTTATGAAAAGAAAGGCTTTGGTTCAGTTTCTATTTCACTCAAGTAGTAATAATTACTAAAATAATTAATAACCATACCAAGTTTCATTTTACTCAAAAGAATTTCCATGGATTGCAGAGAACTGAAAAGTTTTTGTGGTTAGAACAAGCCTCTCAGAAGGTGAGTGTGTGAGTAGAATTCATCAGGAGGACCACAGAGCGGAAAGGTAGAGTGCATCACTCAGCGCTTAGGCTGCCAGTCTAAAGTTGTCTATACAACGATGAGCAGAGCACACAGCACAGCACCAACTACTCTTATAAAAGCCATTTATCTACCTATAAATGTTCATATTTAGGGTTCCCTCAAATTCTGATATTTTATTATCTGAGCATCTACAGTTAGAGGGTTTTGCAGAAAGGCAAGTTTCAATGTATGGAAAGATACACTAATAAAAGCTTCATTTAAAAATTAGCCCCCATTCAAACATTTCTGCTAATTTACCATCAGTGTAACCCTGACCATCAAGTCAACATCCAGTCTTGTAAACATCCAGGTTATGTAACACACGTACAGATATCCTTTGCTATCAAAATTCTAGCAATCAGAGCTCAGAAACTGAAGAGAAAAACATAAATTTTCAGAAAAAAATTCCCCAGCTATCCCAACTCATGATATTCTCAATCCAAAACTTGAGACCCCAAAGATCAGACCACATGGTATTACTCACTATCCAAACCCACGACCCATGTAGATTTAGAGGGTGAAAAATACTCGTACATTATAGTCTCAGAAAAAAGTGAAAGATTTCATCATGAATTAGAGGGATGTTGGATAACTGCTTGAATTATATATGCTAACCAAGATCTAGCAAACAAAACAGCTGTGAAAAATCAACAATTTGACAGACATGAAGAAGGAGGATGATTTGACTATCAAAGGATCAAGAAAGGCCCTTAGCAAACAATGAAGTCTTTGGGTATTTTCTGAAAAGTAACCTTCTCTGTAATTGTGCTACACAAGTCAAATCAGATGTAGAGGACACTATCTTCTACATTATCAAGTCATTATCCAGTTTTTGACAAAATTTACTAAAAAATGTTATTTTAGAACAACACATAAATTATTTTTATTCATTCTAAGAATTTGAAAATATGTAAGATTATTACAGATTAAGTTTTATTAAATAGAAGAAAAAAAGCCTTTATACAATGCTTCTTTTATCATGACAAAACCTCAATCAACCCCTTCCCTGGCACAAGTTTAGTACAATATGCCACTGTAACTTATAAACTTCAAAACAAGTGTATGGACTGGACAGTATTAATTTTAAAGTCCTGAGATTAAAAACTGATGAGTAACAGAAAACTGACATTTAGCATTTTAAAAACCCATAGCTTCTTTGTAGATCAACTTTTTTTAAACATTTTTTCATTGAGTTATAGTCATTTTACAATGTTGTGTGTAGACCAACTTTTTAAAAGAACTGGTTAGCTGAAGTCACTGTTGCTAATATGTATTTGGAGAAAATAAGTACCTTTCGAGGTTTAAACAGCAATGAAAGTCTCATAATATGTTTCAGAATGTTCTGGGAGCTGCCTGTCACATTTTACATGAGAGTTAATAAATGTTACTTGTTCTCCCTCATTTTCACAACAGTGACAGCTTCAGAATAACTACCTCAGCACACACATAGATGCAAAGGTCATTTTTCAGCCATTTATTTATAAGAAAGGAGTTTGTTGTTTTTTTGTTTTAGCCATTTATAAATGCTTTAGGTGTTAGACCTGCAACCTAAAATGGTCCTTCCATGTAATATAGATATTTGTAGGTATACTTCATGAGGATTTCAAATTCAATTCAGTATCAATACGGTCTAGATTTAGTCTTTTAGGAATATTTATTCTAGTAGAAAAATGTTACTAGTAAGGGACAATGCTTTTAATCTCAAAGTAAAAAGTCTAGCTTAGCATGGAAGTTGGAGGGGAAAAGGCAATTTAATTTAATCCAAACATTTAACCACATATCCAAATATTATTCTTAGCTTTTCTACATTTTGGCTGCCTCCACTAGAGATGAAAGATTGTTTTTGTATTTTCTTCAGTATAGCCAGGTCATGACAAGTGATAATCCAAGATTAACTTAATAACATACCATACTTATCAGCCTTTCCTGGTATTCTCTGCATCCATAATCATGTTATCATTCAACCAGAAATGTCCACTGTGCTCTCATGCATCTTTTGCTCCATACATGCACATCTGCTCCATACATGCATGGGGCACGCACACACACGTGCACACACACACACACTCTTACCTGATTGGAATGAGTAACAATCAGAGTCCTCTGCTCTGGGAAGTTGTGGTAGATGTTGGATATGATTTGGACTGCCACATCTGTTTTTCCTGTACCTGGTGGGCCCACAACCTAAAAACAGAGAACACATAGCAGACTACTAAGTTATCACATTGTTAGAAAATAGAAATTGTAAACCCGAAAGATAAGATAAATTTTAAAATTTGCTAGATGAATTCAACACCAGAATGGGTAAGACAGAGTTGGTAAACCTTAGGATAGATCAATGGAAATCACTAACCAGAACAATAAGCAGAAAAAAAATTTTTTTTAAATAATAAACATAGCCTCATGAATCTATGGGGCAATATTAAAAAGGTCTAACATATCACTGGAGTCCTGGAAAGAAAGGAAAAGTACACAGAATAGAAATATTATTTAAAGAAATAATGGCTGAAAATTTCCCAGATCTGGCAAAAGACATAAATCTACAGATTCAAGAAGTTCAGCAAACCATAAACAAATCTAAGCCTAGACACATCATACTTAAGATGCTTCAAATGACTCTGGGCTTATTAAACACCATGAAAGCCAGAAGTAAGTAAAATAACATTTTTAATGTTCTGAAAGAAAAAAGCTGTCAATGCAAAATTCTATGTCTAGTAAAAATATCTTCAAAGAATGAGGGTGAATTAGAGACATTCTCATATGATGGAAAATTAGTTAATTCATTGTTAGGAGATCCGCTCTTAAAATTGGTTAAAAAGAAATTCTTCAAAGGAAATGGTATGAGAGGAAACTTGAGGTACCAGGAATAAAAGATATATGGTAAACATAAAAGACTATTCGCCTCTGCAGTTCTTTTTTAAAACACGTTTGGTGTTTGCAAGAAAAAAATGTAATATTGCCTGATAGCATTTTCAATAATATATATGACAACCACAATATAGAAGGGGATAGTAAAGGGACCTCCATGGAAGTAAGAATACTACATTAAACTTAAGAGACAAAATATTGATTCTAAGTAGACTGTGAAAAGTTAAATATGTATGTTGTAATTCCCTAGAGTAGCTATTAAGAAAAAATTATACAAGAGATACAGTAAAAGAACAAAAGATAAATAAAAATGAAAAACTAAAGACTATCCAAATAACTCAAAAGAAGGTAGGAAAGGGGAAACAGGAACACACAAAAAAGGGGAACAAACATAAAACAAATAATGAAATGGTAGGCCTAAATCCAAACAGACAAATAAGTACATTAAGTGCAAATGGATTAAATGGGACTTAAAAGCAGAGACTGTCAAAATGGATTAAAAATCATGCCCCAACTATATGATGTCTACAACAAACTCACTTCGAATATAATAGGTAGGTTAGAAGTAAAATGACAGAAAAAGATGAATCACATAAATAAACACTAATCAAAAGAAAGCTGCAGTGGCTATATTTATATTAAAGTAGACTTCTGAGCAAAAAAAAATTACCAGTGATTAAGACAGACACAATGTATGATAAAAGCATCAATTCACCAAGAAGATATAACAACCCTGAAAGTGTATGTACATATCCATAAAGTTTTAAAATACATGAAGCAAAAACTGACAGAACTGAAAGGAGAAACAGACAAATACATAATTATAACTGGAGACTTCAATATTGCTCTCTCAGTCATCAACATACACATTCTTTTCAAGTGTTCACAGAATATTCACCTACAGATAGATCATGTCCTAGGTATAAAACAAGCCTCAATAAATTAAAAGTTGAAGTCATATAAAGTATGTTCTCTGACTTTAATGGACTTAGATCAGAAATCAGTAACTAGAAAGTAACAGGAAAATCTCTAAATACTTGGAAATTAAACACGCTTCTAAATCAGCATCAACAGACTTTTCCTGTAAATGGCCAGTAAGTATTCATATTAGATTTTGTGGCCCACACAATCTCTGTTGCAAGTATTTAAACTGTTGTTGTAGCAAAAAAGTGGCCATAAGCAATACATGGGCATAACTATATTCTAATAAAACTCTACTTATAAACAATGAAATGAGTAGCGAGATCTACATATGCATTAGATGCCAGAATTACGTATAAACACTTAAATTCAGTTGGGTTTTTGTGCTTTAAATAGAACTCTACACACTCTGAAAATCTGACACTCACTTCTGTCTGATTCCACGTAAGAACTTGTATAACAAATAATTCTCTTACCATAGTTAGACCAGGCTGCATTCCAGCACGGATGGCCTCTATCTGTGTATGAGTGAACTGAATCGTATTACTGCAAATAAGAGTTGATAAAACGTTCGTTAAAAATACAGATGAATGACATTAGTAAAAATTTACACAATAATGACCAGAGGTCTAAACATTTGCTCTATATTGGCCCCTGGTCTCCCCAAATCTTTTTCCTCCAATTTCAGCCCCTTCTGTGGGTGTTTGTGCAGTAAAAAGTACATTAAATGACAGGTATCTTCTTAACAAATTTTAAATGTTCAGCACAGTACTGTTAACTCTAAGCACAATGTTATACAGCAGAGCTCTACAACTTTACATCTCAACATGACTGACCCAGTGTCTTCTAAACAACTCTCTTCACTCACACCCTTCCGGAGGCCAATTAAAACTAAATGAATCTTGCGGAAGAGAAAAGACTACAGTTATTTAGCAATATGTTTAGCCCAGCCCCAACCTCATCTCAGTGTTAAAGTTCTAGTTCCCAATCTGACACCAAATACATAGGTCACTTTCTAGTCATGGCACACGTGCAAGAGGGGAGCTGCTAAATGGAGCACATGGTCATGAAGTAAGAACCCTGTGCTCAAACCAAAGTAGTCCCCGAAAAGTTATTTCTCATAGTACCTGAAAATGCTTCTTTTTGAAATATTACTACAGAAGGGCCAAAAAATGTCTGAGCTATTCAGTCAATGGATAGAAGAGGGTCCAGAAACAGAAGTTTTGTAAAATTTTTAAAGGATCAGAAATTTTAAAAAGTATTACTAATCCACTTGAAATAGCAAACCATGATTCATTATTACGATTAGCAGAGAGAGTGAAATTACCGTTTGGGTTGGTTGTACGGATAAGGACCTCTATTAGGGATAACGTGAGGTTCAACAATTAAGGTTCTTGCCTCTTCATTGTCTTCATCTTCCCCCTCCGCATCTTTCCTTTTCTTCCCTTTGCCACTTCTTACTGGGAAAGTTATCCTACAAGACCAAAACCTTTGTTCATTTTTACAATCAACAATGATTCGCCAATCACCTATCTTATGCTTGACACTGTACAGAGGATTATCAGATGAGTAAGAAACATTTATAGCCTAAAGGAGCTCACTACCTGCACATAAATTTTGAAAAAAGCAGATTTAAAAGGACTAAAATGTGTGTTAAGGGTATTCAGATTAGAAAAAGTCATCATGATTAAGGGAGAATCAAAGAAGAAACACTTATTTATTTATCTTTTTAGGGGAGATAACTTTTTAAAATTAGGGTAATATTCATATCACATAAAATTCAGCACTTTAAAGGGTACAATTCAGTGGGCTTTAGTACATTCATAATGTTGTAGCGTCATCACTATTGTCTGATGCCGGGATATTTTCATCATCCCCAAGCAAACCCCATGCCAGTTAAGCAGTCACTGCCTATTCCAACCTAAACCCAGCCTATTGCAACCAGTAATTTACTGTCTTTATATCTGCTTATTCTGGACATTTCATATAAATGGAATCATACAGTATTTGTCCTCTTCTGTCTGGCATCTTCCACTTAACATAATGGTTTCCAAAAAAAATTTTATATACCTCTAGTGTATGCACTGCAAAGTGCTTTACACCTTGTCCCTCACATAATCAGAAACGGCTTTATGGAAAACTTGGCATTTAAAATGAATTTCAAAGTATTTAGACATATAAACATGAGAGGGAGGACATTCGAAGAAGAAAGAACAGCAGAGACTCAAATACAAGTAGCCAGTTTTGCGGAAGTGTAGGATACAACAGGGAAAACAAGGCTCAAGACAAAGGCTGGAGTCCTGTTATGACACCTTTGGAATATCAAGCCTTTAAGGCAGAAGTTCTTAGTCTGGGATCAGTGATACCTCAGGAGCTAAGCCCCCACAGGGAACTGAGGAAGTCAGTGACTACTCTAAAATTAAACTGAAAAATGAATTCTCTATGTGCACTTTTTCCCAGTCTTTCTTCACATTCTGAAAAACAAAGATCATACCGCCTGCCCCTGCAAAGTGCTAAGAAACAAAGAGGCTAAGAGGTCAGCCCTTATTTTGATAAGCAACAGGAAAAATCAGAATTTTAAGTTAGATAGTGGAATGACTCCTGCAGTAAGGCATGTAATGGCTTCAAGAGAGGACAGAGAGGCAGGAAAGGCACTCTATTAAGAAGACTGAAGGTGCTGAGGACCTAGAGAAGTAGCAGTCAGGACTGACATGGAAAAAATGCTGAGCTTTCCAGATGGGGTGAATAGAAGAATGATTTTGCCATTAACAGGATTAGGAAAGTATGAAGGAAGGCAAGGTTTGGGTGTTACAGAGGACACATGTTTTTAATATGTAGAATTATTATATTTATACTTAACAGCCAATTAAAAGCTGGATGTTCTAATTTCCAACTAAACAAGTAACTAAGCTCTTTCCTACCACCTTAGGTATACTTAGTGCTTCACCTAATCTATATGCTTAATCTATATGATGGAATTCATGAAGGAACCAGTACTTCTAGTACTTTGATCTTTTTCTACTCAAATTAAAACCAAAGCTCCTTTAACACTAAATATAACTATCTTGTAAATATTTAAATTGTATGAAAGCAAGCAGTGTTAAAAGAAAAAAAGAATTTTTTCCTAAAACCATTAGACAGCTCAAAATCACATGGCTATGAGAATTAATTAGGAAATATATCAGATTATATGCATAATCTGCAAAGATGTATTTCTCCAACCAAGTGCTATATGTATATTTATATAGTACTCCTCAGACAAAAAGCATTTACTGATCCCTTATAAGACACGAGGCTACTTCTATTGTATTCTTAAAATAGCTACTACACAAAGAATTAGAAATAGAGTCAAATAAAATAAACTCATCAGTTATTATATGGTGAAGGTAAAGACTGCCCACACAAAATCCAGATATGATATTCAAAACTTCCTTTAGCTACAGTCCTCACGGCCTAACTTGGACTGACTATAGAAAGCTTCAAAAGGAGTATGTCTAGTTCTGACTTTACCTGAAAGGGGGTATCTGGAGAGCTGGGTCATCCACAGTTACTTTAACATTATGACCAGGAAAGCTGGTTTTTAAATGCTCAATGGAGAGAAATGTATCATTGAAATCAAGGGTGGCGATCTGATTGGGCATTTTTGAATAATGCGCACTGCTTGGATCCCCATAACCTAAAATGATGTCATGTAGCCAGTCAGGTACCACACAATCAGTATTCATCAGGTTCCGAATAGTCTCCAGCACAGCCTGTCAGTAAGAGGACAAGAACAAATTTTATCAAGAAGACATCTCAAACATTTGCACTTCAATGGAATGCAGGGTTGGCTGTACTAATCCAGAATTCCCGAGTGTTTCAGGGCAAGAAGCTATTTTCTGCTGACAGGTGCTTGGCTAGACTGAATCAACAGCTATATTTTCAGCTGATACCATACACTGAGTTAAACAAAAGACCAAACTTAGCAAGAACAGTTTATCCACTAGGAGTTCATTTAGACAGAATGTCATAAATGAGTTTACCACTTGACTTCTGTTGAGCAGGATGAAAATTCAATCAGGTTTATAGTATAGCAAGAAAACATTATAGAACAAACCCTTAAAAAATGCACCCTCTTAGAAACTACTAGAGTTTTCTCCTCTATACTTCATAGTTCCACAGTGCTAAGATCACACACAACCAGAAGAACATTAATATATATGCCTCAATTGTGAAATTAAGAAATTCTAAAATTAGCACTGTCAGAAATAAGAAATTTTAAAAATGAACAATGATAAAAATGAAAAGTCAAAATTTTCAGAATGAAAGAATTAGGACGACAATAAAAGGTATTATAGTAGTTAATTTATACATTTTCAAAAGTTATTACTAAAAGCCAAGGTAAATTCTTAGACTTTGCAATAATTATTTCAACAAAATGATGTATCTCTATCCCACATATGGAAATCGGAAGGCTAGGCTATTAATTTCATAGAATAAAACAACCAAACCAGCCATTTGTATATAATAAATGCTATACATCCAACAGGACAACAAAATAATAGGATAGTGTATGTTAATACAATACTTTTATCACATTACCTTGTTTTATTTTCTTGCGCTTATCTCTAACTAAAATTCTCTTATTCATGTACTTGGTTACTTATTTCCTGTTTCTGTTTCTGACTTCCCTAATCAGTAGTCTAAGCTCACTAATGGTATAAACTGTGCCTTACTCATCTTCATTAACTCTATAGAAAACTTAGCACAGTACCAGACACACCGCAGGCATTAAAAAAATGATGAAAGGAATGACTATAAAAAAGGAACCATTTTTCTCTTAGTAAACTGAATAAAATTCATTCATTACTGAGAAACAGAGACAGACAAAACAGAAGCCATGTCCTCATAAATTTGCAGACTAATGCCAGAGAAATAACAAATATAAAGTCCTTCTAAAGTCAGGTAAATAACAAATATATAATCATCAGGTGTAATAAAGGCTGTGAGGAAAAATGAAGATAACTGAATAAAAAATGATGAGAAAGGGAGACGGTACTTTAGAAAACATTGTCAGAGAGGGCTTCTGTTAGGAGCTGACATTTAAACAGAGTTGCCCATGTAAAGTAAGGAAACAATCCATGTGGATACCTGGGAGGAGACTGTCTAGCTGGTGGAAACACCATGTGCAAAAGCTTGGGCTACTACCGAGCAAAGAGGTCAGTGTGACTGGAATGGCGTGAATTAAGAAAAAGTGTTAGAAAATGATTTTGGAGAGGCAGCCAGAGGACAGATAATAAAGGGACCTTTGGATTATGGTAACAATCTTCTACTGTGATGGGAGACCATTAAAGTACATGAACAGGGATACCAGGTTGTAACTCACATTCAGTCACTACATGGAGAATAGTGTAAGGGAGGAGCAATCAAGAATGGAAGCAGGGATGTGAGAGATGAAGGTGTCTGACACGTGGCATCAGCGGAGGTGGTGAGCCAGTAAGACTGACTGATGGATTGGATGTGGAAGACAACAAGAAATCAAGGATACCGTCACTGTTTTGCCTTCAACAACAGGGTGAGATGTGGAATAAATCCCTTTGTATGTGAGAATTTCTTCTTTTAATCGTAACAATGGGTTAAAAAGAAGGTAATAAAGTGATACTGCATAAGAAGCACTATTTTGGGGGAGAGAGAAAAGAAAGGAACTTGTGCAAAAGCTAGTATTTTCAAATGCTAGAATTGCTTAATGTTTAAGTTTTATAGTATAGTTTCAAATAATAATTTAAAAATCTTCCTCTACTCCTCTCCACAAAGTTATTATAGAAGTATAACTCTCTAATCCCCAAACTCCCTTTTTCCACTAATGAGTAAAATATAAATACAAAATATCATAGAGTAATTCAGAACCCTGCGGTTCCACATCTGTAGTCTTAAAGTAATTCGGAATATACCTACTTTTGATTTAAAAAAGAAGTCCTAGTATATATACAAGATCTTGTGGTAGCTCACAGTGAAAAAAAATGTGACAATGAATATATGTATGTTCATGTATAACTGAAAAATTGTGCTTTACACTGGAATTTGACACAACATTGTAAAATGACTATTACTCAATAAAAAAATGTTTAAAAGAAAAGAAAGGAAGTCAGTAAACAAATAAACAAGCAGTTCTCTACACCTCATACTGAGGCATAAACGGAGTAATATACAAAAAGCAAGGACAGATGCTGATCTTTAAAATAACAACAGGATTAACTGATATTTTAAGTTTCTAGCTTAAAAAGACAAAGATCATTATTTTATTAAATCATTTTTTTTTTTACCAGTATCTGTGTACTTGTGTCTTAAAAGTTATTCAAATTATGGCATAGTACTTTTAGTTACATAGCATAAAAATTACCTTGAAGTTATTTTCCTTTGGTTTTCTCCTCATTATTATGTTGAAAGTTTCATACACATCTTCTGCTCCATTCTGTATAGTACTGGTCATGTCTTGTTGATACTGGTTCGGATCCAGAAACACTCTAAATGTCCTTGACTCTCCTCTAAGATTGGGTCTGGGTTCAGGTCCTGGACATTTTTTTTAAAAGTTTGGTAAATGAAATATTCACTTTTCAAATATCCAAGTAAGTCAGTAGTATTCCTTTTCTCGAAATGATGAGTAAAATGTCCAGACTTATCTCCAGCCACTACCCCGACTAGAATGCCTTTCATTCATCCATTTCAAATTCCAAGAAGCTGAAAATATTTTCTCCTTTCTCTAAATTTTCACTATTTCTTCCCAGAAAGGTCGTGAGATGCCTACGACGCAGTGCCATGCACTGCAATTATTCGTATATGCCCTCAACTAAAACAGGGGCCTCAGAAATCAAGGAACCTAACTTGTGCCAGTTACACAGCTCCTACTACTGCCTCCACTACTGCCTCACACACAGTAAGCCCTCGGCTGATCACGCCTTTCGTCCTCCCATGTCTCATACCTAACATCGTCAGTATGAAGGAAAATTTCATACCCTAATGGCTAAAATCTCGGAAGCTTTATCTTGCCTTTTGCCCTCTCTCCTTCCTTTTCGTCTTAGACTTCCAACTCTTGCCCCATTATGTGGCCTTATGTTTATTTCACCTATCCTCCATTCCCTTCTCCTACTTTCTTTTATTCTAGTGTTTAGAGGAGCCTAATTATCAGCACTTCAGCAATGATGCGATCTTGAAATCACAGGCAGTAGAAGCTGATTCAAATTCTGAGAGAAAATCTGTAAACGAATTATAAAATAAGCACTGGGCATAGATGCAGTTATAATTTAATAGTAAGTATTACCCAAAAAGTCAGGACAACATAAGGAAGAATTTCAAAAAACCATCAGTGATAAGCCTAAAAAAAATCAAAGAGCTGACTAATCCTTTAAGGCAGTGTTTCCAAATGGGGATAATGCTGGCATCTTGGGCAAAACAATTCCTTCCAGCAGACAGTTGTGTTCAGATGGTTAGCATCGCTGGCCCCCATCCATCAAACACCAACAGCTCACCATTCCCTTCTGCGACCCCAGTCATTTGACAACGTAAATACCACCATATATTTAAAAAGACATGGTAGTGCTGTTCCCAGTTGAGAACAACCTGCTATCATGAATCAAATAAATAAAATTTAAAAAGGAAAAATTAGCAAACTGTATCATTGAACAACATCGGAGGTTTTTAAAAGCAGTATTGTAAAATATTATAAAGGGAAAAGTTTTAAATAAAGGCAGTTTTAAAAGATCCTGCCCAATGTCTAACACAGACGTTTAGAAACCATATTCAGTTATTTCTAAAAGTGCATGGTAGGTATATACACATTTTATGCATAATCCTTTGTGTCAGTTTAGTATATAAAACAGCTTAAAAAAATTACGGAGGATGCAAAACAGAAGAAAGGAAAAGAAATTTATCATTATGTACACAACTCTTTCAAAAATATAGATCACCATACCGTCTTCAATGACACGCCCTTTATCATCCAGCATGCCCTGGATTTCACAGCCTCTGACATAAACCAGGCCAACTTGCTCTATAAAAGGTCTCCTGCGGTCAAATTTGGTACCATAAGGTTTTGTGGGACGCACAGTAATTAAAAAGCATACATCATGCTTCCGAAGTCCTAGCAAAACAAGAAGACATTTTCGCTTATTTGAATGCTTTTGTTTTCAGTCTTTTGTTGGCAAATTCCCCTCCTCTTATTTTTGGAATGGAAATATAATAAGCATTGAAAATATCAGAGGTGATCAATGATTATATTTACATTGTAATACAATTATGGGTTTTTCTATAATCTTTAGTAATCAATGTTTGATAGCAATAATTAAAGTAAAAATTTCTCTAAAATTAGAAACCTTTATGCCATGAATACATTATTGAATAAGTCTTTCCAGTCATGCTACAGCTCCAAAACTGAATGCCTGTCATCATTCTTTTTCTAACATTCTTAATAAATAACCAAAAATATGGTTGGCATATAATCCACCTATATCATATTTAGCAGGTTTCTAATATCAGTTTAAACTATCTATCAGTGTCATTTCAACAACAGTCTAATTGTATTTCACCAAAGGAGGTCAACTCAAGAATAATTCATCCAGGCACAAAGCACTGTTCACAGAGCATCTTGAGAAGACAGCTGAATATATATAGTTTCAGTTGGCAGATGCTGAACTTTTTGTAAGTGAATGTCAAGAAGTAGGTGACTTGTGCCAAAGTCTGTAGTTTCTCAGTCATTAGATCAAATAATGGATTCAACTGGATTCCCAGCTCTATTAAAAGTCAACACAATGGAAGACAAGAGGCATAAAATCACACCACACACTGGGTATGCAATGTTACACCACTTATCTTCATTTTTAACCCCAATTCATTTTTGTTAGTTCTTATAGAGTATAAATGCAAATTTAAACAGTCTGCTTGCTCATAATCTTGGTAACAAGATATATAATGAAATCAAATCACAAATGTGAGTGTGTGGCTAATAGTATTAGCAACACTCTGGTATGTTTCAGTATGGAGTGGGGTTCAAGTGTACTAGAAATAATAACTCTGACTCATGATGATGGCTTGACTGTTTATTTTTCAACAAAATCTATGCAAAAAAGCAGGAGAAGAATGAAAACTAAGGGGTATTCTACTATATGAATTGTGCTGCTCATTAAAACTTCTAAGTTTTAGAGCCAAAGAAGTGGCCCCAAGAAGTAATTTAGTCCCTACCAATGTCACTTTTTGACATCACTGAGGGATACTGTGGGACGTCTTAGATCCACATTAAAATTAGCTATTTTATAATAAGCTCAACTCTCCTTACAACCATTTGCATTTACTCCATCCTGGCTGTGTCTTCTAGAGCAGAAGCCAATATTTCAATCTCATTAACTCTGTTTCCTTAATTTTAAATGGGGTAATGGAGAAGACAAGGGCCTAGCGTCACATCTTTTTGAAGGGACAAGAAGAATGTTTTATAGTATTTAGCTTAAACTCTTCAAACCTATTCTGTTTTTACAGGACAATATTCATTACTGTTTCCAGAACCCCTCTCTCATTTTTTATTTAGTTACTTTATCTGTGATCAGTAAGGGGCCTGAATTTTGGCTCTAGCCTCCCAGAAAACACTTTTCTCCCCACCACTCTTGTCCCACAATGCCCTACTGTTCCCTATATTGTCCATAAAAATGTACCCACTCTATTTCTTTTTTTTTAAACATTTTTTTATTGAGTTATAATCATTTTACAATGTTGTGTCAAATTCCAGTGTAGAGCACTATCCACTCTATTTCTGATACTACCAGAGGTCTTTGCTTAAAAAAAAAGAAAGCAGGAAAAAAAAGGAAAATAAAAAAAAGACTTTGATGGCCTTCTGAATAGCAGTCTCCAATGTTATGGAGGTAAGGGGTTCAGAGTAATGCATCCTTTTTTTTTCTTAACACCACAAGGTAGGCTTGTCACCTGTCATCTATACATTTCGACAAAGGGCCTTTTTTCCCCCTCGTTTTATTTCCAGCCATCACTACTTCCACGGGGTGGTCAGTAAGTTATTTAAGTTCATTAACCACTATGTAAAACAGTGTTTATTTTAATCCCTCCTTAAGCTCCAAGGGGTAATAAATGTAAGAGCTTCTTCAGCAACTTAATGCCTTTCTCAAGATTCAGCAATAATAAAGGTACATGTTATTCTAGATGGGAAATGCACCAGATTGGAAAAATTCTGAAGGATAAAGGAGTCACAAAAACAATCTGTCACAAACTCTACTGAATACAGTGACTATTTGTTAAACATTTGGCCAGCTTTGCTGCTGGATTCCTTCAGAATTACTTGATGAATATATCATATAGTCCCTATGGCTATAAACAGCTATATCAAGAGCAATGATTTCTGAAAATGGATCCATTAAGGGACAATCCCTTTCCTTCTGGCATGTCAAGAAGGTGGAAGGAGATAAAATCTACCAGCTCCTGTTTCTCACAGCAGGGGAGCAAACATCCTTATAGACAGCTGAGAGAAAAATATGAAAGTGCCAATTAAAAATCAGTTTATGTGCCATTTCTGGCACAGGTGTTATTGATGTTTTAACTCCATTTGACTTAGTAACTTTGAACATATCCGCCTCTAAATAAAATTAATTGTGATATAGAACTACCATCCCTAAAATCTTGCTTAATAAAGAACAGGAAAAATAACTCAATTTCTCTGCAATTATTTATCCTTAAGTGCATCTGATTTCACTGATCTTTTAAATCTGACTTCCTCTCTTTGGTACAAATAAACTATTATTATTTCTTTCCCAGTTACTTTATTAGCTCCCTCTAAAGTCCTTCTGAGTTGGTCTAATTTTGATTTTGTATCTTTATTTTCTGCAAATTATATGCATCCCTATCCTCTTTACTTGGGCTGCTTTTATCTTTTAAAAATATCTATTTTCCTTACTTGCTCTGTATGTGGGCAAATTATATGTGAGTTTCCCCCCTCTTCTTTAGTAAACAAAAATACTTTTATTTTTTATATTGATTTTATAAATTCATAAACATCATCTTATCACACTTAAGATTTAGAATGCTCTCCCTTTCAGCTCTGCCAACTGCAACTTTCAAAACACTTTGATATGTGTGCTATTTTATGCTTTTATTAAAGTATTAAGGTATTTAATTATTCTTGTATGATCCTTGGTATTTTTACTACTAATAATCAGAAATCACTTGCCATTCTTTAAATGATTCTTTTATTTTGAAGATAAAATTAAGTTTATAAGAGTAACGTTTAGTGAAAGTGCTTTGCCAATGCTCTAGGTGAAAATCTATAAACTAAGAATGCAAAAGGTAACCCATACCACTTCTTGAAATACAAAATTACCTTCCCATTCATCTTTGATGTGATCCCTGACGTTCAGGTTGATGGTAACATCTGCACGAACTCTGGTTGGCCAGTTTTCACCTATGTTGGGTTTGGCAACCTCAACCACAGTGAAAGCCACAATAGGCTGGGCCATTCGCGCCCAACCACCAAATACTACACCGCCATACTCAGACTGCCTGGAAACCAAAGAAGTGAATGATTACTCAAACAAATAACTTTTTCCCAACTTCTGGACAAGCAAAACTGGTAACTAAATACTAGCTAAGCATGTATTCTTAAGTCCTAATATTGGCAACTCTTATTTCTAAACTTAAAAAAGAAAAAAATCCTTAAGTTCCAATATACAGGGAATGTATGTGGTGGGATGAAACAGGCAAACATGGTCCAGAAACGAAAGGGAAGTAAAGGAATATCTCCCACATCCCTGGAAAAAAAGCTAACTCTCTGTATGTAAGAGCTGAGCCATTTTGTCAAAGAATGAAGTTATACAGCATATTCAGTTTTATTTTATATTCTTACCCTTTTCTCCTCTTCATCAAGATATTCTCAATTGTTTATAGTTTATCTTATGTATTACAAGTATTTCTATACGGAGTTTCAAAAATGCTTTAGAACATTCTAGAATTTAAAAAATTAAAAATAAACAAATGATAATATCTATGCAAATGCTTTCTTTAGGGCATAATATTTAAATCATTTAAATGATGCTGCCATGGATGGTGGGGGAAGGCAGATAATCAAGCTAGTTGTAATAACTAGAACCATTAACCTCCAAATATGCATTCTTTCTGCTATTAGTGCTTTAGCTTTTACATTAAATAGTGTCCTTGGGAAATCTGTACCATAAAGACTGCAGCAACACTCTGAAACTGGAAGGTACTGCCAAAAATGACATGCTTGCAAAGATAAAGAAAACCTATATCCTAAGCAAAGTCTCTTATAAATAATAAAAAATTGTAAAACTTCATAACATCAAAGAGTGAAAAATAACTGAAAATAAAAGTTCTGCAATTCAATAACTTGGTTAGTGGTGAAATAATTTCTAAAAGGCATTACCTTATGTCTAAAAGCTTTTGTAATAACTGTCTATACCCTCCTTCTTTTTTCACAACTTTACTAAAATATAGTTTACATACCATAACATTCATTTGCTGTAAATATACAATTCAATACTTTTGAGTAAATTTACAGAGTTGTGTGTCCATCACCACAATCCAATTTTAGAACATTTTCATTATACATTAAAAAGATTTCCCTTGTCCATTTGCAGTCAATCTCTGTTCCTACGCCCAAGCAACCACTAATCTACTCTCCCCAGTACTGTTGCCCCTTTATAAAATCTACCTGCAACAAAAGGCGTTAAAAAACATAGATTTCTGACCCTCTTAATCTTAGCACAACCTCTCTTCTGCTGCTCAGTAGTTTCAGCAGCCTGAAAATGTGATGAGAACTAGGCAGTGAGCCCCCTTTTTCAGATCTTGTTATTTTTAACCATTTTCAATGATGGGCAATTAGGAATGAAAATTTAGAAAAATTTATCATCAAAAATTATCCCCCAAAAGTAACATTTTCTTCCCCTAGCAGAAAATAAGTTAAAAAATTACTTTATTAATAAACCATAAGAACTCTAAGTATTACTGCTTTATTTGGCATTTAAGTAAAAACATAAGGGAATTCTATTTGATGAACTGCTAGTTACTAACTCCCTACTCTGCAAAATCACCAAAATTAGGTCCAGAATCTGAGCATGCAAATGCAAGGTAACCATAAATTGTAAGGCAGCTTTCTGATCAAGCACTCCCCCGGGGTCCAAACAATGGGCAACAATTTCAGCAAAGCTGTGGGCAGAGATGATCAGCCAGTGGGTATACAAATTTCATAGTGCTAGCCTGCCTACTGACTCAACTGATTATTAAGTCAAAAATACTTTATGTTGTGTTTTATAGTCTCACCCAGAATAACTTTTCACATAATAATTAATTAAAAAATAGAACTGTGTAGAAGTGAAAAAAATAGATCATAATCACAGTGTGCATGTAGCTGTCTGTAATTAGCAAGGGGAGAAGCCTGGAACATACCTCAATCAGTTCACATTCAAAATTTTGTTAAGCTTTTCACATAGAATGCAGTCTAACTGTACATACAGGCGCATGGTGTGACACTAATGTAATGAAAATTCATTTTACAGAATTATTTTCCTCATTTATAGTCACTTGTGATCTATCACTTATCTCCATTAATTTCATACTTAGAATGAAATAGTGGATGAAGGGCATTTACCTGAAGTCAGTCACGTCTAAAAAGCAAAGCTAACCTTCACAAATCTTATAATGCAGAGCTGACTACAACAAATCAAAGTCTTTTCTTTGCTAAAGTAGTTCCAGACACAAGCTAGCAGGTGGAAAGTCAGTTTAGGCAGAAGAGTTCCTCAAATAACAAAACCTACTCAACAGGCCCTAGAGGTAAATGCTGATGATTTAGTCTCTTCAAGGCAATCTGTGGATGGAGGGCCAGGGAAGATTTTCCAGTGTTCCACTCCGTGCAGTGTTCAGCTATGCCCCTCATCTCCTGCCAGGTCCTCTGAGAGGCTGACTGAGACTAGTGGTGACAGCCACAAGAGCTGCTGGGGTAACAGAATACCCTTTATCAGAAGCTTCTCCTGGGACTTGAACTGCTTTGCCCTCGTACAGACCTGCTGGCCAGCCCATACCCTTTCCTCTTTACCCTTTTACTAATGCCCAACTCACTCCCTTCTGCATTTCTCCCTCCCACCCCACTCCCCAGAATAATGACCTCTCCTCCCTCACACTCAGCCCCACCCCCAAGTACCCAGATACATAATTTCTATTTTATCGCTTTGGATGTATCTAATTTACATAAAAAAGTTTCTCAAAAGAGTAAACATCTCATATTTTAAAGGGCATCTTCATGCCAGATATATTATTTCAGAATACACTTGTGAGGTTTCTGACAGATGGATGTCAGTCACTGTTGCTTCTCTTCATTGCAAATGGAACCAGTTTACCCACCATGGCTTCATTCTGCTGACACTATCCTCGATGTCCTGCCTAATTTCGTAAGTTGATTCCAAGCGGAAGAGATTGAAGTTCCTTAGGAGGTAATCATGAAGAGTCAAAAACTGCAAATTCAACTTTGGAAGAGCAAGACAACCTGAAAAGGAAAATAAAAAATAATATTTGAATTAGTTTTTAAATCAGACATCTGCTTTATGTATAAAAAAAAGCACCACAAATTTGGTAAGAATCTAATTTAATGGTGTCTAAAGTACAGCATATTTGATAAGGTCTTATTTTTAATTCCACACAGAAACTGAAACCAAGTTAACAAATGCCATCTATTAAGATTGGAAATAAAGGATGAATTCCATTAGTATATGTAATCTGCATATCGATGATTCATATGCAAACATTACTTCTAAAAAGTATTTAAAGATACTTAAAACACACACAGTCTCAAGTAGTTTAAAAAGTTCTTCCTTTACCACCTAATTTATATTTGGCAAATCTCAAAGTAAATAATGCTACCAGAAATATAGCCCATGACCAACTTTACCATGAAAACTGATTTGGAATATCACATTACACAATTCTATCTTCAGTGATCACTACTGTGGCTGTGAAGCTTTGCCCTTTCGCTAGACTTTAAGGATAAAACCTTGACTGTATGTTATTCCTCGAGTTACTTCCCTTCTCTGACAATATTAATGATCAATATTCTTTCCATTATCCTCATCTAACACTATTTCCCTTGCATACTAAGTACCCAAGCACTCAGGAGCAATAGCAAAAATGTTAAAAAGAGGAACACCTAAATACATTTTACTAGCACAACATATTATTTTCACCATCTCTATCCATAGTTACCAAGGAAATAATGCACCTAAAGTCAAGAAACATCAGTGTACAAAAATTTCACATCATTTATATCAGTAAACTCTGACTTATAATCTAATTCAATTTCTGTCAAGCCAGAAGATGAGGGAAAACATCTCCTTTTATAGCATACTTCCATTTAAAAAAAAAAAAAAAAAGCAAAATATCTCTATTTTGTAACCCTCACTGGATTAACAAATCTAAGTGTTAAACAGCAATGGGAGCTGGAAGCAGCTTGCATCATTGTGCAGAATTAGCTTTGATCTCTGCCTGTTTCATAGCATCGAGCACTGGGCCCCACAAGCACAACTTCATCCATGGTCAATGAAGAACAATGGCAAGCCTTAACCACGTCCCTGAAAACAGCTGTATTACAGCCAAGCCATCTGGCAACTGATATTGTTCCAAAATACTTTCATTCTATGAAAGGTACAAAGACAAATCTTGAAAAGTAATTCTTTTCACTTAACTTCATTAATCATAGGAGTGAAAGAAAAGCAACTTTTTTTATATTAAACAAAATATGTTTCAAACTCAGATCAGCATCACAGAATATTACCCAAAGCTCAGATATAGGACTGTTTTCATTTTTAAGGACACAAACTTTTAATTAAAAAGACAAAATAATCGTAAGTGGTATTTGCCTTTTAGGGACTGATTAGTCAAAGGATTAGATTCATACAAATATGGCTATAATGCTTATAGTATGAACAAATTAGCAAAGTGAGAAAACAATGCATTAACCACCATCAGAACATAAAAACATGAAGACTGACTATTCTGAAATCAGTACGATTTCAGTACTGTGGGTTTACAGGAATTATGGCTCCAGATAATGACTCTGAAGTAACAGTTTTTCTTTTAAATAAATATACCAATACTTATACTGGTGATGTCTTTAAAACAGCTATATTTCTTCTAATAATGGTACTGTTTCCAAAAACCTTCCAGAAATATTTTTGGAAATATGCCTTCAAAATGTGTCAGAATGCACTCTGGAATATACTCAATTGTGACAAATTCTCATCATTATAGGATAAGAAAAAGCATTTAGAAACAAATCTGTTGAAATAGGTAGGTGAACACACCATTTCGTTTTCTTTTCTTTTTTTTTTTTTTGCTTTTTGTGGGGGAGGTAATTAGGTTAATTAATTAATTAATTATTATTTATTTGTTGGGGGCTTTGGGGATTGAACCCATGACCTCCTGCATGTTAAGCATGTGCTCTACCACTGAGCTATACCCTCCCCTCAACACACCATTTCTTGATGTTACTTGATGTCACCAGCCTGAAATGCAATCACCTAAAGAGAAATAAAACAGGCATCTCTGGTTGTTAAAAAAAAAAAAAAAGGAATACCATTTCAGATCAAAACTAAGGTTTTATACCAACTAATGTCAACATCTTTATTTTGGTGGTCATTAACTGGCTCTGTAAGGAGTTCAGAAGAGCCTCTGAAAAAGGCTTTGAAAAATAAAACACTACCAAACAGAACCTATTACAATGACATAATAAAAGCTACACCTCCTGTATTATTAGGTCTCCTTAGAACAATTTTATTGCTTTATGGTCATATTTTATACAGGATGATACAGACACACACACATACACATTAGGGCATAATTAAATTTAATAAAAATCCTTAATGTTAAATATTCAAAATACTGAATAGTTTCTAGCTTCTAAAGTTGAACTTGAGGGTACTAGAAAATTACCCTAAAATATATATTAGATAGGAGTATGTTCAGTCACATGTGATGAACTCTAAACTCAGTTTCATGTTACATCTGAATACTGTACTTCTTTTTGTTTTAAATTGAAGCATAGTCAGTTTACAATGTGTCAATTTCTGGTGTACAGCATACTGTTTCAGTCACACATATACGCAGACTTGCTTTAATATTCTTTTTCATTATAGGTTACTACAAGATATTGAATATAGTTCCTTGTGCTATACAGAAGGAACTTGTTTATCTACTTTATATACAGGAGTTAGTATCTACAAATTTCAAACTCTCAATTTATCCCTTCCTGCCCTCTTTCTCCACTGGAAACTATATGTTTTCTATGTCTGTGAGTCTGTTTCTGTTTTGTAAATAAGTTCATTTGTGGTTTTGTTTTGTTTTGTTTTTAAGATTCCTGAATACTGTACTTCTTTACCATACCTTCTCCAGAATAGTACTCGGTTGGGACAATATTTTCATCCCATATAATTTTCTCAGTTGGATATAAAGGCATTTGGTTCAACTGCTGAATCTGAGAAATTCGACGTTCATGACGAGACACCTAAAAGGAACAGGTTTAGAAAGAAAGTTAGAACCATATTTTTTTAATCAAAAATAATTTATGGAGAAATTCATCATAAAGTATGGAACGAGAAATTTCATGTCTTTCAGTTACTGTGGTACTTGACAAGATATATTTTTTTCCTTTTTCCATTTTTTCCATAAATCAAAGAAGAAAGAGGTAATAATCATGATGGGCTTTGGAATCAGACAGATCTGAGTTCAACTCCCAGTACCTCTACTTATGAGCTACGTGAAAGCTGGGCAAGTTACTTCAACCTCCCTAATCTTAGTTTCCTTTTCAGTAAAACAGATTAAACTGCCACTCCCTTCTTGGGAATCTTATCAAAATGAAATGCAATATTGTAAAATAGTGTCAAAGTGCCCGCCACATGCCAACACCTTAGAAACCACAGCACAAAGCATCCAGCAACGGAAGAAAAAACTGGGAGCCCTAAGTCCTAGGTTACAGTTTTCATTCTTGCACTAACCAGCTAAACAACCTGGGTAAGTTTATTAGTAACTTGGCCTCAGTTTTTTTTGTAAAATGAGAGAGTTGGATTTGATGATCTCTATGTACTCCTCCATTGTTAATATTATAGTGATCTACCTCAAATACAGAAATAAGCTTTTACCTAATTAAGAGATGCTAAAATAATGATGTATCTGGAAAATGTGTCACATTCTTATCAGTAGATAGTATTGTTTTAGGAAAGAAGATAGTGTGATATCATCTAAATAATACACATATTTCAACTTTTTTATCATAATTTGGTTGGCTATTAGAAGAATCCAAAGCCTGAGAAAATCCTGTAAGATGAGGAGGAAATGAAAGATAATGCTATAGTGCTATAAATTTTTTAAATTGTTTTCTTTTGGCATAACTATTTACATTTTGAGGATGAAGTCTTAGCTACAAGACCCTAAAAAGCATAGACAGGATCAATTTTATACTCAAACCTGTTTTCCATTAGAAAGATCCTTGGAAAAAATCCTCATTTCCTTCTATAGTAAGGATTTATTATTAATCCCCAAAACCTGACTTACCAGAGAAGATTTTACGTTGTCAGAAAACAGGACAAGGAATTTTTAGAAAGCATTTGCAGCCAGAGACCATGAAGTGATTTATAAGAAGGAAGGCAAAGATAGTGACTGAAGATATACATTTCATGTAAGTAAATATATCAATAAAAAGTATTTTCCATACTTGAGTTTATTTAAAACCTTTCCCATGGATTTCTCTCCAAATGGCACTTAAACACCTGTCACTAGGCTTAAAACACCTGCTGCAAATAGTTTCCTGTAACGATCCCAAAACAAGCATATCATCTTCCCCTCTATAGTAAGGAACTGTATTTTATACCCTACATTAGAAATATTAGCTTGAAATATGTCACAAAACCATGTGCCCATTATTGTTCCACATGTGTAAAAAAATGTATATACACATCCACATAGTGTATGTTTGTACAGGTATAAAAAAAATGTCTCAAACCTATAAACCCTCAGGAAACAAAAAATTAAAGTAAGCTTTTTTTTTTACCCATGAGACTGGCAAAACTGGGACAACCTGTAACATCCAATGCTGATAAGAACTTAAGGAGACATGCGCTAGTACACTGTTGATGGGAACGTACAGCTTCTGGAGGATGGTTTGGCTGCAACTTTTATCTTTTAAATAAGCACATGCTTCAATCAGATAACTTCACTTCTAAGTACCTCTCCTAAATGTCCACATATGGGCACAAAGAGGCGTGTACAAGGACTGCATCATTATATGTAATAATGAACCTTGCAAACAACCTAAATATTTATACAGGGGTATGGTTACATACTCATCCACTTAAGAGTTACTTTACAGAATATGGGATATCCCTTCCCCTCAATTTTTCTATGAACCTAAAACTGCAGTTAAAAAAAAAATAAAACTTCACAAAAACCATATTAGTTTGAGAGTTAACGATCAAACTAATACTCACTTCCTAAAATGGTTGAGAAATCTCATAGCATTCTCAAACCACAAAGTCAGTGATAACTTTATTTCTAAACATTCCTGAGTTCTCTAGTGAGAAAGGTATAGCTTAATGGTCAAGATACTATATTTCAATAACTTAAAAATAAATATATAGATAGATGTAAGTAAATCTGTATTATCTCTGTGTGTATGTGTAGGTATAACTTATCTCTTAAAGGCAAGAATGGTGTCGGCCATCTTTGTACCCACAGAGCCTGAATCCAGTACCTGACACAGATGTTGCTCATAAATGTTTGCGTGGAATGAATACATGCCATAAAGCAGTTTTATGAGGCAAGAGACTTGAAAAAAGAAATCTAAGAGATGGAAAAGAAATCTGACAAACTCAAAGGACGATATAATGCCAAAACAGGTAGGAATTACTAACTCTAAAGCCCAGAAAAAAATCTGTACCAATCTACATCTTTAAGAATGATTCAGAAAGTCAGGAAAACCATATGCAAATTTCAAAGAACATTAATATTTACCAGTAATTCTAAAAGAAATTCTTTATCAAAAGTTGTGTCTTCACCTTTAGGAAGAGTGGGTAACAAGCAGAGGTACGATGCCACCTCGTGGAGTGTATTTGAACTGCAGAATAAAGAACATTCAGGTCAGAGTATTTTATTCTTACAACGTATTTTACTTCATTTTTAATTGCTTAAAGTTTTACTTAGAAAATATAATCCTATGGTATGAGCAGAAAATATATGAAAACAGCAATGAAAATTAAGTTCCTAATACAGAATTCTCAAAGTGTCTTCTGCAAACTTCTCATGTGTCCTTGAGATCCTTTCAGGGAGTCTGCAAGGACAATACTTCTTCATACTAACAGCAAGACATTATCTAGTCTTTTTTCACTGTCTTTACATATATAGGGACAGTGCAAAAGCAATGGTGGGTAAAACTGGTGACATGGATCAAGACAGTGACACCAACCCATACTACAAGAGGTCATAGCATCCTCACTACCACACATAGTTATAAAAAAAATAATTAAAAATAAAAATGCCAGTTTTGTATAAAAATGTCCTCGATAAAAACAGCAATTATTAATGTTATTAAATTTGGACTTGGGTAACTGTTTTATAAAAATGCTGTGACAGAATGGGAAGTACACATTTTGCACACAATTTTTACTTGAAGGGATGACTGACAAACTATGGTTATTCACACTTGAATAACAGCAAAAAATCTGAACAAAATAAACCTGTAACGTTAAGGAAAAATAACTGACAGTATTTGTTACAAAGATAAAATGTGAATTTCTGAATGAAAAACTGGAGTTTTGAAAAACTTGCATTTGCCATTGTGAGTGTGACAGCCTTCCACTACTTAAATACAGTTTCATCAGTCCCCAGGTTCCCTCAAACTCTCTACCCCAGTCCCTGGGAGCCACTAATCTGTTTTCAGTCTCTATAATTCTGCTTGACTAGAAGCCCAAATAAATGGAATCATGCATTATGTAGCCTTTTGTCACTGGTTGCTTTCACTCAGCATAATGCATTTGAGATTCACCACACTGTTGTGTGTAACTGAGCTGGTTCCTGTTTATTGCTGGGTAATATTCCATTATACAGATATATCATAATGTGTTTATTTACTTACCAGTTGAAGGATATTTGTATATTCCAATTTTTGACAACTATAAATAAAGCCATGACATATATTTCTGTACAGATTTTTCTGTGAACACAAGTTTTCACTTCTGTTGGGTATGACTGTGAGAATACTAGATCATACAGTAAGTGCACGTTTAACAGCGCAAGAAACTATCAATTTTTTCCAAATTGGCATTACCATTTTGAATTCTCATCAGCAATGTATGAGAATTCCAGTTGTTCCACATTCTTGTCGAGTCGATACACTTGTTTTTATAAATAATTCTTAAGTACATAATGGTTTCTCATTATGATTCAAATTTGCTTTTCCTTAATGACTGATGATGTGTAATGATGCTAGTCATCTTTCTACAATCTTATTGAAGTCTATGTATCTTCTTTGGTGAAGTTATCTGCTCAAATCTTTAGCCTTTTGTTTTTTTTAAAGTTGTTTTTTTTTTATCACTGAGTTCTAGATTTCTGGACACCAGTCCATCATTGGATATGTATTAAGCCAGTATTTTCTCCCAGTTTGGGGCTTGCCTTTTCATTCTCTTAACAATGTCTTTTAAATGAAAGTTTTAAATTTTGAGGAAGCCCAATTTATCTACTTTTTTCTTTTATGAATTTGTGCCTACAGAAATCTTTGCACAAAGCATAATCATAAAGATTTTCTCCTGTATTTCCTGTAAGTTTTAGATTTGATATTTAGGTCTATAATTTATTTTGAGTTAATCTGTGCATATGCTGTGAGGGACGGGTGTAGTTCATACTTTGCATATGGATGTCCAATTGTTCTGGCACCGCTGTTGAAATTATCCCTTTGCGTTGCCTCGGAACCTTAGTCAGAAGCCAACTAACCATATATGTGTGGTCTGTTTCTGAACTCAACTCTGTTCCAGTGACTGTATGTCTACCCTGTTTTCAATACCATAATGCCTTGATTACTGTAACTTTATAGAAAGTCTAGAAATTAGGTAGGGGAAATCTAACTCTGTTCTTTTTCAAAGTGGTTTTGGCTATTCTAATTCCTTTGCCTTTCCATACTAGTTTTAGAATAAGCTTGTCATAGTCTATAAAACATCCTGCTGAGGTTCTGACTAGAATTAAATTGTATCTACTGATCAATTTGGGCAGAACTCATGCCTTAACTGAGTCCTTTCATCCATGAGCAAGGCATATCTCTTCATTTTAAAAAATCAGTTCACTTTAATTGCACAGATTTCCTTAACATGGTTTCAGAACCACAATGAAACTAATTTTTAAGAAATTACCACTTGTCAAGTTTTAATATGTATCAAAGAAGAATATTCCTAAATACTTGAAAAAGCTATTAAAATGCACTTCCCTCTGTGTAAAGCTGGATTTTCTTCATTTACTTCAGGCAAAATAACATCTCACAACAAACTGAATCCAGAAGCAGCTCTGCAAATCTAACTGTCTCTAAATAAGCCAGATATTAAAAACATTGGCAAAAATGTAAAACAGTGCTGTTCTTCTCACTAATTTTTTCACTTTGAGAATAAATTTTTCATTAACAATATGTATGCTAACATACAATGGATTTTAAATGATTTTTGAAATAAATTAAATACTAATTTAATAGAACTCTATGCTGTTATTTAAAAGGAAGTAGACCTATGTATTATTAAGAGAGTTATTATTATATCCTCATATAAAAATGAATAACCAAAATAACCTTAATTTGTTTCAATTTAAATAATCAATTAACTAAACATAAAGAGTAAAGGACAACGGAGAGATAAGAGAGCACAATAGTTAAAAGTTAGGGCTCAGAATAAAAATGAATAAAATTTTGCCATTTGGAACAACATGAATGGACCCTGAGGCCATTATGCTAAGTGAAATAAGTCAGAAAAAGAAAGACAAATACTATATGATCTCATTTATATGTGGAAATTAAAGGAAAAAAAAAAAAGAAACAAAAGATAAAAACAACCCCCCCACCTCAAAACCAAGCTCATCGAAAAAGAGATTAGACTGGTGGCTGCCCAAGGTGGGGGGTGGGCAAAACGGTGAAGGAGAGCAAAAGGAAGAAAATTCCAGTTATTAAATAAGTAAGTCATGGGGACGTAATGTACTGAACGATTATAATTAGCAATACTGTATTGCATACTTGGAAGTTGCTAACAGTGTGGATCTTAAAAGTTCTCACCACAGGACAAAAAAATTCTGTATGTATGGAGATGAATGCTACCTAGGCTTGTGGTGATCAATTTTGCAATAAACACAAAGATTAAATCATTATGTTGTACATCTGAAACTAATATTTTATGTTAATTATACCTTAAAAAAAAAGGCTCAGAAATCAGACAGATAGGTTCAAATCCTATCTCTGCCACTTATTAGCTGTGTGACCCAGGTAAAGTACTCAACTCTTCTGGCCTCAGCTACATTATATGTACAATGGTACCTACTCCTCTCACATAAATCAGGATTAAATTATTTATATACTAACAGAGTACCTATGACATAGTAAATAAATGTATGCTATTACTGCCACTTTCAAAAAAAGTATATTAGCAGATAGCTAAGTGGCAGAGAATATTAACAATTTAATAAATTTTAAACATGCCAACACTTTCTTATGTCTTACCTCTAATATCACATGATGAACATTTATTGCTTTCTGTTGTTTACAACTGATACAAGCTTTCTGTCCTACCTTAAAAAAATGTAAGACCTAGGAAAACTATGTAAGTTGTGAAAAATATAAAATTTTATCAAAAAAAAGACAGAAGATATATAATTATATTTAAGTGACTCAAACTCAAAGATACCAAAAGCTACAGAGAAGCACTAGTTCTAGTCGTTAACATACAGTAATGCAGCAAGTAACATTACCTAAAGTAGTGCAAAACTAACTAAAAGCAAAAGAGGAAATTAAAGTTTGGTTGTCCTTTCATATTGCCTTACCTAAGAGGTCCAAAAAACTTGACCAAGGATTCCCGAGTATCTACTTCTGCCACATTTGAGAGGGCAAAATCATACAGTTCAGGGAAATGTGCAAAAGCAGCTCTCTGAAAAAGAACAGCCAAAAAAAAAAAAATTAATGCCCACATATTAATATAATAAACTACAACATATCCTGTATAGTGGAAAAGTATTTTTTAAAAAAATTACTGCACTTCTCTTATATACTTCTCATATGTGACCTCTGCCTTATTTAGCCAAAGGCATTAGATATAATGGGAAAAAAACAAAATTGTTCTGGCAGGAGTGTATGTTCTAGATCCTAAACGGGAGTCAATGTTCAGATTTTGATTTCTAAAACTGTATTTTGAATATATATGAAAATAACCAAGAAGGTCAGCTTCACTGACAGGAGGGGAGAAAAACAAAATTAACAGAACATTTTATTATCAAGAACTGGTCTAACAAAACTAAAAGAAATTCCCAAGGGTAATTCCTACTGAAGAGATATCTTGAGGGAGAGGCCAACAGGACAGAGTGCTTATGCCCTGCTTCACTTGGAAACTTTGGAAAGAAGAACCTCACAGTGTAACACCTCCAACCAACATGGGGTAAGCTGCAAGAAAACAGAAATAGCAGCATTATGCCGACTTGATTAAGTATGTGCAGTGATAACATCCCTAGTCTTCCTTAATGCCCACGTGGCACAGAGAAGACCTAGAAGTTCTCATGTGCACCGTAGTGAATGACACAGAAGGCTGCCAAGGTTACGGATGAGCCTGCCATGAGATGACTACAGGCAACCGCAAAATGATCCTGCAACCCCAGCCTGAAAATGGGGCAGCCAAAGCTAGAAAATGAAGGAGAGTAGCTCTCAGGAGAACTCTAGCACCACCATGAACGAGGTCAACAGCCACGCTCCGAGCAAGCAATCATTGTGCCTTGCTGGTGCCAAGAGAACAGCCACATGCCACACCAGCCACGGTTACAAGGGCAGAGGCAGAAGGACAAAAACACTAATGTTCTGAGAATAGCATAAAAAGACGTCCAGCTGGGACAGTGTGCAGATTACTCCTCTCCCAATGAGGCTATCTCAGTGTCTTCATGCACCCAGAGGCCATTTTGGGGAAGAAGAGGGAGAGCAGAGACTCCTTGAGAGACAGTGGAACTGATTACGAAAGACAATTTGAACTTTAGTTTGTCTCAGTCTTCATGCCCCTGCAAAACTCTTTAAAATGTAAAGAACTGAATTAGTTTATACTGAGAAATAAAAGTTTCCTTTTGCCACCAGAGAAGTGGAGTTCAAGAACAAGATGAGATCGCTAATAGAAACAAGTAATTTGGGGACATATCTGAGCTGTCCTGGTAAATTTCAGTCCCATTACATGTGTATATCTTTCAAACATACAAAATATTTACACATAATTTGTCAAGTTGAAATCCTCTTTCATAAAAAAAAAATTTACATGCACCAAATTGGCCCAGTAAGTCATATTTCTGAGTGTCAAATATCAGTATACTGATTCTCAAAATTTATGACTACAAAAGTGAATCTTCTTTTTCATGAATTCATCAGAATTGGCAATATTTTAAAAATTCAAGACGAAAACACTATTAAATTAGTACCTTTTCCTATTTGTACTATACAAAACTTAAACTGTTGATGATCCAACTTCACGGAGCAGAAGCAAAGGTTATAATGCACTCCAATTACCTGTAGAGAAGTAATTCTATCATAGTGAATCGTAGTCATCTCATTCTCCGTCAGAGCATTTCCAGTCTGGTCGTTAATCTCAAAACCAGTATAGAACTTAAGCATGTCCAAAAGCTGAAAGGATACATTTAAATTAATAAACTGTGTGAACATAAGAGCAAGAAAGCAAGAAAAATGCCATTAAAAGTAATAAACAAGTTCATATACTTTCTCAGAGATACTAAAAAGCATTGGAATGTAAACACCACAGCAAACATTTCAGAACTTATGCAAACATGTTTCACTTATGTGCAAATAAAGTATATGACTTGTGAATAAATTGTTGAGTCTATTTCATATACATCATCTACTACTACAGGGAAGAACTTAAACTGCAATCCCCATACTAAAGAGACATTAAAGATCTAATCAAAGGAAGTCAAGCACTTTAATGGGAAAAAAAAATCTAATTACTGCAAATTTATAGAACTACACCACTAGAGGGAACTCCTGAGGTCTTTTACTTTTACCACTTAGAATTTTCTGAATAAGGGTTTTGCAATTCACAGTTAGAGATACTCTTCTATATGCATCTATTAGGAGAAAACAGCAAGGCTGGAAAAACTAAGTTATTCATTCCTCTCTTCGGTCTCCATGGCCATTGAGCCCTTCCTCTGGCTTGGTTCCTGCTAATGAAGGCATGCTTTCCCCCTGTGGTGGCAGCATCAACAGAACTTAGGGCTGCATTCACCCCAAATTTTTACTATTCTTAACTCTAACCTATGGCAGATCAGATATTAGGATTTTAATATATTGATAAATCACTGGAAACTTAATAAGAAATTTAATAAGAGAATGGGAAAAAAGGGAATGTTCATGCTCACAGATACAAGATAAAAGAATTCTTAAGAGAATATGCAAACACACATTAAAAACTGTATCTCCAACTATGATCGCATTAAAAGGCAAGTATTAGAAGTATGTTATTAGACTTTTCTTCCGGATGACATTACAGGTAATGGATAACCCTGAAACTCTGTCTTCCTACCCAAGGCAGTAAACAAAATACATCTGCCTTCTCACTCAAGGCAGCAGACTAAGTGCATGTGCACTTCCGTGCTATCATCTGCCTGTCATCCCTGTCACCATCATCTTATGGAAACTCAGCCATGATATCAGGGCACAGCTCACTCAAATTAATGCTCATCATCTATTATGTTCACAGTGGTTACTGACATAAAATCAAAATACACAAATAACTGGGACTATGTAGCACATAATTTAGTCCAGTAATAAAGTCACATATGATTAACAAAGGTTATAATATAAAATAGAGGCTACCTGCACAAGAATGAATTCATTTTGTACATTAAGACTGGATTTTACTTTAAAATGACTAATTGGGAATTTATATCATTCAATTCAATATTTAGCAAAATTTACTTTGTGCCATATCCCAGTATTCCCAGTTGCATGGCCAAGAAAAGACCAATTTAGAAATGAAAACCATAAGTATGTTCAGATACATCAATACTCACCTGGGAAAAAAGATGGCCATCCTCTTCCCTATGAACAAGATTGGAAAGGTAACAGTGAACCAAAAGGTGGGAGTCATCCAGGATGGTATTAAACCAGCGCCTTGTGGGGAGGAGGGCCTGAAGAAAATAAATACCATGACATTAAGTCTGCATGTTCTCCCAGCTAGGGGTGAAGTCTACTGATACTTAGCTCAGAAGTGTTAATCACACACAAAGTGCCCTCAGCCCCCCAAAAGATACTGTTTATAAAGTAGGGGTCTAGTCCATGTTGTAAATAAACTCAGTGGTAATGTTTCTAAATAAAATTCAGTACTGAAAAAGTCTCAGACATCCTGGCCAGTGGTTTTCAAACAAAATCCTATATGATATTCCAATATGTATTGTGTGTAGGTTTAAAATCAGAGAAAAGGGAATAGAAACTGCAAAGTGGAGATTCCTTTCTTGGTTTCCTTTTTCCACATTCCTCTATGACATAATCACAGTTTAGAAACCATGAATCCAGCCAAATATTCTCATTTCAAAGAGATTATTGAGATCCTCAGAGGTTATAAATTAGTCACTGGCAGAGCTGGAATTTGAATGAAGACTCATGAATGACTGCTGGTCCAATACTCTAATCCTCATGTCAAGAAACAACCCTACCTCTCCTGATAAGGATGGACAGAAAGGATTTTCTTTCAATTTCCTGCATTAAAGTGGGAGAGGAAAGGAAAGGAATTCAATCTAAATTACACTAACTCTGCATCTGAACTTTGCATCAAGATGTTGCACCTAATAATATGGAATCTTCTTTAAGAATCTTAATTTTAAAGATTGGCAACAGCAAGCAGCTAGCAATATCTTTCTTCATCAACAATAACAGGCACATTTAGAAAAGTGAGATCACTAATGAGATGGCCATAAACCTACGACTTCAGCCTCTATGTAAAACTCTGTGAGGGGTAGTCAAATGTGACAGAAGGTAAACTGCCATTGCTGGACTCATGTTTAATAACCATATTAAATAATGGTTTCTATACAAACAGCAGCCATTGGACAGGCATCTTCTGAAAACTTCAAGGGTTAAACACTTGACCTTCTCTATAAGACACCTTGAAATAGGTATAAAGAAAGGCCGGTTTGAGGTGATAAAGAAACATTTCATCATATATAGTCATATGCTTAATCTTAGCCTCCTGCATGATCATGTAACAGAAAAGTCATTGCACACTTCTTACCTCTAGATCAATCATAAGTTCAATGAATCTTTCACAGTAATGAACTTTGTCCATAGTGACAGGTTCTAAATATAACAGAGAAAACATATTAGAATTTTCTTACTTAGGTCACTCCATGGTACTCTATCTTAAAGCTGGCAACTATTTAGTTATTTAAACAAGGTTATTTGTCTCATTCATCAGGATTGGACTAACTGTGACTCAGAGAATAGACTTCACTTACATTTCAAGAAGGGCAGGTATTATCCTTAAATTTAGCTCTACAAATATGAGAAAATGAGAAAACTAGCTTGGATCAGAGACACATTTTAAAAATAAGAGCTGCAAAAATATTTTTGAAGTGTTAATTTTTAAAAATCTGTACTGAATGATTAATTTTGAAAAAATTTGAAGATTTAAAAACCAGAAAGGCAGTTTTATCTCAGTTCTCGACATATTTTTCTTATTTTCTACACACACTAAACATTGAGGACTTCTTTTATATGCATATATGTATACATACAAAGATATGTACATATCTTTAGACTGCAGAGAAAACAGGTGGGGAAGATACACAACAAACTGAAGGGGCAATTTTTGTGATTTTTTTTCACTATATATGTATTAAATTTGACATTAAAATGTCAATCACACACAGCAATAAAATATTTTTAAAATCACTATCTTACTTTATGTTATTTATGAGCATTAATGTACTATTTTAAAAACATTTATTTTTGTTTTTAAAATAATTACAACCTTGAAACATGTTACACTTTCAGAGTACAAATCTTTTTTTTCTAATGCCAGGAAATGTTCTACCATTTTATCAGCTGAAAGCATCCTGCCAAGAGTGTTTCAACTGAAAAGGAGATAATTTCAGGTCCCTACTGCTGCTTAGTCTAACCCCCAGCAGGGAATAACCCAGTGCTAGACCTGCAGAAGGCACCCTACAAAGGCTTAAGTATATCCACTTATATATTTGTAGTACACAGGAATATAGAAGGCTTTATGTGAAGAAAGAAATGTGAATACTTCTGTGACTACTATATGGAAATAACACATGCTCATAATCTAAAGCCTAAGATAACATAACTCTAGAATTTCATAATTGGGAAAGAAAGACCTTAGAGAACATCTACACTAGCTCTTCAATTTCCAGGTGAGAAACTGAGGATCAGAGGAAAATGACTTGATAAAAGTGTAGAACAAAGTAATAGCTGGTTAGAACTGAAGTTCAGGTTTTCTGAGATACAGTCTAGGTCACACAGCTGTAAAAACTAAAGAATTTAAAGGAGTGACTTTCAAGTTAAATCCACTTAAACAAGGCCTCTGGTGCTATCTTTTGTTCTTACTTCTGTCAAAGGAAAATAATTTTGCCCAGAATTTTTAAACTGAGCAAAATGTAATTAGCTCCTCTTGGTACGTGGGTCTATAATACAAACGCACACACGTATGTATATCTATACGTAGTACAATCATGGTATATTTTAAGGTTTATATCCTACATGGCATTTACTTATATTTGTTTTACCAAATAGGGGCCACGGTGGAGGGAAATCCTTCTCATTTCATCTTGTAGCTCGTATGTCAAAATAATTCTCCTCTTTCCCTCCAAACAACAGTATTTGATATTGCTTAAAAACACTACTCAGTACCATATTGTAAATGCCATATTGATAGGGTCTGTGACTGTCTTGTTCACCATGTCCTAGAACCTTGTTCAGAACCTGTGTCTTACAAGTAAGCTCAAAAAATTTTGCTACATAAATGGACATTTCAATAACAATGCTGGTGCCCTCAAATTAGGTGAATTTGTAAGGCAGTCACAATATTCAGACTGGTAACATACTTGAAAAGGGAAGGACGTACACTTTCTCAATATAATTCAAAACCACTCTAAGAGCAGTTCTTAGACCAGAGATGAGTAAATACTGTATGGGCATCTAAGTGGTAACTTCACAAATAAGCTGAGAGAAGGAAGACAGTTACCAGAAAGCGGGACTGACTTCAGCACAGAGATAAACTTCTGGATGAGCTGTGAAAGAAATCTTCTTTCTTGATAGGCTCTAAAATAACAGGGACGAAATTATTTTTGAGAAATAATTATTTCAAAAGTAAAAATTAAATGTCAAATCACCTTTCTCACACTGTTCAAAATATTCCATTTCTCTCTGAAATCAGGACCATAATTTGAACACACAACTTCTTCTCTGTATAAGCATGGCACCACATGAAGAAAAGAAGAGCCTCTCTGCTGGCCTAATACACCAGCTAGGGAATCACCTCTTTCTTCCCACTGTAAAAGTTTTCACTTGGGATTTAAAGGTCAGGACTAGAAAGGAGTCTTCAAATTTCATTTACAGTCTGCCCTTAACAACAAAAATCTAACTTCTAAATATGTAGTTAGAGTGAGATGAGCAATTTCATCCTTTAAGATGTTTAAATTACTAAATACAATAGAGTATTCAATGTCTAAAGATTAAATGTTAGTTTAAAAAACAATTTTTCACTCATTACTAATTTAAGATGCACTCTGTAACAATTAATCAAAAAACAATCTGTTGGACAGAGCTACAAAGGATTCTGCCAGTCCTGTTGCAAATACAAAAGATAGGAATGACTAAAACACACCGGAAATGAGAAGTTATATAATGTAATTAGTAGCACAAACCAGCATTAATTAATAAAACTGGCTGACATTAATTCAGCACTTACTGTGCCAGGATCTGAGCTGTGTGAAAGACTTCATGCAAACCATCTCACTGAACACCGACAACAGTCCTTTGAAACAGGTACTACTGTCTGGATTTCACAATGAGGCTCAAAGAGGTGAGGTAACTTGGCCAAAGTTACACAGCATGAGAGTGTGAAACCTAGATAAGCCTGACTGTAGATCCTATATTCTCAACAACTATACGTAGACTAATTACTATGAAAAGAGCTGGTGTTTCCATAAAAAATACAGTGTGTTTTAGGAGTTCAGAGAAGAAAGCACGGTGGCCTAAAGCAGTTGGTCTGGAAGAGAGCTCAGAAGGTTAACCTTCAAACATGTAGAGTGGAGGGAAAGAGTAGTTAGGGAAGGAATGTTTAAGAAATGAACAGTCTACTGATTTGGAATTAAATCACACTGAGGTAATGGGAAGAGAGTGCTTAAATTTTTAAAAAGTAGTCAAATGATGCAAAGATATCACATAAGTTAATCCAATCAAGAGGCTGTTCGTTGGAAAGATATCATGAAAAAGAGGAGACTGGAGTTCGAAATTAAAGGAGGGATATTCCTACTCCTGTCCTAATATCCTGTTCTTATAGCTTTCACTTCCTTCCTCCCAAACTCATTTCTCTGACATCCAGCTTTTTTCAGTTCCTCTCATTTACCACCAGCATAACTCTAAGCTTCACTTCTTTTTGTCCTCAAGCCTCTTTTCATGGTTTACATACCTCACTAAATAATCTCACTCCTACTCATGGCTTCAGTTACTAGCTACAGATGTACAGACTACTCTCCTAAGTGGATGAAAAAATAAGACAAGAGTCGAAAGAAGTTATCATAGGCCCCAGGGAAGCGAGTCCTAAGCATATGTATGTAAGCAGAGGGAAAAAAACAGTGAGAGGAAGAGAGCACTTTAAAATGGAGAGAGAAAAAGGATCACCACTAGAACAGTCATGGAGTACATAAGGCAAGAGCACAGGCAGACCAGTTAGCCTCAAAGAGAGAGAGAAACTCTTAGAGCATGCTGATTCTGTCCCTGTGTCCTACAAATAGCATTCTGTTTGATGAAATAAATACTTGCTATCAGACTTTTATCCAATTGATAATAATTACTATTCAAACAACCCATAACCCTCCCCTACTTCTTTATTCCTTATACTTGGTTTGTTTTTCTCCTTGGTATGGACTACCATTTAATATGCTACATAATTCATCTGTTTATTGCTTCCTTCCCCAACTAGAATGTAAGCTCCACAACAGCAGGAATTACTTTCCATTTTGTTCTCTGCTATATTCCCTATACAGTAGTACCCAGCAGGATAATAAATAACCAATATTTGTTGAATGAGTGAAGTATATAAAATAGAGTGTATAAAAGTCATTGTTAAGAGTGAGGGTGTAAGAAAAAAAAAAAAAAGAAAAGTTTGACTGATAGCCTGAAAACTGTGGAGAAAACTGAGAACCATCCACAACAGACAGACCATAATGGACAGCAGGCAGGGAGAAGACCAGTGATACACTTATCACCAGAGCAGAGATAAGGGATAGAAGGAAAACATGGTCATATTCTGGCTTCCTCTTTAGACTCTTGTGAAATATATGACAGTCTAAGTAAAAGCACTCCTTAACCATTTATTTGGTTCAGCACTACGTAAAGGAAACAATACATCAGTCAACACCACAACCCAGCATAATAAACCAACATGAAACAAAGCTTTGGCAACATACTGTTCTCTTGCTTCTGGATCCATCTTTTCATCATTCTTTTTAATCAAGTTCCAGAATTTTCTTAGTTTAGGTGTCTTTTTTAATTCTAATTCCAGTCGTGCCTGAAAGAGTGATATGAAATTAAATCACCAGTAATTACAAGGATAAAGATTAGATCAACTATTAGCCAGCCTTCTAATGTAGGGATACAGTATAGAATAACGGGATAAAACTGGAAAGCAACATGACAAAACCTGAAAACTAAGTAACTAGTAACTATATTTTTAAAAACTATTCAATTCTGACATGTTAATAGAAAACAATAAGACAAAAGAATCTACTGTTAAGATTTTAAGCTCCATAATACATTTTCTTTCTTATTTCTAAAATTAAAAACTTTAGTTTGAAAAAATAAGCATTAACATTTATGAGCATAGTCATTAAAATTCGAAAAATGAGTCTGAAACAATGAACATAAAACAGCTATCACAGCTAAACAAGGAAATGTCCACACTACCACATTCTTCCTTATGGCACTCATCAGTTTTGAACTCAGTATTAATTATTTATATATGCCTGTTTTCACCCCCATCATTGGTACCTATGAATGAGCTTGCACATCTGGGTGTCTGCAAAACCACCCACGTGCATAAAATGCAATTCTGAATAAGATTATACTGAAATTTGAGAGTTTTAACTTTACTCTCTAAGATCTGTTAATTTGTCATTGCTACTGGTGCATATTATATAATGAGAATTAGATGAAAAAAAAAATGAAGTTGTTAATATTAAACATGATTCAGATCTTCTATAGCTGAATGTACATCCCAATCAAGGGAAATAAAGAAGTCAAGTCTATTTAGTCTCATCCAAAGACATACATACAAATAACCATATTTTGCTAAATTAACTCCTTTTCTCATGAGCAATAGATATTACCTTATTACACCTTATAATAATGAAATTAGGTGAAACATATATTAGTCTACACATAAAAACTTTAAAACTTAAAAAAAAACTACACCTATGATTAGGTTAATGCACAGTAAATTAGGTAAATTTTGTAAGCAGGAAAGGGGATTTTTAGCTACCATTTTACATTCATACTAAAGCTACACAGTCTAAAACCACATGTTCCATTTACAAATACACATAAACTTCTGAAATTAAATACTTACAGGCTGTAAGCCCATCCACATTGGGAGGGAGATGAGCTGCTGTACCTGACTTCGTATCAAGTCTACTTCCTGTTTAAAGCACGAAGAGAACAAGTTTATAAACACACAAGCATTTTAACCAAAGTCTTTACATAAGGAGCATACTGCCTTTTTAAGTGCTGGGAGGAAAACACACCATCAATACTTTCAAACTAGTGATATTTTATTATTAAAAAGCTCAATACTTTTTAAAAAAGACACAGCCAAGCCTCATTACTTGAAGATTTCATATTCGTAGGTACCAATCCCTTCTTCAACTTGCAAAGATGCACTTGTAACCCAAATGCAATACTCCCGATGCTTTCACGGCCATTCAGACAGTAGAGGGCAGAGGCAAATGTGAGTTGCTCAACACACACATTTCCCACTGAGCCTGAACAAGGTGATGCTCTGCCTTCTTGCTTCGGCTCTAGTATTGTACACAAGCATCCTTGATATGGTCTATTTAGTGCTACTTTTTCACACTTTTGTGTTTTCTCTTGGTGATTTTGCTACTTAAAATGGCCCCAAGCACAGGGCTGAAGTGTTGTCCAGTGTTCCTAGGTGCAGGAAGGTTATGATATGCCTTACATAGAAAATACGTGTGTTAGATAAGGCTTGTTCAGACATAAGTTACAGCACTGTTGGCCATGAGTTCAATGTTAATGAATCAACAGTATACATTATTACATAAGGCAACTTTAAATAGAACTACACATAAAACAAGGCTATGGATTAATCGGATGATGAAAATGTGACCAGAGACTTACAGGAACCTAACCCTGCGTTTTCCCTATGAGCAATGGTTCAGTTTTAGCTAATTTAGTGTTCACAGCCACTTTATAGAGCATAACTACCTCAGATAATAAGAATTGACAGTAAGCTGGAAAAAAATAAAGTATTTCAATAATAAGCTAGCTTTCAGGTTAATTAAATTTACACCAAACTACTAAGACTAATTAAATCTTATTTTTGTTCAATTTCTGATAAGGAATCACATCCATTCACATCTGTTTAGTTTAATAAGTGTTTAAAAAATGAAAAAAAAAGCAAAAAAATTTAAAAGTAATACTGACATATTGTGAATTTTTTTTTTTTAATGCCTTTGCAGGATTTTTGTCAGGTAGCACATGGAAACAGATAACAAACATCCATCTACCAGCACTCAGTCCTCAGTGTAAGAAAAGAATCCCATGCATTCTTTTGCACGGGTCTAAATGCACTATAAATTCAGAAGCATCTATCTTTAAATAAGCAGGTATATGCCTTCATTTAATCACAGTAGAGAAGCAGAAATGAAATATTATTATAAATATTTATTTTTTAGAAATCTTATGAAGAATGAAAAACTTGTCATACACAACCCAAGAGATTTTCAAAGATCATATAACCACCCCTCATCAGTCAACTCAAAACATAACACTCTGTTCAAATTCAGAGACATATAAACAAACAAAACAACAACAACATAACTCTCCAGCTGACCTACTAGCTTAGGCATGAAGTACGACTGAAAAGTAATGAAACTATGTTTTTGTGTATAGACTACAACACAGATCTCATTACTCAACGTGCATATTAACACTCTTCGCCACTCTACATTTGGAGAATTTCAGTTCATATTATCATTTTACTTAGAGGCTAGATAGAAAAAAGAAGAGATTAAGTCTAAATCTATTAAAAAGCAAACAGATCTTATAAAATGATTTCACTCTGAAGGGGCTGAAATCAGGCCATTAGCATTATCCTCATTCCTCATGAGTATGGATGAAGAGCTGGCTATAGGGGTAACCTCATCTATATTCAACTCAAAAGAACAAGAAAACTTGAACATTTCCCCAAAAGATAAAGTAAAATTACCAAACTATTGAAGCAATGATCAAGAAAAAGCAGTAGGACTGTCTGTTCATGGAGTGAAAATTCACCATCGGTTTCAGCTAATGCCGCTTTCAATATACACTTGAAAAAGAATGGGAAGTGGTCTGGCTTCTTCTTAAAAGTCTGGAATGAGAAAGAATAAAAATGCATTTTGAAATGACTTGCTCACCGCTTTTTCGCCTTTAAACAACACTGGCAGACTTTCTAGGAGTCTGTTAACAAAACCTACTACATTACAAAAAGATTATTTGCTTACTTATAATTAACAGCAAAATATAGCAGGTCAAATATAGGTTTCTGGCAGGACTATGTGAGAGTTGCAGAAACCTTCAGCAAATAAAATAATGGCTTTAATTCCTTTATTTTTTCTTTAAGGATTATGCTGGTAATTAGTTCAGGTTTTGTTTTCTTATTAAAGATCTGAAGTATTCAAATTCTTCTAATTTAAATAAAAGAAAAAACATCTTTAGCAAAAACTATACTTTTCCCACTCTAATTAATCTCAAGGACAGCCTTGAGATTTCCTTTATATTATCTCCTTACCCGTAACATGTAAATAATGTAAAAATAAAAAAGATAAATAATGTAAATATATTCAAGCCTCTCTTTGATCCACCTCCCCACATAGTTCCTTTCTGTTACCTCTCTCATCCTTCATAGACAAGCGCTCCAAATGTGTGGTCTACAGTAGCTGTTTTCACTCACTTCTGTGAAACAGGCTTCTGCCCACAGCGCTGCCCTGAAGCTGTACGGCGATCAAGTCCAATGGACTCTTACCAACCGTCAACTCCTTTTCAATGTGTTGAAAGCACCACTTCCTCTGTCACTTTACAGGCAGTGTTTCTAGGGTTCCAGCCCCATTCTTCTCCCCCTTCCATATTTCAACTGCCAAAAGCTAATGATTCCAAATATACATCTTCACTCCATACTTCTCTCCTTAGCTCTAGGTCCTTAGATTCCTTTGTCCACTAGACAATTTCTTCTAGACATTCAAAAGCAATTTAAACTCGGTAAGTCTAAAACTCAATTCAACAATTTTGTACCCTCCAAAGTATTCCTCAACCCTCTTTCTATCTATCTCGATAAATGGCACTCTCACCTTTTACATTTGGTGGCCCAAGCCTGGAAGGTTACTGAAAATAATGCCCTTCCCTAAGTTACTTCAATCATCAAATCCAAGCAATTCTACTTTCCAAATCTGTGTGTAACCTCTTTTCTTAATCTGTATTGTCATTTCTCTATTTCAAGCTGTAATCACCAAAGTGGTCTTTATAACGTGCAAGCTGATCAGGTCATTCTCTGGCTTCACTTTCTCTTCCTATAGTAGTTTGAAGGAACTTCAGGAAATCCCTAAGATGGCTCAATAAGACACAAGGCCTTTAGTTTCCTTTGGGCTCTAAACTGCCATAAGATGGTAGTCACATAATGAATATTTGAGTGAAGTGTCAATGGTTTTATCTTAAAGAATGTAAAACCTTTTCATTTTGGAGACTGTCCCCTCAAAAGAGATGAGAAGCATCCATGCCTTTCCTTCATGACTGGAGGGGAAAAAACTCTTTTGATGAGCTGACCATTTCACGGTGGCCAGAGAAAAACCTAGATTTTGGTCCTCTATTAGCTGACCAAGGCTCTATTATACCAACACAAAGAGAAAATGTCAGTCCACTAGAAATTTCAAAAAGGGAAAACAGATCCCACATCAGAGGCAAAGAGAGAACTGAAATTACAATAAAAGCATCTCTCTTGACATTGGAAACACAACTTTATTCATCTAAAACTATAAATACACACACCTTGCTGTGAAACAAGGCATTCATTCGAGCATTACTATTTGTGCAACTTAACACAAATTTTACTTTATCTGATGTAAAAGTCTTTATCATCCATGCCATTCTTTGTTTCAAGCACAAAGCAGAAAAACAACTCCACATTCATAATTTTTAAATTCACAATAAATTAGTTTAAAGGAAGTATTGAAACTGAAAGAAATCTAATACTATTTTCATACATCCATTCTTTTTCTCAACATTTATTTTATTATTGGATAAAGTCTGCTCTAGAAACATTATTTATTATCGATAAAAAGTTTGCAACTTTGTAATGGCTTAAGCGGGCACAGTAGGAAAGCTGTGAAGTAATTTAAATCTGTTACCTCCCAAGCTGGGACATTTTCTCTGAACTTCTCATTCACCATACAGCAGATTGACATTAAATAGGCCTTGCTGGACACTTCTGGAGAATAATTCATCCAGAGGTAATTTTCAAGATACTGGCTATGAAGAATAAAAAGGCATAGAATATTTGATTAGTTATTACCACCTCATTATAATATACCACTCCCCTGAAAAAGCCTAACTTACAACTTTCTGAAAACATTTTGGAAATCTGTATTTGTACTTTTGGGAATCCTTTACAAATTTACCTATAATATCGGTCAGTGCTACCTACTGCAAATGTATATAGCAAATGTGGCTTTGGTGAATGAGAGCCTTATACTTTCAAGTAAGAAGATGTCAAAGGTGTCTAACATACATAATTATCACCATTAGAACACTGGATATTCCCTCATCTAAGGCTCTTCATGGAGTTAAAAATAAAAATATCTGACAAATACCAACTCTGAAACAAAATGATATGATGGGCAGCTTCACAGATAAATGTATCTGAGAAATTAACATGAACTCTTATCAGGATCAAATGATTTCAAGAAACTAAGACAGAGACTTAACAATCAAAAAAAGGCTTTGTTACTTAGTTTACAAGGTATTCAACATAAACCAATTTTCTATGTAACTGGCATTTCCCCTTCAAGATGTCAAAACTCTTATTTTAAAACTTTGGTGAAAAATATTCCTAAACAAAATAAATATTTCTGATTTCCAAAACAAAGCTTAGCCATTTCTTATTCAGAGTAGTAGAAACATCAATTACCTTACTAGGCTATAAAATACTCTGAAGCACTAATGCAAAAAACCAGAACTTTTTGATCCTATTTTAAATCACCACACATGCATAACTTTTCAAACATTTATACATGCATGTACACTGAGGTAAGGTGTATCTGCTATAGCATATAATTTTTCTACTTCCTCTTACGCTTCAAAGGTCTGCTCATGTTGGTATTTCCCTGGGTCTATCTTTAGCAATCCCTCTTGTTTAATTTGCAAGAGCCTAGGAAACTGGTAAATAGTATTTTATCCAAAATGATAGTCAAATGGCTCCAAGTTAGAGACTATTCTTTCATAAATAAAAGGCATGAAACTTCGTATCATTCCTTTCTTATAAGCTTAATTTCCTTTTCCCTGGATTATGTCCTTTAAGACCTTCTGTTAGTAAGCCTGTTAGTATGAATCTATCTGAAATCTCTTTATTTCATGAAAGTTTAGCTGGTGATAGAATTCTTTCTAAATTGATATTTCTACTTTTCTATGTATTAGTCTCATTCTACACTCTTTTATTACACTTGAGAAGTCTACAGTCAATTTGTTCTTCTTTGAGTAATCTTTTTTCTCCAGCAGATTTTAACATCTTCACTCTGTCTTTGTTGTTCTGTTCACAATTTGCTATACTTTCTGAATCTAAAAGACTCATGCTTCAACTGTAGAAAATTATTAACCATCATTTATTCTAAATTGTCACTTCTTCATTCTTTCTAAATCTCTTCTGAAATTCCTAATGGACTTTCTCATCCTAGCCTCCATATCTTTTAATTGCCTTATACATTCTCCATCTCTATTTCTCTTTGCTATTATTTGTTAATTTCCTGTTATAAATCCCGATTCACTAATTTCCTCTTTAGCTGTGTCTAACCTACTATTTAATTTGTCCACTGAGTTTTTAATTTGAATTATTTTTATTTCCATTTTTCACCAAACCTTTCCACTTTTAGTGTCTTATTCCTTGTTCACAGATTCTATTTCTTCTTTTATACTTATAATAATTCTAAATATAATGATTTGACAGTATATCAATTATTTGATTATCTGGGGTTTTCTGGCAGAAGAAGGTATCTGATTCTATTCTTTGTTATTTCAACTGAATCTTGCTTTAATGTGCTTTGTAATTTGGGAATTTGAATTCACTTTTACCAGGGTCTTACCTGTAGGAATTTTTTTGCAGTATGGTTGGAACACATACGCTTTCAGAGTATCTTTATATTTGTGTCTGCCAGATGCCCCAGGGATATTACTGGCTTGCCACAGTTTTTAACAACAATGTTTTGGGTATTATCGGACTACATAGCAAATTCTAAATCTATTGTTTACATTTTTCAGATGAGGACTCTGAGAATATGAGAGTCAATGATTTGCTCAAGATGATGCAGTATCTCCACGATATACAGATGATACAGACCTAACTCCAACTACATCTCTTTAATCCAGACTTAAGGACTGTTCAATAATTCCCTGATCCTATTTTGGCAATTGCAGCAAATACAATTATATAACATGTCCTTCTGAGTTTCATCAAAGACTCAATTCAGACTCTAGCAAGAGACCATCAATTATCTCTACTACTAACTTTAGACTCATTATATCTGGAGACTTGCACAGAAAAAAGTGGCATTCTCACCCAGAAATCACATAAAAGCTCCTGGAAGGTAACAATCTGCCTTTTCAGTTATTAAAAATCTTCCACTGTCATTGGTGCCTTCAACCTATTCTGTTGCTTACCCCTTCAGTTCCCACAATTCTCTTGGTATCTGATATTTGCCAGGACTACAGAATTCTGGTTTTATCCTAATTGTGTATCAGCATCCTCTTGATTTTTAATCTTCTTGAAAGATGGCATAATATGGTAAAAGGACACATTAATCTAAGGGCCGGATGCATCCAATTTCTAGCCCGTGTTCTCCTCTATAAAGTAAGGAAGGTCTTACTGGGATTATTGTGAGGATTAAATGAGATCATGTATTCAATAACATAGTTCTTAGAATAGAGTAGGCACTCCATTTACAAGTTAATTCATAACTATAAACCTCTATTTCTCTCTGTAAAAATAATAAGAACACTTACTTCATGCTATTTTTTGTGAGGATCAAATCAATGTATGTAGGGAGTAAGCAGGTGTTAAAGAGAGACTGACTTTGACACAGAAAAGACCTCAAGGGAGTGCGAAGAAGCAGAAAAACCATGAACTTTGGCATCAGATGTTGGCATCCCAGGTCTGTCAATTACTTAAACGCATTATCTTGAACAAATTACTTAACTGCCCTGATGTGTTTTTTCTTTCACTGAATGGAAAGTATAATACTGACTTCGCAGGGTTGCTGTAAGTGCTCTGTATGCAAAATGTTTAACGCTGTGCCTAGCACAACGTTCAATACATGGCAAATATTACTATTATCAGTAACAACCTTGGCTTTTATTTCCAGCCTACTGGCCACATCTGGTTGTAATATAATCTAAATCATAATCTAAAAATTATATATTCTTTTCTGTCTAAAATATTTGTAAGTGGCTTAGCTCAGAACAAGGCTGCCTTGGTATTAACAAGTTACTTTTGAAGGAAAAAAATGGCTATAGAACACACTCCAATTTACTCCCAATGATCACTAGAGGAACCAGAGTTCAGAAATTGCTCAGCACACACCACCTTAATTAGTGAGAAACAACTCAAAATACAGTTACACTGACAATGGAGCATCAACTTTGAAAACAAAGGATATCACACACATATTCCAAAATAAGCCAATCACAAAAACATAAATCTTCAAAAATTTATAATTAATTTCTTATGCACTCACAGAAAGGTACAGAAAACTTAGCCAAAAGTTAATCATTCTGTCATCTTTAACTTTATCAAAGAAAAGTCTTTAACTCACCTGAATTCCAAGAGCATTATCTTTCTGATGGCAAATCTAAAAATATGAAAATAAATAATAAAAATATGTAAATAGAGAATATACACATTTCTCAGTTACTAATGCAGATATATTCTGGAATCTTGTTTTAATATTGACTCGTATGTCCGAATGATCATATTTATTTATGCACTGAAGGCAGTGAGTTTTGCTTTTAAAAATTGCTGTTTATATTTTGTTTCAGGATAGTTGATTTTGTTTCAAAAAATTATCTAAGAACAGTTACTTATATCTCACTCATATAACAAACACAATCAGCACCATGACATACAAGGATATAACACACTGATTAATAAGCCATATAATTTTAATCAAAACACAAATGTTCATCAGTATTCATAATACTGGATCACAACTGCCCAGAGCTAGCCTGTCTCAATTTCCTAAGCACTGACTAACATTCTTTCATGTAATATTGAAATGAAAACATTCTGCTGAAATCATGCCTTCCTATAAACTTGCATCTATATCACAAACATGGGAATCAGATGTTTCCAACGTTTTGCAGTCTTGACACTAAGTCTAAAATATTAGAAAATTGTGGAGGGAATATCAGATAACTTTTGATATACTTTAAAAAATAGAAGTGTTTTGTTTTATATGGAAAAATGATATGGCAGGTACAGGGTATCCCTCTAAAGGTAGGTTCAAATGTCCACTAATTTAGTTTTATCATTTTATATATTAGACATAAAGTAGCCAGACCAGAACACTGCCACTGGAATATTATCCTCCAGCTTTCAAAATTAAATGTGTATGCATTATAAATTTATAGTACCCCAAGAGACCATTACCCTGTCAAAATCCTATTCCACTCAATTCTGATCTCTTAAATAGTTTCACTGAGCAAGTAACGTCACAAAACTTTAGTGAGAATGAAATGGAAGGTTTTAACTGTGGAACAGCACAAAGGTAGAACACTGCCAAGGCACTGGCTTCTGTAATCAGCCAGGCCACTGAGAGGACACAACAGCTTGTGTGGCGCACTCTAGATCTCCAGCTGCAGGCATATCACTTTAAATGCATGTTGCGCAACAGAATTCAGGGCCCACTGTGCAAACACCTGCACACTTAATTTCTTCAGCCACAAATAGGAGGTCATTGATGAAAGGAAGATCTTGGCTCACAAGATAGATCAATATACTGGTCATAATTCAGTGCCATCTTGGCAACACCTTTAAACGTTCTGGGACCTAGTTTCTTCATGTACAGAAAAGGTGCAGTGGCCAATTTTTTTTTTTAATGACCTGACAAGTGAAAAATCAGTTTTGATAGGTCAAGATAGAGCAAAAACACTCTGAAAAACACTCAGCTTCTCTTCTAGCAGTCTTGGTGGTATTCATTAAATTTGGGGTTTTATGCTTCTGTCATTAAATGTATATATATATATAAAATATAAAAATGGGTCTAGGGACTAGACATCATGCCAGAAAACTTTTAAAGATAAGGATGAAAAATTACAAGTAATAATGACAAACATAAAGGATTTGGGGACAGTTATTTTATTAAGTTACCAATATTTACTGAGAGCATGCTTTATAAAGCCTGATTCTGTCAAGGGTTTAATTTTCATTTCATTAAATCCACTCAAAGCTGGATAATTCATGTACAATAAATTGGCTCTATTAACTGTATCTTAACTAGATCATTACATCTGACTTTAAAAAAAGAGTGGTAGGGACATGCAAAAGGGAGTTTCTTTGCTGCTAGAACTGTCCTCTGCCTCCTCTCTTGGGATATGGTTGTATGAAAACATGAGGTCTGGAGCTGTGGCAGCCCCTTTGCAACCACACAGGGAAAGTAAAAAATTTTGTTAAAAGGCTGACAAGGTCCATGATGTTATGAATTTCTGAACTAGCTACTTCCAGATTTATTGTTAAATAGATGATTAAAAAATCAAATAACAGTGAACAAAGGAAGTCAGCCACAGAAGAGTACATGTCATGTGATTCCATTTATATAGTTTAAAACCAAGCAGAATTAAGCTCCAGGGTTCATGTTTGCATACTTAGATACTAAAATGGTGAAGCAAAGTGGCAAACAAGGGCTTCTGGGAAGCTGACAATGTTGGCTCTTTTTTTTTTTTTTTAACCTCACTGGTGGTAATTCAGAAGGCTATATACACATTTCCATACATTTTATGACTTTTCTGTATCATTTCACAGAAAAGGGGCCTAAACATTTTTAATAAAAAGAAATATAAACACTGACAAAAGTAAATTGCTCTATATAAGTCACCCCCTTTTTCCAGTATAAAAATCACCTGGATGGAGTCACAACAGGATTAACAATCATACCAAAGTGTGCAGGTTAAGAGAGTCCTAACGGGGAATGAACCCTGTCCTGTTTAAGAACAGAGTATTGGATAAGAGCCAGAAAACAAGGAAAGAGCCAGAGAACAAGTTAGAGGCTGGGCAATAAAAAGAGGATAACAGGGACTAGCACAGGGTAGTTGTGAGGATAAATGCACTACTATGTACAAGGTGCTGAGAATGGAATCTGGCACACAATAAGCACTCAAGAAATGACACTGTTATTTTTAATATTTAAAAATCAAACAGATAAAAATACATTAAGACAAGCTTGCCAAATTTGATAACGGTAAGGATGGCAAATATGAATACACCACATATTGCATGGGGATTGGGCAATGTGGTATTTTAAAATCTATCTAATTTTGAGATCATAGAAGTGATCATTTATACCATAAGAATATGATAACTTATTGATTTAATTCCCAGATGCCTCCCAGGAAAATAGGAATGATGTTAAAAAAAAATGTATATTTTAAGAACTTTAATGTATAACATTAAGAGTGCCTTATGGCTACAAACTGCCTATTCTGATAGCCTACAAACAAGTTAATGAATCTTACATCAAGCCATTTCCTGTGAACGAGCATATAACAGAGCAAAACGGCTTCCACAAGGCACTAGTCTAAAAAACAGTTATTCAAATTTTTAAATATATACTACAGTTTATGTGTTATACAAGTGCATTTAACTTTTGAACTTTGAAATTTGGGGACAGGATGCAATCAGTTCACTTTTATTCAAGTATTCAAAAATGTGTACAAGACGAGGAAATGGCTGTAAAGAGTGCAATGATAAATCTTAGGGAGCCCAGCCAGTGACTGCTAATTGTTTCAGTAATTAAAAGATAATTTAGCCAAGTTCATATAACTTAAAAAACAACCATTGGCAGCTTTTAGTTGTTAATTATATAAAGGTTATCTTCAAGGAAGCAATGTTAATAGCAAAGGCCTAAATAAAAAACAAACAAACAAACAAAATATCAACAACAAAACCCCAAGAAATCCACTGAAGTGTAAGGAGGGAAAGCCTGTTCTGAAAAGAGGCAGAGAGCTAGTTCCGAAGGTTCAAGGTAATTTCCAGATTGGTATATCCTTAAGATGTGACAAAAAAGGAGCCTAAAACTTGTCTACCCACATCTTCAGTTCAGTTTCCTCAGGCAGTTTCAGCCATACTCACCCTCAGACCAAGTCATGTTACATATCTGCTCAAGTGTCTATCTTCAGAGAGGATCCTTGCCTGATCATTCAGTCTAAAGCAGCAGTCCTTGTTGCTGTACCCTAACCACACTTTAATTCATAGCATTGACATTACGTATCTGTATATACTTCGTCTGTCTAGATAAGAATTAGAACAAAAGCTCCTTGAGTAGGGATTTTATCTGCTATGTTCACTGATGCACCCCTGGCATTGAAATGGTGGTTGATACAAAGTAGGCTCAACCCAGTCCTCTCTTCAGAGCTCTACACCTAGATACCCAAATGCTTATTCTACACCTCCCTCTGCATGGCTCTTCAGTAGCTAGAATTCAGCATTTCCAAAAGCAACTAATGATCTACACCCAATTCTACCTCCAACAACAGCAGAAATTAGTAATGGCACCACTAATCACCTGGCAACCTTTGCCAAAAACTTTGGAGTCGTCCTTGATTCCTCTGTTCCCACACTCACCACATCCAACTACCAACCATCTTGTCACTTCTCTCTCAGATTGGTAACTCCTCTCTATCTCAACTTTCTATGCTACTCTAAGCCATCATTTTCTTGAATCTGACTACAACAATATTCACCTAATTTCCTGCCTCTTTCCCTCTCCAAAATTTTAAAATATCACCCTCATGCTTCCAACACCACTAATTTCCAATCGCTCTTCAAGTTAAAAAAAAAATCCTTAACATGGTCTCCTCCCTACTTCTACAGGCTCAAGAATAAATCAGTAAAACAAAATGACTAGCCTCATATTTTGACACTGCCTTGCAGTTGCCTTCACAGTATTTAGTAAAATTTACCTCCTAAGACTCAAACACATGCAAAAAAATTTACCTCCTAAGACTAAAATACAAGAAAAAAAAAATCTGAGATTTTACAAGGTTTATGACAGTCATAACATAAATGTTTCTATTTCATATCAAAATGATTAGTCAATTACCTTTTAAAATACCCACTGGATATATATGTCTACAGGTGTAGATATGCAAATAGGTCCAAGATACATTGTTTAAAAAAAAAATCCATGATGTAGAATAGTACATCAAGTATAAACTCTTTGCTGTTTAAAAAAAAAAAAAACAAGAAGTAGAAGACAAACATATATATACATAAATAAATTACCTGAGCATTAGGGATAGGAAAGTTGTACTGAAACTTACCCTCTCCTGCATATTGTTCAAAATAATCTTTATTTTTTAATATATATATAGTTTATACATTATATACAAAATATGTATTTTATTATTTTGCATTTATTACTATGTATGTTTTACTTTTATAGTTTTTAAATACTCTTTTAAAAAGATTTATCAGAAAATAAAAAAATAGTATTAGTTAAATTCAAATTTTAAAATCTTCATACTTACTCTTCCTCACATTCCTTCAAAAACAAAATAAACCCTCAGGAACTTAATCCCTCTAATCTGAGCCAGACATTAGAAGGGAAAGAAATATCTTATTATAGAAATATCTTCAGCAGCTAGATGTAGTTTCCCTAGTCACCATCTCCTTGATGACCAAATCAACAAAAGAAAATTCCAAGTTTATGATTACGTTCAGTTTAGAAGTTCAGATAAGATTCAAGTTGGTCCCATCTAGTTCCTATATACAAAAATTAAACTCATTCCTACCTTGATTTGACAATCTCTTTCTCATATATATCTTCAATTACCTGTTATTAGAAATATAAAAATGTTTAATATCTCAAATAACTTTTTTTAGACTCTAAATTGAGAGTTTTCAATCACTGAAATTATACAAAGTAAGTTGGTTTAGGAAAGTTATCAAATATTACTGCTACTGAAACAATACTTAAGAAATTTTTTATAACCCCTAATTACATTCCTCAAAATGAGAAATAATAGAAAGAAAAGTAGTAAAAAAAATAAATAAATAAATAATAAAATATATCTACACAAAAATCTACAATAACGATAAATCAAAAACAATCTAAGAATCTACAAACAGGAAAATCCACACACATTTTTTTAAAAGCTTAAAGGAAATACAACAAATGATAGCAGAGGTTACCTTTGTGTAGTAATTTTTATTTTCTCATGTGTAGCTTCTGTATCTTCCAAATTTTCTATTATAAGTAATTATTACTTTGGTAATTAGAAAGTCATTAATTTTAATTTTTAAAATATTATGGAAAGCTTTTGTTGAATTAGCTCTTGAAAGAAAGATAACAAAGAGCATACTTATTCAAAAAGTATGTTGCAAAGCAAAAATACGTACCTTTATATCAAAAGGTGATTTTTTCTTGATATGAGGAGCCCAGTATTTACAAGCTAGCTGCAAAAGTAAACAGTTTAAACAGTAAGTCACAGATTCATACCACTGTAGAGCTAAAAGACTGAGACCACTCAGTGACAAGCTGTTTCTTAACCGGGCACTACTGCATGGGGTGGAGTGACACAGTAATCTACCTCTTAAAAGGATTGGCTTGCAGATCAGCTAGAATTCTTGGTCCTAACCCAGCGAATGCCAGTTATGTCCTGCACAGCACCCTGCCACTGCGATTTAACAAAAACAAAACATACTCTTCTAACTACCCCGAGGGAAACAGTAGGGTGAAGTTAACCGCAAACATCTTCAGCTTAGAGATAAGGAAACCCAGGTCTAAAAAGATCAAGTGAGCTGTCCAAGACTACAACTGGTTAACAGGTGAGCCAGTACTAAAAACCAGATTCAAAATCTTCAGGAATGTTGATTTGTAAAACAATAAATCTTTAAGTGACTAGTACACCTCAGGCATACTTAAACAAAACCTAAAAAACACACTGCAGTTTATCAGCGGGTTATTAGAGTTGATATGTTATATTTCAGCAGATTAGGTTTTACGTGAAAACGCAAATTTTAAATACATATACAGGCATACCTCAAGAATATTGCAGATTTGGTTCCAGACCACCATAATAAAGCGACTATCTCAATAAAAAAGTCAAATGAATTTTTCGGTCTTCCAGGGCATATAAAAGTTATGTTTATGCTATATTGTAGTCTAGTAAGTGTGTAACAGTATTATGTCTTAAAAAAAAGTACATATCTAAACTTAAAAATGCTTTTATTGCTGAAAAAAAAGCTAACCTTCATAAAAAAAGCAAGGTCTCTGAGTTCAGATATTTGATCTTCTTAAAACTAAATTTTAACCTCTACATCTCATTCATTCAATAATAATTAAAAAGCACCTTCTCTGGTCAGCTGAACCAGGTGCTCAGAAAGAAGCTGGAGGGGGAAGGAGAGAGGGGAGAGGAGGGACAGGGAAGTGGTATGACCCCCACATACTCTCTGCCCTCATCTCATACCATTCTCCCTGTTACTTCTTAAGTTCGCTATCCTGGCTTCTTTACATCCACACTGTAAGGTATTTGCACTTGCTATTCCCTGGGCTGTTTTCCTGCTCTTTCCCAAACTGGCTCCTTTTTTGCATTCAGGTCTTAGCTCAGATGTCACCTCAGGGAGGACTTTCCTGACTGCTTTTCATACACCCCATCCAGTCTGTCATAAAATCTTGTTTCATTTTCCTGGTAGCACTAATCACTGTCTGCAACTACACTATTTGACGGACTCATCCCTCTAAAACATAAGCTCCATGAAGGAAGAAAACTAATAAATGACTTTTACCACAAAAATTCAGGTATTAGGGAGCTCTAATCTAGTTTAAGTTGTCTGGAAAAGCCTCTCCAAATGAATGTCGGTAGATGACAATGAATTAACCATATAAAAAAGGTGGGGGGAAAAATGAGGATTCTAAGTAGAAGGAACAATGTTGAAAGGCCAGGAGGTGAAAGATAGCTTGGCACAAATAAGTGCAGTTCAGTATGGCTAAAGCATAGTTAGAAAAGGAAAGAAAAGGGAGGAAACAGGGTATCAACACAGGCCAGATCACAAAACACTTTGAAGGATTCTAGTCATTATCCTAAAGACAATTAGAACTCCTTAATGATTTTAAAAAGATATGTGATATGATCAGATTTGCACTTAAGTAAAATCACTCTGAAGAATAAGCTTGTAGAGAGCAAAAGGAAAGATAAGAACATAGGTTAGGATGCCCAGGTCCAGGAAGAAAACCATGGCAACCTGGCTTAGGGCACGAGAAGAAAACAGATTTAAGAGAGATTTAGAATGCATAAAAGTGGAGGTTAGAAAAGGAAGGACTCAAAATGACTCCTATGCTTCTGCCTTGGCAAATCTGCTAAGACAGGGAACAGAGAAGAAAGAAGCAAGTGAGGTTCTGCAATGAGCTACTTGCACACTTATCCAAAACCCAAAGCAACAAAAAAGGACTAGTAACGCTGCAGAGAGCTACAGGATCGTGTTTCCCCATTCAAAGCAAATGCGGTTCACAACGCAACACAGTGAACAGGTTCCAAATGAACACTCTCCGGCAACAGGGTTGCTCTCTTCATAGATGCACTTATTTGGAGAAGGTGTCTTGTCAGATTTTCGCCATTCAGCTCAAAGATCAACGTTTTTTTTTAAGGCTAAGAATAAGTCTATCCCTCCCTTAATCCTCAGTTCAGCATCACCTCTGCTACTAAACCACCTTGTCAGTCTCAGGTAGACTGGGATGCTCCTTCTGTGAATCCACCGCTCCCGCGACAAACTCTAATACAGCAAAGCTCGAGTAACAGCTTTCTTTTTATGTGTCTGTTTCTCTTGGAACGTGAATTCCTCAGGGTAGAGCCTCTGTCACCATGGCATCCCCAACACCTAGCTCAGTGTACACAGCAGATGCTCCAACAAAAAGATCTGAGTGAGTGAACTGACGAACGAATGCCGCCTGGATGCTCCCGTTCCCGAGGACAATCCCACCCCTGGCCTCGGGGCCTCAACACCCTCATCTCTTCACAGACACCAGACTCGCCCGAGCGCACCTGAGTCACGAACTCCGCATTGATCTGGGACACCGTCGGGGCCACGATTTTCTTGGGCTGAGCAGGGGCCGTCATGGCTGCACTCTCCCTCCGCTCCAGAGGAAAAGAAAGGACCGCCCTGAGAAGCGGGAAACCCGCTGCACTTCCTCTAAGAGGCGGCTGCGGTTACCAACTCCGAGATGCAAGAACCCGCGGGCCAGAATAGCCTCCACTCTTACAACCCCACAAGCAACGCGTACAGCAGCCCGTATTCTTCGGGAAACGGAACAAAACAGGTCCGGAAGTACATACAGGAGTTGGCGCTGAGCTAGAGAGGCAAGGGCTTCGACCTCCCGCGCTCCTGCCCCCTAGCGGTAATCTGAGAGAAGACACCCAGTGAGACCGGATTGATGTCTCAGTGACCAGGTAGATGGTATTGGGTAAGGGCTTCCTGTGTGGGGCGGGAAGGGTCACTATCGATGTACAGATTATTATACTTTTTATAGAATTCTATAAATGTGAAATAATATAGTATGTACCTTTTTTCTTTTTTCACTCAACATAATGATTCTGAGATTCATCCGTGTTGATGCCTGTATTAGTAGTTCATTCCTTGTTATTGCTGAATAGTATTCTATTTTATGGACATATCAGTTTGTTAATCTACTCACCTGTAGATGAATGTTTGAATTGTTTCCAGTTTTTGACTATTACAAATAATGCTGCTATGAGCATTCATGTGTGTATGTGTATATATATATATATATGTCTTAATGTAAACATGTATTGCCTTTTCTTTTAAGTAAATACCTAGGAGTGGTATGTTTAACTTTTTAAAGAAATTACCAGTTTTATAAAGTAGTTGTATCATTTTATGTTCATATCAGTAGTATATGAGTTCCAGTTCCTCCTCTTTCTTACCAACACTTGGTATGGTTACTCTTTAATTTTAGTTATTTTAATAGTTATGTGGTATATCTCATTGTAGCTTTAATTTGTATTTCCCTAATGACTAATAATGCTGAGTGTCTGTTCATGTGCTTACTATCCATCCATGTATCTTCTTTGTGGAATCCTGCATTCAGATTGCCTATTTTTAAATTGGATTGCTTGTTTTCTTATTACTGAGTTTGAATGCATACCTCTACCACTATCGCTAATAAACTTTCCCTGGATGAACACAGGCAAGAAACTGATGGAAAGAGAACAAGGAAAAGCTAGCTTTAGAAAGGTGGAGGAACATTATTATTATGACATATAGGATGAGAAAAGGAAGGAATTAAGACAGACATTACCAAGTGAAGAAGAGGGAAGTCTAGAGAGTACTGGATTGGTTTTGATCTCAACACATTAGAAGGGAAACTCATTCCAAGAGTGAATGAAAGGCCCTAAATGAAGTTACAGATTTACAGAAACTGTAAGAGTTTTTAATAATGACTCCATTATTTTCTTTCATATATTCAGTATACATTTGAGGATGTAAAAACATTACATACACTGTTTTATATTGTATGTATAAAACATACAAAGATGCATTCCCTTGCTTTCCAGAAGCAAGTAGTTTAGCTCAATGGTTCTCAAAGTGTAGACTCAATACAGCAATAACAGCTAACATGTATAAATATAAATTTTTGGATCAAATCCAATACTGAATCAGAAAATCTGAGGGAGCGGCTCAACAATCTACGCTTTTAACAAGCCCTCTAGAAGATTCCAGTGCACACTAGTTTGAAAACCACTGATCAACAGTGACGATTAATAGAGTTATGAACAAAAAGCGGTGGGAGCACAGGGAATGGAGTACTTGGGTAAATCAAAAGGGCTTCCAGAGGAAGCAGTGTTTTAAGCTCAAACATCATGAATAGAACTTAGCTGATGCAGATGCGAAACATTACATGCTCCATATTCTGTTTAATAATACCATTGTACCACTTTTCTTTTTTCATTAAGTTCTTTTTTTTCCCTCTAATAGAATTCTGTTCTCTAATAGAATAGTGCTAATAGAATTCCAGCAGTTAGCTCTGAAATTCTAAGCCCTTTAACTGGCAATAGGAGAAACCTCAACACAAAGGAATTAAATGTTCCCTTTCACTAAAAAACAGATATTCTGCATCATGAAACAGTCCTTGATAATGTTACTTCTAACAATGATTCTTATAAGATACTCAGACTTCAAAGGCTTTTGCTATCCCCTAAATGTCTGTAATCCACATTGGTTATCTTACATAATGTAAACTGAAATCTGTTTTCTGCAGGTTAAACACTATAGTTTTCTTCCATAATTATATTTGCTTTTCTTCCATAATTATGGAAGAAATAAAACCTGGCTCAACTAAATCTCTTGTTTGAAGAGAGTATTAGAGACTGTATCTAATTTAAATTAATACTAGGTAGACATGTAGACAAGATGGAGGCAAGAATAACTAGAATGTGTATTGGAGGAACTAACTGTATGTTTAATACAAATCTGGAGAGGAAGGCCAAAGAGGATAAAAGGATAAGCAGATAGATCATGTGACATGCAATGGAGTTAACATAACCTTTTGGAAGTGATAAGGAGCTATCAAAAAAACATAACATGAACAGGAAAGTAAACGATTAACGATTCATGTTAGAAATTTCATTTGTAGAAGGCAGACTGGAGTGGGCTCAGGAAAGTGTTTGGCAATCAGTACTTGTTCTTTTATAATGTGATTTTCCCTTAAAAAAAAAATCCAAACTGTGTAATTTGAAACTTTATTTTCAAAATACTCTGAAATTTGAATTTTCCAAGAATCTTTACTACCATCTTCTTTCCTTCAACATACATTTTGTCCTAAAAGTATAGGCCCTATTGCAGTGAAAACAAGAAACAGTAATTCAACTAACTCCGTCAATCAAACTACTTCAGTAAATAATCATGCTACAGCCTGGAACTGCTCAAACGAAAAATTCCTCTACTTTGCTTTAAAGATATTTAGAAGTTTATTTTTTCAGAAAACCAGAGTAATTGATTCAACAATAATAACAGTTCTAGCATGCAGCAAACCATCGTTTAACATCTAATGTTCAATCTTATCATGGATGTATGCAGTTTATTTTCATTCCTATAAAGTTTCCACAAGAAGCTTACAGTGATGATAAAAGTAAATAAGTATTTTGTTACAGGTACTTCAAATAGCACTACAGTACATCTCTGACAAAATTTTTACAATATGCCAACTTTCAATATGAAACAGCTTAAAAAGGCATGGGCCAAAAAAAAATTATAGTAGTTATCACTTAGGCAAATAAGGTCTAATAGTCATACAACTACAACACTGTTAGGATTCTCCCTGTTTGGGATGGGAAAGGAGTATGTGAGACATTTACTTCAAATAAAATTACATGAATAGTTTAGGAAAATCCTCAAATACATAATTTTATAGAAAAAAAAACCCTTGAATCTTTATTCTTGAAAAATATGAACTTGTTATTCCTTGTTTTTATGTAACAGATGTGTTCTTGAAAAGTTCTGTGGAAAGCAAATTTTGTAAACCATCATCTTGCTTGCACTGGAGGAACATATCTCAAGGAAATCTAAAAGAAATTATTCTTTAAAACATATGATTCTCCTGCACATTTGTATATCGTTGGGATTTTATCGGTAATGTTTTGTTTAATCTCTATAAATTAAACCCAAGTTTATCAAAATTCACTTGTAAAAGAAGCAGATGAACATCTCCCTCCTCCCCCCAACACAGACTGTTCTTAGATTACGATGCAAAACTTAAAATTGTACATTTACCCATTCTCAGTAGAGGGCTTGTCATTATGTATATCTAACTGTGCTAGGATAAATGCCCACTTGTTCCTTTCACCTTAGAAAGATAATGATTATTTTGTCTTATTGCTAGGATATGTCATTCTTAAAGATGTTTTATTAAAAATGGCAAATACGCAGGACAATTTATGATTACGTCTTTTACAGTTGAAGATTTAAATATTTCCCAAATTATGACAGTACCATTTAGAATGATACCCTCAATTCTATAAGCATCTTATTCCATCTTATTCCTACCTTACTAACTAAATTAACAATTTACTAATGATCAAAATAACATTCTTTAATGATAGAGTCTTGCAAAAAACAGAGGAATAAAAACTAGAACTAGACAGTCAATGCCATTTGATCAAACTTTAACAGAATAGATTGTTAAGTCATAGGACCACTCAAAGAGATATGAAAAGTTTTACTAAAGTAAATGTAAAAGTCTTGTGGAGATGTAGAACTACTGATGAGTCTTAAGTCTACAACTACTGCTATCAAACACTAATAAGCAAGTAGTTGAATTGCATTTATTCCTCTGAAAAGATAACACTGCATACACATCATCAAACAGATCATGGCACTTGGACAATATTCCCAATAAGTAAACATGGTAAATGTATAGAGGTGCATCCTAGCCTCTCTCCTACTTTACACTTTGGAGGGAAAGATAACAGCAGGCTGGGCAAGAAACCAATTCAAATCACCTGTAGAACAGGAGGTGCTGCTGCCAGAGTCCTAAGAGTAAATAGCTTGGAAAAGACCAATGGAAATAATGCTGTTATTTCCTCACCCATTTTCACTTCTATTGCCTTTGTATTTTTTAAATTATAAGAAACATTTTGCGATGGAATTTGAGCTATAGGTATAAAATACATGAAATAAAGTGGGGCTATCCACTGTGGCCAAAACCCAATTTTTGCCTTTTCAAGTCTTTTGAGTATATATAAAAGGAGATGGCATGTCTTAAGGAATAATTCCTTTAAATATGAGGCTGAATGATTTGTACATCACGGATTCACAACATTTTCAATACAGCCAAGTATATATTAAAATAAAATAAACGCTTGCTTTATGGCATCAAATCAAGTTCTTCCCTCTAAAAATTAATTTGGCTGTTCCTAAAACATTGTATTAAATTTCTATGTATCTTACCTCTTACTATGCAGGACAAGCAATTGCCTATGAAATCATTCAATGTAATGTAGGTCTTTTGATAAAAATACATTTTAAGTGATACAGGCTTAAACAGCAAGTGACGACAAATGTGTTAGTGGTTTTGTCAGTTACATAACTGAATTTAAGACCACCGTTTTCTCTTGTGGTCATTCCTTAAAGTGAGTAAGTTGGTGTCTCTTCCAGTGAGGAGCCTGTCTGAATGTTTTGCCACAAACGGAGCATTCAAACGGCTTCTGCCCCGCATGAATTAGATAGTGTCTTTCAAGTTTAGATGGGGATCTAAAACTTTTAGAACAAACACTGCATTGGTAAAGAAGACCATCATTCCTCTTGGCATGCCCTGAATAACTACAACAATGACTGTGATGGCCCTGCTCTGATTCCAGAAGCACGTTAGAGAGGTAGGGCTGCCTGTTTCTATAGGGGGTACCAAGAATGAAATCCTCTGATTCTGCCTTAACTTTGATTTCTGGTATTTGATCTGACTCTGAAACCTCATATTTTTGAAAACTAGGAGTCAGACATGGTTGGGAAGCATTATAATTAACATTATCACCCTGATGATTGAAAAGTTTGTTCAAATTTTCAAATTCTACTTGGCAAAGAGATTTTCTATATGGAATCTTATCACTATGAGTTAATTTATGTCTTTTCAAGTGAGCTGACTGTCTAAAAGATTTCCCACAAACAGTACAGCCAAAAGGCCTCTGTCCAGTATGAATTAAATAGTGTCTTTGTAGTTTAGATACAGAAGGAAACACTTTCTCACATTTGTCACAGGGACACATCTTATGTCCGGTATGTATGTTTTCACTTGGAACTGAAAAACCACACTGAAGCACTTCACAGTTATCAAAAAATTCCTCACCTGATGATCCATAGACAGATACGTCTTTATTATTCATGGAATTATCCATAGTTAACATGTTCTCTGGCGTAAAGATACCTTTTAAATTCTTTCCCATATTTTGGCTCTGGAAGTGCTTTTGCCAAGAAAATGGCAAAGTCAATGTTTTCTTCTTTTTATTGCCAACTGTCTTATATGTTCCATGTTTGCCCAGAGAACCCATAAATGTTCTCTGGGTTTGTTCAGGGCTCTGCTCGTCTGAAATAAGATCACAATTTTTCAAGAAACCGTTTCTAAATACGTTTTTCTCAGATCGAAAATTGTCTAATTTCTTACACCCAGCACGTTTAAGCTTAGCCAAGATTTTTTTAACAATGGTTTTATAGTTGTAGCTTCTTTTGAGCCTGCTTGGAATTTTGCCACCTTTGGCAGGAAAACACTTGTGTCCATTGAGAATCTGCTCTGATTCAAAACATTCTTCACACTCTGGACATTGAAAAGGGACAATATAAATGGAGTGGACATCAAGATGATTATTCTCCTCGGGTTCACCTATATCACCATTTTCAAAGCCATCCTGCTTTGCATTTAATTTATTAGGCAGGGGGCATGATTCTGGACTCTTCACCTTCAATGAAAGAGTCTGAAAAGTCTTATTCCTGGTATGGATCTGTTTATGCTTCAGAAGTTTGCTTTGAATCTTAAATCCTTTTTGACAAAAACAGCATTGAAAAGGTCTTTCTTCAGAATGTGTGAGTTGGTGGATTTTTAAGTGAGTTGACTGTCGAAAAGATTTACTGCACAGGACACATTTAAAAGGCCTCTGACCAGTATGAATAAGTGCATGCCTATCAAGTTTTGATTGTGATGGAAACATCTTGCCACAGATTGTACATGCGTGAATGTTCTTTTTTTTCTTTGTAGGGCTGTAGGTAGGATCAGACTTGGAGCATGGGTGTAAAGCCCATCTCTCCTCTGTGGTAAAAGTCTGATACATTCCATGCACTGGTTTTTCTTGCTTGGCCTCCAACAATCTTCTGACCTGTTTCACATCATTCTGGTAAGTTTCATTGTGAAGCTGTTGGTGCTTCACAAATGTCTTCAGATTCTTAAAGTGGCGTTGACAAATACTACATTTAAAGGGCAGATTATGAGTTAGTTGATGTCTCTCCAGGTGAACTAGTTGCCTAAATGTTTTATGACACACATCACATTCAAATGGCTTTTGACCAGTATGAATGAGATAATGCCTAGCTAATTTTGATGGTGTTTCGAAATGCTTGAAGCAAATATTGCAAATATATGGCCTGTTTCTAGGTAGTTTGTTGGCTACTACACACTGTTGAATCTTTAGCATTTTAAAATTGTTTTCAGCCATCATATTCTTCAGTGATATATTCTGGTGAGCTCCATAGTGTTCTTAAACTCCACAGATGTCTAAAAATAAAAAATAAAAATGTATTAAAAATTACTTATTCATATGAGAAGAAATAATTTAAGTTGTCATTTGGTTAAAGATATCAAGGGTAATAAGGAACCTAGACTCTATATAATTTTAAGCTATATTTCTAGTTAACTGAGACGATATATTAAAAGGGAATTGAGTTGAATTTTGTAATATCAAATAGAGCTTTAAATTCCTTTTAATTTTCCTAGCTCAGTATTAAGTAGATTTGTCATATTTAGTTGCTTCGTCACTTTTCAAAATTGGGCTAGAAAGGTAAAGAATGTAAGAAATAAAATATAATACTAAAAATAATATATGTTTGCATTCAATTATAACATACCCTGGACATGATCTGAGAATGGAATATTTCAGTTATCAGTGTTCTTAGCCACATCATTAATATTACTCACTCTCAATTATTTCTTTGGGCCAACAAAGATGACATGGACAACTGGGAGCAAATGTCCTAGGAAACCTGGATTCTAGTCCTGGATTTGCTACTATGTGATTTTGGTGGCAAGAAGAAGGAAATACAAATTCCTCAGCTCTAAATTGGGGAAAATGCCTCCTGGCCTGCCTATCACATCAAGATGTTGTGAGAATCAATGGAGATAACGCATCTCAACGTGTTGCAAAACTGGAATGATATATAAATGTAAGGTATTATTTTGCTCAACATTAACCAAATTTTAAAACTTTATCTACTGAATATTTTAGGGTTTCTAACTAAGAGAGAAACACACTAACAAAATTTACAGTTCTTTTTATTTCTCCTCTCCACTCTGAGGTAGAATTCCTAAAATACGTACAGAGGCAATGAGGTTGACAGATTGGCTACTTATATACTCATCTATGGCTAAGTAATTGAAAGTTGAGTGTGGTTCACTTCTCAGGCCATATGATAAAAGGGTCATTTTGGTCTCAGAGTTACTATAAAGATAAAGATACTTTTCCTAATATACCTCTGTAGGACACATGCAAAGGTTTACCAGGAACTTTCACAATCATTTTGTGCCCTATCTTCTTCTATCAGAGAAGCCAATTTTCTTCTCATCCTTCTTCTACTACTGCATTTTCCTTAAATAAGGGAGCCAGAGATTTAAACTAAAAAACAAAACGAAACAAATCAAAACAAAAAAACCCTGTTATAGCTCTCGCAGTGTTTTTTTTTTTTTTTTTTTTTTGTGTCAGCTGATTTGGTGCATATCCAACATAATTGCTGTGTGCTATTTACTGTTTTCTTATAGAGGACACCTTAAACATAAAATCAAACACATCCAATTGTAGTTCTCTTCAGCAATCTAACTTTAAAATAGAAAAAAAATATCATTTATTGAGCAAATCATCTTCTACTAGTGGTTTTACCACAGTGTTTTTCAAACTGCATATCACCACCCATTAATAGATTGTGGAATCAACTGAGTGGGCCATGGTCAGCATTTTTACTTAATAAAATAGCATAGAAAATATCAGATTGCATAACATATAGTAAGTATAAATACTGTTTTGTGAAACTTCTGTAGGAAGAGGTTAAAAAGTTGGTGAAACCCGCTCCTGGCATATCTCTTCACACAACACTAGACAGAGGAACCCACAACAAATAATCACTTTATTCAAAGTGGCCAAGTAAATCTATTAGGTAAGATTGGGACCCATAGGATGAGACAGGTTTACTAAGGACTACTCATTTTCTTCAGTTGGCCACATATAAACCCAAAATATATATTTAAAAAATTCAGTTAGAGGCCAAAGGTAATATGCCACACAGATAAAGTAATCTGACTGCAAACCACTATATTAATTTGTAAAATACACATATAACCCAGATACCCATGTTAGCAACAATCCTGATATTAGTATGCATTTTCATAACACTGAGTTAGAGAAATTCTAGGTACAGAGCCTCCAAATCCCTAAAGTGCTAACACAGCAACAATTACAAGGATTAAAATTAAGTCATGAATCCAGTGAACTGCCAAGAACTTGGCAATTTAATTCCTGTCAAGCAGTCAGGTATTGCGGTGGTCAATTAGGACAATGAGCCAAGCTGAAAGTAATAATCGTCTTTACTCACTTACTGCCAACAGTGCAAGCAAGAGGCAAAAAAGTACTAGTTCCGCAGTGGTCCATTAAACGAAACACCACCAGGTGAGGGTTAGGTGGAAGCAATGCACACAATCATCTCCCGGCAGAGGACAAACAAAAGGCTTCTGCCTCTTTATGGACCTGTGGGCCAGAGGAGGAGGAAGGGTTACGGGTGGAAAGGTCCTGAGTCAAAATGGAGAAAAGTACCTCAGTCAAGGCTCCCCTTGCAAGGAGGCACCTGGGAAGTACCTGGGCCAAGGCCTTTAGAATGGAAATACTGAGGAATGCAGTATAGCATGAGCATGGCCAGTGGGAGGGAAGGAGTGAGTCCTTGCAACTCCCTCCAGGAAACTGCAATGCACTGGCCATGCACAAGTCTGGTGTGGGGAGAGCAGTTTCTCCCCATGAGGCCAGCCAGGCAAAACCATGCAATTGTCTATGGTCGGGCCTGAAAGATCACATATAGGATTTTGGCCAGGAGCCACATCCTCAATTCTTATTGTGTATTTCTTCTTCTGTTTTGTAGTTTCTATGGAGCACTCTTGAAAAAATTCCCACGCTAATACCACACACATGACAACCATCTCTGATTGTAACAGGAATTGACTACTTACAGTTACTGTGCCAAAAAAAGACTATGGCTTATCACCTAACACTAGCACTAAGACTGGATACTCTTGTCACTTGCGTTCACACCATGTGGGAAAGCATTTATTGGAAGCCCTATATTGTTAGAATCATTGGTGGCAAGTGGTGATCTCATACGTTATTTATAGGTGACAGCTCAGGGATCCCCAAACTCCAAGTGCAGTCCCACATGCACTTAAACACATGCACATTAACTTGATAGAGCTCCAAATCTCACTTCAACTGATCCTGTGTTCTCAAATGATCTTGTTCGTAACAGTTTAAAAACAAACCCAACATTGTGTAATTTTTCCTATGTTAAAGTGAAAATAAAAAATGGTAAATCTCAATGGTTCAATCCAAAGATTATCCTGACAACAGCAATACATTCCATCGGATGAGTGTAAAAACTGATCTCAATAAAATTCCACTGATACTTCAAGGCTAAAAGCCTGTGGGTTTTCCAGTCTTAACGAATACCATTAAAACAAAGTGAGGATATCACAAAAGTAAATGAACAAGAAACACAAGGACTGAGATAAACTTAAGAGAACTTCCAGTTAGGGAATAATCTCGGGCGACATTTGTCACAGCCTTTCCCTCTTGGTAGCTTCTTCTGCCCCACTTCCCCGAGCCCACTCTCCTGGCCTTGAACTCTCCCAGAGGGATTGCACAGGACACAGGATCCTGACAACTGGCCCTCGCCCTAATCGCCCACAACCTGTAAGCACCTAGGAGTCCAGCCAGAGTCCAGAGACCGCAAAATCCCACACCAGGAAAGGAACAGCGAGAGTGAAAAACTGCTTTGGCCACAGCGAGGGGGAAAAATGCCACATGGGATATAACCCACTGCAGGGGAACGTATCCTCTCTGCGCCTTTCTCTCAGGGATTCCCTTTCCCCATGAGACACAGTCAGGAGGCGGGGAAGTGGGAAAGGCAAAGGAGCTGAGGTCGTAGCGCCCCCGTTCTGGGCAGTTTGGAAGGATCGAGGCAGGCCCGACCCTTCCGAGGGGTCGCTCCACCTCACACCCGGGTTCCTGAAATCCTCCTCACGCACCTGGAGCTGGCACGGGCCCGGTAACCGCGCATCTCAGAGCCCAAGAACCGCGAAGGCACCGTGCGCACGTCCTCGGGGCCGGCGCTGCGACGGGCTGAGTGCGCAGGCGCGGAGCTCGGGAGCGTCGCGGGACGCGGTCCGGCTGGAAACAGGCTCTCCCCACCCCAGGGCCGCAGTCGCTTCGACTCAGCCAGCGAGTCTCAGGGGGAAAAGGAGCTCCAGAGGTGCGCCCCCAATCCCAGCGCTCTTCACCTCGCACCGTAATTGCGGGAGGAGAGAAAATAGGAGTGAGGAAAGGTGCACTTTCCGTCTCACCTCAGACCTCCGCTAAGGAAACCGTGTAGTCCTGACCAGTGGGCTCAAGACCCTACTGGAAACTGGTGAGCCCGGGTTCAAAGCCCACTTTTCTAGTCCTCTTTCATACCGAGGGCCCGGCATAAAACGCCATGTATCGGGGCCTTTCTGTGCCAGCACTGTCCTGGGCACTCTGTACATTGTCAGGATATAGCACAGGGGTCAGGGACTTGGGCATTGGGCATTGCGGGCAGATATACCTGGACTCCACTCCCGGCTCTACCAGTGTCCTGCCAGCAGCGGACTTTCTTAGCTTCTCTGAGCTTAATTCATTCGATGTATTTTGATTATCTACAGTGTACAAAGCCCTGTGCTCAGCGTCTTAGTTTCTTCAAATTGCTCTGAAAATTAGATGAAATGGATGTAAAGTGCCCAGCATAATGCCTAGTACATAATAAGCCCCTCCCAAATAACTTACCATTTATTAACTGCTATTTTCTATTAAGTATAACAACTTTATAAAGTGATAAAATCTCATTTTAAAATGAGGAAAATAAGACTGAGACGTTGAGGAGCTTAACTTTGCACAGCTGATGAACGATGGAGGTGGATTTGAACACAGGTGGTCCTGCACTTTTAAAATTCTCTACTGCTTCCCAAATTGTAGCTATCAACATTTTACGTAGACACGTTAAGGGTTAAATGTTGTCGTACAGTTACAAATTAATGAATAAGGTGCTTGGGTAGCTACTGAAGATTTTATACAAAAGACATTAGGGAAGAATTTATTGTGGGTTTTTGCAGGTTCTGATTGCAACTGTCTCAGCTTATGAGGAAACAAGAACAAGTAACGAGCACACTTTTAAACTGTAAGTAACTTTTTACATTACTTTTCAAGGACCATTGACAACAAAAATTGTTATTTCTAATTTTGGTATATGCGCGTCAAAAAGGGAGAAGTTGGACTAATGAAGTCTCTATTTTTGATGTGGTACCACGAGGAAACAGCTAATAGGAGATAAACCTTTGCTTCTCATGAAGTAACCTTGGAGGAATCCCATTTGGGAAAGGTTGAAGCCCCTACTTCCATCAGAAGTAGAGACGGAGAGAGGAGAGGAAAAGCTTTAGGTATCCTGAATGCTAATCCCAGGGTGGAGATGCTGATTGCTTAGACTTGCTTCATTCTGTGGCTTCTCCTGGAAGCTCAGCTGAGTCTAACAAATGTATCCATCACTAACCACACAAGTCCTTAGGAGATAAATGCAGATCATGAGAGACTATTACCTGAGGTTGGGGACCAATAGAGGGTGCATTATCTGCAAAATAGATAGGCCTTTGCATCAAGAGCCTGAATATGGAGTGTGGAACACAAATGGAACATGAATAGGCTATTCTCCAAGTTCACATTACCTACGTCATAACCTCCCCCATTTACCCTGAGAGCTATCTCAGGAATCCTCTGTTTAAAAAAAAAAAAAAAAATTACTGTGAATAAGAGTCATCTGGAAGATTGATAGTAATGGGTGCAATTTGAATAACAGAAAACAGGTGAGGCAGGATAGACCATTGTGGGGAGAGATGATAGTAGTGATGAGGGAAAATAAAGGAATGGCTTGGCATGTGTCTGGGTTAGTATCTTATCTCTGCAACTTACTAAGTGTGTCCTTAAGAGTTACTTGACCTTTCTAAACCTCTGTTTCTTCATCTTTAAGGGTATAATCAGTCATTCATTTATTCATTGACATATCATGTACCAAGCACAAAGGATTCATTTCTAAGTATATAAAAATGAAACATGAGGCCCTTGACTTCAATGTAGTTTTCAGCTTGACTTACAAAGAAGTACAGTATAAGAGACAATATATACAGGGAAAGAGTGGGAAGCAGGACTATCTAAAGCTACTTGGAGGCTTCAGGTGAAAATGATATTTGAGCTGAGGTTTTAATCATCTATCCATCCATCCTACATATATTTCATTAAGTGCTTGCTGTGTGCCAAACCCTATTCTAGGTACTGGAGATAGAGTAGTGGACAAATTAAAAAGTCAAAAATCCCTGTCTACCTAGAGATTATAGTTCATATTTTATATATTTATATGTCTGCTGAGGGAGACAGACAATAAGTTAAATAAGTAAAATGTATGTTAGGTATTGATAAGAACTAAGGAGGAAAAAATAAGCATAGGAGAGGGCTTGTTGTCATTTTAGTAGATGGCCAGGGATGACCTTACTGAAAAGTTCTGTGATTTTTGAGTTGAGCCCTAGAGAAAAGAGAGAGTCAGTCTTGCTCATTCGTACTCCATGTTTAGAGCATCCATTGCTCACCAGGCATTTTGCAAGAAGCTGGGAGAGGCCTTAAATGCCTTCCAATGGTTTTCTTTTCTTCTTTCTTTTAATCCAGTAGGCAATGGGAAGTTATTGAAGAATCTTGATCACAGGTCTGGTGTGCTTAGATTTGTGTCATAGAAAACTCAGAAGTTTTAAGGATAATGAAACAGAGGAGGCAGATTAGAATAGTCATGCTGTCAGCTGGGGGCTTCCTACTCCTTGAGTATCTGGTTATGTTGGATGAAAATCCAACTCTGTGGCCTGAGATAGTCTTCATGATACCTGTGAGTTCTCACAGCCTGCTCCTAGTGTGTGCCTGTCCTCTGTAGTCCTTAACCTTTAGGACTACCTGTCTCCTTTTTAGCAATAACACATTGAATGTAGACCTTCATCAGTTTCTAGAAAAACACCCACTCATACTTAGTGGGTGTGGGTGTGTGCCTAAATGATTCTTTACTGAAGATTTAGGAGTTGCTACTGGATAGGGCTTCAGCTGAAAGTATTTGGGGCCTTGGGAGCAAGTCAGCCAATACCAAGTGCATCCAAGATAATTGCATTTGAAAGGAGTCCACACTTTCAGCATCTTTTGTATACCTTTTGGAATATTTTAAAGGCAGAAAATTTGAAACTGAATTTTTAAAAATTAGATTTGACTTACAATATTATATTAGTTTCAGGTGTACAGCATGGTGATTCAGTATTTTTACAGATTATACTCCATTAAAAGTTATTATATGATAATGGCTATAATTACCCGTACTATACAATATGTTCTTGTTGCTTATCTATTTTATACATAGTAGTTTGTATCTCTTAATTCCATACCCCTAATTTGCCCCTCGTTTCTCCCTCTCCCCTTTGGTAACCACTACTTTGTTTTTTATGCCTGTGAGCCTGTTTCTGTTTTGCATTAAACAGAATGCAAAGCATTAAATATGTTAAACATTATGCATTAACATAATACGTTCATTTGGATTATTTCTTAGATTACACATATAAATGATGTCATACAGTGTTTGTCTTTCTCTGTCTGAATGGTTTCACTAAGCATTATACCCTCCAGGTCCATCCATGTTGTCACAAATGGCAACATTTCACTCTTTTTACGACTGAGAAATATTCCATTGTGTGTGTGTGTGTGTGTGTATCTCACATCTTCTTTTTCCATTCATCTGTTTTTGGACACGGGTTGCTTCCATGTCTTGGCTATTGTAAGCAATGCTGCTGTGAACATTGGGGTGGATATATCTTTTTGAATTAGTGGTTTTCAAAGAATTTTTCTACCAAAGACAGCTCTCCCTTTCTAAGAGGATTTTTGGTGAATAAAATCTCTTATTATATATTTCTAAGATGATTTTTGATGAATAAAAATCTTCTCCTTATGTATTTCCTTGAGAGAAACATTTTCAATCTCTTGTGTGTTTTGCTATGTGACTTCAGAGGGAATGGTGGCAGGGGCTGGGGTTGGGGAGTGGTCAGTTGAGATCAGAAGGTAAAACAGTACCACTGTATTTTGCTTAAGGTAGTTGGACCACCTCCACCTCACAGGCTAGTACCAGTCTCCTAAAGGGTTTCTGGAACTTTTCTCTAAAGCTCCACCAGTGATAATGCCTACTGGATTGCTGGATCTAGTTAGGTAGCAGCATCTCACCCCACTCCCCATATGTTGGTTTAAGTTCAGTAGCACTGGGGTGCTAGAGTTACCCTAAAGGCAAGCAAGATTCTTAATATAGGACTTTGACCACATTTGTTCACCCTTAGCGTCAGGGCTGACTACCAGATCTTCACTGACTATGGAGACCTCTTCAACTACTTGAACACCACGGTCTGGGCTAACCAAGGAGGGAGGGTAGAGCTTTGGTATCTACCAAGCTTTTTTGTTTATGAGGTCAGGAGAGCTTGACACTATGACCTTCCTCCTGTTTCTGGAGGACAGTGATAGAGTTCTTCTCACAGGCACATTCTGTCAAAAAAAAACCCGCCCATCTTCATAAGAGCCAGAACACATGGAGGTATTTGTCTTCTTAGTCCCCAACCCCAAGTGGTGCCATGGGTTTTAAAGCTGTCTCCAGTGGCTGCTAGGTTCCAGGAGCAAATATGTGAGAGATTACTCTCTCTTGTTTTAGGACCTGGCTTCCCAACTAATAAAAATTCAGTAGTCATGGTTGGTGTTTAAGGCCCAGGGTTTTTCTAGTGTGTTCTCTGACCCAAAGTAAGGAAGTCACTTACTCCATAGTCAGGAGGCTTCGATAGTTTGATATCTGAACTTGAGTGGCTGAACTCCACACTCTGCACGCCTTTATTTCTAATCCTTAGCAGTTTCCTCTCTTCTTCCCCATAAAGGAGAAATAGTAGCTTCTTTAAGAGCAAGGAGTGGGAAGGATAACTCATGTTTTCACAAGATATAATGCTTCGCTTTAAGTTCCTCCTACAGCAACTCTCTCCAACAAGCCTAATTTTTCCAAACTGCTTTCCGATAGCAATGTGGGATGCTTTGTGACATAATCCGCTTCAGTTTTAACACAAATGCAAAGGTCATTTCTCCTTCCAGCTGTTACAGTGTCAAAAATCTGACTTACAAATCCAGGCAATTTACCACATTGTCCAGTGCTGTTGAGCAGTCAGCTACCCAGTGTATGCACTGGAAGCTTTGTGATCACATAAATTCCTAATTCTGGATCCTGCAAACTTTCAATTAATTATTGTCCACATCCCAACTGTCGTTGCTCTAACAGTTCAGGGAGTGTAGAAATTCTCCTTTCTGCATTACCTGAAAATGTCTGTTTTCTTGTGGCATATAGCATTTACTAGGGGTCCTAATAGTTCCAAGTTCAAATCTCCAAGGGGCCCTGTCTCAGTAGAAGCAGGAGTAATAGGAATCTTTCATTAGCCCTGTAATGAGTTACCTTGCACCCCCTCTAAAAGATATATTCAAGTCCTAACCCCGGGAACCTGTGAATGGGACTTTATTTGAAAATAGAGTCTTTGCAGATACAATGAATGATTTTGATATGAAATTATCCTGGGCTTACAGTAGACCCTAAATCCAATGATGATTGGCCTCATAAGAAAAGGAAGGACACAGAGATATGTAGCACACAGAAGAAGGCCACGTGAAGGCAGAGATAGGGATGACCTCCTTGTGTTTAAGGCACAGGTAGAAGGCTAGTGGCTCAAGATTGGTGCTCAAGGAGGAAGTGGTACAGAATGAGCTGAACTCAGAGAATGTTAGGGGTCAGATCTTGTGCAGACTTACTGTAAACCATGGTAAAGAGTTTGGATTTTGTTCTAGCTGCATGGGGATGCTTTTGGAGGGTTTTAGGAAGAAAAAATGGTCTGTCTTGAATTTTTCCGTGGTATCTACCGCTGCCATGCTGGAGTTAATTGAAGGGTTGTGGGGGATTTGTATGGTGTTAGTTTAGCTAAATCAGAGTTACGTTTCTCAGTATTCCCTTCCCTGCATGACTCAGGGTTAAAGAGTCTCACAAGGTGCATTTTGAGTGCTATTTGAAAGGCAGAAAAGGAACAGCAGCCTATTGCTTTTACCCTTGGAAGGTCAGAGCAGGGCACAAGGCCCCACTGCAGTGTACCCACGTTGTTATAATCTGCTGGCTCACCTTAGTGGACTGGGGCAACCTCTGGCTCACAACTCCTTCAGCTCCTGCCAAATTTTCTCGTTCAGCCTAAGTCTGGGGCCAGGAGCATATTTAGCTCCATGACTAAGGGTATCAGCTTCTCCTGCGGAACACACACCCTCGTCAAAGTTGGAGGGTTAGAGGTGGTGAGAGACTGACAGTAGTTCCCAGTCCATGTTTGTAGGTTAAGTCTGTCCTCATAGGTTCCAGTTGATCCTCAGGTCTCCCTCTTTATAGTCATCATCCCTCCTAAGTGCCAGAGCCTGGGGCTGCCACGGACACTGTTTAATCAGCTTCCACAGTTGTGTAAGGTCAAAGCCCTGTAACAAATTCATTTATGTATGTTGCATATATATATATTTACAGATATATTATGTATTTTATATACTTATATAGATACTTATAGTTAGCATATTTGTATAAAAAAGTTTAAATAGTATGTTCATATAAACATATTTATAAAATATATTTTGTATATTTAAATATTTTATACTTAAAATATTGTATTTTATATATTTAAGCATTCATTATACATAAATATGTGTATATATATTATATATTTGTTATATGTGTGTGTGTATCCATTCTTGTGGTTCTGCTTCTCTGATTGAAGCTGGGGCAAAAGTGAAAGCAGGTACACTTGTCAAGAGGCCAGTACCATTTAGGCCAGAACCAGAGATCCAGAGATGTCATCATGGAGATGGAGAGAATGGTACCAACTTAAGAATTGTTTTGGAGGTTGTATGGAGTTTCTTTAGAGAAACAGAATGGATAGGATGTATTCATAGAGGGAGAAAAGAAAGAAATTTATTATAAGGAATTGGCTCATGTAATTAGGGAGGCTGAAAAGTCCCAAGACCTGCAGTCAGCCTGCTGGAGACCCAGGAGAGCTGATGGTGTAAATTCCAGTGTGAAAGCTGGCAGGCTCAAGATCTAGGAAGGGCCAGTGTTTCAATTTGAGTCTAAAGGCAGGAAAAGACTGAGGTCTCATCTCAAATAGTCGGACAAAAGGAGTTCCCTCTTACTCTTTTTTGCTGTATTCAGGCCCTCAGTTGATTGGAGGAGGCTCACCAGCATTAGGGAGGGCAATCTGCTTTACTCAGTCTACTGATTCAAACATTAATCTCACCCAGAAGCACCCTCACAGACACGCCCAGAATAATGCTTCACCAAGGGTCTGGACACCCTGCGGCCCAGCTGTCACAACACATAAAATTAACTATCACAGGGGTAGAACTTACAAAATGTTTGGATGTATATTAGATGCAGGTCTGGCTTCATGTACAGTCATACCAGGCCCCATACTTAGAAGGACTCCACAGTTGGTTTAATGCTCTGCTGTTGCTGTTTTGAAATTCTTGATAATTTTTCAGTAAGAGGCCATGCATTTTCATTTTTCACTAGGCCCCACGTATTATATAGTTGGTCATGACTGGATGTGAGGAGTGAGGGGAAAACAAAGGCTCAAGGATTACACTTGGGTTTTTGGGTTAAACAACTGGATGGGTGGTAGTGCACTGGAGGTGGAATTTGAGAGAAAAATCACGAATTTTGATTTGAACTGTTAAAGAGGAGCTGCCTCTTAGACATTGTGGTAAGGTATTTGTCGATTGCTTCCCCAGCATTCGTTTCCCTCCTCCTGCTTCCCAGCTGAACCTTGTTTTGCAGCCTGTGATTAGGGTGTGATTGGCTCCAGCTCTAGCTATCCACACGCTGACCTGGCATGGCAGGCTTTGCCATATAGGGGCAAAATAGTCAACTAAGCTAAGTAAGCTAGTGCTCTAGGTAATTCCCTTTAGCCCTAGGCTAAAGAATAAGGAGACACTGACTGAGAAGAAGAGGCAAATGCTGCGGAAGTCAAGCCCTAAGTTTTATCAATTTCAGGCCAATTTCCCTTGTGGGAAAAACTACTTGTTTTCCCCAATATCTGTCTTTGCCATCTTCCGCCTTTGTTGGTTGAGCTCCTGTTAAAAAGACTATATACTTCCCTACCTTCCATGCAGCTAAATACAGCCACGTGATGATACTCTGTTTAATGGGCTACAGGGAACATTGTGTGTGTAATTTGCTGGACATGACCTTAATGGAAGGGGCATGCCATTCCTCCTCCCTTCCTCCTTCCAGCTGTCTAGGATTTGTATGTGTTGACAGGAAGCCCAGTAGTAGGCAGCAGAGAAGAATCTTGGTCCTTTGACATCATAAAGCTGTACCAGTTCTGGACTTTCTACTTATCTTTTACAAGATCGCTAAGAACTATCTTATTTAAGATAAGATTATTATCCACCGCTTTTTTTGATTTCTGTCACATGTAGGCAATGTTAACCCTAAATGATACAACATCTATATAATTCTTTTCTTTCAAGGGCATCTAAATGAATGCCTGCTTGATACAAACAGGAGTTTAATTAGGACAATTTTTTTTCTTAATCAGGCCTTGTGTAATATTGTCTACATACACACCAAAACAACCCCCCCCCCAAAAAAAAACAACCTTCTACCCAACCCACATTTTGCTTTTCCTTTTAAGTCCTAGAAGAATTATAGATACTTTACTATGATCTATTACTAAAAGCACCACTCCTTTCTCTAGGGAAGCAACAATTGATCTACATTTTCCTGGCACTAGCTCACATTTCATAAACCCTTGTTTAAAATTAACCTAAGTCATTAAACAACATAGGAAAAATTCTTTTAAAATTACACAATAAAAGCTGCCTTCTGAGAGACTGAAAAAAGTGAGTTTACATATAATCTCAGATAAGGTGACCAAATATCCAAAATTGGCTAAGACAGTCCCAGGTCTCAGATTGCGGGCTGCTCTGGTTTCTGTCTCAGCACACATCCTGCGGTTCTAACCAGATGTCCTCCAACTTTAGGACACGAGTTCCTGCCCCTGCTCGGGAGAGCAAGTCACTAAAAATAGGGAGAAACAAGCTGAAAGCATAAATGGCAAAAAAAACTAAAATGTGGTTACAATTTTAGTTCACATTTTTGTTTTTTGTTTGACAAGGTTTGGAAGCATTTGTCAATGAATGTTGTTTAGTTTGGTGTCTTTCACACTGTTTCATTGCATGACCCATTTCTAGGGTGTGACCAGTTTTCTTAAAAAGTGATACTGACTGCAGTAGGCTAGAAAATGCCTGAGTGCTTTGCACATACTAAGGATGAGTATTTTCCAAAAATTTCTGTTTATGTTTTGTTTGTGAATCTTTTGGCACAAGAGGGTGAATAAATGTAATTTAAAACGACCAAATTTTAGTTATTTATGACTGTGCTCTCCCAATGTTTCTTGAATCATACAGCAATATTAAGAAATGTTAAACCCTTCATTCACATATATTTAACCTATGTAACAGTGACGGTACCTGTGAACCCATCACTTCCTTAGTGGGGTTTTCCCTTCAAGCCTCATACTCACGTAAGTTTTCCAAGGCTGTTGCGGGGACTTTACAAGTGTCCAGGACTGTTGGATGGGGGAGTGTCTACAGGGGATTGGTCAGTGGGTAGGTCAGCCTTGATGTTCACTGGACACATGGTGTTAAAAGATTAAATTGAAGGCAGCCAGTTGGACATGGAGAGAAGGGCATTCCAGGTAGAAGGAGCAGTATATATTAAATAGAAGAACGAAACAATAGAGTGTATGGGTTTACAATCTTATATGTAATTCTGAAATCCAGATAGTTTTAAAAGCTAAAAAAGCTTTTAGCTAATCCTTTAGGTAGGAAAACTTGTCTTGATCTGAAGTCGTTGATGTGCTGTGTTTGCCATGGACCTACCAGGAAACTGAGGGTATTCTCAAATTAGGATTGCCGGAAGAGGATTTAATAAAGAGACCACGTACAAAGTTGTGGGTGGAGTGCTGGCACAAGGGCTAGGAATGTGATGGTGGGACAGCAGAGCTGTTATCACCCCTAGACACATGTCCCTAGACAAGAGGAGAGAGTGATTCTAGGGGGCCAGAGGAAGGAGTCATGGAAAGATTGTCTGAAGAGAAACTGCCAACAAGTGACTATCCCTCAGGAAAGAGAGAGAAACACCCCAGGCTCCTGGACAGCCAGCTAGGATCCCCATTGGCTGTATCCCATCAACAGCCTGGGAGCAATGGAGTGTGGAGCCAAAGTCCAGATAGGTCAGTTTGCCAGACGCAGAGCAGGTGAAACAGGGTGGATAATAGACTTGGAGCAGCCGAGGGAAGTGGCTCAGTGTCAAAACCAGACCTGAACTGAGGCTATTTGTGACCTTATCATAGCTAATGTGAGTATTGTATGTTTGCTGTAGGAATATATACGTGTTTGATATGAGTTGATGCCTTGTACCCTCTGAGATGTTATGTAAAAACACATAAAATCATGGGATTACCTGTTGAAAATCTGAAAAGTTATGAATTGTGAAACACCTCTGGTCTCTGGGGTTTCTGTTAAGAGAATACCACCTGCATATTTTTATATAATCTTCCATATAGCTAGAAGATTTTGTATGGGGAATCAGGTGGGAGTTAAAAGACAGGAGAGGGGGCTGGAAAAGGGGACTGGGGCCATGGTGGTCGGGGGTCATGACAGAAAGAGGCTTTTATGTCAGGCCAGGAGTATGGACTTGGTTGTAAGTGGTGGGGATGTATGATAAAGACTTTTAAATGGGATGACACTGTTAGGCATGTTTTACAAAGATCACTCCGGCTCTGATGCACCAATTGAGTTGGACTTTCTTGAGCAGCAGAGCATGGAATGGCCTGACTTTGGCATTTCTCTTATACCTCGGAGTCGAGAAGGAGCAGGAGAGGGAGACACAGAGGGGTGAAAGGCTGGCTCTAGTGACTCCCACAACTGCACAGGTGACACTTGGACAGAACATGGAGGAATCAGAGAAACACATGCTAGGGACAAGAAGAGGACACTGTAACAGTTTCATATGTCATGTTCAGCACCAATTAGTAAGCTGCTTAACAAGGCTTTTGCAGCATTGGAGATGTAGTGTTTTGCTTGTCAACCAAGGGAGATACCATTCTCTTGTTTTTTTGAATTATAGATTCTTTTAGAGTGGAACAAATAGGGACCCACAGGTGTTACGTGGCAGTAATTGCCCAGTGAGTCAGTGATAAAGCCTGGACTGGTCTTCTACTCTGTGCTGTGTTGTTTTTTTTTAATCACACCACACTGCCATCCAGTCTCAAACATGATGATGGTCCACATAATGTGTATTTGAGTTTCTAAAAAGAATATATAGGAATAAAAGACTAGTGCATTAACTATTGGCTTATCAGTCTTTGGAAGGTATAATTTTTTCCTCTTTAAGTTTCAATGAAAATGAAACCTCAAAAATCCATAACATTAAGGAAAATAAAAGTCTAGTAAAGCCAGCACAGGAATTTATGCACAATTATGGGAGAACTGGTGCATAAAGTGATTATATGTTATATCTCATGAGTCAGTTTGTCAAACTTACTACACAGCTTATTTATAATTGAATATTTATTAATCTTCCTCCAATTATTTAATGGCTTCCACATGCTTGCTTGTGCTTTAATTCATGTGCATTTGGTGAATCTCACCTACCACAAGCAACTGGAAGTCTATAAAATAAAAATTCATCTCCTTTTTACCACTACCCCTCCCTCTTCAGCACTTTCTCCAGAGCTAACCACTCTAAATTAAGAGGTGTGCATATATTCTTTCAGATTTATATTCAAACCTGCCTCTATGTTATAGACATACAAAAATAAATGTTTCTTGTGTCGTTTTCCCACAAAAATGGCATAATACTATGACAGTGTTCTGCAACTCGATTTTTTCACTTAATATGTTACGTGTATCTTCATGTAAATATTAATGATTGCTTGGTGTTCTGTTGCTGGGTATTGTTTAATTTAACCATTCTCTAACTGATGGTAAATAGGCTGTTTTAAAGTTTTTATTATGATAAATAATCCTTCAGATTGATATCCTTGTACTGCTAAGTTGTACTTGGAAAGACCTTGCTGTCCAAGGTCCTTGGCCAAAGTATGTATTTTGTAGGAACCGATAACTTCTTTTCTCTTAAACCTTCTCTTAGAAGTCATTCATGTTAACCTAGAAATGCAGCAACAAAAAACCATTTTATTGATTTTTAGGCAAATGATAAAAGTGACTAAGAGGGTTTAAATCCAGTAGAAACCATTAATATCTTGCTATTTTCTCCTTTAGCTCACCAATCTCAGTTTCTTAAGCAAGTAGATTAGTCTTAAAATTTTTCTTTGGTGTTCACTTCACCATATCTTTTATCTTAAGAACTTTTCAGAGGCACAGATCTGAGAAAGAATCTCCAGGTTAAAGAGCTAGAAGTTGCTAGAAATTAAAGCAGTGTTTCCACACTAGGGAAGTGACATGCTGAGGGGCCGTGGCACCCAGGACATCTAACTCTCTGCTCCCACCTTTGCCTGCAATACTCAGAGCTACTCTGAGAGGAGCAGAGTGTGGTGACTGGGAGTGTGGACTCTGCAGCCATACACACTCGGTGGCTATGGGCCTGGAGCAAATGACTTAACTTCTTTGTGCTGCAGTTTCTTCATCTGTTAAAATGGAAATAGTGGTGGTGATGATGATAATGTCGTCCACTCTGTAGGGCTGCTATGAAATATCAAAGGGTAATATTTGTAAAGCACTTACAGGGCCTGGCACATGATAATAAGCACTATACTGGTCCTTGTTAGGTAATACAGTATTATAGGCATTGTGGTTGTTTTTAGTCTCCTTAAGAAGCAGCGCTTGATGAAACTTTCTCAAAGCTCAGACACAGTTGATGTTGCCCAAAGTATCTTGTGAAAAATCTCCTATCCCCCTCATCAGCCCTTTGCTATAGAGGTTTCTCTGTTCAGTGTTCAGAGAAGCACTATATTTCAGTGGTCTGTGCTGGATATCTAAACTTCTAATGAGAAATGATATTTTATTTAGGTTAAAAAACAGATTAAAAGTGGAAGATATTGGGTATCTGTTTCCTCACAGTTGTTAGCACATTCTCTGTGTTCAATAAAATACTCTAACAAGAAGAGATTTGCAAAAACATACCATAGAAGAAACTGAATCAGATTTCAGAAACATAAGAACAGTGAAAATTGTCTGGATTCTTAGGAAACGTAACTTTCTGAACATAAGAAAATAATAGGAAATTCACTGACAATATATTTATAACCCACATTTTCAAATTTTAGTTTTGTAAATATTAGAAATACTGCCAATTTTTATTTGTTCAAGAGTTGGTTAACCAAATACGATTTTACACATCTTTCTTTACTCTTTTCTTTCTACTCTGCCCCTGCAATTTCCTGCATTTTGATCAATTACACAGTATGTGGAATCAAGTATGTATTTGTTTTTCTTAATATGGTTAGACTTCCAAGGCAAACTACATAGTACTTTCACTTCCTCTTTAGCTGGAAGATACAGGACAAAAGGGCTCCTCCTTCTCAGGGCTTTCATGTTCTCTAGAGCAGTTGACTGTAACCTTGGGCTGAACACTGACCAACTAGTTTTATATTCTTGTCTGATGTATTATGATTTAGTTTCACAACAAAGTTGAATGTCTTATTTCCTCATATTAGCACTGACAGGATTTGGGAGCTTGACAGCTTTCAATGCCAGCTTCGGTGTAGAATCGAACTTGTAGAACTTTGGAGAGGATTTCTGATACTGAAAGAGGGAGGAGAAAATTAGCATGCTGTGTGTAGCCACTGAAATAACCTGTGGAGAGTTGGCATTGAAACTTTCAGACTTGGTTCAAACACTAGGAAGGAAGCCATAGCAGATATATTTGGGAATTGTGTATGCTTGCTTGTTTTATACACTTCGTCTTGTTCCAGAGAGTTAAGCAATTATCATATGATTCCTCTTTCAGGACGAGAACAGGAAAAGATGGAGCTCTCATTTCTTTTCTTTCTCCTTGGCCTGCGTAGGCCTGTGTTTAACTCTGTAATAATTTCTTTTTAGACTAGAGTTGCTCAGGCAACTACACTCTTTGCTCTTTAACTTGACCCCATTTCCTGATGAATGGTCTTTTTATTTCTTAGCTAAGTCTTAAAGGTTTTCACATTCTGCAGTTTTCTCTGCTAAACAGCTCTAGGCATGACTGCTTATAAAATCACAGGCAACCATAAAACCTTAGATTTTTAAGGAACCTTAGAGACCATTTAATCTACCCCCTCATTTTATAGTTAAAGAAATTGAATCCCCAAGAGGGTAAATAACTAGTTCAATGTCATCCAGCTAATTTGTAAACTGGGTAGAATTTTCCCAAGCTCTTTTTTTTTTTTTTTTTGGCTTGGGTAGAGCTACAACTAAAACCATTTTAAAGGCCACATACTTTTCCATCTTGGTCCTTTTGAAATATCATGTGGATATAATTTACAGGATCTCATTTACAAAATCATGACTCCTAATCCTGAAAAACACTGTGATGTGAGAAGTAGCCAAAGAGGATTGAAATTAGATGCTTTTTAGTAGGCCGTTTCTTAGAACTCTGGCCTCAGATGTACTGGTTAATTGAGGGTTGGCTAGGTCAGCCTAAAGGGATTGCTTTGCTTTACCTAATGACTTTTTATTTTGGTGAGGGAGGGAGTTGAGAGAAAATGAACCAACACAAATAGAATAAAATATTAACATAGGAATCAGGTTAGGCTCAATAATCTATTGTCATTACTATTAATATAATATCACACCTTGTGCCCACAAGATTATAACTCTGGTTTGGCAAGATGAAAACCAGTAAGAAATTATAAATTACCTTTGTGTCCAGAACTTGTATCTAGCTAGAGCCAAAGGTGAAAAGTCTGTAGCTTCCTCATTCTCTTTCTGTTGCCTACTCATTCCAGTTAGTGAGTTTGTCTATGTAACCACAAATAGCTCACAGAATCTTTGAAGAACCCCTCTTCTTGACTGCTCTGTGCCTCTCTTTGCAAGATAGTGTATCCCACAGGCAGGCCCATCCCTAACATTTGTGAGCCTGAGGTGAATGCACAAATGGTTATTTCCATATATCCCCCTGAAATGGGCCACCAACCCTTTTGTTCATATTGACCTCAAAAAAACTTGTGTATAAGTGTGCAGACTTCACCCTACATATCCAAGCTCTGTCCACAACTCCAAACACAAACTACACAAACAGCTACCTCTTAGCCACACTTTAGGCAATATGGTCCGCACTTAATTGTACAGAGAGGAGCAGAACCCCACGCAGGCCCTGGAAGCAGGCTCAGAGCTTCGTGAGTGGGAAATTCTGGACATCCCGGTTAGGGGGAGCTTGGTCTAGAAGGGGGAAAGAAGGTTACAGATAGTCAATTATCTTTGGCCTCACAGACCCATCGTCATTTGTATGGGGAGGAGAAGGGCCAGAATAGGGCCTTCTAAAGCATGGAACCCAGGAAAGTTCTGATTGATTGGATCAAGGGCAGTAGTGCCAACAACAAAACTCTGGGATGGAGCCCTCCTGCAGACGTTGTCTTGGGTTGGACCTGTACAAAGGATGGCTAGAGGATGTTTGATGGCCAGAAAGGAGCCACCTTAAACAGGTCACTTTTTAAACAGGCAAGGTTCAAGAGATTGAAAAGAGCACCTAAAAGAATAAGACTGTTCAAAAGTATGTCATGTCAGGACTGAAAGGAATCTTCAGGATCCTCTAATGAAGATGGAATGAGACTACAAAGACAAGCAACTTGCCCGGGGTCAGACTGCGAATTAGTAATAGAGCTCAGCCAAAAAAGACCTTGGGTTTCCAGGCTTCACTACCTGGTGCTGCATCCCTTTGAAGTATAACATTAATCAACATGGAAGAAGGGTGGCCACAGGTAGCTCTTATACTGTAAGTAGGTCTTTTCAACAATGTGACAGAACAGAATGGCAGATACCAATGGTTTCTACTGAAAATCAAAGACCAGTTTGTGTGTGTGTGTGTATGTGTGTGTGTGTATGCGAGAGAGACAGAGAAAGATAGGTGGAAAATCAGGTGGAAGAAGAGAGGAGAAGCACTAAAATACAGGGGCCAATGTCTTGGTGGGGATGTTGAGCATCAGAGAAGCTTTATCTTTTCATACGAGTCAAAATTAGGAAGTGATGTCATTATTAGATGACTCAACTGGGGAAGTGGGTACAATGAGAAGAGGTAGAAGTGAAGAAGGGAGCTACAGTGACGATCTGAATTCACCCCTCACTCCTGTTTGCCCCTACTTTGGGACTCTTTTTTTATTTTATTCTTACGCTCCTACACTGTCAGTAATGTTTCTTTTAAAAATGAAGGTCAGGAAATAAAATGTATTGAAGTGGCAAGTATTGTCTATACATTGATTGATAGTGTTAAAACAAATTAATATTTGTGGTGTATGAAAAAAGAATGCGACTGGAGTAGAGAATTTGTATTCCAGATCTAGCCTTGTGGCAGGGCATTTAACCCCTGTAAGTTGGTTTTCCCAAAGGTAAACTGCAAATAAGGAAGTTAGCTCTTAATGTTTATGACAGCAAAAAGTGGTGGGGAACCCACATGTCAACAACAGGGAAATAAAGTATGGAATAGCTGTGTGCTACAATATTATCAACATTAAATATGCTAGTTTTGAAATTTTTTAGCGATATACTAAAAATTCACAATATAATGTAAAGTGAAAAAGCATGATTCAGAAACTATATAGAGTTATGCCAATTAAAAAATTAGATGATGATACACTACTTAAAGTAAGTACACCAAAATGTTAATTTTATTATCTCTAGGTGGTAATCAGGGTTTTAATTTTCTTCTCTATGTAGTATTTTTCACTACTTTCCAAAGTGTGTTCAGTGAACATATACTAATTTTACCATCAGGAAAAGATGTTGTTTTTAATAGAAACAGTGTACTTTAGCCTAATTCATAAGGACATTGTGAGGAAAATGAAATAAGTTTAAAAATTGAATTCTGACTAACATGTGCTGAACAATCCAAGTATTTACATGAAAGGAGAATTTTGATGTATATCTCCGTGTATAGCTTTTTTTCTTTATGTGCCTCCAAGTAATCATCCTGGTCATTAGAGGGGTACAGTATAGCCACTGGCACTTTAGAACTAGTTTTGTGTGCTGACCCTGATGTCCAAGAAAAAGTCAAATGGACCTTGGTTATTGTATAACAACTTTATCCAGTCTTCAGGAGGGATGGCCAGCCAGCTCTTGGAGAAAGTCTTTGTGCCTGAGGAAGGAAGTGTGTAGGCAGTCTCTTTTTATCTGCAGCTTCAATTTCAGCCCTTCTCAGCAGCCAGTGACCTTTATCTCATGTCATTTCCCATGGAAGCTGCTGGTAAGTTGGAGGAGGGTTAAAATAGGTTCTTGGGAAATAACAAGAAGGCAGCAAGTAGGGCTGCGGTAGTTCTGGGAACAGATCTAGCTTGGGATCCTGGTAAGGTTAAGATACAGTAAGGTAGGTGACTGCTACCATTTATGGGCTACTGTATCAAGTACCTGCTAGTCACGGTCTCATTCTAATAATATGAGGTTAGTAATGTTATTTCTTTCTCCTTCTCTTCCCCCCCCCCTTTTTTTTTTAAACTGGAGAACTAAAACTCAGAGAGGCAAAGAAAATCTTGTCTAAGGTCACACAGCTAACAAATGCTAGAGCTAGAGTCTGCCTTTAGGTTTCACTGGCTCTGAGATTTGTGCTTTTTACAGTAAAGTCTAGTGAGTCCCAGAATTTTTTTTACCACCAGATTCACTCAAGGAGAACTTTGGAAATACAAATTCCTAAGTTCTGTCCCTAGGAACTCATGATTTAGTAGGTCAGGAATGGGACCAAGGAATCTGTATTTTTAAAATCTTCATTGATTTGCTGGTCAGGGAGATTTGAGGACCGCGGCTTCCTTCCACACTGCTCCTCCCATATCAGCAGTGAAGCAGGATGTGTTCCTGTGCATGGACCTGAAGGCTCCACCCAGTGAGTGAGAGATGCTGATGAACTGCACACCCTGCACAAAACCCTCCACTTCTGGCCCCTGTTGATTCTTCAGTTTCATCTGTCTCTTTTACAAGGTCAGAATTGGCGAAAGCCAGCCAACTGGGAAGGGTGAGACATTAACAAAACATGTGAATGTACCAAGATAGAGGAAATTGTTTTTAGTAGAACTCTTCACTAAAATCTGACCTGTGTTTAAAGTTGAAAATAAGAAACCTCTTGGGGTAGTGAGTGGAAAGAGGGGACCAAATACCCCCAAGGAATTTGTTTCAGTAACAAAATAGATGATCATTAAATTGCTTCTAAGGAAAACAGGTCCTGCTAGGTGCAGATGTTTTATCTGGCTGAGAGGCTTTACAGGTTTGGGGCCAAAGCGTGTTCATGTTTAGGACCCAGAGCTGTAGCGAGGGACCACCAGTGTTTTCCCCACTCCTCCGTAGGCCGATTAACTTCTCCTGTGAGTAAATATTTAACAAATATATTAAAGACATTGGCTTGAAAAAGCACGAAATCATTAACCTGGCTCATGCATCCCCATGTTTTTGTCCTGCCCTGTTTCTCACACCACCCCCACATCACCTCCTCTCTCCTCCAGGTCTTTGCACATCTGGTCGCATTGTTTGGAATACTCTTCTGTTCTCTTTCACCTTCTTTCTCTTCACCTGTTTTTCTTATTAATCCTGCAGGTCTCAGCTTAAGCATCCCTTTCTCAGGGAGGCTTCCCCAACATAGAGGTTAGAGATTCTTTTTTTTTTTTTTTTTAACATTTTTTATTGATTTATAATCATTTTACAATGTTGTGTCAAATTCCAGTGTTCAGCACAATTTTTCAGTTATTCATGGACATATACACACTCATTGTCACATTTTTTTCTCTGTGAGTTATCATAACATTTTGTGTATATTTCCCTGTGCTATACAGTGTAGTCTATTCTACAATTTTGAAATCCCAGTCTATCCCTTCCCACCCTCCACCCCTCTGGTAACCACAAGTCTGTATTCTCTGTCTGTGAGTCTATTTCTGTCCTTTATTTACGCTTTGTTTTTGTTTGTTTGTTTTTGTTTTTGTTTTTTAGATTCCACATATGAGCGATCTCATATGGTATTTTTCTTTCTCTTTCTGGCTTACTTCACTTAGAATGACATTCTCCAGGAGCATCCATGTTGCTGCAAATGTCATTATGTTGTCAGTTTTTATGGCTGAGTAGTATTCCATTGTATAAATATACCACATCTTCTTTATCCAGTCACCTGTTGATGGACATTTAGGCTGTTTCCATGTTTTGGCTATTGTAAATAGTGCTGCTATGAACATTGGGGTGCAGTTGTCATCCTGAAGTAGATTTCCTTCTGGATACAAGCCCAGGAGTGGGATTCCTGGGTCATATGGTAAGTCTATTCCTAGTCTTTTGAGGAATCTCCACACTGTTTTCCATAGTGGCTGCACCAAACTGCATTCCCACCAGCAGTGTAGGAGGGTTCCCCTTTCTTCACAGCCTCTCCAGCATTTGTCATTTGTGGATTTTTGAATGACGGCCATTCTGACTGGTGTGAGGTGATACCTCATTGTAGTTTTGATTTGCATTTCTCTGATAATTAGTGATATTGAGCATTTTTTCATGTGCTTTTTGATCATTTGTATGTCTTCCTTGGAGAATTGCTTGTTTAGGTCTTCTGCCCATTTTTGGATTGGGTTGTTTATTTTTTTCTTATTGAGTCGTATGAGCTGCTTATATATTCTGGAGATCAAGCCTTTGTCGGTTTCACTTGCAAAAATTTTCTCCCATTCCGTAGGTTTCCTTCTTATTTTATTTCTGGTTTCCTTTGCTGTGCAGAAGCTTGTAAGTTTCATTAGGTCCCATTTGTTTATTCTTGCTTTTATTTCTTCTAGGAGAAAATTTTTGACATGTATGTCAGATAATGTTTTGCCTATGTTTTCCTCTAGGAGGTTTATTGTATCTTGTCTTATGTTTAAGTCTTTAATCCATTTTGAGTTGATTTTTGTATATGGTGTAAGGGAGTGTTCTAGCTTCATTGTTTTACATGCTGCTGTCCAGTTTTCCCAACACCATTTGCTGAAGAGACTGTCTTTATTCCAATGTATATTCTTGCCTCCTTTGTCAAAGATGAGTAGACCAAAAGTTTGTGGGTTCATTTCTGGGCTCTCTATTCTGTTCCATTGGTCTATATGTCTGTTTTGGTACCAATACCATGCTGTCTTGATGACTGTAGCTCTATAGTATTGTCTGAAGTCTGGGAGAGTTATTCCTCCAGCCTCTTTCTTTCTCTTCAGTAATGCTTTGGCAATTCTAGGTCTTTGATGGTTCCATATGAATTTTATTATGATTTTTTCTAGTTCTGTGAAATATGTCCTGGGTAATTGGATAGGGATTGCATTAAATCTGTAGATTGCCTTGGGCAGTGTGACCATTTTAACAATATTGATTCTTCTAATCCAAGAGCATGGAATATCTTTCCATTTTGTAAAGTCTTCTTTAATTTCCTTCATCAATGGTTTATAGTTTTCTGTGTATAATTCTTTCACCTCCTTGGTTAGATTTATTCCCAGATATTTTATTTCTTTGGATGCTATTTTAAAGGGGATTGTTTCTTTACTTTCTTCTTCTGTTGATTTATCGTTAGTGTAAAGAAATGCAACTGATTTTTGAACGTTAATTTTGTAACCTGCTACCTTGCTGAATTCTTCAATCAGCTCTAGTAGCTTTTGTGTGGACCTTTTAGGGTTTTCTATATATAGTAACATGTCATCAGCATATAATGACACTTTTACCTCTTCTTTTCCAATTTGGATCCCTTTTATTTCTTTCTCTTGCCTGACTGCTGTGGCTAGGACTTCCAGGACTATGTTGAATAGGAGTGGTGATAGTGGGCATCCTTGTCTTGTCCCAGATTTTAGTGGGAAGCTTTTGAGTTTTTCACCATTGAGTACTATGCTGGCTGTAGGTTTGTCATATATAGCTTTTATTATGTTGAGATATGTTCCCTCTATACCCACTTTGGCGAGAGTTTTTATCATAAATGGGTGTTGAATTTTATCAAATGCTTTTTCTGCATCGATTGAGATGATCATGTGGTTTTTGTCCTTTCTCTTGTTGATGTGATGTATTACACTGATTGATTTGCGTATGTTGAACCAGCCTTGTGTCCCTGGGATGAACCCCACTTGGTCATGATGTATAATCTTTTTTACGTGTTGTTGGATTCTATTTGCTAAAATTTTGGTGAGGATTTTGGCGTCTATGTTCATCAGTGATATTGGCCTATAATTCTCTTTTTTTGTAGTGTCTTTGCCTGGTTTTGGTATCAGGGTGATGGTGGCTTCATAGAATGAGTTTGGGAGTAATCCCTCCTTTTCAATAGTCTGGAAGAGTTTGAGAAGGACTGGTATTAGTTCTTCTTTGTATGTTTGGTAGAATTCCCCGGTGAAGCCGTCCGGTCCTGGACTTTTATTTGTAGGGAGGTTTTTAATTGCTATTTCTATTTCCTTTCTAGTGATCGGATTGTTCAAGTGTTCAGATTCTTCTTGATTCAGTTTTGGTGGACAGTATGTTTCCAGAAACTTGTCCATCTCCTCTAGGTTATCCAGTTTGGTTCCATATAGTTTTTCATAATATTCTCGTATGATATTCTGTATTTCTATTTTGTTTGTTGTAATTTCTCCATTTTCCTTTCTTATTTTGCTAATTTGTGCTCTCTCTTTTTTCTTTGTGAGTTTGGCCAGAGGTTTGTCGATTTTATTTACTTTTTCAAAAAACCAGCTTTTGGTTTGGTTGATTTTTTCTATGGTCTTGTTAATCTCTATTGTATTTAATTCCTCTCTGATCTTTATTATTTCCTTCCTTCTGCTGCTTTTTGGGGCTTTTTGTTCTTCTTTTTCTAATTGATTCAGGTGGTGGGTTAAATTGTTTATTTGAGATTGTTCTTTTTTGAGGAAGGCCTGTATCGCTATACACTTCCCTCTTAGCACTGCCTTTGCTGTGTCCCATAGGTTTTGAGTGGTTGTGCTTTCATTATCATTTGTCTCAAGGTATTTTTTAATTTCAGCTTTGATTTCCTCACTGATCCATTGTTTTTTCAATAACATATTGTTTAATCTCCATGCTTTCCTTTTTTTCTCCTTTGTTTCTCTGTTGTTGATTTCCAGTTTCATGGCATTGTGGTCAGTAAAGATGCTTGAGATAATTTCTATCTTCTTAAAATTGTTGAGGTTTCTTTTGTGCCCAAGTACATGATCGATCCTGGAAAATGTTCCATGTGCACTTGAAAAGAATGTATATCCTATTTTTTGGGGGTGTAATGCTCTGAAAATATCCACCAAATCTCGTTTTTCTATTGTAGTATTTAATTTCTCTGTTGCCTTGTTTATTTTCTGTCTGGAAGATCTGTCTAGTGATGTTAATGCAGTGTTAAAATCTCCAACTATGATTGTATTCCCATCAATATCCCCCTTTATCTCTGTTAGTAATTCTTGTATGTACTTAGGTGCTCCTATATTGGGTGCATATATATTAACGAGTGTAATATCCTCATCTTGTATCACTCCTTTAATCATTATAAAATGTCCTTCTTTATCTTTCTTTATGGCCTTTGTTTTAAAGTCTATTTTGTCTGAAATCAGTACTGCAACACCTGCTTTTTTGGCTTTTCCATTTGCATGGAATATCCTTTTCCATCCTTTCACTCTCAATCTATATGTGTCCTTCTCCCTAAAGTGGGTCTCTTGTATGCAGCATATTGAAGGTTCTTGCTTTATTATCCAGTCTGCCACTCTATGTCTTTTGACTGGAGCATTTAGTCCATTAACATTTACAGTAATTAATGATAGATGTGTGTTTATTGCCATTTTGAACTTATCTTTGCAGTTGAATTGGTATATCCTCTTTGTTCCTTTCTTCTTCCTTTTGTGGTTTGGTAATTTTCCTTTGTATTTTCATGGATTTTATTTAATTTTTGTGACTCCTTTGTAAATTTTTGGCTTGTGGTTACCCTTTTTTGTAAATCTATTAACCCATTACTATAACTGTTTTTATTAAACTGATAGTAACATGATCTCAAACCCATCCTACTGTTAAAAAAATTTAAAAAAGAAAGAAAAAGATATTCTATATTTCCCTGCCTCCCTCTCCCACTCTCAGTGATTTGTATGTCTTCTTTTATAATTTCATGTTTACTTTATTTGTAATTCATGAGTTATCACCTTTCTAGTTGTGTGTTTCTCATTTCTGTAGCATCCTGCTGCTTTTCTATTTAGAATAGCCCTTTCAATATTTCTTTTAGCATGGGTTTAGTGTTGCTAAACTCCTGCAGCTTTTTTTTGTCTGTGAAACTCTTTTTTTCTCCTTCTATCCTCAAGGATAGCCTTGCTGGATAAAGGATCCTAGGCTGCATCTTTTCTTCATCCAGGGCTTTGAATATATCTTGCCACTCCCTTCTGGCCTGTAGTGTTTGTGTAGAGAAATCAGCTGAGAGCCTTATGGGGGTTCCCTTGTAACTTACTCTTGGCTTTTCTCTTGCTGCCTTTAGAATCATTTCTTTATCCTTGACTCTGGCCATCTTGATTATGATATGTCTTAGTGTGGGTCTATTTGGGTTCTTCCTGTTTGGGACCCTCTGAGCTTCCTGTACTTGGATATCTGATTCCTTCTTTAAGTTTGGGAAGTTTTCAGTCATGATTTCTTCAAAAACCTTTTCAATCCCCTTTGATCTTTCTTCTCCTTCTGGGACCCCTATTATGCGAAGATTGGGACACTTTATATTATCCCATAGGTCCCTTATGCTATTTTCATTATTTTTTATTTGCTTCTCTTGTAGTTCTTCTGAATGGGTGCTTTCTATTGCCCTGTCTTCTAGATCACTAATTCGTTCCTCTGCATTATCTAGTCGGCTTTGCACAGCTATTAGATCATTCCTCATCTCTGTCAATGAGTTTACCCATTCTACTTGGCTCTTCTTTATAGCTTCAATTTCATTTTTGACATATTTTATATCTCTAAACACTATCTCTTTTAATTCCTTCAGCAATTCGATCACTCCTTTTTTGAAATCTTGATCTAGTAGGCTATCGATGTCTATTTCATTGATCTTTCTTTCAGGGGATTTCTCTTGTTCTTTTAATTGGGAGAAGTTTTTCTGCTTCTTCATCTTGCTCATACCTCTTTGGCACTGTGGTTTATGGAGTATCAGTTGTTTATTTTGGTCCTTAAGGATTTTATCTATCTGATGCCTATTTAGGAATAGAACTTAGGAAAAAAAGAAAAAAAATAAGAGAGAGAGAGAAAGAATTTTAAAAGAAGGGAGAAAGAGGGTTTGAAAACAGTGTATAATGAATAATAGAAGAGTGAGTTGAAGCGGAGTATTAATCGGGTTGAGACGTCCTTTTAAAACCTTTACAAAAAAAAGGGGGGGGGATGAATAGATGTATTTGAAACCTGTGTCTAATCAATAGCAGGACATCAAAACCCAAGAGAAATAGAAATGAATTAAGAAGTAAAGATTAAGAGAGTAATAGAAAATAGAACAGGTAAAAACAGATTTAAAAAAAAAAGGGGGGGGGGTTGTCGGTGTTCTCCTGGAGTCTGTGTGCTTTTAATGTGAAGTCTTTCTGTCTTTGTCCTGTTTTGGAAGCTCAGCTTGCTGTTTTCAGAGGCCCTCCGTTGGCGCCCTCTTCTGTGCTGCTCCCAGCACCTGTCGGCAAGCAGATCGCGCCTCCTCCTAACACTGGGTCAGGTGCAGCTCTCTGCTGTGGGCGGGCGGGTCGCTGCCCCTCCGGATGCCGCAGTCAGATGTTGCAGACTGGCCAGGTAGGAGGGCAGGTCATGCCCCCTCACAGCACCTCGGTCAGGGGCTGTGTTCCTGCCGGAAAAGCGGGGGGCCGCTCTCGCTCTACCTGTGGCGCCGCTGCCGGTAGCTCCGCTGCTCTGTGCGGCTGCGCGCTCCGCCCTGGTCGGCGCTCCGCAGGTGGGCTCGGGGAAGACCGAGGGACAGCCCTGTCCCTGCTCCGAGCCAGAACCCAGCTCCTTGTTTGTCTTCGTGGAGCAAGTTCTCTGAGGGACCAGGATGGAAGGATCCTGTCTGCCCCGGGCTGCAGGCCAGTCTCAGTCTGGCCTTTGAGGCTGCTAAGCCCTTCGGTGCGGATGCAGGTTTCGCCCCCGACCCCGCCTGAGTGCTCAGCGCAGAGGATATGGCGGCTGTTCCTGAGCCCCGCCTCTCTTCCCCCCAAAACTTTCCGCGGGTTTTCAGAGATGGGGGTGTGTACCCTTCCCCCGAGAGCACATCAACCTTGCTGTTTTATGGAGGGCCCAGGTTGTTTTGCCCTGTGCACCCACAGCCACGGCGCGCAGCCCCTTGCAGCCACTTCCGTCCTCCGCCCGGCTTGTGCAGCCTGGCCCTGCCCGCCGCTGCCGGCCCGCCTCTCAGGCTGGGTGTCGGAGGGACGCTCTGTGCCCGTTTAACTTAGTTCTGTTAGTCAAGGGTTGCTCTGTACAGATCCGAGCCTCGGAGGCTCCCCCTCCGTCCCGCTGGCCTCTCAGTTGGAGAGGGGAGACCCAGCGAGCGAGTGCCAGTCCTCCTTTGCCGCTCCCTCCCCGCGGGACCCGTCCCGCGCTGCTTTGCCTTTTGTTCTTTCTTTTTTCCTTTTCTCCTACCAGATTTTTGGCGTCTTTATCTTTTGAAGAGGGCGATGTTCTCTCAGAGTTCCGCAGGTGCTCTGGTTGACCGAGTGGGTCTGTAGATGTGGGTCTTGGTGTATTTGTGGGAGAGGATGACCTGCGAGCGTCCTTCTACTCCGCCATCTTCTCCCGGAAGTAGAGATTCTTAATATATGTTCTGACAACTCTGTCATAGCACTCATCACGTTTCATTGTATCTCATTGTCTGTTGCCCCCTAAATTGAGTTCAATGAAGGCAGGAACCTTTTCTGTCTCGTCCACCACTGTTTTCTCATAGCTAGTCCAATGTTCATTATGTATTGAGGGCTGAATGAGCTGAGAGTCTGAGGCTATGTGCATAGTGAGCCTCTCACTTAAAAGGACCAAAGGCTGGAACTGAAACTGTGACCAAGTCAAAGGAACCCTAGTAGAGAGAATTCCTAACTTTACCAAAACCCCAGCTTTATCCAGATGATGCTGTGAAGAATCCTAGGATAAAAATCAGGAGTGCAAGCTTCACCCAGGTGTGTGATTTTTGGCTGGTTGCTTAACCTTTTTATCTTTCAGAGCTTTCCTGAGCAGCAAAGGAAAGTGTAGGAAAGTTCTTCAGAAACATTATGAGTCGATAGTAGCAGAGACATAGAAGAGATGGGATTGTCTTTAAAAAAGGCTGTGGTTGGGACTAAGGGGCTGCATTCTGGTTTCCGTTTTTCCCACCTCAAACCATACGTCTGGTAGAGTCAGCACAGTCAGTACAGTGGGGCCCTCATCAACCCCCACTCACCACCATCATTATCTGGTTGATTCATACAGATTGTGTGTTATTGCAGAGGAAAGGGGAGGAGGAAAGAGAGCCAAGGGGCAGCATTTGCTGGTGTAAGAATGTGGTGGATCTGTCAGAAACACTTTCCAGATTCCTCATTCTCTAGGGGATAATTTTTCTGCTGATATTTTAAAGTCTCAAAATTAAATGCCTGTACCAGAACTGCCATCTTCAAGGTGATGGTGCTAGAAATCTCCCTTGGCTTCTTAACATGAGAGGTTCTAAATAATAGTTCTCCTAATGAAGTAGCATATGGATAACATTTTAAGATAGGCAGTCAAATGGCGGTAAGAAAGAAAAAAAATCAAGTATAAAAACAAATGAAAGCATTTCATAATATATACGTATACCAAATCATCACGTTGTACACCTTAAACTTACACAGTATTATATGTCAATTATATCTCAAGAAAGCTGGAAAAAAAAAAAAGCTAGGGAATTAGAAGTAGGGTTGCCAGAGTTAGCAGATAAAGGTATTTGAGACATGCTTAACACCAAAAAATGATTCATTGTTTATCTGAAAACCAAATTTAACTGGATGTCCTGTATTTTTTCAGGCATCCTTTAATGGAAGACCTCTCCTTTTTCCTTAGTTTTGTTCTAATTACTCCATAGTGAAAAAATAAAATGTTCTGTAGAAATAGTCATTCTGTAACTCATTTAGTATTGGAAACTATTTCTGTATATATCCCTGTAAAGATAAAGATCTTTTAAAAAATCTTCACAATACCACAGTACCATGATCACACCTTTTAAAAAACCCAGCATTTATTTACTATTATCAAATACCTAATGAGGGTTCAATTTTCCTTAATTATATTGTTTCATAAAGTTTTGTATAGTTTTTTTTTAAAATCAGAAACCCGACCAAATAAAGTCCCTTTGTTGTAATTTGTTCATAGGTTTCTCCTTCCATTTTTCCCCTCTTGTAATCTGTTTATTGAAGAACCTTGGTTGTCCAAATGAGTCTCTTACACTCTGGATTTTTTTATGGTATCCCCATAGTATCATTTAACATGATCCTTTGTCTCTGTGTTTCCTATAAGCTGATAGTTGGATCTAGAAATTCAGTTCAATTTAGGTTAAAATTTTTTGCAAGAATACTTCATAGATGGTGGTACATACTTCTGTCAGGAGGCACATAATATCCAATTGTCTCTCTTTTTGTGATATCACTCATCAACTACTTTGCTACCCTGAGTTGTATTTCTTATGGAAAAGTACCATAGGTCAGTTCCTCGGGAAACAGACTCTCAGATGAAGATTGCATGTCAGAGGCTTAAAAAGCAGAGCACTAGGAAACACCACCTGTAAGAGTGAGGGCAGCAGGGACTGGGAGAGGGAGAAGTTGAACTGTGATGGAGTTGCAAAGGAGGACTCAGTCAATCCCACAGGGAGCTTTGAAGCTGGGGTAGCCCTTCAAAGTGGAGGCCATGCCTTTGATCCCCCTCCCATCCTTGCATTGACCAACCTTTTTTTTTTTTTTTTTTTTTTTTTTTGTGGGCTGCCCCTGGGTTGAGGATGTAACCTTGGGTAAGATAGTTCCCTTTATCCAAAGACAATTCCTGGGGATGTTCCTGGCTGCTGAATGAGTGTCTTAGCCCTGAAGAGGGGATCTGGGTGGTGCACTGAAGTATCCAACACAAAAAGGCAGGTTAAATGCTTGGCTTTTTCTCTTTTTTTTACCAGATTTTAGAATTATGAGCTTGCTCCTTAGCACTCTCCAAAAATTACCAACCAGATTTTTTTTAAAACATCATAAACTCATGGATTTGAATATATTTGATATGTTTGTAATCCACTGCAGTCATTATTTTTGTTATTTCCATCTTTAGCCAGGGGAAACTTCCTCAAGTTAGCTCATGAACCCTTTGACATGACTCCCAGTAGTTTTTGATAGCCTCCTTATTTTCTTGATGACAGACTATCCAGGCTCAACTAGTACAGTTCCTGTTCAGGACCTGTAAGTCATCATTTCTCCAAGGAGTCCTGGCTCCTTTGGAAAGAAATCATATTTAGAGGCCACAACCTGGTTGCAAATGGTGTTCACTGCTGTTGGGTTGGTTATGGCTCAGCCTTTCTAGTGGAGAGAGCTAGGAAACACACATTCCTGAAAAGAGAAGTGCGTCATGAACTCTTCACTGGTATTTCTGGCTTGAGTTTAGGATTTGGGGGATTTACAAAACTTCTTTGATTTTATGTTGATGTCTCTTTTCTCCTATTCAGAAATCTTTGTTCTTCAGTTCTCCTTTACTATGATCACTTACTCACTTTGTCCTTCTCTCCTATAATGGTTTCTGAATCATAATACTAGCAGTGTGATTACTGAGAAAAGTTTAGGACTTTTGTAGCTTTTACCTCTGCCATAGGTCAGATCTCACCAAGGATATACAGTCAGATTACTGTGTCTTACAGTCATTTGAAATATATTTCCTCTGCATTGTTAAGTCACCAACTTGATATACAGTTAGGGTCATTTGTATCATTTTGCTTTTAAGTATTAGGAATACCTTTAATTTTTTTTATATGACCTTGTTATTACTATGCAAATCCTTTCCATTGTTCTGAAGTCAAATCTATTAAACAAGGTATATTCAGAGAAGTTTAGCTTCTATCCCTGTTCTTTTATCATTTTTGTCTTCTTTCCCCCAATAAATGTTTCTTTATGACTTATACTTCCATTTTTTTTTTGTTTTTAGTAAAGCAAATACAAAAATATATATTTATATCTCCCCTCTTTATTAGATAAACAGTATTTTTTTACTTTGCTTTTTTCATCCAATATTATAATTTGGAGAGCTTTCTATAACAGTACTTAGAGATAAGTCTTCACTCCTTTTTGCAGCTGCATATTAGTCTGTTGTATGGATGTTTGCTTTATTTAATCAATCCATTGATGGAAATTTGGTTTGCTTCCAGTCTTTTGCTATTTACAAATCATGGTGCAATGAATAGCCTTGTGCATAGATTACTTTCTTCGTATTTTTGAGAGTGTATATTTGGGATAGATTCATAGATAGATTCATAGAAATATGGTTGCCAGGTCAAAGGGTAAATAAATATATGTTTTTGCTAGATATTGTCAAATTTCTCTCTCTAGGGGGTAGTATCATTTTGTATTCCAAGCAACAATATATATGAGTACTTGTTTTCCCATAACTTCTCCAAAAAAAAATCAAACATTTGGATTTTCATTTGGGTTTTTGCCAAAAGCAAAGGTCAGAAATGGTATCTCACTGTAGTTTTAATTTGCATTTGTTTTATAATAAGTATTGTTGGCTATCTTTTCATATGATTAAAAGCAATTTGCATTTTATTTCCAGTAAAATGTGTGCTCATATCACTAGTCCTTTTTCTCTTTTAATGTGATCATTTGTCTTTATCTTCTCAAAAAATATTTTTAGAAGTTATTTTTATATTATGAATTTTAAGCATGTATAATATAAGTTGTGGAATTTTAAGCATTTGTGATGTACGTTGCAGATATTTTTCTCAGTGTGTCCTTTGACCTTTACTTGGTTTTGTGGTATATTTTTTGGCCATACCAAAGCATAACAGCAACAACAACGAAACAACCCCAAAACCAAACAAACCCACGTTATTTAAAATTTGTATGTGATAAAATTTATCAATCTTTTAATGCTTCTGGATTTGGGGTCATATTTAAGAAAATTTTCCCTCACTCCTAGGTTATAGAGGAATTTACCCATATATTCATCTAGTACTTGAATGGTTTCGTTTTTACATTTGAATCTCTGATATATTTGGATTTTACCTTTGTGTGAGAAATGGATCCATTTAATTTTTCCCTCATGTGTTTATCCAGTTATCTCAATAGGCATCTTTATCTTGAATACTCATTTTTTTGAGCTTGGAAAATTTTCTCCTCTTTTTTTCCCCCTTCCCTTCTTTCTCTTCTCTTCTTTCCCCTGCTATTTCCTCTGGTCCAAAAGATGTTGAAATTCCTGGATTCCTTCCCCATATCTCAATTGTCTCTCAGTTTTGTCTCATATTTTCTATTTCTTTGGCTTTCTGTTTTTTTTTTAACATTTTTTATTGATTTATAATCATTTTACAATGTTGTGTCAAATTCCAGTGTTCAGCACAATTTTTCAGTTATTCATGGACATATACACACTCATTGTCACATTTTTTTCTCTGTGAGTTATCATAACATTTTGTGTATATTTCCCTGTGCTATACAGTGTAGTCTATTCTACAATTTTGAAATCCCAGTCTATCCCCTCCCACCCTCCACCCCCCTGGTAACCACAAGTCTGTATTCTCTGTCTGTGAGTCTATTTCTGTCCTTTATTTATGCTTTGTTTTTGTTTGTTTGTTTGTTTTTGTTTTTGTTTTTTAGATTCCACATATGAGCGATCTCATATGGTATTTTTCTTTCTCTTTCTGGCTTACTTCACTTAGAATGACATTCTCCAGGAGCATCCATGTTGCTGCAAATGGCATTATGTTGTCGGTTTTTATGGCTGAGTAGTATTCCATTGTATAAATATACCACATCTTCTTTATCCAGTCACCTGTTGATGGACATTTAGGCTGTTTCCATGTTTTGGCTATTGTAAATAGTGCTGCTATGAACATTGGGGTGCAGGTGTGGCTTTCTGTTTTACATAATAGAAAATTTCCATGCATTTAGCTTCCTGATTATTTGTTTGCTCTTTTAGTGCTGTCCAGTTTACTCTTCATCCTGTCTTTTTGCTAGTGTCCAATAATGTCCAATTCATAATTCTGTGTTAGTTATTTTTAAAACTTGTTGGATTTTTAAATTTCAAAAACCATATTTCTGATTTCCTGCACTCTATATTATTATTCTCTACTTATTCTTTTTTCATAGCAGCCTGTTCTTGTTTAATAGATTCAATGAAAAGAAAAGAAATGAAAACTCAAAGATGGAGGTAGACCTGAGAACTTATATATCATTTTAACCAATAATGATAAACTTGTGAAAAAATGGCAAGAAAAGGCAAAGGGGATTAAGCTTATAGGGGTGGTAAATTGTGGGAAAGTGAAAGGAAATATATGGGGGAAACCCATGGAAGATAAGAGTTATCTTAGTGGGTTTGTTTGTGCAGGTCAGTATCAATCCCTTGTCTCTGGTGATAGAATGTTCTTCTCTTTTTCATACAGGAAGGGCACCTTTCCCATGGGAAATTTTATAACTTGCTTTTAGTTAGAAAGGGAGAAGTCAGAGTGCCCTTCCTGCATCTGCTCTTTCTCTGTCAGCTCAAGATAAACAATGTGCCAAAATGACATATTTGGAGGTGGCACATTCTGATCCTCTTCAATATGAAAACCAAAAAATTGACTTCAGTACAATCCATAGAGCTTACTCAGTGTGTGTGTGTATGTGTGTGTGTGTGTGTGTACTCTATACAGTTTTATCACACGTATAGACCAGTTTCTAATTAGAATTTTAAAAAATATTTTTTGTTGCCTGAATTATTATTCTACTCTTTGAAAACTAGAATGAATTCTTGACAGTTTGGGGTTTTTTTATTGAACAAAAACTAGATTCTAGCTTTATATCTTCTGCTTACCTGAAAGTAGGGAAAGAGGAAGAGGGAGAATTCAGCCGGCCCTGCTGTTCTGAATGAAGTTTGTAAATTAATGGCTTTAATTTGTATCTCAAGGCTTAATCTTGATTCCCAGATTGGGCCTGCTTCAGATCTTCCTAGGAAAGGACTTTCCTTACCTTTTGGTGATTTGGGATATGGATTTCCATATTCTGTTTTCTCTACTTATCCTACTTTTTCCTCTGATATTTCTTTCAAATTTCTGGTCTGATATTGGATCCTTTTCTTGTTTTCTTCTAGCACAATGTGTATTAATAAATGAGATTTTAATGACATTGGAAAGAAATGGAGCTAAATGCATGTGCTCAGCCTACCATTTTGAAACAGATGCTTTATAAAGCCGCCTTAATACCATCAAAAATCAAAATCTGTTTTTTCTATACATGAAATATCAGGTTGCTTCTAATTATTTAATGCCAGAATTTCTTAATTAAGAAATATATTTAGAAACCAAAGAGCTTGTTTTTTTATTTTATTTCACTCATACATCTACTGGCCTTCAACTTTACATTCACCTGGGAGCTACAATGTGCCATAAACTGTGCTGTTAGGATCTGTTGTTGCTAGACTTCTGGCTCAAGTTCTTATCCTTGGCCAGATAGCTTAATCCACTATTGACAGTAACAATAGAGAAGTGTCTGACTTTGGGGCTGTTCTTTTTCCTTAACCTTTATTTGACTGATGGGTGTTTCACAAGTTTGGAGAAGGCACATCTGGACTGCAAAGCTCAGGTCATGAATTTTGCATTTTCAAAATCAGAGTGCACAGGATATTTTAAATTTAACCTCACATGAGGAGACATTTTATAGGATAAGTGAATGACTTTCAGATAAAACTGTCCTGCTGGTGCTGGGAAATACAGGTCTGGGGTGAAGGAGAGAATTCAAGGAAATGCTGCTTGGGTCAGAAGGCTCACCAGCTGTTTTCATTCCATCAACTGATAGAACAAACGCACATGTGCTTAAGATGGAGCCAGAATACTTTGAAAAGAATTTCCTGGATGAGTAAGGATCATAATATAGAAGCTAGTTTAATAGCTTTCTCTAGAATTTGGAAGGGTTTGCATCTATGTGGGCCATAGATTCTTATCTGGGGGCTGGGTTCAACAGCTAATAGCTTCTCAGTGTACTTTCCAGCCCCAGGAGTTAGTAATTTAGTGTACTTAAGTGAGGATCTCCCTGACATTTTTGCATTGACTATCAGAATAAATAGGTAATATAATATCTACATAACTCGCTAACATGTCATTTAGGCTGCCTGGGGGCTGCAGTAAATTGCTCTGCCACCTTTTTAAGAGAATATACAAATGCTAAGCATCGGTGATAAGATCATCCTGTAGTTTTATTTTATTATTCTTCTTCCCCTCTGGTGCTGAGAAATGAATTGCTTATGAGAGGGAAGGGAGGATTGGCTTAATAACTTGTAAACGGATATGCCACACAGCAAATGTGAACTTCGCGTTTCCCTGTTTTAGCCGTCTTTTATCCCAGAGAGAACAACTGAATCTCATAACATGGGAAAGGGCAGTGGTAACCCTCGAATGTAAAGTGCCTACAGAAATTAGGAGCAAGTGAGAATAAAACAGTGGAGTCAACTTGTGATTATCTTGCCATTCCTCCTTAAAAAAGTTCCATGAGACAATGTTATAATGATACTAACACAGTACTTGTTGTTCTAAATGCTTTACTGCTAATAATTTAATGTTTACAACAACTCCATGAGGTAGATACTGTTATTATCTCGGTTTTATGGGTGAGGGCACTGAAACACAGGGGTTAAGTGATCACACAGAGAGTACTGGGGAGTATGCTAAATTGCTCCTGATGAAATACTGATTTCCTGACTGTATTTGAGTTTGTTCAATACTGTGTTTCTAGGGAAGACTTAATCACTGTTTGAGAAAACATGGCATTCAGTCCAATTTCAAATTAGGAAGAATCTTTGGCTCAATCCTTTAGTCTCTAAAAGTCCCTCAGAGCCTTTACTTGGATAATTAGTTGCGAACAATATCAATTATATCTAAGTGGACAAATTTAATTACTACAGAAGGCCAATTGATTTTTTTAATTATCATTGATTGCTCAGTGGTTATCTCAGTGTAAAGATGGGTACATTCTGAATCTTTAATTGGCTTATTAAGTAGTCCACAGGTTAACACCAAAGTAAGAAAGGTGAATTTTCCCCCTGCTCCCTCTTCTTCTCAATGAAGGGTAAACACCGTGGAAGCCTAAGGCATTCAGCTGTAACAACAACAGCAATTAATATTAAATTGTGTGTAGTTTTTTTTTTTTTGATCTTGTCATTTTTTGCTTTATCGAGTTTATTGGAGTCTGTGATACCCTAGTTTTCCTAATGGCGAAAATAGAACTTGCCATATTAGCTGGGGACTCAGACTGCTGATATTGTTAATCCTCACACCAAAGTCACAAGCCAGTTAAGATCATAAGGATTATTAGAAATTGATGTGGATTTAGAGAGAAAATAACTGAATTCTACTCTTTAATCTTTCTTACCCTCACTCCTTTCCTCAATAGCTGGCTGTATGATTTAATTTTTCTGTCTCAATTTTCTCGTCTTTAAAATGAGGATAATCATATTTGTCTTACCTGTCATATAAGCCAAATCTGTGACTGCATTAAAAAATATTAAATATATATAAATTCAAGGATCATTAATCTTTGGAGATAGCTATCACATTTGCATTATTTTGCCATAAAAATATTGTCTGACACTAATTATATCAGTTATCTGTTGCTGCGTAAGAAAATACCTCAAAACTTATTGGCATAAAACAACTATTTATTATTTCTCATAAGCCTCCAAGTCAGCTGGGTGGGTTCTGCTGGTCTGTGTCAGGCTCAGCTGTTCCTGGGCTTGCTTGTGCATCTGTGATCAGCTGGTGCATCAGCTGGGGACTGGCTGGTCTAGGATGGCCCCAGCTGGGACAGTTTGGCTCTCTTTCATATGGTCTCTCATTCTTCAGTGGGCCAGGCCAGAGTTGTTCTCATGGCAAAGGAAGAAGAACAAGACAGGGAATGAGAGTGCCTAACACCTCTTAAGGCCTCAGCTAAATTTGGCACTCTGTCACATCCACCACATTCTAGAGGCCAAAGCAAGTTGCAGGACAGCCTAAATTAAGGGGTGGGAGTGTGGGACAAATAAATGCCACATTGTGATGGGAGGAGCTATATAGACACGTTGTAAGGAGTCGGAAAAATCAGAGCCATTTTTGCAATCATCACATACTAATTGTGTCAGTTCTTTACAATCCAAACCCTTGATTGTTTTCTGTTTCACTAGAGCAGTGATTTCTGACATTTTCAATTTTTACATAACTGTATTATGTATCTCTTACATAAATACACATATTCATATTTATGGCTTGCTGCCTGTATATAAGCCTAAAGTAAGGCATTTGAAAATATTTGCAATTATTGTTAGAGCAGGCAGATAGCTAGATAAGAGCAGATAAAGGGGTACTCAGGCCAAATGGCAGGAATTGGGCAAAAAGGAGGGGCCCGGGCCAAATGAGGGAAACCCTACATCATGTAAATAACGGGGTCCCTGGGCAGACAAAGAAAAGCAGGAACCTCTGTGCTGATAAGTGATCATACATTTTGGGGTGACAAGTGGCCTAGAGGCCGACAAAGAAAGGTGGCAAAAGGCAGGTATCTCCAGTATCCAAATGTAACCTCTTGCTCATTATTCCCTCATTTCAATAAAATTGGCCTTGCAGATTAGGAGTACCCATCATGCACTGATGCCATGACACTTCCAATCCAGACTAAATAAGGGCAAAAATTCCTTCTCCCTTCAGGAAGATGGAGTTGGGATGAAAATCAGGGAATATGACCCCAAACCCTTCCCTCCCCAGTGAATATTCCACTCATTCATTTTACACTGTGTGTAATCAACTTGCTGAAGAAACTCAGGGCAGCTGCTTCACCTGAGCCTGCCTGCTGACCCCTTGAGAGTGCACTATCTAGCCCTTAACAAATCCCCGCTTTACTTTCTTAACCTTTACGTCTTGTCTCTGAATTCTTTCTCCAAAGAGACTAGAACCTAATCACTAGCAACGTTGTGACCAACTGTTAACCTGGAAAATCTGTTGGATATATTCTTATTTTTCAACTCTTACTTGCAATATTAGCATTTACATAAGGAAATAGAACAAGCAGAATATCTGGTTAAAATAATTGTTGGAATTATGTTTTGCGTTACTGGATTCTCTATTGCAATGAAATGATTAGTACATTTCATTATTGGTCAGATTAAATGGAGGTTTTTGACAATACAAATTGAAAATCCAGGTTGCTAGCCCTGCCCTTGAAAAAGAAGGGAGGGGTTTTGGCTTTGTTTTGTTTGAGCTAGAATGAGCCCACCTGGATATCTACTTTGATCAAATTTCCTGAATTTGTGCTTAACTCATGATTTCACTTGGCTTTATGTGTTTCGTTGCATGATGCCAAACATCTGGTTGTTTTTTTTTTTTCCTCAGCATTGCCAAGTACACATCTGCATGGAGGAATGTTCTGATTTTGGCATTTAGTTGGCATCCTTATATATGCTCTTGAACCAGATGTGCTACATCACTGGGGCAACTCCAGAAGTTTGGGTCAAAAGAATGTATTTCTGATTATGTTTAATCCTAACAACAGTAAATATAACTTATCTAAATTACATATAGGCACTTGGCAATATCCTGTATATTCTAACATTTCCTCTCTCTTTGTTGGCATCATGTTCAGGAACATTTAAAATATATTGCCATAATGATTTCTAAATGACTGTATTGTATTTTAATGTAATATTTGGCAAGCACAATCCAAAATACAGTAGCTAATAGTGCAAGCTCATTTTATTTGCATACCATTGTTAACCTCTTTCATGTAGTACTTACCAAATGTGTCAGATTATTATGACCTATTTAATGACTTAATGGAGGAGATACATTGTTCTTAAATTCAATTATACCCTTTGCACCTCTGGAATTAAGGTCATGTCAGCATTTCTATTATATAAATGCCTGGGTTTAGCAGTTTTTAACTGAGCTATAAAAGTTGGCTTCCAAATCAAATCTTAGTAATAAAGGTCACTGCCTGGGGGAATTTTTTGTCTTAAATTTAGCATGTATAATTTTATGGTGCATCTCCTGCTTTCTAAAATAATCTTTGAAGAAAAATTCTATTGTGATCTGCATATGGCAGATGGAGAACTCTAATTTTCTCTTTGTTTATAAGACTAGAATTATTTTCCCTTGCTGAATATCAGTCATCGCTTAGACAATCTGACTTTTAATACATTCTGTAATACTTATTGGTTGTGTAACCTCAAGCTGTCACTCACCTACTTTGCACCTCAATGTAAATTTACTTATCTGTGAAATGGACTCTTAATAGTACTTGCTTCATAGAGTTGTACTGAGGATTAAATGAGATAATATACACAAGTGTTTGGGACAATACATGTTGATAGCTCAATAAGAGTTAGCTTTTATTATTATTAGAGAAGAGATTTAGTTTGAGTCCATTCAACAGTAGACAAAAAAGAACAGGCTACTGAAGTGAGATTTGGCACTTGCTGAGAGGTATGGAAGAGGCTATGGCTATGAGCTAGTCATCACTCTGATGTCAAGAAATTTTTTTTTTTTAGAAATTATTATTTTTATTGTTCATCCCCAGATTTGCTTAGGAAGAGAGCAAGATTGTATTAGGCAGGTTATTGGCCCTGTAGTGTTAAAACATTACTGTATGTGTTGCTAATGAAACACTCTAGGCAACTCCATGCAGCTACATATAAATTACAAGAAAATGGACATATTTTCCTGGGTGCAGGAAAAAATCCACTCCTTTACTGACTTAAAAAATAATTCACTGATAGATTTGATTTTATATTGACCAAAGGCTTGATATGTTTCTAAATAACTTGGAGAAATTATCCTCTAAAAATTGGAAAGAAGCTGTTTTGCTGACAGAAAATTCTGTTTTCCTCTGTCTGTACTCATGGCAGAATCACTGATTTCTTGACCTCCTGTTTCTGCAGGGGACAGGTCACTGTGCAAAGGACCCCACACAGAGGCATTACGGTGGGGTGATTGCACGTGGCTGTGAGCAGACACCTCAATACTGATGTGCCACATAGTGAAATATTTCAATGATGTTTGAACACGGAAAATTATAATTCCCAATTCAAGTAACTAAGTTTTCATCTCTGTCAAAATTCTTTGGACTGTTATATTTGATCTGATTCAGGATAAATTTGATGTTTTTCTCCTTGACATAAAACAGATAACATTCGGTGAGAGGGGAGGGAAAGCTCAGTGGTAGAGTGCTTGCTTTAGTATGCACGAGGTCCTGGGTTCAATCCCCAGTACCTCCTTAAAATAAATGAAGTAAATAAATAAACCTAGTTACCTCCCCCCAAAACAAGCAAACAACAACACCACCAAAAAACAGATGACATTCATATAACTATAATCTGTTGTTTTTGCTCTGCCATTGTACAAACAGAATCCTAGACCTGGGAAGTCCTACAGAACTCATTCTTATAAATGAACATTGAGTGTTCAAATCACTCTATTCACATAAATTTCTTTTTCTCTGAAAAAATCTATTGCCTCTGATGGATAAAAATCTAAATCAAAGAAAATGGTATTGTTTAAAGCCCTTGCCAGGCAGACTCATCAAAGTTAAAGGAATCTAATTGTATAGAGGAGATCTAAAATAAAACTTTGTAAAATGAAGTAAGGTTGTACAGAAGGATCATCTAAGTATTGGTCTATTATCCATTTGTTTCAAATATGTTAAAAAAAAAAAGACCCCCCCAAACCAGCCATAGCTTAAAATAACCTGAATATTTATTAGCAAAGAACAAGCAAGGTAGGTGCCATTCAGTATTCTAGACAATAGACTATTTATGACTCAATATACCATCAGAAAAGAAGTTAGAGGTAAATCAAATTCCTTTTCTAAATTCAATTAATGGTTTAAAGAAAATACTAAGCATAGTTGATCAGGAATCTCAAAGTGATTTCTAAATAAACCTGATTATATAAATTGACCAGAAACCACCAGTATCCTACACAATGGAGATTGTCCATTGTCCAGTGATCCATGTTACATCAATACCAATAAAAGGTTAGGACAGGTGATGATACAGTATCTTAGAATGTCATTACTGGTGTTCTAAAAATTCTATGTAACCAAATTAACTGTAGAAGTGGCCAGCATAAATAACTGGCAGCAACTTTTGTTTTCTTGAAATTCTTCTGTAAGTATAGTTCAATTGGAAAGGAAAATGGAAAAGTTTAAATAGAATTGTGTACAAGGAATGCCTTAATGCCTTAAATCAAACAGATGTGCAGATGACTGCCCAGGGCCCCCACAGATAGTATCATGTGAGTGGCGTCCCCTAGAGCTAGGCGTTCTGACACTACCAGTGCAGTGGTAAATGAATCAAGAAGTTAATAGTTAAGCTTAATATTTATTGATCAACAATGAATTGTTATCAATCCACTCAGTGGCAGGCACTGTAGAAGATGATAGACAGTTTAGTGAATTTAAAAAGAATGATGAACTGGCTATGAAATCTAGAGGTGTTTTTAATGTTACAGTCAGAGCATCTGATATTGTGTGGCTCCAGACTATTAACTGAAGAAAAATATCTAATGTAAAGCAAGGGACAAAGTGATAATATGTACATAAACTTTCCCATTCTTTTCGTTATGACCCATTCTTTTCGTTATGATGATGCTTTCATCTCTTTAGTCCCAACTAAGATGGTTCTTCCTCTGTGAAGTTTTTTCTTACTCACAGAGGCAAAAATAATACTTCTGTGACCCCCCAGAATATGTGGACGTAGTTCTGGTATTGAGCTTATTCCATTTTCATTCTAATAATTAGTGTATGTGTTAGTTTCTCAATTTATCAATATGGTGCAAGTTCCATGGGACTGTATCTTATTTATTTCTACAATGCTGAGCACATAGCAGGTCCGTAATAAAGGATATTGAATGCATGTGCTTAGTCAATATATGAGAACAAGAAATGTTCATGATGTCTACGATGACTATAATTCCGAAGATAAATGGGCTGACAGGCAAAATAAATCTCACAGGCCAGATTTCTGTTTACCAAAAACATCTGCTTGTCAGATTAAATTATTTGGAAAGCATCCAAAGGCAAAACTCTAAGAGATATTGAAAAGTCAGAGAAATCATCTATTACAACTCAAGATGATATTGAATAGAAATAAGAGCCAATAACAACTTTTTAATCTTTGATCAGATCCAGCATGTAAAAATAGGCAAAGAAAACTCGAGGAACAAGGGGAAAATCTACATTAAAAAAATCTACATTTATGCTAATAGTTAATTTGGAAATATGTAACTTTTCTCTTTGTATTTTAGCAGGATGAGAGTTAGTGAAGAGACTGACTGGTAAATTGTTACAAATTCCTCAGTTTTCCTCTCTAAAACCTTGCCTGGCCACATTGATAACTGGTCACATTACATGTTCCCCCCTTTAGGATTATAAATATGTATAGAGGGCAAATTTTAAAAATTAACTCAATATCTGAAAGTGCACAAAATAAATAAGAATTCAGTGGAATGTTGTCATTAATATTGGTAAAATTAATATTTTATTAAAATATATAAAAATGTTACAAAAAGAAGTTGTTTTCATAAGCTAAATCTTTTCTTTAAATGCAATTTAGATATTTCCGCTTTTCAGTTTATATACAAAATATTTGAATTGTCAAGTGAAAATACTTGATAGTTTTGCTGTGTGAGAGCCTCACTGCCATCTTGGTAGTAAGTTTCAGAGGAGACAGTCTGAGCAAGGAACTGGGGCCCTGGAATGACGTCTTCTGTTCTTTGCCAGCTATATCATCTTGGGCAGTTATTTTACCTTGGTCTCAGAGTTTTCATATGCAAAATGATGATAATCAAGTATCTCACTGTTATGACAATGAAATTATGTGTACGAAAGCACTTATAAACTGTAAAGTACCATATAAATGTTTGCTGTGGTGATGGCTTCTTCTATCATAACATCAGAAAAACATGAAATATAGGGAGCTTATTTCTTTTTTCCACATGTGCTCCTCTGCAACACAAGTAGTAGAGATTTTTTCCAGTTTGCTTCCTCAGTCCTCCCCATCCTTTTTTTTTTTTGTGGTAAAATACATGTAACATAAAATTTATTATCTTAACAATTTTTAAATGTACAGTTCAGTGGTATTAAGTACATTCATATTGCTATGCAACCATTGCCACCATCCATCTCCAGAACTCTTTTCATCTTGCAAAGCTGGAACTCTGTACCCATTAAACAATAACTCCCCATTCCCCTCTTCCAGCTTCCTCATTTTTTGAGATAAGTTAGAATTCTAATACTGCTTCCATCTTATTCCTAACACACAATTAATTCGCTGCCAACCAGAAAGGTAATGGTGGTAATTTCACTTCTATCTGCTCCTTCCATTGTTTTGGTCATGGCAAGATAAACAGAAGAAGTGGTGAAAAAATACTGTCATGTAGACTATATGATGGGAAAAATTTGCAATTCAACCACAGGTAAAAGAGGCTGAATATTTTGAAAATTACCAGTTTTAAATTTAATGGTACATGCAAACAATGAATAGTTTATAACTGCCAAGTATCTCATCATAGAGTACCACTTAAAAATATGGGAGTATGGGGGTGGGTGTAGCTCAGTGGTGGAGCCCATGCTTTGCATGCACAGGGTCCTGGGTTCAATCTCCAGTACCTCCATTAAAAAAATATGGGAGTATGGTAATGGTATAATATTGTTAACATTTTTAGAAAACAGTATACATGCCATTATACCAATTAAGTAACAAAAATAATAAAGACATATAAATATATATAAAGAAAAAGCCTAGTAGGTATACAGCAAAATGTTAATGGCAATCTCTGGGTGGCAGAATTATTAGTGATTTTAATTTCTTCTTTGCAGTTTTTTTATGTTTTGCAATTTTTTCAATGACCATATATTACTTTTATAACCAAGAACAAAATGTAATTAAATTAAAACTCAAGCATTGGCCACCTCCAAAGCAAACCCAGCAATGAACTCTAAAATATTTCAGCTATGAACATTTAAGTAATTGGAAATTGGGAGGACCATAAAAAGTAGTCACTGGGGGCTAGTATTTGAATAAAAAACCCAAAGAGCTTGTTTCGAATCATGTCGACTTTCACATTACTAATATAATTAAAGCAAGTAAATCAGTTGGGCAACATGCCACTCACCCCTCAGACACACGTCACAGCTGTCTGCATGCTCACTATCTTCACCTTGCTCAATTTTTACAGTTTTTAATATGAATATCAATTCCCTTTTTCATAACCTAACCTATAAATGCCAAACCCCACTGAGGGATTTCCCCAGGCTTCATTTTCGGCTCCACAAGAAAGGATGTAAAAGAGACCTTTCTTTTGTAAAGTGATTCTATAATTCTGTCCAATATCCATCATTTTCAAGGCCAAGTAATCATATTTAATAGATCCTAAATTACATTCTGTCAGGCAAGGATTCCCTTGATGATATTAACCAGAGCAGAGGACTGACAGTCAGAGGCCTGAAGGTAAGATACTGTTCTACAAAGGGCTTACAAACTTTCCCTTGCAGGGGTCAGCCCCACTAAGTTTGGGGTGGTGCAGGATCTGTGCCTTCACCACAGTCCTCAGCCTTCCTTAAGTTACTCACAAACCAGCTCCTGATTTCCTGTCTTAAAGTCACTTTTAAAATTAAATTACTTGGCACATTTTTGACCCTTTCCTTTGAGGAAATTGCCGTCATGAATTTATTTTTACAGTACTTCTCTAGCAAGACAGCTAGATGTATAAGGACCTACCTGTGCTATCTATCCACTCAAAGGAAAACTGGGAGAAAGTTGGAGAGATGCCATCATGCCTGTGCTGTTTAAATGAATGTTACAAAACATAAGGTTGGAGATCATTTCTTGACAGAGAAGATTATAAGGTCATGATGCCAGAAAATGAGTACAAGGGCAGATTTTCCTTTGAAAAAGGAGGAAATCTTGGACCAGGTTTTCATTAGGGGAAAGTTCCCATCATTTCTTCTTTGAGCACCTCTACTGGAGTAGCTTTTATTTTGTGGATTTTACATCTCAAAGGTGTTAAACAATAAGATAAGAAGGTATTAAAAATAAGTATTTCCCCCAATTAAAGAAAATTTAAGTTTTTGATGGTTTAATTATTGAAACAATTCAAGCACAAATCCTGATTTTAAACTGAATCAAATTCAAAATCCAACTCTTGAGCTCTTGCTATAGCCTAGCCCCTGCTGGTACTTTTATAAACGTTAACTCATCTCATTCTTTCAAAGGCTTTGTAACCTACGGATATATTTATCCCAATTTTAGGGATGATGCCTACAAGTCAGCCATTTCTAAAATCTTCAGGTGGCTTGGACGCCAGTGGTTTGGGCCACTGTCAATTTTTGATGATTTGTCTCACCACGTAGAATTGATGTTCTTGTTGTGGAAAAAATAAACCCAGTTGCTCCAAACTTCAAGTTATATGGATCTTGAAATTCTTGCCTAAAGATACTGTTAAAATATTGAAGGGTAGAGTAGGAAGGAGGGGATAATGTTATGTAGCCTTCTAGAACAAGAAACAAGTCGATGAACGTAACACATTAGAAAAAGAAAAAAGAAAAAATTAAACTTTTACCAAGACACTTGTTCTACAATTTTGAGGGACAAAAATACTTTACTCAGAGGAACCAGTTCTGTTTCCTGGCTGATTTTCTTCCTTTTATCCCTCCTTTTGGTAAATTCTCAGACTTTTGTCTTTTCTTTACTCCTCTTTACTAATTCGTTTCTTTTTATTCACAACTCTCTCTTCTAATTTCTATCTTACCATCACTCTTTCTCTTATCCATTTTTCCCCTATGCCTAAAAAAGAGGAAAAAAAAAAAAAAAAACCCCAGCTTTTGTGTTTTCCCTTTTAGTGCAATAAAACACAGGAGCAAAAACTGAGGGAAGGAATTGGCTGGTTTCACAATCATTTCTTCCATCTTTCATATTAAGTCTTCTCGCTACTCTCTTCTTCTTTACTTCTTCCTTTCCAATAAGTCACTTCTTTCTTTTCAATAAATCACTAAGGCTGAGATTTAAAAGCACTTTACCACATTTTGATACACTACAGTAGTTTAATTTTCATATCAGTCTAACCCAAATAGGTTTCTCTTTGGCAGAGCTCAGCTGCCACCAACTTTCCTGCTGTGTTCAACAAATGAAAATTCTCAGTAAAACCTGTGTTATCATTTATTTCCACTGTGGAAATATTAAGCAAGCTGGAATATGATGATTTCTTTAATTTTTTGTACCATAACACAATTATTAGGATAATAAAAATTTCACAATTTTCCTGGGAATGAAGTGATCGTTTAAAATCTGTCAGGTCTCCGGTAGACTTCGGTTCATTTGGATTCATTTTGCCTGGACGTGTTAATATACTACCTACCTTCTTCTCAGTTTCTATTATTTAAAAAAAAAAAGAGAGAGAATTGGGCCTCTTTTATCTTTTATTGGGTTTATTTTAAATGGGTTTCTTGATTTTCAACTCCATTGAGTAAACAATGACAGCTGTCTGTATTTGTGTCACATTTTATATTTTTCAGAGAACTTTCATAGTATTATCTAATTCTTATTAAAACCTTGGACACTTGTTGGGCCTTGTGATAGGTATTATCGTCCAAAGGAAACATTTTACGGCTTCTTTGGGAGGCTGGGGGAGAGACTGTGAGGGCACGTCTTGAATAATATGTTATGAGCTTTAATAATTGTGTGTGTATGTATATGTGTATGTGTACGTATGTGTATACGTATATATATATATATATATGATACTATGTGGACCCCACCAGTTTCCTCTAATGAGGATCTTTGCTAGCTGCCTGCTCTGTGCCTGCCTGGATAGATACTGCTCTAGTGCTCAGGAGTCTACACTGTATGTTCTTTGTCCTTTCTCCTTTGGGCTGATGTTTTGTTTCAGCCTCACTTCCTAGACTCACATTTCATTTCTTAAAACAGTCTTCCCCTGGCCACGATGACCTTCTGTGTTCATCTCTGAATCTCCCCAGACCGTGAAAGTCTCCATTTTCCCCAGATGGTTTCAAGCCTTTTCAGTTTGTCTGGCTGTCCCAATCAGTTTTGTTTAAGACAGTGAGAGAAACCCAGATGTACTCTTACGGTAGACAAAGAGAGGGTTAACCAGCTTTTTCAGAGGTCAGCAAAATGATGATTTGCACAAGGACCTTTCAACTGTACTCAGAAAAGCTCTCTGGATTATTTCATTCAGAGGTCATTAAGGCCAGGAATATAGGATCCTAGGACAAGGTCTCAGAAGGTTTCCCTATGACCCTTTTTACCAAATTCTCCCTTCAATGTATACATTCCTTGGCTGATAGGTCTAAGTGGGAAGGAGGAGGAAGGTAGTCCTTTGTGCTGTCTCTCACTTGCTGTTGGCCTTTGTACTTTGGTGCATTGCCCCATGCAGACTAGCGCCATCTTTGATGTGCTGAGGGTATCTGTCAAAATCTCAAAAGAAACAGAGGCACACTCAAAGGAGCTTATTAGAGGAGTTTAACAAAGAGGCTCTATATAAGGACATAGGCAGGTTTAAGGGAAGCCAACTAAGGAGGGTGAATATCCCCAGGGCTAGCAACAACCAGGAGTCTTCACGAGCCATAGGTTTATAGGGGCAGAGGAAGGAAGAGCTACCAGAACTCTGAGAGACAGCTGCAGCTGTAGCATCATGCAGGCTGTGGACTTCTCCAGAGGGAAGGAGCCACTGGCAATCCTTTCTCATTCAAGGAAGGACCTCTGACCTCACTCTGCTTCCTTCTCTCATCCTCACATTTCCTATCTATCTCTTGTATGTGCCTCCTATCACCTGAATCCAACCAGAAGGCAGAGGGGAAAGGAGCTGGGATGATGCAAAGAGCAGAAGTCAGCCTCTCAGGGGACAGAGAAGGCTGGGGAGGGTGGAAAGTGCATGTGGAGGGCAGATGCTGAAGATGTCTGACACACTGAGTAATTGATCCTCAGCTGAGGTTGCCTCTTTATATGGTAAGAGGATTTCACTGTGGTGAGTGGAATATGTCATTGAAGTCTCTTAGAGGCTTTATATGCTCATTCTCTTCCCCGTGAGTAACTTTTTCTAGAATAGTCAAATAATGTGGTAGATAGAAGATTCCCTACAGCCTTATGGTTTCCCTGGGTCTTTGGCTTGCAGATTTGTTTCATAGCTCTTTGGTCTCTAGCATCTTGTGGAAATTGCTCCCCTGGTAGCTGCAATGATGACAAAACTGCATTTTTCTTTGATGCCCTTTTTTGGTGTATTCCTTTCAGCAGTGAAAATCGAACTGTGAACCAAATTCCTCCCTTACCTTCTTTATGAAACACGTCTAGTAATTATAAAAAGGCTTAGAGGAATTTCAACCTCCACTCCCACCCCAGTGCACCTGTGCACACCCGTGTACACACACACACCCCAACTTGTGGAGAATTTGAGAACACGGTCTTCTATGTTGGAAGAGGGAAGCAGATTCTCTGGATGGGAACTGAGATGTTGCTAAGTTGAGTGGCAGGAGACCCACCTAGGTATAGCCTTTTCTGAGTTCGTGCAGGTTTATGATTCAGCATTTGTTCTGGAGATAATTCCTTGAATTCACATGTACCAGATCCAAAAGCTGCAGAGAAATGTACTATGAGCTCCGTATATAGGCTCTAAAATGGGGGCCGGGGAAAGCATTGAAAGCAAAGGATGTCACTGTTTTTTTTTTTTAATGCATTAAATTTTAAAATTCTATGTCAAGTGGGAGTTTTTAGACTTCTCTAAAAGGAGAGATTTGGAGTTTGTGCCCCCTCCTTTGCATTGTGACACAATTTCTTGTCGCAGCTGTTCTAAAGGAGCTCTAGCAGGGCTGCTTGGCCCTCCTGCAGATATCTGCTTCTGTGAGGGGAAGCCTGAGCTGGGTAATCACCCAGTTCATGCTGAGACACACCTGCCAAGCCTCAGAAAGAGTGCCTTTACGCCATGGAGGGAGATTAGCACCAGCACTGACCCCTTGACAGGGGCCATAGTGAGAAATGTTTGTAACCTGTTCCTGGCTCTCTTGGAGAGCTGAGAGCTTTTAGAAGCTGTCTTCCCAGACGGAGCAACGTGTCCAGTTCTCACACCATGTAACCTTGGAGGTCTGCAGCGCTGTACTAAGCAGCATGTTTCCTTTGTCTCTGACAGCTAATGCTTTTTACACTCTTGGTCTATGGAGTTAGGTGTCCATTTCTCTTGAAATTAGGGTGACCGACTTATCTTGGAACTTTGCTGGTTTTGGCACTGGAAGTCTGGTGTCCTAGGAATCCCTTTTCTTGGACACCCACATCTTGTGACTGTGAGATGTGGAAGGAGGCCAGAGTCAGAATGCACAGAGGTCAGATCTCCCCTAGGAGTGTGGCTGTGACATCACATCCATCTTCACCAGGTTCCCAGGGATTCCTGTCCCACAGAGCACTTGGGGTGGTTGTCGGTGAGCTGAGGTTCAAGTGCAGTAATGCATGTTAGAGCATTTTGTAGATTATAAAGCACTGTGCAACCACAGTTATTTTGGTTATGTGTTCTTCGTACGCATGAAGTCTCAGAGGAAGTCATGCTTTCTTCATTGATAATCCCTGACCCTGAGCACTTGTGGATCTCTCAGTTTTGAGAAAGAAAAGGCTCTAATAATAATAATTAGTGTGTTCCTTTCTATTTTAATATATTTATTGATAATTTAATGCATTAAAATAATAAATATTAAGTACCTCCTGTGTCCACTGAACATTGTGCTAAGTTCTTTATATACATCATTGCTTTTAATCCTTCTAAAAATTCTGTGAAATAGTTATTATTATTTCCCATTGCCTCTAGTGTCAGTTTTCTTGATACAAGGGTCCTGTTCTCTTTTGGTGTAGATGCAGAGGTGATGAAAGCAGACGAGCCAGTATAGGGCACCTAGGCTGGCTTCCAGAAGGGGCCAGATGTTTTGCATATCAGCATAAATCCTGTATGAAGATTCTAGGTGGTCAACTTTGAGAATCAGCTGAGGCCCAACCTACCTCTCGTGGCCCTGCTCAGACCTTGAGGTCTGCAGGTCTACTTTGAGCCATCTTGAGCCATTTGGCACAGTCCAGCGTTCTGAAAGGCATGGGAGTATGGGCTCAACTCCATTGTAATATGTACACTAATATAGTTTTCCTTGGAAACTAAAATAATTTCCAGATAATGTCAACAAAATTATTAAATAGACATTATAAAAAATAATTTTCTAGAATATATGTTTATATACACAACCTATCCTTTTATTATATTTTCATTTAATTTTTACTACAATCAAGTTTAAAATTTTATTGAAGTGCTCTCACTGACTTAATGTATTTTACTTCTCACTGACTTAATGTATTTTAAAAATGCAGATGTGAAGTTTACTTCTTACCAATTCAGCCTTCACCGATTAGATTCATTAGCTTCCATAGATTATGCATGATGCATTTGATACAACAATTAAATCATGATGTTTAACCAGCTTCCACTTATCCAGAGATATTTTCTCAAGGCACTTGGATCCCATGACCAAGGCACTAATTTGCTCATTAGAAATAATCTGAAGGAAGATCTTTTACTCCATGATAGTAACTGAGTTTGAATTATGTTATCTGAAGAAGAAATTTCTCTCCATTAGTCAAATCAGAGTGCTCAGAGCTTTTGAGGAAACCATTTTCCATAAGTTTAAGGACTCTTATAAATACATTTAATATCTTTCAGTGAAAATTCTTAGCCACACAAAGTAGTAAAAAATATATTACGATGTTTCTTCCTAAATGATGTTAAAATAACTTCTTGGATAAATGAATTAATTATAAGACTGGGCCCAAACTTTATTTCAAGCTACCACAAAGTGTGAGACCTTTAAGTGTGCTGATTCAAGATTCCCCTTAGGGATTTTTTAAGAAAAGTGAATGGTTAATCATTGTTAAACTGAATACAAGAAAAAATAATGTCTGGTTAAAGATTATTAGGCTAGCAAGTCAGCTGGGTGGGTAACCCTGGCTTCCCAGAAGTCCTTAATCTTATTTAGGTCTATCAGAAGATTGCTCACGCATTTTAACAGCAATGCCAATTACATCCCAGAGGAGGCTGTGAATTATAGCACGTAAAAAAAAGCTCTGCCCTAGACCAGGTTTGGGACAGCTTTTATTCTCATTATGAATATAACTTTTGTGCCAAAAGTTCTCATCAGTTTTTTGTTCTAAAATAGTAATGTTTTCTTAATACTTGATTTAAGGTGGTTTGTCCTTTTGGAATAAAACTATCAAATATTTCTTACCTTAAAAGAATGTTACAAGACTTGAAAAGCATGAGGAAATTCTACACTTGTGAGAAATAGTAAGATTTCATAATGGAAACAGTCAATACTAAAGTAGGCTGCAAATGTGATTTTAAAACAAGCCAATAGTGTCTAATCTATCTACTAATTAATAGGAAGTACTTGGTAAACTATACCATAGAGGGGGTGGTAATATCCAGACCATGGGAAATTCTACAGTACTGCAAATTGTTTCTCCAAGAAACAAATTTGAAGGTGAGAAAGAGAGGGAGGGAGAGAGGGGAGAGGAGAGGAGAGGAGAGGCAAGGAGAGAGACAGGAACCTATAAAAAAACACTTAAAGACTTACCAATCAATCACAACATGTAGACCCTATTTGGATCCCAATTCAAACTCACTCTAAAATGAAACTATGATATTCATGAGGCAGTTGAAAATTTGAATTCTTACTGGAAATTTAATGATACTAAGGAACTGTTTGTTTTTTTTTTAATTTGAGATTCTTTTTATTCACTTACTCATGAAATCGGTGTTCCATGGAATATACTTGAGGAAAGTGATCCAGCTCTGACATACGATTATATGATACTGGGAAGGGTGGAGGAGCAGTGTTCTGGATTTCTCCTTTGCCTTTGATTGCGGTCAGGAGCCCTCACAGCCAGCTCCTGGAGAGGTGGCACTCTGGGCACCTCAGCACACTTCTTGGCCAGAGTTCTGGCCGCCTCACCTACTCAAAACTTCCTGACCTATTTTTTCTTCCTTAATTTTTAAAACATTTTTTTCAGATTTATTGATTGACATAAATAATTGACATGCTCCAACTTGATGCGCTCTGACAAATGAGTATACCCGAGTGACCATCGCCACAATCAAGACAGGATATTTTCATCATCCTGAAAAATTCCCTTGAGTCCCTTTCCAGCTCAGTCCCTACCTCTCAGTATCCAGCTGGTACAACCACCAGTCTGCTTCCTCATCCTCATCTTTTGACCTCTGATCTCTGTCTCTCTCTCTCACTCCTTCTCTTTCTCAGTGTTTATCTCTCTACCCCACCACCTTTCCTCCCATCATTGGACCCTAATACAGTCATCTTGTCTATCCAGAATCCTCTCTTAACACTTTTCCCCTCCAGGAACTATTGTTAATTTTTAAATTGTGGCAATGGTATGTGTAAAAAATTAACCTTATAGTTTAGTGAAAATTTTACAGATTAAATAATATGATGTCTAGGATTTGTTTCAAAATAATACAAGGGGAGAGAAGTGGGTGGGGATATGGATGAATACCATCGCCTGAGTTGATAATTGCTGAAGCCAGGTGATGGGTGTGTAGTTCATTGTACTGGTCTGCCTGCTTTTCATGTATGTTAGAATTCTCTTTTAACAGAAAGTTTGAATAAAATGATGCTGTCAAGATTGGTTCTCTGAGCTATTGGTACTTTCACTGCTTCCTTGACCAAACTCCTATTCTAGAGCCCACAGCCAGTGGGGCTCTGTGCATAGAAAAGCAGGTTGGAGGGCAGTGATGCCAATTACAGTACATGTACAGACATGATACCATAGCATGATGCCAGTGAAAACCTTTCCTTTAGAGCATAACATAATAGAAGAAAGAAAGGTACTAGGCCTCTAATGGAAAGTAATTAGCATCCTAATCAAAGGCTGGACTGACATTGCTGAGATGAGGGCCTCATCTGGAAAGTTGGCTAGCCACCCGCCTGCTGACCCAGAGTGTTGAGCTGACAGTCTTCAACAAGACTTTTGTTCATTCATCTTCCTCTTTGTCTTCTTTCTTGTAACAACTTCAACAACTTCTTCTCCTTCTCTTTCTCCTTCTTCTTCTTCTTCCTCTTCCTCCCCCTCCCTCCCCCTCCTCCTCCTCCTCTTTTGTATTCTCCTCTTCCTCTTTTTCTTTTTCTTCTTTTTCTTAAGTGTTTCTCTCAAGAGAAAATTCTTTGACTTCATTTGCAGCAAGCTTGGGATAAAACTGACATTTCTTGTAATCAGTTTGAGAGCTTGGGTTTTTTTTTTTTTTCCAGTTTTTTCATCACATGGAAAGAACTAAATTGTTCATTCGCACCTAATAAAAAATAGGAACCTTGGAGTTTCTAGTCAGGCAGCTCAATGTAGGCAGTTGGAACCCCCTGGAAGAGGAAAGAAGAAAGAGAATCTGGAAATAGAGGAGCCCAGCAATGAGGCCAGAAGCTGGGACTCTGGAGGGACACAGCCAGGGGGAAATTCCCCTGCCTGACATTGACTTGACATTCTTTCCTAAACTGGGTTGTTATTACCACTCTCCTCCTCCATCTCCATAAATGACAACCGCATCCTTGTGGTTTCATCCTTGCTTCCTCTCATTCTTTTACATCTACATTCAATACATCAGCAAACCCTGTTGGCAGACCTTCAATATACACCCATAACCTCACCATCACCCTGCTGGGACAGTGATTCCAGCCACCAGCTCTAACCTGAGCAATTGTAATAGCTTCCAAATTCATCATCCAGCTTTCACCTTTGCCTCTTTCAATCTCTTTCCAATCCAGGAGACAGAGGGTCCTTCTAAAATGTAAGTCAGAATCACTCCTCTTATCCAAACCCTGCAGTGGATTCCCAATTCACTCTGAGTAAAAGCTAATGTCATCATACTGACCTATTGGCCTGCACAGTCAGCTCCCAACCCCTGTGATCACATTTTGGCTCTCCCAGCCTTCATTCCCACCACAGCCACACCAGCTTCCTGCTGATCCTCCATCAGGGGCTGTGCACTTGCTGCTCCCTCCGCCTGGGACGCCCTTCCCCTAGACATGGGCTTGGCTCTCTCTAGCACCTCCTTTGAGATTTTGCTCAGTGTAAAGGCTTCTATTTAAAAAAAAATCAGCTTTCCCTCCCGCACTCTGCTTCACCTTATTTTGCTTTATTTATCTCTGTGCATTTATATTACCAGACACACTCTACAGTGTCTTATTTATTGTATCTGTTGTCTGAGTGTTTCCCCTGGAATGTAAGCTCCACGAGGGCAGAGATTTTTATCTTTTTTGTTTGCTGCTGAATCCTCAGGGCCCAAACAGGACATAGTCTATAGTAGGTGCTTAATAAATGTTTGTTAAATGAATAAATGAATAAAAAGACTAGTAAAACCTGGCATTTTCAATAGTCCTATGTGAGCAGTGCTTTGCGGGAGTGAAGCAATGCGGCTGAGCTGGTCACAAACAGTGAGATGTTGAGCTGGTAACACCGAGAATTTAGTGGGAACAGACACTTCAAGTGAGAGTTGACACTGGACCTTGAGCCCCTGGGAGGGGGCTTTCTGACCTTTCCACAAAATCCTGAACTATTTTATTGGGATCTGTAAACAAAGGGAGTTAGAGATTTAGAAGTACTGAGGAAAATTTGGTTACTTTAATAAAACTTGAAGTTACATTTTGAGAAAAGAGACGTTTTCTAATACTGGACATTTACACATCTGGTGCTTTTGCAATGTGTTTCTCAAAAGAAGGTTTAAATATTTGAAATTAGACATCTGGCTGCTTAAATAGGACAATCAAAGGACAATCAAAGCTCTATTTGAGATCTGCCAGGCACAGAACACAACCTGCAGTGTTGAAGCTGTGGGGGAGTGAGGGTGGGGCTGGGCTGGGTGGGGGCACTGACCGCTTCTCTGCGGGCCCTGAGAGTGGATGGAGCGGGAGTGGAGATCCTGGTGAGGAAAGTGGAGGAGGCTGTGGTGGGAGGTGCAGCCGGCCGGAGAGCAGGGCTGTTTCTGTATTGGCACAGCTGGCCCTGAATGACCAGACTCTCTTAGTGCTCCTAGAAGTTATTGATTTATTTATTTTGGGGGGCACTAACTAAAGGATATAAATTTAATTGAGAAGGAAAAGCCACTCTAATTCGTAAATGTAAACAATGCATGCCCTGCCTTCCCTCCAGCCACTTTTTCCCCTCTATCATCCAATGGACTTCTTCCTGTCTCCTCTTGCAGTCATCTTTCAACCCAGAGAGTGCTGTCTTTGAGGTCTCTCCCCGTTCCTACTCATTCTGCACACACACCTTTTAAGTGCTATGTCTTGATGTTTGTTTTTGTCTTATATAAAAATGTTAAGTCCCACCTATGCCGGGCCTGGCTGAGCTGCTGCATAAACCTGTGTGGATGCAGAAGTCTTAAGAATTGATTGAATAATTTATGCTGATGTTGGAGGAGGGAGCAGCCACATCAGAGTAAAAATGGAGGCACAGCTCAGGTGGGCATAAAGAGAGGGTCTGAATTCAGGTCTCACCCAGGTTCCACAATACCCTGAAGGTATCCAAGGGTGTCTGTGTATCTGGGAGGAACACTGACAGTGCTCAGGGCACTGGCCGGCAAGCTTGCCAGGGGGCTAAGTGAGGCGCCTGGAACATCTGTGTCTGTGTATGTCGGTGTGTATGCCTGGAGGAGGCTCAGGGCAACACTGACCTGGAGCCCAAATGAGATCTGCAGGAAGACCTCAGGATCTCCAGCAAGACCCCCAGCAAGAGTGGAGGTGAGGCTGCTAGGTAGCGACGAGGCACCACTGGGTCTAGCCAAGCCTAAAGAGAAACCAGAGGACAAGCTGTGAGTAGCAGCAGCAGCAGACCTTAGCCAGACAACAGCGACTGGATGGACCAGTGATGAGGACCTGCAGACCAGGGAGCTAGCGGGCGTCATGCTTGAGGTCCCTGACTACCTACCACGCAGTTGCAAAGTTTAGGGACAACAACCCAATCCCATGTGTGTTCGTGTGTCCACATGCAGTCTTGGAGAGGCGCTGGGAAGGGGGGTAGAAGACAGAGAACTCACCATGCACCTTTATCTGGAAAGGTGGAGCATTAAACAAAGGGATTCTGTACGTTTGCTTTGGACTAAGGAGATTAGACCTTAATTATTGTTCTCATTACTCAGCAGTTGAGAGTTCACAAAGATGTTCGTCTATTTGTCTAAAACTGCCAGTTTTCTTTTTTTTAACCTATCTGATAAGAAGAGTGAGTAATTTACAGCCACATAATATGTACATGATTGTTGGGAGCCCTGGGTGTAGTCAGTTCATAAGTGGGAAAGCTTCTGGCTGTAGTGGGAGAATGGAGAGAGGGTATAACCTTGTGTAACCTGCCTCTTCCACTGGGCTTCCTCCCTGTGGGGCCTTGCATGAGATACTTAACACCTATAGGCCGTGGTTGCCTGTGAAATGGATTTAATACTGCTTACCTCCGAGGCTTGTTCTGAAATCAAATGGCATCTGAGTGTGGAGTTAATCAGGGCAGGGCTTGTCATGGGGTAAATTCTCAACAAATGTCAGTTTCTTTCCCACCCACACTGAATAATTTGCATACTGATAAATAACAAATTGTTTCCTAGTTAATTTAGTCCAATTAACTCCCAATAAATTGACCTTCGTGTTTGATGAAATCATCCGAATTAGAGTATTGACAGGTTAGTACGTACCATTCTTCGTTTTAATCCAGTTCCAACTACGACCTGTAGATGTCTCTGTGAATCTTCCTGTGCACCAAAGACCAAAGGTACCAAAGGCAGTCAGCCATTTGTGTGAATGGTTGTTCATAAAGCACAGGCGTTGGTATGTGAGAAAGGAAAGCACTGGTCACTCTGCCTGTCCACTTACTGGCTCTGTCCCCTCCACAGTGTGACTTTCCTTACACTTGACCCTTTCCTTCTGTGATATCTTGCTGCTTGGGACAGAACATTTAGCATTTGTTTCAACTGACCTACGCAACTCAAAGCAGAAGAAATGCCCAATGAAAAGATAAGGGAGGAGGATTTAATATATCATTTGCACAGCATTTTAAAGTGACATTCTCTACTCCAAGGAAACAGGATTCCTTAGACCGCTATAAAATGGATACAAATACATGTTCATGAAGTGATGGGCCTGGCCTCTCCTGGGCTGTATTTTATGTGGTGTAAAAGGCTTCTGGTGGCTGATGTGAGTGGGGTGGTGGTGGGTGAGCAAGGAGAGGAGAGGATGAATCTCCCATATGCAGTCTGTTTCATTTTGAAGAGGCTGGATTGAGGATTTGATTTATTTTAGGGTCAGGGCTCTGTGCTTTGTTCCTAACAAATGATCGAGACAGTTTGAGTGGAATAGAGTTTGCTTTACTTTTTGGTTTTCCTCAGCCTTTCTTTTTCTTTTCTTTTTCTTTTTTTTTTTTTTTTTTGTCTTCTCTTCAGTCCCCTGGAGCTTAGGACTCTCTGGTCTTCTTGAGCAAAGCTGAGGAGATTGTGAGCCGGACACCTTCTCCTCATGGAGTCCAGGCATCTGCTTTGTTGTGAGTCTGCACAGATGGCAGTGGTCATGTAGCAATTCACAGAGGATGCGAGTGAGACAGTGTCTGCGGTTCTGTTGTCTTAGGTGGAGGATGATCTCATCCCCTTGGAGACAGGAGTAGAAGCTGTTAACCCCAGGGAGTCTGTTGGGGCAGAAGTACCTGAAGTCAGTCAGGGGACGAGAAGGAAAGAGACATGACACTTGAAAACATAGAGGATGTAGCAGGATGTTAGATCAGGATGGAGCCCTGGAGCCAGGGGAGGGCAGAATCACTGCTGTGTGTGGGGACTGTCTGCGGCTTGTCCTCTGGAGTGTCTCCTGTGCACGAGACCACGCGTCCTGGTCAGCTCAGGATACTCCTGGGTTATGCCTGGTGCCCGGGGAACTTATTGACAGCACCCCATTCACTCTTAAAAGAGTTCTGATTGGATGATAAATTATTGTCACCCTATCTAGTCACTTTACTAGATCTTCCATCTGCATCCCAAGAGGGTGCTATGCTTGACAGTCCAGTAAAACATACACAGGAAGCTTCTTAAGGACCGAGAAACTGGTCTGGAATTGGGTGAGTTTTCTCTGAGAGGCACTGGGCTTCCTAGCTCCTACTGTGTGTTCAATTTTAATCATATCCAAATTTCTTTTGAACCTTCTCTCTCTTCTTTCTATCTGGCTTAAAAAAGGTTGTTTTTTTTTTTTTGAATTAATATTACAGTATAAATTCGTTCTTTAATAAAAAGCATATTTAAGTATTTATTAGTGGACAGTCAGGTTGTTTCCAGTTTACGGCTACAGCAAGGAATGCAAATACATATCGACTTCTGGTTTACTGTGCTTATTTCTGTTTCCTCATCTGTAAGTGAAGAAACTGTAGGATTGGTGGGAGGATTCAATGAGATAATGCTTATAAAAGCATTTAGTATAGTACCTGGTATGGAGTAAATGTTCAATAAAATTGATTGTTATTATTATTATTTAAAAATTACTGATTCCATAAGCTATTTTTCTTTTTCTTCCCATCCCTGGGCCTTCTGACTGGTGGAAATGGGGTCCCTCTGTCCTTTCAAGGTCATAGGCAGGATCATGGCATGTCTGCATAAAATGCCTTCCTAAAGCATCACTCAGAACCTCACTGAGGGTTCCAAGTGAGGTCCCCAAAGTTCCTGTGGTCTACGGTAGCCCTCAGTTTCCAGTTTCAAAGTGGATCTGATGATTTATTCATTTCTGCAGGGGTCAAAATGCCATTGAATGTTGTCATTGAGACGTTAGACTTTTCTCTTATCTCTAAAGTATAAAATTCAAAGCACCTATAGAAGGGGGGTTGAGAGAGAGAGGAGGATAAGAGGGGACCTTCAAAAGGCTGCGAGGCAGAATGGGATGGCAGGAGCAGGCCTGCCACTCTTGTAACACGAGGTTTGTTTGGAGGAACTCCCGTAGAGACCAGAGCGGGAAATGGCAGGGTAAAGGGCTGCCTCAACTTTCATGTTGGGAAATATGTTTTTCAGATGTTCTTCCCAACCAGAAATTGTCAGTATGATAAAGAGACAGCTGTCTGACTTCAAAAGAAAGTGACCTCTGCCTCCTAAATGTCTCTGTGCAGTCTAGGGCTTCCAAAAGGAGCCATCTCTGGATGAAATCTGATTTTCTCTTTGCTTTTTTTTTTTCTTAAAAGCTTTGAACAGTATGGCAAAAGATAAGAAAGGGGGCTTTTGCTCCAGATGTGCAAGGTTTCCAAGAAGAAAAAAGATCTAAAGAGCTTCTCTACCACCTGTCCTGGTAAGGCAAAGAGAGGACTTGACTTCACATGAGAAAGCTTATCAAATAAAAACTCAGCTTGTCAGAATTTTCTCCCCAGTTTCCATCCTATAGAGGCATATCTTGACAAGCTGAAGAGTCTCTTCACTGACCAAAAGCAGAAAGCAACAAGACATAATAACTTAAAGTAAGGCTGGGGAGGACTGAGAGTTTATGGAGCTATTAAAAACTAAGGGAAGATGCTACTTTTAACCAACAGAGAAACAGGAAACATGTCAGGAGATAGAGGGAAAGGAGAGGAAAAATAATTTTAGACTTCTTACCCAAGTTTAATCTTATACACATTCAGAAGACTTACAAAATTTAAAACAAGTAAAAATGAAAACAGAATACATGCAAAGTCTCTGTTTTTCAAGGCCACAGGGTTGATGGATGGCGCTATTACGGACTGAATATTTGTCCCCCCAGAATTCAGATGCTGAAATCTTAACCCGTCAGTGTGATTTTATTCAGAGGAGGAGTGGCCTTTGGGAGGCAATTAGGTCACGAGGGTGGAGCCATCATGAATGGTATTAGTGCCTTTGCAAGAAGAGACAGGAGAGTGTGTGCTCTCTGTTCTCTGCCTGGGAAGGGCACAGCAAGACAGCAGCCAGCTGCGCACCAGGAGGTGTGTTCTCACCCAATACTGGGTCTGCTGGCACCTTAATCTTCAACTTTCGGCCTCCAGAAGTGTAAGAAATAAGTGCTTGTTGTTAAAGCCACCCGTTCGGAGGTGATTTGTTGTAGTAACCCAAGCTAAGACAGTGTAGATGGGGTCAGCCCACAGACACTTGAAACAAAAATTTGATTTTAGATTTTAGTTTTAATTTTCTTCTCAACCAAAGACTTCTAACAAAAGTAAACCAAACTGTACTGAGTTTCAGAACTTTCCTTCCAGTCTCTGCACTAATGAATTATGAAAATGGCTATTGACAACGGTGAGGAAAGGGAGAAGCAACAAGACTCATTAGACCACATCGTGGGTGTCTTTGGAAGGACTGTATAGGTGGGGGTGACGCGGGTGTCAGTGTGAGAGAGAAACAGCAAATCGGGCTCCTAGCCTGACCGCTGCATTTGGAGGGAGATGGAGACTAACGTAGGTGCCAGACAGTGTGATAGTTGCAATGTATGAATTTGCATTTAATCCTCACAACAGCCTGGTGAAGTGGAAATTTGTTTCCCTGTTCTAAATCTCATGGTTAAGGTCACACATCTAGAAGTGGTGGGACCAACCTTTGAACAAAGATCAAAGAAGAACCAATGTATTAGTTGTGCAGTGAGCAGGTGTATTTGCTGTATAATTGGAACTGAGAGACAGTTTTGAAAGACATTCTGGAAGGTTCTGCAGAGTAGAGGGCCAGCATTGGTGTCCTGGCAAACCCAAAGCACAGGCCCTCTGGCATCCTAGTGTTGGAACCAGCAAAGGGATTAGCTCTGTGAGGCAGGAATGAAGCACATGCAGAGAGGAGGAGAGACCAGAGGCTGCTGAGAACTGTGAATGCAGGCATCTCCCCTCCCGTACCCACTGAGTGAAAGTCACCAGACATGTTTTCAGAGCCCTCCAGGTGATTCTGCTGTGTAAGAGTTGAGAGCCCTGAACCAGCTTGAGTAGAATTCCGTTCTCGCAGTCTCACAATCCCCGACTCTGACTGGCCTCCTGTCCTTTCTGCTGTAGCTCATTGCCTTTTCTAAGCGTGGAAAAGGCAGTTAATTCAGGAGAAAGGTAACAGAGAAGGGGGATGCAGAAAAGGAATCTGATCTGATGGCTTCTTTCTCCTCAGACCAGTTAAACTGATACTTTGCAGATATTTTTGTTTAACACTGTCATAGTTTGCTGAAGGAATGTAAAACCTCTTCTCCTGGATTATTTGCAAAGAAGATATATACCCACCTACTAGCAGGGCTCGAGTGCAAGTCCTTCTGCCTGAGAATAAATGAGCGCATTTTTCCAGGCTAGTCCAGGGATGTTGTTTGTAAAATACTACACCAACGTCCTTGCTGTATGTACAGGTTCTGCCTCCTGGATCCAATGAAAGGGGACATGCCTTGCCCATTCTAAAAGATGCTGGTTCTGCATATGACCAGAAGGATACTATTTGTCATCGGGAAAACTGCTTTTCCACTGACTTTATAGCCTTCTGAGGATAGATCTTAATGAGGAATCTTTGTTTGTGGGGTGAGGTAAAGGGGATGAGGATATAATTTTTGAGAGAGAGGGTGAGATGTGAGGGAGGCTAGAGTGGTCTTCAGTTTGACTACACATTGGAATAACCTGGGGAGTTTTTAAAACTAGTAAACCTGGGTTTCAGTCGCAGAGATCCAAATTCAGTTAGTCTGCGTGGGCCCTATCTGTGTATTCTTTAGAACAAATGGTACATAGAAAGGAAGACCTGGTGGTTGGTGTTTCTGGATGAAGTTTTCCTGTGCTGTAGAACACCTCTGTCTTCTTGGGACATTCTTCAGAAAATCTAAACTAACCATTAATGCTTTGGAAATGTGAATTTATCACCTTCGTTCGTTCGTTCCTCCCTTCCTTCCTTCCTCCCTCCCTTTCTCCTTCTTTTTCTTTTTTAATTCAATGGAGTATCAAGTCTGGCCTCAAGGTGGCTGTGGAGGGGCAGAGTGTGTGCTCACCATTATGGTGACACTCAAGCAAAATATACTTAATAGCTGCAAAGAAACAAGTTGAGTAGGGGGTTAGGAAGGCCATAAGCGAACATAAGCTGTTAATAGTTTTCTCCTATTTATTGCTTCTATCAAGTAAAAAAATATTTTCAAGTGCAAAAGCTTCTTCTCTTGGTAGGATAAAAGTATAGCACCCACATTCCAAACAGGGCATTCTGGAAAAAAAAAAAACCCGAAACCACATACACATAGTGAAGCACAAGCCAACAAAAAATCACCCTCCCCCTTGACCCTTAACGTTGCCTTGGACATTTTATTATTCAGGGGTTGGTTAGGTTATTTGTTAATTTTCCAGACCTTTGTTTTTCTGGCCTTTAGACATGTCACTGCTCTTCTGCATAAAGTAGAGATGTGGTGATGGGCTGTGGAACAGAAAAAGACCTAGCTAAGGCCAGTTCAGGTCTTACAGGTGAGAGATTCTTCAGCTTTCAAAAATGAGGAAGAGGTTGGGCACAAAAGGGTCCAGTCAGTTCATTCTGCCGTCCTTTGGGGATGCTGGCAAAATATCCATTAGTGAGGGAAGTTGAGAAATATGAATAAAGTGGTGATTTCAGTTTTTGGTGTTTTGTCAGATGCTTGATGAATATACCAATGAGGATAAGGGTACATTGAGTTATTCAGAAAATTATTTATGGAACGTTTTCATGCCAGGCACGAGGTACTGCAGATAAGGTAGCCCTCACCTTGTTGTCTGTTTTGTCCTGTCCAGGATTCACTCTTTAGGACAATATTCAGTTGCATTTTTCAGAGCAAGCCTTCTACGACTGAGTTTATTCTGTCACTTAAGGCCTGATACAGAGCTACTGATCTGGAGGAATGGTTGCGTTCAGGGACCGCCCTCCCCCTCATCTACCCAGGAACACATCAGCCTCACCAAGTATCGAAAGTAGGGCCAACGTTCCTATTCAGAGTACTGAATAGGCTTCATGATAGAATTTTCCATCTTGAAGAAAAGCTGAAGTCGTAGTCAGGTTTACTCCATAGCTAAAACAAAGCAAAATAAAAATCAACCCACAGAGTTATCAAAGTCTGTGCTAATATTGTTACAGAATATAAAATTTACGTTAGTCATGTTCCAGTTCTCACTCATGACCTATGATGATACATGTAAATCAAATAAAAAACAACTTAAAGTGAGGGAGTAGTCAGAAATCAAACCAAAGCCATCTAGAAAAACCACCCTGCTGCCTCTTAGGATCCATAACTAACACTGCGCCAAGGAGGCCAGTGAGATACCTCGACATGGTATGTCAGTATATACAAAGGTGGTCATGTTAATCTCTGGGGAGGGTGCCTGTGTATGGGTGGAGGGAGGGGAGGGCTGAAAGTTAAGGAGGATAGCAATTATAGACCTTTATCAAGTCAGGGGAAAGCAAACAGAATCCAGGGTCACTTTTCCAGCCTCAGCCTATCAACTTAAAGCAGATTTGCCTTGTCAGTTTTTCAAGAACATTGTCTAAGATGGTGGCTTGTTTATTTATGTCTTGGATTTATGCATCGACTTCTTCCAGAAGGCAACCCCGACTGACACACACATTTGTTCTTGCATATTAAATCATCTTCTAGGGGGAGAAAAGAGATTGACAACAATTTTCAGGTGGACACATGTGCTCTTTCTTGTTCTGTGTTGTGTTTTTCATTTGCTCTCTACTCAGCCTCTGGGGGTAGATTATTTTTCATTGGCAGCACCTGTATTTCCTCCTCAGCCTTTCTGGCTCCTCGTCTGGGCTGTTTTCCACCAAACTTTTAAACAACTCACAAATTCACCCTCCTCTGGTTGCAATTTTGAAATCACAAATTAAATGATTTTGTCAGCTCCATAAACTCTCTTCACTTAAAAAAGTAAAATAAAAAAGGATTAACAGACACCTGGAAGAGAGCTCTATATAGGGCAAGAAAGATTAAGCTTTTCCCAAAGGCATCCTGGGATTTAGAGAAGAAAAGACACTACAGAACTGGCTGAATTTGTTTCCTCATGTATCTCAAATATTAATACTAAGGCGCCCACAGCCATTTTAATTATTCGTGTGCCTCTGCATGTTTGTGGGCCCAGAGGGAGACCTGCGGTAAGGGGACCTATGCTGTGGTCACAGGACTCTGCTCTGCTCTGTGGGAAGAGCAGCCAGTAAGACTTCTTCTGTGATGATTTTCCACTCCTCTTTACAGAAGGCAAACTTCTAGATTTCTAGAACATTCTAGCTTTCTAGACATCTTAGGTATCCAGAACATTCTGGGGTGGGGTCACTCACTTACAAATTAAATAACATGTGTGCTCGTGCTCGAGAGAGAATTGGTCACTGCCTTGGCTGATCTGTAACTTTCATTGTCACTGCTAGTTCAACATGAGATCCTGAGTGTGATGGAAGACTCCAGCCAGGAGCCGCCTGCCTTGTGCAGATGTCACCTCCCACTTCTCCTATTAGGGAAGCCTGTAGCATCCAGGCTCGGCAAGCCTTTTGGCACTGAACCTTTCATGTCCCTCCTGGAAGGAGGGGCCTGCAGGCTGAATCTGAAAGAGGGCAAAGTTAGTAGAAGATAGAAGAAACAGAAGCTGATTTTTTCAATAAAAGGGTTACTGAATGCCTGGGATATGTTCTGTCTGTATATCCCCAGTGCCCTGGCGTAGCGCCTGGCATGGACTAGATACATAAGAACTAGATTACTACATACATAAGAACAGTTTGCTGAATGACTGGATGGATTTGAAGAACTGCTTTGAATGGCATTGCCAGTGAAGACAGGTGGTGTTACTGCCTTGCTGCGCAAAGGTGGTCTTTTGAGAGAATCCTAGCCTCATTAATCTATCCCTCCAGTTGACAAATACTGCTGAGCAGCTCCTATGTGTCATTTAGCATTTATCTGAAATTGTCTTGTTCATCTGCACTCCTGAACCCCAGCCAACTGGGCCCTAGAATGTAAGCTCCAAGAAAGCAGTGATATTTCCTGTCTTATTTATTGCTGTATCTTTAGTGTCTAGAGTGGAGCTTAGGGGCAGAGAGAGATCCTCAAAACGTGACAGATTGAGTTTTTCTTCCGGCTAGTGTTGCACAACTTGCAAAAGACTCCAGATCTTTCCGTGTACTGAAACCCAGTGGTGGCTGGGGAAGTGGCTCTTGTGTTGGGCTTGGCATTTTTTTTTTTTTTTTTTAATCGCAAGCCATGTCTTCGTCTGCTGATCAGCCTTGCTCTCACCCCAGTCCATGTCCCAGGACAACCCTGCATCCTACATCAGTTCATTGGATTAGAATGGATATACAAATTCTGAAGGTCCTCTGTATTTTCTCAAAGTTCAGTTTTTATGCTATAGAGCCTGGTATTTCTTTGTTTTAGTCATTTCTGTTCTTATCATATTTCATAAAACCCATAAAATGCTGGAGGTCAAAGGTGCAACTTTCCTCTAGTGGAAAAATGCTTGACTAATGCCTTTGGCAAAACCGTTTTCTCTGTACTGCTGGGTTAGGCTGGGTCTCATAAACCTCCCAGACTTCAGGCTAGAAAGAATTACTTCTGGACCAAAGGCTGCCTGCAAGGTTTTCCCAGGCCCCTGGAATGTCCTTTATTCTATAGTTGCTTCCTGAGTCCCTGTTCTGAACCTACCTTCCATTACAGATGGAGAGGAGCCAGGAGGGAGAAAGACATTTGCATAGAACGTCACAGTTTACAAGCTTTTTCACATGTTATCTTCTTAAAATCTTTGCTGTTAAACTGTGAAATGGGTGTCATTCCAGTTTTAGAGATGAGGAAATAGAGGCTTAGGGAGGTTAAATAACACACTGCCCAGAAATGGAGCTGTCATTCCCTCCCAGGTCTCCTGAATATGAGCCCTCTGTGTTTACCACTCCCAAGCTTGTCATAAATGAGTCTCTGAAGTTCACTAGGGATTTTGTTTCCTGGTTACTTCCCCGTGGACATTGTGGTTCCCCAAACGTGTTAAGCTGGTTCACATCTTAGGCCTCTGTATAATGCTGTGCCCTCTACCTAGAACTTGCCCTCTCCTTTATTTATTTGTTTAGGTGACTCATATTCATGCCTTAGGTCTGAGCTCAAGGGGTGAGCACAGGGGTAAGAAAGGGTCCTGGAGTCACACGTCTGGGCCAGGATCTGGGTGCTGCTGTTTACCCTCTGTTAGACTTGGCATGGTGGCTTCAACTCTCAGTCCTTTGTTTTCCCATCTGTGTGATGGGAAGAATTTTAATGCTCATCTTCAAGGGCTGGCAAAGAAAGAATGCAAATACCATGCTGCTCAAAGGGTATTCAGTTTGCTGTTGCTCCCTCTGCTTCTCTCCCCACTGCTTCTCTAAGGTTGTCCTGGGTTTTCCAGTCTATCACCCACTACAGAGAGAGGAGAAGAAAAGGGGAAAAAAGAGAGAAGAGCAAAAGAAAAGCATGGAGCAAATGAGAAAAACATCAGATATAGAGAAAGCTTTGCCAGCTGAAGGGAAAGAAGGAATATTAAAATAAATATATCAGTATTTTTCTAGGAAAGGTTGGGGAGAAAGAGGAGAGAAAAAGCTAAAAATGGCACTGCGTGTCCCAGCAGACATGTCCTGGCTCAGAAAGATCTGTTCTGAATCCAGGAACCAGCACAGGAGTCTGGAACCCAACTCAGCAACTCTGAGGGAGGAGAAGGAAAATATGAGAAGAGCTGGCTTGGGAAGGCAGGAGAAAGGATGACAGGAGTCATCTTTGTATGAATCCAAGTGGCAGTTGGGATGTATTTACGTTTTAAGGAGTTTGTGTGTGTGTGTGTGTGTGTGTGTGTGTTTTAAGGACAAGTTTTTATACTCTTTTGCTTAGCAACAAGACCCACAAAAGGCATGTATTCAGCCAGGATGTCAGTTGCTCAGCTCATTAAAATATTAAGTGAAACACTGATGACACTTACATAGCACTGAACCTTTTTGTCTGCCAAAGTGTGCCTTTCGGTGCAGAACGAAGTAGGTCAAAGGTTTGTTTTGTTGTTTTATTGTTTCTTTTTACCTTAGACTTTTGATGGAGTTCTTTTTAGTAGGTAAAATGGTCGCCGTGTTTGGTGGGGATAATTTGAGGACAGGCACACTTCAGTGAGTTGGAAGCCTACTTCTGGATGGCAGAGAAAGGCTCCCTCCGCCTCTCTCTGGGATAGCATTCATTCTTCAGCAAAGATTTTCTGAGCCTCTACCATGGGTCAGGCCTTGTGCTATAAGTTGGAAATTCAATACTAAGCAAGATAGAGACTGATAGACACCATCCTTATGGTAAGCCCTTAGCGCCTACTCAGGTCTGTTTATCTGGGTGATACCTCACGTTCAAAGTCTCTCCCAGTCACATAAAATGAACATGTCCTAAGAACTTCGCTGCCAGGCTCTGCTGTAAGAAATGAGTCCAAGTGGTCACTGAGGTGTTGATGGCAAAGAAGAGTTACATAAGTCACCTCTCTGAGGGCATGTGTACCTGGAGTGTATGAAAATATACACCTGGAAATACACAAAGCCTTAACACACAGGACTGAATGTCTGCTAGTGGGAGCTCCAGTGTAGACACACTTTTATTTATGTGGCGCTCTCATGGGAACACTCATATTCTGGTGGTTATAATAAGAGTTGGCATTTATTGAGTGCTTACCAAGTCCCAAGATGTCTGCTAAACATTTTCAGTGAACACATTCATTTCATCTCTAAATTCCATAAGGTGTCAAGAACTGCAAAGGGTCTGAAATGGTGCTCTATTTGCAAGCTTTTAGGTGGCAGAAGACACGAGACTCCTGGGTCAGAGACAAAGGACTTTATGACTCATGACTCACCTTTCAGCATGAGTATCAGCAAATGTGCATAGTTCCTCTGGCCTTGCAGTCCCATGGGGAAACCAGCATATAGTGTATGGTGTTACAGGAGGGGAGCCCTAAACTTAGGAGAGCTAATTCTTTTATAATGGGCAGTAAGTATGCCTGCCCTTTGCTCTGAGGAAGATGCTATTTCTATCTTCCACAGCTGTTTGCTTTGCAAAATCCTTGAGAAGGTAGTCTGGAACAAAGGGCAGTCGGTGTCTTATAAGATATGTAGAAATACGAGAGATTCATGGAGAACAACGTCCCCATTGTTCGTCATATTCACTGAGTACACCAAGACTTAGGGAGGTTAAATAACTTGCCTCAGGTCACAAAATTAGTACATGTGTGATTAGCATTTAAACCAGGCAATCTTATTCCAGAACGCATGCTCTGTGTAAGTAGTGTTTTAGTTTAAAATTTTTTTAGTTGAAAACTGAGTCTGAGATAAAAACTTGGGTGCAAGTAGGTTTATTTAGGAGGTACTTGGGTAGGCACCAAGGGCTTCCCTGTCTGGGTGGCACCCCTTCCCTACGTCTTCACTTCCGTGTTTTAAACCACTGTGTTACTGAACTGAATCTGATCCACACACAGACTTAAGAGTTTTGTGTTACAAAAATGTTGCCCACCTCTACTGCAGAATTTTATACATAATTATTTTCCATTTCATTATGGTTTTGCAGTCTCCCATTTTTTAAAACTTCCCTTGATTATCCAATCCGTACTTACACATCTTTTAGGGAAACCACACAAGGAATGCAAAATGATACACTCATTTCCCCGAGGATAACTTTGGCAATAATTACAAACTTGTACAGCCGGGTTAGTAACACCAACTGAGACCGGGTTGAAAATGCTGCTTTTGATAATTTTTACTAGAAATATAATATATGGAAGGTTCAGTATCTATTTTTGGAATTCTACTTACTTATACCTTAGCTGAGCTGGGTTCTTAGAGCTCACTTTAGCCTCACAAAGGATGACATAGATATTCATACAGCAAGTCTAACTAGCCTACCCCAATCGGTTGTCATATAAAGGTATTTTACGCTTTTCTCTCTAGCTCCAAATCTGCTCCTAAACCAAGTGGAAATGTTACGAGAGTTAGAATAAAAGAAGACAAAGAGCGCTCAACTTCAGAGCTGAGATTTGCCACTAGTGAGCTGTGCAAGCTTAAGCCAGACTTTCTTAGCTTCAGTTTCCTGGTCTGTTAAATAGGGCTGGGTATGTGTTATGTGCTTTTTCCCCCTAGCACTAATTGGATTATGATTCTAATATCGTAAATTCTGTTGGGAAGCCAGTACCTAGAACTGAACTGTATACTCTATATTGATAGTTAAGAACAAGGACTTTGGAGTCAGCCAGACCTAGGTTTGAATCCTAACTTTGCTGGTAATACCACTTTGGGCAAGTTGCTTAACCTCTTTGATTCTCTGTATCATAAAAATGATACTACTTTCCTTCCCATCAGTATTTCTGCATAAATCCAAATAAAAAAACCCTCCTTTGATCTCATATTTTGTCATCACCATCTCTCTTACTTTTCTTTTATAGTAAAGCTTCCTAAGAATTGTCTCACAGTTGTCTCTACTTTGTTACCTTCCTTTCACCGTGTAACAGTGTGACTTCTATTCTTATGATTTCCACTGTTTTCTCTAAGGTCTCTAATGACTGCCTTCTGGCTAAATCCAAAAAACATCTCTGAGTTGTCTCTCAGCAAAATCCAACATAGTCAACCACTCTTTCCTTCTAGAAACACTCTCTTCCTTTGGCTTCTAAAAATCTGCCTTCTGCCTCCTTGTGTCTTCCTTCTCTGTTTCCTGTGGGGCTCCTCTTTTTCTGTTCACCCTTTGCGTATATTGTTGTCCCACAAAGTTCCATTCTAGATCCTCTTTTTCTTTCTCTACAAAATCTGGATATCTTAAATATTTTTGTGTCTTCAAGGACCACACAATATATATGCTGATGACTCCTGAATCTTTCTCTTTAGCCCATAGTTTTTCTGAGTTTCAAATCCACACACACAACTACATCCCCATTATTTCCATTTGCTTGTCCCACAGATGTGTCCCACAACACGTCCAAATAAAACTGATTATCTTTCTGCCCATGTTAGTTTCCCTATTTTGGCAATAGGGTCTCCATCCACTCAGTGGCTCAAGCTGGAAACCTGGGTGGCATCCTTTTACCCTCACCCTCCACGTTCAATCAGGAAAGTGTCATCTTGAGTATCTCGAGTCCATCTGTCTTCTCCGTCTTAACGGCCACTTGCTGAATCAGACCACCGTCGCCTCTGACCTCAGTTGCTACAACGTTCTCCTCATTGATCGCGTTGATCAGTCTTGCTACCAGTCTTCACACTACAGCTGAATTGGTCACATCAGTTCCCTGGTTATAATCTCTCAAGAGGTTTACATTGCCTTCCAGCTAAAGTCTAGACTTTTTACAGTGACTTATTAGACCTTTTGTGACGTGGACTCTGTTCACCTCTCCAGCCTTGTCTTCCCCTCCTCTCTCTCCCCATTCTGTCCCCCACACACTTGATGCTCAATTGAAACAGAGCTTCTTCCGGTTCCTCAGTTGAGCCACGCTCTTCCTCACCCCCGGCCTGTGTGTGCTTGTTACCCTGTGAGCTGGAAACCTCTCTCCAAACCCTTCCCCTGTCTATTCTGTATCTCCACCTCCAAAAAGCCTTTGCTGGCTATACTCCCCATGTGCTCCCCTCTGTATTTACTCTGTCATCACATTTGCTACCTTTTATTATAATTGACTATTTATCTATATCTCCCACTGCACTAAACTCTGTGAAAGCAGAGGTCCTGTCTGTTTCACGGGCATTTCCAGTACTTAGCAGAGCCCGACACATGGTAAAAACAGAAACCAAAACAAAAAAAAAGAAAAAAAAATGCTGCTTTTAGCCATAATTAATAATAGGATATTATAATATTTTTTAAAGTATTGGGATCACTCTGTGTATACTCTGCCCCTGTTGGCTTCTGTCTGTGTTCAGGAACCCTATGGCCCCACAGAGGGAACTCAGTGGCTTTCATGATGAGAGGAGGGTAGGAGTTGGGGGACAGAGTGGTGGAGGGGGCTCACTGGGCAGGACTCTGGGTCCCTCACATGGCTTTCACCAGAGCAGCTCAGAACTTTTTTGTTTTATGCACTGGGTGGCATGTTATATTATTATTTTTTATATGGGGGAAAAAGAAAAAAATGAAACAAAAAGAAAAAAAGCCTTGATATAAGCAGACTATTAAACCAGGTCTTATAAAGATGGTTCTACAATTATGTAATGAAACTGTGAAATGTTTGCTTTAAAAGATAAAATGGAGGCAGGTATTGTGGTCATTACAACATAGTATATACTGGTATTGCCAAACAAGGGTTCAGTGCTCTTAAAAACTGTCCTGCGGTGATGAGGTTGTATGTCCTCTTAAGTTTATATCTCTTCTTAAATCAATTAAACTGAGTAATACTGCCAACTGACATTTATTAAAAAGATTATTAACAAGACTGTGAGAACTTTGTCATTTTATTCTTTTCTATATCTTTTCTGTGTATATCTATTGTTTTAGAAAACTGTACCTGCATGTAATAGGACTTTTTGCTGAGTAGACATGGAGAAACATACATAACAGACTTAAACATTTCTAGTAATTGCCATTCCTAATCTGCTGCCTCTGCTGATTCGTGGTCAGAGATTTCGCATCTCATGGTTCCCAAGTGAAATTCTGCATCTCCATGCTCCACTTTTCTAACATCAGAGATGGTAAGATGTTAGATAAAAATACTGCTTTTGGAAGAAAAAGCTTAGGAGATAAATATTCTCTATCATTCATTCATTCATTCAAAAATATTTATTGAGAGCATGCTGTGTGCCAAGTCCCTGCAAAATTTTCTAGTGTTTGGACGTATATCAGTTGAGAAATCAGATAGGGTTCCCGGAAGAGAGAGACAGAAACACATAAGCAACTTAATTTTGAAAAGTGATGAGCTGTATAAAGCCAGAAGAATGACGTGCTGGGGATGGACACCCTGGGCAGGTGGGGTGGACCTGGGCTGAGCTAAGTGATGAGAAGGAAACAGCCATATGGGAAGTAAGGACAGAGCCTTCCAAAGGCAGCAGTGAGGACAAATTCCCACCCCATGTCTTTCCCGGCAGTTCTCAAGAAGGCAGCGCCTGAGGTGTATAGAGGTGCCCAGCTCCCCTGGCCATTTCGGGAAACAGGAGTGGAGTGGTTTGCGGGGAAGGCCCAACACTGCCTAAGTAAATATAAAGGGACATCGTGGTAAAATAAGTGAAGAAATTAAGAGGAGAAAAGCCACATGAGTTGTTTTGCAAGAAGTTATATGTTTTGGTAAAATGTGTTTTTTCATTTGAAGATTTAAAAACAAAACATTCTTAAAACTGGATATGAAATCCCACACAGCAAAAAATGCCCCTTAATTGAATGGGAATTTAGTTGGAACCTGTCCTCATCCTGCGTGGCCACTAGAGGGCAGCATTGCCCATCAAATGTGCTGGAACGGCCACGCTGCAGACTGAGGTGGAGAGCGAGATAGTCAGCCCCACAGGTACATCTCTCCCATCTCAGTTTCTCGTTCCCCCTCTGTCTTCCCCATAATCCACCCATTAACTCCCTGCTGTTCACCCCTCTGAGAACGCACTCTCAGTATTCTGGCAAAGCTTCTGACTCGTTAGGAAAAAATGAAATCAGAACATTTAACCTTGTTGGAGGTGTTTTGACCCTACCCCTCACCTCGGACCCTTTCAGTGGGCAGTGGAAGTCTCCAGGCCTCTGAGGCTGTGGTTGGCTCATTCTGCTCAGTTCTCCAGGATCAGACCCATTGTTGGGGCTAGAGCCGTGTAACATTGTCAGGTTAGGGAGCAAGAAGCTTGTTCCTTCTGTGAGTTGTTGGATCGATTGGCTATCATCTGGTAGAATTGGTGGCAGCAGACCTGACCTCCGTGGACGTGGGGACATGCTCACTTCTTTCCCAGCAGCCCAAGCTCCAGTCACCTGCCTGCAAATTTCATGTTCTATGTTTTAGCTTTATTTTAAAATTGGGACTTTAATGAAAAAGTGTGAAAAGGAGAAAAAGGGAAAAGAAAGAAATGACAAAATTTCAGCTGAGGCTGCATAGGCAGAATACATGTAAGATTTTAAAATATGATGTAAGAATTATATACGCATAAATCATGAGAATTTATAGTGTGGACTTTGCTCCCTTCCAAAGAATGATTCAAGACATCATACAGCATAACATACTGCTACGGACACTGGGTAACTTATTCATTGGAGATATATTTAGTGTACCCCATTTCTGTGCCTGGAACCAGGGGCACAGAGGTAAACCAGACAGACATGGGCTGGGCTCTTACGAAGCTTCTGTTGTAATTAAAGATGTGAATGAGATCAGAAATCATGGAAGAATGTGTGTAAGTGTGTGTGTGTGTGTGTGTGTGTGTGTGTGATGGTGGTGGTGGTGGTTCTGGTGGTGGTTCTGGTGGTGGTGGTTCAGAGCTGGAAGGAATATCAGAGATCATCATCTCCAATACACTTCATTTATAGGTGAGGAAATTGGTGGCTCAGAAATACTGTGACTGGTTCAGAGGTGAAGCAGTTCATTTGAGCACTGAAATTTGTTCTGAGCAAATTGGAAAACACTGCATTACTTAGCTTTGAGTGCTTGATAAAAGGAAAGAATAGTTTGGAAAGGGAAATTCCTTTGAGGGGCCACTAATTTACTGCAGAAATGATCCGTGGATCTTTACATCATGGACATGGAGGGACCATGGAACATTCTTCAAATGACTATTTAAAAATCGTCAGCCCTTCATGAAATTAAGCCATGCGGGATGGAGTTGTAGTTCAGTGAAGGGATTTCTGTGTGGGGTTAAACTACTAGATGGTCTAAAAGTGTAACTTTCTTTAATGTAACTTGATATAATTTAATCTAACTTGTCATAGGTTAGAACGAAAAGAATCTGGAGGTATGTTTGACGCTTTTAAAGTCCAACACTGAACAGCCATTCAGTGAATGCAATTAATAAAACTCTTCTGATGAAACTGCTACCCCTCTGAAGCTGCCTGATCCAGTTGGTGCTCTCTCTCTTTTTTTAATAGCGTGTTTCTGGGCCCCAAGTTATCTGTCCATTTGTCTCAGTACACACTTCTTGCTTGTGTAGACTTATCTTAAAAGAGAGAAATAGAAGGGAATACTTACAAGAGAAAGAAACTGGGAGGGTTGCATATATCTGTCTTACTTTTCATTAGAACATAAATTCCTAGAGCTGGAATTCTGTCTTGGATTTTTGGTTCTGCTGGTAGCACACTGTGCTCAATAAAAATTAACCCATCAATCAACAGGACAGGAAATCCTATCTTGCCGGAAGCAATACTTCCTGTTTGTCCCATGGAAAGCCAGTTAGAGTGTTAGGATGTTGTAATGGATATAGAAAATAGCTCCCCCCCCCAATCCCCAAAACATTAAATAAAAAATAAAATTAAATGAAAAAAAATAGACAATAGTGAAGTATTCAGGGAAAACTACTGCCCAGTTCAGTTTTTCCCGTTCAGCATATCCTCAGTGTACTGGAAGTTTGACTACATGGGTGACATCTTGGATGCCCCACTTCCTTCCTAGAAGATGCTGTTCAGGGTGGGTTCAGGTGGCACCATCCGTCTTCCTAACAGTTCACCTAGAGGTCACTCGCTGCAGCACCCGCAGCATCTTGCCACCTGTCTGCCACCACCATCATCAGGGCACCAGCTCCTGAGCACCCCTGGCTCAGTTGTTGAGAAAACAAAAAGAACAGTTCATCTGGGAAGGGGTGAATAGGAAGCTGGCAAGACAGAGAGAATGGTGCTGACTGCAAAGCAGAAAGGGAGGGTTGGTGTGTGGAAGGAAAGTGGGAATTCTTCCTGTCACAAACCCTCTTGAGAATTGATGAAAGCTACGAAACCTTTCTCCAGAACACGAACATATGCATATGCACGCACAGTTTTGCATATAATTTCATGAGTCTTCACCTTCCTCACAAACAAACATACCTCTTGTTTTAAAAAATTAAACTATAGAAGCTGTAAGTTTCCAAGTCTTATTAACCATCAAGAAGTTCTGCAAAACCCTTTAATCATCGCAGCTGTTTTATATTAAAGATTTTTTTTCTCCAATTATACACTTGCATGTTTCAAATACACTCCATTAGAAGCAGTTGCTAGAACACTAAGAATGGCCAAAATGGACAATTACACGGGTATAAACACTTGTTATCAGTGTTTTTTCTCATGTTGTATAGCACATCTTATTTGAGGTTTCTACCTATTCACTTAACCTTAAAGTAATTTTGTTTAAAAGAAATAAAAAGCGTTGTTTTATTACCAAATTCTAGAGGGCTCAAATCACCTGATAGTCGAGTATTCAGGGCTCTTTTGGGAAAATGAAATCACAAAAGAAAACAGCAGTTTGATCATCTACCAGGCCCGTGCACTCTGCATCTTGAATGGAGGGGCACGTCCTCAGTTCCAGTTAGAGACATGCCGACTGCAGATGGCACGTTTTTCCACTGGTTTGCTGTAGGAACATGAGGCTCATTCTGACCTCTTCTGGAAGGCAAGGCTAGGGCCCTTGGCTTATCTTATTTTTAAAAAAATCACCACAGGGAAGAGTTTTTTTCCCCTGAGGATGGAGCACTAAGGCAGCAATGCCTGGATCGCCCGCAGCCGAAGACATGGGAGAAACTCTCTCTACCTGCCCTCAGCGCCTGGGGGGCGTACAAGGGGCCGAAGTGACAGCTTGCAAGGAGAAAATGTGTGAGGAGGTGAGGGGAAATGAATAAAACAGAGATGAAAAAATAACGGGCTCTCCATGCCATAAAGGAAAATCATGATGAAGGCCCACGTTAACTCCCGTAATGCTTTCAGGGATCAGAGAAATGACACTGTCAAAATAAAGCATTCATTTTCTGAAGCCTACAGGCTGAATTTTATTTATTTAAAGTTAACTCCCATTTTAATACAAAAAGAAGATAGCATATTCTACATCAAAGGGAGAGGAACTTTTCCTAATGTATCCATTTCTCTTGTGAAGTGCACGAGCTGTCGCCATACAATGCTTTGTGGTGTTTCCTCGCATGCGCTTGCTTTTCTTTGCATCAGGAAATGCACAGTAAACAGACTCAAGCCTAGGTCTGCTGTTCCACAATGCCAGATGGCACTCGTTTGATTTGGTGTGTGTTTTTGCATGCATTGTTAGTTTTAACTAAGATCTGTATCTGTTCTGTGAAGGATGCTTCAAAGCAGGAGAGAAGGCAACTGAGACTCAGACATGGGTATGAAATCAGTCCTTGGTAAATTGTATAAAAGTGTGAACCACAAGCTGTTGAGAGGATTGGGCTGGAGTAGCCTTTGCGGAATAATTCAGTCTTCCGTGGTGACCAGTTTATTCCCCTTGGAAGTTCAGTCAGTGGTTGCCTGAATCTGGTCAGAACTTGACCTCTTGTGAAGATGGCATAGTCTATCAGCTCTCTGGATACTGTTTCCAAGGTATGAGAATAGCCCAAAATCACCGTCTTTCTGAATGGCTGGCTTTCTCTTGTTTTTCATGTACGTTGCTCAGGTCTGAGCCTAAGTGTTGACTAGTTCTCAGTGTGTGCAGAAGTCAGTTTTAATATACTGTAGTGGGTAAGATCACTGTAGTGATGTTGGCAGTCTGATGGCCTGGGTTCAACTCCCTGGTCTGCCACTTTAGCAATGTGGTAATTACTCAACAGCTCCATGCCTCAGTTTCCCTACCTGAAAACGGGATAAGATTACCTCCCTCACAGGGATGTTAGGAGGAGTAAGTAAATAATATATAAAAGTTGGTTAGAATAGTAATCAGTACATAGTAAGTTCTTTTTTATAGAGTTTTGCGATGATGATGATGACTGTTGCTATACTTCTAACTACAGCGCTATAATGTTTGTCTCTGGGGAACCAGCCCTTCCCCGGTCTCGTTCAGACATGATTTAGATGGGGCTGACCCCACTTACTTCTGCTCCATAACCCAGACCTGGCCAGTCTGTAAATTCCGCCCCTCTAGCAACAGTGATTGACTCAGGGATGGGAAAAGGCTGTAAGTTGGTCCTATCAGGGTATATCACGGGAGTTTATTTAGAACTGTTGAGAAAGAGAAGCTGTCTTTTGTTTTGGGTGGTTAAAGGAGCAAGTTGTAAGCCTGGCAGCTACCATGTAGTCAGTCGCAGACTGAAGCTGGTGCAGAGGAGAGCAGAACCAAGAGGTGGAGAGAGGAAGGAAACCAGTTTAAACTGTGGGACCCCACGACTGCAGCCATGCTGGGAGCCCCAGGACCGCCCTTTCTGCAGAAGTCGGTTTGTATTGGGCTTCTCCCCTTGGCAATTGAAACAGCTGTCACTGCCTCCCACAGGTGCCTCCTGTCTCCTCTGCCTGTTCAAATGCAACCCGTCCTCTGAAGCACAGTGCCTTCTGGAAGTGATGCCTCCTTTTCTAAGTTCCCATAGCACCTACTGTCTGTGCCGTCCACCTGTCACCAGCATCAGAAAGGTTACTTTTGCAAATGCATTTCCTGTATCTCTCCAATTCTGTGGTTTGGTTCCATGTTTTACTCTTTGGTGATCTCCACAGCCACTGGCACATCTGGTATTTTGCAGCATTTGGCAGATATTTATTGTTTGAATTCCTTTTATCCTCTTATGCTCATCAGAAGCGAATTATATATACCTCAGTGCACATAGGAATACATAAAGTAAACTAGAGCTGTTTTGCTCAGAGTGCTAACAACAGAGCGGGGTTGTTACATGTAGGGCGATTTTGAGAGAGGAGCCCAGCCCTTTGTCACCCGTGAAGAGCAGCAGCAGTACAACGTGGACTTGTTTATATTTGTCCCCCTAGCCTGTGAGCTTCGTAAGAACAAGGACTGGCTCTATTTTTCAAACTCTCCTCCAGTCAGTGCTGTGCACAGTGCCTGCACATCGTAGGTGCTTAGTGAATACTTGCTGAATGAATGCTGCGTGTCACAGTGCAGGGGCTTCTCAGATCAGTGACCTAACCCTCTCCATCATGTAAAGGAAATGAAGGAAGGAGGGAGTTGCTGGTTCTGTGAAGCCAACACCTTCCTCCCATTACTCTAAGCCCCTCTACAATCACCTTATTTCTCCAAATCACAAGAATAAATAAAGCCTTTCCTTAGGATGACAGATGAGGTGTAATGACAATAGAGTGTTTGGAATTTCTAGGTCTGTGAAAAAACTGGTATGAATTCCAGACTCAACAAAGAAAGGCTTACTGTCATTAGAATGAGTGAGTGGAGGGGTACGAAAGCTGAATCACAGATTTAGTAAAAGGTACTGCGTCGGAATGTTCAACATATGCACGGAGAATTCTGAGTTTGGATCAGTCTTGTTTTCTTAGGGAACGTTATGTTCCATGGTGCTTTATGTATTATAAATTGAAGAAAATACAAACCACTTTTCCTTTGAACTAGTTGATTCTCTCCCACAGAAAGTATTACTGCAGTAGTCAACCCCTTTCCCAACTTGGCATTTTCAATTCTTTCACTTATTCAGTCATTCATTATTCACAGGTCAAAAGTATCATCCTAAAAATTATTTTCATTATATCAGTGCTCATCTCAAAAACATTCATTTGTTCCTACAGCATTGAATCCAAGCAAACCAGATAGCTGAGACCTTCAATAATTTGACCCCAACCTACCTTTCCATGTGTAAACTTACCCCTGTTCTCACATCCAAGCCTCTGTTCCATTCACCCTTGTGTTTACTGCTTCCTCTCCTTGCTTCTCACTTTTGTACTTCTGAATCTTTCTCTCTGCCTATTCAAGCATGTGTTTTCTTTTAAGCAGATTCTGTAGCCACTCCAACAAGGATGAGCTTTCCTAGGGTATTTATTGCCTCAGATTATTATTTGATGTGAGTGGGTCTTCTGTTCTTTACTATGAATGCCTTAACGGCAGATCACGTTGGACTTCTTTGCATTGTGCTTTACATATAATCTAGATTATTTCAATGATTATTGTGGTAATAACTCAGGTGATATCCTTTCACTCTTCATGCCTGGGGAGGTTTTGTCCTTTTTCAGTTAGTACTGCCAATTGCCATAAAATTGTCAAATTTATAAATATCCCTCATGACTGAAATTAATCATAATTGCTTCCCAAGTTATCTTTTTTTTTTTTTTACAAAGATCTTAATCTTAATCTATCAAGTACTTTATAAAGCAATTTAAAAAAATCCCACCAGGTATCCAGTAGAAAATGGGGAATGGGGTATGCAAAGCTAATGAATGGCTACTGAAATATGAAAAGATGAGTATCTTTACTCAAGATTAAAGAAGTGCAAATGAAAGTCAATTCCATCTTTCACTTCTGAAATTGCTGAAGATAAAAAAATGAAAATTGCCAGTGAACAGTGTGGACAAAGGTGTGGAGAAATAGGAATCTACATATACTGTGGGGAGTACAAATTTGATTTAAACTCTTTGGAAAGCTCTTTAACAGTATTACGTGAACATTTTGAATTTCTTTAACCTTAAAGCGAAGAAGTTCACTTTTAGGCATTCTCCCTACAGATATAATCATATAAATGCATAAACGTATCTTTATGTTGAAAGATGTTCACTGTGGTGTTATGTATACTAGCAAGAGACCACCTAGTGTACCTTGGTGTGGGATTAATTCAGGGTTCAGCACGAGGCTGTGGTGCGGCTGGGACTTGAATCCAGGCAGGCTAACTCCATGCTTATAAAGGCCAGGCTTTATGACTGCCAACTGAACTTGCCTAGGGCATTCTCTTAGAAGCTCAACAATCCTCTGTAGACATTGTCTATTTTTTGTCTAGAAGGAAGAGTAGTTAGGAGTAAGTCATAAACATTATTACAGTCATTAAACAAGTCAGCAGGAGAGACAAGACTAGAATTCCTATCCTCTTGACTCAATCCATAAAGCACTCTGCCATTTCTCATCTCAGTTTTGAGTTGATACACATTTATTTAACTTGGTGACATGTCAGCAAAGAAAAAAAAAAAAGTTCTAATGAATCTTTCAGGGTGTTCTGATAGCTGCTCTGTTTTGAAGTGTATCTGATCGATGATTTATGTATGAGGTTTATTAAAAACACATCCATTACTTAGGGGCTTTGGGTGGATATTTAAAGGAAGAATATGCCATATTCAACCCAGCAGTTATGATTCCCCATAAATAGCTAAGGGATGGCCCACTAGGGGATGTCAGATGAAAAAGATGTTCTGAGAAGGTGAGTGGCCTTGGTCTCTCTAATTCAAGATGCAGGAACAGAATCACCACAGAAAATAGTCTTGCCTCCATTCCCTGTGGCTTAAAACGTCATATTTCTTTTTCGAAAGCAGGAAACTAATTCTTCTTCTGCTTGGTTTGACTTACCAAACTCCCATTGCGTTTGGACAGAAATGCAATTCTCACAATAAGGATGCAAACACAAGTGCCCGCATGCCCAATGACTTTAGGAAGGAGAATGATCAAAAGTACAAAGATCTTTCAAAATCAACATTGATACCCAGCTTGATGATTCCTTCTAGGAGGTCAGTTGAAGAAGGGACACTAGATGGACAGAACTTAACGGTTCAGTTCATTCTCCCTGTCTCTGTTTTATAACTGAATTTTAGGACATGACAAAAATATTCTAGAGTTTGAAAGAGAAAAAGGTAAAAGGGTTGTTAAGAGTACAAGATTTCAGGATTCATTTCTGAAAGCTGGGCTAATATATCAACCTGGATTAGCCTGCCAAAAATATGAAAATATAAAAACATCATAAATTAGTCAGTTGTCCATGGCTATAATCTGCCTGATGCCAGATGTACTTACGATCGGAAAAACAGTTGGCTTTAAAACAGCTGGAAAATGTTAAGCACTTATATAAGATAACACATTTTTTTAAAAGTATCAAATGGGTTGGTATCTTATTAGTGTATGCAGTTTAAAAGAAGTGGCTATGATTTAACTCGGACCAATGATAAATTTTCCTATTTTAGCATTTCAGTGTTCATTTAGGGAACTATAATACCATGTAGTACAAACCGTTTATTAAATCAATGCATTCGTTATCTGAAATAAAGTTTTTATTCAATCACCATATTTTGATAGACTAGACTGTTGCACATGAGTAGGAGATAATGGATTGAAGAGAGTGTCCTTGAAGGAGAGGAGCTCAGACCTCCTTTCTTGCGCGTTCCCAGGAGACAGTCAGTTTCCGATGCCATCAAGACTTCAAAAGGCTGGCAGGGACTGTGAGCCAGCCCTATGTGGTATAACAAATCAGTGCGTGAAGCAGCTAACCATGTAACTGGTGAGAGGAGAGAATGAAATCATTTCTGCTTAAAATCTGTCGATGTCATCTTTTAATCTATTTAGGGTGATCGGCTCAGCTGGCTTTATGGCAACCCAGCCATGTGTATGGTAAGGACTCACTAGGAGCCATCATCAAAGTTAGTAAATCTGCTTCTGCTCTCTGCAAGCTCTACTTGCTTAGCCTGACCCTCCATCTCTCTTACTGCCCAACAATTAGAGACAGAACAGGAAGAGCTCTAAGGAGTGATGAGAGAGAGGACGAGACATACTAGGCAGACGTGCACATATACAGCACAGATCTGGAAAAAAAATACTAATAGGTATTTTCACAGCCCAATACACATAGGCAAGGGGGAAATCAAGGCTCATTAAGAAAAATGCTTACTTTCCCATAACTGCCTATAACTTTGTGCACTGATAGAGTCTTCTAACAAAGCCTTGCATTTTGGATGCTGTAATAGTCATCATTGACTAATTTTTTAAAATTGAAGTATAGTTGATTTGCAATGTTATGTTCCAGGTGTACAGCAAAGTGATTCAGATATATGTATGTGTATATACACACATATGTTCGTATATTCTTTTTCATATTTTCCATTATAGGTTATTACAAGATATTGAGTATAGTTCCCTGTGCCATAAGTAGGTCCTTGTTGTTTATCTATTTTATATGTAGTAATGTGTATCTGTTAATCCCAGACTAATTTATCCCTCCCCTGCCTTTCCCCTTTAGTAACACATAAGTTTATTTTCTATGTGTATGAGTCTATTTCTGTTTTGTAAATAAGTTCATTTGTATCATTTTTGGGGGGATTTTACATATAAGTGATATCATATGATATTTGTCTTTATCTGACTTACTTCATTTAGTATGATAATTTCTAGGTCTGTCCATATTGCTGCAAATGGCATTATTTCATTTTTTATGGCGGTGTAACATTCCATTGTATATGTAACATCTTCTTTATCCAGTCATCTGTTGGTGGACATTTAGGTTGCTTCCATGTCTTGGTTATTGTAAATAGTGCTGCTATGAACATTAGGGTGCATGTATCTTTTTGAATTATCTTTTTAAATTAAAGTTTTCATCTTTTATGGATATATGCCCAGGAGTAGGATTGCTGGATCATATGGTTAACTCTAGTTTTAGTTTTTTAAGGACCCTCCAGAGTAGCAGCACCAATTTACCTTCCCACCAACACTGTAGGAGGGTTTCCTTCTCTCCACACCTCTCTAGCATTTATTATTTGTAGACTTTTTTGATGATTACCATTCTGACTGGTGAGAGCGTATATCTCATTGTAGTTTTGATTTGCATTTCTCTAATAATTAGCGATGTTTGAGCATCTTTTCATGTGCCTATTGGCCATCCTAAATTCTTCTGAAAAGAGGGCATGGTTAATAAAATCAAGGAAACAAACTGGCCCACATATATATTTTTAGAAGATTCCAGAACCAAAAATCAAATATATATTCATGTACCCCAAGATGAAAACCTTGCTAGTTAAATATTGATGTGAAAGTCTATCATCTAATGGCAAAAAATTTCTTAAATTTCAAATCTTGAAAGTGTTCCTTTCCATACAGCACCTTGGGTTTCTTACAGCCATAGTTTGGATGCATACACGGCTACAAAGATCTCTGGGAGATGCTCTTTGGCAGTAGATCTGGGAAATTATGAAAAAACACTCACCAGTAGAAATTGTGTTGAAAGACGGTTATGCTACTTCCTGAACATTTAATAGCTGTTTGCATTTATTTTCACACATAAGTTGCATCATCATATTTATATAAACTGTTCCTATTAAAAGCCTGAGGAAGTGAAAGGGAAAAGAAAGGGGGAGAGAAATAATCAGTGACTTGGTAAGGGCAGAATCAGCAGCCCCTCACCTGCCAAAACATTTTAAAAACATCCTTCCCACAGGGGTGATTCAAATCTTCCCACCTCATAAAAGAAAGGGAAATAATTCTTGTTTGGACAGGAGGTATCATATGATCATGTCTTGGACCTTTGCATTGTTTCCCCACTTTTCAACACCTGAGTGAAAAGAGGACAGGAGATAGTGACTCCCCTTCTGAAGTACGGCAGGCTTCACGTTGGGCCAGCTCCAAATCTAGGTCATGGTGAATGTTTCATCCACTGTGTCTTCCACCTGGAGCTCAAATGCAGTGCTGAAATGCATTGGATTGCAGGGGATTGCTTTTTCTGGGCACGATTTGAGAGTGATTTGAGAGAGAGAGAAATGGGTGAGACCTGCAAAACCTAATGTGTTCATGCTGCCTAGGAGTCCCCTGCTTACCCCTGACGAGCGTGGAAACAAGGAAGTCTGCAGAACTCTAATCTAGTCAATGTACTGTAGTAGACACAGTGCTTTCCATTCTGGCCTGGAATTAAGACCCTTTTGAAAAGTTAGCACTTTTCTTCACATGAAAGGAGGCATTCATGTCAGGGGTACCTTTCACAGGTCCCAGGGTCAGAGTGTAGGCTGTATACTCGGTAGTACGTACTAGTCATCCTTCTTAACTAGGCCAGCATTTGCACTTTTAAGTCCCTTATGCAAGCTGTTAATGACTGTTAACCCCCCAAAAAAGTATTACCTTTTTTTTTTTCCTGTTTTCTCAGTGCTAAAAAAGGAGGTGGCTTTTCTGTTTTCTTCTTATACTGACATGGGGGCTTGGCTTTTGACAATTTGAACTCTGTAAGAAATCCTAGAATTTGGAAAGCATTGTCTTTATTCGCTCATTAAGGAACAGAGCCTTTCTGAAGTAGACTTGAGGTCTGGACTGTGGAGGCCCGAAGTAGAGGTAGGCATAAAAGTGCTGTATTTTGAAGAAGCTCACCATGAAAACAGTGCAGAGGTACAGGGAGGCTACAGCTATTGCTGGTGAGGATAAATGAGGTAGTGGATATTGTTACGGGCTGAATTGGGTCCTCCCCAAATTTGTATGTTGAAGCCCTAATTGGCAGTACCTTAGAATGTGACAGGATTTGGAGACAGGGCCTTTAAAGAGGTAATTAAGGTAAAATTAAGTCGTGTGGGCGAGCCCTAAGCAGATAAGGTGAGGGCAGAGGAGGAAAGACACCAGGTGCACCTATACACGAAGGTGTATGCCACGTAACTGGGAAAAAGCCTGCAGTGTGATGGCAGGGCGGGAAACACATGGGACAGTTCTGGGAAATAAGACTTGACAAGTGGTTAGCACCAACTTGTACAAGGCCTTGAATGTTGAGTGAAAGGATTTGGATGCTCTCGTGTAGGCAGTAATGAAGAGAAATGTGTTTTTAAAAATTCTCCCAATATTTACTTACTTTCTGCCCTTATGTTTTTCTCATTTTCATCACACATCTTTAGCCAGACTTCAGGTGCTTTCTCTCTCCCAGGCCACCAGTTTCCATCAGCCAAACTGCTCCTTAAAAGCCATCTTTTATAGAGGCTTAAGTGATTTTCCATTGACCCGCACCCTTGAAAGGTAATTGATAGCCTGGATGTCCTAGACACTATGCGAGTTTTGTCACCAACTTGATGGATTTTTAGGGCAAGTCATTTTTGCAATTTGTTAAGAACTGACAATAACAGTCACTCACAGAGATCAACCAAAGTACGTTGGGTCTCAAAAAGCATTGATTGACTAGGGGAGCAAAATGTGTCTATAAGTTGATGCATACCCCATTTTCTGGCCTGAGCATTCTCTCTCTATCTGAATTAAAATAACATCTATCAGTTATGGAATCTAGCCAAACAGTTAAAAGTTATAAGGTTAATTGGAAATGCATGCCATTCCTTGGAGAAGTTTCAAGAGAAATCCTTACTGATTCGTGTTTATATATCACAGGGAAAAACGAAAGTCACATTCACCCTTTATTCAAAATAAACCTCATCACATACACTCAAAAGAGCTGCTCAGAACCATTTGACTGTGGTAGGGAAGCTGAAGGACACTGCATAATATGCATCGAAACAGTTAGGTGGTAGAAGAAGATGCTAAGGGTCTAAAAAGACAGAAGTAGTCTTTTATCACTGTGTTTTCTGCTCTTGTGTACCAACTTGTAAATTAGAAGTACATGTACACACCTCTCTAGCTCTATCTTCCGTACACTAATGAAAAACTTCCATTTGGATCACGAGTTAGTTGTTATGTTCTTAGAATTTACTCTTCTAACAGATTTTTAAAATCCATTGTATAATTTTGATTATAAGAAAGACCATTCATGGAGAAGCATAAATGAAGTGGTTAAGAACAAGAGCTCGGGCATCAGTTCACTGGTTCAAGCCGTTTCTTCTGTCTGTAATGACCACGTCCTGGTCATTCAAGTTTCTTTGTACTTTAGAGGATCACTGTAAGGATTAAATGAAATAATGCAGATAAAAAGCATGCTCAGCTCAATAGTGATGAAAATAACAATCCATCATGTGGAGCGTTCTCTGCCAAATGCTGGGCCTTGGAAGTGAGTTGATAGGGAAACCATATAGAATGCCAGATACAACTGTCATCCACAACCTCTCTGGTCAGTGGACAAGAGATGATGATGATGGAACTGGTAACCCATCATACCAGAAAGATCAGTTCATTTACAAGTTACAACTGGTGGCTCAGAAGAAGCTGACTTTATCCTGCTTTAGCAGGAAACTAAAAGTTTGGAGAGTTTGTGTTGATAGGGGATATTTTTGAAGGAAAACACATGTTTATACCTAGACAGAAAAGGTTATTTGGAGTCTTCAAAAGGCCTGGCATTTGCAGTATCAAAATCCTTAGCACAGCTTTGCCTCAGTGAGAGAAAGGCATCTCCGAGGAGTGCTGAGGACAGTTACTGTGAAGAGCTCGCTCCTCAAGCAGAGTGGGGGGGTTCTCGCGTGGCGGTCTGAGTTCTAAGCCGGCATGCCACACGGATAATTCCTCCTCTGGGTAAATGCGTCACAGGTACCGGGCCCAGTGTGGGTGCCATCTTGTCCATTTCTGACTCCAAAAATGTCTGGAACTCTAAAATGCAAAAACAGAAAAATGATGAGTTTTCACTCATCACAGAGCAGGGGCACAGTCAACAGCTGTTAAATGCAGTTACCTACCGTTGCAAAATCAGTTCCTTTGGGGGTAGGACAGGGATAAAGATTCTTGTATCTTGTACGGGTCTGACAGCCAGCACCTGCTGTGTCTGGCTCTGTGTTCTGTTTTGCCCGAGTTCTCCATGATCACACCAAATGGAACCAATGTTAAAATATTTACCAGATCTCCAACTTTTCTGGTTTTACATCTTAAGAGAAATTCTACCTGTAACATGATTGAAATGAAAATGCCTTTTCCTAGATCTGAAACTGATGTTCAGGTTAAGGTTATTTAAAATAAAAATAAAGCAACCCTAAAACAACATTTAAGACAAAAATCCAATGAGATTAAAACCAGTAATATCAGAAGGCATTTCTTATTAATTTGATTATGTTAATCATAGAAGGGAAACATGAGATACTGTACATTATAAATTTGGGATTGGAAGAAATATTTAATGTATATTTTTTAAAATAAATAACAAAGCACAAGAAGAAAACAATTTTTCAAATATCTTCCAACTCCTTAGTACAATAAAAAATCTTATATGGCATAGCTTCCTTTCTAAACTGAGAAATTCTTTTGTAACTAAAACTGTCATGAAGTTGCCACATTAGACTAATGACCTTTAGTTATAATTGGTATAATTGAATTTTAAATTGTCAAGAAAACGGAACTGAAATTCATAAAATTTGCCAAGAGAATAGCTCTTTGATATGCATTTGACAATCTGAAAAATACCACAGCTTAAAAAAAAAAAAACAAAAAAAACCCTTCTATTGCATTATCCAAGGGCAAAGCAAGCATTTGAGTATTCTTTTAAAAAGCATTTCCCCCATCATGATCCCAGGATTAAAAAATAGCTCAGCCACTTTTGTTGAATTTGCAATATATTTGCTTTAAGTCTTCTTTAGACTAATATTTTATCATTGAAAAATTTTAGATGAGTCCTGTACCCAGTATAATAATCACTTATAGCTAACTTCTTTTTTGTAATCACAATTAACAATATACTCAAAATGATGCCCAGGCTCCAAACAATTAGAGTTTGGAAGAAGTAAGCAAATTATTTAACTGTATAAAAACTGTAATGCACAGGAATGAAATATTTTGAATTTTTGTGGATTAAGAAGACTATCCATTCCTGAATTTATTCCACATTGAAAATTGTTGACACTAGAGGTGTGTATTGACAAAAGTAGGGCCGATCGATATTGAAATTTAAGGGTCAGAGGGCTTCATGTTTGGTGTAATAAGCAACTTAGTTTAGGTATTACAGTACTTCAGTAAAGTAACAGTTATTAAGGGTCAGGCAAGGTTTTTATTATAAACTAATTCAGGGAGGCCTGGGAGGCATAGTTCCAGAGTCTCCAAAGGCATATGATGGTATGATTGAAGCAAGATGGTAGCTTAAAAATAAATAAAGAGAAAGTGAGTCATTATACTCAAAGTTGAGGAATTAAATTATTTCCATTCTCCAGATTCAAAACCCATCTTTTCTTACCATCTCCTCAGACCTTTTATGAAATCTTTAAACCCAGGAAGCTTTAGTTGAGAGGTAAATCTCTCTTAAGTTTTTTAATGTCTTGAAATGTTTACTTTTGAAAATTATCTAGCACACTCAAGAAGCTTATAAATTATAAATACTACCAAAGGGAGCTCTGTATCTATTCAACCATATATGGTTCAATGAAATCTCAGAAACACCCTCTACACTTTCCACTTAGTTGTGTGTAGAACACTAGTAGCACATGGAAATCATTATTTTTTTACTCAAACATACTTGATCATGTTGGCCTACTGAAATATTTAAGGTTTGGTTTTTCAGTAAATCTTATTTATATAACTAAGAAATAGTGTTTTAATTATTTACTTTAAAATGTGTGTTGGACACATTGTGACTTAAACTTAAAAAAAAGCAAACAATAATGTAAATAGTATATACCAAATATTTATAATAATAAAATAATGATGAAATAGATAATTACAAAAAGTATATATTGCTTAAGGCTAGAATTTAACAACATAATTCATTCTCATATATTTTAAAATTAACATGAAAATTTTAGAATTAACATGAAAAAGTTTAAGATTATGGAATTTGGGTTTGAAAGAAAGGATGGTATATCTGAACATAGAGGAGGAGGGACTAAAATACTAACTTTCTACCTATACTGAGCTCCATATAAATGCAACTTCTGAATCTTTAAGTCCTTCCTGGGCAGACACTAAGTGGTCTGCCCTCTTGTGACCTTTCTTTGAAAGAATTCAGAACGTATAGATACATTCAAACAACAGAAGTGGGCATTGATCAGTCAAGGAAGAAGCCATGCACTTTCAGTTTTCATTACATTAAACAAAATACTCATTAGTGCTTGGCATTTTCCCAAGCAGACACAATCTAGGTGCCCACTGAGGCCTCACTGTGCAGTTAAGAAGTTTAAAAAGACCTTCTAGACATCAGCTAGGGACAATTAAGGGATGGGTAAAACTACTCCAGGGTAAGATGGCTGGAATTACTGGAAACAAACAGACAGACTATCAACTGTAAACTAGACAAACTATCTTTAAGATCAGTTAGATAATCAAGGAGAGAAAGACTAAAGATCCCTCTGCTTCCCTTTAAGAAACCACAATACACTTTACTATGGGAGTATTCAGTCGTATTAAAACAAAATCACGACTAGATATGTGATAGAAAAAAACAGTCTGATGGAAACCTGTCATCACAACATGATTCTTCCTGATTTACCCAACAAGGAAACTAAGCGCTAGTATTACTAAGAGGTCATAATAATGTAAATTTGTTCTGAAATCTGTATCCATTAAAATTGTTGAAACAAGTTTTATTGCTAACCATCCGCTCCTAGATCCAAAACAGCTTCTAGAAAATACTAGAGAGCAACTACTTGCGTACACATCAGATATACAAAAGTATTTTCCTGAGTATTTCCTTCCCTCTCTCTCTTCCTCCTGTCCATCCATCCATCCATCCATCCATCCATCCATCCATCCATCCATCCTTTCATCCAGAAAGCATTTATTAAGTACTTTCTGCCAGGCAATATGCCAAGTGCAAGGGCTACAATAGGAAGACAGACAAAGCTTAGGTGTACATGGATTTACAGGCTAGTGCATAAGGCAGAAGGTTTTATATGATCTCTTTTGCTGTCAGTATTAAAATGTACTTGAGAAATATGTTTTATATTATTTATTTGAGAAATCTTTATGCAAGACCAGTACTTCAAAAATTTTTGAAGACCAAACTTCAAAATTCATTCATGTTACCTGTTCCTCACCCTCTAGGTAGGGGAATGGGAGGAAAAGCTTTTTATGGCAAAATTTCTCTTATTTTAGGGAGACACTGGTCTTTCTACTTTGGCTGATATAGTCTAGTATACCAGAAAGTTGCAGTAACAAATGTTAAATATAAACTCTTTCTCCAAGTGATGCTATGTTGTCTAGTCACAAGGAATGTATGAAAAAATAGGCAAAAGGAAAGAACATATGCTTCCCATGGAACATGAAAAACTCCTTGAATTTGCTACAATAAACTCTCCCTGCTTTTTAGCTCAAAGACACCATTCTATCAGTACTTAACACAGATCTTTAAATCCCAGAGCTAATAATGCTTCCCAGCTACAGCTGGACGCACTGACAAGCAGCGTGTAGAAGGAAGCCTCACAGGGGATAAGGTTCCTAACAGTCAACTGAGAGTTCAGGTCCCCTAAGAGGTGCCCCCGGTGTGCAGAGCACTTAACCCTTCGACCAGTACCAACATGACTATTCACAAATTATTGATGTCCCTAAGTCCCTGGCAGATTGTAGACAGTTCTTATATCCATTGAAGCCCAAGCATATGGCCACTAATGGGATGGATTAAAAAAAACCACATACACACATTCCGTCTTTGCTACATGAATATAAAGCCACTGAAACGCTAGAAGGTGATTGAACTGGACGGAACACTGTTAAATACATGCTTAGCCTCATGTTATGGATCATTTCCATTGACATCTATCTGCGTCTTTGGTACAGTTTAATTAAAGCTGTCTGGAACAAGTCTGCCCTCTAAGTGATCGGCAGAGCAATGAAAAGGTGAAACATGAGGAGGCTTGAGGCCTTTTTTTGTAAAGCATTCAAATGACTGTCTCTGTGGTTAAGAGCAGCGGCAGGGAAGAAATTCATTTTCAAAATTAGCTAGCTATTAGGCTTTTCTGCAAGAGAAGGCAAGGCTCCTTCTGATGTCATGCTGGAATACCAGAAGCTTGGTTAAGGAATACCAGATTTTACAAACTCAGACTGAGCCATATCCTGATCCAAAATAGCTATACTTTGTTTGGTTCTAAATCTATAAATATTACAGCAGGTTTTCTTATTTGTAACTTATTGTGCAAGATATAACCCCCAAATGGAACAATTTTGCCTAAAGTAGTCCCTTTCTTAAGATAGTTTTGCAACTAGATAGCAGTAACATCATCTATTTAACTTGGTTTTACAGCATATAGAACACAAGCGTGGCAAATAGATAGCTTCAGACAGTTAAGGTATTTATTGTATATTCTTCATGTTTCGAGCACCGTTAAGGTGCTGGTGAAACAAAATTAACAAAATATGGATCCAGGGCATAAGAAATGTGGGACATAGTCAAGAGATCGAATCTTAAATTAGCTAGTTATACCTACTTCTTTTTTATGGCACTTTCTCCCCCTTATCACAGTTTTATTTTAAAGAGATATAAATTAAATTATATTTGTTCTTCTATCTCAGAATTACTGTTACGCAGCAATATATAACTAGAATGGAGGCTATGCAGTAGTTTAAATGTGTCATAATAAGCCTCGAAATTAGCATTATCATAGTAGGAACTGAAAAGAGGCACATGTTTTTGGGAAAAGATCCTAAGTTTTCCTTTGTGTTTATAATAGGTTGACAATTTTTTTTTTTTTTTCTGTAAAGGGCTTTGTGGACTGTATGTTTTCTGTTGGTACGACTCAGCCATGTCTTTGCAGGGCGAAAGAAGCCATAGACAATATGTAAATGAATGTGTAGCTGAGTTTCAATAAGACTTTATTTACAAAAACAGGCTGCTGGCCAAAGTCGGCCGTTGGTTATAGATTGCTTACCCTTGGTTTATCATGTTTGAAATACTGAGGAAAATTCAACTGGAAATATGCTATCCACAGATGATGACACAGGAATGGGGCTTTGTGACAATGCAGGGCTGGAGATGTGGGTTAGAGGATAGTTAAATATTCTTGAAGAGAGCCTAGGGTACTATTGTATCTTCTTAAGGTTGAGTTTACTTTATTTCTTTTAAATTATATTAGGACAGTTTGCAAGCACATTAGTAGCTGAGGGATTACTTGTATCTTTTTATGAGTAAATTGGACTAGTCTAAAAAATTTGTTTCTAACGGTGGCTAATATCATTCTAATTTTTAATTTATATCACATTCATAATTTATTTGAACAATTATGAGTTTGGCAATATTTCTTGCTTGTATTTGAAGAGCATCTATAACATTAATCTCCAAATATTTATATCCCAAACTATCCTGAAAAGTCAATGGTTATTTTCCATAATTTATGATATATTGAAGGCATTTTATCATGCTGTTTACTGTTATGTCATGGGAAAAAAGTGTGACCTTTGAAGAAACAGAACAAGCAAATTTTTAGTTCTCCTGCATATCTGTTAAGTTTATGGATATTTATTTTAGGCTTTATGAAAATTCTATCAGGCAAGTAAACAATTTAGACTCACACAGCATGTAAATTCTATTAAACAAGGGCTCTTTACCCTCTCACCTATTGCCCTACATGTGCTCGGTACCGTGGTGCAACTATTCAGAGCAAATACTAATAGTCTGCTTAAAGCCCTTAATATATTCTGGTGAATATTCAAAGGGATTTTTATCCATTTAAGGCAAAGAATGGTTTGAAGAGTTCTGGTTTTGGCCTCCAAAAGAGCAGCCTGGTTAAGAGGTGAGGGCTTCGTGTGGTTCCTGCATTTGATGAAGTGCAGACCTTGCAGCATTCCCTCACAGACCTGTGACCTCGAGAGAGAAATGATTAGTAAGGTCCTTCTATCAGGTATGTTAACAGTTTCAGCTAAAAAGAGTATATTAATAATATTGAATTGCAAAATAATATGAGGCAAGGCTTGACTCTCAATACTAAGACAAACCCATCTTCAGTTGATGCCACAGCTCCTATAAAAGGCCGTCTGTTTAGCTCTAATAGTATTTTCTTTCTTTTTTTTTTTTTTTTTTCTCACCTTTGTAGCTTAGTCTGGGACACCTGCTCGATGTGAAATGAGATTGGCGGGTCTCAGTCCATTTGTGGCTGGCTGAAATTTTCCATCTTCCTTTCCAGAAAAATGGTCCATAAGGAAATTAAGTGAAAAGAGTTAGGTGTCACACATGGATTCACGTGTAGGTGTACTGAAGGCCTAGATAATCTTCCTGTGTGAAAAGTACAATATAAATTCAGCACTGGTTCATTGGTTCATCCACTTTGCCTCTCAGCAGCTCTCTAACACCTGAGGTCTCCTGTCTCCTAAAGATGATGCAACTTTAGGGACATCTTTTTACTATTCTAAGCCACTGCATAATTTGAGCTGAGATTGTAACGTGGCTTGAAATTGGCTGTGATTTCCTGCTTCATTTAAACAGGGATGGTGTATGAAAGTAGTATAAGAGGTACATGTGCTGTGCTTTTATACATTATGTAAATAGACCTGAAGTCTCCGTACGTAACAATTAAAGAATATTCCTAGTTTACGGGTAAACAGATTAGGTGCCTTCAGACCACACATTACTCAAGAGAGAAAGTAGAACATCATAAGTTATTATAACCCAAGGCAATATTGCCTTAATGTGGTATGAATTTTGATTTCAAAAGTCAATAGGGTCTTTTACATATAAATTTAAAGCCACCAAAAATTGCACTGAACTTACTAAATACACAATTAATTTCTTGTTACGGATAATTTCTATTGACCCAAATCTGGTTTGTCAGCATGGATTAATCAGAATCGTCAGGGACTGGGATCTGGGTGGCTCAAGGGATCAGTTCCTGTGCTATAAGCCATTCACCCCCAGGTCACCATTTCCAATTCTTAAAAGGAGTTTCGAGAGGCCTATGTGACAGCTGGTGTGAAACAAACCAGTACTTTCAACTATGTCCCTCACATAAATTCACTGTTCCTTATATTCAGAGACATTATCACTTACTGTCTGTGAGTGTATTTAAGGTGAAAAAATACTGCAGCAGCAGCAGCCCTAGTTATTCATAGATATGTTCATATTTATAATCTCCCATGGTAAACAATAATGGTTGTTATCTTCAAGGCCTGCTGTATCTAGTTATTGAGTATTTCTCTCTGTGCGACATTTTCCTGCAAATGAAACCAAAGCTATTATATATTCCTCCCTTTGTAGAATAAACCATGGAAGTGTTTCTTTTCTAGGGAATATATATGGGTGTATCTCCTTCCTTTATTTGCCTTTCAGGTCTTTTCTAAATAAAAACTCAGGTCTGGGTCCTCCATCCAAATGGCGTCCCTGAAGGAAATGTTGCTCGCATTTCTTGGGTGCGATGATTATCCTTCACTTGCTCATTTGTTCGGACGCTTTAAACCTCAACCTGGGCATCTGTGGTGGTCTCTTGGGTGGCACGTAGGCCCTGATCTCATCACACTAGGTCAAAGATTGGAAGATGCTCTTTCTTCAGCCCTCAGTCTGGCTGAAGCTCTTAATAGCCTTCTTATTTCAGGGTGAGTCAGGTAACTTTGTTTTCTAGATCTTTCTAGTTGTAGTCCCATAAATTTTGTTGCCAGGAGCCAAACACTATTTCTTTCCTGACTTGGTTGAAAATTAATAGACTTTTATTACAAAGATACTAGCCATTCTTAGGAGAGAAAGAACCTTGGTTCCTGAGGATAAGAGAAAAGAGATTTTAGCTGTCCTGGATCACTTACAAAGTTTTGCTGCTTGTCTTACTAAGGTGTTTTCCATTTCTGGCTCTCCTGTGAAACTATACACCGAGGAAGCTAAACGTAGTGGCTAGTGCCTGTACTGACTGCTGTACTGTGGATTCAAGTTCGTGGTTTTTAATAATATAAAGCATAGGAGGTATGTCATGCTTTCTGAAGTGTTCTCAGGAAGAGCTCATGGTAACCTTTGGGGGTTGTGGAGGAAACAGCATGGTTCTCTGCTCCTGGGCCATGTATATCCAGTGAGGCTAGCTTGGCAGAATGTCTCAGTAATAGAGATCATGTGTTGGAGGGGGCCAAGGGAGTTATTAGTTATCCATATGTCTATGGCTACTTAACTTCAAGTCTCACTGCTATGGAATTGGAAGCGTAGGTGTGGGAGGGTCTAATTAAATCAAGCGGTGTAACTTCATGGATTCCAGGTGTCAGGGAAGTAGCCAATTCCGGATCGCTGACAAAAATTGCTCCCATTGATCTGGGTGCTCCTGGCTCATAAAGCTGTAGGTGTGGGAGGAAGAAGGAAGAACCTCTGATTTCAAGTACATGAGTGGAATTGCCCCAGCTAAGTGTTTTCTCTTCTTAGTCTAGGGAAGAGGAAGCAGACAGTTATTGTCATAAAACTTCTTAGTTGAGGATGGAGCTATTCTTGATTCTCCCTTAGAGGATTACTATTCTCCTGGAGATAGGCTGTCAATAAGTTTAATAAAAGCATGGAATTCCTTGGGCTTTATTTTTTCCCCCAGTCCTCCCATGACACCTTGTATACATTTCAATTACAGCATCATACTGAACTGCAGCTGTTTACCTGGTTTCCTTCTCAGTGGATAATGAGGGCAGTAACCTTATGTTATTATCTTTATATCCTCAGACCAAGGATAGACTGGCACATTACCTGCACTCAACAAATGTATTACAAATGCGTGAATAGGAGAAACCAGAGAGCAACACCAGCTCTTCCACGCTTCTTTTAGTCTTACTCGTTCCTTTTGGTGATGATGATTTAGAGATTGAATCATTCCACATTAATATAGTATAGTTGGTAAGCATGTGAATGCCATGTGCTTAATTTGAATCATGATTCTGACACTTTTTAGCTATGTGATTTTGAGCAAGACTTAAACGTCTTAAATGCCTGTAGATTCAGAATAATACTTAGTTCATTGGGATGTTGTGAAGATTGAGTAAATTGACATGAGCCCAGCGCATACAAATTACACTGTTATTATCATCATCACCATCAAAGTGAGACTATGGCCAGTTTGTTGCTGCTGAGTCTTGATGAGAGAGAACATCTGGAGTAGCAGGTAAGAGCGCCAGAATTACTGTTGTGGACAAGACTAACGGATCAGGTAACCCACAGTTATTTGCATCCTCTGTGTGGTTTGATTTAGCAGGTGGAAATATGGGGCTTCCTTATTCTAATTTCTTTTAGAGAAATAAAATCTGATTATTTGATCAAGTGGATCCTTTTTTTCTTTCAGGTGGCCAAAAGGTATATGTATGTGTGTGAGGGGTAGGGGAGGGGCCAGGAAGGTGTGTGTGTGGGTGACTGATTTGAGCTATCTTTCAATATCCAGCAATAGCGGAGGCAGAGAGGGAGTGGAGTGTGGGAGTGAAAAGTATGGAATGCTGACATTCTGACCAAGACAGAGGATGCTCCAAGATTCCTGGGTGGGGCCTAGAAATGCAAGGGAGGCACCTTATGGACACAAAGTTCTGGAAGAAGTCTGCACTGGAAGAGAAGCCCTACTAGAGGAACGGAGGGATACTGGAGAAGAGCAGACACCTTAGCCTAGTACCTCTTGTACACAGCAGCAGGCTAGTCTCGTATGCTAGAAAGGAGGGGTACTGAGTGACCGTAAAATCAATATAAAATAAGAAAAAAGCATTTCTGGAAAGATCAGATAATGTCTTGAGTCTGTATTGCTCTGGAGGAATGTAGTCATTTTATATTTAGGTTTCTTTCAGTTAGCATCTTTTACTTAACCTGGCGTCTCTCTATTATTTTTCCTTCCTTTATCTGCCCTCACAACTCTGCTAAAATAAATTGGTAGCCTGGAACTACATAGGTTTTGTTTTTCTTTTGCCATGGCCAGTTCTAAGTAGGCAACAAATGAAAGAACCCCATGTACCGAGACCTTGATTTGAAAGCTATCTTGAAGATTTACAATATTCTAATCGAGGGGAAAACTTGGGAATAATCAGCACAATACATTTTGCTCTCCATTATAATCAGTTTTTCAGCCTCCGTGTCAATAAAACTTTCTCTCCTTTTTCACAATGGTTTACAACTTAAATAATTTAATACAACAGTTGTTATATTTTTATTGCAAGCTTATAAAACTGGAACCATAAGTCTTTTCTATGCAATATATTACCAAAAAGTGACACTGGAGAAGGGGAACTGATGATTACTAAAACTGTAATTCAATCTTCAAGTTCTGAAGGTGTCATAAAAACGGCTTCTGCTTTACTTGCATGTGGCAGATACTATCAGGATGCCTCAAATGAACTCTCTCTGGGTCTTCAATCTCTCCTTTGGCATTATTTTATATACAATAAAAATAAAAATGGGACTTCACAATGCAAATGCAACTGAGATTCAAGCCCAGTAGTTCTTTTGTCAAACGGGATTTTCTTTTATGAAGTTTCATTTTGGAATTAATTTTGATATCAGTGCCTGTCAAGCTGTGGAAATTGAGCTGAACCAACTGCGTCTTTTCCTATTTGAGCTGACGTGTAGGAAGTGGTAATTAGAAAAAATGCAGAGAGTTTGTACTGTGCTGTAGAAAATTAAACTCACCATGCCACATATTATCAATCTGGTTAAAAGTACAGGTGTGATAAAAGGCAACATTCTCTAATGCCTAAATTTTCATCTATTTAAATATTTACCACTTTTCACCCTGCCATATTAGTTGTCAGGAAATAATTTTCTAATTCTGACTAATTGCTGCTATGATCTGAAAGGTCTGTAAATTAGTAACAGACTCTTATCGTATTTACTGTTAACAGTGTTCCACAAATGTTAGGACTCTAGTATTGAAGGAAGTGTATTCTTTTTAGAAAAAGGTGATGGTTAATTATTTGTACATTCTTGGCAATTGTTGTCATTCAGTGAGTTTTTCGTGTCTGTACTGACTTCAGTGTAAGACCGAGAAACATCAGATTCTCCAGACCTCCTCTTAATATGTCCAACATGCAGTTAATCTACAGACCATGTTGCAAATGAAACTGAATAACTTTTGTCCTTCTATTAAAAATGATACATTGCCTCTGTATTAAGGCACTACAGCAGTACTTCACAAAATCCTTTTGCAATCTTCTCAGGATGAGAATAAATTAAATAGAGGAAGAATTGAATATTTCTTAGTATGGCTGCTGAGGGATCAACACATAGAACTGGAAAGTGAAATTTCCCATTGATTCCTCCGCCTGAGAGAGAGCAGGCGGCACCATGTGAGTTTCTACATTTTGTCTCTCAGCCAGTGCAACCCTGGCCCATTCCACAAGGGGTGAAAGGTCACAGACGCTATGTGAGTGGTGGTTAATTTTCACAACAACTGAGGCTGCTAATCACATAACATTAGGGTGAATTATGGTGATTATAGCAGGCTAAACACGGAGAGATTAAACAATAACAACAACACAACCACAGCTGTGATGGTAGTGATGATAAGGTGGCGCTTTCACGGCCCCATGCTAATGGGTTTGATTGGGACTCTGGAAACCTTTGGTGAAAGATACTTTTGCCCTTTCCAGGCTAGCTTTTTCCCTAAACCTCCTCTGTAATAAATAGTGACAATAACCCATTTTAACCGTTTCTAGCAGTGGAAAGGGCTCAAAACATTCTCCAGAATGCTGAAGTCTCACTGTCTACAGAGTAAACGTGCATTCCAGAGCCACTGCTCTCTAGCAAGTCTTCACATTCACAGCTGTTAGCTTCTGCATCCTACATGGATTTCTAGTGTTTGGTCTCATTTCTCTCTTCTACATATGCAGCCCCTGTAATGGATTCCATTTTCCCTAGGAAAATTTGAGGAATAATAATGGAGAAGAAGCTATTCCTGGATGTTTTTAAATTTAAGAGAAATTGGTTGCATGTTTTAAAATAAAAAAAAAGTCAAACAGTAGGTATCGAGTGAAGTGAAGAGCAGCTAAGTTCTGTAGTTAGTCCCTGCTGCTTGGATAGCTGCTTTTCACATTTTAGGGCAAAAAAAAGCTTAACAGTATGTCCACTGTCCACCAGGTGAAATGCCCTGCAGCACGAGTTGTTTTCTTGAACCAAGAGAGGCAGAGATATCTTGAAGTCAGAATTGGGAAACTGGGCCACTGTCAGTTCCAGAGTTCACCTTTAGGGTTGAATTTAGGTTTCTGAGGAGCACTTATTCACTGAATTCTTCACATATACAAATGAAGATGTAGTTGCTGTTTTTTTTAAATTATATACAGAGAGTCTTCAGTCATATTTATAAACTAAAGGTGGCACACTGAATTTTACCAGGAAGTCCAAAAGCAGTCCTTCCTGGTTGACAAAAATCAATGAAGTAGTACATATATTCTGTGCAAATAATGCTATAAAGCATAGTCTCATATGTTCCAGTTCAGGTATCTGGATAGTTTTTTAAGATTTTTTTTTCCTTCTTAAAAGATGGTGCAATAATCCAATGTGGAGGAAATGAAGGTGGCAAAATCAGTGATGAAATCTGAATCATGAAGAAAAAGTTCAAAACCCTTTGGCACAGTTCAATAGAGGCAACATCAAGTGCTTTTTAAAATACTATGTTGTCAAGCCCAGCTGCTTGGAAGTTGGCATGACTCCAGACTACAGCCTAGGTGATTTATCTTGCATCGTAGTCAGGCCACCTATTCAGGCTGGTTTGATGTTAGCTTGGTGAGGCAGTTCTGGGTTAAAAAGTGCTGGAGCAGAAATTTCATATTAAACTTTCAGCTGATACGAAAGTATTTATATGGAAAAATTGCATAACTAGTTAGGCAACTGGCTAATTAAACGCATACATCTTTGATTTCTGAACCACAAGAGGTAATGATAATGCTAACCGTAGCAATAACCCAAACTAACATTATTTACTACACGCAAGCATTGTCTCACTTATTCCTCACAATATTCAGAGGCTGCCTTTCATTATTACCTCTATTTTACAAATGAATAAATTGAGGCTTACAGAAGTTAAATAACCAGGCTTTCTGAATTGGGTGAAAATTTGGGCTCTACCAAGTTTCGGAAACATCCTGGGTTAACAAATTGAATCATCCTGCTCTCCTGTGATTATCGGCTCTTCGCAGCACCGCAGCTTTAGGAATCAATATAGTGTACAAGTTCTATAAATGTGCCTCTTAATAAGTTAATAAAACGGAGATATTCTCATTGCCTCTCCATCAAAGTTTCAGGGGAAAAATGAGAATATTAAATGCAGTAGGATAGGGAAGATCTGCTCCATTTGCTCTGCAATGATAATCTTTTACAAAAGAGGATTTTTATTAATTCTTTGCCTTCTGGGGATATTATAATTTTCTAGAATATAGAACTGCCTTAAGCACAGTAATTTGCTGAGCTAGACTGAATCTCAAAATGTTTCAAATGAGCTGATAAACAACTGCATAATTAGCCATTATGAGATCAAGTCTGTATGTTACTGATATCCAGATGAACATACCAATGGATAGGCAAATTGTAGATACAGTTTTAAAAACTAAGAGCCTGTGTTACATTTTTGTATGCTTTGAAACTTGTCCTTTAAAGAATTAAAAACCACATTTCATTTGACTCTTTTAAAAAAGAAATTTAGATTATTCTATCAAATAAATCCTTAGAGACTCCATAATTAAACACTTCCATGTATGAATAATGAAGGATTTGTGTGTTGAATGCAACTCATGCTTTAAAAATGAATAGATGGTGGGGCTTTTCTTTTCAATTAAAACTTGCCTCAAATCTATTCCTTGCATGGGTAATGTTCTTTCTTCCCCCTTTTGAGTTCTGGTTCAATTTCTCAGCACACAATACATTTGGCCCCGATTATGAAAATAACAGGTTTTTCATGCTCAAACCAGAAAAGGAAAATACAGTCAGTTTTTATGATTATACACACACCTTATTCAAGTGGCTAACATCCAGTCCAAAGTGTATCCATGTTACAGTTAAACCTCTCTTTCCTCTCATTTTTCATTTTTCAAGAACTTGACAGTGGATCATAAAATGTTGCTCTGGGCTGGAATTCGTCATGCAGGGTTACAGCCTAGGAGTAAGTTGGTTTTTTTTTTTTTAATATTAAAATCAGTTCAGCAGTTTTGACGATCAAATAAAGAGAAATTGCAGAAACCAAAAGTTTCTAAGCTGGCTTAATTAAACATAATTGTAATTTATGTTCTGAGCTCGAGCTACAACGTAAAACAAGTAAATGTGTTAAGTCACCTTTGAACCGAAAAAACTGCAGTGGAAATTCTCCTGAAGACCTTTAAATTAGAGAGTTGATATTTTCTCTTAAGTGGTTTAGGTGTCTTCCTGTTTGTGGGGGCAGTACCAGATAATTTCTTGAGGTTCTTAGCGGATCAGTGATTCTGTGATTATTTCCGTCAGTATTTTAGATGCCAGTAATAAACTATAAACAGCCAATCTGAAACTGCAGTGGGCATAAGGCCAGGTGTGAGCCTAGCTGGAGAATGGGTTTGTTTCTAAATTTAAAAAAGCACTTTGAGCCTTGACGACTTTAACAGCCTCCAAAATTTCTAGGCCTTTCTTATCCTTCCTGTTATCACTGATCCTCAATTTGATGTCAACTAATAGCCTTAGGTAATGTTTTATTGTTGTTAGGTTCAAGTTCTGCTTTTATCACAATGATTATTTATCCAAAGTATGTCATATCTATATATATCTATAAATATGTAGATACACATACATATGTATTTTAGTTTCAGCTTTAACTTATTACAGATCTTGGATCCCTGTTAATGTTCTTATATTTCTTCAACTGGGCCTATTATTTTGTAAATTGGCATGCATTTTATTTGTGTATTTACACGTTCTAGAAATAGAACATTTATATCCTCAAAGTTAAAAGCTGTAAGGCCATCTGGGCTACAAATCCAATGAAGAGTGTCACTTTCTCTTTTCTAAAGGTGTGTCAGCTAAATCCAAGTCACAATGAGAAAATAAGCCTTTTGGTTCATGAAGTATCAGCATAATTGCTTTGGTGTTTTTCAAAGGCATTAGAAAGTTTTCAACTATTTTAGAAATGTTCTGACTTTGTCAGGAACATTTTGCCATTGTGTGTTTGATAGGAAATCTTATCTGTATATTTTATAACTTTTTGTACTTAACTCATAAAAGTGACATGAGTATTCTCAGAAGTCCAAGATACTGCATTAGGATTTTATTAATGAGCCTTTTAAAGATACTCCCTTCCTAAAAAGGAAATTATATTTGATTCAGAACAAATGAAGCTACACACTTAAAGAGCTGAGTTGATTTAAGGCTCTGAAGCAAAGAAAGTTAAGTAGATTTCAAATTTGGAGTAATATACTGTCACAGCCCCAGAATAAGAATATTATATCTAATTTGATTATACTATCATGTGTAATACTGCACATATTTTGATAGTGAAGTAAGTATTATTACAGAAATCTGGGTCATTATTCGGCTGCAATGTAATGAATAAATAAAATAAGTTAGGGGACAAGTTTCACTAAATTTTAATTCCTTGCTTTCCTTGAATATTTAATCACTGATGTTATTGTATTAAAACAAAACAGTTTTGCTGTTAATGGGAGACACAAAACAGCTTATCTGACATTTGATTCCTATACAAACTTTGAGGTCAAAATTATTTCTCGCAAATGTATAATTGTAGTGGATACTGAATATTTGACCTAGGCTTTTGATCTGAAAGGATTCTGAATCTATTATGGGACTATTATGATGGATAGTGTTTGTACTGTGACATTACAACACTCAGGAAACCCACTGAAAATACAATTGACAGTGCTGTAATCAAAGGAGGATGAAAGAACTCTAACCATTTAAGTAATTTCCTTATAAATATGGGCAGAAAAACACTGCAAAATAAACTATCAAAAGTTAACAGACCATGATCATAACTGTCATTTATTTCTGACTTATATGAGGAAATAAGGAAAAACTACAGGCAAAGGAAAATGTGAACCTAAATTCTGATGAACAAGTTTCACAGTAGATAACTCTTCTGCTTTTGGGTTTGTGCCATCAAAATAGAGTTAATAATTAAGACTCAGAGGCCATGAATCGCCAAGAAAAATCAATGGACAGCTTCCAGAGAGAGAAGAACACATATGGCTACAGACACCCTGGTCCAGAAAGAGTGGAATGTATGCAAGATGTTTGCACCAGCAAATAGGAGCTATTCAAGGGTGGATATGATTTTTGTTTTAATTAGTTCACTAAAATCAGTAGTGAGGATAATTATTATTTAAATTTAAGCTTTGCTACTAACTGCATTAGCTCTATTAAAAATATTTGTGTTGAAGTATGGAGGTTCCTCACAAAATTAAACATACCACTACCATTGGTCCAGCAACTCCACTTCTGAGGATATACCCTCAAGAAAGGAATGCAGAGACTCAGACAGCTATTCGTACACCAGTATTCACAGCAGGATTATTCATAATAACCAACAGGTGAAAACAACTGAGATATTCTTCAAGGGATAAACAAAACATGGTATATACATACAATGGAATATTATTCAGCCTTTAAAAGGGACGAAATTCTGATACATGCTATAGTATGGATGAACCTTGCAGATATTATGCTAAGTGCAATAAGCCACACACAAAAGGGCAAAAATTGTATAATTTCACTTACTAGAGGTACCTAGAGTGGTTAAATTCATTAGAGACAGAAAGTAGAATAGTGGTTACTGGAGGGGTGCTGGAGGGAGGGAGGAAAAGAGAATTATTGTTTAATGAAATCATAATTTCAATTTGGGATAATGAAAAAGTTGTAGAGATGGATAATGGTTAATTATTGCCTAACAATATGAATGCACTTAATGCCACTGAACTGTACATTTAAAAAAATGGGTAAAATGGTAAATTTTATTTTACCAAAAAATGAAAAATATTCACATCAAATAACAAAAATTATGTTATATTCAAGATCTTAAACAGTGTGGTAGACCCCTGACATTTACAAAGATAGACTTGGAGACCTTTATGAATCCCCAATTTTATGTATTATGAGGGTGTTTATGCTGACTTCTGCCCTTCTCCCTAGTTACTTTTGCACTGATAGTTCTTTCTGGTACATATCCTCCTAACACCAAGGAAACAAAATAAACTTTCACTGACCTTTCTTCCCCATGGTGTGCAACCACTGCATTGGTTGGGACACGAAATGGTTTCTCCCTAAAATGGTTTTCTTTTATTTGATGTAGAAAGTTCTGTGAATTCTTTTATATTACACATCTAATCCACTGTCAGATTCAACATTCCACAACTTAATCTATTGAAAACTTCTGTTTTCTCTCTAAGAAAAATTATTTCCCCAAATTACTTTGCTTCCTGTTTATTTCTATCAACAGCCTTAGCAGTTGGCCTTCTTTTTGAGTCATTTTCTTCATAAATCTTCATGATAGTTATTGTTGAAAACAAGTAAGAAACAAAGCTGAACGGCAGTGAGGTGCTAGATGGTGAGATACGAATACTGGACAGTCAGGTAGGTTCATTCACTGGTTAAGTGACGTATCTTAGATGTATCTGGGATTCCAGTTCTTGCTTCAGAAAAACTACAAATCACAACTTAAATGGGTGCATATTTGCAAAGTCCTAAGAACAGTGTCTCACACATTATATGTTTAAATTAGAAAAATATACATTTTGGGTCTTTGACATGTCAAAATCAACATATAAAGATCAGGGCTGAAAAATACCCAAACTAGGATTATTGGGGGACAGGCAAGGAGGAGCTACATCACTAAGAGCAGTCAGGAGGTCTTCCTGACCAGAAATTCAAGGGCTAGAGGTGGTACAAAAGGAGAGTGTAACACATAGGGTGGGATTCTGAGTCAGGCTTCTGACTGACACTTGAGGTACATTAACTCTTCTTAAGGTTAATATCTTTCAGGTTCCATGGCACCCAAACTGAGAAACCTGGTTTCAGACAAGCCTGGTTGAGTTAGCTGTGTAAGATTCCAGGGGACCTCCACTAGGTTTCATTCAATGGATGCCTTAAGCATATGTACGTGCTTGAAATTCAGTGGATTTCTTATAACAGAATTCACTTGAGAACAGTAAAAATCATTAATATTCAGCCTTTGGTTGCTGAGGAGCCATGCATTTTTTTTGAATACAAATAATGGTAGGCTACCATTAGCAAGTAGGTTTATAGATGCTCTAAAAATCATATGAGGGCTTATGTTTAGAAGCTTTCCATGGAGTTTCTGAAGTCAGCTCTATCCTTTGACAGACTTTTTAAAAAGTTTTTTTAAAATTGAAGTACAGTCAGTTACAATGTGTCAATTTCTGGTGTACAGCACTATGTCCCAGTCTTGCATAGATATACATATACTCATTTTCATACTCTTTCTCATTAAAGATCATCACAAGATATTGACTATAGCTCCCTGTGCTATACATATGAAACTTTTTTTAAAAATTGTTTTTATATATAGTGACTAACATCTGCAAATCTCAAATTCCCAAATTTATCCCTTCTCACCCACTTTCCCTGGTAACCATAAGATTGTTTGCTATGTCTGTGAGTCTGTTTCTGTTTTGTAGATGAGTTCATAGTGTCTTTTTTTTTTTTTTTTTAGATTCCACATATGAGTGATATCATATGGTATTTTTCTTTCTGTTTCTGGCTTCACTCAGAATGACGATCTCTAGGACCATCCATGTTGCTGCAAATGGCATTATTTTATTCTTTTTTATGGCTCAGGAGTATTCCATTGTATAAATTTACCACAACTTCTTTATCCAGTCATCTGTTGATGGCTATTTAGATTGCTTCTATGTCTTGGGTATTGTGTATAGTGCTGCTGTGAACACTGCGGTGCACGTATCTTTTTGAATTAGAGTTCCCTCTGGATATAGAAGTGGGATTGCTGGATCATATGGTAAGTCTATTCTTAGTTTTTTGAGGAATCTCCATACTATTTTCCATAATGGCTGCACCAAATCTTCTAATGGACTCGTATAATTAAGAAGTTCCCTGGTAAGAAAAAGCCATGGAATCTTAGGAAGAGTAGAATCTACTAGGCAGACAAAACTATTTAATGATCATTGTCACGGTGTTGTGAGGGTCTGGTGCTCCTTCCCTAACCTGGAGCACCACAAATAAAGTTCTGGTGTTTTGTCCTGTATTGTACAGTACTTTCCATTGTGTGTTGTCATTCCCTGGCTTCAGTTCCCTGAGCTCGTAGTGCCTGTCTAGAATAAATACTCAGTAAATACTAGCTGAATGAATAAGGCAACAAATGAATAAACTGGTAAGAAAGATGGTGCCAATTTCCTTCTCTTTACTCAGCTCTAAACAGTAGGAGCTAGCCTCTCTGTTCCTCTCAGACGGGCACCAAAAAACTGTACTCTTTTGTTTTTTCTGGGTAGTGTGATCAGTTCAGGGAAGGAGATCTCCACAATTGGACAAGCCACAAAATATCAACTGACTTAAATTGGAGATTTAGGGAAAAAGACCAGCAAAAGTGGAAAAGGTTAAAGAAATAACTATCAGGAAAGCTATGTCTTATAAAAGGAGGGCTTCCGTGGAAACATGAAAGAAATATACTGTTTTGCCAGCTTTTAATTCTTGGAAAGATACATTTAAAAATATTATCCTTAGGAAATTAATGAGTGAAACCGTAGAGATGAAAACATTGCATTAATGTATTTTAAAAAGTTTTAAGATAGTGAATTAAGACATTATTTTCCCATTAAAGAATGTTTCCATTTTAAGCTTGGAGAAATAGCAGGTTTTTCTTGCCACATGGTAAGTGATTCTTATAGTTATAGCATTAGAAACTCCCCATCATTCCTGACTAGGTAATTATTACTTGAAATAGCTCTTTCAGAGTGATTATTATGAAATGTACCTATCTTCTGTTGATCTACTGCTTTATTTATCTCATGTTAAAAGATCTTTAGAAACCTTTCTATCATTAATGAACAAATTTTATTTTACAGATACATCCGTTAGTTGCCAAGAATAATTCTGATCTGATTAAAGGATAACCATTTAAGACCACTAATTCACATATTAAATGCTTAGGAATGTACATCGTTAAAGACCTTACATCTCCAGACCCATTATCTTTTTTCTCTTGGTAGAAGACAATAAATGAGAGCCTTAAGTAGTGGATGGATCCATCCGTCTAGACTAAAGAAAAAGAGGGCTACGAAAATAAGTGTACAATTTGAGGATTCCTTCCAGAAGGATATTCAAGAATTAGTGTAGATATTGTGAAATAACAAAATCGCACAAATCTCTTTGAGGTGGAGGGAAGCTCATAAAAAGGAAAACATTTGTGGATAATTAGGCTCTCACATGAGTATTTAAAGAAACAAACATGACAAAATATTTCTTGTGTCTATGAAGTGTTTCTCAGGAGGATGGAAGTTACTGTTATTCTCATAATAGCTATTTTCTACGTCACTAAGATCATAAATAGAATTTATCTGTTTTCATGAGGGGCAATAAATACTGGAGAGGCAGGCTGATTTTCAGCAGAATTTATCTGCAGAATGCAAACCCCTTGAAGGCAGGGACCTAATTCATTTCACTCCCTCTCCTCAAAGCCTGAAGTTCATTCTGCCATGTTGTTAATCAAATACTTGCTAAATGAATAATTAATACATATCAAGTTTTCTAATCTCAGTGGAGAATTTTAGTGGCAAATCCACAACCTGCGAATATGCTAAATTCCAGAATTTTGAGGCATATTGTTTGCAACTTAAAATACAATTCCCCACAGAAAAAGCTATTATGGATGGTATGGGGGCTGGCAGGCCGGCCTGTGGAAGTCACTTAATTTACAATGTAGCAGAAACATTATACATTTGCAATGAACAAGAAGCAGAAAAAAATATTGCAGCAATAAAACCAAAGATAGAAATAATAAAACTGAATAAAAACTTAAAATTTTCTTGTCTGTCAGCACTTGAAGAGAAGCAGATTTAAGTATGAGAAGATGAAGAGATGTATGGAAATTGTCATGGAGAAGCTTATAGTCTAAGGGAATTTAAAAGCTGATGGCTTTTTAAAAATTACATAGAATTCTCCTTCAAAACATAATTCTGCTGATCCATGGTAAAAAGTCTTTGAATAACACTATTTTAACTCTTACCAGCCACGATTAAAGTGCTTTTTAAAATTCAAAAATGGAACGGTGAAAAGAGGAAAAGAAACGTGTGAAGAAAAATCAAGTAAACCAAACAGCAACAGCAGAGGTGAAAATATTATAATATGGATTAACCTAGTACTCTGTGCTCCAGGCGCTGAGGATCCAAAAATGAATAAAACACGGTCCCTGCCCTCACAAGACTCCAAGTAAGGTGCGTCACACTCATGAGCAGCTACGCACAGACTGCGGAAAAGGTAACTGGGCTAAATGGGGCCCCAAAAATGGGGCCGGGAGGTGGCCAGAGCCTCCGGAAGGAGTCTACGAAGGCTTGTGAATCCTAAAGGAGGAGCGGTGCAGGCGCTGGGAACAGTGTGAGCAAATGCAGGTGCACAGAGTCCGGAGGCTGAGCGGGGAGAAGGCAGGCGCGGGGGGACGGAGATGAGGGGTCAGCCGGGCGCCGCTGCGGTCCCCACGGGACGCAGCCTCACTTCTCCTCCGGGGACTGGAAATCTGAGGACGGTGTTAGCCAGCGGAATAATGTGATCAAAAGGGCATTTTCGAAAGATCCCTCCGCAGCATTATGGAGGGTGGACCGGAGGAGGGAAATGCTGGTGGCTGGGCAACCTGTTAGAAAACTGCCGCGGAATGAAAGCTGGGAGTAAACAGCTGCGCTAATTATAGAGCGAACTTGGAGAGACATGTGGTCTGTTCTCATCTTCATGAGAGCCTCAGATTCAGACTCTCGATGTTTCTCGTAATGAGGTTATACACACTGCCATTCAGATTCGTTTTTAGGACTGAACTTTTAAAATACGCTACCTCATTTTGTAACCTCGTCTTAAAGCGTTTTAAAGTCATATACTGGGAGCCTCAATAAATGGAAGGGATCTGAGTCCCTCTTGAGCTCAGGGAAGACTGCTCACCTGCTGTGTGGCTGGTGCTCAGTCTTCTCGGAGATGAAGGCTGGGAGGGAGCAAGAAAAGATGAAAGCTAGGAAGTTCCCGTAACCAGCCCCAGTTTAGCTTTGTTGCAGTGAGGAGAGGAAAGTATACATCCCTTTACTCACGAGTTGATTTTTGCGAGGTGGATATTCATGGCTTGGAAGTGCCTGAACTGCTGTTAAATAATCCTTTCTCTACCTACTTATAATATAGATGAAGGTCCTGGATTTGAAATATTTAGTAAAAGGTATTCTGCATCTCTAAATTACTTTTCATTTTCTTGACCTAGAAGACTGACTTTGAGAAATGACCCAGAGTTAATTGTTTTTAAACTAAATTATTAAAAGCGATTCATTTCTCTTATATTTATGTCTCTGGTGCTACACTTTTTCAATGCCTTACAAAAAAATTATAATCTTCTGCCAAAAAAATTTTAAAAGCATTTTGCAGTTGTTGAGCATAATGAATGAAATTTACTTTTAATTTTCACTTTCTAAACATATTTGATTAGCTATTGTTGAGAGGAGGACTAGCCATGAGGCAAAGTTAGTTAGGGACTATTTCCAGGTAATTGTAACACAATCACTGTGATGAATAAATGTCAATATTAATGTAGCAGATTTAAAGAGAATTGAAATTTGAAGTTTAAAAAAATTTGTTAACTAAATACAATTGGTTATTAGCACATTGCTGAATGATTAAAATATACCTAAACTTAGCAATATTATCTGTCATTCACAAAAGGTCTATAAATCTAGTATCTACAAAAATAAAAATAAACCTTCAAAACAAAGTGGCATGGTTTTAAGGCCATACTTGAGGGAAATAAAATATCACAATTTAGTCTTATATAAATTCAGCCTCTAAATAAATCTAACTTAAGCCTTCTGAGCTCAGTTGTCCTTGACACATGGAAAACATATCTCTCTTTAGAAAGAAAACACTTTTTCCTTCTAGTGTATGGCTAGATCTTTATCCATGTGGGAGAAAGTGATAAAAATGATAGAAGTATTATAGTAGTAAGATGAAGGGAGAGGGTCTTCATATTTTTTAAGTTAGCCGTTTTACAGCACACCAAGGACACAGAAGAGCTCTTTTTCTCTTGAAACATTTGACTTGACTTTATGTCCAATGCTCTGAGCCTCTGGATAAGGATCACTGCGTTCCTTTTCCTCTGCTTCTGCACTGGACATCCCCTAGACAGCTTGGGCACTGAGGGGACCATGCAAAAGGCTGTATGGTAATTAGTGGCTTAAGCCTGAGACAATCAGAGGATCTTCAAGGAATCATTTTACTTCCTTCTTATTGCCAAATCAAGCTCAGTAAGAGTCTGACAGTTGATACAGAAACAGAATTATATCATGCAGAAATAAAGTTGTACACAGAATGTTTATTGATGGAATGCATAAGTACCTCAAGATCCTTATTTCAGTATTTGAGTTTGTATAGTTCTGCAGTAATTTTGAGCACACTGTAAAGAATTTAAACTGTTTCCCTCATCAGGTGTCAGTTTCTTGATCTAGAATTCCTGTATGAAAGATGCCCTAGGAATGGTCATGCAAGAAGCAAAGAACTCCATGAAGCAAATTCTGGTCCTCTTTTATGTTTAAATATGTTCTCTTCATTGGTGTGTTGATTTCACATTTTTGGGGTGATGGTGGTGGGGGAATTGTTACTGTCATGTGTGGTGCCTTACTTAGCGTTTGGCTTTTTTTTTGGCAAGACACACTCACAGCTCCCCTGACAGGAACAATGAAGTGATTAGTTATTGCATCCCCCACCTCACTAATGTGACTCAAATTTTGTGGCATTAATTTTCAAACTGTACTTTTCTTTTTTTTTCCCCTCTATTTTTTAAAAATTCAGGGTCAAGATTGCTTCTTCTTCAAGTTAGAGAAAAAACAGAAAGGTCTTATCTGCAGAGCAATTCACACAGAATCTTTTTAAAATATTACCTTTCCTTTTGCAACAGACTAAAAAAATTAGTCTCCAAAATGGCTGCCGTGAAGTGAGCCATCTCATGGGTATAGTTGTAGGTATGTTCCAATACTGCTTCTATCAGCTGACCTTCCTTTTTTTACTTCCTTCATATGATAGTGATTAATTGGAACCTGACAAGAGGAACTTGTGGTTTTATGATGATCATTCTGCAAGGATATATTAAACATCTATCCATCATGGTGGGAAGGGCTAATTTACTTTTGGGTATTCAACTCACTGGGTATTTTAAATGTCAGGTTACTCATAACACAAAAGTACAGAGGCTAACATGCCAAAAGTAGTTCCAAGTTTTAAGATTTCTTCTCATGAGTCGTACTCACTGGCCTCAGCCCAGCTTTATATCAAAAAAATCCGATTCTAAGTATGGATTCTAGATTCTGAAGCCTTCAACTTATGAATAAAATTTGAACTATGGAAAACAGAACTTTCTAAAATGTTACTATTTTCCAGAGACATTTGCACTCAGATCTTTCCTCTAATTAGGTCTCTGGCATTTCTTTCTTGCTTTCTAGCAGTGGTCTAATGTTATGGCTGGGAGGAAGCCAATTTCAAGGATCTATTGCACAAAGAACTATTTACTGAGACATATGCAATGCTTTCGCTGTGAAATAAACAGGAGTAACATGACTTTAATAAAGGTTTTGACAAAAAGAAATGAGACTTCGTTGTCTTTAGCACTCACACTGTGGAATGCAGTGGCAATACCTTTGCTTTTATTATAGTGCAGTACTTCCCATGGTTTTGGGAACACATAATTTTCTTAGTTTGGTCTCACATTTCACCTGTACATATGCCTTTACATTGTCTTTCAAAAGGTGAAAATCTATTACCGTAATATGTTTTTCAAATGATGCACAAGTCTCCTATATGTTACCAAATTGCAGTGTAATTCTCTCTTCCTTCCAGGTTGTGAACAGTCATTTTGACTCTTTCCCCTACTTCACATAATCCTGGCAACTTGTCTTTCAATGAATTCCCTCAAATATGGACCCTACTTTAGATCTTTCATCATCTTACCTCTTCTAGGGTGGTCATTCTTAAGCTTTAGTGTGCACATAAGTAATACACAGGAAACTCATAACATTCGAATTCTTGACCCCGGTCTTAGGTGATTCAGTAGGTCTTAGAAAAGGCACAGGAAACTGAATTTTAATAGATTATTTAAATATAATCCATTGCCTAGATTTTGAGAAGTTTTATTCTATAGTTTTCTTATCTCTTTTGGGTCTTTTAAACTATTTCTAAATAAGAATCCTAAAGATTATATCATCTTCTATCATTCATTTATGTCTTCAACTATTTATTGAGCATCCAACGTGTGTCAAGTACTGTTCTAGGTGTTGAGTTTATAAGTAGTGACCAAAACAACATCATTGACTTTCATGGAGTGCATAGTTTTTGTTTCCCCTGGCTTAAGAAGAATCCTCTAGAACATCATATTTGATTCAAACTTTATGAATCTGATGTTGAAGATCCTAGTTGACCTTGTCTTGTAACTATAACTCAACAAAGATGCTCCCCTCTAGTCAGGCTGTTTTCTCCTCCTCTTCCTCAGCCTCACTGTCTCCATAGCTACTCAGTCCACCTCTGGTTGCTGGTCCCATTATTCCCCGTCAGGAACACTGTCCAGTGTTGTGGACAGGGCGTAGAGATGGGAAAGCAAGTTTCAGTTCATTCATTAAACATACTTATCAAGAGCCAAGCACTGTTCTAGATGTTTAGCAGTGAACAAGTGAAAATAAGCATACAAACAAAAAACCAAAAGAACTATCAGATAAATTCTATGCAGGGTGTGATGACCATGACTTAGCAGCTACTTTATATTGGATAATTAAAGAATATCCTGACATTTAGGCTGAGAGCTCAATGACAAAGATAAATGGCCATGCAGAGTTTAGGCGGAAAGGCATCACAGGCAGAAGGAGCAGCTAGGGCTAAGGCTTTCAGATGAAAGTGTATGTAAGAAAAATATAAGGCAGGCCAGCATGGCTGGTGCACAGTGGGAGCTGAAGTGGTAAAGGCTGGGGTCACAGAGGTTCACCCGAGCCAGATGACACAGGGCAGAAGTAGGGGCCATGATGTGATTTGATTTTTGTTTTCACAAAGCTCTCTTCAGATGCTGTGTGGGAGCTGGATTGTGGAGAGGCAGGAGAGATCACAGAGGAACTCCTGGAGTAGCCTGGTTGAATGATGATGGTGGTTTGGGTAGGCAGTAGTACAAATGGACAGAAGAGTGGGCAAATATCATGGAAGTAGTGTCAGAGGCCTTGGTGGTGGACTAGATGTCAGGGGTACAGGAGAGGACTCAAAGAAAATCCCTAGATTTTGTCACTTGAGTAACTTGCTGGCTGATCATATCAGTTACTGATCTAGAGAAGACTGGAGAGGGAGCAGGTCTGGGTGAGGTTGGTGGTATTCAAAAGTGCAAATGGTGGGCGATGTGGCTGAAAAGATAGGCCAGTGTGGCCAGACTGCAAAAGGCTTACAAGAGTTAGGAAATTTGAATTTCTGAATTATGACTTAGGAAACATACTATGGCACTGGTGTGTTGGATGGGCTGGAAGGGGTAGACCTCACCTGCCTGCAGTAGGATTTAGGGAGTAAGAAAGAGGGAAGGGAGGGGGTATGAGAGAAAGAGTTAAAAGACACAAGAATAATCATAAGAGAGCCAAGAAGAGTTAGGAATAGAGATCAAACAAAATACAGATAGAAAGTAGAACTGTTAATGTGAAGATATAGAGAATAAGAGTGGAGAAGGAGTAACCATAGAAGGCTTCTTGGCTTGTAGTCTGGAGAAGAGGATGTGGAGGGCAGAAAGGAGAAGGTACGACGGGCTCCTGAGAGAAGAGCTGAGCCTGCTCCGAGGGGTGGAATTCACCAGCTTTGCGGGTCCCACCAGCAAATTGGGTTGGGAAAGAACCTGGGTTGAAAGAAGAGAGAAGACTTTGTGGTCTCCATTTGGTCATTCCCTGCACTGGTGGCAAGAGAACGTGTGTGTGTGTGTGTGTGTGTGTGTGCACGCGCGTGCAAGAGAACGTGTGTGAAGCAACCTCGTCTACATTTTAGTGACCATACATCTTTTCACCATAGAAAAAAATTGGCAACCTTTATTACTATTAGGGTCATCTGATAGGCTATCAGATAAAACTTATATATTCATAGCATTTTCAGAGCTTGAACTATTGGTTCATAAAATGGGAAAAATTTCCTCACCTTCATGAGTTCTGTTGCCAATGAACAGCGTCTCCAAAATAGGATGTTTGTAAAGAGGGTCTTTGTCACGTCAAATAAGAAAAACTGTTGCTCTTTATGAGAAAATGTTTCCAGTTTACAATTAATTTTGTTTTTCTGACTGAATTTTCTTTCTCTGTATAACAGGCTAGATCAATAAGACCCCTGCATCTATAACTTAGAACATCTAGACGGGGAACATCATCAGAGAGAAAGCAAATGATGACGAAAATCAATATGCTTACTTACTCTGTGCTCCCTTATCCTTCATTTTCCACTTGTCTTCACCAAAACCTCACCACTGGAGCTAAATGAATCACCGCAATAAGCTTTTTTTTTGTAAAGAAACAAATTTTGGCTCATTTGTGTCAATTTCAAAAGCAGCTGCTTCTTTCCTCTGTGAGCCATTTTCTGAATAAGTGATTTTTTTTCCTTTGGTTGGCAAGCTGAGGGATTTTGCCTTAGTCAATAGTTGGCATTATCATCAAATAGGAGGCAAATTAGTCACTGCAAACGAATTAATATCGTGCAGAACCAGAGTTATTTATGCCCTGAGTGATAAACTTGGGAACTGTTAATCAGTGCACTGACAGAATTTGTAAATGAGATCAATGCATCACTGCTGGGGATCTTCCAGGAGTGATAGAGGACAGGACAGCTGCCAGAAGACTGGATTCATTTATCTGCTTGCTCCTTTCTTCCTCTTTTTCCTTTCTTCCTTCCCTTCCCTTTTCCTTTCTTAGCCTTCCATTCCCCCCGCCCCCATTCCTTCCTTCCATTCCTCCTGTATCAATACTGATGATCTCCTCTGTGCCAAGTGTCAGGAATATCCTTAATGAGACATGACCCCCACCTTTAACAATCTAGAGGGGAAGGGAAGGCATCAGACATCATTAGAGATTAACATGTTCAGTGAAATAAGAAATGCCTATAAAGATGTTTTAAAGCACAGAGAGGGAAGACCCTAACTTGTCCTACAGGGGTTAACCCTATAGGGGTTAATAAATAAGAATTTGCAGGTGGACAAGGCAGTATTTTAGGAAGAAGGGGAAAATAATGTGCTAAACCATGGATCTGGGGAAAAATATGACCATCACTATGACAACAATCACAGTAGCAACTAGCACGTACTATGCAGTTACTCTGTGCCAGGCACCATGTTAAGAACTTTTCATAAATTAATGTTTTTAATCCTTACAATCACCCCAAAAGGTATAATTCCACTTTTCTGATGAGAATATCAAGTCCCAGATGGTTAAGAAATGTGCCCTAAAGAAGAACGGGTATATTTACAGAGTTGTAGCCGCTTCAGTGTTGGTGTGTGAAGGATATGGTGGAAAATGTCAAGAGATGAGGTTAGAAAGATCTCCAGGAGTGCGTGTTACTAAACGCTAAGCTGTATTACAGAGAAGGGCTCAGGTTCAGTCTTAAGCAGGACAAATTTGTCAATCTATTCCTCTGTGCATCCAGTCAGTTATTTATTAAATATATATACATAGAGGATTTTAAGCAGCCCACAAAAATCGTACACAGAATGAGTGAAAATGAGAGTGAATGAAGAGAGAAGATGAGGGAGAGGATGTAACGGAGTTAGGAATAAGCTAGCTGAGCAGACCCTGGTGAATCGTGGCAGACGGTGGAGCTGCTTTACATCTGTGTGGATGTGAAAAAACAATTGAGAGAAAGCCACGCTACCCCCTGAGTCAGCTTGAAATTGTACCCACTGGAAAGGCCAGGATATTTGAAAATTATGATTTTGGAGGGATGTAAGGAGAGGGTGACAGAGGCCCTAGTGTCCTATTTCTTACAGCATAGTATATAGGATTTTTGTTTGAAAATATTTTTTAAAGGAGATATAACCAGATGCCCCCTTGACCAAAACACAGTCTTAAGGAAGTCCTCATGTAATGCCTATCTTTAATAATTCTACTGCTGAATATCTGCCAAGATGACTAATTTGTAACGTTTATACCAATCCAAATAAACAAGTTAACTTGCTGGTTGACCTGTTATTGTTAAACAACACAACGAATACACTACCTTTGGTTTTAGAATGATTGACATGTAAGCTTTCCTTTATTTTTTTAATTGAAGTATAGTTGATTTACAATGTTGTGTTAGTTTCAGTTTATTATACATATAATCTATTCTTTCTCAGGTTCTTTTAACCTTTCCCTTTGACAGTGATTAACAGGGGCAGTTGCCTTTTCGGGCTATTCTGAGTTTGCAATAATTAAGTTGCATCAGCCAAATAGTTTGTTATAAGGGAGTTTTAGTTGAGTCTATCCAGACAAGCTTCTAAGACTGTTTAGAAGCAAGTTAAAAAGAGAGGAACACAAAGTATGAAAAAATAAAGTGCTGTGTTAAAAGATCATCCTGACTAACGCTAACTCTTGTGTCAGTAATCTGGTTTTTCTTGTGTGTAAACATAGGGACAGGGTGAGGAGAGTGGTATACGTTGAACTCATGCTTCTTGACTCACAACGCATTCCTGTCCACAGAGGCAAAAGTTAATAAAAGCTGCACATAATCTGAAAGTATTCCTGGTCCATGTCTCCAGGAAGTGGTAAATGGCAGGATAGCGTGCTAGCCATTTACAGCACAAGAGCTTGGTTTAAAGGCCTGCGTAACTAAGGCTAATAACTGGTCAGGCACGTGGGTCGTGTGTGACCAAGTCAAGTGGCCTGGTCAGTGTATGATTTGGGGGAACAGAGGTGGTCCTTTCTGAGAATGGAATAAATGATAGACTTGCACCTGGAGCTACTACGCCCAGAGTCAATAAACGTGTACAACAAGCCAGTGGAGAGGAAAGGTCTCAGTTCTGAAAAGTCACTGAACAGCTTTGAGAGCAAAATGTCTTAACCAGGGTTTTTTTTTTATTGGTTTCTATTTTCAATCAGCTGTACAGGATGAGACCCTGACTGACCGAAGTTGAGGCAGTTAACTGTCTTGTAGGTGGTGAGAGCTGAGCCTCCTGCCTATCAGCTGGGCCTCTACAGTGCTTTCCCCACTCCCTCCATGCCCTTGACACTGTCTAGACTCTGTCCATATCATCTAATGAAATCTAATGGCATGGCTCTGGTCCTCCTATAGGTTTTATTAGCACTACAGTTTTCCCGAAGTAATAAAATGTGTTAAGTAAGCTTTAAAAGCTTCAAAGCCATGGCCCCTTGTTTAGTTTTGTTATTGTAAGCTTCACAGCACATCTTGTCAAGCGAGGTACTAGAAAAGTGAAAAGTGGAACATGCAATTTCTGTCAAATTTTATTTTTCAGGTAAAACTGGCTTTCAAATCTGCTAACTGGTGAAGAGATCAGCACCCCTCTCAAGTTACAGAGGCAGAACTTCAGCTGGCCCTTATTAAATGAAAGATCTTCAGTGAAGGTTGAAAGCCCTTCAGATCAATCGCATCACTTTGAGCTCCTCTGATCTCCCTAGTTCAATCATCTGTGCTCACGGCTCACAGGTGTGCAGACAGCTACGTCCAGGACTAACCCAGGACAAAAATAGTTACCACCCAGTTGAAATATCCTTTCTACGGAAGGTAAGAATCCCAGAAAGTGTGTGAGGATGGCTTTGGAGAATAGAACCAGTAAAATTCTCTCCAGATTTTCCCCCGCTATTGTGATTCAGTTTATCAGCTAAATGAGTTGTTGGGGAATTTTCATGTAAAGAGACAAATTTTCCTCCAATATAAAGTTCCACAGGGATGGAGCTTTCGTTCTTTAGCAATTTCAGGTTGCCAATGTCTAGAGGAGCTAAAGGTATTTAGCCTCAGGGTGATGTATGAGCTACTCTCAAATCCTTGTAGAAGCAGTATACTGTTATGTAGAAGCTAGCAGTACACTTACTCTCCAAAGCCATACAGGTGGAACAAAGTCTTGGTACTCACAGGAGTCCAGCAGACTACTTTGCAGGGGATGACCACCCCCCAGCCCCCCATCTGGAGACGTTCAGTCAAAGTATGGATAACCATTTGGCAGAAAAGTCGTGTATCAGAGTGCTTGGACCAGACGATATATGAGTTCTCCAAACTTAAAGGTTCTAAGAATCTGTAATAAGTATTTTTTAAACTTATTTTAAACTTTTGTTTTGGCATGAAATCTGAGGAAGGGCTGTTTGCTGGAGGCAAAATGTATGCCCTATGTTTTTATACTTTAAGTTTCGAAATTGTTGCATTATTGTATCTTTTTTCAGATGGCTCACTGGAAATAAATATGGAAATTTCCTAAAAGGCTGAATACTAATGAGGTTGTAACTGAATTTAGATTTCTTTTCTGGACATGGTTCCTTGGGTTATAGAGGATCCTAAACTTATGTTTTAACTTTTTATTTTGGAAAAGTTAAAATCTATAAAAATTGATAGATTAGTATAACGAACCCTATATGCCCATCACCTAGCTGCAAGAATTATTAACCTACAGGGCAGAGTAATGGCTCCCGCAAGGATGTCCATGTCCTAAAGCCTGGAACTTGCAGATAGGTTACACGGTAAGCAGGAATTATGGATAGAATTAAGGTTGCTCATCAGTTGACCTGATTCTCCAGATGGGAACAATCTAATCACATGCATCTTTGTAAGTGCAAGAGGGAGGCAGAAAGAGACCCACATAGATGGCCACGTGAGAAGATCTCGGCCTGATGCTGCTGAACGGAGATGGAGGAGTGGGGCCTTGAGCCAAGGAATGTAAAAGCTGAAAAAGGCAAGGAACAGATTCTCCCCTAGAGTGTCCTGAAGGATTGGAGGCCTGAGTGAGATCTATTTCAGATTTCTTACCTACAGAACTGTAAGATAATAAACTTGTGTTGTTTTAAGCCTCTAAGTTTGAGCTAATTTTTAAAGCAGCTATAGAGAAATTTCTTTTAAAAAAAAGACTGTTAAAGTATGGAAGGAATAAGATAATCCTTAAGGATAACACTAGAAATTTCTTGGTATTTTCAAATGAAACCAGTGTTTATAAACCTAGCAAAGAAAGACAATGCTTTTTTGTTGGCTTTTACTACAACAGGGATGGATATAAGTCTGAATACCTATAAGAGATTTGAATATATGTACCAAAGTTAAATAGATGTTTAAATTGCTAATGTGATTAGTTTTATTAATCATTTAAATGATTTAAACCCATTACTCTGATATTTTGGTGCCATTTTTGTTAAACCACTTATCTCCATTACATAAATTGCAAATTAGATACTCTGACTTACTTAATATATGTATTGTGATTACTCTTAATGGTTTTCCTTTATATACTATTTATCCAACTTCAAAAAGGCAAATATTAGAAAAATACATTATTTTTTAGAAGCTAGTGAAATTGTTTATACTTAGTAAGATATGGTACTTTCAATAAAACCAACTAAAAATCTATGATCATTTTCTTCAAAATAATTCTCTAAATTCCCATTTATATTCATAGGTTCTTTTTTTGTCCTAATAAAGTATTTGAGTCCAAAAACCAACCAACCAATCACTCAACCAACCAAATCATTCACTCTGCAAACAAGTAAAAACCAAAAATAAAATGAAACAAAACAAACCACTTGAAGTATATAAGCACTTTTGAAAAGTGATGCAAATAGCTTGAATAAACTTTCTCATAGATTTTTTTTATCTTGCTAATGTTAAAACAAAGGACAAAAGATCAATGTCTAGATTACTGAAGTCATGTATCCAAATGGACCATTTACTTCTTTTACGTTTAGGCACATCCCCCCTCAAAAATATTAGCCATATGATTCAGAATCTGGAATGAAATTTTATTAAATGTTACTATTGAAGGTATATTCAACTGTATGTTTGAAATGTATAGATTACATTCCTTTGGAAAGTTGCAGGAGAAATGCTGTGGTAGCATATACTTGTTTTGAAAGTATAAGTTAGAAACACTAATAGTTCTGAGCATATGGCACTAACTTTAACACACAGACACACAGATGCACACCAAACTCCAAGCTCTCAGAAATATATATACTATTTAACATTTCACTAACTACGTCATGTTTTTCTTCCTAATCACTATGAGAAACTAAAATGTACAAAATTAAGGCTGGTTTCTAAAGCTATTGTGATGTGTAAACTTGACCAGGTTATGGTGCCCAGTTATTTGGTCAAACACCAGTCTAGATGTTGTTATGAAAATAGCTTTAGATGTGATTAACATTTACCATCAGTTGACTTTGAATAAAGCAGATTATCCTCCATAATGTGGGTGGGCCTCATCTAACTAGTTGAAGATCATAAGAACAAAGATGGAGGTTTCTGGAGGAAAAAGCAATTCTTCCTCTCAAGATTGCAACATAGAAACACTATCCAAGTTTCCCACCTGCTGGCCTGCAGTTGCAAATTTTGGGTTCAAGACTGCAACATCAGCTCTTGAGTTTCTAGGCTGCTGGCCTGCCTTGTGGACTTCAGACTTTCTAACCTCCTAAATTGGATAAGTCAATTCCTTAAAATCTCTTTTATCTCTTTCTATAGATAGATTGATGTCAGTATTCTCATTTTGGGCACCTTTCACTTGCTTTATTTAAATTGATCCAAAATGTTTTATTCCTTTTAGCTCAAATTGATAATAAAAACTATAAAAGCTCAAAAGAATTTATTCTTTCTACCCAATATTCCTGTCCCCTGAGTTTCTTTCTCTACCTCCACCTGGCTCCTCACCACTTTCCTATCCAGCCTATGAATCATCCCTAACATACACTTCATTTTCTAAAATACAAGATCATTGAAGAGCTTAATAGAAATTCTAACAGTTTTCTTTTGTTTGTTTATTTCAATCTCTTTTTTTGTGACTATCACTACTATGTTTGGTTTTTAAGGATTCTCCCTGGTGACTATTTTCTATCAATTTATGTTTTGCCAACAGTTAAAATAATGTGTGCTGGGATAATAGTTGAAATAAGCTGAAAGATTCTGGATCAGTTACCATAAGGCTGTGTTAAAAAGACTTGCTTTATTTACCTTAAAACAAGACCCTTTACTAGTGTTTAAGGTAAAGCTGTGTCTTCATTTTCTTCTTTGGGTTCAGAGTAACTAATTCTGACCAAAACTCCAAAAAGGATTGGAAATGATCAGTTAATTAAAGCAATGCAGTCCATAGTCAGGGGGACTGAGTTCCTTTCTAAGCTGATGAAATATTTCAAAATGCATACTAATACGGGACTTTTCCAAAGTAAAGATACAAAATTCAAAACTACAACATAACTAGTCTTCTGCTGTTGCTTAAGTGGAATTTAGCTGCTGAGCAATTTATGACTCAGATTATCTTCTTAAACAATATTATACAAATAACCCTTCCTTGAAATCAGCGGTACTGGTATTCAAACATTTTCCTTTATATGGAACTAACTGTGTCCTCTATCATCTGACTGAACCAACTAAAGTCATTTCTCTTAAAGACATCAACAGCTCAAGGGAAAAAAAAAGTTCTCTCTCCAGGGCTGGGGGAGGACTTTTGCTTTGCACTTTAAAATGTTTGTTCTGTTCCAAGAAGATATTAGGATCAGTTGACTGACAACAGGAAAAATTTTCCTGGCAGAGAAGGAAGCCAGAGGAGATTCATATGCAGACAAAATTTTAACTATCAGGCTGTTTGTATCCCCGTGTCTATTCTAATATGCCAAGCTGGGATAAATCAAATGGGCTCTAAAAATGGTAGATAAAAATGTGATTTCACAGTAATTCTGGAGTTTTGCAGGAATATCCATCTTAAGCATCTCGTTTTTTTCCCCCAAAGAGTTATTTATTACTGGGCGAAGCTATATAGCTATTCCAATATATATACTGTTCTTAAAAAAAAAAAAAAAAACCTTGAAAACTCTACATTTTAAGTGTTCTAAAGATACAACAGTTCTGCTGAAGTGCTAGTGTGAGTTAAAAGAGACTGAGACCCAGACAGAGATGCCTGAAATCTGAAACAAGGAGGGAAACCAGGTCAGATGTAGTGTAGTACTTGGTGATGTGTCCACTTCCCAGCTGGCCGTCCCCCTACAGAGGAGGCTGGGACTGCAGGGACCTTCCTCAGGGTGTGGGGCACGTGTATACACAGCTTTCTGTGATGAGACCCTCAGGTTGGTCATCTGTAAGCAAAGTGGGCATTGTACTCATGGCATAAATGCAAAGAGCACTAAGGACACGTGAAAGCAGTGTTGGGGTAAATTCACAAAGTAAATGCTTCAGAGACCTTAGGACAGGCTTTTCTAGTCAACATTTCATAGCAATTTCATAATCATTCAGTTTTACTTGGTTTCTCAAAGAAAATGTGATCCTTGGGAGGATTAGCAGAACAACAGTTTAATCCAGGCCATAATTTATAATCTAAAAATCCCTCAAAAAATGGAGGAAATTCTGCTTTCTGAGAAGAGTAAGGGGTGGGGGCGGACATTGGACAGACCCTTCTCTCCTACTACTAGACCCGCTTGACCCCTTACCATCTCCTTTATTGCCTTTGGGGACTGCACCCGGCCCACCCCAGCAACCCCCCCGGTCTAAGACGGCCAAACTGGATCTTCTAACCTCACCATCCTCCCTTTGTTGGTATGAGCCTTGGGCTTTTTTCCTACTATGATATTTCACAGGCAAAATGAAAGGTGTAAATAAAAATTCAAAATGAAGGCACACAGGGTTGAATCATGGCCTGCTAAATCTATGTACATTCGACTTTAGATAAACTCAGACTTAAAATATACCTGGTCTAAATATAAATCTTATCACAGCAATATGAGGAGAATGTGATTAGGTCTTACCCTCATTCTTCCTTGAAGAAAGCTCATTTTGAGAGCCACTGAAGAACTAATTTAACTTACATTTGATATAAACTGGGCCAGAAAACAAAAGACAACAGCCACAGCAGCAACAAAACAGTATTTTAAAAGAAGCTCCCAAATGCTTACAACATGTAGTTGGAAATTACGTAGAGTCTGGGAGATTCTATTGTAAAAAGTGTAAACTATTCAGAAAGACTGGAATCTGTTTTGTCAATGATAACTTTATGAAGCTGTTAACCTCCTAATGATTTTTCAGGTTAGAAATTGCCATAGGGTACTTTAATTTTTAATTTTAATTTTAATTTAAAATATTAATTTAATTATTTTCTTATTTGGGGGCCATTCCTCCAGAAGTCTTACCTTCTATCACCTCCAGTAAGTGCACAGTATTTTATGGGAAAGCTGTCTTTTGCTGAATATCTTTCTCATCTACCTTGGGAATTAGACTTTTCTTCTGTCTCCTTTCTCTCAAAAATCCAACTCAATTCATGTCAAATCAGTGCCAATAAATAGGAAATTTTCACAATTGTTAATCTTGGCTGTTGGTCATATTTTATTACTAAGTACTTTAGGAACAGAGTTGTTGGCCTAGTTAGAACCTGACTAAAATTGTTAATAAATTTAAAAGGCACTGAAGAAAGGTTTTTCTATTAAAAAGGTATATGGTTTTTAGTGAATTTTGCTTTATCTTTTTCCTTTTTCTTTTCTTGGTAAGAACTTTGAATTTTAAGGATTCTGAGGCAAAGACTTTTGTTGAGATCTAAATATAGGGAAATGATCCTAACTTTATGGTTAATTACAGCTTAATCTCCTTTATTCTCTAGGTTATTCATTAAAGTAATTATTCACTTTTTATAATATGTTCTTTCTACAATATACAGACATGTATAAAGAAGAAAACCAAAATTATCTTAATTCCACCTTTGTACAGAAATAACCTGTTAACATTTGGTGAATTTCCCTTCAGACATTTATGTACTTACCTGCATTACCATGCGACTCATCGGAATATGGTATTCTTGTAACATGGGTATTCTATGTTTTATATGTTTTACACTCACAGTGAGTTTTGGTTTTTGCTTTCTTTAGTATCTCTTAACTAAACCTCCTCTATATGTAAAACACACTGGCCTGCATTCAAGAAGACCAACAATTGCCATTACTCTCCATCAGAGGACTCAGAAGGTGGACATGCTGCCTGGGCGCCTGTCAGCTGGCACAGACAACGTGACTGTTCTGGGGACCCGCCCTTGCTCTGTTCTTTAAGCTGGCAGCCTCCTTTAGAAAGCTCAGAACATGCTTGCTCAGAAGCACGTGTTCCCCCTTCCTGTCTGCTTGTGACAAATCCCTTTAGTTTGTAAAATTCTTCTGCCGTTTCTCCCTTTGCTGCAATACAGTCCCAAACACTTAATAAACAATTACTGTCTTCACTGGGACACACAGAGATGAAAATAGCTTCAAGTTCTAAAGCGACCTTAACCAGCAAGTGAAGAACAACTTTATTTATGGCCAATGAAAAGGGCGGCCAGAGATATTTCTGTTTATATATCCAGCTATCTCCCGATGCACTTTTTTTGAGGCACAAAACACTTCTAAATAGCTTCATTTCTAAAAGTAAGGAATGATTTAAAAACAAATAGCCTAATGAAGCATTTAAACCCTCTTTGCAATAGTATTTGTATAATATTTCATAGATATGAACCCAAATAAAAACAAACAAAAACCCAAAACACTTTAAGGCAAACACCAAAATGCATATAAAGTTTAGATGAATGTAATGGCTTATAGTTTTGTGTATGTGTTCATGTGTTCATGTGTGCACATGTGCCTGCTTTTTTTTTTTTAACCGTTCTTTGCCCTTCTGTATTCTTTCCCTTCTCTTCCTTTCCCTTTTCCCCTCTCTTTCCTAGATAATCATGTTGATCTGCCCTCTCCCAGAAGTCCCAACTAATTGTGCTACCAGAGATGAATTTGAAAGACTATCATGTTTGTCAGCGTAGTGTCTCGGCACTGCTTTGGTCTGCACATTAGTGATACATTGAGCCTCTACATTGGTTAGGGTCCTTTGTTTAAAATGGTATTCACCTGGCGAATGTCCACCCCTGCTTTATCATCCAGCATGTCACCAAGCAGCTAATCAGACTCTCCTGCCAATCTAGCTTCATGTTAGTCTGTTCCTAGAGGTCTTGGGGGCAGTTGTAGCTAATTCTAGAAAAATTAAGGTGAGGATGATGCTCCTGATTATTTTTTTGTTGAAAGAAACACTGCTTAATGTATATTACATATAGTGATATCACATTATTGACTAAATCAAGGTCTAAATTTAAATAGAGCAAAAGAGAGATTATTATCCCTGTCAAGCAAACATTTATATGCTACTTTGTATATGGTAAGAATCTGATCTAGATGTTTGACATATAAACCTGTTTCCTTTTCTAATACTCCTGTGGATAGGTACAGTATAGTCTCATCTGTGTAACAGGTGAGAAATCTGAGGAGCAGGAATGTTAGAGGGCTTATCCAGAGTCATGGAGCTCCGAGGAAGCAGAGCTGGCGTTTCACGCCAGGCAGCTTACTTCCAGAGGCGCTTCTCTTAATCCCAGTGCTATCTTACCTTATTATATCATCAGCAAAGATTTGATCATTTTTTTTAAAACATGCAGAGTATTATGCTATGAACAAGGGATATAAAAATAAGTATTGGTTGTTTCCGTCTTTAGAGGCTTTCAATCTAGTTAGAAAGATAGGGTAACCGTTTAAAACTGCAAACAATAGCAGGCAGCAGAAGCTGTGATGAAGGAATCATTCATATGAATTCTCTAGAATTTTGAAGGTGGCCAGGTCGCTAAAGGCAGGGGGAATTTGGAAAAACTTCATATATCTAGACTGTTGAGAGGTTTGGACCAAAGATCAAGATGCTTTTTATGCTCTTTAAAGAAATTCAAAATATGAATAGCTTAAAAATGCATCTGAAACTAAGACAGATGGTCTGAAATAATTTGAATCATCTGTGGGCAGAATGAGTACTTGATTAAACCCCAGCAGGTGAGTGAGAACTATTAACATAAAACAAAGGACTTTAAAACACCATTATTGTGCCATTAACATAGAAGAATTAGAGTGATCAGATAATTCAGAAGATGCTTGTCTCGATGCCTTTAAAAGTAGGACATGCCATGCCTTGGGCTAGAAACAATTAGTCCTGCGTGTCACAGAAGCTTGGGAGTGACAAGACCCTTTGGCAGCTCTGAAGGATGAACTAGTGCCCAGGAGAACAGCAATCTAGAAACTGACTTGATTTGATACTTTTTGTTTAAAGCAACCAACATTTCAGTGATCTACAGTACTCCAGGGTTACATTTATCTACTCTTACTGTGATGCAATTGTTCCAGAACAAATAATGAGTAAGTTAGATAAGAAGACCAATGGCACCTCAGGATAAGTAAGAATATAGAAAATTTAAAATTGTTACAAATCCTCTATCTATTCCTGACATTTCTTTTAAGTTAACAATAAGATTATTTTATTTTTCTTCCACTTACCTCACATGGTATAAGACTGTACTATCGTTTGACTTCCCATTTTTAGTTAATTACAATTTATTCCATACATTCCATATTTTCAGTGAACATTATGTATCATTTTCTTAATGTTAATGTCTTTTGTAGAATTTGTTTAATTTACATGTAAATTAAATATGTACATTATCTCAATTGATCCTAATAATCTGGCATTATTATTTTCTCTCCAGTAATTCCACCATCCATCCAGTTACTCAAAATTAGAAGCTGGATGTCACTCTTGATTCTTTCTGCTCCCTTCCCACTTCATATCTAATCAACTTGTGCACTCAATTGTATCTCTTAAATATCTTGTAAGTGTGTACAATTCATAAAGGCTAATTATTTCTATGGACCCAGAGGCAGATGTGGTCCTGCTGAGTCTAGAACCTGGGTCTTCTGATTTCTGGTTCAGCCCTCTCTCTGATCTGCTATGATGCTTTTGGAGAAGTGACTTTGTTTTTATTCTCATCTGTCTCAATATGTAACTGTGTAATTAACATATTATAAACACAAACTCCTTGCGCAAGCTCACGACTTTTTTTTTTGTAGGACCAGACCCAGTGATCCTACAAGGGGGAGTGTGAGGATCTGGCTGCTCAGGCCTACAAGGCAAGTTGTGCAGGATGAATCTGGAAACCTTGACACACAAGAAAGCAGGGACACCAAAGGACTCTGAAAGCACGCTGAAGACTTCCAGCAGCCAAAAACGGGACAATTTGAGTTTTGATAATAATGGCAATGGTTAAAACATCAAAAACATAAAAAATTCATGAATTCATAGACAGACTGAAGGAAATCCACAAAAACCTCATTGGTTCTTGGAGAATACGGGGAAACAAACTCATTATTCTAAAAAATGATACATGGAACATTTATTCTGCCTTTTCAGTATAAACTAGACCTCAGTGTAACCATGTAGTTGATGAAGGAAAGTTTCTCCTTATAGAAGTATTTATTCTATCTAATAATAAATAGAATTCTTGACTGATAAATAAATTATAGAATTATAGTATCATTGTTTTGCTCACTCTTTATGAAATAATGAATCTAGGCAAATATTGCACAAAACATCTTCAGAAAAAGGTCACTTATAAATATTACAACAAAAAATAAAACATTAGCAAATAGAAGCCAACTGTTAATTGCAGAATCATTTCTGTCTTTACGAGATTTATGCCAGACATGCAAGAATGGTTCTGTATCAGGAGAGAGGTTAATATTATTCATCATATTATAAATCCAAGGAGAAAATCATGATCATCTCCATAAGGCTCTCAAAAGGCATTTGACAAAATTAAACAGCTATTTTTTTTTAAAGCACTCAATACAAAAGTAATCAAGACACTTCATTAACTTAATAAAACACATATATCTCAGCCCAAAGCCAACATCTAACTTAATGAGGAAATACTGGAGATATTTCCTAAAGTCAGATCCAAGACAAGCATGTTCACCATCATACTACTATTCAGCAGTGATCTGGGGTATTAGGCAGCACAACTGTATAAGAGAATGTGATTATATGAAATTATAATGATATTATACCAAACTATATTATATTATTGTGTAAGAGAAAGATAGAAAATTATATAAGAGACAGGTATAAAAATTGTAAAGGAGGATGCAGAGCTCTACTGTTTGTAGATGATATGATTATGGACCTGGAGACCCCAAGAAACTTGGCTGAAAACCCACTATATACAGTAAGATTGTTTAGGAAGATGATTGACATTAAATTAATATACTGAAAAAAAAGGCTTCATGATACAAATATCCATTTACAAGATAAAACTGAAGAAAAGGAATGACATTAAAATAGAAACAAAAAAAGGTAAAATATTTAGGAATAAATGCTACAAAAAAAATGTGAGAGGCCCATATGAGGAAACAGTCCTGATGAACAAAAGTACACTTGGAACAAATATAAAGACAAATCACGTACTTAGGGAAGTGCAACAACACATACATGTTGGTTTGTAAATTTAACAAGATCCTTACTCCCTAACAAATACCACCGGGTTCAGTTGTTCTTCCCCCTTCTCCCAAACTAAACATGCTAATTCTAGTCATTTGGGAGCTTACTGCAAGGGTCGCCAGAGGGAGATGTGTGACGGGGAGACCACACCTATCAGATCTGGAGACAAACTATAAATAAACTTTAAGAGCTGTGTCGTTCTGGCATATGAAGGAGACTCAAGTTACCTGCAGGAATTTAGCGTATGATGCAGGTGGCTTCTCCGATCAGTGGGGGAGAAATGGAAGACTTAATTAATGTTAGTGAGCTGATTTAGTAGCAGGGTTAAGAAATATAAAGTGGTATACTTCACCCTGTTCATTAGAATAAAAGACCAAATGAATCAAATATTTAAATGTAAAAAAAATCATAAACATTCTAGGAGAAGAGGCAGGTAAATTCCTTTACAAATTTGAAGTGTAAAGGGATTTCTAAATATTACAATTAATGCTGATGTTAGCAGCTAATATTTCCACAGCATGTACTATGTGCAAGACACTGTTCTAAGAGTTGTACACACACTTACTTACTTAATCCTTTTAACAACTATTTGAAGTAGATACTCTTATTACTCTTTCATGTGAACATAAACGGGACAAAGCAGAACAGCACTGTATGTTCCCTGAGAGAGATATAACATACTTGGGAGATTCAAGAGGAAGAGCTACCAGATTGGGGAAAAAATAATTTAATAGAAACAGCAGAATCTGAGGTAGGTACAGAAAGATGTATGGTGATCAGCAAAAGGGTGAAAATAACATACAAATCTTGATTCAGTCAACATGAGGTATCCCAGGAGGAACTACTACTTCAAGATGGAGACATGGGAAGATCTTGAACTCACCTTGTCCCATGGACACACTGTCTACAGCTACAGACAGAACAATTTCTTAAAAAAAAACCTAAATGCTGACTGAGTGATGATTACTCATTGGGCAAATGGGAAGAAAAGCACATCAAAGTGGGTAGGAGGGGCTGGGACACAGTCTTGCCATAAACCCTCACCTAGTGTGATGCCCCATAACCAGGAGGGAACTCAAAACTCAGAGCCTCTCCTTGGAGAGTGAAGATTCAAACCCTTCATCAAGCATCTCAGCTTCTAAGACATATACTTGATGGATGAGCCCCACAAACGTCTAACTTAGAAAACCAACTGGGCTTGATTGCGTCCCCAGACCAAGACTGTAGTGATCTAAGAAATGCCTCTTAAAGGGCTCACACACTCGGACTCACCCACCCCAGGGCTCAGCGCAGAGGCAGCCAATCGCACCAGACTGAAAGGAGGCCCCTCTGGCTGATATTAAGGCGTCAGCCTGAGGGGCAGGCATCTTGTTTAACACACACACCTAGGAGCCTACTTGAACACCTCTGGGGACTGAGACTGATGGGTGCCATCTTGGTACTCTCCCTTTTCCCTTCTCCAGAGCACTAATATCTCCTGGAAGGGAGCTTTTAACATGTGGCTGGTGCCCTGATTTTTGTGGCTAACACCCAGGGGACACCTCTTGATTGCTTGGCTCTGGAGGCCAGGGGAGCTGGTGGTACTGGTCCCATGTGACTGAAATAATCAGTCACCCAGAAAGGGGCTCATACCCCTGTCTGGTGCCCCAATTTTTGCGAGTGCTGCCAGGGGACGATGCTATATCACCTAGCTCTGGTGTCCAATGGGGCTTTCACTGCAGAACTCACAGGACTGTGACCAGGGAAAAAGAGTTCTTAAACAGCTAGCACCCACAGGGCACAGCAAGAGGCAACAGACCCAAGAGCTCAGTCTTTCTGGGAAGGAGCGCTACTAGCACATCGTGATTGTGACCTGAGGGGCAGGCTTCTAATTAAACTTGCATCTTGAGGCCGACTGCAATCCTTTACACAGACCTCAGAGGGCAGGTGCTATCTTCAAGGTCACCAGCTGCTGTGGTCTTAAGCACCGGTGTCTCTTGAAAGGGAGCTTTTCATATGTCTGGTGCCCCAGTTTTACACAGCTGCTACCCAGGGTACACACCTTGGTTGCCTGGCTCTGGTGGCTGAAGAGGCCTACATTCCTGGGTGCCTTGGTACTATGGCAATCCAGTTCTTGGCTGGCTCTCACACCCAGGGCACTGCAGAATAGCAGACTGAGTCTTCCTGTGAAGGAGGACTCTTTGCTTGTCTTGGAGATTCATCCTGACGGGTGGGCTTCAGATTTGGCACATAATTAGTGGCTTACAGAGCTGCTTTCATGGAACCAGGGCTGTGGTCATCTTGGTACCCAAGAGCACCACCATCTTGGCTCCCCCTCTGCTTTGCTCCAGCTCATTGGTATCACCTAGAAATGAGCTTCTGCATTTGTTTGGAGACCTGATTACTGTGACTACTGCCCAAGGTACACCTTCAGATTGCCTGACCCTGGTGGCCAGTGGGACTTACAAAACTGGTGGTCCCACAGGACTGTGTATATTTGCATGCTATTGAAGGCTGATGTCTAAGAGTCTGGCTTCCAGCCAGCCTGAATCTAGGCTCCTCCCCTTTGGGGCACTAACAGATCTTGGCACATCCTCAACTACTGAGAGCTATTAATGTAGTAAGCTGCATGGACAAACCCAAAGGTTTTAGAGACAACCAAGACCTGAGGGAGGGTTGAATGTCAAGCTTCATTTCCTACACAAGACCATTAGTTCAAGACTGGGAGAGGTGGCTGTTTCATCTACTGTACAGAAACCAACACAGAGAGTCAAGCAAAATGAAGGAACAGAGGAATGTGTTCCAGATAAAACAATATAAAACTTAATTTAAAAAACCTTAATGAAATGGAGATAATCAATTTACCTCATGAAGAATTCAAAGAAATGATCATAAAGATGCTCACTCAACTGGGGAAAAAAAAATGGATGGACACAGTGAGAACTTCAACAAAGAAAACATAAGAAAATATCAAATAGAAGTCACAGGGATAAGACATACAAAAACTAAACTGAAAAATACACAACATGGGTTCAACAGCAGACTAGATGAAGCAGAGGGAGGATCAGTTACCTCAAAGCAAGGCAGTGGAACTCACTCAATCGGAGCAGCAAAAAGAAAAAAAAAGAATGAAAAAAGTAAAGATAGTTTAAGGGACTTATGGGACAATGTCAGATGGTTTAACATTCACATCATAGGGCTCCCAGAAGGAGAAGATAGAAAGGGGCAGAAATCTTATTTGAAGAAATAATGGCTGAAAAACCTCCCTAACCTGGGGAAGGAAGCTGATACCCAGATTCAGGAAGTCCAGAGGGTGCAAATAAGAGGAACCCAAAGAGATCCACACCAAGGTACATTATAATTAAGATGTCAAAATTTAAAGACTAGGTGAGAATCTTAAAAGCAGCAAAGGAAAAACAACTTGTTACCTACAAGGGAACTCCTGTAAGTCTATCAGCAGATTTTTCAGTGGAAACTTTGCAGGCCAGAAGTGAGAAGCATGATATATTCAAAGCGCTTAAAGGAAAAAAAAAAAAAAAAAAACCCTCCAACCAAAAATATCCTACCTGGCAAAGTTATAATTAGAAGTGAAGGGGAGAGAAAGTTTTCAAGACAAGCACGTTAACTGAGTTCATCGCCATTAAACTAGCATTATGAGAAACGTTAAAGGGGCATCAGTAAGCTGAAAAGAAAAGGCACTAATAACAAGAACACAATAATAAATCTCACTGGAAAGGTAAATATATAGTAAAGGTAGTGGCTTAGTCACTTACAAAGCTAGTATAAAGGTTAAAAGACAAAAGTAATTGAATAGTTAAAATAACTCTGGTTACAGCAATTAGTTAAGGGATACACAAGGAAAAAATGTACAGTGTGACCTCAAAAACAAAGGGTTGCAGGGCAGAGTAATAATGTTGAGCTTTTCAATGGGATGAAACTTAAGTTGTTATCAACTTAAAATAGACTGTTATAGATAAAAGATGTTATATGCAAGCCTCATTGTAACCACAAAGAAAAAACCTATAGCAGATACACACACAGAGAGAAAGGAATGAAAGTACACCACTAGAGAAAGTCATAAAACCACAAAGAGAAGAAAGAAACAGAGGAACTATACAAACAGCCACAAAACAATTTACAAAATGGCAATAAGCACATACCTATCAATAATTATTTAAATGTAATGGAGTAAATTCTCCCATCAAAACACATTGTGACTAAATGGATAAATAATAAGACCCATCTATATGCTGCCTATAGCATATACAGACTCTCTTTAGATGTAAGGACACACACACAGAAAGTGAAGGGATGGAAAAGGATATTCCATGCAAATGGAAACCAAAAAAAGCTGATACTTACATCAAACATAATAGACTTAAAACAGAGACTGTAATAAAAGACAAATAAAGGAATTACATAATGATAAAGAGGTCAATCCAGGAAGAACTTTTAACATTTACAAATAGTTATGTACCCAACACAGGTGCACCTGAATATACAGAACAAATAACAGACCTAAAGGGAGAAATAGTAACACAATAATAGTAGGGGACTTTAATACCCTGCTTACATCAATGGATACGTCATCCAGACAGAAAATCAGTAAGGAAGCATCAGCCTTAAGCTACACATTAGACCAAATAAACTTAACAGGTATTTACTGAATATTCCATCCAAAAGCAACAGAATACATATTCTTCTCAAGTGCACATGAAAAATTTTCCAAGATAGATCATATGTTGGGCCACAAAGCAAATCTTAATACATTTAAGAGTACTGAAATTGTATTAAGCATCTTTTCTGACCACAATAGTATGAAATTAGAAATAATTACATGAAGAAAACTGGAAATTTACAAACATGTGGAAGTTAAATAACATACAACTGAATACCAATGTGTCAAAGAAGGTAAAAGAAAAAATTTAAAAACCTTGAGACAAATAAATATGGAAATGTAGCATACCAAAATATACGGGATGTAGCAAAAGTAGTTCTAAGAGGGAAGTTCATAGCAATAAATGCCAACCTCATGAAACAAGAAAAGTCTTATATAAACAACTTAACTTTATACCTCAAGGAACTAGAAAAAGAAAACCAAAGGCCAAAGTTAGGTGAAGAAGTAAAATAACAAAGATTAGAGCAGAAATAAATGAAACAGAGACTAAAAAGACAGGAGAAAAGGACAATGAAACTAAGAGCTAGTTCTTTGAAACAATAAACAAATTTACAAACCTGTAGCTAGAATCAAGAAAAGGAGAGGACTCAAATAAAATCAGAAATGAAAGAGGAAATATTACAACTGATACTATTGAAATACAAAGGATCATAAGAGACTATTATGAACAATTATATATTAACAAATTAGACAACCTAGAAGAAATGGATACTTTGCTAGAAACATACAACCTACCAAGACTGAATCATGATGCAACAGAAAATTTGATCAGACCAATTACTAGTGAGGAAATTGTATCAGTAATCAAAAACTTCCCACAAACAAAAGTCTAGAACCAGATGGCTTTACTGGTGAATTCTACCAAATATTCAAAAAGACTTCTCAAACTCTTCCAAGAAACAGAAAATGAGGGTATTCTTCCAAACTTATTTTACAAAGCCAGCATTACCCTGATTACCAAAACCAGACAAGGATGCCACAAGGAAAGAAAATTTTACATCAGTATCTCCAATGAACATAGATGCAAAAAGCCTCAACAAAATATTAGCAAACTGAATTTAATGATAAGAATTAAGAGGATCATAAACCATGATCAAGTGGGATTTAACACTTGGTTCAACATACGCAAGTCAGTCAATGTTATACACCACACTGATAAAATGAAAGATCAAAATTATGCAATCACTTCAATAGATGCACACAAAGCATTTGAAAAACTCAACATCAACTTACAATAAAAAAATCCCAACAAATAAAGTACAGAGGGAATGTACCTCAACATAATAAGGGCCATATACGACAAGACACAGCTAACATTAAACTCCATGGTGAAAAGCTGAGAGATTTTTCTCTAAGATCAGGAACGAGAGATCGGTACATACTCTTACCATTCCTCTTCAGTGTGGTACTGGAGGTCCTAGCCAGAGCAACCAGGCAAGAAAAAGAAATAAAAGGCATCCGAATTGGAAAGGGAAGAAAAACGGTCACTTTTTGCAGATGACGTGATATTATACACAGAAAACCCTAAAGACTCCATCAAAAAACTCTTAGAATAAATGAATTCAGTGAAGTTGCAAGATACAAAAATCAATACACAAAAGTCTGTTGTGTTTCTGCACACTAATAATGAACTATCAGAAAGAGAACTTAAGGGGAAAATCCCATTTACAATTACATCAAAAAGAATAAAATACCTAGGGATAAATACCTATATACTGAAAACTACAAGATTAATGAAAGGTATTGAAGACACAAATAAATGAGAAGATACTCCTTGCTCATGGTTGGAATAATTCATATTGTTTAAATGGCCATACTACCCAAAACAACCTACATTCAATGCAATCCCTATCAAAATTCCAAACAGCATTTTTCACGTAAATAGAACACAATCCTAAAATTTGTATGAAACCATTAAAACTCTAACTTGAAAAGAAATATGCACCCCCATGTTCACTGCAGCATAATTTACAATAGCTAAGATATGGAAGCAACTTAAGTGTCCAAAGATGGATGAATGAATAAAGAAATTGTTATATATATATTTTTATATACACACACACACACACACACACACACACACAATGGAATATTACTCAGCCGTACAAAGAATGCAATCTTGCCATTTGTGACAACATGTATACACCCCCAAGGCATTGTGCTAAGAGAAGTAAGTCAGAGAAAGTCAAATGCTGTATGATCTCCCTTATATGTGGAATCTTACACACACATACACATATATACATCTCTCAAGGTCATAGGTAAGAGAAAGATCAGTGGTTGCCAGAGGCGGGGGATGGAGGGTGAGAGAAATGGGTAAACTGTTTTTGTTTTGGTTTAAATAAATTGAATTAAAAAATCAACATGGGTCACATGTTATCGCTTTAAGAACTTGAGGTCTCATGATGGTTACTTTATACTTAAGATGCCTGAATAGCTAGTTATTGACTATTTTGGAATCGTCAAATGTAATCCAAAGGTTTCAGTTTTATAGGACTCTTAGGCTGACATACTGAAGCAGATGAGTTTTACAACTGAAAGCCTTAAACGTCAGGGCGTGTATACAGGAACAAGCATCACTGTAGTATTCTGCAACAGACCACAGCTAGAATCAACTGTTAACAGGCTATCATTGCACTAGAATTGTGTAAAACAATTATTGCTGGAGTCAGCGTCTTTTCAGTGCCACTACTGCACGGTGAGTGCAGAAATATTTTTATTAACTTATATCCATCCATGTGGCCCAGATGCGTGTTCTGCTCCATGACCCACATATCTCTTTAATGAAGAATACTCTCAGTGGCTTTCTCTGAGGAGAATGAGGATCCGGTCCACCGGGAGTCTTACGACTTTTTAATCTTACATGCCAGACTATTTTACAAAAGGGATCAACTAATTGGAAATCAGAAAGATTTGTGCAAATACAGACAATGTCAATGTTATTTTCAACTGTGTCTCATGTCCACCTTTTAAAATCAGATTATACTTTCAAAGGTGTCAGAGAGAGAGAGAGAATGACAGATCCAGAGCTGGAACTGGAGAATAAAATCAAGAACATATTTCTTATCATATGGTGCAGTTTAATGACAGTAACAAGAAAAGGTGGATTTAAGAATAGCTATAGAGAAGTTCCTTAGCTATTTGAACTAATGGTACACAATGAAAATTTATATGAACTCATTTAAGAATTGCATTTGGTTTCCAAACAGGTATCTGCCAATAGTGAAGTACAGAACAACTTCACAGCTGTTATTCATAATAAACACTTAACACATATAAGAAAACTATTTGCCCAAGGATCATGGGGGTTTTAAACAGGTATATGTCTGGAAGGCAGAGCTTGTGTTGTAAATTTTATACAAGGCCCTTAGAAATCTACTTGCTGTAAACATCAGTCAAATTTAGCTGTAACTCCTACCTACATACGCAAGCTTGTGGTGAAGAACGTGTGTTAGGACTTTTACCTGGAAAATCATTGCATTCACTCAGTTTAATAGCAGGAATAAAGGTTCAGAGGCTTCTTGAGAGAATTGTGGATATATTAAAAGATGACGATGATGATTAGCATGTCTACAGAGAATCAGAAAAAAAAAAAATACAGGCTTCTTTCTAGTCTGCATTTCTAGCTCCAACACATTTTTGTTTAAGGCTTTGAAGATATTCAGAACATGGAGTCAATTACTATACTTTTTGTTAAGTTGTATTTATCAGTTGCCTTGTCTCTCTCCTGTTCTCCTAACCCAATAACAAAAGAGAAATAAAAGCAAACATTGGAATGTGATGAGAAAGAAAGAGGCAGAAAAATGTAAGTAATGAGTTGGAGGTACTCAACTTTAACCCTTCGTAATGGATTTTATGTTCATAGTAGTAAAACTTTCTAGTAATTCATGTTGTGATTTATTTTAGCTTCTGGATCCATGCTGTTCTTTTAGCTTAAAGTATTATTTACAAAATTACGGTCTATAGCAGTGTTTTAAAAATTTAATATTTCATTCAAAACACCTGGGTGTCATATTAAAATAAAAGATTCTGATTCGGTAGTTTTCAGATGTGGCCTGGGAGTATTTTTAACAAGTTCCTGATATAACCAGTGCTGCTGGTCCATGGATCACATTGTGAGTAGCAGACATCTAGACCTGAGAATATTAGCTCCTTGAAATGCTTCGAGAAAGAAGAGTTCTACGGCTAGTAGACAGGAGCCCTGCACAGTACATCATCTTCTTGATGAGTCATAATTGGCAACAGTCACAACTGACGTTGATATTAAAAGCTCTGAATTACCTAAGGGTCTATAAAAAGAGAACATGTTTAGCTTTACTCCTGTGAGCATTTACCTAATTTAAATGGTAGTCTCCCTGTCTATTTTTTTTGGGGGGGGGGTGTTATACTTTAAAACCCAGGGGAGTTGGAGTTCTGTGGTATAGACTTTAGGAGATACTAGCCCAAAGAAGAGTACACCTTTCTTAACCCATTACTCTAAAATCCATCTCTCGAGAAAAATCACTGCATTGCATTTTGGAGATGAGAGGAAGATGTAAGAAATGATGGGCTATTGTACTTAGAAGAGTACCTTTTTTCCCCCTAGAACGTATAGTAACTCTTCTGAGATTTAGGTAGCGCAGGGCAGAAAAAAAATGTAACAACAGTTAGTATGTTTCTTTCACAACTATGAAAGATAATCCTGACCTAGGGGTTGGCAAACTACAGCCCTCATGGCCATTTTTTTTTTTTTTTTTTTGGTATCAAGCAAAGGATGGCTTTTTATTTAAATTTTACATTTAAATATACATTTAAATGAATTTTATATTTTTTATTTCAAATGGTTAGAAAAAATCAAAAGAATACTGAATGGCATGCAAATATTATGTGACATTCAAATTTTAGTATTCATAAGTAAAATTGTATTGAAACACAGCCCTGTCCATTTGTTAATGTGTTGTCTATGACCACTGCCATTGTAGGAAGATGGGTAAGACATTATGCCTGAGACTATTGCCTGAAAGTTAAAAAAAAAAAATTACTATTTGTCCTCTTACAGAAAAAAATTGCCAACTACTGCCATAATGGACCTAAAGAATATACACTTAGAAAGAGGAAAAGGTAGAGGGCATGTGAGTTTTTGATATACTCTTTTTCCCCTTCCTCCTATTGTTTAAATTTAAAAACATTTTTTTTTGTCTGAGAATATGTAGAATTAGGCCCTGTCCTTTGTTTAGTGATTCTGTTGAACTAAAAAAAAAAAAGCATAACCAGTATTTGTATATAACTATTTCTCATGGTTTAACACCCAACAGGAATTTGTATCAGGAATCCACACTGTTTATGTAATTACAACATCTTTCTGAAGAAGTACTGAGCTTCTGAAATGGAAGACCTCTCTCTAGTTCTGCAGAGCATCATAGTGCGTTTAGAATCTAAGTTTGACCCAGGAACTCTGGAGAATGAAAGAGGTCTAAATGAAAGGAAGAAAAATTCAGGCAGCCCTGGAAAAAGAAAAGAGAGAGGAGAGAATGTGAATGAATGGAAGATTATGAGTAATGTAAGCCCTTCAGAAGACTCCTCAAAATCTACCAAAAATCAGCAAATGACATGAATGCTTGATGCAGGGGATTTTGTTGTGAAAACCTGGAAAGGCTGGAGTTCCATATTTGGGCTGAGGCATAGCTGGAACCCGAGACAAAGGCAGACAGGGGAATTAGCAGGAAAGTTTGGGAAGGCATTGGGATTCAAAAGCTGCATAATTGAGTGGTTCAAGACAATCTTACCTATATCTCCAGAGGAAGGAAGGTGCAACTGATAATCTGACTTGCACAATCAGAAAGTATCTGTTGAATGGTGAGCCTGCATAAGTTACAGATCTTTGTGAAGTCTCATTTCTTCAACTGGTCAATGGCAAGAATTTTTACTAGTGAGGGCTAAATGAGATCATTCATATAAAGCTTGTAGCCCAGTATCTGGCACATAGTAGGGTCTCAACCAATGGTTAATACTGTTACCATTACTCTTATTTAATCATTCTCAGCATACTGTCAAGCGCATAGTAGGTGTTTAAACAGTATTTGTTGCACATGCAATAGAAGACTTTTGTCTCTGTGACAAATGTTAACCCAGTGTGAAACAATGTATACCTTTTAAAAAGTGCTGCCCTTTTAAATTTTGATTATGACTGAAAGGAATACCAATAAGACAAATTGCCTGAACTGTTACGAAATTGGGATTATTATAGTAGTAAGTTCCTTTCACTTACAGTAGCCTTAACATTATCAAATCTACGAGGCCCCGGAGACACATTGGCCCTACACTGTTGTAAGATACCACGCAGAAATATCACAGACCATTGATGATTATAATCAGACGCTCACAAGTTTGACTGAGACAAAGAGGCAAAGAAGATAGCAGAAAAAAATCTATTCATTTAAGAAAAATGTGAATAAAGGAGCCACATGAGGAAAATATTCTTTTTTCCCCTCAGAGTATTTCATAAAACTGAAGATTCTGCAACTGGCTACTTCTCCCCTTTACAATTGAAGCTATGACAGGATCAAAAAGGAAAACGGACCTTTAGGTCTGTGACCTTCAGCAGAGGTTAATTGAGATGGAAAAGAAAAAGTACCAGATCTTCCCTGGCATAATTACAGCACACATTCCCAACCCTTTTTGCATCATTATAAAGTATTAGAGCTAACCATAAAAAAGGACTGGATTTATGAAACTCCTCATAACTCAAATAAGAGCCAGAGAACCATAAAAGTCTGAATCCAGATTTTCCTTTACCCTGTGTGTGTGCAGTGTGGTTTTTGAAGTGTGTTCACTTCCATTATCTCGTTTGATTCTCATAACAACTCTATGAGGCAGGCAGGCGTAACTGCCCTCCATTTTATAGAGAAGCACATCGAAGCTCTGAGATTTAGGGTTTCATCTGCTTTCACATGGTTAGAAAGTGCTGAGGTGGGACGAAGTCTTTCCACTCTTGGTCCACTGCTCTTTCTAGCACATTTCCCTGTCTTGGTCCGTGAATCCCCAGGATAAAGGGCAAAGGGAGATTACACATCTCCAGGCCTGCATTGTGTTAGCCATGGGCTTGGCCGTCCTTATGTGAAACACATGCCGAGATGACATTTATCATGTTTGGATGTGCACGTAAAAGTGACACTCAGCTCGAGGGAGACTGGGTCACATTTATGGGAAAGGTAACCCCAGATGAAGTTCAGTCTTGTTTGGATCATCTGTTCTTCCATAAGAAAGGCACTATTCTATGAGACGCTATTATTACTACTTTGAATCATATAGACGTTTCACTGAAATAAATTAAACCTATACCAATTTTTAAGTGTTTATATTTTCTGGGCATGGTTTGAAATGTTTTAAATAAAGTTTATCTTGAAAGTTGTATTACAGAATCACCTATCTTGTCTAAAGATATGGTGCAAACTTGGTGTCTGACCAAGGTCCCTTCCACAGATCACACTTAAATGACTTTATCTTCTTTCATGGCTATTGAGATTCACAGTTGAGAAGTTAAGGGAATCCTGAATGTTTCATGACTCTTGGATTCTCTCTTATAGAAACCCAGCTCAGGTTTAAGGAAACCGTAACTTTTTCTGACATTAAATATGAAATACGTGGCCGACATCAAGATTGTTTTTACAATTCAAAAACATAAAAATTGATTCAGAAAGTATAAACTAAATGCTTCCTTTTTTAAATGTCTGGAATGTTCACATTCAAATCCTCTTATCTGAAGTATGTGAGAAAAGAGTTGTAGCAATACCTTCTTTTGAGTGTAAGGTTAAAACAGCACTACTTGAACTTTCTACCTGTGTGTGTGAGGCTGTGGGGGAAGGGGCACGGGGTGGAATGGGGCTCACTCATTTGAGGGGGGTCCAAAGGTAGACAAAGACTAGGGAATGCAGATTCATTCAAGCTATGTGAGAAGGGCTGTTCTGAATCTCCGTTTTGATTTGGAGACATGGATTATCTGCCTTGATCTGATTACTCTTGTCTCCCTTTGCCCCAACAATCCTATTGCTATTTGAAATCTGATGCGCAGAAAAGCCCCACTGGGCCGTGAATAGAGGAACAGTTTACAGGTGCTCTGTGTTGAAAATAGGTATTAACCTCAACATCTACAAGGGAGGTGTCTGTCACAGAGCTGGAATTTCCTGAGCATCACAGCTTAGAAATTATATCCAGTTTATACAACCTGAATAGGAACATTTCACTGGAGAAAAGATGTAACTATATTTTGGAGATTTAAAAACACTATCTTCTGAAGCACTTGACAGACACGGTTGCAATTTTGATTTTGTAGACTGGATCTAGATTATGCAGGATTATTACACAATCTGTTTCAGAAAAGCAGTTTCTATAGCTTGAGACGGGACTGAGGCTGAGAAGGGTGAATACTGATTGTTAGGCCTGAAAAATATCTGGGAATGTTTCTGACGGCATTCTTTTAACTAGGCTGTAAACTTTTCAGTTAGTGGCTGTTCTGATTTTTCTGTTTCAGCATATAAACCTTTCAATTAATGAAGAAAATACAAATGAGTCACAAAAACACATGCACCTAAGACATCATTACACTCCCACATCAAATTCGGAACTTCACATCGTAAATCACTTATTGGCTGCTTGCCTTTTTAAGATCATACAATGCAGGTATTCCTACCCGTGGGTTCATGCACTTTTGCCACTGCGTTCTAAGTTTTATGTATCTGTACAAAATTGGGGGGTTTGCATGTGTGTATGGACCAAAGCCTTTATTAGATTCTTGGAGGAATCCGTGACCACCCCTACCTCCCAGAAGTTAAGAACCACTGGTAATAAATAAGCAGACAAGTTTACCTGAGATTATTTAAACAGAAGTTCTTACAGAGTATTTTAATACTCTCTTCCCTGATTTCCTGACTCTTCTTTTGATGCTTTCCTAAGCCTCATGCTGACATTCATCCTTGGCCCTTATGCTCCTATGCAAGCATCATCCAGTTAATCAGGAGAGATGTACAGAATGGCTGCTTCTGTTGGATGCTTCCTTTTAAATTCTGGATAAGGTATCCACCTGCATCATAACTGTCATTCCTGCTTTTGATAAATTAGTTGGACAATGAAGAAAGGAAGGGAAGTTTTCTTCTTCACTCTCCTTTAGCTAAGAGCCTAGAGCAAGCCAGTTTTCCAAATTTTAGGCCTGGATGTGGAGCTATAGCCATCAAAGGTCAAAGGTACTTAGAGGACCCAAAATCTATCCAACAAAAAAGTCTTCTAGATTCATAATCTCTTTGCTTTTCCTATTTAAAAAACTTTCACTTTAAGTCTTAGGATTCCTAGGTAATACTTAAATACCACCACATTCCAACCAGGCAGGAAGGGAAGGGGATGGCTGCCATTGCCTGGGGTCCACCTGCGACAACTTCGAGGCTTCTGCTGTATCCAATTCTCTGTATGTGCCCAGTTTGTATCCTGGCCCCTCTCTAGCAAGGATAGGAGGGCAGAAATGAGGGAAAAAAGAAGATGAGACCAAAAGGCTATTTTGCAATATGGACTAAGGTCTCTGCTTTTCATACCGTGATCAGGCTATACAGCCATCCCCAGCCCAAATCCGCTTGATCAGGTTTGAATCGCTGCCTTCATCATGGTGCCCAATAAAACCAAATTCATTTATGGTTTTCATGGGATTATAGAGTTAGGTGCATTCACTAAATATAATCTGAATAAATTTAAATAAACCTCCCTGTATGAATAGCATATTTTTCTGAACATTCTTCTAACAAGTTGTTTTGGACCTTAGAACTACCAATGTTAATAACATCCGTGATTATGCCTCTACAGCTTATGCTGTTATGTATTATGTAAGAAAAATCGGTTAAAAAAAAGATTTAAAAAATAGAGTCCTCAACTTGAATTAAATAAGTGAGAGATGGAAAAAAATTATAGTACTTATGTTGGGAAAGCTATTTTTCAGCTTTTGAGTTTTTTAGTTATGGCATGACTAAGAAAAAAATTGAACGCCTACATACCAGCATACACAATGGGTTTTCGTTAGGGAAACTGATTTTAGAAAAAGACAACTAGAAATAATTTTTAAAAGTCCTTTCTCTTTACTTCTATCTGACTCACCTAGCAAAACCTTAATTCTCTTAAAACTCAACTTTCCACCTACTCCCTGCCTGCATCAAACAGCAAAGGTGGTTAATTAAACAACACAGACAGCCTCATTTCAAAGAAATCCTCATTGGTCTCATCTTAGATTTACATTCACTGGTTTTAAATCGCCCTTCAACAATCCTACTGCATTTATCTAGTCAATGTATTCTTCTATTTTCTAACAGGTTCACATCCACACTCTTTCCTTTTTCCTCCAACTTCTAATACTTGCCCCTCCTCCTCACTTTCAGCTAATGATCTTAACAGCTTATTTCAATTCAGAATTGAGGAACAAGAGAATTCCTTCATCTTCTCACTATCAAACCTGCCTCTATGTGCCCTGTCTTTTCTTCCTTTACACTGGGGAACCACGTTCCTAGGTAAGCTGACCCCTCCATTGGGACCAGGCTTACATGCCCTCTGGACCTCCCAGGACATCACGCCTACATTTATCCTACCTTTCTCTTATATCATAAATTTCTACTTTTCTACTGGATCATGCCCGACCAGAAGACAGGCTGTAATACCTCCCACTGAAAAAAGTACTTTTCCCCAGGCCCCACATCACCTCTAACTATTGTCCTATTTCTTTGCTTTCCCTGGCAGTAAAACCTTCAAAAGGCTTCTGTGTCTATACTGTCCATATCCACCTCTTCACTTCCTTTTCCCCTCGACCCACTCCATTCAGGCTTTTTTCTCCACTGCTCCACGGAAACCATCCTTTTCAGGACCCCCAGCCTCCTCCTCCTAGCTAGATCAGTTCTTAGTTCTCATCTCCCTTGACTTATCAACAGAATTTAACAGTTAAGCTGTGTCTCTTGAAACGCGTTCTTCTTTCTGTGGTTTCTGAGACACCGTGCATTGTGAGCATTCCTGTTGCCTCGCAGAGGCCTCTCCTCCTTAGTCTCCTTTGCTGAATCCTACAGCTCTTTTTACTTCTGACAGGAGCCCCAGTTCTTAACCTTCTTCCTTTGCCTTCGTCTCCCTAGATGTTTCATCCCTTTTGTGGTTTAAAATCTAAATGCTGATGCCTTCCATGTTTATATTTCTAGCCTCAAACTCTCCCTGAGTTTCATACTCATGTATCTGCCTACTCACTTTTACTTAAATGGTTGATACATTTGTCAGCAACTGCAGTAAAGAAAAGCAGAAAATCGCCAAAACCACATCACCCTGTTAAGGACTGAATTTTCACGTCCCCCTCAAGATGAATGTCAAAGCCCTAACCCTCAAGGTAATGGTATTTCGAGATGGGCTTTTTGGAGGTAACTAGGGTTCAATGAGGTCACAAGGGTGGAGCCAACTCTGATGGGATTAGTGCCCTTTTAAGAAGAGACACGAGAGAGCTTGCACTTTCTCTACCAGGTGAGAACACAGTGAGAAGGTGGCCATCCACTAGCCAGGAAGACCGCTCTTCCCAGAACCCAAAGTGGCTGGCTACTTGATCTCTGATTTCCCAGCTTCTAGAACTGTTAGAAGTAAGTTTGTGTTGTTTAAGCTCAGTATACAGTCTGTTGTTATGGCAGTCGGTGCTGATTAATACACTTCCCTTTGCCTTCCAACCCACTCCTCCCCAGGCTACCACATTTTGATAAGCAGCACCAGTGTATATCCACTTGCTTAGGCTGGAGAGCCAGGAGGCATCCTTGACTCTTCCCTCCTCCCCTCCCCCACATTCCTCATCCAAATTCACCAACAAATCCTATCAGATCTTCCTTCACAATACATCTTGAATATTGACCATTTCTTACCACCTCAACTCCTACCAACCTAGAACAAGATACTTACATCTTTAGCATAAACGATTGGAAAGTCTCCTAATGGGTCTTCCTGCTTCCACTCTTTTATATCTCCATCCCCAATGCCTACCCTATATTCTTCACATAGCACGCAGAGAGTTTTTTAGAACGGTTAAATCAGAAAATGTTACTTCTGCCTGAAAGCTTTTGTGGTAACTTGGGATGTTCAGGATGAAATACAACCTACTTGTTGGATTTTAAAATCATTCCTAAGTGTGACCTCGAAAGTCCTCCATAATCTGATACAAACAACTGTTTGTATCTCCATTCTTACTTCCTTCTCATTTTTTGTTTGCTTGCTTAGCTCTTGCTATATTTGCTGCTTCTATGAATGCCTATCTTGTTCTTGCCTTGGGACCTTAGTGGGAGCTCTTTATTCCTTCTGACAGGCTCTTCTCCCAGAGCTTTGCAGCATCCATGCCCTTACTTCTTGTAGTCTCTGTTTAAATGGCACCTCTTCACAAAGGCTTCTCTTGAGCACTGTATCTAAAATAGCCACTACCCTGTCTTTCTCTCTCCCTTGCTCTGCTCTACTTACCTCTGCTGCACTTCTAATAATTTATTTCTTGCAAATCAAAACTACAATAAGGTATCACCTCACACTGGTCAGAATGGCCATCATTAAAAAGTCTACAAATAATAAATGCTCGAGAGGGTGTAGAGAAAAGGGTACCTGCCTACACTGTTGGTGGGAACGTAATTTGGTGCAGCCACTATGGAGAAGCGTATGGAGATTCCTTAAAAAACTAAAAATAGAGTTACCCTATGATTCAGCAACCCCAATCCTGGGCATATATTCAGGGGAAACTCTAATTCAAAAAGATCATGCACCCCAGTGTCCATAGCAGCACTATTTACAATAGGCAAGACATGGAAGCAACCTAAATGTCCACTGACAGATGACTAGATAAGGAAGATGTGGTATATGTGTGTGTGTGTATATATACACAATGGAATACTACTCAGCCATAAAAAAGAATGAAAGAATGCCATTTGCAGCAACATGGATGGACCTAGAGATCATAATACTAAGTGAAGTAAGTCAGAGAAAGACAAATACCATGTGGTATCACTTATATGTGGGATCTAAAAAAAGATACAAGTGAACTTATTTACAGAATGGATAGAGACTCACAGATAATTATGTTCAATATTATTCAATTATTATAATATATATTATAATAATATCACAATTATATATTATTATACTCAAAAGCTTATAACAACCTATAATGAAAAATAATATGAAAAAGAATATATATATATATATATATATATATATATATATATATATATATATATATATATATATAACTGAATCACTATGCTGTACACCAGGAACTAACAACACTGTAAATCAACTAAACTTCAATAAAAATAATAATTTCTTTCTTTACCAACTTTCTCTTCCACCAAAATGTAAGCTTCATGAGCCCAACATCTTTGTCTTGTTTATCTCTGAATCCTCAGCGCCTAGAAGAGCTCCTGCTAAAGAGTAGATATTCAACAGATGGCTGAATGAATGAATGAAGTTTCCAAAAATACTGAAATTGCTAATTATGAATTTTAAGGTTTGAAATCTATTTTCGAAACTGTGTTCTCCTTTGAATAAGGAGAAGAAAAAAAGAAGTACCAATGGTGCAGTGGTCAGGATCAGTTCCTTTTAAGGCAAGAAGATTCAAGGTGGCAAAGGCAGAGGTGTCAGCAGAGCTCAAAACCAGGCTTACAACAGACAGCAGAAAGTAAGTGTAGAAAAGACAATCACATGTGTTTCTGGGCCCGTGAGCGAGCGGCAGAGTGAAGGAGGTTGGTGCTACCGTGCAGCCACAGCCTCCCACCCCCACGCCTTCTGAGCTCGAGTTGTCCCTCTCGTTTGAGCCTCACTGCAGACGGCGCTGAGGCTGCCGAGGACCCCAGCAGAGACCAGTTTGCTTTCTTCTCCGTTGCCTTTTAGCTTTCACAGAGCCCCAGCTTCTCTGCCGTTTATCTTCCTCCGTCTGAAACCCCAATACTGATTCCACCTCCCAGTAAGATCATGCACCATCTCCAAAATGTAACACCTTATTTCTTACTAGGCTTTTTATTCTAAAATGAATACAGTGCCATCCATGAAATAAAACAGTAAGATAAGCTTAAAATGCTAATTTGAAAGACAACCAGGACTTTTCACTCAGGTGTGAAAATGTACTAATGCAAACAGAATAAACTAAAACAATTGATTTAATAAGCAGTGGTTCTAAACGTTAGCCTAGGTAGTTTAATCCAATCACAGTCTTCAATACATCTCTGCGCACTGACTGGACATAATTGAGAATAAGAATAAAGAGCAAGTACCAAAATATTAAATCTAAATTAGTCAGCCGTTCAAATGAGCAAACCCTCTGAGGGCTGTACTGACCCTGAAACTGCACATCACCACCTCCCAATGACATCCTAGGACGAGTGCTCAGAGCAACTAATTCTTTCCATGGTTGCTCGGTTGGCCTTGAGCAGCAAAAGGCAACTGGATTTATTTTGTCCTGGCGGCAGCTCAGTGGGAACATAAACCAGCGGTGCTAGGGAACAGAAGGTCTACGCAGAAAAGGAAGCTCCACTCATATACTATACTAAACCCTCCGATGCCAACTGTGCTTAAACCAGAAGCAATGGAAGTGGTAAACACTAACATTTTCAAAGAACTGTCTAATATTCATGGCAGAATCTATAAAAGGTGACTTTGAATAATCCCTTCCCAGCAAACCTGTAAAAGTTTTATAAAATATGCTGCAAAAATGACTCACAGTAGATGTAATTACTGTGCAACCTTGGAAACTGATGTAAAAAATTCAGCTGCCAGCATGTTAACAGCCACCTAATATATGGGTTGTTTGATTGGACTCTTTGGGCAAAACTGCAAAATTCCTAACCCATTGCTGCTATATATTTTATCAGGGCCAAATTTAGCTACTTTCATTTTTTAAAATGCCATTTTAGACATCACAGTGAATCAAGTCTGTGTTGCTTAATTGCTTGCATACATTACAATCTAATCCATTTCCCCAAACACTAATTTAACTAGGTATTATTTATTTTTATTTTTTGGAACAGCAGCAGAGTTCTGATGCCTGAACTATGAAACTTGGCAAAATCATTGCTTTCTTCACAAAAAAACCCCTAAGAATCAGCAGTGAAATTTCCTACGCTAGACAATCAGAAACTGTTTCCTAGTTTTTTATTTTAAAGGCATTCATCTTAAATTAACAGTTTGGTATAAAAATGCTTCATTGTCCATATTCTGTTTTCAATCATAATGTAGTATTTTTTGTGGGTATAGAGAAAAGCCAAATATTAGAAGGGTCACATGCCACATTTTCACCCCATGCCTCATAGCCATCCTTTGGCTCTGGCTGAGGTGATCAGGTATATTGTCAGTTTAAGAGTCTAATTATGCGAACCAAATATGTCAACTTTTGAAAAATGTCCTCTTATTACAGAATGTTCACTCTATAACCATCAGTGTCCTAGGGTTTGGTCTCATGGGTTGTCACCTTTGGAAAATTGAATGAAGTTCAATTTTTGCAAAATTGATTCTATGCTAATGTCACCTCAGGCGTTTGCTACTTAAATAACCTTAACAATAAATTTTTTGGAAAAGTGCTTGGCCCCCCCCCCCCTATTTTATAATGGAATAAGTCTACCCCTTACCCCAAACCTACCTGTTTGGTAAGTTTACACACACATTTTCTCCGAAGTGAGGCCTACCGCAGTTTTGAGGGTCGATGAAAAATTAATAGTCAATCTAAGAAAAAACTGTATTCGAGCAAACCTTTGGATTATAACCCAGGAGACAGTCTTTCAGAAAGCTCTGAGGGCTGTTCTGAAGAGATGAGGAGGGAGGCCAGTACATGTGAGATTTTGGCAAAGGGTGTGTGTAGTCAAGCACACATTTTGGTAGGAGGTTACTGCTATTCATGAGAAACAGGTTTCTTAGTTAATGGTTTCTGTGCTTTCCTGCTTTTATATGTACGGGAAGATTCAAGAAACTGGGTTCATAAAATTTTCTCCTGAAAATAACTACCTGAGCGCCGGTTCTGCCAGTTTTCCAGAGCGCCGAGTGCCTCATCCTGCTCTTTGCCCTGATCTCCCTTCGGGGTGTATTGCAGGTCAGCGGCTGCAGAGGTCAGTGACTTCATCCTTGTAGAACTAGATGGTGTGCAACATTATTTTACAATCCCCTCTCCTTTGGTCTTAATTTTTACCAAGATCTGGGAGGCGTTTCATGACCAATTTGTCCCTGGCTCTGGCAATGCTCATTCCCAGGTCAGGCGAGGATTTTGTTAATGGGCCACTCAATGTGCTATTACTGGACTAGGGCCTGTTAACTGTAGCCAAAAGCATCTGGATTGCCTGTCTTCCTAGTCTGTTATGGTCCAGGAAATGGTTCCCTCTTGTTGCTTCTTCCCACATCTAGAGTTACACTATTACAGTCACTGATCTTAAAGAACTATATATTTGGTCCATTGTTTCAAGTTGCCTAGTCTATTTTTATCAGAGGCTCAGTCACACATTTGGTAATGCAAGAAATAATAATCTTGTAGAATAGGCAGAATACAAGTAATTAGCTAGTAACATTAATAAAGTCATAAGTAAGTATTTAAGCTAAGAACATCCAGTAGGTGCAGCCCATATTTCTCCAGGTTATTTGACCCAGTCTGTTTCATACCAATTACTGTCCTAACAGGAAAAGATATATTGGCATTATACATAAAGTTCTGCACACACAGAGGTGAGTGGTAGGTCATCGTGACCCTTACAGGATTGAAAAAGGAATGTTATCTTCTAAGGAGGTACCAGAAAAGGAAATTCACCTTTATAGTTGAGCAGGTACTTCTGCCATTGGCAAGGTCTGGTTAATGCAGAGTGCAGATGCACAAATGCTGGGCTGCAGCTAGAGGCCTGCAAGCCTTGTAGCTGCCCAGCCCCAAGATCAAACAAAGAGCTCAGAGACAATGACCGAGACATTTGTGGCTTATTGTAAGATTTCCTATCCATGTCAGAGGCAAAGGTCCTGGAGCAACACACCACCAGGTACTGCAGACGGTAGACAGGACACGACAATCTTCACTACCTGGGGCAGGAGGCGAACATTTATAGGGGGAATTGACCTCAGGTTGGCTCATTAGTTACCAGGGAAACAGTGGCTGGGGCAGGAGGCAAGCACATAGGCAGTTACTAATTGAACTCCATGATTAAAAGAATGGATAGTCATGTGAGTGGAGCAGGGACTGGTCGAGCAAGGGATGCATAGAAAGCAAAAAAACACCATCTTGAATGGCCTGACCATACACTTCACCCCTACCTGCTCTGCACAACCCTTATAATCTCAGTCTGCTCCTCTTCCATGGTGTCCCTGGGGTCAGGTACGTCCAGGTGTACTACAACCAGATACCGCAAATGCAATACAGGCGTCAGCAGCTGAAGACAACCAGCAGTAACTCAGACGCTTATTGGGTCAGTTTCTCATGGGGTCCCCGAGGACCACAACAGCAATCAGACTCACTTCTCCGTGAGGCCCCCACTGTCACCCAGTCTGTGAACAGAGTTCCTTCACTTAGACTAGGGATGATATGTAAGATGTTTAACAGGCAAAATAGAGGAAGATCATGATCATTAGGCAAAATGCAAGCAGTAACAGCATTCTGAGCCAATACCACGCCTGCCTGTGGTTTTCGTCCTGGCCTGCAGCACCGGACCACCTGTCCACCCGCAGTCCCCACAGCCAGTGCCAAACACTAGCGAGGTGGCATAACAACAGACAACAGGGTTAATACAATGGTGCCCTTCTCCAGGAAGGGGCCTGGATGAATTACCGTAGGCATCTTAGGTGGGGGCGGGCAGAAGACAGGTGAGGCCTCTAAGTCCCTTTTTAATCCTATTCCTCACGGGACGACAAACCCAAATCACCAGGGACTTACCTGCCAGTCCCAGGGCCTTTTCCTAGTGTGCTCCCCCGGCGGTAGATGCTGTGGCAAGGGCAAAAGAGAGTTATTGTCCTGACTGATAGCTGGTACCAGTCCTTTGGTGGTCAACAGCTGAACTCAGGTGGTGTTGATTAGCTGCCTCCGGGTTAACACAGCGCGGGCACTGGGACAACTGCACCTGGGACGTTTAGTTATAGTTCGGAGGCCCGAGTCAGCCTCTAGTCCACATGTTGAGAGAGCGGGTTTCCATCTGAACTGTTGCGGAAGCCGTCCGTTAGCCCGGCAGCAGAGGGGCTGTCAGGCAGGTGGAGACGCCCGCGTATGGCACTTTCATCAGCCCATCCTCAACTGCAAGGCCGGCAAAGTGGGCTCCTTGGCTGCTGTCGCTGTCCACGGGGGTTCTGCATGTTGCACACGTTTTCTGCGTTGCTTGATGACGCGGGTGGGCCTTTTGTAATGTCTTTCACCTGCGGGAACACATTGGCGCTGGCATATAGCTGTTGCTCCATCACACTGTATCGTTGCTCTGCCCCCTTCCATAGCTGGGACCAGAAGTCAAAGGGGACTCATTTTGCTGTTGCCACAGGCCCCAACCAAACTCTTCTAGGTAACTGTCATGTTCAATTCACAAGCCCGTTCCAGAGTTAATATTTCTAAAGCCTGTGTCTGTAATTGTTTAGGGATGATCAATTGGAGATATGCTTGTCTTACCCAACCAGATAACACTCAAGTATCTGATAGATAATCCAGGCCCGTGTGTTTTGTCTGTATTCGCCAGCCATCCCCATGCAGTCAGATGAGACATGAGTGCGGGGCTGCTATTTTTAAAGAGAAAAAGATTCTGAGACTAACAGGATATCAACAATGTAATGGAAGAGAAAGACATCTCTCACAGTCGTCAGCTCCCACAGGGCCCCACATGCTAGTGGATGCCCCCTCGGAACTACCCCTCAACTTTCTGTTTCCCATCCTTAGTTCCCGACATCTTGGAGCTCACAGGAGGTTCCTCAGCCTCCTAGCTGGCTTGCCAGTCGTTGGGCTGCACCCCGCAGGCCTGTAGGCCTTGTAGTTGCCCAGCCTCAAGACTGAAGAAAGATCCCAGAGACAGCGACAGAGACGTCAACAGTTTACTGGACAGGGGACCTTACCCGTCAGAGGCAAAGGTCAGGGAGCGACGTCCCACTGTGTACGGCAGACGACAGTCAGGATATGGCAACAATCCTCCCCCACTCCGGGCAGGAGGATACTGTTTATAGGGGGGAAATGACGTCAGGTTGGCTCATCAGTTACCAAGGAAACCAGCAGCTGGGGCAGGGGGCAAGCACATAGGTAGTTACTAATTAAGCCCTATAATTAAGAGGATTGGATAAGCATGTGAGTGAAGCAGGGCCTCTTCGAGCAGGGGACGTACAGATAGCAAAAGAACAGCAATCCTGAGTGGCCTGACCATACAACAACGCACACTAGAGGAGAGTGGGGAGGCCCAATGGGCAGAGAAAAAAAAAAATGTATTTAAATTTTTCTTGTCTGGCCTTAAAATATGAATTTTATTCATCCCGAGTAACAGAGTGGGTGATAAAGAAATGCCTTATAAGTCTTCTTCCAGATGAGAACTGAGGAAGGATTACTAGGATTAGCCACATATAGTGGCCACACAAACTGAGCCCTCAGTCTGCATGTACACCCCTCATTACATACCCCTTCTCTATTCTAAGACTGAAATTTGCAAGTGGACAGGGGTTATTAATCTTTGTACCCCGATAAACATTTGTCAGGTTGAATTCTGAGTTTTGTGCAGTTGAAAGAATACCTCATTTTCTTATACGGTGCACTGTGGCAGAAAACATCCTTTGATATACTTACAGGAAACTAAAATTAATTTTGAAGAAAAGAATTTTTTTTAAACTTTGTAAAAATTTGCCAAGGACAGTAGGATCAGTGGGAAATCCTTTAAGTATATCAGTAACAATAAATGCTCTCTGGTTTTTACAATTTCAAATTTCATAACTACAGCTATTGAAACTCAAATTGTTCTACAAATTAATTTCAGTTCTATATATAAATATACTTGCTGATTCTGTATTTAACTGAATTTGCCAGCACTCACCTTAATCTATTTTGAGGATTATTTTACCATGCTGAGCTCAGAACTTATTTTAACTGCAAACATAGCTTAAACCTTTAATTAACTTAAACATGTCTAGTTGTCATTGTGATCGATCAATGATTAGAAGACCCAAGTCTACCTAGCCAGCTAGTCTTAGTCTAAAATTCTGAACAACCTAAACTGCAGAACTTCAACTTTACTTCAGAAGCCTGTAGAGTACACAAGGATCAGAAAGCTTTGAATTGTTCAGAACTCACAGAGTTCAGTAAAATTCTGTACGTCTACAAAGTTTAACTATTCTACATCCCATCTCAAATAACTCTGGGTCTTATAGTAACAGAAACAGTCTAATTACTGTCAACACATCATTAAGAGGGCTTCTATAGACTGGATTCTTAACATACATGCTAAAACTGATGACAACACAGAGCATTACTTCACTTTTGAAACCAATAATTAAGGATAATTTTTCCAGTTCAAAACCATTAATCACAGCAACACAACATTCACTTAGGCCTCCATTAATATTTTATAGATTTAAAAATAATGGTCATCCTTGGTTTCAGCACCAAAAAAACCAATCACGCAAACAAAAAAAACACACACACGAAGATGATAATAATGTGCCAGTGTAACAAGGAAAAATGCAAAAAGAAGCCTCACCTACACTTTGTTCAAAGTTCTTTTTGAAAAATGAAGAATGCTTGGATTCTGATGTTAAGGATCACAAGAAAAAGAGTGTTGCGAAAAAACTCTTTTTTTCAAAGGGGACCCCATCATAAGTCTGCTACCTGGGACAAGGCAGCGGCCCATCTGCTCTGGTAAGGACAGCCGGGCATACTGGGGGTTGAAAATCCTAACACTCTCAAGCAGTGAGAAAGGAGCTAAAGGGAAATAAGCACTTTGCAAAAGGCAATAGAATGGAAGGTTTTGATCAAGGAAGGAAATATTTTCCGTTTTTTAGAAGTACTATGGAGTCAGAAGAATTAGGAGAGTGAATGGAAGTGAATTCCCTTTGAGGACCTCTATTTCTCTATACGACTGGATTAGGGGAATTTATCAAGGTAAACAATAAAACTAAATGCATTTTTAAACTAAGTTTTTAAATTTGGGGGCGAACAAAAGCATGTTTATTAAAGAATGTGATACAGAGTGAAACCCCATGAGACCCTTTTAAAAGCCACTAGGAATCTCAGAAGAATAGCAGCAAACACAGCAGCAACAACTTGCATTGGTACAATCTTGACAATGAACAAGAACACTTTTACATTCATTGTCTCAACTGTTGACCTTAGTTAGCATCCTGAATGTGGACAAGGCTAGTTAGCATTTCCATTCTACAGAAAAGAGTATTGACACTTTGAAGAAATTGCCAGTTGTTTCCAAAGAGGTATGTCACTCTTGATTTAAAAAGGAAGTTTGACCAAATTAAAAAAGAACCACATTTGACACAAATGAACTTACTTACAAAACAGAAACAGACTCACAAACATACAGAACAAACTTACGGTTACCAGCGGGGGAAGGGAGTGGGAAGAGGTAAATTGGAGGTATGAAATTTGCAGATATATATTTAACTACTATATATAAAATAGATAAACAAGAAGTTTATACCGTATAGCACAGGGAACTATATCCACTATCTTGTAGTAACCTGTAATGAAAAAGAATATGAAAACGAATATATGTATGTGTATGTATGACTGAAACACTATGCTGTACACCAGAAATTGACACATCATTGTAAATTGACTGTACTTCAATAAAAAGAATGCAAAAAAAAGAGCCATATTCATAGAGATGGAAAATTTATCAACAATAGCCTGTACTGAAAGTTACATTTTACATTATATGGTACTTCCTTGTTTCATAACGGGATTTTGTATCTGTTTTTTTCTTTTTAACATGTGTTGTTTTATAAAGCAGAAAGTTCAAATACCTGACCATCTGCTTCAAAATCAGAAATCTGGCACCCTCTAAGCTTAGATAGGGAGTTTAAGGGACTGGACCACTTATAGCAGAGAATGATCTCTAACAGCCGTGCTGCAAATTCCAAACACCTTGCACTCACCTACAACGTTTCCACAAAGGAATGAAGCCATCTTCTCTGGTCTGCTCTCTCCATGACAACTTTCTAAACTGCATCAACCGCCCAAATTGTGATCCTAAGGTACTAACTTTCCCTGTTTTCAGATAACACACTAAGTTCACCCCCAAATGAGTGGAATTTGACCCTTTGAATCTAGTTCTAATTCTTTTGCTGGAGACTACACAGGGAAGTAAAGCCTCTATTATGTTTGCTGAATAGCAACGGAATATTTAAAATACCTCTGAGAAAGAAAGGACTTAACAAGGTTTGGTTCAAAACACTTCTCACGGATTTTTTCACTCACTGGACAGTGTTTATTTAATACATGCAAGGAATTATACTGGGTAGGGGAAATGCCTGAAATAAGGTTTTGATACTGATAATTAAAAATTTTTTTAAAATAATTAATGAACTTCTTTGACTAATACATTTGACTCCAATGCTTTAACACTGGAGCATAGGAACTGGCCTATATCTTATTTTCTCCTGAGATAAAATGCTATTGCCTTATAAAGGAGAAGAAAATGTCTTAATTTCAAACTTTATAAAGAAGAGCGCCTGACTGGTGCTGTATGAACTCTCAGTATCTTGTGTCCTGGAATCTGCGTGTCGTACTATTTCAAGTCCTCTTTACTGATAATTTAATGCTGCCTCTAAATTTAATGCCTATTGCCTTTTCACCAGAAAGCAGTTTTTACTGATGATAATGATGATGGTCATTAGGGCCTTGGAGACTTTTAAAAGGATCTAAGGATGAATGAATAAATAAAAACCATGATGACTCATTCTGCACCCACTGCCATTAGTATAACGCATAGCTCAGCACAGTTCCTCTCCCCACAAAACTGCACTATTGAAATATATGTTACATTTCTTTTTCAAACAAAATAAGTATCATTTTATTCAAAAAATATTATGAGATTGTGGATTGTCAGCAATCAAGTAGGCATGCTGCAAAAAGGAAATACATTTTACCAGGTTGATTTTTTTTTCTCTAAAACTAGTCCCCACAGAACAATCACCAGATTCTGTTAGGCTTTATGTTTACTCCTTCCTTCCTGAATGAGAAGAGCTTGTTCTTTGCTACGTTTTCATTGCTTTTTCTTATGTTTTAAATGTATTGAAGAATGTCAAGTTGAATTTCCTTCTAATATTGCTTCAGGTTAAGTAAGGAAAAATAGGTAGGACACTGGGACCTTAGAGCACCACCTTTTACATTATTAAATTAACACTGATCAATATTTCATATCACATTCATATTCATAAAAATGTGAATGTATAGACCCTGCCCTTAAATGCTAGCATACTGGTACAGAGTGCTATGTCCAGAACTATTCTTATGAAGATATATGTAATAAGTATTTCTCCAAAATTAAAGTTGTCCTGGGGTGGTATGTTATGACTATTATGGTGCATTTTATTTCACAAAGGATTAAACTATGGAAAATCCCAAGAGGAATTAGTTATGCTCATTAGGCACTGAGTTTATTAGTCTAGTCTCTGTTTTTCCCTTTATGAGCCAATTTCAAAGCCATTGATAGGTTTTCCTATGACATGTGGAAGCAGCCACTTCTTTATTTTCCATTCACCCATTTCCTCCTTCTTCTTGTAGCAGACCCTGGAGCAGTGAAAAGGACACTGAATCAGAACTGAGATAATGAGGATTCTATCCCTTACCATCCACTAAGGAGCCAGGTGACCGATCTTGGGAAGGTGATCAGAACCACCTGTGGCTTGCTCTCTTCCCCATATTATAAAGATAACAATACCACAGGATTGGTGTGAGATAATCGTTATTATTCCGCTTAGTCTGCAAAGAAATAATCACCAAAAGACTAAAGAGAAGAAGTTAGCTACAGAAAGGTTCTTGCTAAAGACAGATTCTATATATTAAAATCTGTATTTAAACCAAAGGTAAATGAGCAGAGAGTTATTCACCTTACTTAAGAAGTATCTGATATAAGAAATAATGCATTTTAAAAGCTAGCTTCCATAAAATGTTCAAAACACAATTCAATTTGCAAATATCGAATTCAAATTTGCCTATAGCAAGGCCTGAGGTACAAGTGCATTTTAAAATCCACTGAGGGACTCTGCACACAATTTAGGCTAATACAATAAAGGCATAGTATATCAAATTGGGATTGATCATTCTGAATCAAATTCAGGCAGTCCTAGTTACAAGAGGCTGGTCCAAGGGAAACCAAAACTTCCATGGGCCTGGGACTAGCGAAAACTTTCCCACTGCTATTCGAATTGGAAATTAACTAGTTGGTAGGTTACAAGTTCTGACTCTCAACCATAACTTGCTTGATGAGAACGAAGTGTGCTTTTTCGTTCAGACCTCTTGTTTTGATAGCCAATCACACAGTGAAATATGCCAAGTGCATATCGGTTGTTTCTGTCTCTTAGAAGGATGAATTAAAGCCATATTAGTAAAATGCTTTTGGAACATGAATAGTGGGGCCCCCCTTTGAGTCAGAGCTGGTTTGGGGGATGAGATTTTTGGCTCTCATTTATGTGTGTGTATCATGGAGTCAGATTTACATGGAGGTGGTCTAAATCCCATAAGTCATCTCTAAAGTGTAGTATTTACAGTACTATGTACACAAACCTGTTCACTAATATGTATGTATAAATGGTTAATGTGTACCGTATGGTTTGGAATATAATAAAGAGGGTTATAGAGTAGGAAAAAATATCTTTAAACACTAGAATCATTCACAGGGTAGTGAGAGGTTCACACAAAAGGCATAAGAGAGCCGAGATCAACAGAGGAAACAGTGGATTCACATCTCCCATCTCACACTCACTCTTACTAACTGGACTGGAGGAAAATGCCTCCCATGCTACTTACGTTATTCTTTCTCTCTGACAAGCCTCTATGATGTGATTCCACAGTCTGTACTTGCCTCTCATCTCTCAAATAGTTCTCTTACCTGCTTGCAGTACATTGACATTAACGTTGTCTTTTTCACAGAACATTCTAAAACACAATGGTGCAGCTTGGTTGTCTTCAGAGAGTCTTCTTGCTTGTACAAACGCAGTCATCAAGTCTTCTAGAGTCCTGCTTAAATCAGGTGAGGAAAGAGAAGGTGAAACACGTCTTAAAGAAATGGAGACAGAGGCACAGGAAGTGGAACTGGATGCCACAGCTTCACATTCAATTCAAAAACCCTCAGAGATCTTCTTCCTTCTAACTGGCTATGCCACCCCAGCAGCATCTCTGGAGAGATGGGGAACCACCACCAGGATGTGACCTGTGTCACTGGCATGGCCATGACACTTATGTTCTTCCTAGAAATAGAAGAAAATGATCAGGATGTTGATGTCAGACTGGATTTGCTATAATTCAGAAACAGTATTAGGTTTACATATACACACTTGTGTAAGAATTTAGTAAGTTAATAATTACTCAATAAATGGCAACAGGTTGAAATGCTGGTGACATATAAACTATTTCAGTTTACTAGCTCTTAATTAATTAATAAATTAATAATTTTTGCCCATAATTACCAACATGAAGTAGGAGTCCTGTATATATGTCTGCATTTTGAATAGTTTTTGTATCTTTACTTTAATGTCTTTGGTAGAACCAAGAGAGAGAAAAGATTAACAATTATATTATATTCAAAAACATATGTGCGCATATACATTCAACATATCTTGCAACTTTAGTACCTGCATATCACACAACTATAAAGGCAAAAATATTGAAGTGTATTTATCCATACAGATACATGCATAATTAACTCCTTAAGGCACAGCACATCATTTGTGGTGACTCTGGTGTCATGTTTTTCAGCAACTAGTCACAATTCAGGAGAGTTACAATAATTAACTCTTAGAAAGGTTTACTCTTTGTATACCTTTGTATGTAAAAAAACACTTTTATGCGGAAAGAAGAATATTTTTTTTTTGAAAGAAGAACATTTCTATATTGAAAAATGCAGTCTGTGTTGTATGTAAGAGAAGTATGCTCATCATCACTGTGATAGGTGCTTAGGTTTGTTTTATCCATTTGCAACGGATTTGTGCAAATCTAGCCTGAGAGTGTAGGAAAAAGGGAACCCGGATAGAAACCCGGGATATAACAATTTGCTTTAAACAACTCAGCATATCCAAAAATAAACTTGCCACCTTCCCTACCAAACACATTTTCCTCACGTTGCGAAGTGTCATCCATCCATTTCATTGTCCAAGGCTGGAGAACGGAGCCTCGTCCTTGACTCTTCTGTCTTCCTTAGCAACTTCTCCTGACTTCATTCTAAGCAGCCACCAAGTCTTGTCATTTTTAACTCCTTAAATCACTTAAAATATGCCTAGTTACTTTTACGATGATCTTAGGCAGGACAAAATTTTAAGGTGACATAGAGTTGGGGTGCTTAACACTCAGTATTCAGGTCCCACAATTCCTTTGTAAAACAAGTATGATTAATATGTGATTTAAAGAAATGGCCACTGCCTTCTAAATAAACATAAGCACCTTTATTTAAACAGGTTTATATTTTCTGCCCCTTTATACTTGCATACTTTTCCAAAGCCCTGTTGGTTGTTTTGTTTTTGTAGCGATCACGAGTCCACTTGATATTAGTGACTTATACTCTCCTCTGCTTTGTGAGTGTGGGTAATGGCCTTTTTGTATACCAATTTGCTTACACTGCAGTCTATGCTGGTAATACTGTACATTGCCTGACCTCTGAATGGAAAAATAATAACAAGTTAAAACAGTCATTTTACCTGAAGTCGATAAGGCCATAACACTCACCCTGCTTTCAATTCACATGCTCAATTTTCATCCACTCACTCTCGACTTTGAGAGGAAGGAATAATGACAGGTTACAGGCACTTTATTTCAAAATTCACTCACAAAGTTATTGACAAGCATTTTTCAGAGAAACAGCTCTTCTCTCTGACCCTCGTGAGCTGTTTACATGAAAAATGCTCTTCCTTGTAGATTAATGAGAGTGGAACCTAATTCCATACCAAACATGTAGCAATTGCGTTAGCATCTCTGGTTTTGATATGGGAACAAAAATAGGGATAATTTGCCTCAAATTGCAGTCACTTCAGTCATAATAAAATCTCAGAGAGTACTGTTTGCTTTCAACTTTCATTAGGTAAGCTGGGGCTGTTATTAAGGTACCAACACATAAATGTTATATTAGCACTTAACAGAAGCATAGCATTCTCCTCTAGGAGATAAATTCTACCCTTGTCAATATAATTCCTCACTGAGTGCAGTAAAAGAGTTTGAAAAGATGAAATAGTGAAGCTCTGCACTAGAGGAAAACAAATACGTTGTTCATTCAAGCTTAAAGGCCACTTTGCTGGCCCAAGGTGCTGGGTACTGTTTATAAAGTAAGTCGCGGAGAGACTCTCCTAGGTCAAGTCAAACACTGAGACAAACTTTCAGACATGTTCTCTTTGTCCAAGGTTGTTAAATCAGTCACTTTAAATTTCTGAGTGCCTTCAATTGGCATTTGAACTCTGTGAAGAAATACAAGAATTTCAGGCCAAGATGGAGTTCATTTCCATAGAGCAGATGATAATCATTCTGTGTAAGCCACTGTATATACAACACCCGCATATTTCCTTTCTTTTCTTTTTTTTGAGTATGGTAAGTCCTTTTAAAATGTAAGGTATTGTGTGCATCACTGTAGTAGAGCTGTTAAAATTAAATCTGCCTTTATCCTTACTCTTACTACTATGTTCTTTAAGATATTCTTAAAATAATTATCTCCAATTTAGGCCCAAGAAAAGTGCTGTCACAGAGAAATGAGGACTCTTTAGTCATGTAAAATGGGGAAAAGGGAAAAAGCGGGGCATCTAAGAGCATGGCTGCTGCTAGGCCTACCTTTGCCATCATTCATTTTCTTTCCTAGCCTATCAGAGTTCCTTATCGTACCTTCATTCAATAATTGTAAAGTCTCTTAAAGAGTCTATTGTCACTTAGATTATTTAACAGCCTTAATTGCACAAAACAGTCTATTTTAACTACCAAATTCAGACCAGAATGTTTTTCAGGTGACATGTGAAATGTACATGTGACTACTGACCCTCTGCATTTGTAAGACACACAATTAGAGACAACACAGAATACATGAGTCTGTCTAGAAACGTCGGTGATTGGCTTAAATGTTGGGCTGTTTGGCTTAAAGTTCTGTTCACAGGGTTAAAGATACTTGTATTTGCCAATTTACATTACCATTCTCCTAATCTGGGAAGTCTGTTATTCAGCCTTTCCCAAAAGTTTAATGCATTTCTGTCCACCCCTCCTCATATCCCTTGCATCCTGGTAATCCTGAAAATGGCCTGTAAATGTTTACTGTGTCCAGATGAAGGAAAAAACAAGTGTGAAGTACATTTCTGCTGAAACTTCAAAGTCAAGGGTTTAGCAAATGTCCATTCATTTGTAACCAAGTTTTAAAGTGGTAGTTTGTATATATAGTATTTATATGAAACAATGGTTTCCTCTTCAAGACCAAAGTAAAATAATTTTCAATCCATAAATTAAAAATAATAATAACCTTTTTAAAAAAACATGATTTGGGGGGTAAAATGAGAATGATTTTATATGTCCACATTTTTATGCACTAGTAAGTATGTATACGAAAGTTTATTTGGCTTTAAGAATTAGAGTGGGGTTTTTTTTGTGTGATATATATATATGTAGTTAAGCAATACATTTAGGATCAGAGCCAGCAGCCTCTCAACCATATCACTGAGTGCAAATTCAAATCGACTTTTTAGAGAAAGCTGGAGCCTACTATCTAATTAAAGCAAATACTCAACTACAAGCTCTTCAATAACCTAGAATACATTTTACACATGTATTTTTTTAATAGAGGTTCTGGGGATTGAACCCAGGACCTCATGCATGCTAAGCACATGCTCTACCACTGAGCTATACCCTTCTACCCCCTTTTAATGTATTTGTAAACCTCAGTAGGTCTTGGGGTGCCTGGTACCCAATAAGTACTCAATGAATGTTTCATGCTAAAACTTTTCTGGAGGGCAGTTTACATGAAATTTCCAAATGCTCATTCAATTTGACCCTTAAATTCCAAGTTTAAAAAGTTAATCTAATAAAATAATTAGAGATGTTCACAAAGAAAATACTTGGAGATATACAGGATATTTATCACAGTGTTATATATAATGGCAAAAACTGTTAACAACCAAGATGTCCAACAGTAGAATACTTAGTCAAATAACATTATAGTGTATCAGACAGCACCAATTCATTTTTACACTGTGTGTAATCGACCTGCCAAAGAAACTCAGGGCAACTGCTCACCTGAGCCTGCCTGCTCCCCCATTGAGAGTGCACTATCTATCCTTTAATAAATACCCACTTTATCTGAACCTCCGTGTCTCATCTCTGAATTCTTTCTGGGACAAGACAAGAATCTAATTATTGGCAACACTAAGATGGGTCCTTATTTCCTGAGATCTATGTGAAGATGCAAAGAGAAGAGAGGCTGGGGCTGAGGACAGGCTGGCTCTGTGCCACAGGACTGAAGATGGGCAGGGACTGTGGCAGCTGACAGTTAATAGGAATTAGGGGCCTGGCAAAGAACCCGGAGGTCTAATGGAGATTCTCCACTAAGTTCTTCTGTGCAGAGTGTATTGTGTCTTTTGCCTTTGCCTCCTCCTGAAAACTTCAGCAAAATCTTTATTTTTCTCTTATACTTTGTAAAGGTAGATTTTCTTTGAGGGGCGTTGACCAAGTGCTGACTCCTGTCAGGAGCAAGAAGCAAGGCTGCTGAAGGGGCCCAACCACATCGAGGACACTTTTATGAAGGAAAAGGCACAAAATATTAAACAGTCATTAGCTTTGGGTGCAGAAAGAAGGGGATTTTCAGTTCTTTCTTTGTACTTTAATGGAGTTTCCAGATCTCTGTAACAGAATATGCATGATTATTATAATCAGAAAAAATGTTATTTTTAAAAATGTCAAATGAATGAGGAAGTGAAAAAAATCAATCAATGAATGACTTTTAAAAGTGGAGGTTTTGAGAAAGACTTTGAACTATATTCTCAAATAGCAATTGCTCTATTTACAACAAATAGAAGAATCCCCCAAAGCCTTTTTTCAGTTTCTGGTTGCCTTTTGAAATAAGACACTTGGTTTTAGAATATACATGCACACATGTATTTTTGCCCAATGAGTTCTATGATGCCTGTTAGTCAAATAATACATTTGCCTGTTTTATTTTCTAGGAAAAAAAGGGAAAAGATGTATCTTGACCTGTGAAGTCTTTATTTTAGTAAAAAAAAAATTAATATATATATTAGTTGTGCCCACAATCAAGTAGGCATTGAAAGTAATTTTAATAATTTTATTTCTATATATTTTCTATTAAAAAGGGGAACATAGCAAAATAAGCATATGCATTTAAGCCAACCAACGAACGCAGTTGTGCTGACATTACTGTTATTCCGATCGTCACCTCCAGTGACTAAGGATGTTGATGCTCGCCAGAAAACCGGGGCTTGAATCCTGGCCCCACCACTTCCTGGCTGTGTGATCTCAAGACAGTCATTAACATTCTCATTTTCCTCATTTGTAAAATGAGGATAACACTAATTCCCATCTCAGCACCATTATGAGAATAATATAAGCATTTTTAGATTTGTCTAGACGATCACCTTATATTTGGATACTGCCACGTACATTATAACCATATTTACCTTTGTGTGGATGCCAGTGAACACTGAAAACATCAATGGGCCAAAGTGCTCACCTGGCACTAACTATACAAACATGAACACTGAATATTACCATCATTCTTCTTCACTATCATTGCTCTCAGAGTCTTTTGTCAATTATAAGGACAAAACTCTGCTTTGAAGTAAACATTCCCCACTAAAGAGATTTTAATAGAATACAACTTTAGCTTCCTAACATTTAATAAACTGAGATTATGACTTGACATCAAGAAATTATATTGCGGTAGAGTAATGTACTACTCTGTCTTATACTAACAGGAACTCAGGTGGACTTAACACTATAAAGTAGAGGCCAAATAACATCAAGACATTTTGCTAAAAAAAAAAAAAAAGGTTTTACAATGGTTCACATAGAGATAAATAGGGGAGAAATGAGTCCTTATAGGTCATATTGCAGTACAGCTACACCAGCCAGAAAAGAAGTCAAACCACAGGAGTCAGCACTTCGGTTAGGAGCTATATCATGAGTCCTATAGCTCCTAACCAAAGAAGTATTAATTTGCAGTAGTTCATCAGTAGTGTGTAGAAATAAATATATAAGATACCTTTGTTTAATGATAGTTCTTTCTTATCAGTGTTAGGATTATTAAAATGATTGTCCTAAATAAAGGTGTATATATTTGTGGTTAAAAATTAGTTATAGCAGGTGTAACAATAAAGTGATGCTTTAATTATAGTTGTATTGGTTTTGTAGGTTTATTTTTATTTTATCCTTTATGGGTTTCTTTGGTTGTACAGTTGATAAAAAGCTACAGGTAAAGGAGTTCATAGCTAGCTTTATAGTTCTACGTGTATAAGTAACATTATAATAAAAAGAATGCAGGCCACAACTGGACATCTGCAAGAATTTTTTCTTACTTGTAAGACTGAAAAGTTTGAGAAATGCTGTAGTAGAGCATTTTTTTTTTGCAGAATGTTTTAAATCACATCATTACCAAAAATAACGTGCAATTTTGGCTGAAATGCTAATACGTTTGGCTTCTATTCAAGAAATAGGGTAGCTTGGCAGGATGATTATTGACAAAGACATTGATGAGAGTGGTGAGGATGATTCTGCAAATCTATAGATGATCGTTCTACTTCTCATTGATAGGATGTGCATGGATTTATACTGACCCATTAAGAATTCTCATCCAGTTATGATACATAATGTGCATTTGCAAGTTTCCAGTTCTACACCTATAAAACGAACAATACCTATATGATTGTCTTAGAAAATTAACGTGAGGAACAAAGGAATGTATGAAAGTTAGTTATTTAAACAGCAAGAGTCTATAGCTATAAAATGACATTATTGTTTCATTAAGAATAATCTCAGTGCTGTTTACCCTTTGAGTTCTTGTTGTTTCTGTTTGAGTGATCAGGTATAGGTTATGAGAGTTGGGCATAGGTAGGCACTTCCTCAGTTCTTGGCTATAATAAAATACTGTTGCTGAAACCTGATTGTTTTTCAGAGGCTACACATCACGAAAACCCTGGCACTTTTTAGAGAAGCAACGCAGCCTTCAAAGCAAAAAATACTGTTAACGTGTCTTTGATCAACATAAGGCATATTTGTGTAGATTCACAAGGCAAAACAAAGACCAGAGCTCCTGAAGCCGAAGCCCACATTACAGAGAGAACTGAAACCGAGAAGCAATTCCAGCCTTCCCACCTGAGCCTCTGCCCTTGAGTTGATACTAAGTAACCATATCATTCATTATAGCCTTTCATCTCCCTTGCTGATACTTTTAATTTTTAAACAGTCCTACTTTACAAATCATACCCTCTTTCATGTGTTCTCTCAGCTAAAGAATTAATTTTGCAAGCAAAATAGCTAAACAGTAAGCATAATAAGAATGAAACAGGTTAAAGCTCATTAGCAGCAGGGAGCAGATGCAGTAAAACTCCGCCAGCGCCCCTCCATTTCCTTCTCAGCAGGGACTGGGCACCCAGCTGGGAGTTAGTTCTACAGCACAGTGCTTGGCTGCTGTTTCAGCAATTGCACCTTTTTGCTTCAAGGATAATACTAAGAATTCACTTTGATTTTTGATTCTTCTTTGCAATAATAATGTCTAAAAGGACCCAGCCGAGCTCAAATGTAAAGTTAAGCACCAAGTGCCAGCTAATCAGGAGACTATCAAATTGTAATTGATAAGAAAATAATTATAGATTATTAAGTCATTTTGTCTTTAAAGAAACATTAACTCCTTGACAAACAGAGGCTCTAGAATCTGGATGAAATCCCTAATTGCTCAAGTTAGATTTCCTTGAAATATTGTGCAATATTTAACACTCAGTATTAACGATTGTTACACAACTGATAAAAGGTAACTGTAAGGACTAAAACAATACACTGATTACGATAGAAACTAAAAGCAAATGCATTCTGGTAGGAAATCTCAAATTATTCCACTAGGATTTCTTCCTTCATGTGCAATGTTAAAGTAGAACCATCTTTTCGGAAACGACAATATCAACCAAATTACAGTGCGTATATAGGTGAATATTAGCAAGGCTTTATTTAAAAATCTTCCCTAGAGATTAGAATCCTTTCCCAGGCCTAAAAGTAGTACTTAGATGTGCACAAACACTGTTGGAGAGATGAGTCATCAGCATAAATTCACCTGCCAGGTTCTGGTTGTCCAGGATAGATTGCTGGGACACAGTCTGTCCAGCAAAATAAACGCATGCTGTAGAATCCAATTCACGTGATGAATCAAACTACAACAGGTGTAAACATAACAATCAATACATTTATCTGCATATTCTTACAACTCTACATTACTCTCAAAGCTAATGTTTGCTATGTTTGTGTAGATTTAGTTTTTGTAATGAATTCGTTCAGCCAAGTCTGATAGACAAGATACTTGAAAAAGAATGACATTATGGTGTTCTGGGAAAGCGCATCTAAGCCTTTCAAAGAAAGAAAAAGAAACTTAGAAGTGCAGCACCTATGAGAGTGGAAATGCACATTCTGAGTTTCTTTGGCTACTGGCTACTAAAATAAACTCATAATCCTTCCTCTGCAAAGTAATAGAACTGGTATCAAAGCCTGGAGCACATCTAAACCTACAAGCAGAATTAATTAAACTTCCCCCATTTCATGGAAATTCAAATGACAAGGTCACAAGGATCATTATAATGTGAAAAAGTTGACCTAAAAAATGTCACTTATGTACTAAAGTTGATTGATTGCTCTGAATTACTTGACCCAGCTTCCACTGGAAAAAGGAGGGAAATTGGGTTTCCTGACAGGTTCCCTTTAACACAAACATTATTGTATATCTTCAGATACAACTGGGTCCCATGAGTTTATGGCAATGAGATCACGCCTTTGGAACCTGGGCTATTCTTCATACTCAATAGGTTATGGGTAACATTTGAAGTCATGGTAATTGTCATCTGTGACTTGTGTGTCCTTAAAAGGTACCCAGACAGTAGGTAACTTTGTGGTTTCAGCATTTTGGTATGCAGTTTCAATAGCTCTAAACACAGCTGAGCTCTTTTACCTATCTCCAGCATAGACTGTTGGCAGTTTAAGGTTCTCCATTGGAAGCAGGGAAATGAAAACTTCCTGGGAATTCTGCTTTAAGGTTTCATTAGATATTGACTAAGAATAATAGAATCGAATTGAAAGAGGAGATGCATATGTAGTAGAAGTGACAGAAAATACAGCTCTAATGTAGCAGAAAAACACAATCCACAACAAATGACTAAAAAAACCAGTTCTGTCTAATATTCAACATGCTCAACTGCTGACATTACAGCTACCTTTTGAAATAATTTCATCCTACCTGAAAATTAAGTTACAAGAAAAGAGTAATAACTCCTTAGTCTTATGGAAGCAGAAAATAGAGCAATCTGGAATCGACTGTGGATGACTATGACGCTAGGTGACAGAGCAGCCTGGTACGTAGCTATAAGGAATGGAGCTGTTGATCTTCAATAAAAAAAACCAACCAACCAACCAAACAAACAAACAAAAAACCCATCAGGCTTATTACTACCTAGAAGGGAGAGTTGCAAATTGTGATAAACCTTTCAGGTGGTAGCTGCTACCAAATACATGACACATGAAAATTTTTGAGTCAGAAAGTATTAAAAATCAGAGAATTATTAAAATGTAGGCTTGGACAAAGCCATTGTTATCATCTCTTCAATCTTCTCATTTTGTAAAAGGGAAACAGAGATGCAGAAAAGTCCACCTTGCTCACCAGTCAGGAGCAGAGTTAGCACTTGAAGCCACATCTCTGGGTGCCTGGTGTAGCCATAAATCTTATGCACAGTTCATTTTAGATGCATTGGCTTTCAAACAGAGGTGTGCCCTCTTAAACTAGAAGAAGCCTGTACAATTCCTTTACATTTTAAAAGAAAATCTGGGGAGGGGGTCAGTGTGCAAGGTGTGAAATCTGTATACTCAATTAAAACCTTCAAGGGATTATTAAACATATGACCCTGATGATGGCTTTGAATTTCTAATCCAGTCTATGACTTTCAGTCCACCACAAAGGCTTATTTTGATCTTAAAGGGACTTCCAAGGTCATCTTGTCTAATCCTTTCATTTCAAGGAATAGGCTCTCTCTTAACTCATCTCTGAGTGAGGAGTCCTCTCCACTCTCTTTATAGACACATTCACTGATACTAAGGAAAGGATGAATTATTTAGGTTGCTAGCTTTTCTCCAGAATTCCCTCCACTCTGTTCCTATCAGTTGACCAGTGCATTTACAAATGATCGGTTGTCTTTACTGCAAACTTGAATATGCTAGTTGCAATTGTTATTTGAAATTTTGTACTTTCACTGAAGTATTACATACTCCTTTGGAATATGAATGTGAAACAAAAGTAGAGTTGTTTCTATACAAATTAAGTTGAACATTTTGGATAGGCTTTACAAAAGTGAGCTGTTATTAATAACATGTTGTCAGTGCTGGTGAGGCTACAGTGCAATTGGAACTCCTTTTCACTGTTGGTGGGAATGTAAAATGGTGCAGCTGCTATGGAGAACTGCATGGAGGCTCCTCAAAGAGTTAAAAAGATAAATACCATATGATCTAGAAATCTCATTTTTGGGTGCTTATCCAAAAGAATTCAAATCAGAATTTCAAAGAGATATCTGCATTTTCATGTTCATTGTAACACTTTCACAATAGCCAAGAGGTGGGAACAATCTGTGTCCATCAAGGGATTAATGGATAAAGAAAAGGTGGTCTATACATACAGTGAAATATTATTCAGCAGTAGAGAAGAAGAACATTCCATCATATGCTACCATATGGATAAACCTTGAGGACATCATATGAAGTGAAAAAAGTCAGTTGCAGAAGGACAAATACTGCTTGATTTCACTTATATGACGTATCTAAAGTATCAAACTAATAGAAGCAGAAAGTAGCATGGTGGTTGCCAGAGGCTGGGGGAAGAAAAAGGGGGTTTTGTTGTTTAATGGGTATAAAGTTTTAGTCATGCAAAATGAAAAAAATCCTAGACATCTTTTGTACAATATTGTATATGACAGGCATCTTACTACACGGTGTGGAAGGCATATGAAATTTGAACTAAGACTTGGGTTCAAAGCTTGGCTCTGTAATATCTGCCTCATTAAGTTGCCTAGAAGATGAACTAGTAGGCTACCTGACTCATGGGAGGTACTCAATAAATAATCAGTTTCCTCAAATATATCACTGCACTGATTTACCATGGCAACCGACAAGTAGGTACTATCATCCTTATTTTATAATTACACAGCTAATAATTTAGAAAGCCTGTATACAAACCCAGGTCTGTCTAACACCTGAGCCTTTCCATTACAGAACACTGTTTAATTATGGTCTAATTTTGAGTGGGATTCCAGGCTGAATGGTTTAGTCAGGTTAAGTTGTAAATGCACGGCCAATAGTTGAATGCATTGATACTACTACTGAAAATGACCCGGACAGAATTGCTTAGTGGTGTCCATTTGTAAGTTGGGGAGTATCTGCCAGATGCAATGGTTTAAATTTTGCTAGTCCAGCATTTGTGCTGAGCTGCTTTTTTTTGGGGGTGGGGGTGGGTGGGCAATAATTACTTATGTCCTGCTGCTTCTTGCGTCTGCTGCTTTTATTATTATTTTTGATTTATTATATTTTACGATTTAAAAAGCAGTCACACAAAGAATTTAATTAGAAGTTTAAAAGAAAGGAGTGTCAAAGGCACAGTCCTACCTTTCACCAGTTAGAACTAGGATTTGTACTTTCTGTCTATACTGATTTCAGAACTGTTGCTCTGGGATTTGAAGAAGCATTAAAAGCCTGACGTCAGTAACAAACTACTATTGTTACTAGTGTTCTTGCTGTTCTCCTTTCCAATTAGAAGATCATCCCGGCTGGAGATGACAGAAACAGAATAGGAAGTGAGTGATGATGACCTTTTCCTTCAACTTTTGACTTTGCAGTATGCTTCCCAGCAGTGAGATGATCACTTCTTTGTTCTAATTCTTACTCTAAAGGTTGCATTCAAATGACTTGTCATGATTAAATGTCTGAGAGCTGTCATCAGCTTTAAGTTCATGCTACGCTTTAGTTTTTCTGTCACTATTTTTGCGTTTGTACCACAAAGGTAATTGTCTTGGTATCCCTTTGTCTATTTTTTTCATATTCCTTAGCTTCTGAGAGTCCATTCCAACTGAAGATCCACAAAACCCCAAATCTAGATTATCTTCTAAACATGCAATTATCTCTCCCTGTTTTGACTTCTCCATTGCATTTATAATGAAATTTGATTATAATTTACCATATATCATATTTGACAAACTCCTTGAAGGTAACTTTGTAATCTTTTTCCCAAAATAGTTTGTTGAAATTTTGATGAATTTCAAGATGTATTATCAATCACTTTTTAAGGAAGCAAATGACAAGCAAAAATATAAATTCATATAATAGGCCATATTTCATTGTGTGTCAAAGGCATTTTACATCAAACTGACCCATATCGTGAGGTACATCCCTTTGTCATAAAACCAACTAAGCCCTCCCTGGAGACAAACCTTTTCTTTTTCTGTGCTGCTCTAATGGCCAAGTCTTTCCTTAAGGAGCATACCCAGAAAGAAGAATGAAGCACCATTCTACCTAAATACTCAGTCAAGCAACCACCATTTTTGAAGGGCTTCTCTGGTTCAAGCATTAAACTTACTTGGAAATTCTATGAATGTATTCATTTTTCAATGCTATAATTGAAGATTAGCATGGGTAAGTAACTTGTAGAAGATGAGTAAGAGTAAGAACAGGGATATAGATCAAAGTTCATTTCAAGTCAAAATCTGTGCTCCTCCACTATGAAGACCCTCCCTGACAAGCAGTCGTCCCACTGCTAAGTTGGATATGGTGTCTGATAAAGCTGGTGGCAATAATTTATATAACTGATTTATGCTCTACCTTATTCTAGAAGGAATTTAAGATAGGGCTGAAACACAATCATATACTCTGCTTTGGTGAAAAAAATGGCTTTTAGATAGTACAGGCCCAGTTTCAATCCCAGGACTCCTATTTGATAGCTGTGAGAAATCCATTTTCTTATTTAAAAAAAGGGAATAACACTACCTAACTCCCAGAGCTGTTGTGAGAAATACAGGAAGTAACATGTAAAGCTCCTGGCGCAGTGGCTGGTACAACATAGAACATACATGTTTGTTCCCTCTTCATTCTACCTTATCCTGTGACCATGACTTGCCTCCCTCTAGGTGATGGGCCCATCTGAAAGCAAACTAGCTCTGTTTTTCCCCATTCACAATTACTGTCAAATTTGACCATTATTTCCCCACATGTGGGAACAACTGTAAGTCTCACTCCAAGCTTTTGGAAGGGTCTTCAGTGACTACATTCTTCTTGCTACATAGGCTGGAGCCATATAACCTGCTTGAGATTAAGCTTGATTTTTGGTCTTTATAGGGTTCTTTGCTCCTTCTTTATGAATACTAAGAAACAGATAAGTAATTGATACTATTTTATAAGACTATTGAATTTGAAAATTTATAGCAACCCTACATAATCTGTATGCCTCTAGAACATCAATATCATTCAATTCTTTAATGTCAGAGCATTTATTGAGCACCCACTGTTTGCCAGGCACTATGCCAAGAACCTATGTGATGATAAAGAATGAACATAAGGCAGGCAAGGTGTTGCTTTCCAGAAACCACCAATCTTGAGGAGGGAGGACACAGAGCTCTAATTTAATGCTGTAACTCAAAATGATAGGCGCTATATTGAATTACGTTAAAAGTTCTAATAGATTAAAGAGAGTGTTTCACACTTTTATAACATTAAATGCTTATCTTCCATCTCAATACTAATGACAAGGGCAAATATAATGTAGGTGTTGAGAAAGTAAATATAATATCTATGATTAATACACAAATAGTAAAGTATTTACATAAATCAGTATCATTAAAACAAAAAATCGGGGGGGGGAAGTTCAGACCTCTCTTCTTTCTAAGAATAATGCAAAGACAGAGAAATTGGGATATTGACTAACTCTGACTTTGCTAAACGATCCTAACTTTACAAAGAAGACAGGGACTTTTCATTTAACAAAGAAAATCGTAACAACAGACATGCAAACCAAAGATGAATTAACAATATTTGGACAGTCTAACTCCTGCAATTATCGTTTAATAATTTTGCACGTATAAGTCCAGGTTTACATTTCTCTCTTCCTTTTATTTTTGACTTTCACTTATTAATCTAGATGGTCATGGCAGTTGTTTCATTGGCAGTAGTGAAGATAGTTATATGGAAAAACAGGAGGAAAGTGGTTTAAATAAGACCGCTTCAAAGAAAAAAACACTGTCATATTCATATTTTTTGGACTAAGAAATTTTTGCGTTAGAATAATGCGAACAGATTTGGTTTAGAAATCACTGATAATTAGCTGGGGGTTTTAAAAATGCATCTGAGGAATATTTTTCCACCTCATGGATGATGAAGAAAACATCAAGAGAAGTTAAGTAATTAGTCAATGCTAAACTAATATGTGACTGGGACAATGACACTCATTTGTGAAGGAGAATTTCGAGAAGGGCAGTCAGAAAACAAAAAACGCATATTGTGAATATGATAAAACACCAAGAGCAAAGAGGAAGCAAATGGACACAGTTCAAAGAAGCTCTTGGCAAGTGGTGTGCCAAGTGCTTCCTTCAAACCCTTATTTTGATGTTTAGTCTTCATAAGGTCTCTCGAATATAATTGACTTTTGCTCAGAGCACCTAATATGACATGGTTCAAATGAAGACTTAATGCCAGTCTAAGAGGATGACAAGAAAACCTTGTTAAAAATCCTCATTTACTTGTTAATAGAGTTTTTCTATACATTTTTTTATATTGCCCTCTAGGATTCATTTTTATTTATTTCCTCCTAAGGTTCCATATCTTTTATGACAGTCTTCTCATTCATGTTGCCCAGAAACAAAAGAGCCTGGGGTTTCCTGACATTGGTGCTTTTAAGATATGCTCTATTCCCCAGTTTTGAGCAGAAGTCAAAGGAAAAGATAATATATGAGTACAGGGAGACCTGAAGCTTGACAAAGGGTCTCCCTCATTCTAGAGAGAGAGAGAGAATATCTCTTCCTCATTAGGGATAAAAGCCCAGAAGCCGCAAACTGACATCAGTCCCTGCAACCCTAGGCTTCTTCAAGTCATCAAGAGTACACAATAGCCTATAACATCTGAAAGCATGAAAACATCTCATACCCAATAATAATATATTTTTTATGGTCATCCTTTTGTTCTAATACAATGCACAGCACATGTTCATGTAACCAGATATACTAATTTGCTATATACCTGCATACAGGATTACAAAATTCATTAATTGAAGATCCCGTGAAAAGTGGAAAATAGCTAGCACTAACTGTACTGCAGGTATTGTACTAAGAACTTCCCTTGCATTGTTTCATTTAAACCTCATGGTAAGAGTACACTGAAATACTATGGTAGTAGGGAAGAACAAATCTGACTCCATATTGGATCTGTTTCTTTTACTTGAACCTTTGTATTCCATCGCTTTTGCTACAAGTTTTAGCTACATCACTAAAGGGATGTTGCCTGTAAGCTTAAATTATACATAATGGCCCATCTCTGGGAACCCTGCCTCCCAGGTAATGAGCATTAAGCTAAAATATCTTTGTTTAGTTCACAGGAAACATTCTCACCAGGCCCACCTGGGAATGACTGCAGGAAGGAAGAAATTAACACTATGCCCTCTGGAGGCTGACAGGAACCAGGAAATGTTTGACTTTACTCCCACCCCTTTTAGTACAAAAGAAGCCTGAATTCTAACTCAAGCAAGATGGTTCTATGGGACACTAGTCTACCATCTCCTCGGTCTGCTGGCTTTCCGAATAAAGTCACTATTCCTTGCCCCACCAATTCATCTCTCTATTTATTGGCCTGTCATGCAGTGAGCAGTATGAGCTTGGACTCAGTAACACTAGTACAGAAAATGAAACCATTTTACAGAAAAAGAAACTGAGGCTTAAAAGCAAAAAGTCAAAAGTTTGAGTAAAGAGATATCAAAAATTTTACAGGCATTGAACCCACATTCAAAGCAGAAGGTCTGACTCAAGTATGGAAGACAAGGGAAAATTCAGATAGCAGGCTAAAATGCTTGCTTCTCCTCAATGCATTAAGTCTGTAGATTCAGATTCTTATGATGGGCTGTGAATAGGTCAATATTTAAAAGTAAGGCTGCACAGACTATACAGACTATTAAAATATTTTAAAAGTCCCCTACAGGTTGGAAAAAGTGCCCTGGCCAGACTGGCATCTCACCCCGGATACTCTTGATATAACAGCTGAAGAGTTAATGCCTAGTTAACCAGGTTCCAGACACCTGCTCTACTTGACTAATTGATGCTTGAGCCAGTCTCTCAAAGCCTTGCTTCCTGGTCACTGCCAGTGGCTCCCACAGGGATCTGCACAGGCTGGCTGATTTTTGTCCTTGTCTTAGTAGCTTCAGCTTCCAGAGGAATTTGATACTGAGGGAGCCAGGGAGAGACAGAATAACCTGGAAGTTAGAGCCAACGTGAGTGCTATAGTAAATGTAAATATTTTAAATATCATCTCTGATTGGGAGACCAGGAGAAAATGTAAGTATTTATAAAATTAACCATTCTTCATTTAATAGAATAGGATTCTCAATCACATTTAAATGGGACCTACAGGAAAAAGAAAAACTGGTCTCCAAACGTAAACATGAAATTTAAGGTACCACTCTTGGCTGTCTATCCAAAAACCCAAAACCTACTAATTTGAAAAGATACATGCACCTCAATTTTCACAGCAGCATTATTTACAATTGCCAAGATATGGAAGCAACCTATGTGTCCATCAACAGATGAATGGATAAAGAAGATGTGGTGTATATATCTAATGGAATACTACTTAGCCATAAAAAGAATGAAACTCTGCCATTTGTAGGAACATGGATGGATTTGGAGGACATTATGCTAAGTGAAATAAGTCAGACTAGAGAAAGACAAATACTGTATGATATCACTTATATGTGGAATCTAAAAAATACAACAAACTAGTGAATATAGCATAAAAGAAACAGACTCACATATATAGAGACAAAATTAGTGGTTACCAGTGGGGCAAAATAGGGCAAGGGATTAAGAGGTACAAACTATTAGGTACAAAATCAGCTACAAGGATGTATTGTACAACATGGGAAATATAGCCAATATTTTATAATAACTATAAATGGATTAAAACTTTTAAAATTTGTGAATCACTGTATTGTACACCTGTAACTTATATAATATTATAATCAACTATACTACAATTAAAAAAAAGAAATTTAAGCCAAAACAGTATAAACAATTCTCAAAATACTAACAAGCATATTGTGCCATGCTAAATAGATCATACAATAAAATTAATCACAAGCAAAACCAGATTATGCTTCAGAAACTCTGCCACTTGTAGTGAAGAGATAAAAATCCCTAAAGCTTTGCCAATTTGTCAGTTTTTGGACCAATATGAATCATTTCCTTAATTGAAAGAGGACTCCTTGGTAGAGATTCAAAGGCTAATAAAAAGGGTAAAGTTCTGAAATTCAGGAAAGTTCTAATTATCATATCAGCTGGAACATTAGCTGGAACAGCTTTATGCCTGCCCCATCTGTTTTGGGAGAGTAAGTGGGCAGTCAGTTACCTTTGCTGGCAGAAGAGGAAATGACAAGCGGACGAGAGGAAGGTATTAATTAGCACAAACCTCCCAAATTCTGTGCAGTTGATCTATAGAATAAGCTTGGAACAATTTATGCCTTCTTCGACTCTGAAATTCGGTGGTGGCTTTCTGCCATGTTTGAGCTTGCTTTATAAGGCACTTGACAACATGTTGAAAAGAGGTTTGCCGAGTTATTTGTGTCCTTGCCTTTTTCTTTTCCACACCCGCCACAAGCAAGTTCTTGAGGGTGGAGACGGCCCTGGCACTGAAGTATCCATTCAGGACGGACATGAATTCATAGCATTGTTTCTAAGAAAACTGCATTTTGAGCTCAAGCAGTTAAGTTATAAGCAAAGTCCTGAGAAACTCTGTTTAGGTGAATTGGTTATTACTAGAAAGTATTACCATCTTCAACTGGGTACCTCCTTTAAATCAAACATTTCTTTGGGATTCTTGAATGAATTACCCATTGTTTATGTACTTTTAAATTTTTTGTAATTGTATAATAAAGTCGTAACTTAGTTGCTACTAAAGATTAAATTGCATTGGACTTTTCAAAGGCCCAAACAAAGAATTCCTGGACCCAGTCAAAATAATTCTTGTGAGCATAGCCCTCTAAAATGTAGGGAATGTTAATACTGCAATTCACAGTAGAGCTCTGCAATCTTTAACGTAATAAAATGCAACCAAAAACTCATATGACTGGAAGAATACTGCTGTCTAGTGTTGAAATGGATCATTTAAAAAATTGGAACTAAGTGCTGAACAGGGAAATCCACAATAAAAATGGCAGCAGTAAAGGGAAAAAGCAGCTTTCATAAAGAATGTCAACATTTCCTTTCATATGGATGCTTCTGCTAAAATATGTTAATCTGATCATTCTGATTTACTGGTTTTGCTTAATATTTACAAAAGGCCAATCATGTAGAATTTTACATCTTGTAGGTAGACATTCCATGGATTTTTAGTATAATCTCCACCACTCCCAAAAGAGAAAAAAAAACCAAAAACAAAACCTGATTAACGGTTGTGGCCAGGGATATGAATGCTATAAAAATAAGACAAGATGGTAACACACTCCTTTTGTAAAATGCAGCTAGAGCTTCAAAAGGTGGCAATGAATTTTACTTTACACATGGAAAATATATCCATGCCTGAAGTGAATGCAACTGATCTACCTCTGCTTCAGGATTTCTAGGTCTTTCAGAATATTGTTTGAATTAAGGCCTATTATCAGGCTGTGGCTGTGTTTCACCTCCATCAACGCAATTTTCCTGAAGAACTCTTAGGCACTGAGTTGGAAAATAGCCATGTGAAGTTCTCTGTCATTTGCTGTAAAGAGGGTGAAGAGCCAAGTGACCTCCAGAAAATGCAAATGGGAGAAATTTTTCTCAGATGTCAGCATCATTCGTTCATTCTGTAAATAGTTATTAAACTTCTAGAAAGAGCTGGGCTTCCCCTGAGCAGCCAGTTTGTTTTTATCTCATTGACATCACAGATTCCTTCACTGATTGCATTTCCCTTTTTGCACTGACTGCTAGAGAGCTCAGAGCCAAATCTGACAAGGACATAAGACCTCATGGCATGTATTTTATTTTTTAAAAAAAACCCCAAAACCTCTAATCTCAACCCCTGCTGGTTTTACTTCATTGTAAGTTAACAAACATGTAGTGAGCATGCGACATGAATCAGGTACGCTACTTACGTTTTGTTTTTCTTTTTCCAATTTCTATATTTTATAAAGACAAACCTTTATATTTTATGTGCTTTTTTAAGCTATTGAATATAGATTTCTAGGCTCCTAATTTTTAAGGGTACAGATTGCAGCCATAAGACCACACTTCTCCAAACTAGAGAATTAACTCGCCTCAATTCCTGGCAAGAAAGATGGTTTTCTATAAATTCCAGTCACATCATATGGTTTGGTGCAAAATGAACTATCTATATGCATGAAGCTAATTGCTTAATAGCCCCACTAACATATGCTTTCTGAAAAAGATGTACACACACATACACATACAACAAATGTAATTGGTGGAATCCTTTGCTTAAAGGTCTCTGGAGTCTTAGCAGAAAGTTGTAAGCAAACCAAGAAACTTGCATACAAAATTATTCATTTATTCTACCCTTTGAGTCAAGTGAAAACCAGAACACTCTTCATCTTGGAAAGCTATCTGGATATTTTCTTTTAAAAGCAATTTCCTCAGGTGAACAAAAATGAAATGTGTTAAGTTTTTCTTGAGGGATACCAAAGGTGTATCTTCCTATATTTTGAAAGTAATAACAAGCGTTAACAGGATCAGAAGTCTTCATCTGAAAAGTTGTCATGAAGAGAGCTGCCTGCTCAATACTTGTTTAAAAGTTGAATTATGGGTAGTACCCTACTGTTACAGTGGTTATAAAAATATAAATGTATTCTTATAAAACAACATTCCAAATACTTTTAAATACAGAAATAATTTAAAAAATATAATGTCCTGTTCTCTTGATAGAATAATATCACAAAATTTAAAGCTTTAATTGCAGAAGTCCTTGCCTAGGAAGCTTAATCAGAAACCAAGATTCAATATCTCAGTTATAGAAGAATCATCTCCCTCACTGTCGCATAAAGAAAGCAGTGCAACCATATCATGGAGGTAAGAATGATCTCTTCATCACTTCTACAGCCCAAATAAATACCTGGCACAGTGCTGAGAAATTAGTAGGAATTCAATAAATGGTGTTAGTTGAATAAATGAATGAAATGTTCAAAGACCGTTAGAGATAGAAGGTAATATTAAGATTTTGCAACAGTTGATTTAACTGCCATTTCTTTTAACTCGTGGCACAGAGAAAAACAGTAAAGACTAGAACCCAAATTTCTTGATTTCTAGATCAATTCTTTTTCATGTCATTAGTTCTTTTTTATTTTTTTAATGTAAAGCAAGGATGACAGATTATCAAAGTTTTATCTGAAGAGTCCTTGTGTCATAAAAAAGAATGAGGTAATTCACTTACACAAAATAGCTGAATGCAAATGACTGCTTAGTGGAAAGCAAAAGGAGAGTGGGTATATAACAGAAGAAAGAAAAAAAAAATCCTAAAATGAGAGCACCAGGACTGGGAGAAAGGTAAGGATTCAACATTGTGCCATTTTAATGTAGATTCCAGGGAGTCGTTTTAATGCAAAATGGTTCTCTAAGAACTGAAAATTGAGCTCTTCAAGGGAGAGGTGCAGTAGAGTGGTTTCTCCTTTCCCATGGGAGAAGCCTTGGCCTCCCCAAAAGAAATAAGTTCAATCTCCAGGAAGATGACAGAATTCCAGGGGTAGTATGAAAGAATAAAAGGTGGTCAGATGTTTCTTTGGTCTTCTCAGTTCTTGCCTTGTGTACTATACCACATCTAAGAAGGTTTCAATAAAAACAGGAAAATTTTTATGGTCCAAATCGGACACTTAGCTAATCAAAGGATTGGTATTTCTTGATTGGACTTCCCCCCTCTTCCCCCCAAAAATGACAATACAGAAAAGATTATTTGAAAGAGTTAATTCATTAATACTTGTTGGGAAATAGATGAGTTTTATATTGATTAATTACTTCTTTAGTCAAATACTTACTGCATGCTGATATGTGTCAGCCATGGGTGTTGGAAATACAATGGTAAGCATTTCTGTATGCTCCCTGCTTATACTCTAACTGTACATCATTGAAAAGGTAAAAAAAAAAAAAAAAAAGCCTGCTGATTTTAGAGACTAAAAACAACAAAAAAACTGTATCTTCTAGAAGAAAGTCTGTATTTTATGCTAGAAAATATATACTACTTGTTATGTACAGTTGGCCCTCCATATCTGTGGATTCACCATTCATGGATTCAACCAACCACAGATCAAAAATATTTGAAACAAATAATTCCAGAAAGTTCCAAAAGGCAAAACTTGAATTTGCCTCAACAGCAGCTATTTACATAGCATTTACATTTTATTTACAACTATTTACATAGCATTTACATTATATTAGGTATTCTAAGTAATCTAGAGATTATTTAAAGTATAGTGGTCCTTCGATATCCACCAGAAATTAATTCCAGGACCTTCTGCAGATAAAAAAATCCACAGATGCTCAAGTCCCTTATATAAAATGGTGTAGTACAATGAGTACTGCCAGCCCTCCATATCTTCGGGTTTCACATCCACATATTCAACCAACCGTGGGAATGGAAATTTTGAACTGCTGTTAGTTGAATCTGCAGATGCAAAGAGCTGACTGTATATTTATTGAAAAAATTCACCCATGCAATTCATACCCAATTTGTTCAAGGATCAACTGTATACAGGAGGATGTGCTTAGGTTATATGCAAATACTACATATGACATTTTATATAAGGGACTTGAGCATCCTTGGATTTTGTCATCTGCAAAAGATCTTGGAACCAATACCCCAGGGATATTAAGGGATGGCTGTACTTGGAAAACACGAAGGCTGCTTTAAAAACCAAAGACAAAAATTTTTATCTTTCTGATTATGTAATATACCATAATTTAAAAGTTGGAAATTACAAAAAGGTATAAAGTAGAAAACTAAAATCACCTGCAGTCATATCAACAACCCCCGTCCTTTTTTTTCCATATATATTGTTTTGGTATAATTTCTATCAATTTATTCTCTGTGTTCTGTATACATATATGTGTATATGTGTATGTATTTTACCAGACTAGGCTCATATTGTATAAATATTTTCATATTTTTCCTATTTTATGAATATTTCTATATAATTAAAATTCTTAAAAACATATTTAATGTCTGAATTCCATTCTATCATTCTTTTTTTCTCCTCAAATTCTGGCCAAATCTCTTACAACCCTTCACTGAATAATCTATTCCATCTACATTATTAGGAGCTTCTGTCATATTTGGTTCGTAGAAATGCTAGGGTTAATTTTATGCTTATCTGTTCCGTTTTACTGATCTAAGTATAGATTCTGGCTGTAGTTGTACCACGCCATTCATTCAAAATACAGTGTTAGAAAACATTTTCATATTTTATATACATTTCTCCTTATTAATACCTCTGCTAGTCTGAATCCTAAATGTTTAGAATAATTTCTTTGTGTTCCTAAAATAATCCCACTAGAATTTTGACTGATGTGCTAAGATTACACCTGTACATTAATTGTCATCTTTACAATCTTCCCATTCAGAAGCATAATTCTTGACATTTATTTGTTGTTTTTTTTTGTGTGTATGTTGCTTAAGAAAGTTTTGTAATTTCTTCCAGACAGGGGTCTTGTACAATCTGTATTAAGGATATTACCAGATATTTTATAATTGTGATTATTACCACAAATTTATTTTCCCTCTTCCTCACCCCCAAATCAAGATATTATCGATGGATGGAAAATTCTAAAAGTGTATTATTTATTTTATATCCTGCCATCTTAATTCTTTTTTAAGTTCAAGTAGATTTCCAGTTGATATACTGGAGTTTCTCCACGTTATAATGTGCTCAACATAAATATACATTTTCTTAAGACAGGACTCTGAAATGTATTAGAAAAGTCATATTATGTCAGCCCATCCTCACCATCCCAATTTACCATCTTCTTCTGAAACAGGATGAAAAAGCCCTGGGCAATTTTAGGTATGTTTGATGTAAATTATCTTGTATGGGATTATACACTTCATAAAAATGAAAATTTGCTCTCCTTTTTTTCTAATGAATCTTGTATCAGTTCACTGCCTTATTGAATGGTCTAGAACTTCCAGAATAATCTTAAATGATAGTGCTATTGCTAGGCATCTTCGCCATGTTCCAGATATTGACGTGGACTGTCTCTACTATGGACAATATAGCAGCTGTTTTCTAGGCACATTTGAAAGGGCTGCATCAAGCACAGACAATGAATAGTCACTGTATTCATCTATTTACTCCCAGTGATATTGGGAAGACCAAGGATGGCAGTCACACAGCAGAATGTCCACGTTACCACAGGGAGTTTACCAAATGGAGCACTTTCCCTTTAACAATTCTTGGGTAAGCAATACTTCTTTGTTTCCTGAAGTAATGATTGGATTTATTGGAACATTCAAACAAGCTTCCATCCTAGAATGCGCTCAACATAAATACATTTCCACTCAGGGCAAAAGCCTGTAACTCTCTAACAAAGTGGTGTATCATTTTAGCCTGTTACATTGACCTAACTTATTTTCTTCTGAGACAGTGTGATCTAGCCCTAAGCGATCACTGGGTATGTTTTAGTGCTGAAACAGTTTCTGAAAAGCCTGTTATAGCTTAATGAATTCTACCGACATTTGCATTCTTTTGTAAAGAAACTTTCTCTAAGATCTGTGATACCATCTAATGTAATCTAATTTTTACATAGCTTTCAGTAGCTGGTCATTCAGTGACAGGTCCGTTTTTACTCACAGCTGATCCAGTTTAGCACTCACAAACAACCAGCACAAAGAAATAATTTATTTCCTCTCAGCTTTAACAAAGTCAATGTCCTGAGAGGGAGAGTGGTGCTAATATACCTGAGCCCTTCAGTGAGAAAGATGGAAAATCACTTAAGGTGCACAAATAAAAAGAATGCTTCAGGGGAAAAAGGAGTCTGGAAAAATCTGTTATGGGTACATAGCTCTGCTGGGTAATTCTTTCCCATGTCTGTGGGCAAATAAAATACAATTTCCCCCTCCTTTCCATTATGGGAATAAAAAGGAAACATTAAGAGTTTAAAAATATATATACACATCTCTGATTTTCTGTAGGTAAAGATTGTTAATAGTGTCTCATGTACTTCAAATGTGTAATTATTTGATTCAGATGCCTTCCTATTTTCAGAAATTCATTTGAGCAATTTGTGTTCTTTTCTGCCAAAGATTTCATTAGATTCACAAATAGAACAATATAACATTGTTAAACAAGGTGTGGTAATCTTTTTCAATCCCACTGTGGAACAATGTATAAAAAAAGCAAATTATTTCTAAGCACTTCCAGGGTGCCACTATTCTCCGTTTGACCCATGTTAAATATTCTCATTACAATTATACTTCAAATGAATACAAAATCTCAATTTAATCCCAACCCTAGGGAAATGAAATGTACCTGCTCTGAGATGAAAGGCCTAATGTTACCTAGTTATTTGAATGCACTGCATGTTCTTAACATGGATCATAAGTGAACTGTATTTCAATAACTCAAATCACTGCACATTCAAAACAATATCTAGCTACCAAATAAATGTCGTAAACCTCATAACGCAGGAGAAATAAACAGAAACCTGCATATTTTAACTATTGAGTTCATGATGGTGTCCCACATGGTTTATGTCGATATTTTTCAAAACACCTAGCTTTCTTTTAAACCATAACTGATTATATTAATTAATCAGTAGGAGATCGTTGACAATGAAATTGAGGGCACAGCTTTTTGATAATCTAACAGCACAATTTTTGTTAATATCAGCCGTCACTTTGTACCTTTCAAAATTCTGCTTTTGCATTGATTGTCAGACTCTTGAGTAGTCTTTTGGTGAAGTTTCTACGTTTATGTTTTTCAAAAAGGAGGCCTGATTTCAATTAACATTTCCTTGACAAGGTATAACAATATTGTACATCTAAATTTTTATTTATTTTCCCTTTTATTGTTGGCAGTCTACTAAGCTTGAAAACATTTTTCTTCTCTCTGATTTGACATTTGGCAAACATCAATCTTTACTGTACTTAAACGCACCATAATTGACAGGCTGCTTTTGTTCAAGAACTTCAGCGTATATGCTGCCTCAGTATGCCAAAATTTATTTCTTTATTCACTGGCATGATCAGTTACTATCATCCTGTCTTCAGAAATTAAGTGGGCTGCCTGGAAAAAATGTTCTTCTGATAAATTTGATTCAATCAAAGTGCAAATGACTCAGGACTACATGTAGAAATTTATTATTGAGCACCTTTATTTTATTTCCTCTGTAAGAGCATTTCATCTTTAAAGAATAGTTGGATAAATATTCTGGTGCTCTTAAAATATTATTTTAAAAATTTACTTCCACACAGGCCTTGCTTATTTAAAACATAATTGTAATGTCTTTTGTCTCTAAATAACTTGGGGTCATATGAAATGACTGGAATCCAAATTAAATTTTGAGGTTTAGTCTTCATGTCTTACTTTTAAGAAGGCATAATCTTTTTTGGTGGGGAGGAGATGGGTCATACCCAAAACTCTGGATAAGAACTTTCATGAGAAATACCTCTAGCAAAATTAGTGAAGAGAGTTATTCAAAGATACAAAATTTAAAATAAGAGAGAAATAAAATCTTCTTAAATAACAGTAACCATATAATAATATAACTACACTGAAGTATTGCCTGAGAGGAACTTTTCCTGTTTGGTGACTCAAAGTAATAGGTGATCTGTCTGTCTGTCTTTAATTCTTTGTCTCTCAGGGCCTGAAAGAGTGTTAAAGGAGAGAGGGGAGCAGGAGAGAGACAAACACTGATAATGAGCAAATTGAGAAAAAAAATCAAGTAAGGTTAAAGGGTGGAAATATGATACAAAGTTCAGATTAAAAATTATTCCCAAATTTTACTGGGAAGCACTCATATATATTTATTTCACAAATAAAGGAAATAGAAGGCTTTAGTGACAACAAAATATTCATATCTTTTACTTTACTTAGACTTTGATTTTTTTAAAAAAAAGGAATAGTAAATATATGCAGACTATTTCAAATGCCATATCACTTGGTTTAGTGCTAGTCTTTTTCTTGGATTATTATTGGTCCTGAGATTTCTATCAGAATATTATCTCCGCCATTTAAATCAGTGCTTCAGAAGTTGTCCTACAGTGTTAGAGAAATCTGGAGTCAGTAGGGTGTGTTTAGTCCATTCGTACTTGCCAGGGCAGTAGGAATGCAAGTATTTTGCCCTAAATCATACAGAGTCTGTTTGAACGGGATATCTCTGGATAGGCCTACATTATCTTGTCCTCTTGGCCCACTGAACACTATTAGGTATTTTGACTAAATAAAGCTTGGTCAACTTAGTATTCCAATATAATTACATAGTCAATTTCTCTAAGAAATTTTTTTTAAAGTTTGATCCTATCAAAATTTAGTATAAAGTTTCTATTTCATTAGTAGGATCACACTATCATTTTGAAAGCATATAACCAGACTCTATATTTCCAGTTGTCTTTGTGGATGGCATCACCCTACCTTGTTTATCAGTATCTCAATCAACAAACAAATTTGACCTGTGCCAGGCAGTTAGGTAGGTACTGGGAATTTAGTGCTGTCAGTCAGTAATGAAGGTAACTTGATAAATTTATAATTTAAATGCAAAAGCCTTTAGATTTTAATACCTCTGTAATTTTTGTACAGCAATAAATTAACAAATTAAAAAAAAACACTGTTGGGCAATGTGTCCTAAGTTTTAGTTTGGGAAAAAAGGTCACTATTCAAGGAATTTACACTACTTCCTAAGTAAAATAGTAAGTAACCTGGAGGTTAATATCAGGGAGCTTCCAGCAGTGCTTAAATACATAGTAGGCCTTCAATAATAGGGATTGATAGTATTTTAAAAATGAAACAATGGCAACAGAACTTTTAGAATGACTCAATCTATCACGTTTAACTTAGTGATTGCAAAAGTAAGGCATTCAGTATGCATTAAAGCAATACAAAAATATAAAATAAAAAAGTAGTGAAGACCTCTTTCTCACTGGATTTCACTTATTTCTCGCAGCACAAATGTGATTCTGGAATGATGTCAAACATTTAGGAGGATGGTCCATTAATGATACTATACCAGCTGTAATCCTTCCTAGAATGACCCAATTTCAAATTGAGGAAATAAAATATAACCAGAACCTGAATTACATCATTATGTCCTTATGTCCACAGTTATATTAGAACATAATTTAAGGCAGTCTCTCAGGGGTAAAAACTTACACAAGATGCAAATGTAAAGGAAAGATTCTTTAAGACTCCCTCTTCTCTCTGACCTCCCACGGGACAAAGGTGATATTGGGAGAGAACCATTACGGAATCTTCACTTTGTTCACTTCTGGCATCCTCTCTTTATATACTGTCTGCTCCAAAGATTGTTTTTAAGCTTTAAAATCCTCAAGCCCAAACTGATAGCTTGGTCAGAAATCAGATAAGTAAACACAAAAGCTTAGAAAAAGAAATGCCCATCATATAAAATAAAGTATTGACTGAAAGGTAATTAATGCTACAATTCACACATTGATATGATTAAATGGATATGTGGTAACTGAATAACTTAATTTGCCAGCTACTGTAGAAATTAAAGTATTAAAATTCAGAAGTCAGAGTCCCTGTGATATCATTATACAATAAATATTTGGAATATTTCCATCTATCAATAATGCCATCTGTCCCCTCCAATACAAATGGACTACAACCCATATGGCTCCTTTCCCCATTGATTACTCTGATGAATGAGATAGCAAAACCACTAATAAAACCATCATATTATATGACACTGTCATTAAAAAGATATGGAGAAAGGAAAAACACAAGATGATACTTAATTTGAAACTGTCAAGTCAATTTAGTAAAGTTTTAACAACCAACATTATGATCCTAAGAAGTATCAGCATGTTGAATAATATTATGTCAGTCTGTACCCTCCTCACGCCTTCAAAGAAAACCAAAGAACCAAAAAAATTCTGGAAAGAGTATAATAGCTCATTATGATATGTTCAAATTGCTAATTCTTCCAATAAGAATATACTCAAATATCCTTTCAGACATGGGTAATTAAATTAAAAACACTTTTCTTTCATTTTATAGAAAATTATAAAAACGATCACTTAACTTCTAATAGCAAGTCATTTTAAAAGCAAAACTATAGATACATTCTTTATACCTTACAACACTGGACATAAATTTCAGCTCAGCAAAATGATCTTTCCCAAACTCCCTTTCTTCTTAGCTAAAAATGCACTGTCTTAAAGTACCAAAATAATCAGATACAATGATTCTGTAACAAATTACTATAAGCAGTACCTAAATAGACGTTACCTAAGCAGGAAACTAAATACTGCTAACTGGAACTCTCAAATTTTCTGTGATATGGTAATTTTCATTACATGTAGTTGTAAAGTGGGTATGGTTGGCATGCCTACAAATTACCTTATTTTTCAAAATCTATAAAGATTGACCAGTATTTATTTTGTCCCTAACTTCACTGAAAATAAGCTACAAATTTTCCTTAGTGAAATTCTTTCCAAATTGGGACCCACATCTGTGGATAAGTGAGAAGAAATAACATTATGAAGAAATATATTTACTCTATATTACAATTTAAGTTTAGCTTAAATAATTAAAAATTTTATATTATCTTACTTTTAGCTTGCACTGAATACCAAACAAAGCCACTGGGACAGGGCTGGGGGAGGGTATCTGTGAAATAGCTCAAATTCAAATATGTCAGTCATGGCAAAAATAAATTAAAATAAAGCACAAATCCAGTAAATATTTTCCCTTTCAACTGAAGAAAGCAACTTTCATAAGAATTCCTCAGACACCAGGAGTCATGGGGAGAGGAAAGGCTCTCAGATACGCAAGCCTTAGACCCTACTGGATTCAGACAAACTCCACGTGTCATACCCGAAGTAAGAAGCGGCTCCTGGGGACTGCTGGCAGACTCCTCTTCAGCAGAAGCAGCAATGCGCAGGCTCAGCTCCAAAACAAGCTTTGCCAAATCAGCAACAGGCAGCACGACCTCTGTGTACCTGCTGGACCTGAGAAATACTCCCACCTCTACAAATGTAAAAGCAATTTTACAAGAAATTTCAAGTTTGAGCGACTGATGATTATCTGTTACTGTACCAATGCTACACAATTTTAATTGAATCTTTATGTTATATTTTAATATCTGGCCATGTGAGACTTTCTTGTTCTTTCTCTTCCTCTATACTCCCCTCTCTCCTTCAGTTTCATCTTTTGGTAAAAATTTCCAGGCTATTTTTGCCTGCTTTATTCTTCTATATCTATTTCAGAATCATTGTGTTAAGCACATTCCCTGTGAGATTTCATTCTAATGAAATTAGATTTATTTTTTAAATAAAAATAAAAAACCAGGTATCTTTAAATCATTCCCATTGAGAAATATGGTATAACTTCCCAATTTTTAAAGCTTCACCTTGCCATAAAGATTTATGGTTTTCTTTATAGAAGTCCTGAAATTTCTTAAGAGTTTTTGATGCTACTGTACATGTCTTCCCCTCCACCCCATTATATTTAGACAGTAAAAGGTTTCCCCAACTTTTCTTCATACCTGCAATCTCACTAAACTCTGAATCTTACTAAACTCTAAACTTACTGAAACTCCTATTAGTTTTACTGGTTCACATGTCTCATGGGTTTACTAGGTAGATAATATCATCTGTAAATGATTGTATTTATTGCCAGCATAACTTCTAACACTAAGAAGGAACAGATTCTTGTGGGTTCTTCCTAGAATCAACTCCAGTCATCAGTTTACTCTATTTTTCACTTAAAAAAATCCATTACTTTCTGATGACACAATTGTACAAATAATGTTATGTTCTAAATTCAATATATTTCAGAAATGGCTGTTGATGTCTGTTGGATAACTAGGAGGTACAACCCCTAACCAGGGTGCAGATCTAATGCTGAAAAACATAATTTCTGTTAAATATTTATAGATAAAGCCCTTTTAAAATGTCCTTGGAGAAATAAGATAAAACTTACCCTAAGTGACGAAATATCAGAAAGATAAATGCCCATCCCCAGAAAGTACAGTGTGACATATGGACAGAAATGTTTCTAAATAGAGTATTTTTCAACATTTTCTAAGAGCGCTAAGCTGCTCTTAAAGAACTCTTAACTTATTGCTTTGGAGAATTAAGATAAAGTTAGTGATGATCATAACTTTCTATTAAGCAATTTTCTTTCTCAATTGTGCACAGCCATTTACGAGGCAGAACATCACAGCTCAATCAAAACTTATAATGCTGGATTTAGTTCAAACCCTTATGAAATGCACTGAGAAAGACTTGATATTGTCTGGAGAAAACCTCTTCATAAATTGCTCTTTTGTAGACTAGAAATAAAACAGATACTGTAGGTACCTTTTTGATGTGTCCTTAAGTTCTTCAGCCAGGTATCCAGAGTGTTGCAATGAACTTGCTGCTCGTTACGTAACAGCAAGCCGTGAGAATGTGGAGAAGTCCAGCGCCTCTGGGCGGATCTTCCAGAATTTTCAGGGTGTGGCTTAAGGACATGGAAACTTCTGTTTGTATTCCATCATTAACAAGTTTCATTGTGCAAGGTACTAGTGCATTTTGCCCAGCCAGGTACATGACTTCTCCAACCTAAAACAAGAAAAGAAAATTAAAGTCTGACATAAGAAAATATACTTCTCTCCTCATTCAACTTACTCAACTGGGAAGAAGGAGATGAAATACCTACCTTGGTGTGTTATTCTGAGGATTGGAAGTAATGTATGTAAGATATTGATTTACAGAGTTTAGGCACAAAGCAACAATCAATATATGGTAGCCATTTTTAATATTTCTGAACTAAGACTTCAAACCAAATAAAGGTGCAGCTCTGAATATTTAACCACTGTATTCATTTTACAGGGTGAAATTAATACAAGTATGTGTGATTAACACTTTTATAATATCATATGTCTTCATTCATTGGATGCAGATATCACTAGGACATTGTTTATTCTTGAGAAACATTTGAAATTAGATAAGGAGGAAGACTCTGTGTTTTAAGGCTGTGTGTCTCTCAAGGGCGGCACTGTGGTTCAGGGGGATGAGGGACTGGGGTGTTTGTGTCCTGAAAGAAGGTTTTCAATATGTGTATATAAAGTTGCAATGGATTTATTTGCACCTTACCATTTCAGAGACTAGAGACAGGATTTTTGGCTCCTAACAGTTGATAGATCATATTTTTCTGCAAATCATACTCTATAACTGGACATGAATTATCTGAGACCTTTTTACAAAGCATCTGCTTTCTTTTCTGTCATCTACTAGATCTTGCTCCAAAAGAGCAAGGAGGATAATAAAGTCTCTTCACTCTCTGATTTTCTTAAAAATTCAGTGAATTTTTTTCACTACTGGAAAAAAAGTAAACATATGAAGTGTTCAGTATATATAGATGCCAAATACAGAGTGGTGGTGAGTAAAAACTCTCTTTTCTTCTCCATTCCTGAGGTGTGTAAATTCTTTAATAGAGACTTTGCTGAACTTTTATCATAACTAAAAATTCCTCAGTATTAAAGCTCAGTGAAAAGAAATCTCAGTGCCTGGAAGACAAGGCAATCAAACCATGTGACAGTCCCATATGCAACTCCAAATCTGTCCTCATAACTGTCTGTAGAGCTCACAAAAGAGTCACACATGTAGCTATTGGAAGAATATCTTACACAATTTGGCACACAAGTTCTAAGATTAGCAGCTGAAGAGGGGGAGGAGGAAGAGATGAACATAATAGATTAACTGACACCCATCCACTATCTTTCTAAATTGTTTGGAATGTTAAAAATATTGTTTTGATCAATCTATATATACACCCTCAGATTTGAAAGAGAAATGCAAAGCATGTTGTGGTTGAAAGAACAAATGGTTTTTAAAAAAAAAAAAACACTATGAAATATATGTCACTGAACAAGGGAGTCCAGCCAGCTCCCAAGTGGCATGTTAACATGATGAAAAGCAAATCCAGGATGCTGTGAATCAAAGAGGCATGGGTCTATTTTTAAAGAGGACTGTGTCTCCCCACCCTGTTTGCCAAGTATAGTTTTTCCAGAAAAGTCCAGCCTCCAAAATAGGTAAGCTTCTAAATGCTCTAGGAGTTATCTATGCAACATTTGACTGCCTCCTCCTTTAAAAGGTCTTTGGCTCCACATACATCACCCATGTTAATCACTAGACAAACAGAAGAGCTGTTCAACTAGTTCACTTCCCCTATTTGTGAACAGATTGTTTGAGACATAATATGAATACTAATTAATGATAAAATATCTGTGAGTGTTTTGAAATATGGACGAAGATAGCACTTTTAGAAAGGCGCCCAGACAGATCTTATGCAACAAGCCCCACTGGTCATGAGGGGTCAGGGCATAACTAAGAGATATGAAGGCAAAATTGGCAGAGTTTCTGGCTCCAATTCAGTGGGAAACTGCGGACACTTTGTGCGGCATCGGGGTGGAGGTTGACTTTCTTTTTAACCTTTTTCCTCTGTTACACTGGAAGAATTTAAAATGAAAACTCTCTTCACAGACGTTATGGACAGAAAAACAGAATTTTGTGAGAGGTCCACTTGAGTAGATGCAGGAATGAGACTCCTACATGTTGGATCAGGATTGTGGGTCTCTGCTCTGTGGCAGAGGAAGTGCAAGCAGGTAGGGTCTGACCCAGGGCTGAGTGCCCTAGGCTGACTCATCCTCTCTGCGGGAAGGGCTGAGGAAAGTCATTTAAAAGAATATGATCCCTCTTCATTTCAATCCCTGTTCTACAAACAGTTTGCTTAATCTCAGAGAAGCGTACCCATAGAGATATGGGAAATATAATTTTATGTGAAAGGGCAAAGTATATTATTATATTCAATTACAAAGATAATGAAAATAATAGCCTTTGTAGCAAGAGCCTAAGCTACTGCCAAAATATGTTACCATCCTCCCTTTCCTTCTAAAATTGAATATTGTATTTTCTCCTTAAAACCTTTCTAAACTTGCCCCATCTGGTCTCAGAAATGTTATCCTCTAACACCAGTCTTTGCATTCTCCTCTAATCTTGATACCTGATATCAATGCTTAGATGCTGTTTTATAATCTTTGGAGTTCAGTAATTGCAATTTGTTCTAATGCCAAAGAAAAGAGAAGAGGATAATCCAAAGTTAAACATAACAAAATAATTCATATTTGACCACAGACTTATTTTCTAATTGAATTTTAACAATGGCGTATAAAGTATTAGAAAAATTCATTTGTCTCACTCAAAGAAATAAAAATGTTTCATGAAAATCTGATTTGGGAAAGAATTAAAGTTGGCCACAGTAAGCATTTCACGTTCAGCTAGTCCTTATCCATCTGAGGATTAGACCTGGGATTCCTACACTTTCCTGGAATTAGATGATTCTTTCTAAGACTGGTTCAAGGTTTGCCATGTCCCAGACATTCTTGGGGACTTGAGAAATGATCAGTTATTTGCATTTTGAAGGTCGTGTTTGCTTTCAACTAAATCGAGAAAAAAGGTATCAACAAATTTGAAATTATCAACTGAGATGCTGTTAATAGTAGTTGCCTAAAATGACAGTAAAGTAAGTCCATAAAATAAAAAAGGAAGAAGCATAATAAAGATATGAATTTTGCAATACTGTACCATTTTATGCTTATTTACATCTATTCGTATTTCTCATTATATGTATTCATCTTTCCCCCACCTCCCCAATAAACTTGTTGTTAGTGTTTGAAGGCTACAGCAAGGTTTTTCCTAAATATTTAGAAAGAAAGAAGTAGAATGCCTTCTGAGTTAACTGGACAAGTACACACAATGCCCTTGAGCAGTTTTTTTCTTCCCGATTGGTTGTTAGGGTTGGCCTGACCCCTTGAATTGATGCATAATATTTTACAGTGGTTCTCACTTCCCTAAAGCAATCTCATCTGGACCTTCTCACCTGGCCCACCCTTTACATCACACAAAGCATCTACCCCTACATCCAGACCCTGTGCCTAAGATCCAAACCCAGGGAGAGACCTAGATGGTGAGACAGACAATAAAGAAGACAGAGGCCATGTCATCTAATTATTCTGTGTGGTCCAAGCATCCTCATGTTGAGGTTCTGTTGTCCAGCACATACTAGAGGTGGTGGTGGTGTCCTCAGAAATGACAGCTAGTATACTGATTTATAGAGAGCGTCTCTGGATCTACCAAGAGCATTTAAAGTGCTGTTAGAACTTTTGAGTTGGTTGAGTTTCTACTTTCTAAATATCAGAGTGTAATAGAAGTTAAAAGATTTTTCTAAATAAACTTGACATACAGAATCATTAGGAGCACAGTGTGTACGATTTTTATCCTTCTTACGTTCTTCTGTTGCTCAGGCCCAAAACCTTGGAATCTTCCTTGATTCCTTTCTTTTTTTTGACTCCTCCACTTGTTTTTCTACTTTATTTTATTTTATTGTTAGTTGCACTTATTAACATGCACAAGTGAAAGTTATTTTTAAAATTTTATTTATTAAAATATATATTTTTGTATGTGTGGGGGAGGTAACTGTGTTTATTTATTTTTTAATGGAGGTACTGGGGATTGAACCCAGGACCTTGTGCATGCTGAGCACCCCTCCTCTCACTTTCTGTCTGCTATGGTTTTTGAGAGGAAAATAGATGATGTAGATAATGTATAGTAACTGTTAATTTAACCACACGATACCACAGACAAAGCATGTGTTTTGACAGTATATGGATTTGTTTTCTGTATATACTTGGTAGCTTAATTACTGAAGAATTACCCTAATTACTACCACAGCAATTTTTTCCTTTAACTTAGGCCTTCATTCTGTCCTCATAGTCAGTGCTGTTGGTTTAGCCATATGGATGAATTATAATTTATTCTTACAATAGTCTGAGAAAGTATTAATAATTTAATACTAGTGAAAAGTTTGATTTAATGAGTTCTTAAGTCATAGCAATTTACTGTTCTATCAAGGTTTACATTTACATGTGGCATAAAGCTAATTATGGTCATTCATTTATTTATCCAGTAAATTTTTACTGAATGCTATTATGTGCCAAGCACTGCTTGTTGGGGTTAAAATACACATATATCATCCTACTCTGAAGGAGTCATAGTCTAGGGGGAAGATGGTCCTGCCATCAGAGGGCCATTGAGTCATTTGGAAGACCCATAAAAATGTGTTACAGCAGTTTAATCAAGACACAAGTTTCTGAACTGAGGCAGTGGCAGTGCGTTGCAGTGGAGAGTGCTTATTATCTATGGATGATATTCAGGAACTAGAACTGATAGGATGTGATGCTTGATGGGACCCGAATTTGAAGAGGGCAGAGAATAAAGGGAAGAATTAGGCTGACTCATGGGTTTCTAGTTTGGTCTGGAGGAGTAAGTTGTAAAAGTGTTGCCATAGACAAAATTAAAATCTAACTCACGGAATCATCAGTGATATCTGAATCAGTAGTAGAAGAATCTGAGGATAACGATGGTACGTTTAGGTAGAAAAAAGATAAATAGAAAAAATAAAATAAAATGCTAACAAATGCAACCAGTTATATCACCACTATATAGTGATTTATGATGATAAAAATGACTGGAACTATATAGGCATAAATTTTAGATTACCCATTCATGAATAACCTTGAATTTTCATTTCTCTTTGTTCTGTAGCAAATATCCAATATCCATGACAGCAGCAGTGTATTTAAAAAGCATACCAACGTCCTCATAAAGGTGAGACCCAAATGTGGTTCTAACCTTCAACTCTGAGACTGTGCCCCAGGGGCATTTCAGCACCTATGTGTCCAACTTGCTCCAACTTGCTGCAATCACTTAGCGGGAGAGAAGTCTGCATCACAAAGGGTTACAGTCATTGGATTGGTCTGCTCTTTAAAAAGCTATTTAGAGTTTCAAGTGCAAGCTGCTTGCTGAACAAAAACCTTCAGACACAATCAACCACAGGATTTGAACCGGATCTCAAGTATTTCACAAAGAAATGATATATCATTTGTCCAAAGAGAAAGAAATACCTGTTTCTAAGAGTGATTTAAGTCAATAAGTAATAAACTAAATCTTTGTTATGAATGCTTTCTGGTGTCTAAATGACTGTTGCCCTTTTGGAAGGCAAAGTGTACAAAAGATTCAGTGACCTTCTGACTTGACAGTCAAATAACTACCATTATGTTCAGTCAATGTAAATAAGCATGGTTGACAATGTGCTAATTGGCCATCTCTGGTCAGCCAAGTGTACTTTTGACCTTAATGAGAACCTAATCAATTAATACTTGAGACAATAAAGACCTCTTGCTGATTAAATTGGACACAAATCATCTTTTTTCCAACAAGATTAGAGCTCCAACGTGACAAACTTTAAATTTAATACATGATAATCCTCTCTTTTCATACCCTCTTTTTTAGCTAACATGGTGAAATTGAACTATGAAATGTGCAATCTTTGATTCAACTATTTATGTTTAAAAGCCTTTTAAAAAATCTGTAATTCAGATACTAAAATGAGAACTTCTCATGTGCATCTGAATTATATATCAACTAGACGTTGTCAGAGTTGAAAGAATATACATGTTTTCTTAAAACCAAGAGTTCATAATAAAATTATAGGGAAAATAAGGAAATTTGATAGAATTGTTTTTCAATTTGGGTCTCTTTTCTGGAAACTATAGGCCGATAGTAGCTAGCATTTCAGGGGCATAGTTTCCTTTTTAATTGAAAAGAAAAGTGCTACTATTGGCTTTTATAAAGATATGGAGATGCTATTAAAAGAAAAAGTTCTTTACATTACAACAGAATTTGCCACTTTTAGGTCACAAAGTGGAGACTTCTCTTCTGTAACTCGATCAATATAAAGCAGCATCTCTTTATGTGCTCTGTAGCTAGGTGAACAGCCTCTATGCTGAAATAAGGCCATAATTTGTAGAAGCATCCAGAATTACTTTCTGTTTACAATGTATAATACTTGAATTGGCAAAGGAACAAGTTTATCATTTTCAGTTAAAAATTTATCATTTGGACACAATGACTAAAAATTTACAATTCCTCTCCTTTAACATTCTTCTCTGCTGAGAATACGTTTTCCTGTTTAAAGCTTTAAAATTCCTTTGGCTCAGATGGTATATTTGAAAATGTATGTAATTTATATAAGAAAGGAGACGTGGTTACTTTACAAAATACTTAAAAAGCAACAGCTGTGTATCTGCAATAACTGTTTCACGAAGCTTTTAATACAGATAAATATGCAAATATGTCAAACTATTTTTAATATACCCTTTTACACAGTGTAGTGACTGAAAACAGAGCAAACATTCTGTGTATTTAGATTCATAATGAGAAATATGTACCATTCAAAAGTTGTTTTTGTCTTATGGTAGTGAGTAATAAAAATGCATGTTTTTGGATGGTAAATAAAACAGTGCTAAATCATAACAAGGGCACTGACAAAGCCCAGCGCAATAGTTGTGTGGATTACACTACCCTGTCATCAGCATTGTTTAAAAAACTACAAAGCACTGCTCATATTGCTGTACTGATGAGATGACATGCAGTTAGTATCTACTTGTATTTCTCAAGCTACATTAACTAGTTGTATTTCTCAGACAATATTAACTAGCTGTACTTCTCAAACAATATTAATTAGTTAATACCTAGTTGTATTTCTCAATAGGGCAATTTAATTTAGACTCTGTTTTTTGAAGACAGGACCAACTGGATTTCAAAATTTAGATTAGTTATTCAGGTTATTAAATCAAGTAATGTATTTTGTACAGAATCCCATGAGAAATCCAAAATGGAGTTAAATTAAATCCCACAAGCTTATTTTGACCTTACTATGCTAAGGCTTCTTCTAATATTACCCACAATGAATTGTCCCCCATACTTATATGAAAAATGTCAAACATATTTCTAGAAAATAGAGTTAAATAGTGAACATCCATATACATCACCACTATTAATGTTTTACTACACTGCTGTATCATATATCTTTCCATCTGTCACCAATTTTTTTTCTTTTAGATTTTGACTGCTTATATTTTTTTAAAAGTAGACTTTATTTTGGGGAGGCAGTTTTAGGTTCACAGAAAAATTGTGCAGAAGGTGCAGAGAGCTCCCACGTCCCCCACCCCCCGCCCCCTAAGCCTTCCTCTTTAGTTTCCTTTATTAACATTTTGGATTAGTGTGGCACACTTGTTATAATTGATGAACAAATACTGATATATTATTATTAACCAACAGCTATAGGTTACTTTAGCGTTCACTCTTGGTGGTGTACATTCTGTAGATTTTGGCGAATGTATAATGACATGTACCCACAACTACAGTATCTTACAGAGCAGTTTCACTGTCCTAAAGATCTCCTGTGCTCTAACCATTCACTCCCTTTTCTCCTGCCCCAGGAACTCCTGGCAACTACTTATCTTTTTACTGTCTTTATAGTTTTGCCTTTTCCGGAACGTCATACAGTTGGAACCATACAGTATGTATCCTTTTCAGATTGGCTTTTTTTTTCATATAGTAATATGCACTTAAGGTGGATCAATCTCTTTCTGCGGCTTGATAGCTCATTTCTTTTCAGTGCTGAAAATACTCACCTGAGGACATCTTGGTGGCTTCTAATTTTTAGCAATGACGAATAAAGTGGCTATAAACATCCCTGTGCAGGTTTTTGTATGGATGTATATTTTCATCTCATTTGGGCAAATACTAAGGAGCATGATTGCTAGATTATATGGTAAGAGGATGTTTAGTTTTTTAAGGAACTGCTGAACTATCTTCCAAAGTGTGTACCATTTTGCATTCCTACTAATAATAAATGAGAGCTCCTGTTGTTCCACATCTTCGCCAGCATTTGGTGTTGTCAGTGTTTTGGATTCAGTTATGCTAATTTTTGGGAAGTGGATTTTTATTATTTTTAAAGTAATTTAAAATTTTGGAATAATTTTAGATTTAAAGAAAATTTGCAAAGATAATACAGAGATTTCCTGTACATACCTCACCCAGTCTCTCCTAATGTTAACACCTTGAATTACCAGGTACTTGTCAAAATGAAGATACCAGTATTGATACATTGCTAGTAAGCGAATTCTAGACTTTATTCAGATTTTATCAGTCATTCCATTAAAGTCACAATTTTGTTCCAGGATCCCATACAGGATACCACATTGCATTCCGTCATCTTATCTCCTTAATCTCCACTAGTCTGTGACAGTTTCTCAGTCTTTTCCAGTTTTCTATAACCTTGACAGCTTTGAGGAGCACTGGTCAGACATTTTGTACAATTTGTCTCAATTTGGGTTCATCTGATGTTTACTTGGGACTAGACTGAGGCTGTGGGTTTTGGAGAAGAATATCACAGAGGTGAAGTGTCCTTCTCATTTTATCGTACAATGGGGCACATGCAATGAACATACCAGTAGTGATGTTCCTCGATCTTTTGATTAAGGTAATGATTGCCCGATTTTTCCTCTGTAAAGTTCCTAAGCCTCCCTTTCCACACTCCGTTCTTTGGAAGGGAGTCACAAAGACCACTGCATACTTGAGGGTAGGAAATGGACTCAGGTATATTTATCTTTGAACTTTGAACTTTGTTGATAAAATTTTTCCAGCTTTGGCCACTGGAGCTTTGCTCGGGATGGCCTCCCTGTATCCTTGATATGTCTCCATCCTGTTGTTTTTTGAGCACTTCCTTATTTTTGATACTGTGGGACTCTCCAGGCTCAACTTGTATCCTCCCTGTTTCAGCTATACAGTCAGCATTTCTTCAAGGAGTCCTGGTTCTTTTTATGGGGAAATGGTATTTAGAAAGCAAGATCCAGGTGCCAGTGTGCTCACTGCCACTGGGGTGTTACCACAGTGAATTTTTTTAAAACGAATAATATAACATGAAAAAGCACTATTTGCAAATTCAACTTTTCTTAAATTTAAATACTTGAATAAAGAGAGAAAACTGCCATTAATTGTTCTATTTTTATCTAATATCTTAGAAAAAAACCATACTACCCTCAAAAATATTTTTCTTTGTGATTTTACTCAGCCTTATTTGGACCTTTATAAAAAAATAATTTGTTAAAAAATGACAGAAACATCAGGAATAGTTGTAAATGCTCATGTATCCATTCAGTTTTATGCAGTTTTATTAGTGTAGTATGGTAGTAATTGTTTTGGTTTTTAGCTAAAATACTATGGTCTTTTGGTATAATACTCTGCACTTCTCTTCTTATTAAACTTCTGAATACCTTTCTTCCATCATTACATACATAGATAAGCAAAATGAACTCTTTCTTTAATTACCTGACATTTGGGAGTGGTAATGGAGGACAGTTCCTATATACATTGAAAACATACAGAAAAGTGTGGCACAATTTTAGTTGCATGGATAGCTCTATCAATACCAGTCAAAATGGTAAATCATCAAAATGGTTTTGTGTTTTGTGTAAAGAAAACTGTCTTGGGAATCAAGAAATGCAGATATCACCTATGTATTTGTGTGTGTTTAACATGCTTATTAAAAAAATAAATAAAACACTGAAGAAATATATAGGAAGGAAAAAAAATCCCTGAAATCTCATACTCAGAGATAACCACTTTCAATCTTTTAGACCATTTCAATGTCCACTTAGAACTCTTATTATTTATACCCACATTGGGTAATATACTAAGACAGCTTAAATATAAACATACATGTACATGTAATTTTACATAAATGAGACCACATGATATTTGCTATTCTGCTATCTGCTTTATTTTTTTTAATGAAGATCAATTTTAGTATAAAATTGGGAGAATATCAGTGAGGATTTTAAAAACAATTTTATTTGCATTTTATACCCTCATTACCCTACTCTAGAAGAGGAATTCTGTGTAGATTTCTACCATCTTATTCCAATTTGACTTAAAGTGTTCTGTATTTGGATAGTGTATTTTTATCCTTCTCTAGTTAGAACATTGGTCATACTTTGTTTTGTTTTGTTTTGTTTTTGCTTCTTTTGTTAATTTTTGGTAGGTTCTACAGAAACAAATTTTGTGATACTACCCTTATGTTGCTTGTCATCTTTCCTATAATGGCCCATTAAAAAAAACTATATCCTTGGGAATAGTCAATTTACTTCTTTAGGTCTCAAATTGTAAAATGAAGGGATAGCCAACTGATTTATGGGATCCTGTCCATTTCCACAGTGACATGAATCGTTAGAGTATGTACACTGTGATGCCAACATATAAAAAGAGCTGAGCAAGAAATCTAGGACTCTCTACCTTAACTATTCCATATAGCAAAGATTAACCTACTCCATAGCCAGTATTCCTACTTATGACTTCAAGTTCCCTTGCCTCAAAATTGGTTTTAGATAGGTACACAGACAGTTAACCTGCAGTAACAGGAGGAAGGCAGATGTAAATAAAATATTAAGTGTGAAGGAGAAGGGTGTGAAAATTTTCCTCCAATTGCTTTCATTATCTCTGTGAATTAAGGTCATCATCAGAGTCAAAAGGAAGGAGAAATTGTTGGTGGTCTGGGATGAGAGGAAAAATTGTAAACTAGTTGTCAAGGAGTTGCCAGAGAGTGCATGGATTAGAGAATATAGTAAGATTGCTGGATCAGCACAAGATGCTCAGTTAGGGCAAATGCTCATAGTTTCAAAGTATACCTATCAGTATGACTGTGGTTTTGCTTTAGCTATGTTCAGGTTCCCAGGTATGGTAAAGAATTGGCAGTGAATTGGATTTAACCAAGGTTGGGGTTTTGTAAGGCGAGTGTAATGGAGGGATGGGGAAAGGAAAACAAATAAAAGACACCAGGGAGCTATGAAGGGAATTCAAGGAAGGACTAAGAAGAATTAAGAGTGTAGGATTAATGATTATAGGTCCCAGTGGATCAGAGTGAAATGAAAGAGAGGAGGTGGCCATCAGAGAGACAGATGCTTGAAATGAGACTATGGAGGGTTTGCTGTTATTGGTAAAATGATAGGGCTCAGTGTATAACCATGAGATTCAGTGTCTGTGGATGAAGAAGGGTTGGTAGGTATTGGAAGGACTATTTTGTCTACCTTGGAAGAATATTTTAATTGCCAAGACTTAACAGAGAACCTGGAGTTAAAATATGTAAGGAATGAGGGGAAATAATCTGAGGGTCGGTAGATGACTGAAATAAGAACTACTGTATAGATCAATGGAACAGAATAGAAAGCTCAGAAATCAACCCACATGCCTATGATCAATTAATCTACAACAAAGAAACATCCTTCTATCAGATTTGCAAAGATGAAATATACTGATAGGTTCCAGTACTGGCCAAGTGTGAGAGGAGTATGGTACAACATTTTCATAGACAGTCTGGTAATATTTATCTTGATTCTTATACTCTCATGCAGCAATTTCATTATGGGGACTTTATCTTACTTAAATAGTTGTACAAGAATATTAAGACACTTGTTCAAGAATGTTTAACTGCAGAAATGTTTACAATAGCAAAGAACTGTAAATCAACAGACAACTGGTGAAATAAATTATCATACACTCATCAATGAAATATGCAACCATGAAAAAGAATGAAGGGGTGGTATATGTACAGATACGAAACAATGTCCATTGTATTTCATTAAGTGTGGGGTGTAGGTAAGGTATAAAATGGTATGCATAGGATATGCTCTTTTTATTGCTAAAAAACAATTTAAAAATGATTGGATTTTATAAGCTTGTACAGGTTCTAAAACAAAAAGGTGAAGATATTCTAATACAAAATCAATAAAAGGTGAACATACTGGCTAGAATGAATCATTAAGATTTCATTAGGGTTTTGTGGAATACTCCACTGACTTGGGAACAGAGTTAAAGGATGAAGACCATAAGAATCTGAAGTTCCTCTCTGGCTGAACACCAACTGCCTATAGAGGCCATAGATCCACTCTGACTGCATCCATCTCTCCTCTCATCACTTACCCCCTCCAGCCACTGTTTTTTCCCCTATTTTCTAACATGCCAAATTTATTTCTACCTCTTGCCTTTGTGCTATTGTCACTGCCTTTAATGCTCTTAGAGATCTCTGCATGGCTGGCTCTGCCCAGAAACTGTTTTACTGTTTCTGTTTCTGTGCACTCACCTACCTCTGGGGTAATAGCTAAATCTTCTTGGGCTGTTGGAGCCACTTGGCCCACAGGCAGCGGAGAGTCTTAGAGTTTCCCATGACTGCAGTCTGGAGGTAGGGAAGGCCAGTTCCCTCGCCGTGGCTGGGACAACTATGCGGCACAGTATGAGCTCCAGAGCTCCACTGAAGCTGCACCTTGCTGGGCTTCCTTCCGTTTCCTGCCCTGCACCTCCCTCATAAATCACTTGTGTACAAACTTTCATACCAGGGTCTGATTCTAAGACATCGCAATGTGTGTGCAAGGGCCAATAATTCGCAGAAAGGGTCCAATAATAATGTTAGAACCATAATAAGAGAAGTTTTTCTTTTGACTAATTTGAATTGGTTCAAGAGAGAACAGAGAGAGCCTGACTGCAATGCAGTTTCACAGATTCTTATCAAAACTTCAATTCTGAGTGTGCATATCCCCCAGAATACACAAAGTTTTAAAACTTTAAATACATAAAAATGTATAATATTCTATATTTTAGCTTTTTAAAATACAGAATTATTTCTTAAATGCTTGAATTCCTATGTACCACGGTCAGTGCTTACACCCTTACTCTTTCCACAGTGTGCTATATTCGTCGTGAGAGATTCGTTATCTGAGTTGTAGGGAAATATACTGCTGCTGCAGGATATTCAACTTAGAAATTACTGATTGGGACTTCAAAGTTTAATTTGTGGTATGAATATTTTCTTAGTTAAAACAGAAACAACCAAAAAAACCCTGTGACTAATAGTGTACTGAAATAACACCGCCACATATGCTGATTTCAATGTGTGATTAGATGGAATTAAAAACCTAAGTGCTTTCTAATCTACTATTTATATGGAAGCAGGAAGTTTTTTCGGTTTAAGTTTCACGTTCTTAGTTTCATTATATGTATGTAGAAGTATGAGATGCCACATAGGTGACATATTAAGTCAGCCTTATACTGTTTATGGAAAACTAATCATTTCATTTTTATAAATTTGACTTATAGGTCAATATAAATAGTCAAAAAGTACGAAGTTTCAAGTTGGATTTTGGTGAAATTTTTTCAAATAGGAATAATTTTGAATAGTTGAAAAAGTAATAATTATGGGCCATGGAATCTCTTAAAGGAATCTGCCTTATTGTAATTACATGTCAGAAAACGAAGTGTTGTTCTGGTATTTACTGTTTATATGAATTACATACGTATTGTAATGGTAGTCTACCCAGGATTTTGATGTCCTTTCTGTAGACCATCACTAGCTATAAGCTGGTGTAATTTGATGAGTTTAGATAAATAATCAGTAGTAGGAATTAATAATTAAATAATATCATCTGGAAGTCATTTAGTTATTCAATATCTTCAAGACCTGGATTCTTACATAGTTCTTTCTATGACAGAATGTATTCTGTTAATAAACACTGTTTGAAGTTCATAGTGGACAAAATTGATAGATAAATAACAAATGGTTCACTCAAATTATATCATCTGGTGAGTTGTGGACGGCAGTGGACCTGAGAATTCTCAAATTAATAGTTAAGTGGTTAAGAAAGTCTTAGGGAGATTTTAATAAAATGTTACTTGTAAGCCATATAAAACTTATACTTACCTGTGAATTTCACTAGTGGATATTATACTTTCAATAAAATACAATTAGGAAAGCTTTCAATCTAAGACTCATAATGTTGCTAATATAATACAAATATAAGAGAAAACATTGGTCTTTAGGGTTAGACTTGACTTAAAATCCATTTTCTTTAGCTATTGTCATGTTGTGTGACCTTGGACCACCTAGGTAACATCCTTCTAAGTCTTATTTTGATATTAAAGAGGAGATTAAAGCATCTTCTTTGGAGGGTGATTGTGAGGACTATCTAAGCTAATATAAGGAAGATGCTGGTTTATCACTGGCTCTCAATAAATGACAGCTATTATTGTTATTGTTGTTAGTGGTAGAAAACTCTTGAGATTAGAGCATTACTTACAGGTTGAATGCTACTTTCGATCCATAGTGATACTAATCAAGCTAGACTGTTGGTAAAGATTCATGGATTTCACATGGCCTTAGATGCAGTTGGCTTCGTTGTCATCATCTATAAAATTTAAACCAATAGTCATTTTTCAGTTCCTCTTATATGTATAGTACCACTTAGGCACCAACAGAATTCAAGAAATTCTTACCTTTAAATAGTTTACAAACAAGCGGGACAACAGATGAGCCTACAGCAACCTACAATATAAGACAAAGTATGATAAAATCTCATATTTTTAAATAAATGGTTGTTCTCTGTTTTAAGAGTGATTAACAGAGGAAAGTGATGGAAGGCAGTAACCACTACCATCTTTTACTATGATGTTAATACAGATGAGAAAGGGAAAGATCTGTCCATGCAGCTAACAAATGGAAGAGGCAGAATTCAGACCCTGTCTGTCCAGTCCACAAGCTGATGCTCTCAATTTCTGTACTAAACACTGTACACTGTCTAGGTGCTGTAGTTTTCATAGCATATATCATGGTTACTACTGGTTTCCTTGTGTTGGAATGGATACACTTCATCACTGTTTGGCTGCTTTGGTTTTCCTCTACAATTATACTTTGATGGTGACCCTTGTGTTGAATTTTTACCAGATACCAACTTGAAAAGCCAGCAAAGAAGGAGTGACTACAAGCAGTAAATGACGTCATGCTCTCAGGATTGCTTCCTGCCTACAAAATCACTTTATTGGCAGTGGCTGCCTTTCCCCACTACTGGGCAACATTTTATTAAGATATTTCAATATGTTTCCTGCTTTAACTAGCTATGCAAATGGTACACCACCTTAAGGAGCAAATACTAATAAGAACTGAGCCCCTTGGGAAGCAAATTCCCAGATCTGCAATTCAGCAATGAGATTATCTTGGACAAACTTTTTCATATTTCTATGGTTCCCTTTATTTCCTTGGAAATTTGGGAATAGACAATGTTGCTCATACAGTTCTGTCATTTAACTTCTTTCTATTTTGCATCATAGTTATTTACATACTAATTTTATTTGCCTTACCAATGTAAACTACTTCAAGGCAGCACCTAAAGTAGTGTTTTGCACATGACTGATAATTATGGGATGAATGACCCATAAAACTGAAATATTTCCAATGAATGTTTGTATCTTTAATGCTCAAGAAAAGCAGAAATATTGGATTATAATTCAGTACAGTGATGAAAGCTTTGAGGAGAAAACACTTTTTAGCCTTTAAGCTCCTTGAAGGCAGAAGCTATTCACAAATGTCAACTTTTGAATGTTCAGATAAGAGTGGAACATACCAAATGATGTTTAGTTAATGCTTTTGAGTCAATATGAAATGAGAATGATTCATACTACAGTGGTTTTTTTTTTTTTTTTCTTCTTTAAATTCCAAATGGTAGGCTTTTCTATGGCAATTTGCTCCCTACTCTCTTTTTCTTCCCCTCTGGGAACTTGAAGAGCCCCTGGAATGACCTCTTTAGAGGCTAAGCTTTCTCTATAGCACTTTAGTGTGAAATCTTTTCTCCTTCTGAAAAGCTGTAGGGAGCTTCCAGAATGATTGATTGGTGAGGCGTCCCCTGGACATAGTGGTGCAAACACCATGCAACCACTGATTGATGTGCTCGCTCTTTCACGAACACATTCATTTTCTCTTCTCTAACTCACACAATTTATTCATCCCATGATGCATTTATGCATCCATTATCACTGTCTTTCAATTTCTAAGCAGGTGAAAAGATGAAAAGTTAAAGCTTATAAGGTTATATGGCTTATAAGGCAGGTCTATCTTATGTAAAATATCTGATCTTTATATATATCCAGAAGAATATTTTCTCGAGGGTTTCTTTTACTCTCAAATTTATCTCAGATTTATCTCAAATTTAAAACAACTTTGGAATTGTGAAAGGAGATAGTGTGAGGTGGGGAAGTGAAACTACAGACTTCTACTACTTACTTGGGTTGAGTCAGCTGTTAATACCAGGGCTAAAATGGGGGTCAGGAGACCAAAATTCTAATTAGGGGCCTATCATTGCCCATGAGCTTGGGAAAGTACACTTTTTGGAGTTCAGCTTCCTTTTGTGCAAAATGTGAGGACTGAACTAGATAACTCTGAAGGCTCCATCTGGATACAATGTTCTGTCATTCCTTAACTGCCACCGACAGGTATTAACATCATGAAGAAATCTGACACTCATGAGAAATTTACACCAAAGTCAGTACACTTCTGTGGGGAGGCTAATCATGGTCCACATCACTGATGTGATTTAAATATGAACAGCACGCCCACACAGCAAAAATATAGACAATTTACAAAATAATCCATCATATAACTCAAGATTCTATAAAACCAGAAAAAAGTCTCCAATCCATACATAGTTTAGGGGCAAACATTAATCCTTTGAATATTTCTGGGTCATTGTTTACATTGAGGTCAGGAAGAGAAATGAAGGAAAGTAGAAATTTAGTTTTAAAATTGGTTAATTTGGGGGTTTACTAAGGAGAGAAAGCCTTATCTGATGCAAGGGAAGGTTGTTTTTATTTTCAAGAAGACATTTCCATTTGGCTTACCACTTCAGTGAACTGCAGAACAGCCCTTTCAATTCAACCAAATCAACACATTTTAACTTTTCATGAAATTAAGCATTTTGAAATGCCTTAACTCCAAAGCCTCCCGCAAAAAAATAACTTACAGTGTTATCTATAGGAAATTCCAATCACATAAGAAGGCTTAAGGAATATGATCCAGGATGCGCTGAAGCAAATGCTAACAGAGTCTGAGAGATAAGGTTCATTAGCAGGTTAAAACCTACTAGTGAACATTCATTTCTTCAATCATTAATTCAGATAATATTTGTTGAGCCCCACTTAGTTGTCTGGCACAGTCTGTTGTTAATTTTGTTCATCCATATATCCTTACTCGAGATGACACAGACTCAGATGATAATTTGTTTATTGTGATATCAGTTACCATGCTCTACCCGTTTCCCTGTCAGAATCTCCTTTTTGAATAGTATTTTCCTTCAAAGCTCTGCCTGTCTTTTACTGAGCAATGGGATTAGCCCCAGACTGTGGTAAGCAATTTACTCATCCTTGGAGAGCACATTTGCACTACCCCATGATACAGGCATTTAAACGATTTTATTCACTCACCTGTGTTGAACATTAAGGGGGTAAATTTTCAGCCTAGGGATTTCACTTTAAAACTCCAATTGATGTTAATGAGAATTGGTAATGAGCCCCTTCTTCTTAATTAGTGGCACCATACCTGTGACTGTAGGAGGCATGGCTCAGACGTGGGGAGCTTAACGAGGTGATAACAAGGAGAAAATGTTTAAGCCTGGATTTTGGCCTGGTCCATACTTTACTATGCAAACATACTTTAGCAGCTGATGCTTTAAAGTAAATTTATTACCTGACTTTTATGGCTGTGTAGACCTTCCCTAAGAACAATCTGTCTTTTCTATAAAAATACTCTTGTTCCATAGAAAAAGAGTGACATAGAAGAAGCTAAATCAAAGGAGCAAGAACATGATCAGATTTTCTCTCCTTGTTCATGTAGAGCAAATGTGATGTTGAAACAAACTATCTCTTGCCGTTTGTTCTGTTTGCCTCAATTAAGGAACATCACAGCTTATAAATCTCATTCCACACTGAGGGACAAAATTCTTTTCTTTAGGTAAATTGAATCTCTAAATACCATTCAGGATATTACATGGATAATTTAAGAAAGTAAGAGTCTGCCTTTTATAGAATCTTTCCTTGAATATTATATGATCATTATGGTATGTGGGTAAAAACACAAGTTTTGATCTTGCATATTCTATCTACCTGAGATACTTCTTACTGCTACAGCACATGACCTAATCCAGGAAGAATAAAATGATCACAGAATAATAAAATATTCACTGTACCCAGCAAAGGACATAAAATTTGGATTATTGATTTTGTTTGAATGATATGCTGTAATTTTATACATCAACAGAGTGGAGCACAAATCCTGGCCTGCCAGCTGTCATTACTGAGACTCCAAGTAACTTCTACCAAGTCACAGAATAAATACGGATTTCTTACTTTACAGAAAATGAATCTCTTTAGCCCCAGGTAATTAATAGGAATTTCAGGACTATAGTAGATCTGCTTCAATTGGGAAAGGAGGAGAAATACCCAAATATAGATCTGTTACTATTTCTCTAGTCTGCAATTATTCCCATGCCAAAGACAAATATTGTGCATGTGATTTCTAAATCTTGACTGGATCTCTTTGCCCCCTTGATATATCTGTTTCTGGTTCTTTGAACTGGTTTCACTGTGCTGGTTTAAAAAATAGTAATATTAAAGTAAAAAAACTATGCATCAAAACAAGATATAAAAAGCAGGCAGAAGTCAAAGTGGACAGGTCTGATCACTGCATTTACTGTTTTGCTTTAGCTGTCATACATTCATAGACCCAGATCTGAAACCTGGATTAATGGTCTAACAGTTATATTCTACTGAATTTTAAGTGGAAACGTGTGGATGACAGTATAAATTCAATGGTAAGCACTGCAAAGGGCATAACATATTAGTTTGTCCGTGATGCAATCCTATGTACAAAAAAATACTTTAGAAATCCACGTGTAACTAAAAGCATGTGCTGTGCAAGTGACCAACTATCTCAAACTTATTTAACCGCAAGAGGTTTGTGATACAAATGATACGTACCAACTAAATTAGAATTTTACACCACCAGGAGGAGCTGTTTCTATAATAACCAGTGATGGTTATATAATTAAAGGGCAAGTAATTCTTAAAGTTTTACGCATTATAATTTTTCTTCCTTGCTCTAGTAATCGTGTCAAAAGTATCAGAATTAACCATGAATAAAGATGGCGAGCTTGCAGGACTACAGGAAACTGTAGAATTATATTACAAAATTCCAGATTCTTGGAATACTTTATCATCACTTGAAGAAGTGGTGAGTCAGGATGAAGGTTAATATAGTGGCTACACAAATGAGAGCTGTGTTCCTTTTACTGAACAACAGATGGCCTATGTACTTTCAGGGACTACAGTCTCTAACCTTGTCCCTCAAGAAAGCAGTCTCTTATGAACCATATTCATTGTTGTGAATGAAATTACTCTACTACTTGGAGAAAACCTGGCACATTACAGGGAATTAGAAAAGACCTGTGATTAAAAAAAATATGTAAGGGGGAGGGTATAGCTCAAGTGGTAGAGCATATGCTTAGCATGTACAAGGTCCTGGGTTCAATCCCCAGTACCTCCTCTAAAAATAAATAAACCTAATTACCCCACCCCCCACCAAAGTAAAAAATAATTAAATAATAAATAAATTAAATAATTTTTAAAATCTAGATTGAAAAAGTTGAGTATTTAGGTTAAAAGAGGTTTGGGAATGAGAGAAGTTTTCATGGTCACATTCCCTTTTCAAAGCATAAATTCTTTTCCTAAAAATAAAAAGAAAGTAGAAATACAGAGATACATGGTATAAATCTACATTCCTTGTGGTAACAAAGGCATGGATAAATTATTTAAATTATTTTATGAAAAATTCTTTATGGTGGAATGAATAATTATTAAAACTTTTAAGACCTTCCACAGTCTTTATATTGGTTATTTTTTATTTCTTGTCTCTGTGGGACAGATTTATAACCTTGATACTGCTTAAGTAGACTGGAGAGCAGAAAGTAATATGCTGCTCCAATTTGGAAGTTAAGAACAACTTTAAAAATAGCAAATTAGTTCTGAATTCGGAGCCGATAATGTCTTTTCCGCTATCATTTAAGTTCGTGTGACGTGTTAGGGAATGAGGAAAACTGGCACAACATAAAATTAGATGAAAGATACTTATAAGCACAGCATGAGGTAATAGGAAGAGCAGTCAACCAACTTCCGATAAGACTGTGTAACATATAACCTGACGGCCTAACGTCTCCAGAAGACTAGAGCTTCCTGTGTCTTCAGACAGAAGGCAATGCCAACAGAGTCCCACAACCGAGAAGAGAGGCTGATTGTTAAAATAGATGACTTAAAATGCCAGCTTCTTTGATATTTAATAAACACCAAACTAAGAGTTTGGGCTTATTTTTCCACTAATATTCATATAACATGTCAGCTGAAATGTATGCTGCATGGCAATATAACCGTAAGGTTTTGAAGGTATAAGAAACACATTATACAAAAGTTCTTATGTGATATTTTATAACTAATACTGCTGAACACTTTTTTACATTTCTCTTTTTAGAATGAAATTAGACTAACAGTGTTTCAAATATTAGGTACCTAAACCTTTCATGAAGCACTTCCTATGTATCATTTGTGGATGGATCTGGAAATACAAAGACAAATAAGATTCAAGAAACTCAGAATGAGATAGAAAAGAGGAGAGTAGAGGGAAGCACTGGAATAATAAATATAATAAAACTATTAGAAGTGCTTTAGCTGAGCCATGTGTAAAATTTTGTGAGCATGAGATAAGGAAGCAATTTTTCACTATGATTTTTAACTTTGCATATGGCATCTCACATTTAATTTTTAAATGTGTATTCACATATACTTCCAGTAAGTTATTTGGTGAGTTAGTCACTTTTGATTTGTATTACGAGTAGTTTTCATGAGTCGTATCAAGTAATCCACACATATATTCAATTAGTCCCTCTTGACAAGGTCATTGTTATAAAACTGATGGCGGGCTGTGGACAACTGGATGTTTCTTTTTTGAAAAAAGACTTTGAAAAATAGTGTCTCTATTTATAAAACTCAATTGAATCACCATCTACATAATCTTTCAAACTAGACATACCAGCCTTATCTTTGGTTTCTCCATTTTTTTAAATACCTCTTCCCCCAATGGATTCTTGTCAATTCTACCTCAGAAATGTCTCTTTAATCTGCAGTGTCCTCTCAATTCCCACTGCCTCAGTCTAGACTCCCACCCTGTTTTCCTGCCTCCCTTCTCTCATGTCACCTCAGCCCCAGCTGTCAAGTTTTCTTTCTAAAAAACAAGGCTGATCGTGTCACTCTTATACATAAAAATTCTCTATTCACTTTGTCGTCTGAAGGATAAAACTCGAACTTCTGAGTGTGGATACAAGGACCTTCACTCTTGGACTCCAATCTGCCCCGTTAGTGTGCCACACGCCCTTGCCACATCCACGATCCTATTCTTATCCTCATTCCCCAGATATACTAGTCTCTTTCACACAAAGCAACATAGTTCTCTCTTTGGAATTTCCCTATTTCTTCTTCTGGAAGTTTCTGAGACAACCAGTAGCTTGTCAGCTACTAAGTGAAATCTTCAGTGTCTCCTCGAGTTGGCAATAGACTCTTTGTTGTCAGCTTTCCCACAGAGCTTCCGTTCTTGTTTTTGTAATGCCCTGACCATCGTGCTCAGCAATTTAACAGCTTACTTGTCTGCTTTCCCTTATTTCTACCTTATCTTATTGACTCAAAATCTCTAGCGCCAACCTAACGCCTTGTACACAGCTTAACACATATGTACAGTCAGTAAACCAAAGCAAATGAAACCATGGCATTGGTCTCAACAGTAACACTAACAAACTAACAATATTACTAAACAGTACCAATAGCAAATAGTTATATAACACAATGTGACAGACACTGTTTTAACTGCTCTACATATATTAGCTCATTTAGTCCTCATGTCAGTGGGTTCTATTATTACCTCCACGTATAGAATAAGAAATTGAACCATAGAGAAATTAAAGTATTTGCCCAAGGACATTCAAGCATCCTCAAATTTCCATGAATAATGTCCACTGATTTTAAAGGAAGTAAACATACAAACAAACGAAGGTTTTGTGTTCAAATTATTTTTGGAAATCTTGCGTTAAATAGAGATAAACAAGTTTCTGTTTTTACAGAGTCTTTATTCGGCCAACAAGTATTGTGATAATGTGAAACTTCATTAAGGAGATCTATATACCCAGATTCTTTAAACAGAAACTTTTGGTGGCCAAGCATCTTGTGGAACTAGTGATCCATGAAACACACTTTGAAAAGCACTGCTGGAGGGTGATTTAAGGTGACACAGTAAAATCTGTTATCAATTAATACTTGCATGCCTCTTTCTTTTCCTCTCCTCCCTCAATCCTGAGCTAGGTCACAAGTTCTGTGGTCCTGCCTAAGGGCAGAGGTAAACAAATAAACTGTCAAAGACAGTAGTTAATTTCCTTTCCTCCCTTTTTCCTTCAGATTTATAAATACTTTAATTACATATTAAGAAATACATAATCTTCATAATTTTTTCATAATTTTTTTTTACTGATGTCAAGTATAGTTCTTAATCTTAAACTGTAGTACAAATTTTTTTATGTTATAGCTAGAAAATTTCAGCAACTTTCTGTGTCCAGCTGAGAAATGTATCTATCTTCTATTTAGCTTCTACGTGTTTCTGAAGGCTGCAAGCAGGATGCGTACAGGGTTAGGAACAAAGAGACCTGGGAAGGCACCAACTAGCTGTGAGGTCTTACCATATGCCTCAGTTTCTTTACCTGTATATGAAGGATTTTTAAGTAGCAATCTCTTAATCTACCATCTAATTCTAAAATTCAAATACATGCAAATTGTTCCTCCAAATTCACTGAAGCATAGAACAGAAAAATATTAACTAAATATCCTAAACTACATTGGTGGGAGTTCTTTCTCCATATTATAAAGAAACTTCTACCGATGAAATTAAATATAAATAGCAGGTCTGGAAAGCATCATCTGAGTGAAGAACAGGAGGTAAAAGGAATAAAATTTTTACTGCTTCCTTGGTAAAGACAATTTTTCTAGGCTAGAAAAATGGCAGATTCTTATATTCTGGTGTACAGGAACTGTATGAATAAAACATGGCTGTGCAAATGAACTCACAACCTTATTCCAAAGCACCATTCGGGAATAATACGTTTAATGTCTCATCAACTTCCTCAGAAAAGTGAGAGTAAACCTGTGCACACAGACAAAACAACCATAACAAAAACCAAGGTAGAAATAAATCTGCTATGGGGAACAGATTTGATCGACATTTGAAGGTTTTCAAAACTCTAAGTAATATGCTAGTCACTTAAAAATACTCCCACATTTCTGCTCTCTCCCATCATTCTATGCCTTAAGATTCATCTGTCAACTTTGATGCACCGTTTTAAGTACCCCTCCAAGCCTAAAAATCCAGACCACAGAAGAGCCCTCTTTGCTTTGAAACTATCTGATCAATCCATAGATCATTTACCTGCAAGGATTATTTGGTGAAGCTAAAGCAGCACATCAACCAGCAGCATCTGAGGGCTGAGGCGGCAGAACGTCAACAACAAATTGTCATTGGCATTCCATTTATGAACCTTCAAACGGCATCAGATCTTTTCCATGGGAAACCAGATCAGGTCAGACTAGAGCTGAATATTTCTTAACAAGCTAACCATCAAAAGAATTTACGTTTTGAATAAAAAGGCTATCATTTGTTGATTTGAATATCAAAGGGATCCACTGCAAACTCCCAGTCTAGAAAAACCTCCCTAAGCTACACTAGACAGGTGTTTAATAATCTATTATTAAGGCACTATTTTAGGTTACTCAGAATTATAAAAAATAGCTGTAACTGTGAAGCTGCAAATGGGACTGCACAAAGAAATGAATGCTATTAACATACTATTAACAATTCAAAAGAATGAGTTGACATACCAATCAAACTTGTTAATTGACTGTCAATGGCCTGTCCCTGAATATACAACATGACTGCATTATAGATTTCAAATGCTGACAGGAAGACAGTTCCATTTGCATTAACTTCATAAACTGATCAACAACCAAACTGCCACATACATTTATAATGGGAAGCTGAATCATTTCAATATTCATGGAGCTCTGTAATTGTAAATTAGGTACTGGCAAACAATACAATACTGTACATATTCTAAAATATCCTAAATTTCATTGACCTACTTTCATTCTGATTTTAAAAGACAGAAAAAAGTTTCATCTCGAAGTGATCATTACTCTAATTTATGGTTTGTGCCTTAGGCAAAATTTGTTTGCAACCCAATTTGCAACTATGGTTTACAGTTGCAGTCTAGAATCATCGATGGTCTAGAAAATAGGAGGTATAAAAGGTGACGCAAAAGCATTCCTGCCTTACTTGGGTTTTTCAAAACAGAAATATGAAGCAAGACAGTATCATACTTCCGAGGTGACAGCCAAATGATCCATTATGACAAGATACTTAGCACATAAACATTAACATAATAAAAAGGAGGTTACATGTTAGTCCTGCACTGGGGGCTTCTACTTAAATAGACCGGCTGCTCTGAAACCATACTTCAAAATCTTCAATCATCCATCAGTTTGAGAATCAATAGAGTAAAAGCAAAGATAAATGAGGGCTAAAGATTATGCCTAACAGAAGGCTTCGTGAGAAATGATCTGAAATGCAATAGTTACCAGCATGGAAATATTCCTTTCAAATGCCTCCATGACCTCTTCAAGAATTAACAGTGATTTTTTTTTAAAGTTCTTTCCCCCAGAGGTAGATGTTACTTTTGTCTCAGATACTTTTCTCTGATCATTATCCAGGCGTCACTTCTCCAGCCACTAGAAGTTGCTCAGATTTTGTTAAATAATCCTGGAGAATTTGAATGTCTCTTCATGATTTTGGATGTGCCAATTTATTCTCATTGGCTTCAGGAGAACCTGTATGAAACTTTTTTTGTTGACTTTTCAAATTTTTGCCTGTTGCTAAATAATTAACCAAATGAGTTTATTAGTTGACTGAGGGTACTGCTAAATAATTTGAATGTTATACTTAGGTGATTATTCATCCTACAAAATAGGATGAATTTTGCGCACCTAAGTACTCCATGAAAGCAACTAATATACACACACACATATATAATTTACTTTTACTTTTACTTTTATAGTTTGGTAGTGTTGTGGGAGAATGCTGGTAACTTGGGAAAAGAATGGGTACCATTAGCATAAAATTTCATGCCCTCATTTAGTGTCAGTGATGATATGAGCTAGTATCTAACATCAGTATAGAAAACCAGGAAAGGAGGAGAAAAATCACAGAAGCTCCATAAATAGCCATGGGTGCTAGTTTTTTTGTGTTTATGTAAACTATTTCTTAGGGACATGTAACATCTTTGGGAAAAAAATGATAGGGTGGGATTTTTCTCAGAGAGGGCAAAGGATCTAGTCCAATATATACCAGACTAGATAGCTGCTTACCTATAGGCCTGAAAAACCTAGGCTAGAGCCAAAAGGCCCTGGAAGATCACTTACATTCTCTGAGTTTCCATGACCATGATGTGGGATCCAACGTACCTCAAAAAGTTGTTGTGAGACTGTGTACATGAAGGAATGATCTGGAAAGTATAACAACATCTTAAGCAGGTTCCTTGGGCTATATGCAACTCAGGTTTAAGAAATGAAGATTTATGTAGGGATCAAGGACAATGCCTCATGAATACTGGAACTAAAGCCTTGTCCTGGTTTGAAGGAGGGTATAAAAACCTCAGCAGCAGCTGTTCAGGAATCTCCTATTCGTTCAAACAAAAATACAGTTGTTTTCTTGTCTCAGTGTTGTTGTTTGTGTGTGTGTATGTATATGTGTGTGTTTTCTCACTTCTCCTATAATTACAATACTTCTATTGATTGACAGGCGGTACTCCTAAATAATTTAAATGTGTTATCCTTAGAATATAAGTGCAAGCATTAAAGGGAGCTCCACCAAATGGCTATTTACTCTGCCATTCCATGGACTTCCCTACCTGTCAGGTTCTGGTTTCTCATGGATTACAACTTTAGCCTCCTCTGGAACACTGTGCTGCCCCCTAGCTTATGACACCTGTCTATGCATTCTACCTTAGCAGCCTGGTATGAGCCCAACTCTTACCTTCTGGGGGCAGGATGGTATTCTCATTGCTGTTTAGCTTGTGCCAAACCACTTGATAAGATCATTGGATGACTGATGGAACGACTGTCCTTGAGCCATGGACAAAAAGTCACCAAGAGTGTGAGCAGTGGGGGTAGGGGTCATACTGTGCACAAAGAGCAGTCTGGAACTGTTTTCCTCTATAAGGGAGATGGACAGAACAGTTTCTCTTTGAAGGGAACCACAGACTGGCAGTCTCCAGGATAGTCAAGACTTAGTGTAAGACATGAAAAAAGATTCTTTGATGGTGATATCAGTTGGCTATACAAATTCTAAGCCAACACCCTAAAATCTGCTCCTTAGAAAAATCAAAGAATTTTGGAAAGGACATTTGTTGGAAAGGATATTAGAAATCATCTGGTCTAAATCTTTCATAATTTTTCATTATAGAAACAAATAATGAAGCATATAATTATATAATATGTATTTTTCCATTATATAAACTTTTCATTTTGTAATTTTTAGTGAGAAAGCTAGTCTTGAGTTAAGTGCCAGAAGGTTCTTTAGGACAGAGCTAGGCTTACAGCTTAATAGCCTTTCTTCTACCTCAAGTTGTCTTAGGAAGTTTAGAAAAATGCTAATGTAGCAATAAACTTACATCAAAATAGAAATTCAATTTTCTATGAAACATGCTCACTCTTTTCTTTTACCAATACGTGGCCATTTATCTTTTTCATGGTTTCATAAAGATTTTATTTTCACTAGTTGGTGATACACATACCTACATTTTCTTTAGCTCCCAAATCCTTTCACCATCCCTTACATATTTACTGCCCTAGCACTCCATATTCTTCTTCTCCTTAAGATTCCTCCTATATGATTAGCCCTCTGTCCCTTTCCCTTCTTGAAATCTATTCTGTGTTCTAATTTTTATTGTTATCTTTGTAGAGGAAAGTTTAAGCCAACACTTTCTGCCCGCTTCTCTCAAAACCTATGGGGCAACTGACAGAAGAGAATTATTGGCTTAACTGTGAATTATTCAAAGTGGAGATTTTGCTACAAATGTAACTGTGATTATGCATGTATACTACACTTCCCACAAGGAAATGCTGTCTTTGACACATAACCTATCATATAAAGAAATATACGTTCCTATAGTTAATGATAGTATTTATTCACAAGTAATATAAAGTAGATAATAAGATTTCAATTATGAAACACAGCTTCACAGGCTCCCCTTCTAAAATATTATCTACAGTCCCCTTTTATATTTGCAGTAGTGAATATACCAACAATTTCAAACAAGTTAGCTGATACACAGCAATAAGCAATGTCATGATGTTTACTATGTAGAATGCAGTTGACCTGGCAGCAAGGTCCATTAAGTGTTGGCTTAAACTTTCCTCTCCAAAATAAAGTCACTGAGCAGCCAATCTCGGTCCTAAAAGAGCCCCATGCTTAAGTTTACACAGTCTTAGTACAGTTTCTCAGATGTCTCCTCAAAACTCACTCTATTAGTCATGGTTACACCAAGCTTCTTGTCTGTTTTTTTCTGCCTGCAAAGTTAGATGCAACAAATTGTAAAGAAACAGGGAGGAAATCATTAGACTCAAGCTCATGGATGATACCAAGAAATGACGGTAGGTAACTAGCAGCCAGGGAGGAGATGTAAGGACTTCAGAAAGCAAGTACAAATGCTTAGAAATCGAGCAGGACTAACTAGTTCTATTAACTTCAGTCACCTTTGGGAGAATGACTGCTCTCGAGTAAAATAATTAATATTCATCATGTGACTGCAAATCATTAAGAACAAATAAAATCTTCAGTTTATTCTTTTTATCATGCAGGTAAAGTGAAATATATTTTTAAAAGATTTTTTTATTCAAAATATTTACTTAACATAAGTAATCTAAATTCTTCACTAACGTAGGATATTTTATTCTCTGAATTTAGGATAAATGAAGGAGTTTTACACAATGGTTCCTCAACTCACTTTTGCTCTGATGATACTAATTTTCATCTATTTTACCTAGTTTCTTTTTTTCTCCTTCCCTATGTCAAGAGGAGAGCTCCTTTACAACAACTGTATTATCTTCTGGTTTTTACTTTTTAGCCTCTGACTTCAGGCAATTCATTTGAGAAAGCCTCTCAATTGCTTCAGAGTTATCAGAGTATCCTTTTTTTGTTGTTTCTGGATGCAATGGGCCTAAGGACATCAATGTGATCTGTAGAGGATTCCAGCAAAATTGTTACCTGGCGATGTTCATTATTTTGTCTGGAAGAACACTAAGTCATTCTTCTCACTTTATATATTTTCCATACAACATGTTAACACCTACCCATTCTTATAGTTATTCATAGCTTACCTATTGATTTATGAAAAGAAACTTCAAGAAATCAAAGCCCACATTCTAGTAAATCACTTCCTCTTGGAAGTCATTTCTGCATACTTCTTGCCCCATCTCCCACCAGGATGACTTAGTGTTCTTCCTTAATGGGATGCCCCCAGTACATTCTTTATGCAGTTTCACTAGGCTTTTATAGAGAGATTTTATCCTTCCTGATGCAGCTTGGCGATAAAGCGTGCCTCCGAGCATGGTGCCCGTTATTATACCACTCTATTTGCTGTCATGCAGAACTAGAAACATTCGGCTAATCTGAAATCCGATGTTACTGAGAAGCCTTTTTGGCTTTAAGCATTTTCTTTCCTTCTCCTCTCGAAGATCTTTCTTGTCTTGTCTTTTAGTTTAAGTTGAACTTAATTCTCTTCATGGTAATTCTCACGTTGACTACCTTTTGCAGATGCCGCTACATAATTTCTCTGTTTTTAATAGTTCCACCCTGATCGTTAATATAGTCACAGCTATAGATTTAATTATTCCAAATTACTGGATGTAAACTTTACACATATAATGGAAGGGCTTAGGTAAACTGATGTCTCAGGATAAAGTAGAAACGTAGATCTAGAAAGTCAGTGGAAAATAAAACTCCTCCTTTGAATTATAGAAAAGAATAAAGATGTTCAGTTAAACTGACCTAAAACGTGGATTAAAAAAGTTTTAAAAGAATTTACTGCAGTGAAAAAGGAGTGAATATTATGTATATATAAATAAGGTGGTACGCGGTGGAGTCATACAGAAAAGGTCCTCCTGAGATCTGCTGTGTATGGCCCTTGCACTCTTCTCTGTGTTCGTTATCCTGGGAGTTTGGGTGTAATGCAACTAACACATGTATTAGAAAGCCTACTTATAACTCCAGATTCTGTAACAGTCAATACATTTATATAAATTTGTACCATTTTTTATTTCGTTAAATATTTAAATTAGATTTATTAGTAGAGCCCCTTGCCAACTAAAGAATGTCACTTGCCACCCAGTTTTACAAAAATTAGGTCATTAGCCACTGCAGTTGCTGATCTCCAACACACCCTCCAATTCAGGCTGGAGATCAGGAATGAGGCACTCTGTGCTTTGGGAAAAACTAGTAGAACATGGATGGCTTCAGGAAGTTAGATAACTTCAAAAAGAAGTTTTATGAGCCGAGTTCCTTGCATCTTCTCATACCTAGGAAAGCACTACAATCATTAATGGAGACATGCTCCTCATGACTCGCAGCAACCTTCTACTGAGATGTGCGCTTGATTGTATATAACCCCTTTGCCAAATCACATACATACAGACCTCCACCCCATCACTTCTTTGAATCAGTTCCTCTCTGAGAGGCTGTCTCCAAGCTATAGTTTTCAGTAAGTCCTCAAACAAAACTGAACTCACAGCTTTCAGGTTGTGTTTTTTTCTAGTCAACATCTTTAAAATTTCCTATTTGAAATGTAATACCAAATTTTTTCATGTAATCTTCAAAATGCTTCAAAAATTAGATGAACAAATTTCATAAATATCTCTAATTCTAATAATGACTCAGAATACATTTAATCCACATTAACTTACCCTAGTAATTTGGGAAAAATTGGAAAAATATTTCCATATTTTCCCCTAATTCTTAAAAAATTTTCTTCTTAGTGATATTTTAGAAATCTTGATGAATAGCCATTTATCCAAGATTTTCTTTACTTCCTAATTGTATAAATATCTCTTTGTTTTCTTGACATCCTCTATTGAGAGATCTTTATCAAGATACTTTCTAGAAGTCTGCCACTAGATTACTCTCATGCTTACAAGGGGAAAGCTAAAATAGGAGAACCATGCAAAATTTTGTCCTTACAAATAATTAGAAATTAAAATTTTACCCCCAAATAAAGAATACCCCTGTAAAATATCTGAGTTTTGCTGATGACTAGATAAAGATGTTATGGTGTGTGTGTGCATATGTATATGTGTGTGTGTGTGTGTGTGTGTGTGTGTGTGTGTGTGTGTATGTATATATTCATACATGGAACACTACTCAGCCATAAAAAAGGATAAAATAATGCCATTTGTTGCAACATGGATGGACCTGGAGATCGTTATTCTAAGTGAAGTAAGCCATAGAGAGAAAGAAAAAATACCGTATGATACCACTTATTTGTGGAATCTTAAAAAAGACACAAATGAACTTCTCTACAAAACAGAAACAGACTCACAGAGAAAAAACTTAAGGTTACCAGTAGGGGAGGAGGGTGGGGACGGATAAATTGGGAGTTTGGGATTTGTACACACTAACTATTATATATAAAATAAACAACAACTTTATCCTGTATAGCACAGGGAACTATATTCAACATCTTTTAGCAACCTATAATGAAAAAGTACATGAAAATGAATATATGTATGTATAGTATGACTGAAACATTATGCTGTATACCAGAAATCGACACACATTGTAAACTGACTATATTTCAATAAAAAAAAAAAACCCTGAATATTGTGGAATTTCAGCTCAGGGTGTATAATTAAGTGCCAATAGTAAGATCTCTATTTGACATGATAAGGAAAAAAGATATGAAAAGTTTCTAGTGAAGAGAAACATCTCAATGGATTTGAACTCATTACTTTTGAAACTAAAGAAATTATTTTATTCATTAGTTTATCACACCAACTAATAATAATACTCTATATATCACATTTCATCCAGAGATGTCAGACATTTTATAAACATCTCATTAATCTTCACAAACCTCCAGTGAGACTATGGTATTTGGGAATACTACAGGTATACATTAATTCTAGAGAGATTCATTCATGTTTTATCTAAATTCATAATAGGATAATATCAAGAAAGTATTTTAAATGGAACATAACAATTTATAACTTTTAATGACCTTTTTTCTAGCCCATTATGCATTTTCACTCACATGGATCAAGCCACATTTTAAAATTAAGTTGACAAGGAAGGCTATAAGTACTAAAATAAGTATTTCCTAAATGCTATAGTTTCTTTTTCAACTTTAGAGTAAGGAGAAAAATCTATTTCAAGAACTTATGCAGTGTGTTTCTCGAATGTTTTATAAAAATAAAGAATAAGATTTTGTTTGTTTTTTTTTTAGGACTACCTGTTCATTAGAAATTAGATTTCACTCGATATTCATTCTACCTAAATTTTTCACTTTTCTACTATAGGTAATGTCACATTTCCCTTTCAATATTTTCAAAGCTGTGCTCAAAATAGCATTTAAAGTTTTTACTCTGACCTTACTTAATACTTTACTATCTCTTTTCTATTACCCTGTGGCCATGCATAAACCATAATGGACTCTATTTTATTCTCCAGAAATACATGTATACAAGTGTTGTTTGAAAAATAAAAAGGTTCACTATTTTTAATTTTAATTGTAGTTAATAAAGAAATCCCTTAAGTAGTTCCTGCATTTCCCAATTAGGTTGGTGAACTTACCCTCAGATTCAGTGAGTGCGAACAGGGCAATAGTCATGTGGAGTGACCTTTAAATGAGGTTATCAGTTTAACAAGACATGGAAACAACCTAAATGTCCATGGACAGATGACTACATAGAGAAGTTGTGGTATATTTATACAATGGAACACTATTCAGCCTTAGAAACAATAAAATAATGCCATTTGCAGCAACATGGATGGACCTGGAGGTTGTCATTCCAAGTGATGTAAGCCAGAAAGAGAAAGAAAAATATCATATGATAACACTCATATGTGGAATCTTAAAAAAGAAAAATGAAATTATCTACAAAACAGAAACAGACTCACAGACCTAGTAAACAACCTTATGGTTACTGGTGGGGGAAGGGTGAGGGAAGGGATAAATTGGGAGTTCGAGATTTGCAAGTATTAATTAGTATATACAAAATAGATAAATAATAAGTTTCTTCTGTATAGCACAGGGAACTACATTCAATATCTTGTAGTAACCTATAATGAAAAAGAATATGAAAATGAATATATGTATGCGTATGTATGACTGAACTATTATGCTGTACACCAGAAATGGATACAGCATTTTAAACTGACTCTACTTCAACAAAAAAATTAAATTAAAAACAAAACAAAGCACAACACACAGATTCATTTGTGCATGCATTCATTCAACAAACATTTGCTAAGCTAGGTACTGAGAACTCAGAGATGAATACAACATAATGAGGACCATAATGGAATCCCACTTCAATGCCAATACTGTGGGTAAATTGTTATGAGAGCAGACAGGCAGAGTATCTAACTCTGTTGGTGGTAAGGGAAGACTTCCTTGATGAGACATTTGACCTCCACCATCTGATTATGAGCATAACATGAAAAGAAGGGTTTGGAGTACCCTCCTGGACATTCAGAAATAATGGAATGAAAGTATATTATACACCAACGTTCATAATTTTTATGGAGAGAAATAATTATGCCCTTCTAGACTGGGCCATGTTGTCTGTAGCCCACACAGTGAAAAGTCATCCATCATGGCTACTAGAAAAATAACCAAACATAAGCTACAGGCTCCAGTGTCAGCAAACACAAAACAACAGCACTGCCTTTGGCAACAAACATGATAACTTTAAACAAAATGCTGGATATAATGAGAATTCAATAAGATACTTAATTCTAAAGTGCTTTAAAAAGGAAAAAGCACAATACAATTGTAAGAAACCATTATTATAAAAAAGGAATAAACTTTCAATCCAGTCACAAAAAGCCAAAAAACTTCCTTTTGGTAATCCTTAAATTAAATTACATCTTTCAGAATGTGTCTCTTTTCTTGAAGGCATCCACAATCTTCCACATGATGCCTAAGTGTAGCCAGACTGAAGTGACATTCTTTAGGCACTTCTTCAAAGAAAGGAATAAGATCTGACAGATTCCTTTGCACAGGGGGAAAAGGCATAGAAGGACAAGGTCTGGTGGGAATCTTAACATTACTCTCTCCATCTGCAAGAGAGTCCTTCTCTGCTGCACTGTGATAATAGCTTCTGAAGGAGTTAGCACCCAGAAAGACATCTCTCCGTCTTAAAAAAAAATTACATAGCTTTTACTTTTGGACTGAGACTAATCTATTGTCTTTAAAAACATACACACGTATCCCTACGCTATGTTAGAGATCATTTTAGAAATACTAACTTTCACCCTTTGACAGGTAAAATATGGAACCCATACAAAAAACAAACCAAAAAAGGTAAATTGACAAGTTAATAGTACATTATATTAATATAAATTTGATACTCTACCAGTCAAAATCCATTCTGATTGGTCGGTGCCTGTTCAATAATGATTGCTATATTTTGAATATTATTCCTTGCTGGTGTTAAATATCTAAAACAGGCAGACCAGGCTACATACTTTTAGTATAACTTTATTTCACAGTACCATATACACACAATTTAAGAATCAAAAAGATAATATTTAATCAACCAATAATCTTTTATAATTGTTCTCTATTGCCCTCTATAGCTCTGTATTTCCACAGTGTAATAGGTACGATTCCAGGACCGTTGCTTAAAAGAAAAGAAAGACCTGGTTTGTTGGGGCCCCTAAACATGTTAAAGTGGCACACTGATTTTGAATTAAAGTTATTTAAGAAACAGCCAGTGACCCACCTTTGCCTCCAGAAAGCAGGAAATAAACCTCCCATATGAGAGGTACCCTCCCTGCACCAAAAAGTAGAGAGACATCCTTATCATCAGAGTTAGGGAATTCAGGGCAGAGAAGGCTGCAGAAACAAACCTTGTTAATTTTTTACTAATTTACTGCCCTAAGCCCAAACTTCTTTGTCTTACCAGTCTTCACAAATTTGTTGTTTCTTTGTCTAAAAACTGCCTGCTTTGTTTCTTTAGGCCTTATTTCTATGAGACTTCCATAAGAATGAATTAAGTTTATCTTTTTCTCCCATGAATCTATCTGTTTAATTATTTGTCTAGCCAAGAAAACTCAAGAAAAGTAGGGAGGGAATTTTCCCCTCTCTGGCAGGTTCATGCACTTAAGGAGTTTGCGTTGCTATACAAAATGTTCAGACAGTTAAGTGCCAAACTGGGTAGAAATAATTTTGAAAATCACAGATACTCAGAGGAATTTATTAATCACTATGAGCAGAGGTAGTAGAAAATTTTAATAAAGAGCCCACTCACAAACTGCTTTTGAAAGACTATAAGGATCTGGATAAATGAACGATGAAATGTTAACAATCCAGGAAGTGGAAGTGTTTGTGGAATGCATGAAGTGCGGTGAAAATCAAAACAAAACTGAGAGCAGTGAAAAAGAAGGCTGCCAGGGGCTTGATTCCAAAGAGCTTTGTGAACTGTGGCGAGTGGGCAGGGAGGAGATGCTGATTCGACTGGGTGAGATGCCCTGACCTGGACTGGGCCACTTTGACTTAGGTGTGCCAAAAGGTCCCACAAGGGTAAATGCTCTTTGCTGCTTTTCTTCTACCCTTGAAACTAGATCTGTAAAAGAATGAGGGTTTTTCTCTTGGGTCAGGCTAGCACTCTCTCACCTATCAGGCTGAAGTGATAAGCCCTTCTCAAGGCAGGTACTAATTCCTGTCTCATAGTCTGTCTCTGTTTTACCCAGTCCTTCCAGGACTCAGTGTGCCAGGAGTTCTTATTATCTCAGGCTTGGTGATTTGTTTATGGCGATATCTGGTCTTTGCAGGACAGAGATGCTGTGTTTAGGCCTAAGCCTCTAATTGCTCATCAGTTTTCTAGAATAATCTAAAGGTTTTAGACACCTTGCTAATTAATACTATATATGACTCATATTCTCATTTGCTACTGCTCTTTGTGTATTTATCTCCCTTGAGAACCTCATGAGGACAAGGTGTGAATGGTACGACAGGACATGGGGACTCCTGGGTCTCATAGGCCAATGCTTTAACATGATCCTAATGCCACCACTATAATCTACCAGAAGCCAGGCAAAATGATTTAAACTTGATATAGTATATTAGAGGAAACTGAAAGGATTCTGAATAGTAGAGTAACAATAATAAAATAGTTTTGTAGTTGTATTTGCAGGAAGAATTAGGAAAAAAGGAGATGGAGAGAGGTAGACCAGAAGAAGGTAACTGCAGTAGTCTAGATATAAAGTGGCAAGGATGGCAACAGAAGGAATACAGATGAAATACAGATCTGAGACACATTACTAAGGAAAAAAATGGCAGAACTTGGAGACAAACTGATACAGATGTGATGATGAAATATTCAGGGGTGACTCGAGGGCTCCTATTTTGGAAGCCTGGAAGATTAGTGATTTTATAGCACTAAAGAGAACACTGGGGAAAGAGAGTCTTTTTTTTTTCTTTATTTCTCTCTTTTTTTTTTAAGGGAGACATATTAAAAAAAAAACTTAGTGAAGGTGAGGTGACCATAATAATACCGTATTTCTTCTGAAATAAAAGATTAGAAGGCATAAAGTCACACAAGAAGTCACACTACAGAACCATAAGGACAGATAGGCTAATTAATAGAAGGTATAAGAAATAAATAGAAGGGGTTGGGTATAGATCAGTAGTGGAGCACATGTAAGTATGCATGCGGTCTTGGGTTCAATCCTCAGTACTTCCGTTAAAAAGAAAATGAATAGAAGGTCTGAAAAAGAACAAAGGAATTGAACTTTGTGGGAGTAACAACAGGTAGGGCACATGAGGAGACAAAGACAGAAAAAGTGAGGTTAGTAAGGTAGGAGGAAAGACAGGAAAGGCCATTAGTTAGGTAAAGGAGAATGATACAGAATTAAAATAAGGAATATTAAATACGAAATTAAATGACATAAAAACAATATCAAGATGGGTGTTATCAACATGAAAACTACCTATTAATTTATACAAATCTCTTAGCAAATAATTATATTGATGAATCATTTAACTCCCCCAGATAAATCCCCAAGTCCTTTGCTGCTATTCAGACTCACGCGCTGTATCCTATAAAAATAGAAAGCACACCGTAACGACCACCTAAATGAAACCCCTTCACATGTTTAAAGACTATTATTGTTCTTGAAGTCATTCCTTTCTAAGTTAAATGACTTCAATTCCTTAAGACCTATACTCTTTATTTCCCTTCATTGCTGTGCTATGAACTCTCTTAAATTTATTAGCTATTGATTGTTCCTAGGATAAAACATCTGATTATAGGGTCTGTCTAAATCTATCAAAGTAGGGAGAACTTATGCAATCCCTGAAATCTTTCAATACACTGAGATGTTTACTTATTAGTCAGTGAGAATAAACTTATTTCAATGAGTTTCAGGACCTAATTTTCTGTATTTTTTTTCACATTTTCAAGGGTATGTTTTTAAACTCTTAAGAATGTTAACTGAAATACAAGATGTAATAATCGAGAGAGCTGTTAGCAATCAAAAGAATAGTATTCACTGGTACCAACTAGAAAAATAATACATATGAAATAGAAAGAAATGATGGAAATAAAAGCTTGCTATAATCTTTAGTTGGTGCTATGACATGGAAAGTCATTTTCAGAGAAACAATATTGTGGACAGAGTGCATCCAGTGCTGCTAGTCTTGTTAGCTGTCTTGTTATTTGCATTGTAAGGTAAAAGTAAGATGATTTCAGTGGTGAAAAGAAACATCTGGTCTTTTGTTTCCAAATCTTGGACGGAAGTATGAAGAGCAGAATGTTAAAATTTTTTTCCAGCCTTCAAAAATTGTACTTCAAGTAGCAATATGCTGATAAGACAGTTCTGGATATTTTTAAATAGTTATTTCTATACAGTTTTTGCACTTGGTCCACAATATAATAGTGGAAATTTTGTCTATTTGATTTCTTTAAGGCCATCAAGGAAAAGTCTAAATTATTTCTCCAATACCCTTCGATATGCTGAAGTACTAAACGTTCCTTCAGAATGCTCTTGTATGTGGAGAGAATGGCAACACCTAGAAGGATTCAGTTCACCACATATTTTTATTATTATGGTCATATTTTCTAAATAGAGAAACTGGGAAACAAAGCCACTATTGTTGAAGTTCTAACACACACAAGATACTTAGATTTTCATTTAATTCTCATAGCAGTTTTATGATATAAGCATCATTTCCATGTTACAGACTCAGAGAAGTCCAGAAACTTGCCAAAGGTCACATCACTTGTAAAATGGCAGAAGTGGGAGTTGAAGCCAAGACTGTCTACCTACAAGTTCCTTGTTCTTTAGTATTTATCTAACCAGAGAGAGAGAAAGAGTGAAAGTTAAGGTAGGGTATGAACATGCCTATGAAACTACTTTCAGCCAAACATAAGGTCTTCATGAAAAGGACTAGTTCGGCCAAACTTCTTTCACCTCATGAAGCTAACCCTTATCCCCACAAAGCTGCCAAAACCACAGACAGTTCCTTTTGAGCAGAGGGATTGAAACAGAGGTCCACAAAGTCAAACAAACAAATAAGCATTACCCATAATTCCTGGTTTTTCTTTTTCCAGTTGGATACCTTTTCACAATTTGAAGAAAAGCAGGGGGAAAAAACGTATCTTTTACAAATAGTTCCTTAGGCAAGGAGATAAAATAAACAGCCAATGAAAACACCCTCTCAACAATTAAACTTGCTTCAAAGAAAAGCATCTGAATCGAGGTGCCATTTCAGGGAGAACAGCAGTAAAACAAGATGAGTGAACCCAGCAGAGCATGAGTCATCCGTTTTGGCCATGAGTGTAACACATGTTGAGTATAAGCAGTGAGAGTAACACAGAGTAATTATTTTTCCACTTCTTTAATCAATATTGTTAGGTACTAAGCAGGGTGAGTCGGATCCACATTGATAGTAGAATTCTCTTGCTCACACATAAGGGATGCGGCTTGAAAGAATTGTAAAATGGAAACTCTGGGGCTGAGGGTTGGTATGTTTCTCTATGCGGACTGAAGAAGCAAAGGAAGCTATGCTGCAAGGTAGAACAAACACAGACAGAAGCAAAGATGACAGAGGTGGTCCTGCTGGCTTCCAGAGGGGCAGTTTAGCTCAGTGTTCAAAGACACAGACTTTATAGCCAGACAGCTGTGTTTAAACTTGGCTTCATCATTTACAAGCTATACGGTCTTGGGCAAGTTACTTAACCTTTTTCTACTTTCTTCTCCTCATCTATAAAAGGGTGATAAAATAGTACCTATTTTATAGGATCCTTGTGATCATTAAAGAAACTAATATATGTAAAGTGCTTATAATAAGGCCTGGTATCTAGGAAGTACGATGCTATGGACTGACTTGTGTTCTCCCAAAATCATGTGTTGAAGCCTTAACCCTTGATGTGACTGTATTTAGAGTTAAGGGTTTTAGCAGATATTTAAGGTTAAATGAGGCCATAAAGATGGAGTCCTAGTCTGATAGGATTGGTGGCCTTACAAGAAGAAGATCTCTCTCTCTTTCTCTCTCTCTTTTCATGTACATACACTGAGGAAAGGCCATGTGAGGGCACAGAGAGAAAGCAGCTATCTGCAAGCCAGGAAGGGATACCTCACAAGAAACCAATTTGGCTGGCATTAAGATCTTGGACTTCCCAGGGTCCCAAACTGCAAGAAATTTCTATTGTTTAAGCCACCCAGTCTACAGTATTTTGTTCTGGCAGCCTGAGCAGACAAATATACATGACATAAACCTTTGCTATCATTTTTTTCCTCTGATTTTAGTTCCTGGTTCTAGTCTAGTCCCTAGTGACTTTCTGAGGGCTAGCCAATTTCTTCCTTGAGGTTCTAGGAGATAGGGAAGCATCATCATAATGAATTGTCTACTGTTTGCTTAAACAGCTTAAGTAGGCTTCTGTAATTGATAACCAAAGAGTCTTATCAAAAAATGATATTGGGGGTTAAGGCAGACAAAAGATTAGGGTAGGTTAGGGTAGACTTGCAGTTCATAGCTGGGATGAAATTATCATGGAACAGATGGAATTTTAAAATTGCTAAATTTTAAAAGGTAGAAACTGAAAAAGGAAAAAAATTGCATGTACACAAATATCTGGCAATGATAAGCATTCAATAAATGTTAATTATTATTAAAAAAAATTTTTTAAAGGGAGAGAGAGAGAGAAAATGCACTGATAACGGAGACCATAGCATAAAGTTGTATGTGTTGTGCCCACCACAACAGTACACATCAGGCTCAATGGTAATAATCTAAATTTCATATCTTTCATAGCTATAGAGAACTATTTTCATAGCTATGGAGAACTACTTTCTAATGTATCTCAAAAATATTAAATAAAGGCACAAATCTCAAATTTAAACATCTAGATGCTCTAATTAAACCTAAAGCATTGTTAAGTAGGTAAGTTAAAAATTATTTTCTCTTTTGTGTTATGTTCAGTGAGGATGCAAATCCTATGAATTCTATTTTATTCATAATTCTCATTGCAAAGAATCAGTTTTTAAAAGTTCAAGTTCTCTCAGATATTATAGCATATTTGCTAGCTCTTCTTTCTTGGACAGATAATTCTATGCCTTCTACAGATGAATGCTTCTTCAAATGTAATGTTCAGATAGATAAATAATTGCCTATCTGTACCACTTCATTTACAAATTCTGAGTGAAATACCTAGTAAAAATCAAAAGGGCATCTAAAGTCTTTTTCCCTTCAGCAAATTCTTGTTGATAGATTTCAAGGGTGAATTTCATCACTATTTCTTTTTAAAACTTAAAAGATAATTAACTCATTCTAAAACAAAATTATCAGGTATATTCCCCCAAATAGCTCATAAGACCCAAAAAGACGTTGCCTGAAAATTACTATTTATATATTGCCATTTATATATGCATTAACATATTTTGACCTCCAAGTACCTTTTTTAAATTCAGAAAACATGTGCTAATAATACATTTTTTAGTGTCACTTAAAATGTCCTAGAGGAGACATGCCTTTTGACCTGAGTAGGCAGCTGGCAGGCAGGGAACTCATTTTCTTTTCTATGGCTTTTAGCAAAGTCATGACCTCTCAATTTCCATTCTTCTTTCCAAAAAATCGGCCCACCGTTCAGGTGTCATCTGTTTAGCATTCATGAATTCCCAGGCTGGGTAGGAAAAGTTCTCATTCATTCGGCCATTTGGTCATTCTTAAAATATTTATTAAATATCCTGTATGTGTCAGGCAAGGATTCTAAGCAAAGAATCTCATAGAGCCAACACAGCTTAGGAAGGAATGCTCAGTAGAGACATGTACTGTATATATTTTGGGTAGCCTATGTCAGCCTTTCCATACCTTTTGGTCAAGATATTCTTATAAAAACTGTTTTTTTTTATCATTTGTTTGTTTTCACTTAAATTCATTTCTTTGTATACTGGCTTTAATAAAAGAACAACTTCAGCATTATTCTCGTGAAAATACTTCATGATTTAGACAACATAACAATATTCAAGAGTATAATCATATCCAACTCATCTTACCAGTCCTTGCTTTTCCAAGACAATCCCCAATTCTTCTGTTCTCTCCTCATAAAAATTTAATATTCCAGATCTCTACTTGCTTTTGTTATTCTTAAGGCATGATGCAGTTTCTGCACGTAGATTTTAAAGGAGCTTAGTCTTTACTTTATTGGTTCCCTTCTTCCCAAACTTGAAAAATAACGTATGATAACAACATAGATTTGAAGTCAGGTAAAATTGAGGTTCACATCCTTATTCCACAAGTTTCTAGCTGTGTACTTCTGGACAAGTTACACAACCTCTCTGAAACTCAGTTTCCATACCTGAAAATGGTAACAATAATATTCACCTGAAAGAGCGACTGTGAAGGTTCAATAATAAATATTCCATTTAGCATGAGGAATATACTGAGTCTTTATGGTTTGGTCCCTGGCTCCTGACCAGTTTCTTTACTAGGTCTGAACTAACGTGCAGTTAAGAATAGTCCAGCTAGTCAGCGGAGCCAGGCTTCTTCACTCATTGTTTTTATTTACATTCTGGATGTTCTCTCCTAGTAGTCACATAGCCTTGAAGGGGAATGTCATCTTTTTCCTGGCCTCTGACACTATCACATCTGGTCCCTTTCCCGGCCAGAAGCAAGCATTATGTGTCTTCCTCTTACCAGCTAAGCTCTCCCCATTTCTCTTGGTGCTCCTAAAGGACTCATTACTCATACGGTCCTCCCATCCTCTCCAACTCCAGGGAAAGATCCTATAGAAACCCGCCACTAACACCAAGACACTTTCAACCTAAAGTAAAACCAATGACCACCATTTCTGGCAAGAAAGAAGGCCTACCTATATTCACTGGGCAGATAGCATGTGTGCATGCATGCACGGCAGTCTTAGATGGTCTTAGAAAACTTCTGAATGCCTTGGAAAGCTAGTTTTGACATCCTGTATGTATGATGTATTCCACAGCAGTATAAATTGATGGCGGGGAGAACTAGTTCTCCAAGAGTTACATTAGTGATTCTTTTGGCTCTATCTTTGCTGTAGTAACTTCAAATATTTTATTCTTTCATCAAGCATAAATTTTAGAATCCATTAGTTTTAATCCAGTTCCAAGGGGCCAACAGGACATAGGAACACTATTTCCTTTCTGGACATAGTTCTGTTCTGTCAACAGGGAAGCTTTCCACTTAAGTGTGATCTGATCACCTTACACAGTAAGACTAGTGTTTTTTTTTCTTTTGTCATCTATTCTCACTCATCAACTGCCATGCAGTTTCAGGAGCTTTGAGAGCTTGATGACATCCTGCCCCCCGTAAGTACAAAGTATGATCTTACTACATAATTGTAAGTAATATATTTCCCATATAGCTTATGCAAGAAGAAATCCTCACTTGTGAGGAACAAAATGACCACATGTGTGAAGGAAATTAAGTGATGCTTTTTTTCCCTCTAAAGTAAAATGACTATCATTTTGCTAAATTCTTACCTGGAATTCTCTAAGAAGCCTTGTGTACATCATGGACTAACAGACCACAAAAATTGTCTGGGCACTGAAAAATCATGGTTTAAAAATTAATGAAAAAAAAGTGAGATAATGCATTGCTTTATTTATTTTATAACTTCAGAAACATTTTATAATGTAAATTATACATATATTATATAAATTATTTTATAATAGGCAATAGACCCCTACTTTTTTTGGGTGGGGTTCGAAAAGTAAGAATTAGTGAGGAAAGGAACATTTTCTTTCCCCCTTAGTTTTAGTAAAAGGACTAACAGGACTTTAGGGCTTATCTGGCAAGTCTGAGCCAGAAACATGTACAATGACTTTTGTATTAAAACCTATGACAGATGTAAAAGGAAAATTCATGGGTGAGCCTCCAAAAGTTAAGTACACTGAAGTGTATTAGAGATATTTACCCTGGTGGGAGAAAATAAAGCTGTATTTAAGTATATTTTATTCCTTGTCTCAATTTCTTTTTGATTTTTTCCCATAATTAATAGCTTTTCAAAGAATTTATAGTAACCAAATATTTTTCTTTAAAACATAACTTTTAAATAAACATTCCAATAAGTATTAATTACTTAACCTGTTCCCTTTATACTTAGAAATAAATACTTAGCCTTATAGTCTGTGGATGGTGGCTTAGCTAACATTTTCATTTACTCAAGGAAGTTACCTGTCTACTTTGAAATATCTGCCACAGATATCTCTATGGTGCATTATTCTTTAAGCTACATTGGTTCAATGACATCCTTGGCTGACTCAATTATCATTTTATTTTTTATTTTCTTGCTTGAGACATCTTGCCCACCATAGAGAATCCTAAAGAACAACCCTAAAATGATAGCGTTAATAGAGACCGCTACTGAATTTGGGGCAAAATGGAAAAAGCATCCAAACACCATTACACTTCGAGGCATTAAGTGTATTAGAGATGACAGGTCAATGAAACTATAATGGAAAACAAGTGTAGTTTTCTTCCTTAGTACTGGGCAAAAAAATCACTGTATTCTCAAATAAACTGGTGATTTGGGTTGCATCACAGACTAGGTGGACAAAGAACCACAGATCAGATATCCTGCTGCTAACATGAAGATTAGCATGTACTTTGATAAGATGATGAATTTTTCAGGCAAGCACCAAGAACTGGATCCCGACCAGATATGATGATAGCATGTTAATAAACTAATTCCTTTAGTGACTTCTTCATTTTCTGAGGCTCGTTCACAGAGAGCAATGCCATTAACTCTGGATGAAGTGCTTTGCCCAATAAATACTTCTTGATTAAATTCATGATTGGGCCTTCTCTGCTCACTCTATCTCTATGGGATATAAACACTAGCACCGTGTCCTTCATAGGACACAGAAGAGGCACCATATGTGGTAGAAGCGAATACAGACTGAGCGAGCAAACGACTGAACAAACAGTTCATAAGACGTCAAGAGTTAAACTAGCATTGGTAGGTTAGTGGTCACTTGTTTGAGTAACAGAATAATAAAGCTTAAAGACACCGCAAAATTTAATCTATCTACTGCATTCCCCTGGTTAGTCAATTTAGAAAACTTTTTATGAAAAATACATTTAACCTCTTATTTTATTAAAAATTTTAGGAGGTGGGTGGTGAAACATATACATATTTGAAAAAGTTTTTCATCATTTGTCATAATTTTCTACAAAAAAAGCTAAAAGTTTTTTTGTTTTTTTGTTTGTTGGTTTCTCCCCTGAAGATTTTGTAAGAGTATGGCTTTGACGTTTAGAGGAAAATTCTAAAAAAGTTCTAATCCAGGCAAACTATCTGGTACTGCAAGCACATTTCCTGCAAGGGAAGAAAGTTCACAGAAGCAACAGGTGCCTTTTTTTTTTTTTTTTTTTTTGCTCAGGAGTCTCCATCAAAAAGAAGACAATGGAAAAAAATGTGTTAAAATGTAGCACAGACAGTAAAAATGGTGTCTACAATTCCAACCCTTAATGCAACAGGTATGTACAGGACATCTACTTATGGCCACAATGCTGAAATTGGGCTGAAATGTTACAACCCAGCAAACAGGGTTCATTAAAAAAGTCTTTTTATGAGTCAAGAGATGATATATTAGAGAAATAATGTTCATAAAAAACCTAGTTTTGGACAATTGGCACCATAAAGCAGTTATTATCTGTGATTAGTAAAACAGTTTGTTTGAAAGCAATCAGTTTTGAAGAATACAGACAGGAGGGCAAGTTTTAAAACATACGAAGTTTATATAGAGGGCTATTATTTTACAAAAAACAAGTGATTTAAAGTGGCCTGAACTAACAAGTGTTCCGAGTCACTTTCGTGTTCTTGAACTCAATAAATAATACTTTTATAAAACTTCACACAGTTCTTCTTGATCTACTTGTAATTGTAGGACATTATTAGTTTCATGTGTATCATGTTTCCAGATACTGGGTGTTGAAAGATTTATTCATGTTGAGCTGTGCCCTAAGGTAATTTTAGTTTTCATAAAACCTAATTCTACAATTATAACCATCTGAGAAAATGAGTATTCTTCCTATCTAACACTGTAGTAAGAAGAAACATTTTTATTGTAAGCCTGGTCCTCTCAAGTGACTTTTTTTTCGTTTTCCTTAAACTCCTTACTTAAAAAAAATTTTTTCTTATTAGACCCTCAACCCACAAATGTTCAACTGTCATAAAAGATCAGTGTTACTGAACTGCCAGCATTAATCTTTTGTTTGAAATGTATAAAGAAAGACAAATAAAGGAGACATTGCAAAATGTCTCTGTGAAGTAGAAGCAGATACTGAAATGATAAATAACATAACCTGCGAACACTAGTTATAATATTCTTGGGTAGAAGAAACTCCTAAATATCAAAGACAGTGGCATCACTGTCAGGTGCTCCATAAATAAACCATGGACAATTCCTGACACTGGACCTTTCCTTCTTGCAATGCTATGCTAAATAAGCATGCTCTCCTTGCCTGTCTGAATTCTACATGCCCATTTCCAGAAATGCTGCTGCAGATAAGTAACACTGTCATGTTCGTTTTGTCAACTACATGCCAATTATCCCTTCCTATCTGCAGTTTGGGAACATTATCAAGGTCAGAAGCAATCTCTCAGAAAACCTTTCCTAATGTGGCTGCATTTGGTGATTTCTGTAAGGGGCTTCTATCAATAAACTTTGCAGAAACAAACATGTATTTTCCAAGGTCTGACTCTTAGATGAGGAAAAAGGAAAGATTTACCAGTAAGGTTTTGGGAATTTAAAACCAAATAAAGAATGAAGTCTTTCATTCTGTGTATTTTCATTTATTCACTGAAAATGCCATCCCGGAGGATGGCATATTCAATTTCTTTAAGATGCTTTTGCGATGACCTTACTTTCTCTACCTTCCTAACCTCTTCCTATTTATTTATTTTTATTTTGACAAATCATTTATGAAGCATTTGCAACTGATGCACGTATCACAAAATTATTTCTGCCAAGCTTCCTCTGTGACCTGCCCGTGGGACATGACATGCTCCAAGATGCGTCGCTCTATCAACCCGCATTTTTCCAGGACAATGCAAATTATGACAAATTCCATCATCCTGCATTATGTGCTTCATGCTAATCTCACTAATTCTAAAGAATCAGGAGGGCTTGCTGTTCTGCTGAAGGGCATACTGTCTGATTGAAGGATAGGAAAACAACATTTGCCATCCCCGTCTCACAACCCCAGCTGTGGCCACCACTGCCCCACTTCTGCCAGGCAACTGCTGTTGCTGAGCAACTCTCATACCAGAATGATTAACTTTACATCAACAGAACAGTCTTACAGGAAGACCACATACCACCAATCAAGATAGTTTTCAAGTCCAGAAAATAAGAGGCGTTCGGTGGCAAAATGAGAAGAGAAAATAATATTTTTACTGACTGTTGGATCATCGTATTCATTTTTAGGTATTTAAAATGAAGAGTTGAGATCGAACTTATCTTTTATCTGATAAAAACCAGTTTCTAGACTTGAATGCTCTTGATTGGAAGTTTTTTGCAAATGGCCACCTGAGAAGTCTCGAGTCAGACTGCTAACCTTGAGGACAATCCCTCTGAGCTTCAGAAGGTGGCAGTATTACTACATGAAAGAAGGCTAACGTCTACGTGATATTCCATGGCTACATTGCTGAAATAAACATGTTTAATTCCCAAAGAAACATATATTTTATCCGGTGGCATAATTTACTTATAACATTAAAACTCAAACATGGAGCAATTTGTAGCAATAACCATGATTATGCTGTTAGTGGCCCAAATGTCACTGTCTAGATTAGGCTAAATGATACCTAGCACGGAAGAGCTTCAATGATTTATTTTTTATGATCACGGGTAGAACTTGCATGCTTAAAAGGCTCACCAGAAAACTGCCTTCAACAAATAAAGGATGAGAAGAAGGAAAGAATCTCATATTATTGTTTGGAGATGTGGTTGTAAAAAACTGTCACAGGAATGAGATAAATTTTAAATCCGAGACACTCCCCCACCCCCTGCCAAAAAAAATAGGTAAATATCTTGAGCATTTCTAATGTTATGTTTCAGATTTTAAAATATTTTGCTGTGAGCAAATAATTCACCTCATAGAATAGTAAATTAAAACATATCTAAGCAGTTTTGTCATTAACGAGTCTTCTGAAAATGTCAGAACAAAATAAAGACTTTTAAATACATGTAATGCACTAAAATTAATGATTTTAACTATTTCTAAAAATGCAGTAAATAAAAATATGTTGATAAGTGTTAAGAGTAAAATATCTTATTCAAACCTTCAGTAATTCACATTTGGGGAATTTGGGCTTAATGTGTTAACTCTACCTGGAAACTACATAATATTATAGATCTTTTTGGCCATTACCATATATCAAATTGAAATTGTTACACATAATCAAGGAAAAAAGAATGTAAACCATACTATCTAAAGTTGAAAATGGATTTTACAATAAATACGTATTTTGCTAGTTACTAAAATAAGGTCAAACTTAAGTCAGCATTTACATCTATGCTTTAATAGAATGTTGCATTACTGCTTTAATGTTTTAGGGATTCCTTACAGAAGTTTCACAGCACACAGCACAAAACAACATTAAAGTATTACTAAGAAGAGACGGGAGGATCTTTAGCTTTCTACTTTACTTCCAGTCAGATCCAGGCCCCTCAGAGGAACAGACAATGTGAGCATAGCTTCAGCAAAGGCACTGGGCACACCCTGTGCATGCTGTGGCTTGTTGACATGAACCAGGGCAGGCAGACACCAATAATACATGAAGTGCGGTTCAGAGGCAATTAGGATCAGTTGTCAAGGCCAGGCCATTAATGAAAGAACATGTCAGAGGAGCTGGAGACTTCAATGGTTGAGGGCAAGAAGGCGATTTAGTGTGACAGATCGAGTCCTTCCAATGTCCTCAGTGGTACATGCTAATACCAGCCTTAACAACCTTTTGTGGCAGTGTATAATGCGACTAACATGGACTTTGATTCAGCAAAATGACTGCTGCCACTGTTAGTCTGTCTCATTCGAACAGCAGTAAAAGCATTGCTACAAATAATTATCCACTTCCGTCCCTCCCTCCGCCACCTAATGCATCCGCCCTTTGTGCATCCCATAGTATTTGTTACTAGAAGGTTAGTGTTTTTCACTTTGGGTTTATGTGATACATGTGGATTTTTCTGGCAGCAGGTATAATCCCAACTAATTAATTACAATGGGTTTTAGAAGGCAAAAGAAATAATTAAACTCATCCCATTCTCATGTAGTTAACATGAAAAGTTCCCAACGCAAGAAGCCAAATTTGTCAAAAAGAAACAAGGTCTGCTACGTAAGTTACAGGCAATAGGTGAAGTTGCTTACCTAGGCTCCCAAAGCATTAGCAGAATATTAACCTTTTCCTCAAAGAACTGAAAGCAGGAGCATTACAAAAAATCACCTCTGAGATTTTTTCTTTTTTTTTTTTTTTCTTTTCTGTCTTTACAATTTGATACTGATTTAAAATAAAAACCTACATGCCTATGACCTGTCAATCCACAATGAATAAGAAAATTATGTTAACCACTGGTTAGCAATCCAGGTAAACAATAACAAGAGAAGCATAGTATTCTAACATGGTTCAGCCTGTAGATTTTTATGTTATGATAAAACTCCACAATATCACACTCTAAAATTGTTTTTACGTATAAATCCTGTAATTTGCTAATTTTTGGCATTTCTTTTATATTTTCTGCTGATTTGGGTAAGATATTCTTATGACTTAATAGAGGGTAAGTGGCATAGGTTTTACAAACTCTTAATGTTCGCATTCCCTCCTAGTTTTTCAGGATTTACTTCCAGCATCTCAGATACAAAAGATGCTGCTGTAATACCTTAGGGCTTAAGGCAGATAGCACAGCCTTGTCTGATTATGAATGACCAGAGAGATATGAAGAAAGGTGTTTGGGTGGAGATTAATGGGAATCATGTTGTCAGCGTGGTAACTTCTTGTGATATGTACATTTTTTTCCAGGTCTTATTTTGCCTTTTCTTCTGAGATATTTTCACTTCTTTATTTCTGATCTCATATACCACTACTGGCTTTTCAGTAATTTTGTTCAATTCTCTTTGCTTGCTCTTTTTTTCTGACCTTAGCCATTGCTCCTTTCCCCTAATACTTGATGCATTACCAGCTTACTTGCTTCCTTGTATAAGCACTTTTTTCCTTTCTCGGAAGCTTTCAGAACCAAGCCCTAAAAGGAGTACTAGTGTTAAAAGTACAAACACTTAAATGCTTATGCAATCCCCAAACACATTTTCATAAGTACATAATTTTTTTGATAAAAATACATTTAGGTAAAAAGATACTATGTTAAAAAAATATTGCTTATAGCTGGATCCCAAGTAAACACACATTCCAAATATCTGGCAGAGTTATTAAGCTATTATTACATTAAAAATAAACCATAAATGTGAATTGTCTACCTGATCCTAAGTAATAATGAATATATCCTTTTTTAGAGAAGTCCAGTAGACCAGTGATCAACTCTTGGTCAGTCGGTAAGACATCTGGCTTAAGCCCAGTCCTCCAAGTTCGGGTCTCTGTCGTGAGACATATTTCTGCTGCCTGATATGAGAGTATTTGATACCTGTTTTTCCCCCCGGACTGTTAGGACTAATATAATAATAGAACCGGTTCAGCTGGTGACAGGAACTAGTTTTCATTATTTTTTTCAGGCTTCTAGCCTTCATGACACAAAAATAGACCTACTGGGCTAAAAGTTAATAGCACAAAAGCTAGGGATGAAACCACCCATTGGTAGGACTTCAGATTTTGCTGAGATAACAATGACTTTATTCATATATATGATAAAAAATTTTCAAATCTACCAAAAGGAAATTCTGGGAAATCTCCTATTTAAAAAAGCAGTTTTTTGAAGTGAGCAACTTTTCGAGATGGCCTTTGATAGTGTTTAGTCTCTCTCCCTCTTTGAAAACCTGGCGTTTGTCATCTTGTTACCCCAAAAGGTAAAGACCCCAGTTCTTGTCATACGCGAAAGATAAGTTTATAGCTGGGAGACAGTGCGTTGTGTAGCAAAAGATTTTAAAGATTTATTTAGAAAAGAAAAAGTACACTTCCAAGAATAGGAGGCAGGCTGATCCAAGGGAGGAAAAGTGGAGGGTTTTGTCTTCCCTTTTATATCCTCGCTTAGAAGTGGACTTTTGATTGATTGACAGCTCTTGTCCCTGGGATGCTGAGTCATGTCTGGCCCCTTCTGCGCATGTCCTTCCTTACCCATGGTATATACAGAAAAACCCACGGTGGGGCGGGGGCGGCGGCACCTAAATGGAATGTTAATTATAATACAAGGAACATTGGGTCGTGTCTGGTTAAGTCCTTTTTGCTACCGTGCTGTCGGGTTTTAACCAGTTTCTTGCTGGCACTCATTTAGAAGAAATAAATTCCCTTTATGCTGGAGGCGGCATAATGCCATCTTCCGGACCATCCTCCCTCTCCTCCACTTACCTGCCCAGTTCCCCCACTTATCTAACTACATAACAATTTGTCATAATGTGTTTACTTTGAGTATAACATTTTGAGGGTATTCTTTTGTCTTCTAAAAACTCCTAGAAGTTTTATTTTCCTTTACACATAATTATATTTAGTTTCTTCAACCAGTGCTTCACATTTTAATAATGTATTGCCATTTGGGTATAGCTATAACCATAATAATGAACATGGGGTTCAAAGATCACTAGATATATAGATGGCATGAACCATTAGAAAGAAATATTCTATACCGTAGAGATTACACATTAAAAAAAATCTGAAATTCACTATAGAATTTGCTATTCTGACTAAGGCATCTTTCTGTATAATTAACATAAATCTTTTTACAAAACATGCTAGTTCTAATAACAAATAGGGACATTTTTCAGGAAAAATAAAAAACAGACTACAAATAAAATTATAATATGAATAATTTAGTTATCTCTTTCTCATATCTCATAATGATACTGTGTAGCTATAATGGACTTAAACTGGAACTATTTCCCCTAAAAAATAGGCTTTTTTCCTACATGCCATTGAAATTCAGATCATCACTTCCACACAAAAACACATAATTAATCCTAATTGTTTCCAACATTCTGAAGGGAAGAAATGAAATCTGTGGTTTCTCTCTTTCATGTTTGTTAAGCCTTTCTGGCCACAAGGGCACCATTTAGTAAATTACTTCCTCCAAAATGCTGGCCAGTGGCCTCTTGGCCTGAAGGAGTTAATGCAGTTGCAAGAGGTGAGACACTGAATTCCTTTGTGACAGAAAGATGAAACTCAGTGATTGCTCAAAGGTGTCCTATTCTGCTATTGAATGATGATCCAGTAAGGAAAAAAACATCACTTTTCACACGCAGGTCTTAACAAGAAAAATGAAGAGTATGCAGTATAAATGCAGAGTGAGTGGGTGTGAAAGGAATGCAATGGCGTTCCTGACCGGTACAAAATTAAAATGGAAACAGGATGAATTTTCCCTAGAGGTGATTTTTCAACATTGTTATGACTTTTGTCAAAGATGACCTAACTCTGTATTACTGTTTATGATATTTTTCTTGGGTGACACTTGGTAGCATCAGGGAAGAGTATATTTCCCATAAGACCTTTGGCATTTCAATCTCTATATTTCAAGTCCTTCTCAGCTGGAAGAGAGCTCCACATCCCAGGTAGTTAAGTCATTTGCTCCAAGTTTGCTCGTATTGTTTGTTTTCTGAAGGGAAGGTAATTATGTTTTTTTATTGATTTCCACTTGGAGGAGGTACCAGGTATTGAACCTGGGACCTCATGCTTGCTGAGCATGCACTCTACCACTTGAGCTATACCATTCCCCCTCATTTGCTCCAACTTTGACTAACTCTGTCTTTCCCAAATAAATGTCTCTGGCATGGCCATACTCCTTAAAGTGTCCCAGTTCCTAAATCTACTCCAAATATGGCCCATTGCTTCCCTGCTCCAAATGTTGCAATGCTATTTTCTATCCTATTTTCTCATTCTCTTTACCCTGCCCAACCCCACCCCAAAAGCATCTCTTCTTTCCTGAGTCCATCCTGCTCCATCAGATACTAACAGAACTGTAACAGTTATTATTTCCTGAGACAGGACTAGTTTCTTGCAGGAGTTTTGAAGTTGTCTCCAGATTTTTGTTGTTCCCCCAAATTTCCAACTAACAACCCCTCTGGTGATTACCGGTAATTAACACAGCCTTTAAATAGTTCTTTGCTTTCAGACACTAGGTTCCAGTATTGTCCTGTCAAGATCAGCTAGGTCATGGCCATGAGGATTGAGCTGTAGACCTTCAAAAGGAGCCCCAATAACTGCAGCAAGATGTCCTCCTTGCAAATTCAACAGTATTTCCTGTTGGTCCTCTTTAGCTTCCTTTGTGCAAGCTTTACAAAACATGCTAGTTTTAATAACAAATAGGGGCATTTTACAGGAAAAATAAAGACTAGAATGCAAATAAAATTATGATGTGGATAATTTAGTTATCTCCTTCTCACATCTCTTTTGGTCATCAACATCTAGCCCTGATGTCATTAATTCATTCAATTTATCATTGCTGAGCACCTACTATATGCCATACACTGTGTTTGAGATACAACAGTGGGAGGCGAGAACTCTCCCAGTGAACCACCAGTGCTCTTTGAGATACAACAGTGAACAAAAGCAGGTACAGTCCCTTCGGTATGGGGCTTAGTCTGGTAAAGGAGTCAAGTTTGATAAAGCAATCCCACAGAGAGACATAAAACTGTAATTGTGACATATGGGTAAATAGATTTAAAGGTGAAGTGCAAGGTGCTGTGAGAGCCTGGTCAGGGAGGTCAGGGAGGGTTTTCCTGTGGAAGTGAGGCTTGTGCAGAGATCTGAGAGAAGATGGACAGTTAGCTACTTTCCAGGCACAGGGTGAGGTGCGTGCAAAGGTCCTGTTGTAGGAAGAAGCATGGTGAGGTCAGGGGGCTCTCTTCACACAGCAAACCCCTTCCTGTTGCTAAGTTGGCTACCTCAGGATTGAAGAGAAGTCCTTGGAACTGCCTTGCTCCTAGTGAGGTGGCTCTTTCTCAACTGATACGCCACCACCTCACCTCTATAAACTAGCTAAGGAATCTACCCTGTGAAGAAGGCTGCTATGGACCGAACACCTCCCACCTTCTACATTACCATCCAGACTAATCAGATCCATGTTCATTTCAGGCCAAGCCTCCAAGTCATTTTCATTTGACTCCATCTCCCATCCATCTCTGACCTCCCAAAGCCTCTCCCTGGGCCCTACTGAAGGCCCAAACCTAATAAAACAGTCTCACAGCAGTAAAATTCCCCATAGCCACAATCCATTCTCTCAAATCTCTCTTCACCTTATTGCTCACAGTGAAACCAGGCTATATTCCAAGTTCACGTCTTCCCCTGAGGCCCTCAAAATGAAGTTCTTTTTTTCTTTCCCACCCCACATTCTAGGACCTGGGGCTGGTGTGTTCTCCCTAGTCCCTTAAAACCTTTGTCCTCTCAGAAGCACAAACCACCACCAGACTGTACTACCACCTCTCCTACTTGACGTCATCAAGCACCCATCACCTGGGCATTGAACTCATTCACTGACTAAGTTAGCATCTATTTCACTGCCTTCCACTATGCCTTTACTCCTGCCATCTTTGGTGGCTTCCACGTTGAGACAGACAGTCCATCAGATCCTGTGGACTCTAAGGTGTCTGAATTCTACATTTAATCTACATCTAATCTAAAGGTGATACCTCTCCTAATTATTCTCTATCTCTGTGTCCTAATTTATTTCCCTCATAGTACTTAGCAGAATCTGAAATCACTTGTATTTATTTATGTATTTAATGTCTGCTTCTCCACTAAAATATAAATCTGTTAAGTCTAGGGCTGTATATTCAGGTCCTAGAATGTAGCTGAATGAGTGAATGGGAGCTGAAAGTGTGGTCGAGTGGATAAGAGTAGTGATGGAGAAGGAATAATGAGGTCAACACTATCAAATATGCACTTTTAAGAAAATATCACTCTGGCTGGAGAGCCAGGGTTTAAATCAAGACCACTGAGGAAGCTGCTTGCACAATGGATGAGTGATGATGTGAGCTGGTACTAAGACTGAGGGGAGACATGGCAAGAAGTGAATAGATTCCAGAGTTATTTAGGAAGAAGTTCACTTGATGTCCTATCACACTTGGATATGAAAAATGAGGGTAAGGGAAAGGGAGATTTGAAGTATGTCACCTGGACATCGGGAGAGGCCAAGGTTTAAGGGATAAATCATGAATTGTGGTTTGGGCATGCTAAGTCTGATTTCTCTTGACACATTTGTGAAGAGATGACAAAATGGCAGTTAGATATAAAAATCTGGAGCTCTGAGGAATGATCTAGATGAAGGAGATAAATTTGTAAGGCATTTGTACATACATAGGTGGTGACTGAAGTCATATGTATGGATGAAATTACCTAGGAAGGAAACACAGCATGAAGAGGGCCCAGAGCTGAACTCAAGAGTAGGTGAAGAGGACAAGCCTACAAAGGAGATGGAGAAGAAACAGCCAGTGAGATGAAGGAACACAAACAAGCAAGAGCTCAGCACGCTCAGCAGCCTGAATGCCTGCCTCTGATTTCATTCTCCCCCTGCACTTCCTTGACCATTACCACTTGACCCAGCTTTGCATCGTCGCTGATGCCAGGCTCTGCTCTGTCTATACTTCGTAGTGGTACTTAGTAGTGGTGATTCACCTATGCTATTTCTGGTCTTGGTCCTTAAGTGCTGCCCTGGTTTTATCTTCTCTGTACTCATGTTAGTCTTCAAACCCCCCAAAGACTCTCCTGACTACATGGCATGGTTCCCCCTGCTCCAAAGAAAGCAGCACAGTGTAGTGGTAAAGAGTCAGAAAATCTGCGTTCAACAAGATTACACTGTATACAGAGAAAAAAAATGTGACAATGAGTGTGTATATGTCCATGAATGACTGAAAAATTGTGCTGAACACTGGAATTTGACACATTGTAAAATGATTTTAAATCAATAAAAAATGTTAAAAAAAAGAAAAAAATCCATAATAGTTTAAAAAATAAAGCATGAAAATATTTTAGTCATTAAAAAAAAAAATCTGCGTTCAAGTTTCAGTTTTGCACTTCCTAGTGAGTTATTTACCCTTTCTTTGCTTTGCTATAAAGAGAGAATAATAATAGTATCTATATCATAGGATTATTGTGGGAAGTGGAATACACATAAAACCCTTAGAATAGTTTTGGCACATACACAGTAAGTGCTCCATGAATGTTAGTTGCTATGAGAATATTTGCTGAGTGCACTGACAGAGCTAGCTGCAAATCATCATCACTGGTCTAGAACTAGACGGGGGTAATATAGGGGCTAGAGTGAGGGGTAAGTTGAAACAGTACTCAGTAAATAGTCAGGAAAGGCCTCACAAAAGGTAGTCTGATGACAAAAGGAAGCCAGACATGCAGAGGCAACATCAAGCATGAATAAGCTTGAGGGGGAAGGTATAGCTCAGTGGTAGAGTGCATACCTAGCACTCTACCACTGACCTATATTTCCAATCCCCAGTACCTTCATTAAAATAAATAAATAAAAATCTAATTACCTCCCCTGCCAAAAAGAATAAAAAATAAATAAAAAGAATAAGCTTGGAGTCCACAAATGATAAATGCTGGAGAGGGTGTGGAGAAAAGGGAACCCTCCTACACTGCTGGTGGGAATATAGTTTCGTTCAGCCATTATGGAAAACAGTATGGAGAGTCTTTAAAAAACTGAAAATAGACTTACCCTATGATCCAGCAATTCCATTGCTGGGCATATATCTGAAAGAAACTCTAATTTGAAAAGACATATTTACCCCAATGTTGATAGCAGCACTATTTACAATACCCAAGACATGGAAGCAACCTAAATGTCTATTGACAGATGAATGGATAAAGAAGTTGCGGGGTGTGTGTGTGTGTGTGTGTATGTGTATATATATAAATGTGCACGTGTGTGTATATATATATATATATATATGTGTGTGTGTGTATATATATATATATATATATATATACAGAATACTACTCAGCCATAAAAAAGATTAAAATTTTGCCACCTGCAGCAACATAGATGGAACTGGAGATTGTCATTCTAAGCGAAGTCAGCCAGAATGAGAAAGAAAAATACCATATATCGCTTATATGTGGAATCTAAAAAAAATGACTCAAGTGAACTTATTTACAAAACAGAATCAGACTCACGGAAATAGAAAACAAACTTATGGTTACCAGGAGGGTAAGAGGGGATGGAGAGATAAACTGGGAGTTTGGGATTTGCAGATACTAATTACTATACATAAAATACATAAACAGCAAGGTCCTACTGTATAGCACAGGGAGCTATATTCAATATTTTATAATAACCTATATTGAAAAATAATATGAAAATGAATATATGTATATATATAAAGAATAAGTTTGGCATGCTGGATGGACATAAATAAAAGATAGTATGGCTGGAGGATGGGGAAAAGGAAGAGAATGGTAGGAGATGGGGTCTATCATGTAGCGCTCATGGGCCACAGTGAAGAGCTTGGATCTTATCCTCAACTTAATGTAAAGTACTAAATTATGTAATTAGATTTAAATTAAAATTTTTTCATAGTATTATGGTAAGACTACTTAACATGAGATTTACCTTTTCCACATATTTCTAAGTGTACTGCACAGTATTGTTATTTATAGCGACAACATTGTACAGCACATCCATAGAAGTTATTCATCTTGCATAACAAACTTTGTATCTGTTGATTAGCAACACCTCATTTTTCCCTCCCTCCAGCCCTGGCAACCAACATTCTCTCTGCTTCTTGAGTTAGACTACTTCAGATACCTCATATAACTGGAATAATGAATATTTGTCCTTCTGAGACTGACTTATATCACTTAGCAAAATGTCCTCAAGGTTCATCCTTGTTGTTGCATATTGCAGGATTTCCTACTTTTTAAAAGGCTGAATAATATTCTATTGTATGTATATAGCATATGTTTGTTACCCATTCATCTGTCGACGGACATTTAGGTTGATTCAACACATTGGCTATTGTGAATAGTGCTGCAACGAACATGGGAGTGCTAATATTTCATCAAGATCCTGATTTCCATTCTTATGGATAAATATCCAGGAGTGGGATTGCTGGACCATATGGGAGCACTATTTTTAGTTTTTTGAGGAAAACTGAATTAAATTTTGTTTTCCATACCAGCTACACCATTTTGCATTCTAACAGAGTACAAGGATTCCAACTTCTCCACATTCTCCTTAATATTTGTTGCCTTTTTTTAAATGGCCATCTTAATAGTTGTGAGGTGATATCTCATTGCAGTTTTGATTTGCATTTCAGTAATGACTAGTGATGTTAAACATTTTTCCATATACCTGTTGGCCATTTGTGTATCTTCTTTGAAGAACTGTCTATTTAAATCTTTATAGACATTTTAAATTTCAGGTTGCTAGTTTCTTTGCTCTTGAGTTGTAGGAATTCCTTATATATTTTGGACATTTACCCATTATTAGATATATGGTTTGCAAATATTTTCTCCCATTCCATTGTTTGCCTTTTCACTCTGTTGATTGTTTCCTGTGTTGTGTAGTAGCTTTTTAGTTTGATAACATCTCACTTGTCTATTTTTGCAGATTTACATTTTTAAAAAGTTACTTTGGGTACTATATGGAGAATGAATTTTAGGGGAAAAGGCAAGATAAGAAGTGGGGGAATCGGATAACACTGTATTGTAAACCTTGGAGAAGGATGAAGGTATCTTGGACTAGGATTGTAAGGGTGGGGAAGAAAAATAGCAGATAGATTCTGACTGGGTTCTAGGAGGAGAAGTGGCAGAATTTGTTGATGCATACAGTGGTTAAAAGAGGAAATGTGGAAAAACCTTAGGTTTTTGGCTTGAGCAACTGGATGAATATTTATGAAGTTTCCTGTGATGGGGAAGACTGAAAAAGAAATGAGTTTGGGAAGATGGGTGGAAATTAGGTCAGGTTAATAAACTGCTATGTTGCTTATTGTCTTATACCCTACACGGTAAGTCTGGATATTACATAATTCTGGTCACTATTTCCCTACGTTAGTACTGAGGACTGGGAATCTCAAATACTTCTTGCAACATCTGAGGAATAAAGAATCTCCTTGATCATAATCTTCTGTGCCCCTGTAAGGTCACAGCCACATGCACTATCATTATGCTGCATCCTGTACGTTAGTCAACTGCATGGCCTGCTTCACAGAGTACCACTAGTAAAATTCACCAACCTATTCTTTCACTCTCTCTGTGAGTGAGAAGAATCATCCACTTTCCCAGTGTTAGAACTGATAATCATGATGGAGTGAGTGAGTCAAGACTATTCCTTTAAGTGCCTAGTGGTCAGAAAGAGAAATAAAATACTTAGATAAATCATAATTGGAAGGGCAATTCCTATGGAGATGAGAGCAAAATACATATGCCCACAATACATATGACGAGAGCAACAACAAAATGGTCTTGTTTCCAAGTTAAAAAAAGAAGAATATGAATCAAGAAGCAAGGACTTTTCTGAATTTTACGTTAAATCATACCAATTCTATCAGATAGAACTTTAAGGTTTTGAGAAATTTATAATTAACTGTATTACTAAAATATCCCTTCCAATATTCATTTGACTACATAGTTCAGTAGGTGATCATGTACTTTGTCATCCAAGACAGCACATTTTTGAGAGTGAAAGGAGTTATCAATAATTATAGGTAAACAATGAGACTGTACAGGTATACTGGGACCTATATTCACTTATTTTATAAAGCATGATATTTAAGAATGGAAGTCCAGACTAGTATAAATTTTTGTTTAGCTAAATCAGGTAGTAAAATATAAAGAATAAAATGAAGGAAAAATCAGTGTATCAACTTAATCTTCTTGCCTTCTTTTTGTTTTCTTTCTCATTTGATTGATTTAAAATATATAGTAACTGAGTAAGTTTTGAAAAGTCAGTTTGATCACGTACCTGTGAATTAAGTTTGTGGTACAAATCCAGATAAGATACTCATTTCATTATAGCAACCCAGGTCATATATTATTAGTGTTTTAAGAATAAAGATGGTGCTACAGACATACCATCTATACATTCAAAAGAAAAATTAACCTCATTCAAAAACCAAAATAATAAAATCATAAAGATTAAAAAGACTAATCCCAACATTTATTGTAGTTATTGGATAAAATACATATATTAATAGGTTTGTTAAAAATATGCATACAAAGGAAATGCTGCTTACAAATAGAAAAAGGACCTTATGTCTAAGCTAAATCAAGCTGAATACCAAATCTTTAGTAACAAAAGGGAAAAGGTTCCCCATAATGTAAATATATACTTGAGGATGTTTATTTTCTCATTTCAGTTTCATTTTCAAAATATGCTGTATTTTCTGTGTAACCCATTTTTCATCTGCCCAATTACTAGCAATCTTTTTTCTACTATCAAAAATGATCATTTGTTTCTTTATTGTAGTAGATAAAACATCCTTTCATTGTTTCAGCTCACAAGCTGTGCAGATCCTACCCACTGTTCTTGCCTCCAGCACTTCACATTATTGGTGTATTATTTCATGCATGCCCTACTCTTTTATCAATTGCTTTTGAAGTAATGTTAATAGACTAGAAAATTGAGACATTTATGAAGTATAGGCAGTGTTTATGAAAAAATCCATAAAATATGACACAGGCAAGACAAGATAAAAGCAGCATTTTAATAGATTATGGCAAAGAGATCCTGTCAGAGTTGACAACTGACTCCTTCGAGATCACTAATTTTTACGGGATTAATTCTGTGGTATAAAAAATGAAGTTAAATGTCCTAATTAATCTGTAAATAGCACACCCACAATTAAACCTTGTGGCCCCTTATTGGATTAGGGCTGCGATGGTTTTTGAAAAGTAATTATCTCATATTCATAATGAAGAAGGTTTTGCTTTTTTCATTTTTTTCCCTCATGGCATTTCTACTAAAAAATCTACCTGGACTCCACCTTGAATAGCGATCTTCTGATAAGCAAATCAGTTCACAGTCTGCTGTGCAGCCACATCCATTAGACTTGTAGGCTATATACTTATGAATAGTTTACATATTAAGAAAATAAAATTTGGAAAAATGGTACAGGAGTGAGGTGGTAGATGAAAACCTCGTTTCTCCATATTCAAGCAACTGTTCTTTATTTCACAATTGATAGCATCCAGAAAGGTATTTAGTTCTCTTCTCTTATGGTGAGGCCCTATCTCTAATGCAGGAGTTATAAAAAACATTATGTGGGAGTTAGAAAATAAAGCAACCGTCTAGCTTTTCATGATGCTGTGGCAGGGTGCTCAAGAAATGTCGGTTCCATTCCCCTTCCTTTCTTTCACCTTTAATATTTGAGTTTCAGTAATACTATCTGTAAATGTATGATGTTATCTGTATGTAGTCAGATGGAAATAACATAATTTATAAACTATTAATTATTTTTGAATATTTTTGGAAGAGTTAATGTTAACAATACATACTAGCCTTTATCATTCACATTATTTCATTTTATCCAGACAACAGCTCCAAAGACAAGTGTCACTGCTACCATCTTGTTAAAAAAGAAAGCCGAGGCTCACAGATGTTAAAGGAATTACCCATATCATGTTTTTGATAGGAGAGAGAACAGATTCTTGCAGCTAGATCTTCTGACCTGAAACCCGTTGCTTTTTTCATTATAAGAATACTGTGAGGCTATGTCTTTGCAATCAGAAATAATCTGTTGACATAGTAAAACAGTCTATCAGTTTTGGTGAAGAGAAAATTATTCAGATCAGTGAGCTACCAAGTTAAAAAAAAAGGATTTAATGCCTACTTAATTTTCATTTGCGTATTCTGCTTTTTGGAGGAATAGGAATACATGCAGTAGTCTTTTCTTAAGGAGGACAGTTATTTTCTTTCTTGAATCCCATGAGAAAGAAGGGTTGTAAAAGGTAATTTTTTTTTTCACTTATAGTCTATGACCCTGGCAATAGGTAAGCAGTGGTTATAGTCTGGAAGACAACACTGCAGCCAATCGGTATACTACTATTAAATTTGAGAGAAAGATCTTGTACATTGCTATTACTTGGCAAAGTAGTACTAACATTAGGATAAATAAAGCAGATACCATCATTCTCAAGATGCAGTGCAGTTTTCTGATTGTTTGTGGTCTTACTATACACGGTTTAAATATTTTGGCTGAACTGATCAGTTGATGTGGTTAACATCACATCAATTAGGAATCTTGCACTCTAGCCCAAACCTCTTGCATTTCATATGAGGAAACAGGAAACCAGGAGATACCAAGGGATGTGCTCAACATCACATACAAAATATGTTGCAGATTCCTGACTAGAACTCACTTATTCCAAGTCCAAGTTCTCTTCCAATAAATTACCTTATCTGATTTTATCAGACTATTATTCAGTCAAAACCTTGGGTACACACTGACTGGAACATTCTTTAACAGGTAAAACATTTAAGAACAGATAGGCCCAGTATTATAAACATGATTGCAAGGAGAAGTCCTAAGCTGACAGAAAGAGAAAATAATAAATGGCACCTTTTTCATCTCTAAACTCTCTAATACCAAGAAAACACCTTAAAGCCTTTGCCTTGGGTAAAAAATATCTGAAATGCCAAATCCGGTTATCAATTCATCGCGATGTGTGTCGGGAAGGATTACTATAGTTAAGTATATTCTAAGCCTGTTTATATCCAGCATTACTCCTAAAGATCCAATAAGAGTGCCTATTTTTATTTTTATTTTTGAAGTGACACTAACCTGAAAAGAAAGAAAAAAAAAAACAGTATATTTAAGCCATTCTTCAAAGCTCATCTCCATGAAGCTATTTTGATTTTTTTTTTTTTTTAAAGGAAGCAAGCTGCAGCTAAATTGGATAGTCTCACTCGGGCATTCTCTGAATACAAATAGCAAATGAACGTGATGTACTTACAGAGTTTGATAATCAAATTTGAAATTCTGCTTATTTATACAGTTACTATGTCCTAGAATTGAAAATAGAGACAACTAGTCACAGAGGAGCACTTTTAATAGTATTGTTTTCACAGCTTCACGTGAGAGCAAATGGGGAAGTCTCCCTATATGGCACAGTGCATGCAATGAGGAATTTTCACTTGGACAACCCACGTACTCAGTAATGCCACAGAGTTAGGCATAAAGGTTTTTTTCCTTTTATTATTAAGTACTTAGCAATACTTGTTAAATAAAGAAATAAAGTTGGGTACCTCTGAGTCAAATAGTTGATTCTACCATATATAGTGGGTAAATCATTTTAAATATTTTTAAAAGGTACACAGTGACTCTTTTCTAGGGCATGTAATGCCTCTAAATAATTACCACTAACAATCCTTACATTCACAAAGTATTTAATAGCATTGATAGAAGACAATGATCACAGTCATAAAGAATGTAGAAATATTTTTCATGACTTTAACTACAACATATTCTGCATCAGTACAATGAACATTTTCCAAACCATTTTTGTTTTCAGATCCTGATTACTCCCATGACTCAAACCACTTAGATTTTGAATTTTAGGTTACTCCCTTTTCGATTGTCACATCAGAAGGTTCGTAACTGATTTGAGATCTACCATCTCTCTACTTGCCACAAACCACCTCTGCTAAGAGTCTGAGGAATTTTGATGCAAACATAGATAAAATTACACAGCCTTGGTTATTTTGCTTAGTTCATTTAAAAAACCTACTAAAGATCTCACATGAATGGGATTCTATATATATTTCTAAGAAAGAGCTTACATTTTATTTTTCAACTTTTATAAGAAATTCTGGTCTTTTTTCTTATAGTCATCAATCAGAAGATGCAAAAAAAAATAACATTAAAGTAGAAATAGAAAGTTAGTATGGTGGAACAGACACACACATATAGTCAGATCTCAAGGGTCAACATGGTAAATCAGGTTTTGTAATTTTTTAAATGGGGATTCTGTTATTTTTGTGTTAGGTAATGGTATTGTTGGAACAGTAAGCCTTTAACATCTGTGTACTTTGGATCACCTTAAGCCAGCTGGTTCCTCTCAAAATTGCTCATCTTTTGTTCTTATTAAGTTCTGACCTGGGCCCCCAGCCTTAAGACAGCTATGTGCTTTCTGCAGCCAGGATATCCTCTTCAAGGCTGTCAGACAATTTCAAATGATTGATGTGCTAGTCTGGTGCTCTGGTATTTTTCCCTTTTGTAAGTCTCCAGTAAATCTGCAGCTCATTCCGTAAGAATGCTAATTAGGTCTACTCTTACTTAACTTCATGCACATTTTTCTTCTTTTCCTGTATCTTTGAAGGCAAGCTTGAAATTTATACACAGTTTGTTTCTTAAAAAAATATTTTTTTATAATGTTACATATAAACAAAACACATTTCCCACCAAGGGAAACAATTCAAGCAGTGAACTTAGTTGACTCCCTTCCCTCAAGAACTGTACTGTGCATCCATTCTACAAACCTGAAGCATGTTTCCTAGGTACACTCTGAACATTAGAACTCTTTTACCCTTGCCTTTTACTCCTTCCCTCTGCTCCTCTTACTATGATTACTGTTATTTGGATGGCACTCTACCCCTTCCCTCATGATCAGGGGCAACCAGTACAGGAGATCCTGCACTCCTCTATCTCTGAAGGCCATTTCAGGTTCTGCTCCAGGGGGTCACCCAGGGGAATCTCATCTCACATAAGTCATGCCTCTGAGTCAAAGCCCAATCAAGGCAGAGTCTGGCTCTTTTAGGCTGTCAAGCTTGCTTCCTTACTATAGAGATGTTTTCACATAAAGACAGACCTCCATCAATCTCGGGACATTAATTCTAAATCTCTTACATTAACACATATCGTACCATGTTTCCCATCCAATCTCATGATTGATGGTCCTTTTTGGGCCTTGCATGGCCTCTCATTCTGAGGCTTTGAACTGAATTCCTGGCTTCAACATCTGGCTTTCATTCTTGACCATATTTGGACTTTTCCTCTAAATAACTTACCTCCTTCAGTAAACTGCTGGTCCATTATGGTTCCCAGAACCCTGTAACTCCCTGAGCACAGCACCCTACAGGGAACAAAACCAACATCTGACTCCAAAAGTAAGAAGTGGATATCTGATGATGGACATCTTTGGGTCAGCTAACAATTTGGAATATAGATGGAAGATTAGAAAGACATATCATTTTTGAATTTACTTGTGAGGCAATATTCCTATTCTTGGAAAAAGTACACACTGAAGTATATGAGTAAAAGGCAATGCTGCTAACTTTCAAAAAGTTCAGAAAAAGAGCATGTGCACATGTATACACACATACATAAAATACACATAATATATACATGTTTCATATATACACACACATACACATATGCAAAGGCAGAGGGAGAGAGAGCGAATGAGCAGACTCATTCGATAAAGGAAATGGGGCAAAATGTCCACAACAGGTGAATCTGGCTAGAAGATATTTGTGTGTTCTATGTTCTGTTTTCATTATCAAAATTCTTCAGTGAGTTTGAAATAACTGCAAAATAAAACCAGAAGGAAATAAAAATTGTGCCTTAGGATGCCAATAGCTTTTACTCATCAAGCTACAGTCAGCTATGGTGAGGAGGTAGGAAGACCTGAGGAAGACAGGAGAATTTGTGCAGTGCACACAAATCTCTTAATTTAAGTGCCTAGTGGTCAGAAAGAGAAATAAAATACTTAGATAAATCATAATTGGAAGGGCAATTCCTATGGAGATGAGAGCACAATACATATGCCCAGAGAAGACTTTATTCTTTATATACCATAAACATTTAGGAGTTGAAATATTTGTATTTTATGGAGACGTGTAAAAAATGACTTTGTGTATGAATGTCTATGCTGTTTGTACTTCTGCACACTAAATGTAATAAATGTAACTTGAAAGTAACAACAGGAGGATCAACATTATGGATAGAGTTAATATGTGCTTATCTGAAACTTAGTGCATAAAAGAGAGACTGCCAAGATAAACAAGCCCAAAAGTGAGAAGGGACATTCAAAGTACATTATTGTGTTACTGGAACATCTGGTACTAACACTGTCAAGTTTACATATGTTCTCAAATACTTATTTATGTAACAATCAAATGCTAAGCATTCCAGCTGCACTTGTAAACTTTTTATGAACTGGAGTCATATGCACAAGCTCAGTTAAATATACTTGACAGAGGGAGGAGCGTGAGGAAACTATTAACTCTCAGAACTGAAGTCTGACTGCAGTACGACCTTCTGGCAGTGTTACGGACCAGTGTTTGGTATGAGAGCTGAGCTGCTGGTTCACGTGAGATTCATTTCATTCTAGTGAGCAGAATCAGAAATATCTAATCAAAGGGTCAAAATCATAATTTAGCAGCTACCTTTTTTGGAACATAATTTAGTCAGGAAAGAAAATCGTTTACAGATTTAAAAAAAAATAGAGCAAAGGACATGATGACATAAAGTCAGTTAAGAAAAAAAGTATTTGATACTAAAGTGAAAAAATATTTCCCTCAACACATCCTACAGCTAGCATGGGTAGTCTGGCTGACTGTGGCAATGCATAAATCAGAAAAGTAGCACAAAAGGAGGAAGCACTTTTGTATGATGATCTGATATTGCTCCTAATGAAAATTAATTGTGAGAAACTTGTCTCCTTAGAGACAGGATAAATAGTAACTATCTTAAACCCATTTTAAAGAGTAAAAAGGCAAGAACAGAGAGGAACAAGTATTTCCATTCTATTTTTCTCTCCTACTAACACAAGGGAATGGATAGACATTATTTTCCCCAAAGTTTACCTAATCATCACTTTGATCCAATTTCTAGAGTACGCAATATTGTAAAAAGGAACAAACTCACAATGTTATTTTATGAACAGAAGATCTTAAAGTGATTTATGCTAGGGTAAGGTTAAAAGAATATACTTTTGGGGAAAAATAAGAATCTCCACCACCCTTGATCAGATCAGCAAGATTCTGAAAGTTTCCTTTAGAATTAACCAGACATTTCAGAGTGATTCATTGATCTTGAAGTGTGAAAATCTGTAATCTATATGATCATTCTGCATGGACTTTACTTATGGCAGAACTTGCAATCACAAATCTTGGGTCGAGGAAAAATCTCTTTTTTTGCCCCCTGTATAGTTTTAGCATAACGGCTCTCAACCTTAGATATATATAAAAATTCCAAACCCAGGCCCCACCCCAGACCAGTTATGTCAGCATGAAACTCAGGAAACAGTCCCATGTGATGGAGCAGCCAAGACTGAGAACCCTGCTTAGAATGAAGATGGGCATTTGCTAGGGATCATGGGATTACTTTTGCAAAAACAGCTTTTTGCAAATAATTTGGAAGCACTAGGTGCTCCTCATGCTTTGACTTTTAATTAGGTCTGGACATTTGGGATTATGAACACAACAGCTCTGATTCTTCAAACTCTACCTCTTCTCACATCTTGAGAACACCTTAAGGGACGAAACAGTACTGTCCAAGGATAGGTAGTCTAGATTTCCAAGCCTACACTTTCCTCCATTTTAGCTGAAGAAGAGTGGAACAAGAACAATGGATTTATTTCACTTTTGACAAATTATGAAAAAAACCCAGCAAATTTTGCCTACAAAACTACATTGTACAATCATGAATGTGATGGAGAGAGTGGTATTTAAGTGAGATGTTAAATTGTAAGAAGGACAGGACATAATAATGTGTAATACTTTTTATTTAAAGTACCTTTTAGAGCTTTTTAAAACAATGTGGGATATACATGCAAAATTTCTCGGTGAATAGTATCGGCTAATGGGATAACTGGAATTCAACTTTAAGAAGAGTGACTCCAAGTCCTGCTCTGCCTGGACAGTTCCAGGTTGTACCTATTATCTCAGAGTAATTACGAGTAGTACCTACTCTGACTCTCAAAGCATCCTGTTTGAATCATAAATTGCATTATAAGGGATTAGAGAGTTCTTACTGAGCAGAGAACTCAGTCTAAAAGTACAGACAAGATACTTGAATTACATATAGTAAATCCTCAACAAATATTAGCTGCTGTAAGATTACTGTCATCATTATTAATTCACAAGCAACACATTTTAAAGACGGTCTATGTATGGAAAGGAAACAAAAATGCACACCCCCAGATTTCAGTCACATCTCTACAACTGAATATTGTTTGTCTCTACATTCCTACAAGTGGTCATGTAGTGTCATCTTTGAAAACAGATGACAATCTTTTTACTCTTTTTTTTCTTGTATACAAAAATGTAATTCAAGATAATTACAAAAGGATTTTTGTCTTCAAAATGTTAGAGGGATTTGTATAATGTAAAGATAGCTTTTAAATTATTAGCAGGTAGATGGTCTTCCTTATGATTATCATCCCAGTTTAGCAAATCATGTTCAATGCTTTGGGACAAGAAAGCAAAAAAAAAAAATAAATAAATAAATAAAAATAAATAAATAAATAAATAAATAAATAAATAAATAAAAATGAAAAAGATAGGAATGGCATTTAGATCTGCTTTAAATATAGTTATCTGAAATGTTCTCTTGTTTTGACTCATTCCAGAAGGAAAATTTAAAACAATGAGTAAATGAGTTTAAGTTACAAAGAGGCATATTTTAGCTCAACATAAGGATTTTTAAAATAGAGTTGTCCGACAGAATGGTTTGTTTCAGGAAATGATGAGCTCCTTTGCTGAAGATATCCAAATTGAGACTGGATAAGCATATGCCAAGGATGCTGCAGGAAACATTTCTGCAGTGCGTGGGAGAATAGCCAACAGAAGATGATGTCTTAGGTTCCTTCAACACTAAATTTTATAATCTTATGACTATTCCAAACATGAATAACTACTTTAATGATATAAACTCTGAGGGTTCAGTTAAGAAAATGAAAAAGAAGAAAAACAAACAAATAAACTTTACTTGGGTTCCAGGGAAAGTAAACTATATGAGGAAGGGTTTATTTTTTAATGCTATGGTAAGAAAAGTTAGTACATTCTAAAAGCATATGCTTTATGATGCAAGCAATTATTTTATAAGATTTAGTACAAACAATGAAGCATACATTTCCAAAAGATAAATGAACTCGAGAATAAGAAATCATTTGCTGAATTATTAAATTACATAAAACAGAAGAATAAGAAGCTAGGCAGAAAGCCAATGAAGGACTGGCTGAGCAAGGCTTTCTACAGTCTCACAGTTCTGTGGGGACAAAAACTATAGTTCACAAACTTCCAAAGGGGAGAGATCTTGATTAAAAACCCCAACATCTCAAGAAACCCAGGTGTCCACATACTAGAAAAGCAGAGATAAAAGGTAGACGGAGCATCACAAATCTGCAAATGAGTTCCAGAATTAGAATCAGGTAATCTGCCAACCAGATCCATAGAGAAAGATAACATTATCCAGAGTTACTACAGTTTAGCAAACATAATATTGGGCATCAATAAAAAATAAGAAAACAGACATGACCCAAAAGAGGACAGGAGGAAAAAAAACAGATCAATAGGTGACCCATCTATTGGAAATATCAGGTTGGATATAAAGAGCTATGATTAGTAGGTTAAAAAAAAATAACATGAAGAATTTATAGATTCTAAAAAAATCAAATAGACATTCTAAGACCAAAAATGTAATAATTGAAATAAAAACCCAATATGTGGGTTAAATGGAATACTGGAAGCTGAAGCGAGGATAAGTAATCTGGAAGAAATACCAGAAAGTATTTGGGCTGAAGTTTGGTGACTAAAAGAGATGAAATGATAAGAAGTTTATAGCTTTAATACAAGATAAATTTAAAAAGTACACAAATTGGCATCCCAGAGGAAAATCAGGACGGGAAGAAAATAAAGAAATAAAGGCAAAGAATTTCCAAAGCAAAAGATACCAAGTCAACAAAAGCCACACCAAGTCACATCATAGTAAAATGCTGAAAACTAAAGACAAAGGAAAAAATCTTGAAAATAGCTGAAGGGTAAAATATACCTCACCTTCAAAAGTACAGAAATAAGAATGATAGTTGACTTTTCAATGATAATAATGAAAGACAAATATGGAATGGCATTTCAAGCTGCTGAAAGAAAACTGTCATCTTGAGATTTTATATCCACCAAAAATACCCTCTAAAAGTGAAATAAAGACAGTAGTAAACAAACAAAAAGCAAGTGAAATTGTTGCCAACGTATGCTCATTTAAATACAAAAGTGAGTTTTTCTGGTAAAAGAAAAATGATTCCAAGAAAACACAGAATTCAACAGGAAGAGAAAAATGCAGGTAAAGAAAAATGAATACTGATTGTACAAAATAGTAATTATGATGTGTTCTGAAGAATAAAACATATATAGGACTAAAATGATTGATAACAATATCATAAAGAATGGTGATATATGGACTTAAAGTATTCTAAGGTTCTAGCATTGTCCAAGAAGTTTTAAATGTATGATATTATATTAGGTTGTAATAAGTACAAGCTGTATGATGTATTCTTTGGGGTATTACTAAAACATATAAAAGAATGTATAACTAACATGAAGAAAGTCTGATTAACCTTAAATAATGTAAAGAAGGAAAAAAAGAAACACAAAACCAATGAGAAAAGGAGAAAATAGAGGATAAGTATAAACAAAATAGCGTGAATAATTAATTAAAAGTAATTAAATGGCAAATAGCTTCAAACTGGATTAAAATACAGCTAGATGTTCCTCATAATGAATATTCTTTAAGTATAAGTATAGAGAAAACTTGTATGTAAAAGGATGCAAAAAATATCCTATAGAAACACTAACCAAAGAAGCTGGTGCAGTGCAGTTTTTCTACTTTGAAAGTGTATGTATGACAAAAAGAGTATCCATCAGAAAGATAAAATAATTCTAAACTTGCTTTCATATACCTGCAACTATCTACAGCGAAAATTGACAAAACTTAAAGGAAAAGACAAATCCACACAATCACCTCTCTCAATTATTGGTAAAGAAAGGAAAGAAAATAAAATCAGCAAAGCTACAGAATACCTAAAGAATACTTAAAAATAATTGAAGTATAGTTGATTTACAATAATGTGTTAGTTTCAAGTATACAGCATGGTGATTCAGTTTTCTTGCAGGTTGTATTTCATTATAGGTTATTACAAGATATTGGCTATAATTCCCTGGGCTATACAGTAAATGCTTGTTGCTTATCTATTTTATGCGTATTAGTTTATATCTGTTTATCCCATACTCTTCATTTGTCCCTCCCTCTCCCTTTTGGTAACCATAAGTTTGTTTTCTATGTCTCTGAGTCTGTTTCTGTTTTGTATATGGATTCCTTTGTATTATTTTTTAGATTCCACATATAAGTGGTATCATATAGTGTTTGTCTTTCTCTGACTTATTTCACTAAGCATAATGTTCTCTAGGTCCATCCACATTGCTGCAACTGGTGGTATTTTATTCCTTTTTTATGACCAAATAATGTTTCACTATATCTATATACTTATACATAGATGTGTAACATCTTCTTACGTCAATCATCTGTTCACAGGCACTTGCATTGTATCCACGTCTTGTCTATTGTAAATAAACTTATTGTTTAATAAACTTCCTTAATTGGCATATATACAACTCTGCACCAAACAATAAAATAACACATATGTATATGAGTCATTTACCAACACTGATCATGTGCTGGGCCATAAAGCAAGCCTCAACAAATTGGAGGAGACTAAAATTATCTAGAGTACATTCTTTGACCACCATTTAATTAAGCTAGAAATCAATAACCCAAAATTAACAGATATCTTTGTTTCATATTCTAAACTAACACTATAACAAATAAGAATAAATTTATATTTATTCTCAGCTAATTACCAACAATTCTAAATAGTGTTTTAAATTTTCATAAATAAAATATATAGAATAGTTTTTCTTAATTATTTTTGCCTGTAAATCAAATTTCCCCTTTTAAAGATGTCACTATCATGCCTAGGATCACTAATATGATAAAGATGATAACTGAATTGAAAATTTTGTTATTAAAAGAGCCAACTTGTCAATTTATTTCACATATTTAGTTGATTGCTACAAAAACAAGAAAGCCTTAAGCATGTCTACTAACTTTGTCTACTAACTTTGTCTACTAACTTTGATAGACTGACTGTACAATCCAAGGTAGCAGGTACCCAATGAGAAATACTCTGAATATGCAGAATCTCTTTGGGATGAGAGAGACCACCACCAATCTTTATGTTACTCTGATGGACAGGGCAATCTACTAAGAAAAGTGCTTCTTCTGGCAACATAGTTCCTACACACAGTCTGAAAGATAAATCAAATTTAAAGGAACAAGGTAAAACAAACAAACAAACAAAAACAAAACCAAAAGCAAAATAATCAATGTCAAAATGGTCTTCTCTTGTAGTTCAAGGTAACTGATGGAACCGAAATCTTTATTTCTTGTCCCTTTCCAAATTCTACTGAAGTAACAACAGAAATATAAATCTAAAAATATATCTGTAGCAATGCTGCAAAGTTAGAGAGATGTTACTAGCATACAAGTACAGGAAGGAATTTCTAGAAGGTATAAAACAAAATTGGGAAAGAAAGATTAAGAAAGAAGTGCAAGAAAGTTGAGAATCTGCAAATCCAAAAAGGGAACAGAAAGGACATTATGTGCAATAAATTCTCATACTTTTCACCTCTTTACCATTTTACATGGGGTTCTATGAAAATTAATCAATCTATTCAACTTTCCAGTTTACTAAACTGATCTTTGGCTGTTATGTCTACTATTTAGCCTGAGTGATTTTTTTAAAAAAAATCTCTAATCATTTCATAGCAGCCTTTTTAAAAACAGCTCTTATCCACTGGCATGTCACTAAAGATATTAAACAAAAATAATTTTGAAGTTTTCTTTATTTCCCAAATTAATTTTGTTTCCACAAAGGTTACATGGTTTTATTGTTGAGTTTGATGTCTCTTTGTGCTTGGGTTGTTTATTCTTGAATGTTTTGTTCTTGGTTATCTATTTATATTTATAAGCAAGGATCTTGATTACTGAGCACTGTTACCTGGATGAATTTCAAGTGACAATGCTCACCTGGCTCTGATGAGAGTGATGATAATTACATGGTGCCAGCCACACTGTCAGGCTGGCTTGTATACACCCACGTATCTTTTGGGTGGGGGCTCTTCCTTGTCTTTTGGGGTCCATTAATCAGGGGAGACCCTATCTCATCAAAAGCTCTTTTGGGACATTCCTACATCGTATTTGGATTTCCAGATTTGTGGCTTCATCCTGTACATAGTAGAATCAGCTGCACTGAAGGCAGGATACTAGGGCAATTGTTCTACCATTCTATAATTAACTGGCCAAATAGACATAATCTATTCTTCTCAGTTCCCTGCAGCCTTTAATCTTGGGCTTATTTACAGGTTCCTTTTGTTTTGGGGGATATTTTTCATCTCTTTAGAGTTGCAGGTTCCCCTTTGTTGGGATATGCCATCAGTCTTATCCTATTTGAAAAGGATGAAAAACAATGCTGAGGCTTTCACAAATTAAACCTATGTTCTTTTCTTGGTCTTCATCTGTAGTAATGAATACCACTGAACCCTGACTTTCTCTGAAGTTTCTTCCCTAGGATTCCATGGCCCTACTTGAACTCAGTCTTATTCCTACCTTTTGGATAATTCCTTCTGAGTCTGAAGGGTGTCATATAGTGGGGGAGGTTTCTACAATACGGAGTGTAATCTGTAGGATTGTTTAATTTTTTTTTAATTCCTTAAAATTTATCAAAACTTCGAGGGAATAGATGGAAAACAGGGTTGAAAGCAATACGAGCTGAAAGGTGGATCTAAACAGTTAGTTGGGAAACAAAGCAGAAATAGCACTTGGTTTCAGAGTCCATGAGATCTGTATGGGAAGTTGTACTTTTAGTGTTGCCTACGTAGTGGAATGCCTGGCAGATGTCAGGCGCTGGAGTCCTTCAATGTAGAGCATCAGAATAGCGTTTCTAATCCCATCTACCTAATGGGGAATGAGCTTCTCATATCTTGGGCCACTGTCCTCCACTGGTTCTGGGGGCAGATGGGGTAGCCTGCTCATGGCTGGATGCTGCTCACTGTGGCTACCTGAAATGGGCCTAGAGCAAGGCAGAGACCCTGGAAGTACCAATTTCCCTGGTTAATGCTACAATACTCTATTCCTTTATGCCATGTTTACTAGGTATTAAAGCATCCTCTCATCAGTAAATTGTTTTCTGCTTATTTACTTATGATGGGACTTAGGTTGTTTTATAGAAAAATCATTTTTCTCTTTAAGTTTGTCATGGAAAAAGCCTTTTTACTTTCTTTCTTTTTGAAATATATGTCCCTAATATGGTGGTCTGTATCAAAATTAAATGAAAATCTACTTCAGAAATCTTCCTATAAAAATTGACTTTTCTGTCAAACTACTGGAATTTTCTTTAAGCATTTTCTCTTGTACAAGCAAAACTATTTTTATTTCTTCATTCACTTTTTAATTTCAAGATTATGTATTTTAAAACAGTTGGAAAAATAATTAAATATTACTAAATTTTTTTGGTTAGTCCTACGTAGGCAAAATAACAACAAAATATCTGGTGTTCAGTTGCTTAAGATTATATCTGAGACTATTTATTTTAAGAATAAGGAAAACAAGGCCAAATTAGACCATTTGAAAATGACCATAGACTGGAGATATAGAGATGAGCTGAGGGACTAAAAGGAAGAGAGTACTATTTCCATGAAGATTCATTCTTTACTGCCAATGCCACTTTCCAATATTAATATGTCCTCTCCATATATCCCAGAATCCCTTTATCTCTCAAGCCGTACCATAAACGTGTATCTCCATTTGTGAATTACTGACAATTGTTGTTAAGAAATGGGAAGAGGAGATAAATAAGAGAGGGAAATAAAAGACACCTGTTATAATAATCCATGCTAGAAAACACAAAAACCACATAAATTGGAAAAAATACACAACCACTATACCAATGGGAGAGAGCATGATAAATAACAGGTTTCAGAGCCAGGGATATCAGAGAATGAACCCTGAATAAGGATTAAAGGAGATAACCAGAGAAGTGCCTGGTATTAGGCATTCAGGCAAATTTCCCTTCACAGAACAGTAACAGTTACATACCTTGCAGGCAGGCAGTTTGGATGTGGTCACATATGCTGAGTTAATAGCTGAGACATCTTTCATGTTCTTCAGATAGAGATGGGCGAAAATAATATCTTTCAATTCCAATCTCTTAGATTTAATAGAGCTAGAAAAGATATATCCATCAGATAGGAAAATTATAATTCTGCTAAGAAAATAATTAGTGCTATCTTGAGTAGACATTATACAAAATATATCCCACTTATAATATTTATATTCTTGATAATGGATTAGTGTGATTGCATGATTTGGAGATGGAATAATGCAGAGGTTGGCAAACTTTTTCTGTAAAGTACCAGATAGTAAGTATTTCAAGCTTTGCAGGCCAAGAGGAAAAATTGAAGATATCATATGGAACATAACAAATTATAGAAAACCTAACAAAATGTAGAAAACAAATTGCTTATTAACAAAATTCAAAATACAACAATAATTGAGAACATTAGAAAAATACATGTCTACTACTGAGGAGAATGAGGTTCTCTTTTTTTCCTTTTGGGATAACACTTCACTTAAGGGTTGGAAGTTAGTATTATTCCCTGGCATCAATATGGTTGCAAATATTCATTTGTAAAAATCCTTCTTCGTTTGTAGGTGGTATCAAAATGGCAGGAAGCTGGCTTTGGTCTGAGAGCCTTAAGTTTATTGACTTCTATAGTAATGAGCTTTAAAGCTTTCATAATTTGACATTTTATAAAAGGTGAAGTGTGACTTTAGTTTTTATGAAATAAAGAAACTGCAACTCATCAAGGTTTTTTTTTGTGTATAAGCGGCATGTTAATAAGATTAGATCAGTGAATACACTTTAAAATGTTACCTTAGGCAGAAAACAATCTATTGGTTTTTTTTATTTCAAAATGAATACTTCCAATGAGTAATCTCAATGATTTTAGTATCTTATTCCTTAGCAAACAACAGCCAGAGTAAGGAAATAAACTATTACCCAAATTTCAATTAAAACAAAGTGATCCAATTTCTGACTTCTGAAATTGCTTGTAAAATAATCTACACAAGGTCTGAGATTTGGACACTTCCCAATTAGATCTACTGTAGATGACAGATTGTAAATACTAAGAAATTAATGCCATTTTCTTAAAGGTTGTTGATTGTTTTTATATACTGTTATCCTTTACTTTCTCCAAAGCTCTAGAAATGAGAAAAATCTTCACTGGACCCAAGAAACAGAAGATTTAACCTGACAGAAGTTAAGAAGTCAGAATGACATCTAATGAGAACGAAGTTTACTAATAAAACAGAAAAGGGCAGTGAAGTTCTAGAGATGAACTGAATCCTGGGGATGATCACTGACTTTATGGGACTTAATTATTAAGGAACTTGAGGGAAAGCATCTCTCTTTAAGGGTGCTCCAGTTAGAACTGAGAATTTCAGGCAAAGAATGCTTAAAAATTGAGCAGCTAATCATCAATAAAGCACATAAAAGAAGTAGGATTTAATATATGTTATATATTCTGAATAGAAGAAAATAGATAGGAAACAGAATAACTTACAAAGAGTTCCATTTGAAGATCTTATGCTGTTTTTAAAATTAATATTATTTCATTCTTACACATTGAAAAATTAATTTAAATATAATAACCAATTTTCCTCTTGTGTCAGCAGATGGCCATTTTTTTTTGTGTGTGGGCCACTAAATTCACTTATTCAATTTATTCAAGAACATTGGCTATGTTCTTTCTTGAAGTACTAAAAAACTGAATTTAAATTATGCTGAAGGGTTATAGCTTGACATGCAAGTTAACACTTAAAAGTGATAAGATAAAAAAGGTAAAGGAAAATCCCTAAGCAAATATTAAAGATTTAGTATTAAAATCTAAAAGAAAATTCCATTTATAAGGAACTTCTTGCTTCAAGAATTATATGAAACACTGGAAAGACTTTTGAGTTTCATTCTTTGTACATTTCAAAGAAAAACAGACTGCTATTTTTATGAGATCAAGTAAGTTTAATTAGAAACTTTCCTAACTCACATCTGTGGTTTAAAGTGTCTGATAGCTGAAGAGAGACCTTGAATTGGAACTCAAGGTATACAAAATATGTCAATGAATGGGACTCAGGGCTCCCAACCCAAAGCTATTCCTTGAGGAAAATGTGCAGGTTATAATGCTTTCCTGCTCCATTTGCAGGCAACAACTGGCTGGTTTGCTTGCCTACTAAGAACCCTTGGGATGGAGCTGCTTCCACTTGTGATTTTTGGAGACACAGATGTCTTTGCACTATCATGCTGGGAAAACTAGGTGTCCTGCTTATGTGCAGCTACTGCCAAACAGTAGTAGATAAGAGATGGTCCAAAAGGTCCACTATTATACATATCTTCCCAGAAGATGACGGTCATCTGTTACTGTGGTCAATCTCTTTCTTTTCTGAACAAATCTATACTGGGTGAGTGTGTCAGGGAATGCTACTTTGGGACCATCAAGATACTCTATTGCTTTTTAATCCTTTGGATTAAATTGGACTTCACATTATTCTATTGGACTATCTAGGTTCATGACATTTTTAATGCCAAGAGTTTTAAACTGAGGGATTTCTACATAGACACATAATTTTTATCCTAGAAATTAATTCATAAGAGAACATTTATTCATGCACATGTAAACCTCTCATTCTTAAAATGATCTGAGACAGCACTTGTGAAAATTTACCTTGCCAATAACTTTGTTAGAATCTATTATCATACTAATGTTATAAACAAGATAATTGACCATGACTCTCAAAGTGCTTGGTCTCTGTGTTTAGAAGACTCTATTTCAAATAGCCAATATTACAAAGAAATCTGGGTTATGGATACTTGAGTGTGTATTTTGAATATAATATTTCTGGTCATTTTTGCATATCTTGAATATCTCACAAATTTCACTAATAAAAAGCTACACCTTACTTGCCATATTGGTAAAAAGAAAAGTCATTAATAATAGCTAGTTTGGGCAAGTTTTGGCAAGTGTGTGAGAAGCTGGAATGCTCATGAACATTTCAGTAGACATTTAAATGGATTCAAACTTTTTGAATAGCAATTTAACTAAATGTTCATAGTCCATATTTGCAATGTGAAAGTTAAAACAGTACAGCTTTTGGAAGACAACATGGTCTTCATGACCTTGAGATAGGGAAAGAATTTTCTTAAATGAGACACAGAAAGAACTAACCTTAAAAGACAAGAAAAAGAATCAACTGTTGTTCAAAAGACACCATTAAGAGAGTAAAACAGGAAGCCACGGTATAGAAGATGATATTGCAATACACGTATCTGACAAAGAACTCACATCTAAAATAGAAAAAGAATTCTTACCAATTAATTTAAAACTATGTCAGATAATCCTGCAGGAGAATGTACAAGAGACTTAAACAGGTACTTTACAAAAGAAGATATCCAAATGGCTAGAAAACATAATCAGAAAACTACAGATTAGAAATACAATGAGATACCACTAACTACTCATTGGAATGGCAAGTATTAAAAAGACTGACAATACAAAGTGTTGATGAGGTTACGGAGCAAATAGAACTCTAATACACTGCTGGTGGGAGTGCAAATTGCTTTAACCATTTTAGAAAACCCAGCAATTCTACTCAATAAAAATGCATACAAAATCTGTATAAGAATATTCATAGCACTGTTATTTGTAAACCCATAAAATATCCAAATGTCCATCATAGAATGGATACGTGAATTATAGTACATCTGCACAATGGAATACTTCTCAGGAAAAAAAGTAAAAAGGAAAGTAAAATCCTAACCATTCATACAGCAATATGGATGAATTTTATATCCATGTTGTTGAGTGAAATAAAGTGGAAGAAGCCAGGCACAAAAGAATATGTAAGAATAAATACTAAATATTTTAATTTATATAGAGTTCAAAAACAAGCAAAACTAATTATCTGTGGTATTAATTGTGAGAATGGTGTTTATCATCAAAGAAGGGAGAAGGAACAGTGACTGAGAAGGGCACAAAGCTGTGGGGAGGACTCCTGCAGGCTTCATACTGTTTTATTTTTTGACCTGGGCAGCAGTTACAAAGGTGTGATCACTTTGCAAAAATTAATCTATATATTTGAACTGTGCTCTTTTTGTGTCTTGATATTTCAATAATACGCCAAAACACACAATACTTTTTTGTGTTAATACTTCAATGTAAGAAAAAAAGCAGACGTATGGCTTTCCTAATAGAGATCCTCTCAATATCATTTCATTCATCCTAAGGTGACTCTTAACAGTCACATTTCTTCCTGCTTCTCAATTTGCACTGCCACCATCTTCTAACAAGTTTTGGTTATATTATTCCTGTATTAGTTAGCATTTTCTTTCATTGCCCTTTCTGTGTTATTGTACTTCTCTTTTTCCTTAGAGTGACAAAATGTAACCCTGATAGCATCCAAGAGCCATTTTTGGGGGGGCAGTTTCAATATGAATAATTTTGTCTTTATTAACTAAAGACAATTTCCTTCTATTTTCAAAAATTATCTCTCCTCTACCACCTATTTCTGTCTTGTTTATTTGCAAGTGGGACCTCCCAGATTTTTCTTCCATATCTCTCAATTTTTCTCCCCTATTTTCCAAACTTTCTGTCATATATTCTGGGACATATTCTTGACTGGTAGGAAATCATGGTATTATTAACTTGTTCTTGTGTTTAGAACTATATTATATGCCTCTTAACATCATGTTAATCTCAGGCTAAACATACTTGCTTGTAGGAATAATTTTTTGAATGAATTTATCAATATCTTGGAAACATCTTAATTTTTACTGAATTTTTAAAGTTTTCACTCAAATATTATGTTATTTAAACATAGTTAAAGAATAAAGGAAAAATAATGAAGACACTGCTTATGGATGAGTTTGAGAAAGATTTTAAACTCTCCCTCCTCAATCTTATATAGTGCAGACATAAGTAATTAAGTTGGACTTAAAAAGTAAGGTCAATTTCTGAACATGACATTTAAAAAACATTTTGTTTAAGAATGACATTAAGGTGTAACATACTTTAGACATGTCATTGTCCAATGAATGCCACTGAAACAGCTTTCCCATAGAGAATTTTGGCTTTACGTCTGGATTGAAACACTTTTGGGTTGCGTTTCAATGAACATATTTGTGGGACAAAAACCAAGAAAATGAGTCATTTGGGGAAAGAAGGGAAAACATTTTGTTTTCTTTTTCTCTTGGGATATTTTTATTTACAGAGTGAACATAAGTTACCATCAAACTTCCAAAGCTAAACAGTAGAGGTGACTCTGTCAGCATCACTTTGTTCCCAAAGTCAGTAGCTTTCCAAAACAGTGCAGTTGCCAGCACACCTCTTTAGTTATTGCTACATTTCGACACTAACAAAAGCCCATTGTTCACCTTAAGTGGTATCATTTCATTTTTATGTATCGTTTGTCCAAGGTGAATTTATTTATAAGTAAAAATTAATGTTGTAAAATGATTCCACTATTGAATTGCTTTAACAACAGTGAGAAATTATTTTCACAGTCACTTATTAAAAACTAAATGCAGCACCAGAATCCATCCAGTAAACATTTGTTTTGCTTCAGCACTGAGAAACCATTGCTATTAGAATTCCATTGGAAGTAATTTATCTTATAACCTATGACAAATGTCTACACTTAAATTTCTCACTTAAAATTTTATAGCTAAGCAGCTTGAGAAAAGTACCTATAAGTTTACATAATCTTCAATAACAGTCTTAAAGGCATATCCCTGACCTAGGGAGAGGCCATACAGAACAGAAGCTAAAAGCAAAAGCATAAGAGCCCAGCTGCTTCTGTGTATCCCACCAATTACTTCTGTAAACTTGGTCTAGACAACTTCTAAGTACTCCAGTTTCATCATCTGTGAGATGGGAATAGTTGTACCTAACTCACAGGGTTGCTGTGAGGATAAATGAGTTAATACAGTATCAGGCATATAGTGAATATTAAATAAAATTTAGCTAATTATTCACCCTTTATAGTGAAGAGATAACAGAGAATGTTAGAAGATGCTAAATCAGTAGAGATATAAGTGTATTGTATAAAGTCATATCATTTTCCAAAAGATCTGTAAACAGAAATTTATAGGAGCAGGGGTAATGGGAGGAAAAGATAGACCCCCCCCCCTTTTCCTTAAACCCAATAAAAATAGAATGAAGAATAAAGAAAGGTTCATAAGCTAATTAAATACAAAACCACTCCTTCTCACTGTGCCTTCTGTTATTCTAAAAGCTTTCCAACACTTCCCTTTATGACTTCAAACATTTCTTATGTCTTATCTCCCCAAAACAAAACATGTACACACAATCACATTAAGCTGAGGAATCTGAAAACCTCCAAGAGAGAAATAAAGGGCACCAAATATAACAAACTCCTATACTTTTTCATCTCTGTGATTTTGCACTGGGTTATGTAAAAATTCCTCAGGTTAAGCTTCCAGTTCCCTAAGCTAATGTTTAGACCAACCAGTTCTTTTTACTATTCATCCCATTCTAATAACCTTTATTTTTAAATTTTTTATTGAAATATATTTGAGTTACATTATTTTATTAGTTTCAAGTGTACAACATAGTGAGTCAATATTTTTATAGGTTATATACCATATAAAGTTATTATAAAGTATTGGCTACATTCCCTGTGATGTACATTACATCTTGGTAGCTTATTTATTTTATACCTAGTAGTTTCTACCTCTTAATCTCCTTTACCTATCTTGCCCCAACCCCATCCCTCTCCCTACTGGTAATGACTAGCTTGTTTTCTGTATCTGTGAGTCTATTTCATTTTTTTTTAATATTCATTCACTTGCTTTAGTTTTTAGATTCCACATATAAGTGAAAACATACAGTTTTGTCCTTCTCTGTTTTGACTTATTTTGCTAAACATAATACCTTCCAAGTCCAACCATGTTGTTGCAAATGGCAAAATTTTATTGTTTTTTATGGCTGAGTAATATTCTATTACATAAAGATGTCATATCTTCTTTATCCATTCACCTGTTGATGAATACTTGAGTTGCTCCCATACCTTGGCTATTGTAAATGATGCTACTGTGAACACTGTGGTGCATGTATCTTATCAAATTTTTTTTTTTTTGTTCTCCTCAGATATATACCTAGTGGTGGATATTGCTGGATCATGTGGTAGTTATATTTTTAATTTTTTGAGGAACCTCCATACTGATTTTCATAGTGGCAGCACCAATTTTCTTCCCACCAACAGTGCACAAGCGTTCCCTTTTCTCCACATACTATCATTTCACAACTGTCAGAATGGCTATCATCAATAAGACAAGTGAGAGGTGATGCCTCCCTGTGTTTTTGACTTGCATTTCCTTGATGATCAGTGACGAGGGGCATATTTTCATGTGCCTATCTTCTTTGAAAAATGACTATTCAGATTCTCTACTCATTTTTAAATCAAGTTATTTTCGATACTGAGTTTTATGAGTATTTTATATATTTTAGATATTATCACTTACCAGACATATCATTTGCAAGTATCTTCTCCCATGCAGTAGACTGCCCTTTCATTTTAATGATTTCCTTCATTGTGCAAAAGCCTTTACGTTTGATTAGATCCCATTTGTTTATTTTTGTTTTCATTTACCTTGTCAGAGGAAAGAGATACAAAAAAAAAAAAGAAAAAGAAAAAGAAAAAAAAGTTGCTAAGATTTATGTTGAAGAGTGTAGTGCCTATGCTTTTTCCTAGGAGTTTTATGGTTTTAGGTCTTACATTAAGGTATTTAATACTTTTTGAGCTTATTTTTGTATATAGTATATGAAAATGTCCTTATTTCACACTTTTACATGTAGATGTCCAGTTTTCCCAATACCACTTACTGAAGAGACTTTCTCCATTGACTATTCTTGCCTCCTTTGTCATAGATTAACCATATGTTCATGGGTTTATTTCTGAGGTCTCTACTCTATTCTATTGATCTATGTCTGTTTTTGTCCCAGCACCAAAGTGTTGATTACTTTACCTTTGTAATATATTCTGAAGTCAGGGAATGATACCTCCAGTATTGTTTTTTTACTCAATATTGCACTGGCTTATGTGGGGTTTCTGTAATCCCATACAAATTTTAGAATTATTTTTCTAATTCTATGAAAAATGTCATGGATATTTTGATAGGAATTACATTAAATCTGTAGGTTGTTTTGGGTACTATGGACATGTTAACAATATAATTCTTCCAATCTATAAATATGTGATAACATACCATTTATTTGTATCATCTTTCTGATAATTCATTATTAGTATAAAAAAAGAGATTTCTGATATTAAACCTGTATTTTATAATATTACTGAATTCATTTATTACTTCTAATAGTTTTTTGAGTTTTCTATATTTAATATTCTGTCATGTGCAAACAATGAGTTTTACTTCTTCCCTTCCTATTTGGATGCCTTTTATTTTTCTTGTCTGCTTGCTGTGGCTAAGACTTCCAATACTATGTTAAATAGAGATGGAAAGAGTGGGCATCTTTGCTCCTGATTTTAGAGGAAAAGCATTTAGCTTTTCAACACTGAGTATGTTAGCTGCGGGTCTGTCATAAATGATCTTCATTATATTGAAATGTGTTCCTTTTATACCAGCTTCATTGCGAGTTTTTTCATGAATGGATGCTGAATTTTGTCAAATATTTTTGTGCATCTATTATAATAATCATGTGATTTTTATCCTTTGTTTAGTTAATGTGGTGTATCACATTGATTGATTTGTGGATATTGAACCACCCCTTTGCATTCCTACTTGATCACGGTGTATGATCCTTTTTATGTATTGCTGAATTAGGTTTGCTAATATTTAGTTGAGAGTTTTTGTACTATGTTCATCAGAGCTATTGACCTGTAATTTTTTTCCTGTAGTGTCTTTAGTGTTGGTATCAGGGTAATGCTGGCTTCATGAGTTAGTTTGGGGACGTTCCTTCCTCTTCAATTTTTTCTGGAATAGTTTGAGAAAGATAAGTATTAATTCTTCTTTAAATATTTGGTAGAATTCTCCTGTGCAGTCATTCAGTCCTGAACTTTTGTTTGTTGAGAGTTTTTGTTTTTGTTTTTGTTTTACTGATTCAATTTCAAACTAGTATAGTCTGTTTAAACTATCTGTTTCTTCCTGATTCAGTATTTTTAATGATTGTATGTTCATAGGAATTTATCCATTTCTTCCAGGTTGTCCAATTTGTTGGTGTATAACTTTTTGTAGTATTCTCTTATGATTGTATTTCTATGATACCAGTTGTAACTTGTCTCCTTTCATTTCTAACTTTGTTTACTTGGGCTCTCTCTTTTTTCTTAATAAGTCTGGCTAAAGGTTTATCAATTTTTTTATCTTTTAAAAAAATCAGTCTTTGGTTTCATTGATATTTTCTACAGTTTTTATTTGTTTGTTCTTCTTTTTCTAATATTTTTACATAGTATTTTAGGTTATATACTTGATATTTTTCTTGTTTCCTGAGATATGTCTGTATTGCTATAAACTTCACTCTTAGCATTGCTTTTGCTGCATCTCATAGAATTTGGAAAGCTGTGTTTTTATTTTCATTTGTCTCAAGATATTTTCTGGGTACCTCTTTGATTTCTTTGTTGACTCATTGGCTTTTTTAAAAAATAGAAAGTAGTTAGTCTCCACATGTTTGTGTTTTTTCCTGTAATTGACTTCAATTTTTATATTGTAGTGGTTAGCAAAGATTCTTGATATAATTTCAATCTTTTAAAATTTACTGATACTTGTTTTGTGGCCTAGAAGGTGGTCTACACTGGACAATGTTCCATTTGCACTTGAAAAAAATGTGTGTTCTGCTGTTTGGAGATGGAATATCTTACAGATATCTATTAAGTCCATCTGACATAATGTGTCATTTAAGCCATTGTTTTCTTATTGATTTTCTGTCTGGATGATCTATCTATACACTGACATAAGTGCTGGTTAAAATCCCCTACTATTATTCTATCATTGTAAGTTTCTCCCTTTATGCCAGTTAATATGCAGTTTATGTATTTTACTGCTCCTATATTAGGTGCACACGTTTATGAATATTATACCCTCTCATTATCATTATACAGTGCCCTTCTCTGTCTTTCTTTGTAGACTTTGTTTTAAATTCTGCTTTGTCTGATACAAGAATTTCTACCCCAGCTTTCATTTCCATTTACCTGAAATATCTTTTCCCTTTCCCTCACTTTCAGTCTGTGTATTTTAACTCTGAAGTGAATCTCTTGTAGGCAGAATATAGATGGGTTTTGTGTTTTAATCCAATCAGCCACCTTATTAATAAGTCTTTTAATTGGAGCATTTAGTCTATTGACATTTAAAGTGATTATTGGTATGTCTGTACTCAATGCCATTTTGTTACTTGTTTTCTGGTTGTTTTTGTAGTTCTTCTCTGTTCTTACTTCTTTTAGTCTCTTCCCTTGTGGTATGATGATTTTCTTTAGTGTTATGTTTGGGTTCCTTTCTTTTTAATTTTTGTCTACTCATTATAGTTTTTTCATTTGTGGTTACCATGGATTTCATATAAATTGACCTATATCTATGTGTTTTAAACTTATAGTCATTTAAATTCAAACATGTTTGAAAAGATTTTGCACCCTCCCCATCACATTTTGGATTTTTGATGTTATATTTTACATCCTCATGCTTATCTTTTAATTGTCTATTATAGTAATAGTTGATTTTACAACTTTTGTCTTATAACCTTTGTACTAGCTTATTTAAGTGGCTGATCCACTGTCTTTACTATTTATTTGCCTTTGTCAGTGGAATTTTTCCCTTTCTATAGTTTATTTCTTGTTATAGCCTTTATTTTTCACTTAAAGAAGATCCTTAACATTTCATGTAAGGTTGGTTTAATGGTCATAAACACTTTCAGTTTTTGCTTGTCTGAGAAATTCTTTCTCTCTCATTCAATTTTGCTGGGTAGAATATCCTTGACTGTAGGTTTTTTCCTTTCTGCACTTTAAATGTATCATGCTACCCTCTTCTGGCCTGCAACATTCCTGATGAAAAATCAGATGAGAGCCTTATGGGGGATCCCTTGTAAGTGACTCTGTTTTTCTTTTTCTGCCTTTAAAGTCTCTATTTATCTTTAACTTTTGCTATTTCAATTATGGTACATTTTGGTGTGGATCTCTTTCAGTTCACCTTGTTTTGGGACTCTTGGTGCTTTCTGTACCTGTATATATCTGTCTCCTTCTTCAGGTAAGGGAAATTTCTAGTCATGATTTTATCATATTCATTTCTGCCCGTTTCTGTCTCCTTCTCAGACCCTATAATGCAAATGTTAGTATGACTGATGTTGTCCCAGAGGTCCTTTAAACTATCCACAATTTAAAAAATTATTTTCATTTTGCTGTTCTGATTGAGTGATTTCCACTATTCTATCTTCCAGATTTCTTATATGTTCTGTATCACCTAATCTGCTGTCAATTCCTTCTAGTGTATTTTTCATTTCACTTATTTTATTCTTCATCTCTGACTGGTTCTTTTTTAATATTTGCTAGTACTTTGTTGAAGGTCTCACTGTATTTGTCTATTCTTTTCCTGAGTTCAGTTAGCATTTTTAAAAAATTTGCATTGACATCTTTATCAGGTAAATTAATTATTTCTGTTTCGTTAGGGATTTTTTTTCCTGGAGTTTTATCTTGTTCTTTCATTTGAAATACATTTCTCTGTCTTCATATTTTGTTTAACTTTCTCTGTCTATCTCTATGAAATTAGTTAAAACAGTTACCTGTCCTAGTATTGAAGGCATGTCTTTGTGTGGAGGGTCCCTATGTGCCCAGGGGCTTTGGCTGGAGAGCTGCATCTAAAGTAAGCATAGGCCCCATCTTCTCCTGGGGTGTGCTGCCAGCTAGTGCCTTGGTGGGAGGTAGGGCTAGAGTTGGAGGGGCTACAGTCAGGGTCAGGTGCGAGCTGGGGTTTCTCCTAGGCTCAGTGGCAGCTGTCACCCCTTCAGGGGTAGGGCCAGGACCCAAGAGACTGGAGCAGGAGCCCTGAGGGAGTTGGGCTTGTCCCCATTGTGATGCCAGTCTCTGCCTTGGTTGGGGTCATGGCCAGGACCTGAGGGCTTGGCGCTGCATTTCTGAGTTGGGTCTACTTCTTCCCCAGTGTGAGTGCCTTGATTAGAAGCAGGGTTGGGGTCCAAGGGGTTGGGAGCCTCACTTCTGAGATGGCTCTGCTATTTCTCTGATGTGCACAAGTGCTGGCAATGGTGATCTTCACTCTGGCTAGAGGCAGGCCCATGTCTGATCTGGCTCTGCTCCTTCCCCAGGGTGCATGCACATGCATTGACATTGGCCGCCTCCACCTTAGCAGAAAGCAGTGCTGGAGCAGGAGCCTGGTGGAGGCTTGGGGGCAGTGCAGGCTGGTCAGAGAACCAGGCAGTTTTCAGCCTGCTGCCTTGGTGCTGCAGTCTGTGTGCAGTTCTTCAAGAGAAGAGTCTCAATTCTTTATCAGCCCTCTGGTAGCCCCACTGGTTTTCAAACCAGCCAAGGAGGCTCATCTTCCTGGTGCTGGACCTCAAGGGTAGAGTGCCTAATTTGTGGCTCAAACCCTTTGCTCTACAGGGAGGATCTGTTCTTGTCAGTTCTTTCATCTTCACTGTAACACAAACCATCAAAACTTCAACGCAAAGGAATAAAAATAGGAAAATATATATGTGAAAAGTAATAATAAGCTCCTAATTTCCTCATTATGAAAAAGTAGCAGCTGTCATACTGGGGCAAAAACACACCCAGGACAGTTAGCAAGCACCTGCCTTTTACGCAACTAATGCAGATAAGATGGCCAGGAGAGACTTCATAGAATAAAAGCACAATTCCTTGAGAAACAAAAACAAAAAACTCCCCCTAAAACCCACAATACTTCATCTTAAGTCCTTAATACAAATTTAATGCTGCCAGTAGATTGCACACAAGCCCTTTTGAGGGCAGGACCTATTCCTTAGCTGTCTTGGTATCTCAATGGCATAGCACAGTACCACACACAATACACATTCAATTCATGCTTGTAGATCAACTTACAGTAATTTCTGCCTCCCTTTTCTGTCACTATCTTCAAGCCTTCTCTGGCATCATACTGTCTTGCTTCTAGGCCTCAAAATGCTATGCATTGCTTCTGACAGGGAGCATTTTCCCCCTCCTTTCTCCTATCTTCACCTGGTGACTCCCTAGACACCTGAAATCCAAAAAAAAAATCTAGGTTACATGTATTCTTCTTTCTCCTCCTTATCTTTTTTGAATTATGGATATTATTTCCACTAGACTCTAAATCCTGTGAGTGCAGAAATAAGTCTATTTCATGCTCTGTAGTAAAGCTAGCATCTAGTACTTGGCACAGAACAGGCACTAAAGAGTATTTCCTGAATACATGTTATGGAAAAGAGGAATGCTAGCATGGGGCTGGCTAAAAGAAGAAAAGGTGATAGAGGAAATAAAGACTTAAAATTATGTTTCAAGAAAGATAAATCATATAAAAAATTCATATGAAACTAGTATTACAAAATGATTGCCAAAAAATTAAACTGAAGAATCTTCATAAGATCAGTCTTTCATGAGATTATTTTTTGTTCCAAAAGGATAGGAACAAAATGCGATTAGTCCAATCCCTACGTAAATCAATGAAGTTAGAACACTCCCTCAAAAATATACTCAAAATGGCTTAAAGACTTAAATATAAGACAAGACACTATAAACCTCCTAGAAGAAAACATAGGCAAAACATAAATCTTAGCAATGTTCTCCTAGGGTAGTCTACCCAGGCAATAGAAATAAAAGCAAAAATAAACAAATGGGACCTAGTTAAACTTACAAGCTTTTGCACAGCAAAGGAAACCATAAGCAAAACAAACCAACAACCTACAGAATGGGAGAAAATATTTGCAAATGATGTGACTCACAAAGATTTAATTTTCAGAATATATAAACAGCTCATACAACTTAATAAGAAAAAAACAAACAACCCAATCCAAAAATGTGCAGAAGACCTAAACAAGCAATTTGTCAATAAAGACATACAAACGGCCAAAACGCACATTAAACAATGCTCAATATCCCTTATTATCAGAGAAATGGAAATCAAAGCTACAATGAGGTATCATATCATACCAGTCAGAATGGCCATGATTCAAAAGTCCACAAACGATAAATGCTGGAGAGGATGTGGAGAAAAGGGAATCTTCCTACACTGCTGATGGGAATGTAGTTTGGTGCAGCCATTATGGAAGACAGTTTGGAGATTCCTCAGAAAACTAAAAACAGATTTACTCTATGATCCAGCAATCCTATTCCTGGGCAAATATCTGGAGGGAACTCTAATTTGAAAAGATACATGCACTCCAATGTTCACAGCAGCACTAAACACAATAGCCAAGACATGGAAGCAAAGTAAATGTCCATTGACAGATGACTGGATAAAGAAGATGTGGTATATTTATATAATGGAATACTATTCAGTGATAAAAGGGAATGAATTAAAAAAAAAAAGAGAGAGAAAAAAGAGGACACTAATGAACTCATCTACAAAACAGAAACAGACTTGCAGACACAGTAAAAAATCTATGGTTACTGGAGGAAAGGGGATGGGAAGGGATAAATTTGAGAGTTTGAGATTTGCAAAAGATAACCACTACATATAAAAATAGATAAAGAACACATTTCTTATATAGCACAGGGAACTATATTCAATATATTATAATAACCTTTTATGAAAACAAATATATGTATGTATACGTGTGACTGGGACATTGTGCTATACACCAGAAATTGGCACATTGTAACTGACTATACTTCAATTAAAAAAGAATAAAGACAAGTTGTTAGATTGCAAAAAAAAGAACGACAACAACAACAACAACAACAACAACAACAAAAATGTCATTAGTCCAAGCAAGGATACTTCCTTAAGGGGTCACTGAAATATATTAGTACATCTCAAGTAATGGTTACTGAGCAACACGTAAGCATGGCAGACTATAGTTATACAGTATCGGATAATTATAATATACGTTAGCTACAGTCACATTCAGAAGGTATTGATTTCAAAGATTATAACACACAAGTGTTATCTGGTGATATCTGCTATTCTACATCTAGGAAAATAAATTTGTGAAGGCTGGAAAGAGTAATAAACAAAATTAATACAAGACAAATGTCTCCTCCATAAGCTATTTACATTAAGAAGCAACTCAGTCTTCGTTTTAACATTTCTTAAGTTCAGTTGTAAAATTTTAAGTTCCTAAATTTTGATGTCTAAATTTCTCTGGCAAAATTCAACTTCTTTGGGGGTTATTAAGTCAATTAACCTTGCAAAGGGAAGGTTAAAAGGACTCCTGTAGGCTATATTGTCACAGCACGAAAAGAGAACAGGCAGCAGCCTGAGTGAACTGCTGGGAGGGCCAAGGAAAGGCTTATACTAGCAGATGATCAGCTCTGTTCTTGCTAAAATTTGGCAAAGAAATACACTGTGGTTTCTTCAGATGACAGCATCATAATTCATTTAGCTCTCCCTTACCTTTTCACAAAAAGGCCAAAACCCCACAGGAAATGTGAGCACTGACATTTTCTACCCGGGATCAAAAACTGACTATTTTGCCAGAAATTGAAAACAATATAGCTAAAACAGTAAATACACAGCAATGTGTTGAAAGAAATAGGCTGCTGGACTAGCCAGTGACACAATCCATCATTTCTATTTTAACTTCTGATGGATAGAAAGGTAAAAAATAAATAAAAATAAATATACATTTAGGTTGGCAGATTTCCATGCACATATAATGAAAACCAAATAAATTTTAAAGAATCCCTTTGCATTATTTCACAGATCATGATCTAAAAATTTACACTAAACACTATGCCTTTAATGGCAAGTTTGATTATACATTTCTAGCTGATTTCCAGGCAGTTAAAAGCTAGCTTAAGGGCCATCTAGAAGGCATGATTTCTTTTCTTTCCACAAAATGCTAAAGCTTCTTTATCATTCTGTATTCAGTCATGAACTCAGCTGCACAAGCCAAACGTAAAGATTTTATGGGGTGATCTATCATGTGAATTCGTGAACAAGAATACAAGCCTACTCATGCAGTCACTGAGAGTGATTTCCATTTTTATGAATGAAAAAGAACCTTGCATAAACATTCTTTATTTAAAGTTTTAAATGAAGAAAGATGCAAAACAAAATGGGAATATTTTGTTTTATATGTCAATATCTTACAAGAGGGGCAAAGTAAGGAATCTGGCTCACATGATTCCCAAGACAGCAGTATCTCCTTTGCATTAAGTACATAAATGAGATTTATGGTCACTGACCTAATCTTAGATGCCAAAATGTACAGCAGGAACAGCTTTCTGAAAAACTTAATTTAAAATGATGGTGTTAACAAAAGCACTTTAGGAAGCAGGCAACACACCCGGCATGCATACACACATGCATTGAAGAGACTTGACTATAGAAAGGAGCCACGGATATTTGCATAAAGCTTTACAATACATTTCACAGATAATTCAAATTCACAGGTTTTACTTTTCTCCCTATCACCTTGATGTTTATGAATTTCCAAATAAATACATATCACCAGACAGCTAACTTTCATCACTAAAGGTCATTTAATACCAAGATATTCATAGATTTAGGTTTGCAGAAGGATTAGAATTAAAAAAAAATGAACCTGTTAATTCTTTTTCTGAATTTTAAAAGCAGTGGCCTTACTCACTAAGTACTAACTAAATTAGCACCTTGGAGTGAAGAAAAGGCTTGAGCAGCTGCACTTATAACACTTTCTTCACTGAGTGAGAGAAAGGCGGCTGTGATGCAGCTAATCCCCTGGTAACCACTTGGAGATTTTCCTAAACACACTGATTTTGACCTGAAAAAGGATAAGAAAGAAAGAAAACAGTAAATGAAACCTGTAATGACAGATGTCAAATCAACACTTTCTTAATGTAGTTCCATAAAACAAAATTCCTGGAAAAAAATAACATCCTGCAGAATAAAATGTCAGGTTAAAGAAACACACTCTTTCCCTTATCACTGGGTTTTAACAAGTGAATTATGCAGAGTCAGAGGAGGTAAATATAGAGTAACAAATCTTTTTCAAATGATTTCAGAAGTTTTTACTTTTAAATATAGATTTGAAGCTCTGAAATGTACATTTCAGGTATACATAAATATATCATCCCTGAAACAGATAAATCGTGCTATTATGTAATTCGTGCATATGGTAAAAAGATTTTTAAAGAGTACCTTTAAAAATTGAAATTAAAGTGCAAGATTAAAAAGAACACTGGGTTTTATAAGTTATCTATACATTCAATTCTAAATTCCTTTCATAGATAAGACTGTTTCAAAAGAGGGTTTAAAATAAGAACTTGTTGGAGGTACCTTATTTGGGAGATAACTCCCAAAAAGCTGAGAGAGGAGGCGTGGGGAGTGAGACAGGAAAGGAAAAGCTTTTGAGTTGGTTAATGATCTGAGCAACCAAGTATCAATTCTACTGGGAATTCTCTGAGGAACTCTGTCGAATGTAGCTCAGAATTGCTCATCCAAAGGATCTCAGGCTGGTGTATTTATTCACAATATCCTGTCTCCCATTAGTTGAGTGTTGCTACAAGTGGCAATATCTCCCTCACTCTTCTTGGCTTCCCTGGCACAAGGACTGAGTAAGCTCCCTTGGCTTCAGAGAAAGTCCTGAGGCAGAAGAATGGAGAAATGCACAGCCCAAGTTTTGGTAGAACATTGCTGTGTGCCCAAAACTATTTGGCAGTGCTCAATAGCAGGTGACAAGGGCACCAGAAACCTGTGCCTCAGATACCAGGTCACCTACAAAAGTTATCACTCCATTACTTTAAATCAGCTCACAGGATAGAGATTAGTAAGACTCTTCATAAATCTAAAGCTTTTGCATTCTAAAATATATTTTTATTTGTAATTTTAAAAATCTGAAAACAATCTAATTTATAAAAATAAATTATATGTTCATATAACCAATCCAATTCCCATTCCAATTAACATTTTTTGGGGGGGTGTGTGTGTGTACTTTCAGAAGAAATTCATGTTTAAACTAGGCAAAAGGATAAATTTGAAGTTTAAAGAAAAAGAAGCCAATGATGCTAAAAGGGAGAAAAAGTATCACCTAAATATGACAACTAATTTTCACATCGTTTCTATACTACAAAACTGTTTAAATGGAAAATAATGTAATTTGATCAGTTTTATTCTTTTTTTAAATCTCAATAAAAAACAATCTGGTTTGGATTAATTTCCCATTTTTCACCTAGCTGTTTCAGCATCATGAAGAAACACATCGTCTTAATTGCACTTTTTTTCAAAAGGCCATATATCATAGTAGTTAAAATTATTCAGACCTTGAGGTCAGATGCCTATGTTTGAATTCTCACTCCACAACTTACCAGCTGTGCAGAATGGTGACAATGACAGTACTTAGTTATATATTCAGTAATTGGTACTTTAGGATTAAATTATATAACACATACGAAGCCTTCAGAAAAGTCTCCATCTCATAATAACTGCTCAGTAATATTACTGATGATGATTATTATGTATTGTTAATAATCTGCAAAAATTAGGAGGTAAAAAGCTATAACAGCAAGTTTATAATTAAGTGTGCATTCATATACAGTTATACTACAAAGCAATAAAGGAGAAAAAGAGCCTCTGAGTAAAACATAAACTCATTGTTTTGTAGAAGGGGAGTCAATGATTTCCAGATGAAAGGTGGAGTTTCATTTTGGTCTTCCTCTGTGAGAGCAAGGAAGTTATTCTCATTACAGTCCACCTCACATGAGCAGTTACCCATAAACAGCTTGTTTGAGGATGTCAAATGCTAAGAATAAAGATCAGTGAGCAGAATAAGAAATGATGAAGCAGGAAGCTAAAACAATTTGAAACTGGATAGATAAATGCAATTTACATTTACTCAAGAAAAAACTGAAAGGAAAAGTAAGAAGTTTATCCACTAACAGGAAAATGTAATATCTAAGAATGGCAAACAGTTAATATTGGTGACCTAAGTGGTCAATGACTAATGTGGAATAATGGATTACAGTCACACAAATGACTGGTGTAGGGCAATCGCATTAAAGAGCAAAAGCATTATACTACAATAAGATACAGTTAGGTCGTGAATTTCTCAAAGAAAAGGGAAAAATACCACAAAGCTGTTGAAGGCAAAAGAGACAAAGTAAAAAAGCATTAATTAAAATAAAAAAATTTTAATTCCAGTAGGAAAAAAGGCTGACCATGCAGTGGCAAGCCAGCATTAGAAAGTTATATGTTAGTACCATTAATATATAAGTTCAATAAAATAAATTAATTAATATATAAATAAATAACATAGTCTAAAGTAGGACAAAGTAATATAAATGAACAAACTTAAAGCACTGGCATACCTTAGGAAACTAAATTTATGTTCAATCTGGGATAAATTTGTTATTACACTTGGCACAATGGATCTTATTACTATTGATATATAATGGGCACCAAGTAGGCATCTTCAAAGTTTCCTGATTTTGAATTTAAAAGCGGACTAGAGAAGGATACTTATTTGAGATACTGTAATTGCCGCTCTAAAAGAAACATCATTTTTTAAAAAATGAGAACTGTCTAAGGTCACCTGAAAGAACAACTTTCATCAATCCCAGAAGGCTATGTATTGAATTTCTAACTAGGTCTGATTCAATATAGGTAGACATACATAAAATATATCTTGAAGTTAAATTTGTATATGACAATAGAAAATTTTCAGCTTTTCAAAGTAGTTTCTAAGTAGTTTTTTAAACTGCGTTTTCATATCAAAACATAGTGTTCTTCTTACGGGTTTTCATAATATGAACCCGAGAAAAAATGTTGGATGTTTTCCTGTAAAATTAACCAATAAATTTTAGAAAAGCCAAAGATAATTTATGCTCATCAGATCTGTTTTTTTCCCCCCAATAATGTTAAAAGAAATTTCAGTAATTCCATGGGTTGGCTGATTTCCTTCCTTTGGATTCAGCTAAATGAGCAGACAACTCAGTCTAGTGTTCCAGCCAGTCAGGTCTAACACTTACCTACTCAAGGTTAATATTCATCTATACTTCACCCACTTTTTATTGTCACTGTGATTATGTTGAAGATCCCAGATATTGTAACATTTCATCTGTATGTATTTCAGTAAGTGAAGATAAAGAACTCCTTTTTTTCTTTTTAAATATAACCGCCACAGAATTATTACACCTAAAAAAAATAATTCCTTAATGCCATCAACTATCTTGTCAAAGTTCCCAACAAAATTTGATGAAATACTACAAAACATAAGATATCTTAACAAGCAGTAAAATAAATGGCTAGAGCAAAATCCTCACCTAATCTGTATCTGTGTCTTAATTTTTAAAACACATTTGGTAAGTAATTGAACATTGTTTTCATATGAATTATTATCAGGTAAAGTTCTTAAGTATTCATTATTATTTAATTTGAAATTTCCACTAAGCAATACAGAAAGATTTTTAACTTTAAGATTCAGTGCTCACCAGTGAGTTATCTCCAATGTGTTCACTTTTTTCTGTGAATAATCACCCTAAGTTATATCTACACATGCACAAAAACTGAGAAGGTATAATGCTACTTCTACGCCTACCACACAAAAGTACACGATGTCTTTCTAGTTATACTGCTGCCTCATTTTCTATTATATACTGCCTCATGTTCCAACAACTACTTTATCTATGGTAGCAATGGATAGGTAAGGCCCTAGACTACTTTAAATCAATCATTCATCCTTTGACAAATTAAAAAAGTTGGCCAATTGACTTCAACTTAATAAATATTTATTGAGTGCCTAATAAATGCTAGGCTCCATGATGTTATATGCACTGTTATGTTAGCAGTCAATAGGCGAGAAATGATCTCCCCTCTCATCAAGTTTACAATCTAGTAGAGTAGGGACTGTAAAAATATGCCAAAGCAATACCCATGTGATCTATTTCCAAAATTAGGAAATGTGATATTTAAAAAAATTTTTTTCTAACAACATTTGTTTCTCATGTGGAAGATACGATTTTACTAAGGAAAAAAAACGAGGGAAGGCAGAAAGATTTGCACGTAGGAGGCCATTCAATTAGTAGTGATGGAACTAAACTGAGTAACCTAGGGTTTCTTCTGAATAAGGTATCATTACTTTCCACTTTAGTAACAGTTAGCTCTGTTCAAGGCAGGTTAAACAACCTGTAATCAAATCTGAAGTAATCAGTTAAGATAAGTTTCAAACATCAAGCCTATGTTTTATTGTTTGATAGCTTTCTTTTTTAGATGTTTATGATTACCACTGATGATAAAGAGAAGCCACTAGAAGGAAAAAGGATTGGAAGAACATGCACTAAGTTCAAAGAGGACATATAAATTGACAACTCTAAATCCCCCAAAAATGTTCTCTATCTTTAGGGAAATATTTGTTCCAAGCTGAAAGCCCCATTATATGCACTGGAACTGAACTTTAGCTTATAATTAGGGTTGGGTCAAAAGTCTAAACCAGAAATTCAAAATACACATAAATACTTGACCTGAATAAGGAAAGAAAGTCTCTGTTAAGTGAAAGTTGCATGTTTGAAAGTTCTCAGGAGACTCAATTACTACTCCCCATTCTTTTAGGAAACATAAATCAGGAGAGGCTTAAAAGGAAATTAAAAAGACGCTAGATTCCCAAAGGATTTTATATACTCTCATTAGATTGTCACTTGATTAGGCAAATAAATGACCAAGTTATAGAAACTGAATCAACAAAAAGAAGCAATTAAATAGTACATGCTATAATACATTGTATAATATTTTCTTACCTGTGGACCACTGTCTAAATTATAAACAAAATAAGTAGGTTACTGGAGTATATAATTTTGTTCTGAACTTTATTTTGTTACAAAGAAGATGGGCAATTCTTTATGTATTATGTCACAGTTAAAGAATGTGCAAAAATATAAGCAGGTATCAGTTTCTGTTTTATTTCAAACAGAACTTGAACTACCTCAGGACCTAGTCCAGGGATATTACTATGAAAACAGTAATGAATCTTATTTTTAAAATGACTTTAATCCTTTGTCTTTAGTAAACTAGTAGAAAAAGGATCCATTTCTGAGAAGGAAATGCTTTTTATACAGTTGATATGGATCAATAACTTATGACCTCACACTCACATATGAAAGGATCAACAGAGACTGTCAAATATGTAGCTGCAAATATCATTGTAGACAGTATTTGCTCAATAAGGATAGATTTCTTGGCACCCAACACATTGCTAACATTCATTGTGAAAATACTATCACTCAAATAACATAACAATTTAAACATTTCCTATGATTATACTAGCTATTTTCTAATTAATAGATATCATTAAATATTACTGTAATTGCTTAATAATATCATTATTAAATAGTAGCTAATTTCTAATATTTGAGACTTCCTTACTTTATGGGGATATTGCATTAATCATTATTATTCTTGAGACCTTTTTTTCCTATACTGTCCACAACTACTTTATTGCTTCCAAGGACTGACTTTAACTTCTCATCCCATTTTTAATGTATTGAAAATGCCAAATATAAAAATAAAAGCATCATACTGAAAAAATAATATTCTGCTTGCTCACAAAAATTCTCTATTTGCAACAGATTGAGAAGTTTCCCTCTACCTTTAACATGGAAGTAAAAATTGTATCTTTAGATTATAAACCATTAACATATTTTTAAAGATTATTACCTAATCTTAGCACGAATAAGAAAAATTTAGAAGCAAAAATCTAGAATTCCTTCCTAACAAATCATTTTCCATGTTCCTTCTTGTCCTTTTTTTAGATGCATAAATTTTACACATCTACAACCATACTATAGCCACAGTTGTGCCTTTATCATTTAAAGGTATGTGATATGCAGTTATCAATGTTGTACAATAAATACTTTCAATGGTTGTATACTAGTTCAATGAGTTAATGTGCTATAATGTAATTGTTTGTTATTACAAAGAAAAAGGCAAGGGTGTCCATATTTGAAATGCTTAAAAGAGTACCTGGTTTACAGTAAGTTCTACTTAGTGTTGACTTTCATTATTACCATTATTATTGTTATCATGCTATTATTACTGTAATTATAATTGTTCTCAGAGTACTGGAAAAAATGAAACTTGAAAAGAATAAAATGAGACAAAAATATTCAAATGAAATTTATATATATATATATAAAATATATATTCTTGTGAAATCCAATGGAAACAACTAAAAAAGATATTAGAAATAATAAAACTTTTACAAGCTAGTTCTATAAAAAGAAACTCTAAAGAAGCAGAAGCTTTCTTTATATAAATAATAACTTGTTAGAAAAAGTAATGTAAGAAAATCATAATTAAATCTAACATTTATTGAACATTTGTTAAGTGCCAGGCATTGTTGTAAATACCTTAAATTTACTGTATTGACCCAGGAATCCTGCTCCTGGGCATATATCCAGAAGGAACCCTACTTCAAAATGACACCTGCACCCCAATGTTCATAGCAGCACTATTTACAATAGCCAAGACATAGAAACAGGCTAAATGTCTATCAACAAATGACTGGATAAAGAAGATGTGGTATATTTATACAATGGAATACTATTCAGCCATAAAAACTGACAACATAACGCCATTTGCAGCAACATGGATGTTCCTGGAGAATGTCATTCTAAGTGAAGTAAGCCAGAAGGAGGAAGAAAAATACCATATGAGATTGCTCATATGTGGAATCTAAAATAAAAGAAAAAACCATAAATACAAAACAGAAAAAGACTCATAGACATAGAATACAAACTTGTTGCCAGGGGGTCAGGGGTGGGAAGGCACAGACTGGGATTTCAAAATGTAGAACAGATAAACAAGATTGTACTGTGTAGCACAGGGAAATATATACAGGATCTTGTGGTGGCTCACAGCGAAAGAGAATGTGACAATGAATGTATGTATATTCATGTATAACTGAAAAATTGTGCTCTACACTGGAATTTGACACAACACTGTAAAATGACTATAACTCAATAAAAAAAAGTTAAAAAAAAGAAAAAAAATCAGAAACCCTAAAAAAAAATCTACCGTATTTACTAATTTAATCTTCAAAACCACATTATGAGGCATATGACACCATATTTCATAAAATCTAAGACAACATTACTGTTAAGACACATCACAATTTCAAAAATATTAAAATATGGAAAAAATGTGTGTCTTAGTATCACTAAGATACAGTTTTATCATTCCTATTTTACAGAAGAAACCGAGAGACAAGAGGTTAGAATATTTGGTTACTCAGTATGAAAGTGGAAGGCTGCCTGGTTGACTTAACTATTTCTTGTTGTCCATAAATAAAACCATTTTTCTAAATTAACCTCATATCCAGAAACCTTACAAAACTCAGTATTAATTCTAAGGATGTGTCTGTAGATCTGTTTCACATTTTCTATTTATACAATCATAATCTGCAAATAGTGATAGCTTTATTTCTTCCTTTTCCTAACTTAATACATTTATTTATTTTTCTTGCCTTCCCCACTGACTGAATAGAAGTGGTGATTTCAGGCACCCTTAACCTGTCCTTAAATGAAAAGTTTTTATCATTTCACACTTAGGTATGATATTTGCGCTATTTATTGCAGATGATCATACGTTTCTGACTTTGTTATTTTGTTAATATGTGAATTCTTTGATTTATTTTAGCTATTAAATTAGTCTCACATCCCTAGAATAACCCAACTTTGTCACGCTATATTATTCATTTGATAAATCACAAGTTTAATTTGATAATATTTTGTGAAGGATTTAAAAATCTATGTTCATGAGTAAGACTGGTTTATAATTTTTCTATTTCTTAATACCAGCAGATATTCATTTCCAAGTAAACATTTTTAAAAAATTAGAATTATGAGTCTAAGAGAAACAGATTAAACATGTGTCAGATACCAAAAATGGTTATGTCCTAATGGGCAATAATACTGTAACTTTTCAGCCTATCTTTCCTACTTCACAGAAATAATTCACATCCCTATTGGACAAAAATCTATATATTAATTAGCAACTTCATAGAGTCTAGGCTTTAATCTAAATAGTAAGTGAAATTAAAGTTCATTTCCTAAAGAAATAAATATTCCCTGAGTCAGCTTTTTAACAGTACTCCAGAATAACATTGAAAGCACATGCAGTCATATTTTCCAAATATTTTTCAAAAAAAATCAATTATATGTAACAGAATATAGATTATACTAAACTCATAAAATGAGTCCCCTCTTCTGTTTTCTTGAAGTTTCTATAAAATTGGCAATTTTCCCCTTAAATGCTTGGTAAAATTACCCACGAAGCCATTTAGATCTGGAAGTAATATAGATAGGGCCATTCAGATTTGCCATATTTTTCTGAAGTCCTGGTTTTTAAGGAATTATTCCATTTTGTCTAGGTTTTCAAGTTTACTAGCATTGAGTAGTTGGCAGTTTTATCTTTCTAGCATATGAAGGAACCATAATGATGTCTTCTTTTTAAGATTTCTGGGACTGATTATTTGTGCCTTCATTCTTTTTAGCTCAATCAGTGTCGCCAGGGATTGATCAAGTTGAGTCATTTTCGAGAACCACTACTGGCTTTGGTGACCTCTGTTTTATGTTTATATTCTATCTAATTAATTTCTTTTTGAACTTTGTTATTTGTTTCCTTGGGTTCTATCCTTTACCTAACTTATGATTATTGCTTAGCTCACTGATTTTCAGCCATTATTCTTCTGATATGTGTGTGTGTGTGTGTGTATTTGAGACTATATATTTCCTTGGAAATACTGCTTTAATGTTATTTCACAATTTTAATATATCAAATCTGCAACTAGCAATTTGTTAAAAAAATTACTAGTTTCCCTTGGCGTTTATTCTTTGTGCCATGGGTTATTTAGAAATTTGTTTAATTTCCACATATTTGAAGATTTTCTAGCTATCTTTTTTATTGTTGTTAAAGACATGTAACATAAAATTTACCATTTTAACCATTTTTAAATGTGTGGTACAGTAGTGTGAAATATATGCACCTTGTTGTGCAACTAATCTCTAGAACTTTTCACTGTGCAAAACTGAAACTCTATACCCATTGAGCAGGTTCTCTTTTCCCCTTCCCTCCGACTCTCACAACCAACATTCTACTTTCTGTTTCTATGCGTTTGCATACTTTAGGTAGCACATATAAGTGGAATCACAGAGCATTTTCCTTTTGTGGCTAGCTTATTTCATGTAGTATAGTGTCCTCAAGGTTCATCCATGTAGTTGCATATGAATTTCCTCTTTTTTATGGCTGAATAATATTCTGTTGTATGTATACACCACTTTTCATTATTTGTTCATCTGTCAATGAACATTTAGGTTGTTCTCACATCTCAACTATTGTGAATAATGCTGCAATGAATGTAGAGTGCAAATGTCCCTTTAACATCTTGATTTCAATTATTTTGGATAAATTCCCAGGTGTAGGACTGCTGGGTCATATGGAAGCTTTATTTTTAATTTTTTGAGGAAACTCCATACTTTCTTCCATAGCTGCTGTACTATTTACGTTCCCAGCAAGAGTGCACAAAGGTTACAATTTCTTTGCATCCTCACCAACACTTGGTATTTTTTTCTGTTTTTTTTTTTTTGATAGTGGGCATCCTAATGGATGTGAATTGACATCTCATTGTAGGTTTTATTAGCACATCCCTGATAATTAGTGATGATGAACATTTTTTCATATACCTAGTGGCCATCTGTACATCTTTTTTGGAGAGATGTCTATTCCTTTGCCCATTTTAAAATTGGATTATTCTTGCTGTTATTGTTGAATTGTAGCTGTTCTTTACATATATATTCTGAATACCACAAGGTTTACAAATATTTTCCCCCATTCTGTAAGTTGTATTCTTTTAAAAAATTTATTACCTATTTTTAATTGAAGTGTAGTTGACTTACAATATTATACTACTTTCAGGGATACAACATAGTGAGTCTATATTTTTAGATTATGCTCCATATACATTTAATATAAAATATTAGCTATATTCCCTGGGCTATGCATTATATCATTGTATCTTATTTATTTTATACCTAGTAGTTGGTACCTCTTAATCCTCTTCCTCTATCTTGTCCCTCCTCCCATACCTCTCCCCAATGGTAACACTAATTTGTTCTCTGTATTGGTGAGTCTGTTTCTGTTTTGTTATATTTGTCAGTTTTATTTTTTAGATTCCACGTATAAGTGAAAACATATAGTACTTGCCATTCTCTATCTGACTTATTTCATTAAGCATAGGTCCATCCATGTTGTTGCAAATATTAAGATTTATTCTTTATTATGGCTGAAAAATATTCCATTTTATGTGTATACCACATCATCTTTATCTGTTCATCTATTGAAAAACAGTTTGTTTACATATCTTGGCTATTGTAAATAATACTGGTATGAACATTTTAGCGCACGTATCTTTTTGAATTAGTGCTTTGGTTTTTCTTCAGATGTATACCCAGGATTGGTATTGCTGGGTCATATAGTAGTTCTTTTTTTTTTTTTTTTTTTTTTTTTGAGAAATCTCCATACCGTTTTCCACAGTGGCTGCACCAATTTACATTCACACCAGCAACACACAGGGGTTCCCTTTTCTCCAAATCCTCACCAACACTTAATTAATACCTAATTTATTGTCATTTTCTCCCTTTATATTTATTAATAATTGCTGTATATGTTTAGGTCCACCTATATTAGGTGCATATATATTTACAAATGTTATGTCCTCTTCTTGTCTTTACCCCATTATCATCATACAATGCCCTTCTTCATCTTTTATTATTAACTTTAAAGTCTGTTCTGTCTGATAAAAGCATTGCTACTTCAGCTTTCTTTTTGTTTCCATTTGCATGGAATGTCTTCTTCCATCCTCTCACTTTCAGGCTGTGTGCATCTTTCACTATGAAGTAAGTCTCTTTTAGGCAACATACAGATAGGATTCATTGTTTTTGTTTTTGCTTTTGTTTTTAATCCAGTCAACCATCCTACATCCTTTGACTGGAACATTTAGTCCATTGACATTTAAAGCGATTATTGAGAATATGTACTTATTGCCATTTTGTTACTTGTTTTCTGGTTATTTTTGTAGTTCTTCTGTGTTCTTTTACTCTCTTCTTTTTTGGTTTGATTTTCTTTAGTGTTATGTTCCTTTCTCTCTAATTTTTGTATATCAAGTGTAGGTTTTTGATTTGTGGCTACCATGGAGTTTATAGGTTGTATTCTGTTGATTTAGTCCTTTGCTGTGCAGAAGTCTTTAAGTTTGATGTTAGCCTATTTTTCCATATACATGTTTTTGTTGTCTGTGCTTTTGGTGTCATATTCAGGAAATCACTGCCAAAGGCAATGTCATGAAGCTTTTCCCCTGTGTTTTCTTCTATGAGTTTTACAGTTTCAGATCTTATGTTTAGGTATTTAATCCATTTTGAGTTAATTTTTATATATGGTGTAAGGTAAGGGTCTAAATTCATTCTTTTGCATGTGTGGATATCCAGTTTTCCCACAATCATTTGCTGAAAATACCATGCTTTCCCCATTGAAGAGACTTAGCATTCTTGCTGAAGATCATTTGACCATGTACTTGAAGTTTTATTTCTGGGTTCTCTACTCTGTTTTATTGGTTTACATGTCTATCTTTATGTTAGTACCATACTGTCTTATTTACTATAGCTTTGTAGTATGTTTTGAAATCAGGACGTGTGAAGCCTCCAGCATTGTTTCACATTCTCCAGATTGCTTTGGCTACTGGAATTCTTTGAGATTCCATATGACTGGTATTCTCTATTTCTGCAAAACAAATGCTGCTGGGATTTTAACAGGGACTGCACTGAAGCTGTGGATTGTTCTGGGTAGTATGGGGAATTTAATAATATTAAGTATTCCAATCTATGAAGGTGGGATGTCTTTCCATTCATTTGTATTTTTAATTTTTTTCCACAATGTTTTGTAGTTCTCAGTGTATAAGGCTCCCGTCTCCTTGTTAAGCTTATTCCTATGTATTTTATTCTTTTTGAGGCTACTATAAATGGTAGTTTTCTTAATTTTATTTTTTGATTGTTTGCTGTTGGTGTATAAAAATGTAACTGGTTTTGTGAGTTAATTTTGTATCTTGCAACTTTGCTGAATTTGTTGCTTAGGTTCTAACAATTTGTGTGTGTGTGTGTGTGTGTGTAATCCTTAAGGTTTTCTGCATATTAGATTGTGTCATCTGCCAACAGAGAAAATTTTACATCTTCCTTTCTGATTTAGATGCCTTTTAGTTCTTCTTCTTGCCTAACTGCTCTGATTAGGACTTCTAGTACCACGTTGAATAGAAGTGGTGAGCGATGGCATCCTTGCCTTGGTTCTAATCTTAGGGGCGAAGATTTCAGTTTTTTATCATTGAGTACAAAGATAGCTGTGGGCTTTCAACTACGAGTTTTATTAAGTTGAGTAATTTCCTTCTATTCTTAGTTTGTTGAGTGCCTTCATCATGAAAATGTGTTGAATTCTGTCAAATGCTTTTTCTGCATCAATCAAGATAATCATGTGGTTTTTGTCCTTCATTCTGTTTATGTAGTATTTATATTGATTGATTTTAATAAACTGGATCATCTTAGCATTCCATGAATAAATCTCATTTGGTCATGGTCTATAATTCTTTTAATGTATTGTTGAGTTTAGTTTGCCTGTAGTTTATTGAGGATTTTTGCATCAACATTCATCAGGTATATTGGACTGCAGTTTCCTTTTCTTCTACTATCTTTGCCTGATTTTCTTTTCTTGTAGTATCTTTGTCAGGGTATTGCTGGCATCATAAAATGAGCTTAGAAGTGTTCCCTTCTTTTCCCTTTTTTGGTTTTGGAAGAGTTTGAGAAAAATTGGTGTTAATTCTTTAAATGTTTGTTATAATTCTTCAGTGAAGCCACCTGGTCTTGTGCTTTTCTTTGGGAAAAAGAAAATAAATTTTTGATTACTTATTCAATCTCCTTACTAGTTATAGGTGTGCTCAGATTTTAAATTTCTTCATGATTCAGTCTTGATAGGCTGTTATTGTTCTAGAAATCCATCCATTACCTGTAAGTGATCTATTTTTTGGCATACAATTGTTCATAATAATCTCTTGTGCTTCTTATTTTTTCTGTGATACCAGTTGCAACATCTCCATTATTTTTGATTTTTCTTATTTGATTCTTCTATTTTTCTTAGTGTAGCAAAAGATTTGATAATTTTGTTGATCTTTTCAAAAAATCAACTTAGTTTTGCTACTTTTTTCCTATCATTCTTCTGTTCTTTACTTCATTTATTTCTACTTTAACCTTTATTATTTCCTTCCTTCTGTTAAGTTTGGGTTTAGTGTGTTCTTTTTCTAGTTTCTTGAGGTTAAAGTTAGGTTGTTGATTTGAGATCATTTTTATTTCTTTACCCCAATCATTTAAAAAATTTTGAGGTAACATTGGTTTATAACATTATGTAAGTTTCACATGTACAACATTATATTTCTACTTCTGTATACATTACAGTGTGCTCACCACCAAAAATTTAGTTTCCATCCATCACCATACAGTTGACCTCCTTTACATATTTCACCCTCTCCTTTCACTAATTCCCCTCTGGTAACCACCTCTCTTCTCCGTATACAGGTGTTTGTTTTTGTTTAGTTTACTTTGCTCATTTATTTTATTTTACTACTTTAAATTTAAATACTTCAATATATTCCACATATGAATGAAATCATATGGTATTTGTCTTTTTACATGTGACTTAATTCACTTAGCATGACACTCTCAAGGTCGATCCATGTTGTAAATGGCAGGATTTCATCTTTTTATAACTGAGTGGTATTCCATTTTGTGTGTGTGTGTGTGTGTACATCTATATATCTATATAAAATTATAAAATTCACATCTTCTTTATTCATACATTGATGAGCACTTAGGCTGTTTCCATATCCTGGCTATTGTAAATAATGTTGCTGTGAACACAGAGGTGCATATATCATTTTGAATTAGTGTTTTCATATTCCTTGGATAAATTCCAAAATAGAATAGCTGGATCAAACGATAGGTCTTTTCTTAATTTTTGAGAATCTTCATATTGTTTTCCATGGTGGTTTCACCAGTGTGTATTTCTACCAACAGTGGAAATTTCTTCACATTATTGCCAACAGTTACTATTTCTTGCCTTTATAATAATAGACATTCTAACAAGTGTGAGGTGATACCTCACTGTGGATTTGACCTGCATTTCTTTAATAATGAGAAAGGCTGAAAGTCTTTTCATGTGCCTATTGGCCATTTTTATCTCTTCTTTGGAAAAATATTCAGTTCCTCTGTCCATTTTTTGATTTGTTTTTGGTTTTGTTATTGAATTGTATGAGTTCTTTATATATTTTGGATATTAAGCACTTAACAGATAAATGATTTGCAAATATCTTCTCTCATTTAGTAGGCTGTCCCTTTGTTTTGTTGATGGTTTCCTTTGCTGTAGATAAGGTTTTTACTGTGCTGTCTCATTTGTTTATTTTTGCTTCTGCTTCCCTTGCCTGAGGAGACATATCCAGAAAAATATTGTTCAGACTGGTATAAAAAAGGATACTGCTTATGTTTTCTTCTAGAAGTTTCAGGGTTTCAGGGCTTACACTCTAGTTTTTAACCCATTTCAAGTTGATTTTTGCATATAGCGTAGAATAATAGTCTATTTTCATTTTTTTTGTATATGCCTGTCCAATTTTCCAATAGCATTTATTAAAGAGAGTACACTTTCTCCATTGTTCTTTGCTTTCTCATAAATTAATTATCCAAATATGTCTATGTTTATTTCTATGTTCTCATTTCTGTTCCATTGATCTATGTATCTGTTTTTCTGCTAATCCCTCTTGACTTTGTCTTGATCTTAGAGGGACAGCTTTCAGGTTTTCACAATTAAGTATGATGTTAGCTGTGGGTTTGTCATATATGGCCCTTATTAAGTTGAGGCATGGTCCTTTTATACCCATTTTACTGACAGTTTTTATATAAATGGATGTTGCATATTGTCAAATAATTATTTTGCATCTATTGAGGTTATCATATGGTTTTTACCCCTGATTTTGTTAATGTGATGACTCACACTGATTGATTTGCAGATGCGGAACCATCCTTTGCATCCTTGGAATAAATTGTACTTGATCATGGTTCATGATCTTTTTAACACAATGTTGTATTCAGTTTGCTAATGTTTAGCTGAGGATTTTTGCATCTATGTTCATCAAAGATATTGGTCTATAACTTTGTGTGTGTGTGTTACCTTTGTCTTGGTATCAGGGCAATGTTGCTCTTATAAGTAGTGTTAGGAAGCATTACCTCCTCTTCAACTTTTTGGAAGAGTTTGAGAAGAACAGGTGTTACATCTTCTTTGAATGATTGGTTGAATTCATCTGTAAAGCTGCCTGGCCCTGGACTTATGTTTTTTAAGAGGTTTTTAATTACTATTTCAATCTCTTTATTAGTGATTGGACTATTCAGATTTTCTACCTCTTTATGATTCAGTCTCAGAAGTTTTTATGATTCGAAGAATTTGTCCATTCTTTTGGGTTGTTCAATTTATCAGCATATAGCTGAGCATTATTTTCTTTTGGCTGCCATTTGCTTGGAGTATCATCTTCAATCCCTTCACTTTGAGCCTAAGTTTGTCTTTAGAGCTGAAGTGAGCCTTCTGGAGGCAGCATATAGTCATTATTGCTGTTTTAAATCCATCCAATCACTCTGTGTCTTTTGATTTGGTGTATTCAATTCATTTACATTTAGGGTGATTACTGATAAATGAAGGCTTAGTAATACCATTTTGTCTTTCATTTTCTGGTTGGTCTATATCTCCATTGTTCCTTTTCCCTTGTATTCCTGTATTCTTTGACTTGATGGCTTTTTATGATGTTTTTCTCAGAAGTTTTCTTTTTTTTTTATGTTTTGTGTCTCTGCTCTAGATTTATATATTATGGTTACCATGAAGCTTGTACAAAACAGCTCATAGATAAAATAGTCACTTTTCTGCTTTGATAGCTTCATATCTTCATTTGCCAATATGGGTTCTGTCTTTTTCCTCTGCCCTTTTTATGTTTTTGTTGTCTCAAATTATCCCTTTTTATGTCATAAACTTGTTACCAAATGGAAGTAGCTATAGTTATTTTTACTGCTTGTTTCTCCTTTAAATTTTATGCTATACCAATGTGTTTCAATACCTATTCTGATATAGAGTTGAAATTTTCTGATTATTTATCTATTATTTATTACCTATTTATTATTTATTATCTATTATTATTATTTATCTATTATTTATTATTTATTACCTTACTCAAAGTTTTATGTATTTTTGCCTTTTTGTTTCTGGTAGAAGAGCTCTTTTTTTTACATTTCTTATAAGGCTGGTCTAGTGTTGTTGAACTCCCTCAGATTTTATGTGTCTGGGAAAGCCTTTATTTCCCTTTCATATCTGAATTTTAACTGCAGGATAGAGTATTCCTGGTTGACAGTTTTTATTTTTCTGTATTTTGAGAATTTCATTCCACTCCTTCCTGGCTTGCAGGATTTCAGCTGATATATCTGCTGATAACCTTATTGGAGGTGGGTGTCCTTTGTAGGTTACCATCCATTTTCCCTGGCCATCTTTAAAATTCTTTCTCATTGACTTTTGAGTTTTAATATAATGTATCTTGGAGAAGGTCTTTTTGTGTTGAAGTAATCAGGTGTTCTTTTAGCTTCATGGACTTGAATATCCAGTTCCTTCCCCAGGTCTGAGAATTTCTTAGTTATTTAAAAAAACAAACAAACAACTATTCTCCTTCTGGGATACCCATTACCTAATTGTGCCATTCCTAAAAGAGTCAGATAACTCTTACAGAAATTCCTTTCTTTTTTAGACTTTAATTATCTTTCCTTTTCAACTTGTATCTTTTCTAGATTTCTCTCTTTGAGTTCACTAATTCTCTCTTCCATGGCCTGCTCTACTCCCAATGCATTCTTCATCTCGTTTACTGATTTCTTCAGCTCCAAACTTTGATTCTTCCTTAGAGTTTTAATCTCTTTGGTGAAGTGTTCCTTCTGTTCATTAATTTTATTTCTGAGCTCACTGAACTGCCTTTTTGAGTTTTCTCTTAGCTTGTTGACTTTATTCATGACAGCTATTTTGGATTTTTTATTAGTTAGACTGCATTATTCCATGACTTTACATTTTGTTTCTGGAGAATTATCATTTTCTATGAGCTGTTTTGTACAAATGTCATGGTAACCATAATATATAAATCTAGAGCACTGCAGTCTTCTTAAATTTATCAAGAAGTGTTTTGTGGCCTAACAAGTGATCTGTCCTGAAAAACATTCCCTGTATGCTTGAGAAGAATGTGTATTTTGTTGTTGTTGAGTGGAGTGTTATTTTAATGTCTGTTGGGTACAATTAGTCTACAATACTGTTCAAGTCCTCTGTTCCTTTATTGACCTTTGATTTGGTTGATTTCTACATTATTGAAAGTGAGATATTGAAATCTCTACCATTATTGTGTTAATTTCTATTTCTCATTTCAATTCTGTCAATGTTGGCTTTATATATTTGGATGCTCTGTTGTTAGGTGTATATATACTTATAGTTGCTATACTTTCCCGGGGGGACTGACTCATTTATGATTATTTAATGACCTTCTTTGTCTCTTGTTATGGTTTTTGACTTAAAATTTATTTATCTGATATAAATATGGTGTGTCCTGCTCTCTTTTGGTTACCATTTTCATGGAATATTGTTTCCCATCCTTTCACATTCAGCCTATATATCTAACATGTGTCTTTTGTAAATGACATATTGTGTATTTTTTTAATCCATTCACACTCTGTATCTTTGGTTTTCTGTGAGAATTGTTCCACATGCAGATGTCATTTTTGATGTGTTTGCTGGAGGGAGGTAAGTTCCACGTCCTCCTACTTCACCATCTTGATCTTTACCCTAACTCTCTCTCCTTTGATTGGGAGTTTAATCTATTTCTATTTAAAGCAATTACTGGTAGAGAAGAATTCACTATTGTCATTTTGTTAATTGTTTATGTCTTCTAGTCTTCTAGTTATTTTGTCACTCTTTCCTCTCTTGCAGCTGTCCTTTGTGTATTGTTAATATTTTTTATAGTGATATACTTTGATTCCTTTCTCATTTTCTTTTCTGCATCCTCTATAGGTATTTTCTTTGTGGTTACCATGGGGATTGCATCAGACATCTGTAACAATCTATTTTAAACTGATAAAAACTTAACATCAATTACATATAAAACTCTACTCCTTTATACTTCCTCCCTCCTACTTTGTGTTATCAATGTCAAGTAGTCTTTGTGTATTTTGTATCGGTTAACATAGTTTTATAGTTATAGTTACTTTTCATGATTTTATTTGTAAAATTCTATAACAGAATGAGAAGTAATTTACACACTATCATTACAATATAAAACTCTATATGTTTATATATTTACCTTTATCAGAGAGCTTTACATTTTCATATGCTTTAGAGTTGCTGTCTAGTCTCCTTTGTTTTTCAACTTGAAGAACTCCCTTTAGCAATATTCATAAGAAAGGTGAGTCTAGAGCTCTGTGGTTTGTTTTTGTTTTTGTTTTTGTTTTTCAAATCAGGGAAGGTCTTTCTTTCTTTTTAGACTTTTCTGTATGTTTAAAATTTTCCTTAGTAAAATGTTGGTGTAAAAAAATAGTTAAATATTCAAACAAAAACTTGGAAAAATTACTAGCAGACACAACAAAGCTTAATAAAAGATGCTAAGGTCTTAACATAAATGCTGTTAACTAGAGTTAAATATTTGTTTATTTCTTCAGGATAAAAATTAGAGTGAAACACACAAGCCAGAAGTGCACTATCAATGAGTTTTGACAAATGCATTACTGTCATCCTGAAAGTACATTCACTTTAATTTTTGAAGTATATTTTACCTGGCTACTGATTCTAGGATGATAGTTATTTTCATTTAACACTACAAAGGATATGATTCCATTGTTTTGGCTTCTTTTCTTTCTGTTGAAAAGTTAGGTTTCATTTTAACAGCTGCTTTATTGAATGCAGCCTTTTAAAAAATGCATCTTGATAATTTTCAAATTATTTTGCTTTTTGTTTCCAACAGTTTTCTTGCCATATACCTAAATATGGATCTCTTTTTATTTCATTTGTGGCTCATAAGACTTCTTGAATCTGTGTGTTTCATTAATTTTGCTAAGTTCTGAACCATTATCTTTTCAATTATTGCACTTTTCCCTTTATACCTCTCCTCTCTTATACTTCAATTATGTGTTTTAGACCTTTTCACGGTTTTTATTTCTCAGCTTCTAATGTGTACTTTTATCTTTGTTTCTCTCCATGCTTCATCCTGAATATTTTCTTAACTTCTCTTCCAATTCACTGAATCACTCTTTAACTGTATACAAGACTCTTAAAAGGCTTTTACAAGACTCTTAGCCCTTCCCTACCGAAATCCAACTACTCACAGCTCACTACCACTATCTGCTATCGGACCAAAAGAACTACTTTTATTACCCTCAGTTTGGGCTTAAACCTGATACCACCACAGCCTAGCATTCTCAGATCATGTTTATTCCATAAATTCCAATCTCCATTTCTATGGGCAGTGAGGCAATTTCCCCCCCATCTTCTCTATTTTACATATTTGATTATTTATCTGTCTCATTCCATAGGATAAAAGCTCCAGGAGCAAATAATTTTTGGTTATCCAGTTCACTGTTGTATCCCCACTGCATGAACAGTGCCAGAAATATTAATGTAAGCACTCAATAAATATGTTAAATGAAAAAGTAGTATGCTACATCTCTTTTATAAGAAATCATTAAAGTGAAACTTTACAAAAACACCAATCAGAAATTTTATTTTTAAAAACACCACCAACAAGAAAAAGCTACATGGGAAAGCGTAACAACTAAGTAAATATCAAAGAAAAATAATAGTCAATTAGAATTCGAAAGAAGAGAAGGAAATAAATTAATTTGTTATTTTTATTATCCTCCCCCAAACTAACTAAGTCTATCACAGATTTGGGTTCAGAAACACTCCTCCACTGCCCAGTTTGATTCATGACGTCCTGACACAGTGGTAAACTGTTGGTACTACTGAAATCTACGCATTAGGGGCACAAAATGAGTTAAGTAGCTCTCCGAATTTGGGTGACTCTGATGCTTGATTCATTAATCTGCTCCAATGATCATTAATGGCAGCATCGACCCACTGGCACCTAAGGCCATAAACTATCTGAATCCCAAGTTGTATCAACATGGCTTACAGAATTAGGTTTCAAAACCTTTTAAATGTCTTGCTTACTCTTACCAGATCAGTTTTCTGCTCTTTAACTTGAAGGCAAAGATGAGGAGAGGGTGGAGTGGGCTAGGAAAGTTGTGATGAACCAAACGTTGATGAATAAAAGTCATCCTTTATATTTCTCCTTTGTCTCTCTGTAAGGAAATATTTTTGAGGTGGTATAAAGACAGTGGTAACATACCTCTATGGAGATCTTTGAATTTATACATGCTGCTATGAGCTGCGACAATAAATTTCTGTGCATAACATACTCAAGAAGCTTGCCATCAAAATAGTTTTAGTCAATTGATATATACATATATACATACATACATATATAGTTGTCGTCGTTGTTGTTGTTGTTGTTGTTGTTTTTGTTGCTATTGCTCTTGTTGTTGTTGTTCCTCCAGGATCTACTGCTTAGACTTTACTATAAGATCAACTAGTCAACCTACATTGTAGGCACTGTTTTCACTTACATTATATGGGAAGTTTTAAAGGGCTCTAGTGTGTCTCCTTCTAATGAGACTACTAAAATGTTGTACAATAACATTAAGAATTTACTTAGCACTAGAACTCATTAGACTGTCCCCCTACCTCATTTTCTTAATCAAATACTTTTAAATTTAAAAATATATGCTCACTGTAAGAAGTCACAATTACAGATATATTAAGCTTTTCTGTATTTCCCACTTCATTCACCCTTTACCCAAAGAAACCATATTATCAGTAATAGTTATTACATGCTCACATCTTACTATCTCATTAAAATATAATAGATAAATAAGCTTATTAAAATATAAAAATATCCTTATTAAAATACAAATCCTTATTAGAATATAAATAAATATACAAGCACCCTGTCTGGCCCACTACATATCAGAAAAACAAGATCATATCATAGACATCAGTTTTCATCTTGTTCAAACTAGTGACATATGTTACTGTATTTATAACATTGGGAATAATGGTTACCCATAATAACTTCAATTTAAAGTTAGAATTAGAATTACACTGTAATCTAGCCATATTTATAGTGAATTCCATGTAGGCCTAACAGTTTTAAACAGAGTATATTTGTTGGATTGAAGAGAAAAATAAAAGCACAGAGATGATTTAATGTTACTAATTTTTTCAAGATATTTGATGAGATTTCTGAAATAAAGTAAAATAAAATGAAAGACTAAAGAATGGACTCTGAGATTATGTTTCTAAAAGTAACAACTTCTCGGACTATGAGCTATTATAATGATATAAACCATATAATTGTCCCATGGATTATTTCAACAAAAAATAAAATTAAGTACTAAGTGATAATAGGGTACATCAGTAAATTGGGGCTAAATTTCTGTGAACCTTGTCTCTTTATAAATGCAGTGGCTTTGCAAAAATTAATTTGAAATATTACTTCTCATAAAGCTGTGTGAAAAAATCTAAAACAACTACATAAGGAAGAAGGAGCTTCTGAATTGTTAAAAGTCTTGATTCTTCTGTTAAAGGTTATGCATTTTAATATGATCTTTTGGCTGATTTATGTAAAGCTTTGTGTTTTTCATTTTCTCAAGCCTGTCACGGTAGTGATGTATAGTACATTTTAGCATCAAGTTTGCCATAAGCAATAAAGTCAAAGCCCCAAAAGAAATTTTAATATATTTCCCCATTTAACCTGGAGCATTCCATTATTCAGTTACTTTGTTTAGGACCCAATGTTTAGTTGATACACTTTTTACATTCATATAAATAATTTAGGATTTTAACTTAAAGGTAAAATTTAAATAGATTAATTATTCAATGGAAAAGTTTAAGGGTCATTATACATAAAACAAAAATGTTAGTGATAACTTAGATACTACACTAAAAACCTCTCTCAAAGTTGTATGTTACATTCCACTTTGCTTGGAGTATTTTTCTCTAACAAGATAAGAGAAAAATAAACAAGAAATTGACTTTTATTAAATGATATGCAACATGAAATGGAAGCATGTCTATAAATTTCCATAAGAGGGAAAAATAAAGTATGAAAATAACAAACAGTTAAATTAAAAAATTCTTACTGCAGAACTAATAGTTGTTACAGAGGGTATGAAGATAAAAGAAGAGTCCTTAAGAAATTTACAACCTCGTAGAAATAAGATAAATCCTTTAGCAACTATAACATAAGCTACTTAAGTTAATTGTCACAAGAAAGGGAGAAACAAAGTGGTAGAGCAGTTCTTCTGGTGTGGCTAAGTGTATGACAGTATGTGAATTCAATCTTGCGTCATGGGCCGGACGTAAAAAGTTAAAGAAAGGGAAGAAGAAAGTAAGACAGATACGATAGAATAAGCAAACGCAAGGGGGGAGAGAAGCAGAAGGCATGGTAAGGGGGCCCTGCGTTAACAGAGCAAAAGAACATGTGTGGGAGTCCTGGGAGCAAGACTGAACAAGCATGTTATGGCAACATGTGAGATGACCCTCAATTCATGGCTAAACATCTTATTTATAGAGAAAACAATGTAGCACCATTATGTATTTTTGTGCAGAGAAACAAAAACTAGAAAGAAAAATCTAATTTGGCAGTGGAGTAGAATATGGGGAGAATAAAAGCAAAAGACCACTTAAAGTCAAAGTTCTATCTTATTCAAGAGTTTGGGCATGAACTTTAACTAGAAAGATGGGCATGAATATGGAATAGTGTAAGAGACACTAAAACTAGCCTACAAGGATCAGATAACCAACTGAATGCTCATGGTAAAGGAGAGACAGCTATAAGAGATGATTCATTTTTTCTGTGTGTACATTACTGGGGGAAAACAGCTGTGTTAAATAACAAAAACAAGGAAAAAGTACACTTGGAGGGGAAAATGAGTTCAAGGTTTGTACATAATGAGTTTGATACATGTTGGTAGTTATGTACAATAGCCAGTCAGAAATAAGGATATAGAGTTAAGGAAAGAGAATAGGTATTACTAGAAAGACCAGAAAGAGAGTGACTTGAGAATTATCTGAATAGAGGTAAAAAGTAAACTTGTGGGAAAAGACAAAATCTCAGAAAAAGAAAATATTGAAAAAGAATAAAATGGACCATAAAAAGAACTTGAGGCATACATACACGTTGAAGGTAAGAAGCAAAGAAGCTATTGAAGGAGAAGGAATCTTGAGAGAGTAGAAGTAAAGTCAGAATAGTACAATAACACATATACATTATAAAAATATTTTTCAAGGAGATGATGGCCAATATTATCAGGGAAAATGATTTAAGAATTATGAAGACTGAGAATAGACCAACAGCAATTGGTCAAAGTAATTGAGGTCAAACTAGATTGCAAATGTGTTATAAAGTAAATGGAAACTAAAAAAATCTAGGGAACAGATACACATTTCAGAGTGGTATTTGAAGTATACATTCAAGGTCTCACTATTATTTGGTGTAGAGTGTTGATTAATTTGTTAATATGAATTTGAAATGACAATGTGATTTTGATAAAACATGTAAAAGACTATCTGTCATTTTTGCCCTCTAGCATTTACTTTTTATTTTGTTAATTATACACTGTTTTCTCGCTATAGAATCCCTTTCTCTATTATCTGGGTGGGGTCAGGATAAAGTTGGTGACTTGGCCAATGCTTGGCCAATCCTTTGTAACAGGATTTCTGGGAAAGAAACTCTTACTGTTTACCTCCAGATTTACACTAAGAATGCCATCTTGAAGACTGTATTTGCAAAAATAAAGAAAATAAAAATAAAAAGCCCTGAAGGAGGCAACATTAAACATATTAAGTTAGAACAATGAAGACAAAAAGGATGTCTAAGCATATATACATAAAACTCTGATGAAAGAAATCAAGGAAGAACTAAATAAATAGATATTACATGATAATGGATAGGAAGACTCAATACTGTTAAGATGTCAGTTCTTTCCAACTGGATCTATAGATTCAATGTGATCCCATTCATAATCTCAGCAAATTACTTCGTGGATATCAAAAAACTAATTCTAATGTTTATATGGAAAAGTGAAAGAAAAGGTCAGCACAATATTGAAGGAGAACAAAGTCAGAATCTGACATTTTCTGACTTTAAGACATACCATAAAGCTACAGTCATCAAGACATTGTAGTATTGGCAAAAAGTACAGAAAAAAAACAGATCAATGGAATAGAACAGAGAGCCCAGAAATAGGTCTACACAAATACAATCAACTGATCTTTGACAAAGGAGCAAGGCAATATAATGGACAAAAGATAGCCTTTGCAACAAATGGTGCTAGAATCACTAGATATCCACACACAGAAAAATGATTCCAGACACAGACCTCATACCCCTTTAGAAAAATTATCTCAGTGAATAACAGACCCAAATGTAAAATGCAAAACTATAAAATTCCTAGAAGACAAAATAGGAAATTCAGATGACCTTGGGTTTGGTGATGACTTTTTAGATACAACACCAAGGGCGTGGTCCATGAAAGAAATAATAATCTGGACTTTATTAAAATTAAAAACTTCTGCTCTGTGAAAGACACTGCCAAGAGAATGAATAGACAAGCCATAGACAGGGAGAAAAATATTTGCAAAAAACATAGCTGATAAAGAACTATTTCCAAAATATACAGAAAACTCTTAAAACTCAATAATAAGAAAACAAAGAGTTAAAATAAAGAATGGGCAAAAGATCTGAATAGACATCTCCCCAAATACAATATAGAGATGGCAAACAAACATATGAAAAGATGTTCCACATTATATCATTGGGGAAATGCAAATTAAAACAGCAATGAGATACCCTTAACATACCTATTACAATACCGAAAGTCCAAAACGCTGACAATACCAAAATCTGGCAAGGATGTGGAACAAAAGGAATTCTCATTCATTGCTAGTGGAAATGCAAAATGGCACAGCCACTTTGGAAGACAGTTTGGTAGCTTCTTGCAAAACTAAACATAATCTTACCATATAATCGAGCAATCACATTCCTTGGTATTTACCCAAAAGAGTTGAAAATTTAAGTCCACACAAAAACTCGCACATGGATGTTTTACAGCAGCTTTATTCACAATTGCCAAAATTTGGAAGCAACCACGATGTCCTTCAGTAGGTGAATGGATAAATAAATTGTGGTATATCCAGACAATAGAATATTATTAAGTACTTAAAAACTCATGAAAAAGCATGCAGGAAACTTAATTGCATATTACTAAGTGAAAAAAGCCAATCTAAATGGCAACATACTATATTATTCTAACTATACGGCATTCTGGAAAAGGGAAGATGTGGTTGCCAGGGGTTGGACTAAGCAATGAATGGTGGGGCATGGAGGATTTTTAGGACAGTGAATATATTCCATATGACACCATAATGATGGATACACATATGTAAACTATGAACTTTGAGTGATGATGATGTGTAATGTAGGTTCATTAATTGTAACAAATGTACCCCTCCCCTCTCTGGTGGGGCAGGCTGATAATGAGGGAGACTCTGTATGTGTAGGGGCAGGGGATATATGGAAAATTTCTATACTTGCCTTCTAATTTTTCTGTGAACCTAAAACTGCTCTAAAAAATTGTCTTAATTTAAAAACAAGAAAGAAATGAGATACCAAGCCATGAAAAGACATGACATGACAGAATCTAAATGTGTATTAGTAAGTGAAAGAAGCCAAACTGAAAAGGCAACATACCAAATGATTCCAACTGCATGACATTCTGGAAAAGGTAAAACTATGAAAATAGTAAAATCATCAGGAGTTACAGGAAAAAGAAAGATGACTAGGCAGAGCACAGAGGATTTTTAGGGTAATGAAATTATTCTGTATTAGACTATGATGGTAGATACAAGTCATCATGCACTTGCCCAAACTCACAAAACGTTCAACACCAAGAGTGAATCATGTCACTGTGAACTTTGCTGATAATGATGGGTCAGTGTAAATTCATTGACTGTAACAAATGTACTGCTGTGGTGTGGGATGTTGACAGTGGGGGCACTGTGCATGTGTGGGAACTCTGTATTTTCTGCTCAGTTTTGCTGTGAACTCGAAAAGTAGTCTAAGGTCAGCACAGGTAATACTGAAAAACTGCATTTTTTGATCAGTTATAAAATAACCAGTAAGAGTTAATGATATTCTTCCTGATTGTCCAAAAATGTTGAAACAATGAATATATTCAAAACAAAGAAAGTGACACCCAGTAGAATAAACCTGATTGGCTAAATATAGTGTTTGCCTTTTGTCCTCCTTTTTGAATGCCTCTGCATCATATTATTGGCAGAGATGAGAGCAGGAAAGAGAAAGAGGAAAATAAATAAATGAGTGTGATGACAGCAAAGAAATGTTATAGAAATGAGGACTGTAGATGAAGTAAAAGGGGGGAAAGGGTACAGAGCACTAAGATCATGGATAGGATGTGTGAACCAATTGATTAATGGTTCTATTAACTGTTGATGAAGATATATATATGTATGTGTTTTATATATATATATCTAAGAATAAAAAAAGTAATGAGAAAAAGTGGGACATAACAACTGAGAAAATTCTATGTAATTTTTTAAAATATAGAAATAGCAGCTTAGTAAACAATGTTCAAAAATGCTTTTCAAGAGTTATGTATATAATTAGATGTTCTGCAGTTGTCAGGTACTGGGGACACCTGGAAAAAAAAACAAGGGAAATGCACCATATTTATTCAGTGTCAGTGAGTACTGCACCTTACAGAAGTAACATTCTTTTCTGCAAGAGGGCAAATGGACAGTGAAGATCAATGAAATACCAAAACAGTGTGAATAATGAGCTATTTAGGTAAAGCTGAACATGTAACAGCCAATGCATCTAATTCAGGATTCAGGTTTTGATTTTTCTGCAAGTGCACACAGCAGAAAAGTAGCAGAGAAGAGGTTCCTTTCAGTGGTTCTGAAAGATGTCTGGATAGTATAACTTTATTCTCTTGAGGGTTACAAGCTTTTTGGTAAAAGGTCACCAATAGTGATTTTCCAGCCCAATTCAATGATCTACTTTCAATCCTGTCTATCCCAATTTTTCTGGAGAAATCAAGTATTATTCTCTACATTTGGAAGCCCATTCTAAGATTGCTGGGGTCACCATTTTTTCCTTCCTTTGCTGATCCTCGATTCTCTTGACTCTTCAGATTCTCTATCATACATGTAACTGTGGGTGTGCCTCAGGACTTGGTGATAGAACACGAAAGATGCAGAAGACTTTTTCCAATCCTTCACATCTCGAGAAGCAGGACTTTAATCATATGGTCTAACCCAGATCTTAACTATTCCACAAAACATTTTAAAATTGACATTCTGCTATATCTTGACAATCAATATATTTTAAATAAAACTCTTTTTCACACTTTTGCTTCACTTTCCATCTTTCACTTGTACGTCTGCTCCCTTGTATATTTTTGGAAAAGCTTTTATTTCTCCTTTTCTTTTCCTCTTATACTTTGTATAAGAAGATCCAATTTATCCTCAAGTCTTTCCCCTAATGCTGATGCTCAATAACCCAATCCCTAATTTACCAGGTGATTTAATATTTGGTTATTCATTGCCCTGTCTTCTCCTTGATTAATGTATATATGATTTCCTTTTCAACTGAACTACAAACTCTTCAGAAATGTAGTATCTTCTATATCATATAGAGCTCTTAAAACTATAAACATTTGCAAAACTCTTAGTTATTGACTGAGGATCTGAAAAAAAATCACTTATGATAAAATCATTTGTTTACCTTTTCATCTGTTGTTACAGAATTACATATACAGAGACAATGCATGTATCTCAGTGTTCTCATTAAATCACTGTGAATCTTAGATTTACTTGCCTTGTCCTCCAAGTGCAATTCTAAAAAGCGTAGGTAAGCCACAGGTGCAAATGCATCAGCCGAATGTATGACTACTTCTGATGAATCCCTGAAATACAAAAATGTTATAATGCATTAATCTACTATGCAAAATCTGTTTTGTGGCAAATTACTCCTACTAGCGACTAGTAAAGACCCCAAATCCTCATTTTGTGTTTATTTCCACTAGTATACTGTTGCATACATATTTACTATCTAATTAGTGAATAACATCTATTTTTAATAATCCAGTATTTAATTGGGAAAAAGAATGAGGGTACTAAACTTTCAAGAGTATGTGAAGAAGCTTTTCATCTTTATGAGGACACCCAGTTCAACTTTCAGGTTCACTCAAAGCTCTCCGAACAGTTTTACAACTTGAAACTTCTATTCAATTTCATTTTCACAAATTTCGTTGGTATGAGCTAACCATTAAACAATAGTGCTTTATCTTCATTATTCTTTTCATTTTCAAGTGGTAATTCGCTCAGTGTTTCACACAAAATTTCAATTATCCTTCACAAAAGCAGTCCTGGTGATGGTTTTAAGCTCTAGATGAACTCTTCACACTGCAATATCACTGCTATTAAAATTGATTGTCTGACATACTAATTACCACGTTCAGGTAAAATGGTATGAACTGCTTGCTGGCACCATATGGATACATGTAAATTAACTCAACCTTTATCAAAGATACCCTGTAAAGCACATATGAATAACTAAGATTATGTGCTAAGTTCTAATAACTAATTATTTTTATTGTTGTTTATTAAGAAAGCAATAGTATTTCTGCATTTTAACTGAAATTCTAAAAGCAGAAATTCCTCATATTTCTTTAATGTCTCAGGAAATAGTCCCAGTGTTTATATTAATAGATTGCTAGCATTTTAACCACTGTAGTAAAGCAAAATAAATTCTTACTTTGACTCTTTGCCACTAATGTAAAATTTTTGACTCCGTTTTTGTAATGCAAAGTTATTTACTTAGTGACAATAGAATAAATCTCAAAATACTTGGATCCGATATATTACATTTTCATGGGCAATGTGTTTACTTTCCTCTTGAAAGATCAGAGAGAGAGAAAAAAGGTTTGATGACAAAAAAATATCAACCACCATTCATGAACCTTTGGCATCAAATATGCATCTTGTCAGTGCTTTAAAAAATTACATTAAAAATAAGGGCTTCTATGACATTAAAAGAAAAGTAACGTATTATAACAAAAACAGAATCATTAAAGAGTCAGGATCATGAAAGAAAGTAATAACCTGCCTTTACAGACTACATCAACCAAAGATGCCTCTGTAGAGTGAGCAAGAGAGGAGAAGAAAGAGAAAGTAGAGGAGACCCTCTTGCTTTCTATTACCTGCCTCTCTGTCTTGCTAGCCCTTGTTGCTGTTCTGATCCTATCTTGGCTCATCGATAGATTTGAATTACAATTCCTGTGTACAATCTCATTCTCACACTAAATTCCAATCTCTCTGCTCCTGATCCCAGCTGTGGAAACTGACCTTGAGCCTTAATTATGCTTAATCTAGACTGCTTGGTCTTGAGAGCCTTGACAGTGGGTACACCCAAACTATAATTAACCAGAACCAATGATATGTCAGTAGAAAGGGTTTCAGGCCCTCCCTTCTCATGCCAGTTATCCCCTCTGGAAACAGAAGGTCGACAGTGAATAGCTCACTTAATTGCTATAATTACTGCATTCTGAAATAAGATTGTTAACCAGAGAAAATATGTAACATTCTGAACATGAAATGAAGAATATGATTTTTATGGATTCCATTAAATCCATAATCTCTAATTGACTAACATCATTTCATTCACTTACACAAAGCCAGAGTCAACTGGGAGACCACGTATCAAAGGAACAGCTTTTAGTTTCAGACAGAATAATGCCACTATTGCTCTTCTTTTCTTTCATATACTACGACCTGACACCTTTCAAGGGTCTGTGGTTTCTGTCCACTTCATGGACTTCTCTGAAATCTAGATCAGGATCTGCTGGAATACCCTCAGAGTAACCCAGAAAATTAAGAACAACTGTGCCATAGCAAAAATGCTTCCCAGTTGGCTACCTTCCTTCTCCTTCCCCATTAATACAAGCAATCAGTGCCATCCCTACCTCTTATACAATTGAGGTTTCCTGTAGCCAAAAGTAGGCTCCAATGTTCCGTTTCTCTGCTGGGTTAGGCTTATCCTGAGTTACAACTTCAAAAGGGCAGCTAATTGAGTCAGGTCTGTCTCTTTCTTCCCTAACCCCAGGCTCTCAAGGTATGAGGTCGGGCCCTATCTTCTCACTTCACTTTCTCTTGAGATGCAGCCTTGGTCTAGGTTCCTACTTCCCCTCTAAAAAGACAACTGCACATAGATAATCTCCATGGACTCAAACTTATCCTCACAGACATCTCTGATGTCACTTCTGTGAATCCTTGCCTGACATTCTCAAATGGTGCTAGTTTTCGGCTTTATATGCTTTGGTAATGCATTTACAGCCCTTTCATAACATGTCCACTATATTATAATTATGTTTTTGTGTGCTTGTCTTCCCTCTTAGAGAGGGACCAAGTCTGCCTGTCCCCCCACACTCCACCCCTGGCTCAGTGCAGACTACACTGTCTGGTATTCATTCATTTATTGAATAAACAAATAACTGTATAGTTTAACTTGGTTAAGTATCTTTACATTTACACTCTAACTACTGACACTATCAAAAACCCACAGTGATTTTTCCAATTACCTGTCTTCACATAAATACATACATTTTCATACATGCATACTGTATGTATATGCATACATAACCATATGCACATATACATACCAATAACACGATATAGCATCTCTAGCATTATAAAAATAACGCTTAATAGTTCTATAAATTTAAATACCAGGAAAATAGCTCATAAATTTTAATAAATTTCTGAGTGATACAGAATAGATATGAGAAGGCAGATAAGGAAATTACTTGATTCATTCTCACTGCTAAATGCCGCATTATGATGCTCTAGGCTGAGTTATGTCTTGAATGGCTAGAAAATAAAAGTGGAGGAAATGAGGGCACAATGTTTTAATCACAGAATTTAGTTCTTCCTTTCATCCCTCCTTCTTTCCCATTGTTTGTTTCATCCATCCATCCCATACATAGCAACTCTATAGCAGTAGTATATTAATAGTGATAATTCAAATGAAAATATGGGGTTGTATCAAATACTGACATTAAAAATGTAACAGAGAAGAAAATTATTACTCTCATTAATACAACTTTGGGATTTTAGTTCTTACAATCTTTTCCCCAAAATATTGGTTATATTCCCCATGTTTTAGTTCTTACTTTTGATATGCATCCATATATATTTCAAAGTAAGAAGTAATAAGAAAGTAGCTTTTTTATTTGAGGACCTATAATTGTCTTCTTCTCTTAAACGCTAGGCTGTAATTCTTTATATCAAGTCTCCTCAGGGAAAAAAAATCCTCTTTTTCTGACCTGAAAATCTGTATCTAGAGGTCAGTAGTCACATACTAATTGATGGGAAAAGTGAATTGTAAAATGTTCTAGTCAGAAATTTTAAAAATTACTTCCAGACAAAGACTATTATACCAGTCTTTCCTATAAGATTTTTAAAATGTTAATTGGACTGTGGGGCAAAATGTATTTCATAATAAACTTCTAGAACCACCTAAATTACTTCATTATACAACAGAGATTCAATCTGTGTTTTTGAAAAAAAAATGCTGATTATAATCAAATCATTTGCATGCAGAAGTTTATTTTTTCTCTTGTTAGGGGTACTCTTCTCCTCCTCTATCAAAAAATTTTAAATCAGACATTTAAAACAGGATTCCCAATAATCAAACAGTTGCATGCTAACTGTGAAAGCACTAGTATATCCAACATAACAGGGGAAACTGTCCCCAAAATAAGCTCTAACTTGCAGGATCCAGTATGATTAATAGTCAGTTGTTAAGTAGTTAGAGGAACTAAACTTATCTTTTAATTGTATTACAAGGAAAATTATCTCTAAATCAAATAAATTTAATTTACATAAGTTTAAAAATGTGCAATGCATAGTCATTCACATCATCACATTTAGTGCTTATCAGACAGGTATGCCAAAGACATTTTCTATTTTAAAGAGGAGAAAAGATTTTGAATTCAGTAGATGACATTCTTTTTCCATTAACTAGGATATGTCTCAGCTTATAACTTCTGGTTATAACCTAAAACAGGAATAGATAAAAGTGAAATAGAATGACAATCTCAGTAAACCAGAAACTGACACATTGTAAATGGACTACACTTCAAAAATATATACATATAAAAAACAGGAAAAGGAAATACAGGAAAAAATAAAAACAATAAAAAAGTGAAAGAGGATATGGAAAAAGAAACAACAATAAATGAAAAATTAATTCAGTGATATTTAACACTACATTTATTAGTACCTACTGTGTGTTCTGAGAGTTGAGGTATGAGAACAAGCACTGAAGACAATAACAGCCAGAGCCTTTAAAAATGGAAGGATTTAGCAAAGTGGGGAGAAATGAGAAGGAAATCTAGAGAAAATACGGCAAATCAGAAAGTTATGAAGCTGACGTGGGGTGAAGAAAAAAAGCAAAGAATATGCTTAAGCATCAGAATTAGGTTAGAGATTAGCTGATAAGTGAGTAAGAAAGAAAAGTCAGTGCTTCCTCTTCCATACTCAAGGTACCCACCTATATGTTAGCACTTACAGTGTTGCTGCCTCTCTATTCTTACAGAAGAACTCCTACAGAGCACGGAGGCAGCTCGCAGAGTTCCACACACATAATTCACATAATTCTCCTCAATAAATGATTATCCAGTTCAACTCAACAGCTCATTTGGCACTAGAGGGTTCTAATACACCTCCTTCAACATTCCTCTCTTCCATAGCATGACTAACTCCTGTCATGTCATTGTCTTAGTCAGGCTTAGGTTTCCTTGTCTACAAAACAACAAGGGAAAAAGATTCATTTTTCAGATCTAAAGTGATAAACAAATCTTCTGGGTCTGTAGTGTAAAGCAGTATATGTCTTACAATTCTAGGTTATCCATAAAGACCTCTGGGTGCTCCAGGAACTCAAGTTGTCACATAAATAGGAGGAGTATTATTCTCTGGTATTTTTTCTCTTATTGTGCTATTTTCCCCCTAATTTGGCTAGTTCCATATTAACAAGTAAATATATTGCACGTTTCTCATTAGACTATAATTTCACCTTAGCAATGCAAATGCTTTTCTTAAATAATCAAACAGTATTATTTCACAGAAGCAATACCTAATGCACAGTTCATTTATGAATTGTTCAGTGATCACTGAAGCCAGAAGAAATAACTCCCATTTACGAACTTATTTTTGTGACTCATCTTCTACCATCTTGTATCATAATTATGAACAGATAGGTTTTCCTCCCACCCCTCTGGAGGCAGGAATTATGTTTGAATATCAATGGTACCCTGTAAAATGCTTTAGACATAACAGGTACTTGATAAATATTTGCCAAATAAATTATTATTATGTTGATGATTATTAATGGGAAGGAAGTTAGAAGAAGTGAAAGAAGCAAGAGTGGATGAATATTGCATATGGTAATGAAAAGGTCTTGGCAATGTTTCCCAAGATAAATATATTATTTTGAAAATTCACATAGAGTTGTCTTAACTTTCTTGGATAGCTCCTTCTCTCATTATTAATATGTACAATGAAGTCACCTCTCAGTGTTGAAAATACTGCAGCTGTCTATTCGATACAAGATTCTAATCTTTCATCATTAGATGAGATTTCTGAAATTAAGCATAATTCTGACAGTTCTTTTCAAGAAATTTAAGAGCTTAGGAAAAGCAGATAAAGTGTTCTCTTAGCGTATGAGGAGAACGACAAAGAGTACAGATAATAATGCAACAAACTGAAGAAAGTTCCTGTTTTTTGCTACCCAATGTTTAATAATTTATGGCAAAGAAATCACACTATTCACCATAAACAGAATTCATTTAAAAACAAAGTTTATATGTAAAAATAACTCCAAATAACTGAAGAGAAATGTTTAGTATTACCACTGTAAGTTGTTAAAGCCAAGAAAAAGGAAAAAGAGGACAGAGTTAATGGAAGCCACAGGCTACTGATATGGCAGTTTATCAAATGTAGCTGTAATGAAAGATAAATAATACAGGCAATTCACACTTCATGAAAGGATAAAAGTGTCAGTGTGTAGGTACCAGTTTTACTGCAGGCCATAATCAGCAAGTAAACGAAAGTGCAATGTCTAAAAAGTTTATAGGCTTCTATGAAGGCCTCGTCTTGTCAGGTATTGATTTAGGTATTCAGACGACTTCACTGGTATTAAACAAATTGAGTGTTTGTGAACTTGGAGGACATGTTCTATTTCTTCCAACAAAAGTCGCCTCCAGCTTAATGTTAAGTTGCTTCCATCACTTAAATTTAAGGAAGGGGAAGAAAATGCTGAAATGATATCTTACACAATTATTTTCTTCTTAAATAGAGGGCAATCCAAAGTGAACGTTTCATACTCTCCACCTTCTCCACAAACATGGACTCCATACTTCCTAGAAAGCTGAAAACAGGGGGGAGAGAAGTAAGAGAGAAACACGAATCTTAAAGTTAGCAAAAATGCTCACTTAAATTTATTTTGTTTTAAAAAATGTCCATGCAAGAAACTTTTAATTCCTAAATAGATTATGAGCTACAGGAAAATAACTATATTTCTGCTTAAAACATGTGCTTAAAACCATCTGAAAAATACTACCATAAAGCATAGCATTTTTAATAATCCCCAAACCCTTACAAAAAGATGCAAGAGAGCAACATTTTTCTGAATAATGAGAAAACTTAAAGATTACTATACAGTTTAGGAATGACACTAGCTCTAGATTCAAAGGGAGGCAGAGGAAAGTTACTAAGTCAGTGTGTAGTAAATGAGAATATACTCAGCCAAACTTGCTTTCCTCTGCCCTTTGACCTATATGTGGGAGGGGGAAAATGTGTTTAGGGCATTTCTCAGAGACAGAGAACGTAATCTAACCTTTCCTTGGACCTGTGAACAAAAAGAGGCTATAAGCATGGTTATTATGCTTGAGGTTAACATTAGTAGTAAAGTTCCAAGGGTAGTGAGAACTAGTGAAGTTCCAAAGCTGCAGACTAGCCTTAGGAAGATCTAACTCTAAGAAAGGTTGGGATAGTTTATAATGTCTAATTAAACAGGAAATTAAAAAGCAAACAAGCAAACAAAGAAATTAAACAAACAAACAAACCTTGTGATGTGCATTAAATAAAAGCTATGTTACTTAAATGATCCTGATACTGAGAGTAAAACCATCTCTTAATTTGGCCGATACGTGGCTGGAGTAAGTGCTACAGAGTGCTCTGATTGGCTGTGTCACAGAATCTTTCTGCTCCTGTGTCGAGGCTTTATCACCATGATCCCATCTCCTTCATTCTGAATTTCATAGCTTTCCCTGCCCAAAGTCCTCACAGTCCAAAGGATGAGTGACTCCACTGACGTGCTCTGTTATTGCCAGTGCTGGGACTGCGGCCTAAGTCTTCAGTTTTACCTACAGAGTTACGCGTTTATTTGCTTATTTTCATGGTTGTGCTACCATTCTGAATCCATTACATTTCAACTACTGACTATGTGCCCTTAGGGATTTACAGCATGGCTCTATGAAAATTCTACCAATTCCTCCAAGAATCAGTAGTAATGTGAATGACTGGTAAGGCAAGAAAAGTGAGGGAAAGCAAATGGGGTGGCATTTTCTATAAGAACTCAAAAGAGCGAAGTAGATAGATTTGCATCACGGTAGCTCATGAAGTAGGGAATCAGCAAGGTAGAATTTGGGCAGCTGGTCCTTATGGGAGCATCTAACAGGAACAGATTACTTTACCATAGCAAACCAAATTAAATTAACACCTGTTTCGCAATAAAAATGTAGAAAAAACAATGGGTTATGGATTTCAGGAGTAATTCCTTGTTCCGCCAGCTAGTGCGCAACCCCTTCTTTGCTCATCTCCCTTTCACTGCTCTTCCTATTCTAGCAACTTTCTACCAAGTGAACCTTCTACTTTCACCTTTACGGTCAGTCTTTTTATGGGGAGTATACTTTATCAAATACTAGCTTCCTTTTACTAAAAACATTATACTGAAGCTTTGCAAAATTTCTATAATCCAACACCAAAGAATAACTGGATTTTTTATTAAAGTTGGCATGGCTGCTATCCTACTGAAATAGTTTTCTTAGTCCCTAGTAAAAATACTGTAAGCTGCTTTGTTAAACAAACACATTATCATTATTTAAAAAACTGCCAGAGCTAAGAAATCTAAAATTTGGATATTTTATCCAGTGATATTTTCAGTTCACATAAAATACTTCCATAATATTCATCCAATCATGCTCTTCAATAAATATTTATTGAACAATGATTATTAGGCAGGCCTTGTGAGATGAGAAAGATCCAAAAGTACACAAGACAATGTCTCTGGTTTCTTGACGCTTACTAAATACACTGCATCCTACATTTCAACACCATGATATGATGAAACAGCGATGCTGCTTCTATAAATAATGTGTGCAATCTCTCCTCCCCTTCTACTACTGATTCACCAGCACAGACACAGATTCCAAGTCTAGAAATTTGGGTAAATAGTCCAGTGGTTTTTGTGGCTGGTGAACCAAGAAGTAGTCTATGAATCCTTAAGATGTCTTTTGCAGCCTCTATAAACTCTAATAGCTTCAAGCTCTAGTAGACACAAGTATTCAGAAAATTCCATCTTTATTGGCTGATGCTGAGCTGGCTCCAAGGCCCTTTGATGTCTTAAGAGAACCTTCTGAAGTAGCAAAGCCTATGCCAGTCACTTTCTTTAAGGAATCTGCAGCTAAGACATAGCACCCTATTAGAAATCAACATCTTGGTAGGACAAAAGCATGATGTTATGTATGTGATAAAAAGAGTCAGTTTAGGTAAGTAGAGAATCCAGATGTGTACATTCCAGAATCATATTTGTGGTGCACAACATTCAATTTACTTTTCTAAATCCTGTAAGTCACTGTTACTCATATTTATAATATCCACAGAAAGTAGCAACTTTTTTCTAACATGTCTCAGGTCTGTGTGTGGGTTTCAACTCAAAATTGGCATTACTGTATGCTAGCACTTAATCGCTTCAAATAGCTTTTGCAGTTTGCTTTGGTAAGTTTCACTGTCAGTATCACTGTAATTGAAAATACTAGATAGGTAATAGTTTTTCTAAGGTTTAGTTTCTCACTGAATTATCGTTATTCCCCCCATAATTTAAGTACATAAAATAGCAATCTATATTGAAAAATAAAAAAAACATTTTTCATATTGCTTTTTTTCCCACTAAGGCCTAAGATCTATTAATGATTAAAACATATTTAATAGTTTCAGTTAGCATTGAAAAAGTGGAAGTAGACAGCTGTTATCACCATAATAGCAAAAATATGCCAGATAGGCTATATAAAACCATGCTTTTGTGTTTTACATACAGAGATCTGAGAATATAGAGAAGTCTGGATGAACTGAATTACAGATCAGGGTGAGCCTTTCCTAGGTGAGTGAAGATCCATGGCCACTTTCCTAGCAAGGGAACAGAGTAGAATCAAACTTCCGTAGATGAGGGATGTCTATCAGCATATGTTGAAAGCAGCCAAACTCTTATGGCCATCTGTGGACTTCTGTGATAGATTATTACTGTCCTCAGGAGACCCAGGGAGTTTGGACTGTCTGCCAATTCTTTTTCACAGAGTCTTAACCAAGTGCACACAGTAGCTACATGCAGAAAGCTAGGGCAAGGGCAGAAGAGGGGAGAGAGATCCCTTTGAGAATATCTGCCCATCAAGTCTTTTCTATTGAACTTCCACTGCACCAAATGCTGGGGACAGGGCAGGAATACTGAGGGATTTCAGCCAACGCTTAGAAAGCCAGAGCGGAGGTAGGGAAAGGCTGAGAGCAGTAAGCTCTTGAAAAGGCACAAAACAGTGCTGGCAACACTTTAAAGCAGGGGACTAGGTGGTGGTGGGGAGGAGAGAGGGATCTCTAGACCCACTGGAGCATAGATCACAAGCCCTGATAAAAGGAGAGCCCTTATTTTGCTCTTAAAACATTTCAAACAAGTAGCAAACTAAAACAAAAAGCAACTCAAACCAGACACAGCTTAATTGGAGATTAAGGAGAACAAACATTCTGGACTAGCTGTCAGACAGAGGAAGGGGTGTGGCTTTTCTGCAGTGAATATTATTTACTTCAGTCCCTACTATTCTTTTTTTTATTTAGTTTCTACCATAAAATATATGAAATAAATTAAGAGATAAAAAGTGAAAAATGTGACCTGTATTCAAGAGAAAAACAAAACAGAAACAGACCCAAGCATTAGCCAAATATTGAACTCAGTAGCAAGGACTTTAAACATTAATTACTATAAATACATTAAAGATTTACTGGAAAAGATAGACAAAATTTATGAACAGAGAGTAATTTAGCAGAGTTGAAAAATTAGGGATAAACAGTTCTAGGTTCATATTCTAGCTCCAACACTCATTGAGCATAGGACCTGGGATGAATTGCCTAAATTCTCTGAATTCCCATTTTCCTAGGTAATACGTACTCTTAGGGGAGTATTGTATTAAAAGAGATAATACAAAGCTCTTAACTCAATGCCTAGTGCACAGCAAGTACTTAACACATGTTATATTTTCTCTATTAGATTAATTTGCCTTTCCCTATGACCCTCTGTCTTTTATCTATATACTGCCTACTGTAAGGATCATAACCCCTACTGTATCTATTACTTCTACTGCAAATGACTGCTCAAAGCAAAAACCCTAGTCATCAACCTCTCTCCCCGATATTAGGCACTCCCAAAATGTTTATGGAGTGTTTTGCTTGGGAGCATTGTTGTTTTAAATTCTACATGAATAAAACACAGCTCTTGATTTTTCCTCAAAACCTTCTCTCCCTTCTCAATTCCTCATTCTGTAACAGTTCAATCAAGCTTGGAATACTGGAGCAGAACTAAACTTCCTTTCTTTCTGCCACTTCACCTACATTTTAAATTTTTCATTGATTCAATTATTGAATCAACAAATATTTACTCAGCACTTAACAAGTGTCAGATCTATTCTATACACTAGAATTCTGTACACTTCCATACTAACTTTCCTTAACAATATATGACATGGCACTCATCTACTCAAAAACTTTTGGTGTCTGACCATTGCCTATCCAAAAAAGATCAAGCTCTGTAAACTGACAATAAAAGACTTCAGACATTTGGTCCCATCCTTTACAAGAATACAAAGACATAAAGCTAATACAATAGGTAAAATAAAGTAAAATAAAGATCCGTAAGAATCTTGACTGGCTGAAAAAAAAATCCCAAAGAGTAAATCTTATGAAGATAAATATAAAATGATAAACATAAACCCCAACATGTAGTTTCCTTCTCTTCAACTAACAGAAATCACCCTTTTAACTGCCTGGTGGGATTATCCTATGCTGCCTTGTGACATATTTCTGTATTGCATCACTATGTAACTCTTGAACTTAAATGTTTCTCATGAGACTATAAGTTTCTAAATTTCTTAGACCTTCTCATAGTTCTTTCCTAGCAGTGTGTAGAACATAGTACTCAATGATCAACTGGCTGTCTTCTCCATGGTCCAGATACCTTGCATGCTCGCAGAAAAGGGTGTCACTGGCAGTTTTAGACAGAAAGAAAGCCACTCCCAACAGAATTATCAAGTAAAAGGGAGGAGAAAGTTACTGATTTCTTTTTTTATACCCTCAGGAAAAGGATAAAAATAGAGGATACAAATTTTCTATTTTCAGAACTGTAAAAGTGAATAAAATTCACACATGATAGTCAATGTTTTTCTTATCTCATTACTTATTAAATCAGTGATGTTACTATTTCTCCCTGTTTTTAACCATTTGGAGAATGTTAAAACAGAAAAAGATTCAGATCAGGTGACCATTCAGTAAGATTAACACACCTGCTATTAACTGGTCCCATTCTTTGTATAAATACAAAGATGTAAAGCTAACACAATAGATAAAATAAAATAAAATTTCAAAAGGACCATGACCAGCTAAAAAGAAATATGTTGATGTTTTCTAACTGGTTAAATTAACTTTAATAAAACAGTAAGATCAAAGATCATTTTTTACTTACTTAACATTGTAATTTTCATTAAAAGTATGTTCCTTCATATATATGTAAATTTTGCTATGTTCTCTTCTGGATAACATTTTTAGGGAAAGTGAACATTTTCCAACTAACTATTGTTAAGATAAGCTTTTAAAAAACATTTTGAACAGATGTGGCTGACTTGGGTCATTTCATGGCTTATAAGAATACCTTGGAGTCTGAGCATTTAAAAAGTGAATTCCTAGTAAATGAAAAGGAAATTACTTATATGATTCTATTTTTTTTCTGGCACACTTATTCATATAGATAAATATTCATACTCATAATAACTCCATCTGAATGCTCCTGATTATTGAACCAAAAAGGTTACAGGCATCATGATTTCCCTGTTTACTTTTTTTATCCCTTTAAAAGATTGTAATAACCATAATTGTGAGAATTCCTTATTAAATCAAGAATTTTCTTCTTTTAAACCTACCTCACTTGCTGTTAGCCATCTTAAAACTGAAAAAAAAAAAGCCACGTGAAATTGCACCTCCCTCACTCCTCCCACCATCTGAAGAAAACCATGAGGTTTATAAAACCCATCACAATTTCATTTTATAAGTGATGTGTTTAACACACAAAACAATCTCATGCTGTATATGCTCATTCATAGCACTTATTAAAGAAGTCTTTATTGCATGTCAACTATAGGTTTGGCATTGTTTCAAGTGCTGAGAATAACAATGGAACAGACATAAATTCTGTACAAAACAGCTGTCTGGAAGTATAGACAGAAAATTAAACAAGCAATTGCAAGAAAGAGTAGTGATTGCTTTGGTGGGTGCATGAGATGCTGTGGGAGTATAAAGCAAACTGGACCAAATTGGAACTGTTTGGACCAAACTGGAAGAAACTCAAAAGCTTTATCAAAGCAAGTAAAACTTAAGCTGAGATCTGAAGGATGAGTTAACCAGGAAAGTCTGGAGGAAGAGAGAAAGAGGGAGAGAGAGAGAAAGGGAGAGAAGGCAGGAGAGAAGGGAAAACTGTTCCAGAAGGAACAGCATGTGTTAAGTCCCAGAATACACAATGGGTATTTGAAATGAGTTTGGCACAGCTGAAGTATAACTAGATGAGTAATAGTGGAGAGATGAGGCTGATAAACTAGGAGGAGGATAGATCTAAGGGGGCTTCATAAGCCATGCTAAGTTATTATCCTGAAATCAGTGAGAACCTATGGGGATGTTTTAAACAGAAAACTGAACCAGTCTCATTTGTCTTTTGGAAACATCATTCTGGCTGCATAATGGAGAATGGTTTGGAGGGCAATAAGTCAAGAAGCAGAAAGAACTGAGGAGTTGCTGGAGGGACTGAGGCAGGAGGTGAAGATTCCTTGAACTGGGGAAGTAGCAGTGAGGATGGAAAGGAGAGGGCAGAATGCTGAGAGAGATTTTAGTACTCTGAGATAAGTTAATTAACTGAATGTAGAGTAAGGAAAGTTAAAAAAAAATAAGAAAAATTCCCAGATTTCTGCATTGGGAAACTAGATAGATGGTAGTTCTGTTTACCGGTATTTCAGTATAAGTAGCAACAGAGTCTAATGACCTTATCTTTCTCAAATTTTATGTGGCATGCGATGCCACTGGTGTCTCCAATCTTTGCGATATTTTCCTTAGGCTTCTAACCTATGGTTAAACTTCTCTGACTCCTTTCCCTCTTGCTTCTCCTAAATTCCCTCATGATTCTCTCTGTAATACATTCTTTACCAGTTTATGCCCTCAGGTAGCTTATGCACTCCATGATTTCAACCATCATCTTTATGTTATTCTACTGTTGTGTACACTATCACTACTAATTAAAGACAATTTCCCTATGCCTTAAAATTAAGAAAATGATAAAAAATTACCTTATTTCATCTTCAAAATGACCTTTAAGAATAAAAAAAGAGTATAAGCTCTGAAATCAGATGGATTTAAAGCATAAACTCCAGTTCTGCAACTTCCCAGCTGTGTGACTTTGGAAAAGTAAGTCACCCTCTAGGTGATTCCTCATCTTCAAAAGGTAAACATTAACAGTAGCAACCTCATAGGCTTGTTAGGTGATTAAATAAAATGCATAAAAAGCACTTCACACACAGTATGGCACTTAGTAAACACTTAATAAATACACAGCTTAACTACGGGGGTAGATAAAGAACACATTGTAGTGAAGCACAGTGAAAGCAGCTTTGCAGAATTGGTTAAAAGCAGTAGCTTTGGAGACAGACAGTCCTTGGTTCAAATCCCAGCTCTGTCACTTTATGGCTGTGTTATCTTAGGTCATGCAAACTCTTGGACCCTCACATTACTGACAGCTACAATGGAGAAAACAGCAGCACCTACCTCATGGGAGAACTGTTTTCAGGAATAAAACCATGTGGGAAAGAAAAGTCTATTTTATTGCCCAGTACATAATATATACTCAATGGAATGGTTGTTAATTTTATTTTTTCTTTTTTCCAGAGGGGAAAACTAGATTAATTTGATAAGTGTTAGCTTAGAACTAAACAAAACCAGAATTTAAAGTCATGTCTGACTCTGATAAATAACACATCCTAGTCTTTAGCCTGAACATCTCAATTGTGCCAACTTCATAGTTTAAAACAAGATGTCTTTGGTGTATATATTATAATTTAAAACTCAGTATGTTTAAGACCAAGCTTATCATGTCCTTTCTCAACCCTGATCATCTCTGCAAAAATATGTGCTTCTAATTTCCTCTGTCATTATGTGTGGATTAATCTTGGATTCTTCCTTTTCCAGATTCTGGCAATTTTGGTGCCAATTTCTTTCTCATTCTTCCATCAGAATCTTTCTCTCAGTTTTGTTCTCTCTCTCCATCCCTACCGTCAGTGGCGTCATGCTTGAAGCCCTCACACGTGTTCCCTTTAATGGCATACTGTACTCTTTTTCATTTCCAATTTTTTCTACTTCCAATCCATGAATACCGCTGTCAGACTAAATTTCCTGAGATACCTTTTAATAATATAAATCCTTGCTGATGAGCCTTCTGTATCTTGTTATTTCTCGCCCGAAATCACTTGGTCCATCTCTCTAGGCCCTTTATGATTGGGTCTTAAATTCCCAACTCACCTGTTTCTTAGTAATCTACCAACACCAGCTCTTGGTTTCATTTAAAGCTCCTCATTGTCCAGGCATGTCTTCTTGCCAACAAATCTTCTTCATATTGATTCACTTTGTTGCCACCACCCATGTAAATTTCACCCACACTTCAAACCAGTTTAAGTGCTAACGCTTCTATGACATTGCTCTCAGCTACTCCAGGTCATGTGGCCACCATCCATCTTTTAGCTCCCAATTACATTTATAGTTAATACCAATTTGGCTTTATATGGTCCAAGTTATTAGGGTCCCCCTTCTCCAACAAGACTCTAAATTCCATGAAAAATACCAACTCTTTGACTTATTTTGTGCCCTTTATAGAAGTTAGCATAGAACTGGGCACATAAGAAGTCCTTACAAATACTTACGTTCAGTTCTATTAGTAGCACATGACACCAGCAATTAAGAGTTCTACAATACACACTCAGAGAAATGTAAGAGACATGTTCAAGATCATATATTGGAACAGCCACTAACTATGGAAAACTTCACCTCTTCTCTTTAACTACAGCAATTAATGGGCACTACTACCAGGTCAAATTCCTCAAAGTATACCTTTAAGAATTTTACTCACTTCTCTAAAACCTTCAATTACTCCTCATTGTTTAGATAATTAAATCCTCATTTCAGTATTCAAAATCTCTCACTATATGGCTTCAATTTTTTTTTTCAGCTTCCTCTCATAGTACTCAACATATACTCCAAACAATCCAGTCAGTCAAAATCCTATCCACTTCTTAAAAGTCCAGTATGGCTGTCAGTTTATCTCTGAATTTACTCAGAATTCTCTCAACAATATAGAATTTTTTTTCTTCGAAATTCTGTTGTACATATTTTAAAGTTTTTTAGAGTACATTTTAATACACCTTGGAATTTATATTTATAATAGTCATTGGACAACTCAACCATAGAGTTCCACATATACTCCCCACTCAGTTATGTTCAAAATTCAAAATCTCCTCTCAAGGATGTTCTGCCTTCTCTTGACTTTCAAGATCGGTTAAAGGTGTTCTTTACCATAAAGTGAGAAGTGCAGGGATCAAGGATTAAACTTCTGTCTCTCTTACTCACAACATCAGATCAACTTCAGTGAAATTCTCTTTCCCTTTTGCTTTTTTAGTGATAGGTAACTGACACTGTAAATTATTCTTTTGTCAAACCCATAAGGGAAGAGAAGTTAACTCATATGAAACAGAGCTTTAAGCTTGAAATCAGCATTACACTCATCCTGCTTTAGCTCTTACAGCAACCAGCTGAGTGGTATACTCCTTTGTCAATACGTACCTGCTTACTTTTGACTCAGGCTAGAAGCCAGATTTCCCAATTCTATGTGAATAGTCCTGGAAAAAGCAACCAGATCTATAGACTCACAATTTTTATATAATATGGTTTCAACTCTTCCACTTAGCAGACAACTTATACTTATCTCTTGATTAAAGAGTAACTGCTGCTGGTAAAGATAGTAGACTGAATCCACGCATCTACTCCCACTCCCTTCTAAAACCTTTGTGGGAGGTAGTTCATAAAAAGGCATAAACTCCAAAAGATAGAGAGCAGAAGAGAGGAAGTGACAAAGTCAAGGAACTTAACAGAACCAAAAACACTGGGTCCTAGGCCAACAGTGGAGAATGTGGAGGACCAACCCAACTTACACAGTAAAATAACTCCTTCCTCTAAACAACTAAGAAACTGGTGGCACCAGGTATTTCTGGAAGTAAAGGGGAAATAAAAAGGACATCGAAATAAGAAGCGTTGATTGGTGGTCTGTTTCACAAGCAGTCAAGTTTCCCAGATCCCTTCCCTCTAGGCTAGCAACTGACTCTCCTCCAACCTGGCAGAACTGTGAAGGTTTATTCTCTGCAGAGGGTAAAACTGAGGAACTAGCCTGGGAGAAATGAGATGCCGCTAACGGCAGAGGTACTATAATAAAAACAGAAGGATTCAATTAATGTATGCCGGTAAGATTCCATAGCCATTCTCCTTGTTCAACTCCCAGGGGAAAAAAACAAACAGAAACAAAAACAAAAAGCCTGAAGCGTATCTTCATTTCAAGAGGATATTTCAGAATTCTTTTCTTTGGAATCTAACCAGCTCAGATTAAATGATCTAGCTATATTTCTCAATGGTGAAACTCAAGGTCACAAAACCCCATCCACTTAGTGCCTAAAGAAAAATTTTAGGTCTCTACTCTTAAATGTGAGTAGAACACCAAAGATTATCAGAAACATCTCTAAAATGAAAATTAGAGACCAAAGTAAACAATGGAGACAACAGATTATGCAAGAGAGAAGAAAAATTATAATAAAGGTAAAGTATTATAGATTAATTAAAAGAACATTCAGAAAACAAAAATGAGCTTTTATAAATTAAAAATAAGATATGAAGAAATGTAATTGAAAAGTCTGAAGGTAAAATTGAGAAATTTTCCCAGAAAGGGCAAAAAATGATGTAGGTAAAAATTAAAAGAGAAAAGTTAGAAATTAAAGGAACATCTAAATAATAGGAATTCAAAGAAGCAAAAACAAAGGAGAGGTAAACCAGTGAAATAAATCAAGAGAATTTCCTAGAACTGAAATTTTCAAACTAAAGATTCTACCTGTCTTAGCACAATGGATAAAAGCATGCACACCCAAGACACGGCACACTAGAGTTTACAATTCTTGGGGCAAAAGAAGTATCTTTACATAGTCTTACAGAGAGGAGATGGAGAGAGAAATAAATAAGGTTGCATACATATAAACAGGAATCAGAATGACTTGGGCTTCTAAACAGCATACTAAGACACAAGGGAATGAAGCAACACTATCAAGATCCAGAAGGAAAAACATTCCAAATATAGAATTTATGACTTGCTAAAAAACCAATCAAATGTGAGGAAAGAATGAAGACATTAACAGATACTCACGGTGTCTCAAAACACTTACCTCCTGTGGACATTTTCTTAAAAATCTTATTAAGAATGAGAATAAACTAAAGAAAAAGGAAGACACTGGATTCAGGAAACAAGGGCTCCAAAACAGAAAGAGGGTAAAGGGATCTCCAGGATTATGAGGAGTGATAGAATGACATAGCCTTGTAACAGGCACAGAAGAAAACGGGTCCAGCTTACATACACCAGGTCAGAAGGCCCTAGAAGAGACTTTAGGAGAAGGAAACTGAAGAAATATATGTGAACATCTGGCTGAGAGATTAGCAAACTGGCAATGAGTATAGCATTGAATTAGTGGTTAGTACTCAGAAAGCTAAATAAGTGAACAAGACAATTATTAATTCAAATGAAAAAATTAAAAAAGTTGTACAGGAAAGGTTTATTACCAGAGTTTATTACTTAACTCAGCTGTGTTTTTTATTTTCATAGTTAATGTAAACACTATTGATCCAACTGGAATTGCAAAATAACCATTTGGGAAGTTGGAAGATGAGTACACACATGTGATGGAGACAAAGGGAGTAAAGATAACCACATCTGCACAATACAGAATGAGAAGTCAATAAATAATACTAAAATTGGGGGAAATCATAAGTAGTAATATGAAGACAGGGAAGTCCATATCAAATAATCAAGTATGAGAGATGAAAGTAAGATAGTGAAATGAGTGAGAGTCAGGAGAGACTCAGAGGCTTGTTTCTGTAGCGAAGTTTGAAGAATCATTTCAGAGTATTAACTTTGACAAACATTGTAAAATATCACAAAAATAGGAATATTCTTAACAAACATATAAAGAGCAGTCCAAAACTTTTAAAATTTGATGTAACGTTCATATTAAAATTCATCTCCCTTTTTGAACAATGAGAAAATAATCTTATGGAGGAAAAACAAAAAAGATAAAATAATTTTACAATCCATTGTTCACTTATCAGATGATAATTTTAGGATTCTGCAGAAGTTTAAGAAGCAATGGCTAAAATAATCCCACAGTTAATTTAGAGTTACATACTTCTAAGACTTCAAGTTGTATTTTTGACCCAGAAATCACATTCTAGGAATTTATCTAAAGAAAATAATAATGAGAAATGTACATGAAAATTTATTAGGAAAGATAATAATCCCAGTATTATTTATAGTAACTTAAAATGAATGAAATTATTTATAATAATTTAGTAACAACAAATACTCCTAACAAAAGAGAACTTGTTAAATTTGTCATGCTATATTCATATGCAGAATATAAATATGATGGAATTTATACAGCCATTAATTAATGTATTTTCAAAGCAGTTATGTGGGAAAATAAATACAGCATATTAGGAGAAAAAAGGAGACAACTTGTATGTATAGTTGACCCCAATTACATAGATAAAATATGTGCAAGTGTCTAACTTCATGAACTTGTGTGTACAACAAACTCTCAGGAAATAAAACATCATGGAATATACTGATATGTTAGCAGTGTATATCATGGGGCAGAAGAACTATGCTTTTTATTTCCTTCCTTATACTTTTTCATACCTCAGATTTTCAGCATTAGTCAGGTATTCTTATGTAGTTTTTCAAAAACTCCCATTTATTTACTAGTGGGAACAGGGAAGGGAAAGGGGCAATACAGGCATGGGGGATTAAGAGGTACACAGTATTATGTATAACATAAGCTACAGGGATCTATTGTACAACACAGGGAATACAGCCAGTATTTTACAGTAAATATAAATGGAGTATAATCTTGAAAAATTGTGACTCACTATATTGTATACCCATAATTTATACAATATTGTACATCAACTATACTTCAATTAAAAAATAAAAATTCCAACTTATCTCTATTTCTTATCCCTATTTTTTTTCTTTATCACAGGGAAACACTTTAAAGAATTCAGTGTCCTTGAAAATGTATTATTATTTTGTGTACCTGTAGTTTTAATTTATTTCAATGTTGCTTTTATTCATTCAGTACTTGGCTGCCATCTGCACACTGAATAGATTTAACTGTAGACTTGCACTTTGTAATGTGTACCCACCACATTTTAACTAAAAGCTCTCCCAGGAATGGATACCCATATTGCCCCCAACAACCCCTAAACCATCAAAAATAACCCTGCAAAGACTATTCTCACTCAGGAGGTCGGAGGGGATACTCACTCTAGGGAAACCATCCATTGTTTAAAATTGATGAAGCAGACTATAACTTCCAAGCTTATTTTCCCATGGATAGACTATGCTGTGTTGAGGAATTTTAATTTTATTTTGAGACAATGGGGAGCAACTCAAAAGTTGATAATAGAAGTGTGATATGATCAGATTTGCATTTCATATATAACATGATGGCAACATTGTACACAGTGGATAGACAAGGGGCAAGACAGTGAGGAGATAGACTTGAGCAAGATGATAGGGAAGACAGATTCTAATGCGGTGACACGAGGATAAAAAGGGACAGATAATATGGTATTAAGAAGGCAGAATCAAGAGAATGTGGGGCCTTATTTATGAATAATGGAACATATGAAATCATTTATTTCAATCCTTTTTTTTTTTTTTTTTTTGGCTTGGATACCAGAGGAAACAATGGGGACTTTCACTCAGGAAACATAAACACGGCAGAAATATGTCAGAAGATAAATGTTCAGTCCTGCACAGTTGAGGCTGAGGTGCTTGAAGACATCTAAGAGACAAAGGTGCCCAGCTGGCAGCTGAATACATGTCTCGAGCATCAAAAAATGATGGAGAAACAGGCTTAATTGTCATAAGAATAATATTGGTAGTTGAAGTCATGGAGGTATTTGATATCATCACAGGAGGAAGGTTGTGGATGGAACCACAACGTATAAGGGCTGGAAGATAATGGGAAGCCCCAATAGGAAGCTAAGAAAGTACTCAGAAATTCAGGAGTGAGTAGTATCATAGAAACCAAAGGATGACAGTTTCAAGAGGGCACACACTCTTCCAGGGAAATCTAGAAAGACAGGGCCTGAGGTATGTTGCTGGTACTGAGAAACTAGAAGATGATATAGTTGGTCATTACATCAAAATTACCTTGTGCTTGCTAAAAGAACTTGTTTAAAGGTCCTTCAGAACCTAAATTTCACAGTGGTTAAAGAGTATAGGCATTCTTAACAAGGTTCCAGTGAACTGTACCCTCAGGTCTGAAAACAACTGTGGCAGATTGTAAAGAATAAGGATCTTGTTTACTTAATTCATCACATATACTCAGTGCTCATCACAGCATCTGTCATATTCATTTCAGGGCCTCAGTAAATGGTAAATAATTAAAGATGAGAGCAAATGAATGGATAGATAGAAGAACAAATGACTGAATGACAGAACTGAAAAACTCACATCCTTGCCAAAATCTTGGTAAGATTATTGGAGCTTATATTCTGGTGGGGTAAGAGAAGGGGCAACAGAAAATATACATGGAGACAGATAAATAAATAAGATAATTCGAGGAGATCTCCTTTAGCTGGGGTAGTCAGGAAGCTTCTCTGAGGAAGTAGCATTTGAGCTGTCACTTAAATTTTGAGAAAGCCTTAACCATGTGATGGTCCCAGGAAAAAAATATTTCAGGCAGAGGAAAGTCCTAAGGAGAAGAAGAGTAAATAAAGTGTGCTTAAGTAATAAAGAGGCATACGTGGCTATGGCTCAGTAAGACAGAGACTGGTAGAAATCGAGCCTGAAAAGATTGATCAATGCTGACCGTACAGGGAGGGTCTCATTGGTTGTGATATCACAGGAGTTTGTATGTTATTATAATTGAAATGAGAAACCATTTAAACTTTAAACAAAGTAGTAATATATTTGATTTACACTTAAAAAAAATCACTCTGTCATCTGTATGACTAATGGACCATAGCAGGACAATGACAGAAGAAAGCAGACCAGTTAGGAGTTGATGTGGTATTCCAGACAAGAGATGATTACAGTCTGGTGGTAGCAGCAGAGACAGTGAGAAGTGCTTGGATTTGGAATATATTCTGGAGATAGAATAGACAAGAGTATGTTAATAGGTTGGATATGGTAGTTGAGGGAGTGTAAAGAATTTGAATTTTAGCCTGTAGGCAATGGGGACTCATTTAAAGTTTTGAAGTAAGTGAGTGACACAATTACACTAGAATATATTAGAACAATGATCTTGAGGCAATAAGCAAGATGAATTCTTTGGGAAATAAAATGAAAGGTAGAGGCAAATTTGGAGGTATCAGTAACATGCTAGGTCTGAAGTGACAGTCATCTGAATTAAGGTGATGACAAAGGGAACGGCAAAAAGTGGTGGATATAAAGGCTGCAATCAAGTTTGTAGAGATTTAATTTGCAGTGCCTTTGGGCACTACAATTTAGCAGAGAAATCTGGGCTAGAAATATTGGGGAGTCAGCGGAATAGAGCTAGTAATTAAAGCCATGTGAGTGATTGAGATCACCCAGGAAAAGTTTGTAGACCAAAAATGGAGCCTAGACTAGGAACTAGCAAAAAAGAGACTAACAGTGACCAGAACCAAAGGAGAAAAACTAGGAAAATGTGACATCATGAATGCCAATATAAGCATTTCAAGAAGAAATGTTTAAAACTGTCAAATAAGGACTGAGAAGTATCTATTGGGTTTGGTAAAACTGGAGACCATGGGTGATCTTGATCAGAGCTCTATCCATTTAGAGGTAGAAAAAAGAAGCCACGTGCTAGGTATATGAGGCATCTGAGACATGAAGAAGTACTGATTATGAATACAGATAATACTTCTGATATTTTTATTTTTGAAGCAAAGAAGAAAGAGAAGTGGAAGAAAGAGAGAAACAACTAGAGTAGAAAGGGAATCTTTAGGATGGGAGAGGGTAGCATGTTTCAACAGTCATGTGGAGGAGACCATAAAGAGAGAGAAGAGGAAGACCCTGGGGTGGGGAGGGGGAGGGTTGAATGCAAGTTCTCTAAGAAGGCAGATGCTAATGGGATCCAGAGCACAGAGTGGGTTCGCCTTATACAGGACAAAGGACACTTGTCCAAGTCATAGCAAGCAAGGATAGGTGTGGGTGCATGGTTAGGAGTGGTGCTCAGAGGTAGAGGGTTTCCCAGGATGCTGATTTCTGTTTTCTCTGTGAAGAAAGAACCAAGTCATCCTCTCAACATGAGGGTGAGATATGAAGGGATTTGAAATTTGAGGAGACTAGAGAAGGAATAAAATGGCCATCATGGAGAATTGGTAGAGAATGTCTCCAGAGAAATGTAAGATTGCCAGGTCACGTGAAGAACTTGCTGAAGTTGAATAAAATAGTTTCTGCATTTCTATGTTTAAACATCCTATGATAATACCCAGGTTAATTCACAATCAACATTATGGCAATCCTAAAACTTTACTTGCCTTTTCTACAAAGAATCCCTATGTGCTTGAAACCTGAACTCACAAATTCAAGTCTTAGAAGCAGCTTACAAAAACTCTTCTGCCAAAGCTCCAGTCTCTCATTTCTGAAGTTCTCTTTCTTTCACTCTCATAAATGTAATTTCATTATTCATCTACACTGTTTTTGCATAAGCAAAATTTAGTCTGATGGTAGTGAATAGATATGAACATATAACTATGTCGGCCATAGAACAAACTGCTGTGAGAAGAGTCCTACCAGAGGGGCATGGAAAGCAACCATGTTCATTAGATAGACTTAAATAAATAACACCAAATTATCTAGAAATTGAATATAATTTACCACGATTATAGAATCATTTTATTTTTATTTTAATTTTCACTATTTTCCTAGCACATATTAGATGCTTAAATAATGCTTAAAAGAAGAAATTAACATTAAGGATTTCTAAGCATTTGATACATACTGATAAACCAGAAAATAATCAGATACAAGTAAGTCTGAAAGAAAATGTGAAACCCAAACAGCTTGCGAAGAGTATAACTGCTAATAGTTCACATCATAGCAATGGGGTTAATAATTCCAAAGACAATTTTGATGAAATAAGAGCATGGGAGGGAAAAATGTTAACATAATAAAGGAGTTCACTTCTTTCACAGAAGGTGATTTTTTTTTCCACCATGATTGTAGAATTTATAAAAAAAAAAAAGCAAAACACCCTAAAGATTACATCATTCTACTTAATTTCGCATTTCCATACTAATAATAACATCTGATCCCTCACTCATAAAATACAACACAGTTAATAGAAAAGAGCAAAAATAACAAAATCTTTCTTTAATATTTAGAAACTTGGAGTTGACACTTAGGACTTGACAATGATAAGTATTGAACAGTGGTAATTTAAAGCCTTGGGATAATGTCTTTACTACTCTGCAAGTTAATTTCCTAATTGGTGAAAAAGAAGAGATTAGATTAGATAATCTTGAAATGAACTTTCCACTCACATTTCTGATGGAAACGCATCTGATCGTGGAGACCATCAGGTACTGCGGGAGTACAGTACTTTACAATGTCCATTTGAATTTATTAAAACTTTTGACAGAACAATTTCCTTTTAGACATAGCTTACTTACTCTTTTTGTGAGCTCAACAAGCTGGTCATAACTTTCATAATTAATTTTAAACATAATTTTAAACATTCTCATATCCATTAGAGGTTTAATTTTTTCATAAAACCGTATCATCAATATATCTGATTTTTTCTAAAAATTGATTTTATAATCATCACATCATGGCATTGCTTTTTCTCCTTTCAGATGCCCACATTTTGAAAGCTGGTATAAATTCTTACCTCTAAGAGATAAGGCTCCATTTGATCCAAGGTTTTTCCAAGATGTTTACCTGGATCTAAACCTGCCAAGAAAGATTAAATATTTTTTAGTTAACTATTAAATTGGAGGTTTAAAGACACATTTCCCTTCCCTAGGCTCTTCCTTGCATAGGAAACCAGTGTGTGTGTGTATTTTAAATTACTTTGATCCTAAATCAAAATGTACTTTTGCTAGTATTTTCTTGGGTAACTGGTTTTCTTGCTCCTGAAAAATAAGTTTCATTCCAATTCATCTCAATTGCACTTCATCAAATACCAGATGCATTGTTTCAACCCCTTTTACATTTTTGAGGAACTGTAATTAGGATGGGAAAAAAGGTATCATTTCAAAGATATGAAATTTAAATCCTTGTTACTATTATTACTATTATTATTTTGTTTTACTCATGGACAACAGTGAGAATTTTCTGACTTATACTAATTTATCTCAGCCTTATTTGGAGAGTAAAAGTACAAAATCAAGGAGTAGTAGACTTTATGCCTATATAATTAACTCATTTAGTGGCATCTAAACACAAATAATCGTATTACCAAATTAAGTAATATTTCATTTCAGTGACCACTTATGTGACAATATGTTTTTCAAGAAAAGACAGAAACATTCTGAAAAATCATTATAGTACCAATAGCATGTGCATAATCTCTGATAAAGATATTCAACTGATGTAATAGTAGAGTTTATGTGGGTGATGGGGTATAGGTGAACTACTGTGGACAAAAGGAATTCTTCCCATACGTCAAAACTAACCTGTCAGAGGGAAAAAAGAATCACACGTCGCAAGTCAGCTATGAAATTAATAAACTAATATTAGATATTTATACCCATAATACATGTATTAGCTTAGGTTTGTTTATTTTTTACTATTTTTATGTTTATTATTAGTTTAAACCATTTAGGTTATTAATTATACAAACTGAATAATAATTTTCTCCTTCTAGTCAGATGTCTTTTTTGGTAATATAACATTTCTTATAATCACATACAAAATAATAAAAGAGAAGTCAGGTAAAGCTTAAGGATTCTTCTGCTACTGAGTATTAAGTTACATCAAGTCCAAAGCAAACAACTCAGACTAGCAGCATTAGTAGATTATTTGAGTCTACTCCCTTCACAACAATCTTATTTTCATGGTTGTATTCACTAAAATTTCACAAAAATTCACTAAAATTCACAAAATTTCAATTGGCTGTGTAAATGCAGAGATGAAATAATTGTTGACTTTGTCCAGTTCCTTTATTCCTGTCAACCAGTTTGCAATTCAATGTTTAAAATGAGTAAGAAAATGAAGTATTTTGAGACAAACACTCATTAATCATCACTCAGATTTAACAAGCATTAATATCTTGCCATATCTTCTCTACAACTTTGAGAAATAAACACCACCAACATAATAGAATTTCAGTAGTATATCAATCCCTAATCAATCTATTTCCTCTAGCTTTTCTACATGGATAACCATTCTTTTGAAGTTGGTATGTTATTTCCTAACTATGCTTTTATAACTACAAAGGTACATATCCAAAACAATATTTGGTATTGTTCATATATATTAAATTTTTACATGAATGATAAGTTTTCACTTGTTCTGTTCAATTTAATTATTAATGAGATTTACTTACATTGATGACTATGGCTCTGGTCCACCCGCTTTTATTGTTTATTGTATCCCATTATATGGATATATCAGAATTTACCCATCCACTTTACAGTAGATGGACAGTTGGGCATTGACTTATTTTTAACATCTGTTTTGCCACTGGTAAGTACTTTCTATGCTGCAGTAAATATGTTTTATGTGAAATTACTATGATCGAGAAGAAAAAAACACATGTATATACAAACATATATATGGTTATATAATCTTCAGGTCTATTAGATATTGCCAAACTCCTCTCCAAAGCAGCACTGCCACTTTGTACTTTTACTATTAAAGAAATAGAATTCTTATTTCCTATAATGTGAAAATAACTGAATGTTGTCAGATTTTTCATCTTTGTCAATCTGAGATATATGGACATATAAAAATGTTTTGGATACTTGTTTTAATTTTCATTTTCTGCTTACTATTAAAAGTAAGCACTTTTTCATATTTCATTGCCCGTTCATTCAGGTTTTCACTTCTATGAATTGCTTATTAATCACTTGCCCATTTTTAATGCTGAGTTTTCTCTTTTACTTGATGATTCTAGTTCTTGGTATATTCTGAATGCTAATTCTTCATCATTATGGGCATAGTAAACATCTTCCTATTCAGTGGCTTGTAATTACAGTTCTTTTAATTGGGGGAGATCTTTTGATCAACATAAACTTTTTACCTTTTAGTAGTCAAAAGAATTGTTATTTTAAAATGTTTTTCTTTGTATTATAACAAACCCTTTCATGTCCCAAAGTCATAATATTAGTCCCTTATATTTTCTTTTCAAAGTTTCAAAAATTTTCTCCTCACATTTAGATCCTCAATCCATGTACAATTTACTGTCAGTTCTCATAGATGTAGTGTTATAACTGTATCTCTTATTTATGGATAAGCACTGTTTATGGAATCCCTTCCCTACCAATGTATATGCCACCTCTGCCAAACACAAAATTTCCATTCATATGTAAATCTGTGTCATGTTGCCTACAACTTACTTTAAAATATTTCAGCATAACCAATATACAAGTGTCTGTTTTAATCTACACTTAGAGATGGTTACTTGACAACCGAAGGACTCAAATCAGAACCCGTAACTCCAGAGGCTATAACTTTTACTGCTACAGTTATCTTTATAACTTCTGGTATTACAGTTATCTTAGATCAGCAAGAGAAAGTTTGCTAATTAACATGTCTGTTAGAAATGATTTTTCCTTGTGAAATTTATTTATTTAAAAAACAAATTATATAGTACTACTATGTGCAAGGCACTGTGACAAGTACCCTACAAATATTAACTAACTAAATTCTTATAACATCCAATGAATGGTATTATCATTGTCCCCACTTATATAAGAAAAATTGAGGCAAACAGAAGTTTAATGACTCCAAAGTCACCACTTCCAACAGATGAAACTAGGATTCAAACTTAGGAAGTCTGGCTGTGGAGTCCAGGCTTTTGACTACTGGATCATGTTGATTCTCTATGTTGTTAGGCATGCTTCCATCCATACTTCATTTACTAAGATTTCTTTGCTGTTTTCTTGATCATACTTGTTAATTCTGCTGTTTCACAGCATGAACAAACACCAAATTTTAAAAACACTTTGTCCATAACTACTGAAATGTGTTCTCCAACATCTTCACCAATACTAGATTAAATTTAAAGCTTTTGCCATTCTGGAAGAAAAAATGGTATGTTCTTGGTATTTTTATTTGCATATCTTTACTCATGTATGATTGAGGTGTAACAAGTTTTTCAGAAATTTGTGGCCAGATTTATAACTTTTTTTTTTTTACTGTGAATTGACTATTCATATTCTTTGACTATTTTTCTAACAGACTGTTCATTATTTTTTCTTAATAATACTTAAACATTTCTAAATCAAGGCCATTTGCTTTATGAATTCACACATGGTAGAACATTTTATTGGTGATTGGTCTTTGATTCTTGATGGATCTTGTCACATACTTAGCAACTTGGAGAGTCTCATCAAGGTGCCAGCTTTTCGTTGCTGTTTTTAAAATTTTTTCACGTTTCAACCTCATAAATTTTACTCTTATGTCTATCATTTTCTTATTTCTGCTTTCTTTTTATTTATTCAATAGCTTATTTATTTCTAGCTTATTGATTTGAACACTTAATTCATTTATACTTACACATTTCTTATTTTTCAAACAAAGATTTAAGTACCAATTTAGCTACATCTCAGAGGATTAGAAAAGTGGCATATTTATTGTCATTCAGTTTTCAATATTCTGTCATTTTTATTAAGTTATTTAGAATTACTCTTGTAAGTGTCAAGACATATTTGTTTATTTTTACTACCTTTTGTTGTTTTCTAATTTGATTGCATTATGGTCAAGACTGTAGTCTTTATACGATAATTCTTCAAAATTTGATAAAGTTCCTTTGTGACTTCTGGATAGTTAAGTTTTATAAATGCCCCACTTGTGCATGGAAAATGGGTCTGTTGAGAGCAAAACACAATTCTATACTTACACACACCTCATGATCTTAATTGTTAATTCTGTTGTTCAAATCTTCTGTAACCTTACCACTATCTCCACACATGACTTTCATCATATATTCTATTTATCAATGTTATAAAACCAGCTTTCTTTTGTTAATATTTTCCTGATATACATGCAACCAGATTTTGAAAAATTTTATCTTATAAATACAGGTTCAAAGAATTATAAATGTTTTTTACATTTTACAATTTTTGTCTGGACCTGTTTCTCTCATCTTATTGTGGACATTTTGTTACATTAAACTTTATACATATATAATTTCCTTTGCCATTTTCTGCCTCATAATGGATCAAAAAGATTTTTCGTGTTTTCTCTGTTGATTATAAAGCTCTAGACTGAATTTCTACTCTTCAGTAATCACAATTTTTAACACACATTCAAAACCACAGTATTGAAGTCTAAAGGTATTAAGTATCTAAAAATGTATGAATCTTATAAATAATAATAGTTATTAATCTAATAATGTGTTTAGCATCTTTTTGACCAAGAGAAATTAGCATGTTTTAACTAGACACTAAGTATGTTCCACCATTTAAGTTGTTAACATTGTGTTAAATTTTAGTTTCATCATTTTTGGTAAGAAAATGTAAGCTTACCAACACATTTTACTATGTCTATGCTCACTACTGTCTCTCATTCATTTCTCCTGGAACTCAATTCATTTGTAACTGAAGTCCACTCTCAATTTTTCACTGAAGATCTGTGAGTGGTAAACTCTCCTAGTTTTTACATGTCTGATAATGTCCTATTTCCTCATCACCACCATGTAACAGTTTAGTTGTAATATATTAATTCTTTAGGCATTAGTTGCTCCCAATGAGATTTACACTGTCAGTCTGATAGTGGTTCCCACATAAGGAATTTTTATTTTCTTTGTGCTAGATCATACAATTTTCACTTTACTTATTACGTTCTGTAATTTTAAAACAAGGTGTCTAAGGTTCTGTTAAATTTTATTCATGCTGCACAGCACCCGATATGCATTTTCAATTCCACAACTCCTATCTTTCTTCAAACCTAGAAAATTTTCAGCCATTACATCTGTAAATACTGTTTTTCTGCTTTTCTTTTATTTTTTTTCTGAAACATCTACTACACAAATATTGCAATTTCCCAATCTATCCTCCATATTTTAAAGTTGCTCTTTCAATTCTTTACTTCTCTGTGTTGTCTTTTGGGTGAATTACTTTTTTCTGCTTCATTCATTCTCTCTCTGACTTGGTTCATCTAGAGTTTATTCTGCCCACTGAATATTTTGTTTTTTAAACGACTATGTTTCACTGCCAAAATTTCTAATTGGTGACTTCATATCATACTGTTGTTGTTTCATTTTGAGTGCTTTATTTTTCTAACTGATTGCTTTCTCTTTAATGGATGCTTTATTTTTTCTTTATCTGAGTTTCTCCCAAACAGGGGGCACTTTCAGGCTGTTGCCCCACAGTTGCTTTTGCCTGTTTCCTGACCCTTTGTATTACAGCCCCACAGCTTCAGTCCTGTACTATTTTGTACACTTTGTCTATTCATTTCTAATTCACAGAGATGTTTACAATGCTTTCCAGCACAAGTATGTCTTTCATACTTTTCCTTCATATATTCATCTATTACTGCCATGGTTTGGGGTGGAAATTTGGAAAACTCAAGGCAAGAATGTACAAGGCCAGAATGGCAGGAAGCCACTTTTTAGTCTCGCTTCCAGCTCCTTGATTCTCGTATATATTGATCACACAACACATACATATCACCTCAGCACTTAGCACTAGGCTACACATCATTAAAATCATTTAAAAGGTCTCTCATAATTGAATCTAATAATTTATGTTTTGTGTTCTCTCCAAGGATCTGGGAGTAAATAAATACCTATCTAAAAGGCATGAGAGGGAATTTAAGACCATATGGTTTTATGTAGAGCACTGAAAGATCAAACTGACAATCTTCCCATTTTTCTTGCAATCTTTTAATTCACTGCAGAAGCATCAGGCCCCAGTTCCGAACTGTTAACGTAGAGAAATAACTGTTGTATCTCATTTCAAAGACAACTGCAGTCCATGATGGGTAAAGTGATTTGGCTCAGCTTTAGATAAGAGAGTCAGTAAAATAAGTAAACAAAAGCCACACTGGGCAGAATTTTTCCACATGAGTCTGTATTTATCACAGAGGTATACCCTGGTAAAAATTAGCTGATTATTTCAAGACTTCTGTGTATTCATAGAAATATTTTCAATTTATTTATTCCTGGGATAAACACTGAAAATTCTATGGATCTAAAACAAGTAGAATAAATTGAACTTTAAAACTTTAAGGAAGATTTTAAAACATTTTTCTTAAAGACATTATAGATCATTTCACTGAGAGATTATTGTAAAATTCTAAAATAGCTATAAGACAGCTACATTTCTTTTTCCTCAGAGTTAATAATAAAATAAGCTGCAGGGATGAATCTTTATAGTTTGGTGATGGGGTCTGCACCATGTTTAGTGACGGGGTAGATGCCATTATGATTCATGGTCTGATGCTTTAGATATTTCACGCAGGGCAGACAATCAGTAACCACACTTCACTTACACATAATGATAGATAATTTCAATGGACATGTAAAACCAAGGAGATGGCAGAATCTAAGAAATAAGCAATTTTGACACATTATAAATTTATCAGAGGTTATGTTTGGTGGTTTTGGCAGGCTTCTTTGGCATAAACAATGATTTAGGAGTTGTTACCTCATAAGATTGTACTATTTAAATAGATTAATTCTCTTCCAAAAACTGTCTAAGTTTTAATAATGAAACTGGTTGTCTAGATTCAATAGAATAGTCTATGTACCCTTCTGAATGAATCATTCTACTTTAAATCAACACTGTGTATAATACATACTTGTGTCAGGCTAACTTGTTCCACCGTACTTGGTAATGACTACTTAAGTCCTTTTCTCCTGACACCTTGCTGGTTACTCCATCTGAGTGCAGTCTGTCTTTGCTTCCATTTTTCTTTTCATTAGAAAGTGACAAGTCATTGGGGACCTCATGGTAACTGCCTATATGATGTGCACTTCAAATTGTTTTTAAAAAATATTTTCTCAGATAAGATCCAGAGATCTCTATCAATTCAAGCTTTTGTCCTTGAGAAATCAATGGCCTGAAGCCATCCTGATTTCTGAGATCTCTTCTAAACTAGTTGAGACCATTACACGAGATGGTATTTGTCAGGGATGTGGCAGGAAGATTATTCATCCTACCCCAGAATACATTCAGATATGGAACTTTTCTCAAGAAATTTTTTACTGCCTAAAACACTGATGATTCCATAAATATTAAACTATATGCAAATGAAAACTCTTTGTGAGATATTTTTATAAATATAATGAATGATTGAATATTTAATTTTCTTACACTTGCACATTTTTTCACAACTTTCTTCATTTAGAAACATCTTAGTATTATATGTACAATCTTTATGATATTTGCTTTAATTTCTCTAAATGGAACAAGACAATTATAAAGATAATTTTAAAACAAGGATCTGGAGAAACAGATCACTTAAACTTAAGAAAAAAAAAAAAACTGTTAGCTTATCTATAATTGTGAAGCCCAAAGATGTTAATCTTTATCTCATGTATTTTGGTTTTGGCATTTTCTAACTAGATGATATGCACAGAGAGTTCTAACATTGAAGATCCTTCATAATTGAGAATGGAAGGTCAGGGTCAGATTAGCATCAGTAAATAATACATTTATCATCGGATTTATGCTTTAAGTCGTTTAGAGAGAAATATTTTAAATAATAAAGTCAATGTTTGATTAAAATTTAACACAAAGCTAAGACAACATAAATAACTTCTCAGTTTAATTTACTTGTTTTATCAACAGGAATCCACTTATATTTCTAAGCACAACTAAAGAAAGATGCTAATATATCACTATACTTGCTCTCAAATGATTCTAGTATATAGACTCATTTTAGAGTATATGAATATATAACAATACCTCAGTAATTTAATTGTATATATTCATTCTATTTTCAATTTTTAAGCATTAGCCATTCTACTTGTAAATGCAGCCAGTCCAAAGGCATAACCTTCTCTTTCTTTAAATAAATCCTAGTATCTAGACCCAATACAATTTCAGTATAATTTGAAAATCTCTCTCCTAATCTTTGTAATGTCATCATTCCCATTTTATTTTATATAAAACTGCATTATGTTAAAAACCTTTGAGGGACTGTGAAAAGCCTATGAAAAAGCCTTACTCGTTCATGAGCTGGGTCATGAATGGACATAAACTGTGCTTCACCAAAACCCTAGCTGTCTGTTCAATTTACCTCCTGAGTCAGTCAGTTGTGGAATATGAGTCCCAGTGCATCTAACTCTCTTTTGAAAACCTTTACAATCATTGAGATGGTTACATTTATTAATATTGATATAAATATCAGTATCAAAAATATCAATATTAATAAAGATTATTACAATCCATAGGACCCAAGATGATATTATATTTAAAGTACATTTTAACTCAAATACATAAATAAGTTACTTTAAATTACTAACAAAATTTTCTCCAAAGCAGAGAAAAAATTTATTATAAATTCTGACACCTAACCATTTAATCATGTCTTATACACATTCCTTGATGGAAGCTGGGTGGATGAATAAACCCACAACAAGACCTAGGCACTGGATAACTCCATGCAGAATTAAGAAATTAATTAGGAGGAAGAACCATAATTTGCAGAGCTGACATCTATTTTACTTTCCTTGCATGTATCAATGGGAAGCAATTACAATTCAATTAAAATATTCAATTTTATTACTTTACTGACTGACCTTGAAGTTAATGCCTATTTTATTTAATTGCATCATCTATGAATAAATGTTAACCCTACAATGATATGCCCCATTATTTTCAATGCATTTTTCAACTTCTCAACTGAATTATATCAGTCAATTTATTGTCTACTGTCATGAAAGCAAGTGGAGGTTTATTTCTTCGCGACAGCCCAATATATGATATGAGAGAAATATCACAAAATGTTTGATAATGCTATTTTTAACAGAGTCAAGTAAAATGAATTGTGTTCTCATCTCAACTTTTGTAGCCTAGACTTTTACTGTAAAATCAGTAGGCAATATTAGAAAAGGTATAATCACTCTGAGAAGCAATTTCTAGTCTGCCTATAATTCTTGATAAATTTCAATGCAGACAAGAATGGAGCATCCTGTGTATCTTCAAAAGTTGAACACACACACACACACACACACACAGCCCTAATAATTTCTTCCTATTTTCACCAAGCTCACTGGCCATCAGAATAAGCAAATTCCATTTTAAAAGCTCTAATGGTTTTGTGGGTAAATGTAACCCTTTTTTTATTGTTGTTCCCAGACTCCAACTGAGCACACCATTACTGTACAATTGAGCACTTTGTAAATAAAATGACCATATTTATGTCAAAAAGAATAGCTATGAAAGACTGACTATGTGATATTTAAGGTAAAAATTAGCTCACATATTTTCACAGTTGACCATTTGGGGAAGTATCTTATTTCAATTTCCAGATTTTCCATTTCTAAAATTAGATCACCAAAAGTTTACCTATCTTAGAGGTTGTGCTAGGACTCATCTCAAAATGCAGTTTCTTTCTGAAATCTATGAACTGGTATTTTATGCCCAAGTAAGTAACATAAAAGAGACCCAGACACTTTATGGACTCACTTTTAAGATTCATGGCATCCAAGAAACTAATAAATCATATTAAGTATAATTATGCAGTTAATGATAATCAATACTTGCTGATGATAGCCGAAATGATCCTTTCTTCTACATTTAAAAATACCACACAGTTTTAATATGCAAAAATTAATAAAAAGCAAGACATGATTCAAACAAATTCTCTTAAAGGGGGATTTGAAATATTTTATTTTATATCTAAAATAAAATACTTTTATATTTATTTAGAATAAAATATAATATTTTACTTTAGAAATATCTTCCCAATCTTTCACATGAGTTTTCAACATGATGAGTACTGGAAACGGAAAGATGCTCGATATGAGCAGGGAGGGTTTGAAGGGGTGAAAGTTGAGGTTAAAAAAGTAGACAAAGCCAAATTCTATAGGATCTCATGTTTCATTTCCAAGAGTTTATACTTGAATGTAAGGTTACAGAGAAGAGAGAAATTCTAAGCAGAGGAATAATATGATCCAATTTAACCTTCAGAGAGATCACTCCAGCTTCAGCCTAATCGCTTACCAGGAAACAAAACTGAAGGGAAGAAGGGAAATAAAGGGACTGCTGAGATAATTAGTGAGACAGGACACAACAGACAAAAGCAATCGGTATGGAAGGAAAAGAACAGATTTGACAGCAACGTAGGTAGGGTATATAGTACTTGCTGATGAACTGGGTATGGTGAATACAGGAAAAAGAAAAGACAAGGATGATTCGCAGGTTTCTTATTTGGTCACATTGTAAGATGGTGGCACCAAACACCATTTATTTCAGACATAGAACACAAGAGAATTTGGGAAGGAAAATAAAGGGCAAATTTAACTTTAGACATCTGAGGTTTCAGGGAGTCGCTCAAGAAGAGATATTTAATTGAGAAATAGGTATATAGGGTTAGAGCTCAGCATGGTAGTCTGAGCTAGAGATACTAATGTAGAAACAGAAACTATGAGACGAAATCACTCAAGGAGAATTTGTAGAGTGAGAAGATAAAATACAGATAAGAACTTAGGGAATATCAAATTTTAATGGACACTACAGTCAGAGAGCTGTCCAAAATGCAAATCTGATCTGGTTATCTTCATTTTATAACCATTCATACTTCCGGGCAAGATGGTTATATGAGCACTGGCATCCAATTTTTTCCTTTTCTTACTGTGATGGTTAATTTTATGTGTTAACCTGAGTGGGCTTGGGATGCCCAGATAAAACACTGTTTCTGGGTATACCTGTGAGAATGTTTGCGGATTAGATTGGCATTTGAATCAGTGGTCTCAGTAAAGTAAATTGCCCTTTCCAATGTGGGCGGGCTTCATTCAATCTGTTAGGGGCCTGAATAGTACAAGGGGCAGAGGAAAGAGGAAGTCACCTTTCCTCCTGCTTCACTATATGAACTGGGACATCTCATCTCATCTTCTCCTGCTTTCAGACTAGGATGTACATCATTGGCTCGCATGGTTCTGAGGTGAACTTGGATTGAATTATACTACTGGCTTTGCTGGGTCTCCAGTTTACAGACAGCAGACTGTGGGACTTCTCAGCCTCCATAATCATGTGAGCCAGTTCCTCATAATACACCTCCTTTTATATCATGTTGGTTCTGTTTCTCTGAAGAATCCTGACTAACACATGCCCCCTCTCTTTTACAAACTCCACAGAAAAGATCGCTGAATAAGGGAAGAAGAAAACATCAGGATTGAAAATACCCCAAACTAGAACTGAATTTTGCTTGCTTGAATGAGGTTGGAATCAAATTCAGAAGAAAATCTGTCCTAAGACTTTTCCAGTGAAAGAGTAACTTGCTAGAAAAAGAAGTACAGGAGACTCCAGAGAACCCTGATTATCATCCATACCTTAGATCTTGCACTGTGAGATGCAATACCTCACCTGGTTCTCAGGTAAACTTACACTGACTGTGACCTATAAACATTTATACATACTTACCTACATAGGTCTGAGATGTCAACCAATACAATAGTTCCTGTCTGATAGAGACTTTGCCAGAGCACAAGCCCTACAAACTATAACATATTCTTGCTCCAAGCAGTTTTAATACATAAATGTTAGGCCCTCAGCTAAGACAGGAAAGTCTCACTTTCCAATCATGGCAGATATAGAATGACATTGTAATTTTCTACACACAAATATTTATTTGGCACTATAGTTATTAAAAAGTCTTACTACTAAATAGATAAATGGGAAAAGACTCAAAAGACTTATCTTTCCAGAAGGAGTTTTCAGTTACTTGTTACATATTATCATGCAAGTTGTTTTAGTGTAAGCTGCCTGACACAGCCATAAAGGTTACTACAGAGGGATAACTTTGATAATAACATGTGTTAAAATAAGATTTTATCTTATTTATTTGTGAATATTACAGTTTGCATATTTTAAACAATAAAGGGAATTAGAGCTGTTGGTAGAGACTAAACTAGAAAGACAGGTTTTAGAATTGTATTATGGTACATATTTCTTAGTATATATACATATATATATGTATGTATACACACACACACACACACACACACACACACACACACACACACACAATGGCTTGGGATGGATAGAACCTTAATCTATTCAAAAATTCAAAGAAAATATCCATCTCAGTACCAAATAGTTATATGCCTAACTTATTTTTAGAACAGTCTGCCCTACCTAGTGAAGGAAAAGATGTGCTAGCAATAAAATGAACAAAATCAGCATTTATTTCCTCTGCTGTTATAATCTGTTACTTCCCTTTACAAACTGAGCAAAAAGCACTCTATTCAGAGATGGGTGGTGGTGGGACTGGTGGTATTTGTGTTTGAATCTTAAGGAAAGATTATCCTGCATATACTCAGAATTTGATATTTAAACTTTGATTGTTTTCCCTCAATTCTAAATGGTAGGTATTTACAAGACATTTGAGAGACGTTAAGTTTCAACTTTTAATGTTTTAAAATACTTGAGTTATAAGTTTAAAAATTCTGTGCTAAAGTACTCTGTGTAGAGGTAAAAATATATTTCTAATAGCAATTAACTACACTTGAATGCACATTAAGTAACCTTTTTTAAACAAAACAATTATTTGAACAAAGTTCAGGTTTAAAAAATGTTATGTTAACCACAGACTATGAAAGAATAATGCAAATTGCTTTTAACCTTTACTGTTCAGCATTCTTTTCTAGGAAGGCTATTGCAATGAATGATTTTAATTATGGCCATTATTATCCAAAAGAATGACAGAAGAGTACAATGAGTAGAAGCAATAATTAATATGCCTTATCATGGCTTATTTGGACAGTGATAAAAGAGGAAACAGATTAATGTATCGCATAGGAATTACTACAGGTGAGTATGTGTAGGAGTGGAACTCAGCAACTGGGAAGTCTGCACAATTAAAGCTTGTTTTCTAATTAGTATGGGCATCTCTTAATATTAACCCAAAGGGTGAAACTTTAAAAAGTATATGTTAAAAATTTGAAGGAAAAAAATGATTAGCAGCCCTCCAAGAGGCAAGTAAGGGAGTTTAAAAACTACTCAGGCTGCTTGGAAGACAGGAAAGGACAATGTCAATGATAGATACATATAATATATCCATTATTTGAAAGGTCAAAAGAGAAATCTGTGGATGGCTTAGGGAAAAAAACCCTGGTAATAATTCCATAGAATCACTTATGAATACACTGAACATATCTAGACTATCTTTAACACTTGCCTTTTTTCCCCCTAAATTAAATACTGAAAACTTATTATCAGGGAGAAAAAGAATTTGAAAATTAAAAGAACAAAAGGTAACATGAGGACCAAACAGCCAATATGAGCAGCTGGACTAACTGCTGAGTTTCTCCCTATCAGTGAGGATTGTGATAAGGACAAGTAGGAGGATAAGGAGAAGTTTAATTCAGTTTTATTTGGCATTGACCTTTCCTGTAGGGATCCCGGGGAAACGACTACTCCAAGGGCACTTTCTGAGAAAATCAGTGGGGCAGGAGCAGAGAGCAATCTCCTAGGAGGAAATAATAGAGCAACTTGAGAAATTCCACAGTAATAAATCACCATGACCAGATGGTATTCAACTGAGAGTTTCTGAAGGAAATAAAGTGTGAAATGGCTGAGTTACAGATGAGGATATGCAATGTATTCAGAAAACCAGCAACTGTTTCTAAATATTGCAATTTTGCTAATATGGTAGCTTTTCTGTAAGAAAGAAAAACAATCAAATTAAGATTTACAGAATTACAGACCACTGGCTCTCTTGGTGATAATGGAGAAACTGATAGAGTCTAATTAAGAATAGCTTCCTTCAACATCAGGATAAGGTTAACCTGCTAAGGTCAAATCACCCACTGAGTCTATAAAGAGAACACTGTTTCTCTCCATCCTATTAAACTTATCTGGAAATGTCAATAAAATACTAGATAGAAGTAAACCAGTAAATGTAATTTATTTGGGAATTACATGAAGCTTTTAACAAGGTCACATGAGACTACTGGGGAAAATAAATAAGCACAGTCTTTGGGAGGAGAGGCCACAGGAGAAACTTCTGTCATTAATTGTAAAACTTGCTAAGTAATGAAAACAAAGTTTCAGGGACAATTTCTCTTTTCTTCCCTAACACTGGGTTACTCTTCCAGACACATATAGATCACCTTCAATTTTAAAAAAAGAATTTCACTATAGACAAAACACAGAGAAAAAGTAGGGAAGGAAGATGTGTTTCCAAATCAAGAAAAAACAGTAAGAGACTAACAGGCAATGGTGAAATAAGCATGAAACAAAATTTCCACCTAGCAAATGGAATCTGAAAACCATAACTGAATTTAAATTTCTCATCATTGTGCTCTGTGTAAGCATCAGATTTTAATGAAAACTAACAAGTAATAAAGCAATGAGACTAATTTTTATGTATTCAAATGAGGGCTCTCATCTTCAAAGTGGTCACCTTTGCATACTATATATGCTTATTCCAGTAGTATATATTTGCCCTTAATCAATCCATTTCCAAAATCCCCTCTAAAGAACTGTTTTCAGAGCCAGTGGCATCTTGTTCTGAAGTTATCCAATGGTGGCAAAACTTCACCCTTCAAGAGCAGAGCCAGAAGCCATTACGGAAGGATGGAATTCCTTCCCAAAAGCAACCTTCACTAGTCCAATTCTAAGCTCAGGTTACTTCTGTTTTGGCATGAAAGAGCAGCAGCATGTAGGAAAGAGCAAAGGCATGCAGTAGAAGCTTGAAGAAACCCACACAAGGGCCTGTGGCAACCTCCTATGCCACTATTTGAAAGCTCCAAATATTAGAAAGTTCTGATGCCAAACCAAGACTTGTTTCACTATATAACCTACACTTTCTCTTAGAATTGTTCTCTGAAGCCACAGAAAGTACCAGCAGCCTTTCAAATACCGTGGATTGCTATAAAAATCCCCATTCTCCTTGGTCCAGTAACTTCCTGCCTTCACTTTAGGCTAAATACACAGCTCCTTTAGATAGTCCTCCTATGGCACCATTTCTGGTCCTTTCAGTGTTCTGGTCACTCTCCACTCACTGAATTATGGTTGTTTGTATGTCCCATTTGAATGCAATCTTTCCCCCTGTTTAAAAAAGTAATTTCTGTTCCTTAAGGGGAATATAGGAAACATAAAAAGAAAATTTAAATTTTTCTTATTAACACTTTCTGGAGACATCTGCTGCAAATCCAGTATCTTTTATATTTTCAGGGTTTTTCTTAGAATACCTTTTGCATAGACTGGAGATCCGTTTATTTATCCTGCCTTTTTCTTACTTTACTATCGCTGTGACCTTCTTAAATGAAGGTGCTACAACAAAGACAATATTCCACACTGACTCTGTCCTCAGATCTCCTTAGCTACTTCAGCAGCCTCAGTGTACCACCGACCCACACAAGTGTAATGCCACAAAACCTCATTTTTTCTCTCAAGTCCCAGTGTTAAGCAATATCTTACCCGTTCTATCTTTTGAAACTGATTTTAGGGATTAACATTCAAAACACTTTATATTTACCTCTATTACATTTTCCCTGGTCAGATTTAATCTCTAGTCCCAGCCAGTTAATATAAGTCAGTGTTCTGATTCTATCGTTCAAAATATAAAACTTGTGTATTATTTGCAAGTTTAGTCAGCCTACCTTTCGAGTGTTTTTCAAATAATTGCTTTAAAGAGTAAAAAGGAAGGATAAATTAAGAATGATGTGAAAAATCAACACGGGTATGTTGACACTGGCCTATTATCAACTTCATATTTGGTTTATTTGTTTAACTGAATATGAATTTAATTATTAAGTCATTTGTTTTATTACTTACAGACACATTCTTACACACACACAAAACCTGGTGTCTTTACACAAGAGCTGTGTCTTTGGAAAACTATAAGTAAGTTAAATCATATTTTAAATATCAACAGAATTCAATACTGAAAAGATGTCTGTAATGGAAAAAAAATTCATCCCCAATATGAGTAATATTTTGGTGATGCTATTTTTTCTTAACTGAATATTGGTGTGTAGTTTTTATGAGTTAAGAGTGGCAAAATCAAAACAGTGATTAAATGGGAGCTACATCCCAGGAGATTATGGACAGAAAAGCTAAATCTAGACTTCAGTGAAAAAAGAGAGGAAAGGATTACTTTGTTATGTGGATCTGGGTCTTGAGACAATGTTAAACCTTTTCAATTTGTAAAGATTGAATTGGAAAAGAAATTATCAAAATATAATATTTACTTGTTCAAATACATGTTGTTTAAGTGAACTTTGAACTTTTACAGTAAAAGTATATGGAATAAAGGAGAACAAAGGATGGGAGTAGTCTAAAGTCATGCTAATGATAGTGAATTAGGGACACAGTATAATTGCATATCATCAGCCACTTTCTCCTCACTAGGGTCTATTATTGTTAATGCATTCCTTGCTACTTGGTTTATAAAGTATATATGGTTATTTACCTAAAAGACAAATAAACAACCTGTACTTTAACTAATCTTTGCTGCTTGATATGTTAAACCACCTTCATACTTAAAAAAATACAATTATTGAAGCACAGCTGAATGGCCTCAGAGCACACAGGCTCCATTAAATCTGCTTATATCTAATTACTCCTGCCTAAGGCAGGTGAGAAATTTATAAGATCTTTCTTTATCTGGTAGCCAAAAAATAAAATGAAATAAAATCAGTGATTTTCAATCTAATTACTATCTAAAACTATTTGTAGTATTTGGTCTTTAAGACCCTATAAAGATAGGTTTTTGCAACATAATTATAATTATGTTTCTAGCTGCTTAATACAAACATTTCCTCCTAGAAAAATTGTGTAAGTCATCATCAATGTCAATTATGAATTTGTATCTTTTATCTTTCAAATTAAACATTTGGGTCACTTAAAAACATTGTTATTTTGAAACCGTGATACAGTGTCCCAAAGCATATAATTATATCTGATCTGAAATATCCTTAACAAAGCAAATGAAAATGTGAGATTAACAAGTACAGCATAGGAAACGAAAAAGCCCCAAGATTTAACTGCTCTTTAGACAACTGACTTTTCTGAACTTGTCAAAAAAAAAAAAAAAAAAAGAGAGAAAGAGAAAAATACATCTCCTAGCTGAAAACCAGAGGCTTTAATTGTCTTGCCTATATTCCATCTGCTGCACGGAAAACTTCCAGTGATTTTTAGAGACAGAAATAAGAAAGAGAGATCTACTGGATTTATGCTGCAGGACAGCCATCCAACACCTAAGTTTCTCTTTTGTATAACAGGAGGTTGAAATGGCAAATGAAATATGTGAGAAAACCAAACAATCAAGCTAGTTACTTACAAATGGAGAAAACTCAGATAATCCATAAACATGTGCTGGCTTTCATACATTAAGGCAAAAGAAAGACAATCTGAGCTCAAGGAAAAAGAATTTTTTTTTGAAATACATACAATTCCTGAGACAAGTATTAAAGACATATTCCACCTGAATAAATTAAGAAAAAAAAAAGCAGTCAAGAATAGAGAGGTTGTAACATAAAATAATTGGTGTCAAGAACCAAAGCCAATCAGATATATAATTGTGTCAAAGAAGTTTTGTAAATCAGATTGTTAGATGCAAATGTCAAGTTCATTTTTGAAAGAGAAGCAACACATATATAACATTATATATATTATATATATATATATAAAGCAATAATTAGTAATAGTAACAACAATAATATGGATTCAAACCTCAGGAACTAGAAAATGAGGAAGAAATGGATTAGAAAAAATAAAGGATGATAGTAACTGACATATACACTAAAAGATACAGGAAAAGGATTCGAATTCCTTTAAATTAGAATAAATAAGAACTATATAAAGACAGCTTTTCAACTCAGGGAATCAGTGGCACTCCCCCATGCAGAAAGGCAAGATTCTAGATCTTAAATCCCCTCAAAGTCACCAAGCTACCAATGAAACTGTTGGACTAGCGTGAAGCCCACCAGGTCTCTCTAGACTAGAACTGGCAAGCACTTTCCATAGGAAACCGGACAGTAAATATTTTAGGTTTTTGGAGGCCATATAGCCTCTTTTGCAATTACTCACCTCTTCCATTGTAACCAGAAAGCAGCCACAGACAACATGTAAACAATGAGCTAGCTTCTAATAACACTGTATTTAAATATTAAGGTGGAGCCAGATTTGGCCTATAAGTAACAATCTGACAATCTTTTTACTAGACCAATAGCTCCCCACCTTGGCTTCATATTGGAATTATCTGGGGAGCTCTAAAAACATATGTGTACCTTGGTTCCATCTCTTGATATTCTGATTTAATTACTCTGGGGTGAAGCTTGGGCACAGGGATTTCTAAAAGCTCAACAGGTGACTCTGATGTGCAGTTGAGGTTGAAAACCGTTGTTCCAGAAACTTGACCTGGGTCCCTGATATATGTGTCTATAGAGGGGAAAAAAGAAGAGGAGTAGCAATGTCTTTCCCTGTCTGTGACATTTCCAAGTGTATTGCATCAGGCTGTCCTGTATAATACAGAAATTAACTGTCCGGATACCAGAGCATCTTGCACTGAAAATGTTTCTATTAGTCTTTATTACCAGCTTATAAACAAGTACATATGAGGCCCAACATGTTAAACATGTTTCTATAAAAATACAGCAATCCAGTTTGAATCAAAGGTCAATCTTTCATATTACTGGGATATAAGGATCCTGAACAGGACTGTTTCTGACCTGTCTATGGGCCTGGCCCCTTAAATTTCTATATTGATAGGAAAGACTGAAAAGACGTTATTGCATTTTTTATATTGATATTTTAAAAATTATAAGTTGAAGAATACTTTTGAAAAGATTAAAACTAATTACCAATAGGATGCATAACAACAGAGAACATTAAAATATTCCACACAGCAAAAGGGAGCAAATAAAGAAAAAAAATCATGAAAAAATAGATAACGTCAAATGGATAAAAGAAGAAGAAAAATTTAAAAATAACATTGATTACACCATATACCAGGTTATAAAGCATTCCCTCAAATTTTCAAAAAAAAGAATATAATCCTGAGTGTATTATCTGAGCAAAATGTGATTGAGCCAGAAATTAATAATACAAAGATAAATAAAAAACCATCATGTTTGAGAATTAAGCAATGCTTGAAACTAAGCAACACATTTCTAAATAACCACGACTTAGAGAAGAACTTTAAAAAGAAAGCATTTTGAACTAACTGGTAATGAAAATACAACTACAGCAGCAATTTAGGAAAAATCATAGCATAAAAATATGTATTAGAAAACAAGGGTGAAACAGTGTATACGTATGTATTAAGAAATTGGAAAACACAATGTTCGCAAATATTGAATCATTATATTGTACACCTGAAACTAACATGACATTATATGTTAATCACATCTCAATTAAAAAAATAAAAATGATGAACAGCAAATTAAACCCAAAGAAAGTATAATGGAAGGATTAATAAAGATAGCAACAGAAATTAATAGAAACAGAAGACCAACATATAATTTAGAAAATCAACAAAATGAAAAGACTAATAAAATCAATAAACCCCTACAAGACTGATAAAGATCAAGAGAACAACAAATAACCAATTGGAATTTAAAAAAAAATCACTACTAATCCTATAGATGATAAAAAGACAGTAAGAAGACATTAGGAACTACTTTACACCTATAATTTTCAAAACCTTGGGTAAATTCAGAGAAAAACACACATTTATCAAACTGAAATAAGAAATAGAAAATCCAAATAGTCTTAATCTAACAAAGCAATGGAATCACTAATTGAAAATCCTCCCCAGAAGAAATCTCCATGTCCAGATGGCTTAAGCAATAATAATAATTCCTTCTTCAAAACACTGAAGAAGGAATTAATACCAACCTTACAGAAAATCTTTCAGACAACAGAAAAAGAAGAAACACTTCTAAGCTTTATGAGGCCAGGGTAAACTTATTACCCACATCTGTTATAACTAGGAAAGGAAATTATGGGTCAATCCCTTTTATGAACATATACGTAAAGTTCCTAAACAGAGTACCAGCAAACTGAATCAAGCAATTTAAAAAAGGACAATTCATTGTGGAATGTTATATGGTAATAAAAAGAAACCAAATACTGATCCAGGCTATCATATAGATAAACCTTGAAAACACTATTCCAAGTGAAAGAAGCCAGTCACAGGACCACATATTGTAGGATTCCACTCATATGAAATATCCAGAATAGTGAGTATATAAAGATATAAAGATGCAAAGTAGTTTTGTGGGGCTTAGGTTAAGGGGAGATGGGGAATGTCTGCTATGGGTATAGGTACGGGGATACAAAAATGTCCTAAAATTTGATTATGATGATGGTTGCAAAACTCTGCTAATATACTAAAAAACATTGAATGGTACATTTTAAATGGGTGAATTGCATAGCATGTTAATTATACCTCCATAAAACTGTTAAAAAATAGCATACAGTAAATAATAGTTATATGCTCAGACAAAACATATAGAACTCTTAAAAATGGGAAGTGAAATTCAGAAAGAACATGTAAAAATTATTTTTAATGGTTCACAACAATCACATTGGTGTGGTATTAGCATTGTTATTCTGAGACTGTTTCATACACAGCTAAATTTTTAACATCTATATTTATTAATATGCTGAATGCCAATCTTAACCAATGTACCATGGAAAGATTAAGAGTTTCCTGGAGCAGAACGGATTATCATTACTACTTACGTACAGTAAGTAGATGTTACTTTTTTGGTTCTTTTCTGCCCCAGCTCTTATCCTAGATCATATCTCATTGCTCCTGGGATAAGATGAGAATGAGATATAATCTCTCCAGTAACTGTATCCACTGTAGGTAAGGAGTCTCCCCAAAATAAAATGGCATATTTACTCAGGAAAAAAAGAAACAGTTGTTTCCCTTCCCTTTCTGAGAGTTTCTTTGTAAAAGTAAAGGCAAAGACTTGTGTCTTCACATTTTGGAATGTTAAAAAAAAAAAAATCTCTCTAGGGAGGAATAAAACTAGTGTCTCCAGCTTTACAACCCAGGAGATGTCTCCAAGGTCCTGGTCTCATCCCCCACCCTTGAAACATAAACACAGACCTCCATAGAAGTAAATCTCTCTGGAGTCCTCTCTGTCTATTCCATCATACATTAAAGTCTAATGCTTGTCTTTCAGCCTAGGTCCCAAGTTTCTGTAAAATTTGCTCAGAAAGCCCTAATTGTGCAGAAACATAAGCATATTTTCTTTACAATCTTATGTACGTAATGTCATACAAAATAAATGAGAAACTGAGTTAAATCAAAAGACTGGATTGTCAAATCAGATTCAAACATATCCGAGACTTTATTCAGTATCAATCTTTGCTAATAATTTAAATAGAAATGAACAGCACAGCAAATCAGGGAAAGGTCCAGCACCATCAGAACAGCTTTCCAGGTCCCTCCTTGTCACATTGGTTATGCCCTGGCCCAGGCTGGCATAAAGGGTCAATTAGAATTACAGCACCATTCTCCATTTCTTCTCAACAAAAACAGCTTTTCTCACCTACATTCACATTCACAGTGACTGGGGTAGTGACCAGCGATCACTGCTCAGTCAGGTTGTGGATTCCATCTCATCTGAAGATTTAATTATATCCCAGATATCATAGTATAGGTTTTAACACTCATTGGCTTCCAGATGTCACTATGCAACATGCTCTCTTCAGGTCAACACAGTTGTTATTCCTATATCTGTTCAATCTCAACCAATGTACCATGGAAAGATTAATCCCCTATATATCTGTGGTACCTGGGCCATTAGAAAACAAATATAAAGGTCACACTGTCCAGTAATGTCCTACCATAATCTAGGCAATGGTAGTATTCCCATAAATTGACAACCTTAGCTTGGTTTCTGACACTCCTGGTCATTGATCTCTAAAAACAGGAACTTCCACAATGATTAGAATATTAAATAGCCTTTCCTGGGTAAGTATTCAGGCCTTCCTCCTACACTGTTGACTGATAACGATGTTCCAAGAAAGTATATATTCTATTAGGGTAGCCATTTAAAGCTTTGTTATCCCTCCAGAGCCATTTCTAGATGTAGCCAGTCTCCTGGAAAAGATCTCCCTCTAGTGTCTATATTTGGACTAGCAAGTCCTTTTCATCATGATGAGCTTTCAGGAACATTACGTATTTTGGTATGATGTAGTACCCCAAGACAAGGACTAAAATGCCCTATAGAATACTGGCATAGCAGAGACAATAGGACTCAAGCCACAGTATGTGTTACTACCATGGTACATTAGTGACATCTGTGCAATTTAGGAAAATGGTTTGCATACAAAAGTAAGTCCCTTGAGATTATCAGTTGGTATATCATAATAAATACAGATCTGCCTGAGTGTCATAGGTTTTTCATAAGTGCACTGTGCATAACTCCAGAGAAGAGTCATCAGTAGTATCAGTTCATTATATCTACTAAATCCATCTCTCTCAAGGATGGTGTTCCAATTTCTTTCAATGAAGTCCATTATATTCACATATTCTATACTGAAGGACTGACTGATCAAGCTATGACAGGCGGTAAAAATCTGCTTTCCATTATACCTAGGTAGATGTCTTAGTAACATATTGTTTTGCTTTATGCCACAAAGAGTGAAAAAGCCCTACTGTTCAGAATCCTTCACCTACATAATTCATTACTAATAGCCAAGTCATCAGGAAAATGATCAGAACAGTAACTACAGACAATAAACCAATAACTGAGTGGTAAGTGTAGTAAACTGCTCCCACACTGGATCATCAGTTGGTAGGTACTCTGTCATTTTGTTGCTTCAACTCATCCAGGTAAAATTTTCAGATAGAGCTCATATATCAGCAACTTCCCTTCTCTGCAGAAAAGAGGTCCAGAGTTTTCTCTCACCATCAGTTAAGTGGTCAACATCAGATTTGAGAATGATGCCTAAGAGTATTATTCTCTAACCCAGAGGCTCTGGCACGGACACATGATCACACCCCTCCATAGAACTGTAATCTACTTATAAGTACTTTTCCATCTCCTCTGATTCCCTCCATTTCCATTTATTACCTCTTTTGACCCATCCCCTTTCCCCTATGATTGGCCTTTCTGGCTCAGCAGACGTACTATAAACCCACGAGGGCAGTAAAAACAGCAGCCTTGTTAACACTTCTTGGACTCACTCCCAGGCTGATATTCCAGGATTTGACAAATAAAGAATCACAGGACACATGGCCCTGTGTTTACAGTAGGCCTTAATTTATCTGCATGGGTGAAGCTATAACATATCCCTAGGAGTTTAAGAAAATTCACTGTCAAATGTAGTGGTACTGCTATTGTGTTTTGTGCACTGATACCACTTTCTTTTGGTACATGTAACTTTAAACTCAGGCCTGGGACCAACAGATCAGGCAAAACAAAAGAAAAATTTTGTGAAATAGGAAAAATACATAGTTGTGTATTTGCATCGTTCCCACATCAACTCATTCCAACCTCCTGGTCCTAGAAGCCTTTCTAGTAGTGTCTTGGCATTACTTCCTTTCATAGCCAATATTAGCACAAAATAATTTAATTAAGCTAACCATTACATCTTTTTTTCTTACCTGCCATCTTAATTAACTAGTGCATCAATTCCCCATCCCAATTTTCAATGACTCTCTGCTCTAAGCATGTTAACAAATGTAGTAGGTCCATGAGATTTTTCTTGTCCATTTCTGTGTATTTATAGCAGTGAACTTTACACAATGGTCAGAAAATACTGAAGGGACAAAAGGATGGGGAATTGGCTGCTCCAGCCTTTAACTGTACTTCCCAGTGTTGCTTCCTTAACAAGTTAAATAAAGCTTAGCATAGAATAGGCACCATCCTAGTTAATCCTCGTTTGTAGTCTCTTGGGGCTTCTGGTAAAGGTCCAATATAATCCATTGGCCAGCTAACATGCTACTACTTGTCTTGGAAATTTTATTCACTGCCATGCTTATTTGCATTTTTAAAATTAGTTTTACAATAAAATTCACCAATTTTAAGTTTCAGTGAATACATACAGACATATAACCACTATCAGAATGATACAGAACATTTCTACCACTCAAAAGTTCATGAGAGAAGTTGCAGGCTATTCTTTTCCTGCTTTGCAGTCAATCCTTCCCCCAACTCCCAGCATCTGGCAACCAGTTATTTACCGTGTGTCTGTATATTACTTTATTTTTAAAATGTCATATAAATTGAATTCTATAATATGGAGCTTTACTTGTATCCCATAGTTGTGAAGTGTTACAGTCTTAGTTTCATTCAATTCAAATACCTTCTTCTTTGACTGGTGGGTTATTTCGAAGTATACTGGTTGGGAATTCGAGATTTGCAGATACTAACTACTATATATAAAATAGATAAACAACAAGTTTATACTGCACAGCACAGGGAACAAAATTCAGTATCTTGCAGTAACTTATGGTTAAAAAGAATATGAAAACTAATGTACGTATGTACATTATGTATGACTTAAATATTGTGCTGTACACCAGAAACTGACACAACATTGTAAACTGACAATATTTCAATAAAAATATATTAAAAATAAAAAATAAAATAAAAGTATATTGGTTAATGTCAAAATGCAGGAAAATTTCCAGATGTATCTGTTAATTTTTGTATAGTCAAAAAACACACTTTGCCTGATCTCAGTATGATTACATATTCTGAGATTTCTTTTATTATATACAATATGGCTTATCTTGATAAGTGGTCCATGTGCACTTGAATGTGCAGTTTGCTGTTAATGGATAAAGTGTTTTGTAAGACGCAAGAAGATTAAATTGTTTGGTAGTGTTGTTCAAACATTCTATATCCTTAATAATTTTCTGTCTACTTGGTTTATCTATTACTGAAAAAAAATGTTGAAAGCTCCATGTATAATTATAGATTTATCCATTTCTCCTTATGTCAGTTTCATGTTGTGCTATGCTCTCTTGATAAATTGACCCCTTTATCATTAGGAAATGTCCTTCTTCATTCCCAATAATATTCTTTGTTCTAAAGACTACTTTGTCTGACAGTAATATAACCATCTCAGCTTTCTTTGAGTTCGTGTTACCATGGGATATCTTTTTCCATCCTTTCACTTTTACAATATCTGTCTTTATAATTAAGGCAAGTTTCTTATAGACAGCATATAGTTGGGCCTTCATTTTTGTTATTTGAATTCCATCTGCAAACCCCTCCTTTTTAATTGGAGGTGTTAAGATAATTTACATTTAATGTAATCATTGGAATGATTAGGTTTAAATCTACCAACTTACTTTTTATTTTCTATTTGTCTCATCTGTTCTGTTTGTTTTTTCCCTTTCTTGCCTTCTTTTGGATTATTTTACAATATTCAATTTACTCTCCACTATTGGCCTATTACCTACACACCTGTTTTATTTTTTAGTAGTTTTTTATGGTTTACATTTTACATCTATAAGTTATCAGTCTACCAACAAATAGTATTATATCATCATGTAAAATTTAAGAATCTTACACATTGAGCAACTTTCATTTCATTGTACTTTCCCTTTTATGCTATTTGCGATACTATAATTATATATTTACTTCCCATATAAACCCCACAACTCACTGTCTCTTTTTGCTTTAAATAACCTAGTTTATCTCTTAAAGGGATTCAAAAAGTTAGAATAGATCTAAAGTTTATCTACTCTATTATTTCATTGCTCTTTATCCCCTTCAAATTTCATTAATTTCCTTCTGTCCAAAAGGTGTCCTTTAATATTACTTGAAATGCAGATCTGCAAGTGATGAATCCCTCAACTTTTGTACAGCTGAAAATGTCTTTGTATGATCTTCATTTTGAAATTTACTTCTACTGGGTATAAAATTCTTGGGGACTTTCACTGATTTTCAGTACTTTAAAGACAAATTCATCAAATTCCATTTTGGACAGCCTCTGAAGCAAAGGCTGTTGATTCTTTTATCTTTGCTTTCTGTGTAGAATTAATTTTTCACATTGGCCACTTTTAAGATTTTCTCTTTGCCCCTGGTTTTCAGAAATTTGATTATAATGTGCCTTGTGATTTTCCTCATGATTCTTCTGCTTGGGGTTCATTGAAATTTTGGATCTGTACATTGATAGTTTTCATCAAATTAGAAAAATCTTTTGCCCATTATTTCTTCAACTGTTCTCCCCATCCCCTTTCCTGGGACTCTGCACCTAGGTTAGTCTGCTTGTTATGGTCCCATAGCTGACTGATTCCATGATAATTATTTTCAGTCCCTTTTTTTCCTCTGTGCTTCATTTTTGACAGTTACTATTTGTCTTCAAATTCACTCGTCTTTTCTGCAATGTCTAATTGCTGTGTATTGTTCCTTTCAGATAAAGTATTTTTGAAGTTCTGTTTGGGCCTTTTCATATTTCTTCTTTCTTTCCTTATCATAATCATGTTTTCTTCTAGTTTCTTGGGCATAATGATCATATTATAAGAGCTGTTTCAACTTCCTTGCCTGCTAATTACAAATCTGGGTCTACTTTGATTCATTTTCTTGGGATTAATCAAATTTTCTTGCTTCTTTGCATGCCTGGTAACTTAGACGTAAGGCATTATGAATTTTATATTATTATGTGTTGGATTTTATTGTATTCCTTTAAATCGTTTTGGATTTTGTTCTGGTATGGGTTAATTTATTTGAAATCAGTTTGATTCTTTTGAGGCTTGCTTTTAAATTTTGCTAGATCAGATTCATAGCAGCTTTTAATCTAACGCTCATTACTACTAAGGTGATATATGTTTGAGGATTCTACCTGGTATCATATACATGATGAGGTCTTTCCACTGGTGGCAAGATGGATATTCCCCTTATATGAACTGCTTTTGACGATTCCTTCTTCAACCAGAGGCAGTTCCTTTTCACACGTTCACAGGTTCATACTCAGCCAAGGACCGGAGGGGATCTTTCTGTAGGTCCACAGAGCTTTCTCTCCAGGAAGATCCCTTCTGTCTGGTATTGTCTTACAAAATCTCAGCCCTTAGCCTCTCTGAATTCTGAGCTCTGTCTCCTAAATTCAGTGAAACTACCTGAGCTCTCTTTGGGTTCTTTTCCACTGCGCTGCAGTGTAGAAATTACCTCCAGGCAGCTAGCTGAGGAGAAGGGTCTGAGGGACTAGTATGCCATTATAGCCCTGACCAACACCTACTTTACAATTTCAATTTCAGAGTCCATTCATGTATGATGTTCCATTCTCAGGGACTGGAACCCAATACACATTTGCTATAATGCCACTATAATATTTGAATTAGCCATCATAATCCAACAAGATAAAAGCAACATACACTGTTCACACATAATAACCAGACTAACTATGCATTCAGGTAAAGGTGAAATGACCATAAAAGAAGGTCAACAGTTATATTTCCCAAATCTTAACATTAGTCTAATTTGGTTTTCTCTTCTACAGCATCCTTATATACCACAAATTTCACTCTCTGAGACTTTCAGTGTACAATTCCTACCTTTCATAGGGATTACCTAGGATACTGAGCCCAGTATCTAACAATCCTAAGAAGATCTGTATTCCACCCCATCCATATACATGGCGTAAGATTCCCTGTTGGGGATTTGGGCAAACAAATCTGATTTCTCAGTATTTTTCAGATCTATGGCTTAACTGAGAGAATAAATCCAGCCCCCCCCCCCTGGTTTATTTCCATAGTAAATCATGATCTTCATAATTGGGTGAATTCCTCCAGGTTGAAATAGATAGAATGAATTAGTGGAAGCAAGTTAAAAGGTGGTGCCAAAATGTTTCTCCCATCTCCTGAAACTTAATAGTGCTTTATTAAATCCTTAGTGGAGATTCTACCAATTTCCTATTTTGTCATCCCAATTTTCAGAAGTCATCTAAACTATTCCACCTGGTTGAGCCAGTTATTTGCTCTCTTTATCTTTTCATTTCTCTCTTTTCTTGCCGCCTTTCTTTTGGATAGCTTGTAAGTTTTCTCACTATGCAGCCCTATGCATGGTAACTGAGCCAGCAGATTTGTCACTCCCCACTGAATAGTCTCTTGGCTTCCCAAGAGCAAGGTTTTCATGACCTATTCCTGTAACATCATCATTTGCGCCAATGACATCAAATTATATGTCTCCCTCTGGTCATAATAAAGCCAGTCTAGGGTTGACTGTAAGTTGAACCATTTCCATATTGCATTGGAAGGAGTATTCCATTTGTGATTCAGGGAAGGAGTGAGACACTTAGTCCTCTCAGAGTAAATTGCCAAATCCCAAATAATGCACTATAGCAGGTTAGTTGTCACACCATTCAGAAGCATACAGAATAGACTGTTACACCATCCATTTGCTCAACCTAAATAATCCTTCACATTCAACAATGTCTAGAAGAATGATATGGCCTCCTGACTGTTAATTCTAACAATCCCTGTCAATAATTACTATTCAGGCTTCTAGTATTTTCTATAAGCCCTAACACGTAAACAGAATACTCTTAGCATTGAGTAGTCACCTGACTTTGGTCTTCAAATATCTGTACGGTATTCCTACTGATCAATTTAGTTACTTTTCAAGCAAATGTATCTTTCAAGAAGTAGAAGATTTTCCAGTGATGGGTAAATATGGTCTCAAGCTTTTTATTCAACTACCATTTCTTTTTGTTGTTGTTTTTAAACTTTTCTGTTTTACCAGGGCTGCTAATAATAGTTAAGTCTTCTGCCATTATTTTCTATCCTCTTTTTTCTTGCCAAAAGGTGTCTTATGTATCTGTGGGTTTGAAAAACAAAATCCCACTGACTAGGCCAATTTGTAATAACAAAAGACTGGACTGTCAAATCAAATTCATACAAAGCATAGGTCTCACCTAGCATCAGGCTTTACTAATAATTTCAAGTATACAAGCAATCAAATGGCCAGGTGAAGCAGGGACAGAGCCAGGACTATTGGTATAGACCTCCAGATTTTTTCTGGTCAACATTGAACATGCTGTGAACCAGGTTAACATGTAAGGTCTCTAAGCAATACATGTAGTTTACATCACTTACACAGAAAACAGCTGCCTCAGTCATAAAACATTTCAATTTCATATTCAGATAGTTACATACCTTACATGACAAGTTCCAGGGAACCATGTTCTCAAACCCAAAGATTCCAGGTTTCTTTACCAAAATCCATCATAGCAACCAGAAACATCCTGCTAATGGCAGTTCGAAGATAAGGACTCCTCCCTACTATTAAGTATCATTAGTGATTTTTGTTTTGTTTGTTTATTTTTGCCATGAAGCCTATAATTAATATTTATAAGGAGATTATATGGGTTCTTCCTTCTTTTTTCCCAGGGGACTTATCCCAGTTACTAGAAAGAATGGATTACAGATCTGCTACTTGGTCTTTTTGTTCCCAGTAATTATGGGATTTTCTAATCAATAACATCTATGACCTTGAGAATCAAGAAACATTTTTCACTGTGGAAGACAGAAAGATTTTTCACAGATGGGAGGCAGAATTATTATAGTCCTTAAATAGTCCTGAATGTAATTTCAAAATACCATGAACTTATGAGGTTTTATATATATACATACACACATACACATATATCATTTCCATCAAAAGAAACCAAGGCTTCTTGAAGAAATGGATGTTCTAGGTCTGGGGCAGAAAATGTACAAGATGACACTATAGTTCATAACAGTACTATTTATAATGATTCCAAACTAGAAACTACCTACATGCCATCATTGATAAATAACAATTAAATTGTGGTTTATTCCTACACTGGAACTATACTATAATGAGAAATGAACAAACTATTGCTTTATTTAATAAGGTGGATGAATCTTACAAGCATAATGTTGAGCCAAAGAAGCCAGACACAACAGAGCACACATTGTATGACACAATGATATAAAACTCAAAAACAGGTAAAAGAATCTACAGTATTAAGTGTCAGAAGAGCTGTTACCTTCAGGAGGGCAAGTATTGACTCAGGAGATATTAGCATTGCTCTATACATTCATATAGAAACTCATATGACAAATATATCTATAGTGACAAATTCAATCTTAGGAACTGCTGAGCAACCTTTCTCAAAAATGAGAACACACCACCACCTCAATCTTTTTCTTTTTAACAGCTAAGGAGATCAACTGCATGTTCTCTAAATCAGGCTTTCCACTAAAGACACCACCTCGACTTCCACAAGAAGAGAATAAGCTTGGTGTTTACCAAGAAGAAATACGGAATCTTCCTTTTAATGCTGTTTGCAAAGTGAGTTTATCTGTAAAACCTTCCACAGCATGAGACCTTGTTATTTCAGAGATCAGCAAGGCAAACACTCTCAAATGAGGTACATGAATTAGGCTTTGAGAACCCCGAGGCTCCCGGGCATTTACTGTAATAGGTTCATGAAATAAATGAATTGGGCTCAAACCCCACAGTTTCTCGAAAAAATTCAACACAACAAATTAAACGTGTTCGAATGTAATATCCATATTTGAATCAGATTACCACTTGCCTGTTATCTCTATGCTAACTGATCAAATGATATTTCTTCAAATATGATTTTCTTGCCATCCTCAACAAAACCCACTACCCTGCTCATTTCTGATACCACAAAGCCAATCATTCCATTTTTGCTTTATTCAAAATACATTAAAAAATACAAGGAAAATATCACGTGTTTTAAAAAGCTTAAAATAGAGGTTTTAAAAGCTTAAAAAAACCCAAACTATATTTCTGTTTTCTATGAACCTAAGTTTCATAACTCAGAAAAGGAACTCAAATTGAAGGACCATAATATAATACCAGTTTTAGAGGTAGTTATATATTAAAAAAAAAAAAAAATGAAGAAGCTCACTACTTATCACTTTGGTAAATGGTCAAATGCCCATTTTAAAATTTCCCCTTACTCAGTTTCTTCAACTTGTGACTCCACAATTTTATACTCTAACCCATTCTTCTTTTTTTGTTGAAATTGCTTATTAGTGAACTCAGATTAGCTGTGTGGTAACAGACGGCTCCCTTAAAAGTCTGGCTACATACCCAGAGCTGCTACTTTGATGATGATTGCTTGAATATTAGATGATATCATCTCTCGGAGCAAATCTTCCTGGTTTCTCTGCCAAAGGTAAGCTAAAGTCTGGAGATTAAGCCTTTTACACCTATTAAAAAAAAAATGATATTTTAATGTTCTGTACTTGGATCCATAGCAATTACTTTGATTTTAAACATACTGCTTCTCTCAAGGATTTTAGCATATAAAATGCTTCAAAAAACATGTTTTGCATAATGAAGTTTATATATACAACATAAACATATTTAATTTCCATGGGCTATGCATAAACAGATAAAAATGAAATCTCTAGGCAGATTAAAAATATTAATTTTAGTACGACTCTAAGTTTAGAAATCTATGCAAAAAAAGCTTCCAAATGCTAATAGATGATTATTCTTGTTTTTAGAACTTCCCTGGGTATCAAAATTGTGCAGCATATGCAAAACAGGCAAATGAATTTATCTTAATAAAATAACCATATATTGATTAAATTTATAATACCTATGGTTACATTAATTATTCTTAACTACTAACTTTGAAATTTTTTTAAAGAATTTGACCCTGAGATGGGGAGAGGTAAGTTAGGAGTATGGGATTAACAGATAAACTATTATCATAAAATAGATAAGGAACAAGGATTTACTGTATAGCATAGGGAACTATATTCAGTGTCTTCAAATAACCTATAATGGAAAATAATATGAAACAATATATAGCTGAATCACTTTGCTGGACACCTGAAACTAATACCATATTGTAAATCAACTATACTTCAGTTAAAAAAGAGGAAAAGATGTGAGATAAAGACATTTTAATACAAATAAGCAAAAACAACTAAGAATAAACATAATTATGACAGCAAAAAAAAAAAAAAGAATTTGACTCTGAAAAGAAAATAATAATAATGAAAAGTACAATATATTGAGCACCTAATGCACTGCAGGCATTGTGCTACACATTCTACACCATGATGCTGTAGAAAGATGGCCAATTTTGGAGCCCAGACAAACCTGGATTTGAAACATCCTTCTACACTCAATAGCTGCATGACTTTGGCAAATCAGAACTACGCTCTAGGTCTTTAATTTCCTAGTTCATACATAGGGACAAAAATATTTCTTTTCAAAGTTCTTGAGAAGATTAAAAGATTAGAAAGTAAAATCATCCTTTATCCCCCTTTTCTTCACATTCCACATCCAAATCTACCACAATGCAGATAATTATGATCAGTCCTCACAAGTACCACTGCTAACCTGCTGGTGTGAGTCACCACTATCTTTCCTAACTTCTTTCCCTGTTTCCATTCTTGCCCTTTTAAAATCAGTTTTCAGTACAGTAGCCAGTGTGATCCTTTTAAAACATAAAACAGGTGATGGGATTCCTGTTCTCTGAACCCTCCCCATTACTCCTGGTAAAATAGCTCTACAGGGATCCTGCCCTGGTTGGCTCTCCTACCTCATCTCCTTCTACTCTCTCCTCACTCCAACCCACCACTCCAGCCTGCTGGCTCCTGCCTAGCATACCAGCCACATTCCCTGCCTTCTTCACTTGCTTCCTGCCCTCACTTTTAAATGTCACTTTCTCAGGGAGGACCATAACTGATTGATTTAAAGTAATGTAGATTAATTGATTGATCAATTAAAAATAACATAGGTAAAGAATGTAGTTAAATGCCTGGATAAAATAGGTATTCAATAAATGGTAGTCAGAGTCAAGTCACACAGTAAGCGGCTGAGATCAGAGTTCACATAAAAGATATTTGCAGATACTATCTACTATATATAAAATAGGCAAACAACAAGTTTCTACTGCACAGCACAGGAAACTATATCAATATCTTGTAGTAATGTATAATGAAAAAAATATGAAAACGAGTATGTTGTATATGTATGACTGAAACATTATGCTGTACACCAGAAATTGACACAACATTGCAAACTGACTATACTTTAATTAAAAAAAATACATATATATATATATATTTAGCTCTAAACCTCATCATCCCTAATGTCAGGAAGGTTTTCTGCTTGACTACTCCAGTCCACACTGAACTCTCTTTCTCTCAAGAAATCCCAATATTTACTAAATGTACCACATGTTTGGTCATTTACTCACAAATGGTCTTAGAAATATCATTCTTTTTTTCATCCACATATACCCTGCCTTTCAAAGAAATCAAAATCTTCATTAACATAGAGACTGTTTTATCTTTTTTCTTTGTAAAATGTCCCGAGCATAGAAAGCAATGTTGAGGAAATTAACAAATACAAAAATAATAAAACTGTAACTACCCACGTAACACAAGCATTACAATTTTTGCTGTCCCATCACCAATGTTTAATACCTACTAAACAAACTTGTCTCTCTACCTTTTTTAGCTAAGTTTTTTTTTTTTTTTGGGGGGGGAAAAATTTTTTTATTCTTTCCTGGTCATACGGCAAGTTCTTTGCTGCTGCTTTGGTATCCAAGATCTTTTGACCATTTGTAGACTTAAGTCACACTTCTTTACCTATTTAAATTCTTTAACAATTCAAAATATCATGGCTAAAATAAGCCTCCTCTGTAAACCACTGTTGTATTTGAGCCTGTGACATCTATCAAAAGTTTTATATCTTGAAAATATAATGGCGCAACACAAACTACAAACTGAAGATCAGTTAATTCAAAACTGAGTTTGTAGACCAATGGACTTCTAGCAACACTGCTTTAAATCTTCAAGGATAAAAGTAGTGCAGATATGCTCTATGGTACATAATCTGGGCATCTTAAATTATGTGCTGAAGTGTACCTCAGACTGCATGAGAAACAGCTTGCCTCTGTCTATGAGTATGCTGTGGATGCTTCTTCCACATAGATAAAAAGCCGTTCCTAATCAGGAGCACATTTTCATTTGGTTCTGTAAAACTTTCATAAATAGATGTCAGCCCTACCTATAGTTTAGCTACCCATTAAACTATGTAGGTTTGAAATTATTCAAAAACATAGATTTTTAAGCAAAATAATTTGCAGAAGATATGACTTACAACTTGATGAAAATAATATTTTTAACATATGGCTTAAGGGATATGAAGGGATATGTAATCTATCTCCATCTGCAGATGAGCTGTTTGTTCTCAAATGTAGGCAGACAGAATGTAAGAAAAACTTTTTCAAAATATACATGTTCGCCCCCTCCCCCACACCCACCTCCTCTCTCCATTCTGCAGAGTTTCTGCTGGTTCCCTAAATATTAGATCATAATATTTCCTTCCCTTTAGTTATGCTTTGCCTTGCTTTACTTTCATTTACTTTTAAAATTCTGTATGTTTAACTGCCATAAATTCACTGTAGAGTTAGAGAGAAAATATATAAACAAACAAAATAAAATAACTTTTCAAGTCCATTAATATGCAAGTTTTTAATGAAACAGTCAATACGAATGTTTCTGTGTCAGTGAGATAGTTAATATAAATGAATATTATATAAATACAGCCCTTATCTTATTTCCATTTATCCTTTTGAATGGCAAAATCATTTATTTCTAGGTCAAGTTGTGCTTAAGATTAATAATGGGGACCTTATTTTCTTTTTTGCTAATATAATTACATGTAAAGTCTCTATACAGTATGTTATTTATCCAAATAAATTAAAAATAAAAATTAAATTCATTCAGGTGGTGTTTTGGTAAGCCAACATTAAATAATCATTATTATCATTTGACCTGATGCTTTTTGAATAGATCAAAGGAATTGACTGTTTTGTTACTTGCAGATACATCAATATTTTATTAGTGCTACCATTGCTTGGGAGGTAAGGGAGAATGGAGTAGCAACAGTCTAAACATTTCTTGAAAGTTGAATGGCTTTTTATAGGAATATTTCAGTTGTATGAATATTTTTAGCCAATAATTGAATTTTAAGAACCAAAGAGGAGGAGGTTTCTTAATATGCCTTTTTAAATTTAAAATATGACTGTATTCTTCCATTTGCTCCTGATTTTTATCAAAAATGATGATGAGTTAAAAGAGATTAAAAGGGTGTATTGATTCAAATAAGGAAAAATTGAAAATAATACTTTGACTTTTAAAATCTTTGTTTCAATTTTTTATTATAAATAATTTTTCCTTGAGGTAACTAAATTTTCTTATATAAGGATATAAGGATAGGAAAAAAGTAAAAGTGCTACTTTAATTACTTAGGGAAATACATTTAATTTCATGGGGCATGTAGAATACCATATCTACTTATTATTTGGATACAATTATTAATTTTTTATTTATTCACATTCTTAAAATACATATATTTTTAAAATATAGAACAAATTGATGTTCTCTTACACATTTTCGACTCGAACACGCTGATAATCAGAGAGTATAGCACCGACTGATATTCCCTCTACTTTTTCTTTTTCCTGAAAATGAAGAAAAAAAATATAACTTTAAAAAATAAACATGTGACCCTGCCACATGTTCTGAAAAGTACAGATTAACTAGGTTTCACCTAGAAAATCACCATAAAGGAGAATAATTCACTAAAAATACTGAGAATAAAAATCTACATTTCAGGAGGGAAAAAAAAGCATACTAGAAAATATATACTGAAGTCATCCTCTCAGCTATGGGGCAAATAATTATTCTTTTTACCTAAAATCCAAATAATTAGAGATCATTTTTCATGGAGAAGGTAAAGGAAGCACTTCCAAAATATTTTCTTATTTGACATATTTTTAAAGACTCACTGATGTTCAATGGAAATTTCTTAGAAATTTCTACTAAGGACAAAGTTTTCCTAGATAAAGTAACTTAAAAAAAAAAAAAAGCTATGGCAAAGAAGGTAAAGAAACATAATGATTTTAATCTCTATCTTAGAAAAGAGTGATTGACATAGGAGCATCCAGAAAGCAGAGATGATAGAGGCATTACCCGTGTAACAGCATAGCATAGTGAATAAAGAAATCTAGGATAAGAAGAAAGCAATGAATTATTATCAACTGAGTTACAACTGAGGACATCCAGCAGTATATGTAGCAGAGTGCCCCAGGGAGGAGGACTAGTCTATCCAGCATACCCATTAATGATGTGGAGGAGAATGAAAATGCAAATATTATCAAGTTTATAGATGACACAAAGCTAGGATAGATTAAAAAGAAAAGAAAATTAATCAAGTACATGGATGGATATGGACAACTTGGGGATTTGGAAGGACAGGTGTAAGATGAGATTTAAGGTAAAGAAGTATAAGATAATACACTTAGGGAAGAATCACACACAAAAGGTATAAACTAGGGAACTGTTATCTAGAAAACAGATATGAAGAAAGTGACTGGGGGGTAATTACTAATAATAAACTGAATAGAAATTCTCTGACTAGGCATAAAAAAAAAATACACCCTAGCAAATGGAACACAGAAGAAACTACTTCAGAGAAATGACTCCATTATTAACACTCTGGTCTTTACAAACTTGGAACAAAAGAACAACTGTGTTTCACATTAAAACAGATGTAATACTTTGAGACATGATGAAATAACCTTGTATGTTCTAACATGATGCCATAATAAAGAAACAAAAATGCACAGCAGGAATCCCTCATGTCTTTGAAAATAAATCCAATTTAATATTTCCCCTCTAAAATGATAGAGAAATACCTGCCCAAACCCCCCAAATAAAATGACTCTTTCTAGTAGATAAGGATTCCAAGAAAAGAGCTATTTCCTTTGCTTTCCTATTTCAGCAACTTTGTGAGAACATTTGCTTGTAACCTTTGCCTAACCTTCCTAGCCATTTTCTTTTCATAAAAGTCATTGTATTCATTAGAAAAAGTCAAGGCACAGCCCTCCTCATTAAATGAAAATGTGGCATAGATCATCGAGTAGTGAATGATGTTATCAAAAGACCAAAATTTTAGTTATATTCTTATACCATATAGTTGTTTATCTGAAGTTCCGCCAAAAGAAAATATAAGGTACTGAATTGTGTGTGTGTATGTTTCTCTATAGATCATGAAAACTAAGACAAGAGTTTCTAAAATAAGTGAAGCCACTGTTAAACTAATAATTGGCATTTATTATCCATTTAAAATGTGTTAAAGTTCTATAATTCTCATTTAATGTTCATCACAATTCTAAAATAATTATTTTTAGTTTTTCCTAGTCTACGTGTGGTCTCTGGAATTCTCTTCTACTTCTATCTCTTATTTTCTATTTGATAATACTCAACAAATCAGCTCTAGAATTATATACCCTACTGAATTTGACTGTTCTTCAACACTTGGCCTAAATGTAGATTATTAGTTGCGTTTTTTCAACAATCATGATCACTACTACCTGTTAGAAATCCAGATCTACCATCTCTTAGCTCTGTGATTCTGAACAAGTTGTAAAATTTCTGTGTCTCAGTTTCCTTATCTATATAGTGAGGATAATAAGAGTTCTATTTTCTAGGGTTATTATGAAAATGGAGTAAAATAATACAGATTAATAACAATGACCACATCTAGTAAGCACTCAGTAAATATTATCTTCTGTCATTATCATAGTCTTCTTTAGTATTTCTACTATTATTAGTAGAAATTACTGACTACCACCAGTAACTAACACCACCACCACCACCACCACCACTACTACAACTAGATAAAGCTCTACCTTGACAGACAAAGCCCTTCATTCCTGAGCTTTAACCTCTTGCTCACTATTCCTTTTTAACACTAACTTACTGACCTGTGATAATTAATTTTATGTATCAACTTGTCTAGGTTAGGGGATTCCTGGATGGCTGGTAAGACATTACTTCTGGAAAAGATTAGGATTTGAATTGGTACTCAGTAAAAATGATAGTCCTGGTTTAACCAATGTAGGGGGGAATCATCTAATCTGTTGAGGGCCTGAAAAGAACAAAAACATAGAGGAAGAACGTATTTACTCTCTGCTTGAGCTGGGACATCCATCTTCTCTTGTCCTCAGATATCAGTTTTCCTGGTTCTTGGGCCTTTGGACTCAGACTGGGATTTACAACACAGGGCCCCCCTGTTATTGGGCTTTTTGGTTTGGACTAAAACAATACCACCAGCTCTCTCTGGCCTCCATTTAACAAAAAGGGTCTACATTATAAATTAACAAATTAGCATTTTGGCTTATACATTAGTTTTAAATGGCATTGGTCTGTATTAGTCTATATACACAACTAAAAACGTTTTCTATGTCCATACTATGTCCTATTTTCATAAATAAGATTACCCCTACTGCTGGGAGATTCAGGCACCAAAACTAAGTAATAAAGAAGCAAAAAGCTGGGGAAAGTTTCACAAAGAGTTGACTTTAGGGCCTAGTCATGAAGGATACACATGATGTTGCTGAGAAAGAAAAGAAAGGTAGTAGGTAACAATTCACACAGAGTGAAGAATATGAACCAAAGCAACAAAATTAAGTGGTTGGCATATCAGAGGATGGTCAGCAGTGTGCGGTAACTGCAAGTGGAAGCACACATTAAGAAGTGGAAGGAAAAAAAGCTGGAAAAAAACTGGGATTAGATTGTTCAGAAATGTGGCCTGCCTCCTGAAGGTAATATACAGCCCGCCCCTGTAGAAATTTTTTTCTAATCACCTCTATTGTGGTCCAATTTACGTACAATAAACTGCATCCATTTAAAGTGCACAATTCAGTTAGTTCTGACAAATGCACACACCAGTGAAACTGCCACCACAATCAAGATACAAATCATTCTGATTACTCCCAAAAGACACCTTGTGCCTCTTTGCAGCTCAACCCTCCCGGCTTCACTCCTGGATTCAGGTAACTACTGACCTATTTTATGTCATTACATATTAGTTTATATTTTCTGGAACATTATATAAATAGCATCCTATAATATGTATTCTTTGTTTCTAGCTTCTTTCACTCAGTATAATGATTCTGAGGTTCACCCATGTTGTATGTGTATCCACAGTTCATTCTTTTTATTCCATTTTAATCCATTGCATGGATTTGCCACATTTGTTTATCCATTCACTTGCTGATGGATATTTGTGTTGATTCCAGTTTGGTGTTCTTATGAATAAAGTTATGAATTTTCCTTTATGTCTTTGTGTGAATATAATGTTTTCATTTTTCTTGAATTACTACAGAATTTGAGAAGTGAGATAATGATCATATTTGCAAGTAGAGAGATAAACCAGGCAACAGTGTGAAAGATAGATGGAATACAGAAATAGAAGGAGACAAATTTGAAAGAACTGAAGAATAGGGGATATGAGGGCAAGTTCCAAAAATAGTTTAAAGACAAAACTAGTAGGACTTGGGAACCAAGTGAACAGGAACAAGACGTACACATAAAGGGTGGGACAAATGACTGAATTTAAGTGATTATTAACTGAGAAAGCAAATACATGTCTTAAAAGAAAATACTGAATTTATTTAGCACTGTATAGTTGTGTTCGATGTGTCTGCTACATAACCAAAGCAGATAAGACTAGTAGGTATACTGAATACAATTAGCCCTCCACATCTGTGGGTTTTGCATCAACAGTGGATCAAAAATATATATTTTTTAATTTTCCATGAAGTTCCAAAAAGTGAAATTTGAATTTGCCACACACTGGTAATTATTCACATAGCATTTACATTGTAGTAGGTATTACAAGTAATCCAGAGAGGACTAAAAGTACGGGAGAATGTGTGTAGGTTACATGCAAATACCACACCATTTTATATAAGAGACTTGAGCATCCTCAGATTTTGGTATCCACGGTGGAATCCTGCTGACTGACCAGTTTCCTGTGGATACCGAGCGATGACTACACCGGTAGTCAAGGGAGAAAAGAGAAAGATGGAGGTGCTGTCAGCATATGGGAGAACTTGCAGCCACAGGAGCAAACAAGAACCTCAAGAAGCAAGACACAGAGTGAGAAGACGGCTCAGCGTATGAACCTGAGGATGAAGTGACTTATAAGAAGAAGGAGGAGATGGAAAATTCAGTGAATACATTGAGAAAGCCCAGTATGAAAACAACAGACACAACCAGGATAGAACAGTGCACAGAATTTTGTTAAAATTTCTTAGCATCCCTTTGTTTACAAAACAAGATAATGATAATATACTTGGGGGCATTGTTGAGAGCAGTAACTAATATAAAGAATGACATTATGTACTGATGTTTCTGGTACTCAGTAAAGCTATTGTTGATTTTACTATTTTCTGAGTTGAACTTACATCCACCGTCAATAGTGACAATGGCTTAAACTATATAGTTTACACTTGTGTTTGAGAGTCCCTGTGGCTTAAAATGTGCTAGACTATTTAGGTTCCAGTCCTTTGTCGCTAACTCCTCTATAACTGACGTTATTTTTATTTTTATTTTTGTCACCTTTGGTCTTAACTATTTCATGACAGGAATGTAATTTGTGTTCAGTTCTTCAAGTTTTCTGAATTGTGTTGAATTTAACAATAGATATTCATTAATGGATTAATTATGTTTATTTTACTAAGGATCTGAAATTTAATCTTTGAAGAATTTGGCAATAATGTGCATCAAATGTTTCGTTCTTGCTTTCATTAAACATGATAACTTTCCCCTCAGTGGCCATAACTAATCTCCTAGTTGTAAAATATTGTAAAATACAGTGGTTCTGTTGAACTTTCTACAGCATATGGTGCTATGTATGTAAGAAGGAACACAGGTATGGTTGGCAAACAGGCCTTAAAACAGGTCTTAAAGGCTGGTTATTCTACTTAACAGCTATGTCAGCCTGAATGGGTTAATCTCCTTGTATTTTTATATATAAAATCTGGTTAGTAATATTTTGGACTATTATAAGGAATTACTGAGATAAGATATACAAAGCACCTAGCACAAATCTTGGTACATAACAGGAACTTGGTAATATTGTTACTTTATCCTTCCTTTTCAACAAAATTCAGTCTGTGCACACACCATTACTCCATCCTGGCTGTGTCTCTTATTATCATGACCGGTCTTTCTCAATGTCTTCACTTACTTTTCCTTTTCCTCCCTCTTCTTACAAGCCACTGCATTCTCAGGATTAAACACTGAGCCCTCTTCTCACTCTGTGTCCTGCTACTTGAGGTTCTTGTTTGCTCCTGTGGCTTCAAGTTCTCCTATATGCTGACAGCACCTCCATCTTTCTCTATACTCTTTTAAGCACTAGGGTACAGCTGTCCCTTGGTATCCAAGGAGGGCTAGTTCCAGGACTCTGTTGTGGACACCAAAATCTGAGGATGTTCATCTCTTATATAAAGTGGGGTGTATTTGCATATAACCTACATACATTCTCCCATATACTTTAAATCTTCTCTAGATTACATGAAATATCTGATACAATGTAATTGCTATGTAATAGTTGTAAATACAATAACCAAATTAGCCAAGGAGACATCACAAGCTTATCTGTTGCTTAGACCACTCTTTTCCCCAATTTCTTCAATGTGAAACACACCTGCAAGACTGCTGGAGAGCTAGTCCAGGCAGCTATCTGACCTACATCGCCATTCATAACAGTAGAAAAGTCACTTGCAAAAATGGACATATAAACTGGTACAAACAGGTTCATTATTACTGTTTCCACACCTACCTGTATGCAAAAAGGACAGAGATACAAAGGATTTATTCAGAAAACGCAAATACATCAATATATCAACACTATCTTTAAGAATCCAAAGTCTGAATACAGATGGTCAATCATGCTTCTCAGAATGCTTTCTCATTATAGGCCATTACAAGGTATTGAATATAGTTTCCTGTGTTATACAGTAGGACCTTGCAGTTTATATATTTTAAATATAGTAAATGGTATCTACCCCACCCGCTTTTCCCCCTAGTAGAATATAAAAAAGAATATATATATATATATATATATATATATATATATATATATATATATGCATCTCTATGCTGTACACTAGAAATTAACACATTGTAAATTGACTATATTTCAATTAAGAAAAAAAGAATACATTTTCAATTTCTGGAGACCAGAAATAGGCCAGATTGTAATAATGCCTATTTCTGTACAGTGATTTATTTTTGCTATTTTATTTCCAACCTTATACTTTCCCAAATATTTTTAACAACATGTGTATCACTTTTTCAATTAAGGGAAAAGTTATTAAAATCCATTTGTGCACATATGTACTCATCTCTTACCCTATGTGCTGATAAGCTGGCAGGAGAAATTATTCATGTATTTATTATCCAGTAATTTATAAAGGCCTATTGTGTGACAGGTCCTCTACTAAGAAGAGTGAAACATTTGAAAATAGCACAGTTGCCTTAAGAAGTTAAAATCTAGTGGTAAGGGATATGGGAGAATGGACATACAGAGAAATTAAATAAAATAAGTAATGTAAGTCTATACAGATTATAATGGACCACAAAGGAAAGAATTCTTGCCTGGGGTGATGGCACTAGAAAATACTAAAAAAAAATTATACTCCAAATACCAAACAGCCAGAAATGTTGATTCTTTGCCCTTCTTGACTATAAGAAAAGAGAAAACAGCTCCTACTACTGTCTTCCTACACCCTCCTTCATATAGCATTTATGTACAAAATCCACCAAATATTTTTTTCAAAGAAACAAATCTGGTTCTAAGAAAAGAAATATATATAATTTATCAGCTAAGAAATCTGTGTAATTCTAATTGTTTATCTCCATTTGGTGTCTGATTGTGTGGTTGAATCTTCCATATTAAACAGTAATCAATATGCTATTAGACCTATTCTAATCACCAAAATAAGTATGAACATGGACCTGTCCATATGAGTTTATAACCTAGTTCTAAAGCCTTAATAACTACTAAGCCTTATTGACTACTCTTAAAATCAATAATACCCTTAGTACATAGACACATAAGGATAGAAATGGACTTCTACTATGAAATGTACCTAATGTGTCTTCATTTATATGCAAAGTTCTACCATATAATAGTTAAAAGGCACCCAGTATAGAAAGTGGGATGATGAAGGCATTCAGCCATATGGCAACAGTGATGATTACAAGTTTAGAAGAAAGGTTTAAAAGTAGAAATCTAGACCCAAATTATTTATTCACTCAATATGCACTTGTCTTCATACTGAGATGCTGATTCACAAAGCCAATAAGATTAACTTCTTAAACAACTTTTAAAATGCAATTTATATAAATGAGGATTATTTTTTATGTTTTTCTAAACAATTCCAGCTTTTTTGAGGTATAATTGGCCAATAAAATTGTAAGATGTTTAAAATGGCAACGTGATGAAAACAAGCTGTCCTTTTTTTACAAATGAAAACTAGACCTATTTATTCCAAAGATGAGAAGATATACAACTTGCATTTATCGGGGATATTACTTTCTTTGAAAAATGCCTCAGTTACCAGTATTATTCTGTTAATGAGTTCCTGCCTGTTGAGAAAAAAATGATCTGCTGAATTTAAAGTGTTTTTCATCCGAAATGCATTCTAACATTTTTAATATGAACCATTCATTATAGAAGCACACTTGCATTATAACTCTGAGTGGTAATATTTGGACTTCTGGCAACATGACATTATTAAATAAAAAAACATTTGGAATGCCAATGATATTCCGGGTACTGGATAACTAAACAAGAAATTTATGTGGCCAGTAAAGCACTAGGTACTTTTTTCCTTAAAATTCCAATTCTTCACTTTAATAGAATTACTCAAGCCCAGGTTAATAAAAGATAACCACAGAAATGAATACTATTTTATATGAAATAATTCTGAAAGTGACACACAGAATTTCCAAGTGATATATTCACACATTTGACTAAAATTTTTGTTTGACTTGTTACTGTGTTTCTTAGCATCATCAATATAAAACATTTCCAAAATGGAAAATGATCACCATCTGGAGTTCTACCATTAAACAGTGAGCTCATGACAGAGTATTAGGTCACTAATTTGTAACATTACTGTCTCCCTTTGTGAGCTTTCTCAATTAAATAGGAAAAAAGTTGTTAAGACTGAAAACTAAATGACAATGAAACTGCAGAAAATCATAATCATTTGTCATTTATTTCCATCTTAAAACTAATGTGTATTCTTTTACTTTTGAGTCTCCATCTTAGTTACAACACTATGACGCTCCTAGTTCTGAATAAATCAGTTGTTTGTTACATAAAGTGTGTTCCAGCCTCAATGGAGAAACTTAGAGATTGTTGGTCATCCTAGACCAAATTCAACACAAAATGAAACCAAATGGAAGTCTAGAGCTACATTTTATTTTTCCTTAAGTTTCCCAAGAATACTCATCCTTGCTAACAAGACAAGGTGAAATTTTGAGGACTTCAGTGAAACTCTTTAACAACAAAATAAACAAAGGATTAAGTTGTTAATCTTTGATGAGAGAATAAAGAAACAATCAAGAAGTATTCATTTCCAAGAAAACCAGTTTGGTAGCAGGTGTTTGGATATTAATCCTTTATCATGTATGTTGTTTGCATATATTTTCTTACATTTAATAGGATGCCTTTTTATTTTGTGGAGGGTTTCTGAGGCTGTAGAGAAGCTTTCTTAGTTTTATGCAGTCCCACTTATTTATTTTCGATTTCATTGCCTTTGCTTTCAGTATCAAGTCCAAAAAATCATTGCCAAGACCAATGTCTAAGAGTTTACCCTCTATGTTTTTCTCTAGGAAATGAAAAGTTTCAGATCTTACATTCAACTCTTCAACCCATATTGAAAAAGTGACACACAGAATTTCCAAGTAATACATTCACCCATTTTGAGTTGATTTTTATGTATGGTGTAAGATAGGGGTTTGGTGTTACTCTTTCGCATGTGGCTAATTAGTTTTCCCATCAGTGTTTATTGAAGAAACTATCATTTCCCCATTGTATATTCTTGCTTTTTGTCAAAAATTAATTGACCATAAATGCAAAGGTTTATTTCTGGGCTCTCTTTTCTGTTCCATTGATCTATGTGTCTGCTTTTACAGCAGTATCATACTGTTTTGATTACTATAGATTTGTAATATAGCCTGCCTCTATTTTTGTTCTTCTTTCTCAAGACTGCTTTGGCTATTCGGGAGTTTTTGTGGTTCCTTACAAAGTTTAGGATTTTTTTCTATTTCTATGAAAAAAGAGTCACTACAATATTGATAGGACTGCAATGCATCTATAAATTGCTTTGGGCAGTATGGACATTTTAACAATATGAACCCTTCCAATTGATGAGCACAGAATATTGAGCACATTAACACTGTTGTGCAATTGGTTTTACATTTTTAAATGATTATGTAGGAATACTGATCAGAAAAGTATAGAGAAGCAGAATAACTACTTAGGAAAACCTAAAGGAATCTAAGTAATAAATGATGAAGATCTAAAGTAAAGAGGTGGTTATGATGATGACAAGGAGGAGGCAGATATGTGATATAAGAAAAGATCGATGGATTTTGGTGGCATGTGGCTGAAAAAGAAATCCAGAATCCTCTGAAGTTTTTTGGCTTGGTCACTTGATGGAGAGCAACAGCATTAATTTTTATAAGAAACACACAAATTTGGGGAGAAATATGATGACTACTATTTTGGACATTAAGCCTTACAAATGAGAGCTGTCCAGCAGACAGCTGGATGTGGAACGCAAAAGACAGAATATAAGTGGGTGATAAAAACATGAACATCAGTAGTAACTGAAGCCATAAGAAGAGATGAAATCAAACAGCAAGGAAGTGTAGAGTGAAACAGGGTGAAAAATGATGCCATGATGAATCATAAATGGTAGAAAAAGGAGGGTCTTGAAAGAAAACTAAGGACAGAGAAACAGATGGAAAACTAGAGGGAAGGATTCCACAGAAGCCAAGGTCATAGAAGAAAAGCTTACAAAATCCCACAGATCAAAGAAAGGAAAGATTGGGAGTGAAAAAGAATAAAACATGTCCACTGGATTTAGCTGTTACTGACCTTAACGACAGAAGTTTAAATGCACTAGTGTTGATGGGAACTAAACTGAAGCAGGGTAAGAGAATGGACAATGAGAAAGAAAATAAATATAAATAAATATTCTAAAAAGATCTGTTGTAGAGAGATGGTACAATTGCTAGAAGGGGAAGGAGGATGAAGAGGGAATACATCATGTTTAGTATTTCAAGTTCACAAAACATATTGGTGGCACCAGCATGAAAAGAATTGGACATACCATTTCCCAGTTCAGTCTTACTTCTACTAACATACAGAAACATTATCCAGGTCAAGAATGACACAACCATAAGAAAATATATGTATCTCCATAATCTCTAAAAGCACAGGTGTCTTCCAAAAAGTAAAGCAAAAACAAGAGAAAACTCCATACTTTTACCTCAATAATTGTAGTGTCAGCAGAAAAACTTTTTAAACAATTTATAACTTTCCTTTAAAAATATGTCCAAAATTAAACTTACTATAATTACTATGGAAGCTGTGATTCACAGTCAAAAGAAAATATGGAATGTGATCAAGGAAGCTAATAAACAGGGAAAGAGAAGAACTGAGTTAAAATGTTCAGGTTTACAACATACCCAATAGCAAAATTTTGTACAAATCTCAACTCTCATAAGCAGAGTTTCTTCATAAAATATACACGGCATTAACTAGTTCATAGGGTTGTGTGAGGCACTAGTATAACATATAGAAAAGTGCTCAAATAATCATAAAGGGCAGAACAAAATGCTACTTATTTGCTCATTAACCTCTTTTATGTTCTCATTTCTCTATATTTGTCACTAACATCAACTCAGGTTCAAACGTACAAGCAACCTTAAACTCTCCACTCTCTGTGAGTGCTTACCTGGAGCCAGACAGACACTGAGACTAGAAAGACTCCCCATATCCAGTCACTACTAGTTAATAGTAGTTCAGATGTTCTCAGCTCACCCTAGAATAGTATCAATGGAGCCATCACTGCTCTCTCCACCTTTAATTTCTTCTCCCTCCAGTTGGTCCAACTAACAGATTCATCTTCCTAAAGCAATCCCTTCACACTTCCCCATCTGCCAATACATTTCTTTCTCTAATCTGCATCTATTTACATAAATTTTTACATAAGTATCTACTATTTAGAGTGAATGTACTAATTTCCTATCTCCATGCCTTTGTTCTTACTCTTCTTTCCATTTGCAATTTTCTACCAGTCCACTGGCCCCAACCTCCACCAGGTGCAATCCTACTCATTCTTCACAACCCATGAAGCCTTTACCTGATCCCTCTGATCAAAGGTGATTTCTTCTGCCTTTAAACCCTTTATGCCTCTTACTCTGTACACTTCTTGAGGCACTTTAAATATTATTTCATGTATATACACATATATATAAGTTCTATTTGATTCTGTTAGCATCCACAGGCAGCCAGTATAGTGTCTTACATTCAATCATCAACGAAGTGCATGAGAAGAATTCAGTCATTTCTATAGATCCAACAAAGATAAAAGTAAAGGGATGACTAATTTATTTAGCATATTAAAGTTATACATTGTAAGATTTGCACTTCAATGACTGTATCAGTCAAAGTACAAGTAGAAAAAAAATGAAACTACTCTAAGAATTTAAAGAAAAGTACAGGGAATTGATTATACAGATTACAGGTCACAGAACTAAGAAGCCAAACAGAGCACAGTAAGGGAACCCAGGGATCAGCAAGAGCAGAAAGCAGTTACTATCCCTGGGCGGAAGGGACAAAGGACGATTTTCCAGAGCCCAAGAATCAACTACTCTGGTAGACACTGGAACCTCAGAGGGCCCGTCCAACAGGAGCTGAAGCAAGTGGTGAGCCACTCACAGAAAAAAAGAGAAGAATCAGGGTTTCTCACTACCTTTTGACCTTCAATATCCCCAGTTGCTCCCACTGGCCAAATCTAAGGGACAGCCAGCTAATGAGAGTGTCAGAAACAAAGCCCACTAAGTCCCCTTGGGATTCCAGGCAGTGCCTGGAAGGGGCAACAAGCAGATATGAAGGCAGAGGCCCAGGACCTGTACAATGATCTTAACAGCATGTAATCACTTAAGAAAAAAAAAAGTTTAAAGAAAAGAAAAAACTACTTATGAAAGTAAAATGTGTAAAAATCAGCAGAAGACAAATCCCAACAGACTATTTTTTTTTCACTCCGTAAGTTATTTCAAAGACAGCTGAGTTCCTATATGCTTGGCATCACTGATAGAGCAATATACAGGCAGACATCATCCTTATCTTAATGACCTTACTGTCTAGCGAAGGCTTTCTAGAATAATCAATGTTAATAAATAAGATGTAGTAATACATCATAAAATTTGGTGGTTTCCAGCATCACCACATAAATGGTTAAGAATTGTGAGCCATCAGCTCTATTTGAAATGTTATTTTCTTCTGATTGTCTTAGGTATTATTTCTGAAACTGAGAGAAGCAACTTCAACCAACTATACCCATAATGGAAACTGAGGAGGAACAGTCTTTAAGATGCTTGGTTTCAACTATAGCATACTTTGCTTACAGACATAGTAAACAATCTTATGGCTACCCGAGGGGAAGGGGGGTGGGAAGGGATAAATTTGGGAGTTCGAAATTTGCAAATATTAACTACTATATATAAAGATAGATAAAAAACACATTTCTTCTGTACAGCATAGGGAACTATATTCAGTATCTTGTTGTAACCTTTAATAAAAATAATGAAAATGAATATATGTATGTATATGTATTACTGGACATTATGCTGTACACCAGAGATTGATATGCTATAACTGACTATACTTCAATTTTAAAAAAAGGGAAAAAAATACTTTGCTAGAAGTCAGGGATAGCAAGAGAATCCATGTTTACATATGCTAATAATAAATTTCATGTAGATCACTCAACAAACAGGAGTTGTCTCATTTTTACATGAAGTCTGGTAACAATCCTGGGAAAGAAAAGTCATGGTGCCAGTTTTAAAAATGAAGCAAGTGCTATAATTTTTATAAGTTCACCAAGTAAATCAGAGGCATCATTATCAGGAAAAGGACTCAGGTCTCCCAACATCAGTTATAAGTTATTTTTATTAAGGAAATGAAAATAAAAGCTTACATCAGTCATAACATAATCACTGTGATAGAAAAAAGCCCAATTCCTCCTGTGTTTCTCCTTTATTCTCACACTACTACCACACTTATAACACTTCTGACACCAAATGTATGGGGAAGATTGTCCCACATCAAACAATTCTGCAACAACTGCTGAGTGTCCTACAATTTAACTCAACTCTGACACTATCTGCCTGGAAATAACATTAGATTTCACAGGTTAGGGGAGCCTGTCCCACAAGACTGCCCCCATCCCACCATCTCTTCAGATGCCAAGAGCAAGTAAGTGGGTCCCCAGGTTACTCACAACTTCTGTCCAATTTGGATACAAACCAGAGGTCCCCATAAACATTTTGAATTTTGAACCAGGTGAATGCACTGTCTATTCAATAAATAAAGAAAATGAATCGCAACTTTCACAGCAAAATCCTCTGAATCTTTTTGCCCTTAGCAAATTTGGCAGGAAACTAATTTTTAAACCAAGTTAATTTTTTTCCCCTCTCTTTAAGAGAGAGAAAAATTCAAGGGAAAATTTCCAATTAGCCCTGATCTACATATTATTGCCTGAAGTGCTGTTACAACTATAAAGTCACTAGGTTTAAAACTCTAGCAGAATGTTGCCATATCAACATATGGAATTATACAAAGGAGAAGCAAAGACTGAGGACCAGTCACATTCTTAACTCTTCTTTGCCCTTGATAAACTCAAATTTAAAAAAAAAAATCACCAACAGATAGATATAACATCAAAGTTTCAAGGCAGGGATTGTACTTTTCAGAATTCTTTTAAGGTTAACCTGCCAATGATCTGCACATGGTTAGGCTAATTAAGTCAAAACACAAATCTATTTGCCAGTTTTTCTTGGTAGATCATCTTTTAGTTATTCACGTCAGCACCACTGAGGAAAAAGAATGCTAACCATGAGTCAAACTGTGATTCTCTCAACACACTGGGATGCTATATAAATGCAAAGGGTTAAAATAAGGAAGTTTTTAATGTTTAATATTAGTCATCAATAAGCCAGCATTATCTAATTAACGAATATTAGCTCCATAACTGAACAGGAAAGTAGTAAATGCATGAAAGGTCTTCATTCAGATCTTTGATATCAAGAGTTGGGACACAAAGGCGCATCCTATGAAGGGGGTGGTTAGAAAACTGCCCCTCATGCTACCTGCTCACACTGGGAGAACTGAAAAAGGCTTAAATAAACAGCTACCACCATTCTTGATTTTCTGTCTCCTTCCAGCTTCACTCCTGTGCCTGGAAAATGAAGCACTGCAACAGCAGACTTGGTAAAGTGTACTATCCTGGTTCCAACTGCCAAAGAGTAAATATTGCATAGAATAAGAACAGAGTGGAAAGTGACAATTAAACAAAACGTGGAGGTGTCTTTTATAAGTCTTCTTCCCATACATACATACATAACATCCCAGAGAACGCTGGTGCGATTTTCTACTTTCAGAAAGGTCACTATCAGCTATAGGGCAGATTTGGAAATAACCCAAAGATCAGTAATAGTTTCAGAAGCTATAGACACCAATGTTTCTTTAGTTTCTCTAAACTCTCTGCAATTGAAGGCCCTCAGAAACCATAAAACTGGAGAACCTAGCCAAAACCAGTATTCCAAACTTGTCAGGGTCCTTCCAGACTGAGTATTGACTAAAATGACATCCAGTTGCAACGAAAGAGACTGTAGCACTATTGGGGACATGTTAAGTTGAAGTTTGTATTTCTTAGGTCAAGTCTTTGATCTTCCGTGGTTAAAGAAAAGCAAACTTTTTTTGATGCATTTGATGAAAAACATGGAATTTTAATGTTGCTTTGAAGCATTCTGTATTTTGCCAGAGTTGTATACATAACAACATTTTAATAGTGTTAATTTCTGGACATAAACTATCAGAGTAACCTGAAGTCAATGTAGAAAAGACTGGTTAAAAAGATAGTCAAGAAGGGCAGTAAGAGTGGCAGAGCAAAACTACTACTAAATAATACATCATCATTAGACCTCCCCTACAAGATATACTACAGTAATTATCCTTTTAGACAAAAGGAAAATGGTGATGGATGGAAGTCAAGATAGAATAGAGAATAAAAAATGGTAAAAAAAAAAATAATAAATTATAACATGAGCCAAAAAGAAACAGGGAAGAATATTAAAAAGCAATATAAGCCACGGTCTCTGCCCTCAAGAAGCTTACATGTAGCTGGAAAAAAATATGTGAATAGACTAATACAAAACAGTAAATAAAAAGCACTTAATAAAACGTTTTATAAAAGAAAACAGCAAAAATCACTGTAAATGGCTACAAAGGGTGCAGAACACATGAAAAGAAAAACTGAGATAAGAGAAAGCTAATTTTTAATAAAAAGCTTTAAAATATATAGCCATTTTTAATCATAAAAATCATTAGATGATTTATAAAAGTAAGAAATATTCATTTATGGTGAAAAAGAATATGAAAATAAATATATGTATGTTCAGGTATGACTGAAGCATTATGCTGCACACCAGACATTGACACACTATAAACTGACTACATTTGAATAAAAAATATATATATATACACACACACACAAAGAAATATTCCTAGCTGAGTTCCTATGATAGAAATAGTATCTTACCTGGTATATGTTTTTGATAATCACTAACCATGGGGTTTTACCCAAGATTCCTAATCTGTGGATCTCAGTTCCCTCATTGGTAAATAAGAAGTTTAGACTTCTTCGTGTGTCTATTATCCTGGTTGTGAGCAGTGAAACTAATAAATATGGTTGTGCCTAAAGTTAGGATGATGGAATAAAAGATGACCTGAGAATGCAGAACCTGACTTGGTCCTCCTGTGTTAAATCAAATAAATGAAACACAGCCTCACTTTTTCTAAAGCAGGTTATCAGAGAAATTAGTACAAATAAATACTAGGAATGATCTTCAATTCCAAAATACCACAAAATTAGAATATTATCAATTTAAACACAATCTAAAAATCTTAGTTTTTTGGAAATCCACACAGAAGCACAAAGATTTAGCGCTAATGGGCTTTTTCTACTTGATGATTTTAGTCTATTGCTACTACAGTGCATTCAATGCATAGAAGAAAAATTAAATTACATTAAAACTTTGTGATTACAAAGTCTTTAAGATCTATCCTGTGGTATTACTTAGAGGTGAAACATCTTTAAAATGAGGTCCTATGATTAATTAGGTACAACAGATTGATTTTAGATGGAGTTTCACTTACTAGTAATAATGTGTATTATAAAGAAATCCCAACGCATTTAGCTTTAGAGCATTCACTATAGAACAGTTATAGAACAGTAAGTGTTACGACAAATAATCTAGGATATATAGGTAGCAAGAGACTATTCAGATTTCAAGTTAACAAAGCTTTTCACTTTTTATAACATTTTCTTTCCATGGAAGCTACTAAACTTTTCTTTCTAAAAATGAACACAACATGAGACTTTTAAAAACCAAACCAAACAAAACAAAAAGAAGTACATTTGTGAAATGTGACAAAAGACATTTAGAGGGAGCACAATACTTTATTATATCTACAAAGATAAGACTTCTTAATTATAGGTTTTATTTTCATACAAGCTGAAATGATTATATTATTTTCATTTTTATTATACCCTATGCATATCATTAATGAAAGTGGGGAAAAACCCTGGAGGCTTACTGCTAGATTAAAATGTACAATTATACAGTAACTATATATCAAAGTATAACATTTATTGTCTGAATTACATAAATTTCGAATAAATCTTTAAAAACAATGATTGTTTTTGTTGTTTTGTTAAGGGATCTTTAGTGGGGAGATAGTTTTCCCTTAAACGTTAACATGGAGTTACTTTGTTATACAACAGGATATATTTTTCTAGGCAAAAAATGAATCATATGTGTTAATAGCTATGTAACAAACAAAGGCACTGCAAAGGCCCCATAGCATCAGTGTACTCCATCAATCCAGCACATTCATTCGTTAGAGGAGTGCCATCACACACACGGACAGTAGTGATGCACTGGTTCTTGGTAATGTATTACTTTTACAAGTTAGACCAGTGTAATATTTTATAAACTTACAGGACACAGTGATTTCATTCATTTAGAAATTTCATTTCCTTATCACAGCCTAAAATGAGTTTTCAGAACATTCACAGTAGTTTCATTTTCTATCTCTAAAATGTTTTAACTGGCCAACTAATCAATTGTTTTAATTGGTGTGACTATATGTGTTTTCTTCAATTTCCATTCTCACTTCTTATCTAACCATCTTAGGGTTCAGCAAAAAGAAAATTAGTGATAATGCTTTCAATTTAATTAGTATATTACATGCACTGTAATTATTAGCGGGAAATGTTATATTAATGAATGTAAAAGTTAGCAGTAAATTACCTTGTAGCTATTATCAATTTCCCAAGCCACTGCTCCTTAGGATAACCCTTTCCCTATGGTCCTTCCGGTAATTTTTCCTTGTCTGATAAACATGATGATTAAATAGCACACAGAGCAAACCTTTGATACTTTTTAAATTAAATCCATGCCCAGCCTAAGGGCTGTGTCTGATTTCAACTAAATGTGTCAGTTAATCAGATAAAAAATTATCAGTAACTCAAAGAAACAGCAGCCTTAGGCTTCATCAGTGCCAAGGAAAGCTGAACAAAATAAGACATTCAGACAATATCACATTAAGTGTAAAGGTTACTGATAAGCCTATAACTAAACAGAACTGCTTACCACTGTAACAATGTCTGTCTGGAAAGATACCCTATAGTCAACATTTAAATTACTCTAAAAATTTAGAGAAAAGACTTGTGACATTTTATCCATACACACATAAAAACAAATGTGCACACACTCATATATAAACAAACCCACACATAGATAGTAAAAATATGCAGTGGCTTAGGGAAATGGAATTCTTAAAAGATTATCAGTGAGATTTTATTGAAGAAGTGCTTATTATCTCCAACACTACTTCTTGGACACTTCAAAAATTATACTAAGTAAATCAAATATTTAATGGTTAAGGAAAGGCGTATATGAATTCAAGATTATTCATCTGCACAGTTCTACCTAGTGCCTAAAATTATGCAATTTCATCATTTTTTAAAAATCTGGGGTAGACTGAACTATAGCAAGACTCTAAATTAATTAAGAAAGCAGATCATTTTTTAACCTGTAACAATGAGCACCAACAGTCATTTGCAATATTACCAATTAAAATAAAACATATCATCAGGGGCCTGATTACTTTAATAAGAGGATTTAAAAGCTCCCACAATTATTATTAGATAGAGAGGCTGGCAAACCTTTAAAGTTTCAGAGCATATTATTATTTTCAAAGCATTCTCAGATTCCTAATTAAGATTGCTTTAGCTATAGAAAGAGGGCTATCTTATAAACTGATATATCAGTAACCACTGCAAAAAAGAAACCAAATATGAAAAGAATGGAAAATTATCTTTGAAAGACATAGTAGGCAGTAGTTATGAAAAATTCATTTATAGAGCAGAGCAGGAGTCCCCAGCCCTCTGACAAAGAAATTTTCAAATTAATACCCCATCATTATATTCTTCTCTTCTACTGTGATCAGATAATATGTTCAACTTAGACAAGATTCTCAAACTCTTTATCAAATGCAACTTCTCAATATCTACGTAGACTATTGACAGGAGGAGAAGTGGGCCAATTCTACACAAATAAAAGCTGCTAAATATCAGAGGCCCATACAAATTAAAGTTATTCAACAGCATTTCAAACTTACTACCTCCATCTGGATATAGGATCACTCTATCTTAAAGTTCTGCTTCTCAATACATTAAAAAGTTTAATACTGGCCCTATTAAATTCTCTGTTTTTGTCAAGAATTATCTGAAGTGCAGAGGAAGTGGTTTTGCTTTCCTAACTGCTACAAACAGCAATGTATACCTTTCAGGAAACACTCTGATGATGGGAGTCCATCAAGGACTAACGCTGCTCAAAACCAGGTTAAAGCTTCTCCAACATGTCTACACATTTCAGAGTTCACCAAAGAGCAGCTGAAAAATTATCTTAGGGTTACAAGATGAAATTCAAACCGGTCACCATGAGGTGACTTAATTTAGCTGCTTCTAGCAATCCCTGGGGCTCTTTGGTCTCCTCTCATACCACAGGGTTTGTTAATGAATGCTCCTTCTGACCTCTGCATGGCTCACATTAATGGTCACAACACTGTTCCTCTGAATGCTCCACTTCAAATCTATGCAAGAGTGTTAACAGCTTGTTTAAATAAAAAGGGTAATGATTCATAAATATTAAAAATTCCAATTGAAAAGAAATTATCCAAAGCTTGAGACTTTAGTTTAGTTTAGTTGAGACTAAAATTACAATACTAGATCCATCCTCTAAGGAAAATAAGAATAAAGTCTTTTATTAAAATAAAATATTTATTATTGGATTCTAAACACAATTTACTATATTTTCAAATGCAGTTTCCTAATAGTTAAAATGTTACTCTTTTAAAAAATTACTCTAATAACAAAATTTATTTTGGTATGTGATTACTGATACAAAACTGATGTAAATAAGTATGATATAAATATGATGGCATACTAAACTTTAAAGAAAACAAAATAAAAATTAATCTTGAATTTTTTAAGTTTTATAGTAATAATCCAATTTTGCTTCTAGAATGAGCTCAAGTCAACCAAAGGACTTCATGACAAATTAGTTTTAAAAAGTTAATAATAGGTAGATGATTATTTGCAGTGAAATATATATGAATTTTGTGGTTTATTACTTCAAAAGCTCAAATATTTACAGAGCATTTACCTACAGATAATTCCTTCAGAAAATCCTATATACAAGAAGGACCTCCACTAGAGACCTGATAATAACATATTTAAAACTAAATTTGGCATAAACAAGTTTCCCAAGATTTAATACACTAAAATTTTTCTACAGTGATACGGTGCCAGTGGTATCATCTGAAGACTCAACTGGGGCAAAATGTGCTTCCAAACTCACACTGTTGTTGGCAAAATTCAGTTCCTTGTGGACTGTTGGACTGAGAATGTCAGGTTCTCACTGGCTGTTAGCCAAAGGCCTCTCTTAGTTTCTTGCCCTGTGAGCTTCATGAGGCAGCTCAAACGTGGCAGCTAACTTCCCTCAGACTGACTGTGAGAGAGAGGAAAGGAAGCACACAAGATAAAAAATACAGTCTTTTTGTAATCTCATCTTGGAGTGACATCACATCACTTTTGTTGTATTCTGTTGGTTAAAAGTAAGTCATTAGGTCTAGCACACAAGAAAAGGGAGAAGATTACAAAAGAGCATAAACACTAGAAAGCAGAGATCATTGGGAACCATCTTAGAGGCTGCCAAACGCAATAGGTGATGGGTAATCAGGTTATACTATTCTTTCTACTTTTGTAAATGTTTGAAATTTTTCCTAATAAAACGTTCAAGAAGAGAAAATAGTATTTGCAGAAACCAAATGTAAGTAAACATTCCTTATGTTAAGCAAAATTTCAGAGGTTTCTACAAAGTAGCAAAAGAATAAAAATTTCATTAAATAAAAAACATTAAAATGATTATTTTAACATTTATTGACAACTTACCACATACACTGTTCTAAATACCTAACATGTATTAGTGTAATTTAATTTTCACAACAATCCTCTATAGTAGGTATTACTAATATCCCAATTTCAAAGATTAAAAAAGTGAGACACAAAGAGTTTAATAACTTGGCTAAGGTCACATAGCTAGTAATCAATAGAGCCAAAACGTTCCATGGATGGTGGGGGGGTCGGGTAGGGGTGGGGATTGAATGATACATGGAAAACAAATCAAAAGTTAATAATAAGGAATTCTTAGAGAAGGGGATTAAGACTTTTTTGTGTTGCCATGTGCTGTCTTATTAATGTTTAAATCATTACTACACAATTCATGTGTCAGGGTATGTTATTATGTCAAAATAACTAAATGAGCTTACTCTCCCTTGTCAATCCATTACAAGATCAGGTTATTACAAAGACAAGTTTAGTCTATGGTTCACCCTCTGCTCAAAATATCAGCATGGATTATTTTCAGACGTAAGCAATCTTTAATAGTTAATGTAATTTCACATTTATACATATTATAAATGTGGCCAGCTGTCCTTTTCAACCCTCTTTGTTCTTCTACCAAATCACATGCCTCCATCAGTCTCTGACAGTTGGCAAAACAAGACTTTCTCTTCCTAGGCTTCACTCTCACTCTGTCAAAGTCAAATGTCTAATAACTGTTTGGGTAGAATACTTCTGAAGTTATGAAGTAAATTCATATATATTATCTTATATGATCCTTCACACAACTAGCCTTGAGTTGAACTTGAGTGTATGAACTTGAGTGTACAGTACTGCCCTATTTAGACTATAGTGATACCATGAGCAGATGGTGAATTGAAAACTCATAGCCAGACTCCTGCTTCTGAGTTCAGGGGCCTTCCTAGTACCCACTAGCCTTCCCCAAATAGTTCTGGAGTTTAGGAGTCCATAAATCACTAGTTAGTTTAAGTAATTAAATATTGGTTTGAAAAGAACAAAAAAGGAATTGTACATTGTATAAAATAAAGTTCAATGGGGCTATAAAAGAGATAAAAATGATGAGGAAAGGAAATTATAATCAGGAAAGTGGAATAAAAAAAAATCTGGTTGAGGGCCATAGACATTTTAATGCAGAAATAATGAGACTTGAATTTTACTAAATTCTCGAAAAATAAAAAATCAATACTGCAACTTTGTGCACAGTAAAACATAAAATCACCTAGTGCCTTGTAATTTCAGTCAATAAATATAGTAAACACACGTTTAGTTGTCTGTCCAGCATCTCTTTTGTGCAAAACGTCACCCATCATCTATGTGGTAACCATAACAATTTTTTACAAGATGATTTGGCCCCTGTGGCAATAACTAATTGATTAAAAAGTAGTCACTCCATGCTGGGCAATAGTTTGCTTCTTAGAAATTTAAAATGGAAACTAACAGATTTCAATCTCAGGCTAAGAAGGACTCTTAAAAAAACTTATAACCTTGGTAACTATGAGCACTATGTTTTCTACCACATTATCTGGAGATCTGAGAAAACCAGTCTATTCAGAGAAAATAGAATGGATGTACAACAAGCAGCAGAAATGAGAGATACGAGTTTTGAAAGTGCTCCAATCCCTTGTTGTAGTTTCATGAGGTTCCATTTTGTCCTGAAAACATTTTTTTCTAGCTAAAACTAGATTCATTTGGTTTCTGTCATCTGTAACCAGAGACCCAACTAATATATTACATAAAAGGAATATGATGCATGCTAATAAATATTAACTAGAATTACAAACAAAACTTATTCACTAAATAAACATTTCACTTTTACAGGAAAGGGCCTATATCTTTCTCCTGTTTCTATTACAGTGTACATAGAATAAGATCTTTTTTGTCAACATAATAAAATATTAAATATAAAAACCACTTTATTGGTGTAACATGTAAAAACTATTAAATGTTTTGCTTTGGGGGGATGGAAAACAATTTCTATACCTTCATGTGCAATTCTACTTGTTTAATAATATACTTTTTTTAAGAATGTCAACGAATGTTATCTGGGTTATGAGATTACAAGATATTTTAAAATATTTTCTTGAATTAAAAACCTAATAATGATTACTTTTAAAAGTAGCAAAAAGCAACAAACTATTTTTGAAAAACAATTAGACAAAACTACTGAAAATGCACAGCCCTGAAGCAATACTGAAGGAGCACCCAAACTTAAAATCCAAGGCTAAAAGAAGATTGAGCATTTATCTCCATACTGGGATTAAATCTACTCTAGGATCACGGGCCCTTTTTCAACTGCACCTCAATTCTTGGGTTAATTTGCACTTCACTAAGTAAAGTCTGAGGTTTTTGTGGCTCCTGCTTAGTCCTTTAAGAAAAACACATCCACAAAAAAAAAAAAAGAAGACAGCCTGAATTGTCAGTCATAAAGAGAGATTTGTAGTAGATCAAATGAATCTGGAATATAGCTAATGAACTATGTTCCATCACTATAAAACAAAATACCTTCAGTTTATTTGGCCAGAAAAGGAAAAAAAATTATAAATTACTATTTGTATGTGACCACAAAGAGTCATATAATGGCAGTAATCTGTTGTGTCAACGTTTCATTTTCTTTAGGTCCAGGACTATACAAAAGAATATTTTCTTGTAATAAATTCTTGTGTGCCTCTTCATTCATGCTATTTTATTTAGAATTTTTCTTTTCTAAGATAGCCTCCTGGGACATGCATCTCATTTTCATGAGGGTCCCTGAGAGACTTGAGCATACAGTATTTACTTCAGTACAATGTCAACAACATATTGCAGAACATTTCATCTAAAATAATAATAGAAAATGTTGAGCCATCTTTCCATTTGGAAAAATATATCTGGAAGAATGTGATGTCTGACGAAATCCACATTGCTTAAACACACTATGCCATCTCAGCTTGCTTTGGGAATTTAAAGATACATATATATATCTTTAAATATATATATAACTTTTTTAAAGAATGGAAGAATGAAGACAGATAAAAGGCTATCCAACATTAGGGAAGAAAAAAATTAATGGATATTGACATACAGTGCCTGGCACAGAGTAAACAAGAACGCCATAAGGTTTGCTGAACACCTGGCTTGGTCAAAAGTAAAAAGACTGGATTTATAGATAAAGAAAATTTTTCTACAAAATAAACTATTACTGAAATTAATATCATAAACCAAGTTATTTCAAGTTCTTCCTATAATCACCTTCTCAGTGGCATTTTCAATTAATCATCGAACTGCTATGGTCAACATCAAATATGAGGCCAATGAAAGAAGATAATTAATTCAACTATTATGTTATTCAAGTTTTTCACTCTGATATGAGAATATTTGCCAGGTAACAAATGAAAATTATACATCAAATGGGTCCTAGAAGGTAATCCATAAAATTCCCCTCCCTTTTTACCAGTGATAATAATCTATAGGAATAAGATTTCCTAAAATTCAGAAACATTTTCCTCTCACTAAGGATCATTTCCACTGGTCTCCACTGAATGAAATTTCAAGTTTGAGAGTACTATTAAAATCACTGAGGTGTTAAATAGGTGCATGCTCTCTGCTAATGGTTTTACATGTATTATCTCATTTAATCTTCATTTATTTTTGATTTTACTAGTAAGAAAACTGAAGCACAGTGGGATTAAGTAATTTGTTCAAGAACATACAACTACTAGTGCAGGTTGGCTCCAGAGTCTGGGCTTGTAACCGCTACACTGAAACATCAGAGCAAACAAAGGTATAGAAAGAAGTGAATAATGAATTTCACTCTTCTGGTTTACTAGACACAAGACAGAGCTTTACAAGTATAAATCCAAATGTGTGAACTACTTTTATCTGATTTTTAGTACTATCTGTAACATTTTTTAAAAAATGGTTCTATTTCCTACCTCAGGAAGGCCAATAACTTTTAAGCTCTTTATTCAAGAGTAGTGGATTTATGCTGGTCTACCAACATTCTCTCATCTGCATTCTAAATAAAATATATGAAGTAGTTTGGTGTAGGAAGTGGAGTATTAGGGTGAGGTTTAGACAAACAGCCTAAGAAGAAAAGGAGGGAGAACTATGTACCCCAAGTACATGTCCAGGGGCAAATAATGAAGTCATAATGTAAAGAACTCTACATTTCAGGTAGGAGTATTTTAATAACATTTTTATTGCTTCTGCTGTATTTTTTGAGTCTGAGATTAAAATGTACTATTATCCATCTATTTTAAGATTCTACTTTAAAATTTAAGATTTCTATCCCAGCATAACCTAACATAGCCTTCTAGAGCTAACTGCCTGGGTTCAAATTACAATTCCATCATTTATTAGCTGTGTGGCCTGGTGAATGTTACTTATCTTTCTGTGCCTCAGACTCCCTATCTGTGAAAAGGAAAGATAAAGTAGTATGAGAGTTATTATAAAGACTATATTAATACATATAAATCACTTAGAACAGTGTCTACTCAAAGCAGGCAATTTTTAATGGCTCAAAAATTATTATCTTTAGTTATTATTACTATTACCATTATTATTAGGACTACCATTATGACTACTCCTTGTCATCCATCTATTTCTGAATGACATACTTTTTAATGATTTCCAGATATATTCAAATGATAGCAATATGTACAATGCACAGTTTAACCTTTTACACATACTCATTATTTTGGAGCACCAAACTCCAAAATACCAAAGCAAAGAAACCAGAGTAGTTATTTCCAGCATTAACTGAAAATAAACTGGATAACAACATTAGTTGGCCAAAACTGAAAAAATTAAATTAAATTAAAATCATTTAAAAATACTCAAGTGTTGATGATTATAAATACTTGAATCTTTAGAAATATTAGATGGCTGAATTCTTAACTTTTTCAATGAAACTTCACACTTCAAACAAGAAAGTTCTCTTTCCACCTTTTCCCATTCTCCATATCAAAATTATCCATCAATAAATTCTACCAAATTTTCTCCATTATAGCAGTAGTTATCATTTATGTAGTCTAAGAACTTCAAAGTCAGTTTGTAGTTAAAAAAAAAATAACTAAGCAATACCTAGAAAGCTACCATAATTTGATTAAAAGTGTCTATAAGAAGCCCTACATAGGGTACACTAAAGGCTTTCACTCTGAGATCAGGAATAAAACTGCCATTATTCAAAGTGATGTGATTATGTACAAATCCAAAACAGTTATCAGAAACGCTATTAGATTAGTAAGTGAATTTAGCAAGATCATCATATACAAAGTCAATTTTAAAAATAAAAAATTTTTATATGTCAGCAACAAATAATTTGATACCATTGTGTTATGGACTGAATTGTGTCCCCACAGAATTCATATGTTGAAGTCCCAAACCCCAGTACATCAGAATGTGATTTGGAGATGGGGTCTTTAAAGAAGTAATTATGGTAAAATGAGGTCTTATGGGTGGGTCCTACTCCAATATGAGTGTGTCTTTGTAAGAAGAGTCACAGATACACTAAAAGACACAGAGGAAAGACCATATGAATACATACAGAGATGAAGGTCATTTATAAACCAATGAAAGAGGCCTCAGAATGAAACCAACCCTATTGGCACCTTGATCTTAGACTTTTAGCCTCCAGAACTGTGAGGGAATAAATTTCTGCAGTTTAAGCCATTCACTCTTTGGTACTTTGCTATGGCAGTCCTAACAAACAGATACACATTAGCACTAGCGTCAAAACACTCAGACATAAATCTAAAAAAAAATGTGAATGACTTCTACACAGATAACTTCAAAACATTGAGAGGAAGTAAAGAAGACCCAAATAAATTCACGGATTAAAGACTCAATGTTGTAATGATGCCAGAGCTCTTCAAATTAATTTAGAGATTCAGTATAATTCCAATAAAAGTTCCAACAGATTATTTTTGTAGAAACTGGCAACCTAATTCTAAAACAGCTGAAAACAGCCATAGCACTCTTAAAAAAGAACAAAGTTGGAGAAATTATACTGCCAGATAGTACACTTAGTATAAAGCTACAATAATTTAAAAAGTGCTCTAATGGCATAAGAAGAAACAAATGAGCCAACAGAAGAAAACAGAAAATTCAGAAACAGATCCACTTGATTGACAATTACTTGATTTATGTCAAAGATAACAATGCGGTATAGTGAGGTCTTTTCAGTATATAATATTGGGACAAATGGATGTATGGGAACATAAATTGGTACAACCATTTTGGAAAACTATATGGAGTATCTACCAAAGCTGATCACATGCATCCCCTATAACCTAGCAATGTGACTCCTATACACATTTCTGACAAAAATGGGTCCACAAGCACACTAAAAGATATATACAAAATATTCATAGCAGCACTTTCTCTAACAGCCTCAAACTGGAAACAGCACAAATGATCATCCATAGTAGAATGAATAAACAAAATATGGTATATTTATACATTGAGGTACTATGCTGCAATAAAAGTGCACAAGTTACTGCTCTGTGCAACAAAGTATCCCACAGACACAAAATGGATCAAAAGAAGCCAGACATAAACTCATAAATATTATGATTCCAATTATTTGATGTTTAACAATAGACAAAAAAACTCATGGTGATGACAGCCAGGATAGTGGCTGCCTTTAGTGAAGGGACAGTAGTAATGGGGAACGGATATAAGAGAATTACTTAAGTGCTCTTTTGTATAAAATTTTGGAGCTTTAAAATATTCACTGAAGTGAACCCAAACAAATTTTAAGCAAATTTTTTAACTGAAGTAAAACGCACATACAGAAAATGTATCAAAAGTCGACAGCTTGATGAATACTTCTGAATAAAATAACCCAAATCTACCTACTTCTCCAGCCTTTTCACATTCCACTCTCAACTTTCACTTTGGGCACTGCAGCTGAATCAGCTTTCTCTCAGCCTAATACTATTCACCAGGCTGCTCTCCTGCCTGCTAGGAGACTTTGCTCACATCCAACTGTGGGACGGAAACACTCTTCCTTCTCAGCACTTAATCAGATAATGTCCAATCAGAGAAACTTCTTACATTTCAACCGCACTTCAAGAAAGCCTTTCCTAATCTTTGACCAGTTTAAATTCCTTCTCATGGCCTTTTGCACGTCTCCTTTGTAGCACTGGTCATATCTGCAATTTTATGTTTTAGATGGTTTATCTGATTAATGTCTGCAGATACTAATAACTAATTATGTAGTGAATTACTAATTAACATAGACATTAATTACTAGACTAGAAGCAGATGCTCACCATTATACTCCTAACAGTGCTCATAGTGCCTGTCACACAACAAGTACTCAATGATTACTTGTTAAATAGATGAATGAAAAGAAGTTTGATGAAATCAAACAATAAAATATTATGGAATCAACAAACAGATATTAGCTTTCCCCTACACAGCAATCTATATTTTTTTCTGTTGTTCAAGAGTAACATTACAAATATTTACACTTTTCGGAAACCGTCATTGACACCCAGATACAAAGTTTTCTGGTAGAGCTGGAATCAACTCTATTCTCTAAAATGTGTTCCTTTTCCATAGCGCACGTTCCCTTGCCCTAGGGAGGGTGCCCCCAAGTTTTCTGTAACCGTATCCATAGTCAGAAGTTGAGAAAGCAGAGCTCCATAACATGGTTAACTATTGATAGCAAAAACAAAATCAAAACCAAAACAAACCAAAACCCTCAAAAGACCTCTTTTTTAATCAGTCTCTATATTTTGGGGTGGAAAGGAGGAGAAAAGGAATACCAACCCTGCCAATATAACAAAATTTTAATCAATTCTCAATATAATTGGGAGAAAAAGATGAATCAAAATCACAGTTAAAAGTAATAAAACCAAGACACCAAATGGATCTATTCAAACTTACTTAGTTAACATTATCCAATGTCATTCCAAAGCCATTTACTGAAAGTAACAGGTATTTAAGAACAATTACTATTCTACAAACATTACCCAATAGTGTAAAAATGATAGGAGTATGACAGTTTAGAAACACTAAATATCACCAGAATGGATGACAGATCAAAAGACTGCCATCTGTTAAAATGGCCTATTATTGTTGACTGGTACAGAGCTTTATTCTTCTTTCAGAACTAAAAAGAAGCCTATGCAACATTAGTTCACTCTGCAAACCATCCTCTTCACTTGCTATACGTTGAGCAGACACAAAACTATTAAGCCCAGAACCATGCAAGATCATAGTTTAATAGTTAGTACCTTCTCTCTGTTAAGTTTAGAGATGTCCCTTAGTTTAGAAGTTAAAAAACCCATGCCCTTACTACTATCTCAAATGTATTTCTAACCATGCTCTCTTAGATGTTTATAAGCTCACAGAGAGGCTTGTCCTAAATAGATCCAGAATAATAAAATGTTTACAATACAAAAAACAACAATAAGAAAAAACCCTTTCATGCTCAGGTCCCTCATTTTTAACAGCAAAGTCACGAGCTTATGTGAGTACTAGTTTCTCTCTTCCCTAGCCCTCATTTACTCCTTCCTCCCCACTTTCAGATTTTAAAATAAAATCACCTTTTAGGGGAAAATCAGAGGTCCTTTTATTCCTTGCCTACCATAAGAAACAGAGTTTTACACAGGTTGTCATGTGGTTATCAGAGCATAACATTATGGTTATTCAGAAATTTTCTACTCATTTCCCTTACCCCTTTCCACATTTCCCCACTTCCCAGGAAGTACAGTTAAGAAATGGTCATGAGTGGCAATTACATGTTTCATTGTTGACAGGAATGGCCATCCTACTGTGGGAGTAAATACAATCTGATCCTTAATGATTCCTATATAATTCCAAACAACAGACATTTTCTAGTATGTTGTAACTTTTTTTTGACAATGCCAAGTCTAGCATTATAATTTACCACTCCGACTAATGCAGTTGAAATTATTCCATTTTTGTTATATTCCCTATTAGTCTCAACTCATATAGTTGTTTTTACAAAGATGCTGTCAAAGTATATGTGTAATCTTCTATCTTGTTACATCATATTCATTTTATGTGTTAATAAAGAGGCGTTGGCACTTAAAAATCCCATTGGGATATTTAATGGGATATCCCGTTGGGATATTAAATGGGATTCCATTAAATATCCTGCACAAAATATCCCATTAAATGGGATAATTTATTTAATCATTCCCACAATGTTGTAATTCTTAGAGTAGCAAGTTCCAGTAGTTTCTCCCTGAGAAAGCCACTCTATTCTTTTCCATTTTCCTAAATCTGTCTCCTGCCAGTTCTAGCATATTAAATACAGAATGGCCTTGTTCATCCTTCTCATACTCCTTTCCAATTCCCTTTGCTCTTGACATATTTTCTCTTGAGATGCTATGACCAGAACCAAATGAAACAGTCTAAGGGCAGAACTTTCAGAACTTATACCAAGGTAGGATCCCCCCTCCTTTACTCCCCTCTTCCTTTCTCTCCAACCCTCCTTCCCTCCCTCCCTTCCCTTCCTCTCCCCACCCCAAGTTCTTTTCTGATGATTATGAGACTTAACTCACCTTTTCGGTTACAAATACATTTTAGGCTGATGTCTATAATTCCTCTGTTACAACCCACCAAATTTGGGCCTGGTACAAATTTTACTAATGGCCCTAGAATATACAAATATCTCTGTCTCCTCTCCTAAGCCTATGGAAATCTAAGAAAAGGTTTAGATGTGAAATAAGAATTTTTCCACCCTGTGTTTTAGGAGGAAAGAGAAGATAAAGAGAGAAGAGTTAAGAGAGATGGTCTTTTGGCTCTTGCTATAGGGATAGAGGCCCCAGGGTCCTAATGTCAACAGCATGATTATCCTAGCCAAAATCACTGTGCCAATAAGTGAACTTGTTAAGTATTAAAGGGAATAACTAGTCACAGCAGCAAAGGGAAATCACAGGTTCATGGGTGTAGCAGATGCTTGCTCCATCACTTTCTATCCACTGTATTTGGCAAGTTTGCCTGGTGGGTACAGGTGCAGAAGTGTCATGCTTGTGAGCTTCCCATTTAACTCAGGAAGTACCTTGCCAATAGCTGCAGTAGCGCTAATAGAAGCAAGAACAAAGTTCCTGCCAATAATATACCCATAACAACAAGCTTGCTAAAGGGAACATTCAGTCTTCTGAGTATCAACAAGGTCACAGACTGTATTCTGTATTCTTCCACAGTGCAAAGAAGTCAAGAAGTTGATAAGAGGTAAAAGTAATGATTTTTAGGAAGCTGTCATATTTTTCACCCCTATCATGAATATGACATACATTTTGGTCCTATCCTTTAAGATAAATCCTCTATTTTCCAGGATAATGGATCTATCAGTGCACACCACGACATAATCAGTATCATAATCACTCTATAACATGCTGATGGATCCTACCCTAGGAAGACAGTGATGGGCTCTCCCTTGATCAGAAGCCTCCTACTCTTAGTCCTGAACCTTATACTTTCCATAAGTCGAATCATATTGTTAGTCAATGAACAGATCATTGATGGCTATACTCTCCACCTTATAAATGTTCTCAGCATACTAACAAGGAACTCAATATGATCCAAGTCAATTTAATTTGATACTTACTATCTTTTCTCAGAACTGCATCTGCTGGCAATGCAATCCAGTGATCAAGGAGAATGAGAGTGCTAGGGCTATTTTATGAGCAAGTCTGTATTGATTTGGGGATCCCTGTCATGATTTAAACAATAATTCAACCTATTATTTCACAAGCAGTGTTGGTTATTTTACTACATGTTCACAAGAAGACTAAACTCCTACTGCTTTGTTCACTGGTATTTATTCATTTAATAACTGGGGTTCCCTAATATGGACAAGGTTACCTCTTATCTTATTTTGCTACTTTTGAGCAGACTGACTCTCATGAATGCCAGAGCAGCTTTCCTGTTAACATGAGTATTTAGCTTAGTCAAAAACTCAATTAGTCCTCTAAAGTGCTAACATGGGTCAATTTCTAACAAGTAACTTTTCCTAGAAATCTTCACCATGTTTCACATAAAAGAAGACATAGAAAAATTAGTTGCACATTACAACTTTTCTTCAACTTTCTGAAAACAAAGGCTTAGTCTCTGTTATACACAAAGAAAAAAATTTTGGAACCATTGAGTTGATTTGAGTACTAGAAAGTCAGTCTATTTGTTTCTTTGTGTGTGTGTGTTTTTTTTAATAGAATAAATATGTTCCAGAAATGTTAACCTTAAAATAAAACTCTGATCATATTTTTGTTCTTTCATTAAGAAACTTCAGAAACTCAAGTTATTACATTTATCTTCTGGAGAAAAAGTAGGAGGCCATTCTAATTTTAATTTGTTCATATACTTTTAAGGGTGGCTATATTTTAAAACAGTTCTGAGATTTCCTAATCAAAGTAAAAATAACTATTCTATGGGTCAAAGACATTCTTAAGCCAGACCTTAACTCATCCAATTTAAGTTTATCATGGAACATTCTGAAGGTCAGTTCAATCCTTATCACCTACGTGGCATATATGGCAAATATTGTTAACTTTAATCTCTCATTTTGATAAATAACCTAGAATTATGCTTTAATTTTCCTAACTAGAAAGCAATAAAAACAATGGCTTTAAAATACTCATTTAGAGAATGGGGGGAAAACATACTCCTTCAAAGTCTTTGTATGCAAACTGACAATTTTAAATGCTACTCTGGAGTTTTCTGTATTTATAATTAAGATGTAGCTAACTACATTGGCACCAAGACATCACAGGAATTGGTATATTTTAAATGAAGCATTCCACGAGTCGAAAATTATTGAATTTGGGAGACACATATGTGAGGATACACAATGCTATTCTCTCTACTTTAGACATGTTTGAAATTTTCCTCATTTGAAAGTTAAAAAAGAAAAGGAAAAATTTGCATTAAATAGCCACCAGTGAGAGGAAACAAACAAAATACCACTAGAATGTCTCTACATTACTATTTCCAACCACTGATCCCCTATTGACAAATAACTGCCCATTCAATTTGTTTGTTTTCTATAGGTGAACCCAAACTATAAGCCATACATTACTCAACAGTTAAAGAACAGTAAGTAGTTAACACTGGGATACAGATTCATCCTTTGAAATATAAATTAATAGAAACAATGTGATAACATTTTAAAGATTATCCTCTATTATTAAAAATGGGAAAACTTTTATAAATTAAATATAAGGTAAGCATTTAATAAGGAATATTTGAAAAATAAAAAAGCTGATTGGAATAACTTTTGAAGCAAGTTATACATAATATAGAAAAATTGCAACACTATGTTGTTATGCAGGCATTTATTTAACTTATTTGTGGACATCTCATTTTGTTTTTTAATTCATTTAAGTAGGCAGTCTGGGTGCCTATTTCAACTTAGCATCATTATTAACACTACAGTGGGAGGACTATTTGATTAAGTTTATGAGTTGTTTTCTGGCATGTTGTTCTTTCACCACTGACATAGTTAAGTGAGAATCATAAAGTGACTACATCATCTGTTGTCTGTTGCCCAGAAAATACAGTCTTTGAGCAGTTGTATTTATTTAAATTCATACTAATATTGTATTCTCCCCTCTGAAGTGTGGATGGTTATTTTCATAGAAATTTTACCTAGCAATTGTTGTCTGCTATGGTTTCTGGAATGCTTTATTTATTTGTCCCATAATAAAATATATTTATTACTTACCTTTGATACAAATAAATAACCTGCCTGCTAAAAAGTGATCTTACCCATCCAAAATTCCTACTTCTTTTCAATTTAACTAAAGTTAAATTTTAAAAACTGTCTCCTTTTCAAATTTCTGATTTCCAACCACACATGGGCTCTGGGCAGTGTGGTAAGCCTCGGTCCCCTTTTCCTTTCTTCTCAGGGATCATTCCAAATATTTAAAATTCTCCTCAAATCCCTTAATTACCTTCATCCTCTCCACCCACTTGAGGTAAATGGTCTTGCCTCCAAGATCACAGAGAAAAATTGCAAAGAACAAGTAATCCTTTATCATTCCATTCCTTTCTCAACATACCTGTATTCTGCCCAGAGCTACCCCTGCCAACCTGTGCTCTTCACACCATTACCTTGCTATCTTTCTGGATGACTCAGTCACTTGACCTTCAATAACTTCTCTACTGACTGTTTTTTCTTAACTTATAAACACATCCCAATTGCTCTCATCTTACAAAACTCTCTTTCTACTGATTACCATTTCTTTCTTCCTCCTTATCAAAAACACTTCATGGGAAAAAACAAAACAAAAAAACCTTACTCTCAACGCTAAATAATAGTTTTAATAATAAACAATAATAATAATATATAACACTACATTAACTCATTAGATCCTTACCATAATTCTATACGGTAGGCATTTAAAATTTTTTTAATTGAGGTATAGTTGATTAACAATGTTGCATTGAAGGTAGGCAGTTTTTATCTTTATTTTAATGGAAAAGTAAACTGAGGCACAAAGAGGTAAGGTGGCTTGCCCAAAGTCACATAGCCAGTAGGTGGTGGCTGGGCAACTAGGTACCAGAGCCAAAGTTCTTTCCCACTATGCAATACTTCATCCCCTAGGTAAGCATGTTTACTCTCAAGACTTTGATTATTAATTATACACTAATAATCACTACCATCAATTTATCCAGTCTTGATTTTTCCAGAGTTAGTTTCACTATCTCCTATTTTGAGATACTTTGATCTCAATATATATTGGAAAGACCTGGCCTCCATCTCTTCTCTCTCTATGCTTCCCCTACACTGCTACAAAATAAAAATCTATCTATTTTGCTTTTTAACTTAGAAACCTCCAATGACTGGCCATTACCTACAGAATAGGGTCTCCAAACTCTTCAGCAAGGCACAAAAGACTCTTCACAACCTGCTCCAGTATTACCTTCTCACTTCAACTCCTGTGGTAACTTATACATATCCTCTAATCAACAAACTCTTAGTAGTATGTGCCATTCTTTGTCACATCCTACGCTGCACATGGAATGGTCTCTCAGTTTGGGAAGTGATTTTTTCATCCTCTCTTGATGAATCATTACTCATCTGTATTTCCCCAACTGCCCATCCTGTGCCTTCTCCAGGTGGAGCTAATCTCTCTCTCTCCTACTTCTATATTCCTAAAACATTTTTTTTTAAAAACAACTCTTATCATCACAGGATAATACTGTCCAGTCATTAGTAATATAGACTATGAGCTCTTAGTGAGCTGGGACATTCTCTTATTGATATTTGTATCCAGTACCCAGAACAGAGCAGTCATTCAGAACACATTTGATGAATGAATAGATGTAGCTCTTCCTCACTATTCAAAATCAATGTGCTCTGGACATGGGGAAGATAAATGAATGCATCATAGGAGACATTATAATCCTAATTAATCATTTGCCTATAAAATGCCTAAAAACATTGCAGAGAATAGTTTTGTTAAATATGCAGAGAATAGTTTTGTTAAATATTAACACAAGTATAGACTCTTGAAGTGCCAGTGAACAAAGAACTCTACCATTCACACAAGCAATCTTTAAGTAAATAATAAAATACAAGGAAACAAAAAGAAGTCAGAAATGTTAGGTCTGTCTTCAAGCCACAAAACTTGATCATGAATAGCCATCAGATCATAAATATTACAAAATATCCACACCAAACAAACACTGAAGTTTTAGTCTCAATAGTTTTTCCTGCTACTCTAATTCCTACTTGTATAAAATATTTAGGCACTGGTGTGACACACCATGGCATTTACTAGATGGTTTATTAAATTACATTTATAAATCACAAAGGCATCAGCTTACATTCCTGACTGAATGTAAGTGTGAGGTGGATTGAAGCTGCCTCACTCAGCCTTAAGTGGGGGAAACTCATCACAGTTTTGCTTCTAAGAGAGGAGGGAAATTGCTTTAAGCAGATCTTTATAGAAAACTCAACAAGAAAGCAATGTGATTTCCACTATGTTTTAAATGGTGGTCTCTGCAGGCATTTCCTCTTAATTCTACTGAGAAAAAAAAAAGCAGAGGTTACAAAATAAGGTGATGAGAGGAATGCAAAGTAGCACAAACAGAGCAATGATGAAATGCTCAGAGCAGTTTAGTTACTTTAGCTACAATGAAGTCAAGTAAATGTGTCTTATTTCTTTAAAAACTGTGGAGTATCTCACTGAGAATTTTTTCCTAATTTATATTAAATTCTAATATCAACATTCTTTGATGGCATTTAATAATATGAGTGGCCTAGAGTGATTCTGATCTTGAAGCTACTGACTTGCTTATACACTAAGGTTCACACATGGGCTGGTCTAAAGTTCAGAGTTCAAAATAATTCAACTTTTAATACATATAATGAAAAATTATACCTAAGTCACTCACCAGAACACAAAAGCAACATTAATATTGCTGTTGTAGACTAAACAAAAGCAGGAGTCGGCAGTCTTTAAAACTTCTACTGTTTTTCTAGCCTCTAACAGGAAAAGCATTTTGGAAATATAGGGCTCATTAAAAAAGCCCTTTAAACTACTGTTGGAACTCAGGATTTTTGCCTTATAGGTGGAACTCAAAGGAGAGATTTAATGATCATTCTTATTTATACTTGTCAGTGTTTTTCAATTTTATACTCTACAGAGAACAGCTGATGTCTGACATCACAAGTTCATTAGTAAAACCATAGTTTGACAAGCGCAAGCCACAAAAAGAGAAATAAAACTTTGATTTGTTAAGGAAAACCTCATCATGTACAGTTTACTTTTCTTCCTGCATCACCGAGTTTATATTTTTGTCTTACTTTACAATTTTTGGCCTAAAAATAAAATAAATTAAAATTAATTAATTAAGAATACTCTAATGTAAATATTAAATCACCAAAATACTAAAACAAAAACAAATCTCTAGGAATGCTTAAACAAAAATTCTGGAGCTTTAAAAAAGCTATTTACAAGCTCTCCTGCATTAACAAAAGGCAGGTAATAATGATGGCTTGTATGACAATATTGTCTTTGTTAGTTTAGCCCCAACAGAACTAAAGATTTCCTGATTACAACTTGGTAATCTAAGTCAACTGAAAAGATTTCTGGGGAAGGGAAACAAAGAGGAGTCTGAGTGCTAGCTTGTAAGTGGAATATATTACCTAAGTTTACTCTTCAGTGTAGGACACTGTAAATAAGACGGGCGCCTACATTGACAGCCCATGCTAGGTCATGACCTGAACTCACTGTACTGGTGTAAAAGAGAAAGTTCTGCTGGAGTTTCCGATTTGCATGCTTCTCTGCTTCACCTTCAGGATCCTGGAATCACATAGGGCCTTACAATGAAGTGTTCACTCTGTACTGTATCTCATTGTCAAGATTTTTAAACAGTTGCTTTTTTATTGTAATGAGCCAATTATGAGCCAGTCACTCAAGCAGTCATTAACAATAGATTTTTTTAATTGCATTTTTAATGAATTTTATTTTGGATAAAAGCCCTTAAAAGTACCTATGGCAAAGGGTAATCATACATTGAATTAACAGCAAAATCTGTTTAATAATGACTTGTCTTTTATTTACTACAACAAAATAAATTCCACTGAGAACGCTAAAAAATTGACAGTGTCAGGGAAAAAAGGTTGCAGGGTGGGAGAGGGAGTTGCATTGTACACTGGTAAAAATTAAAAATGAAAACATGCCTTCTTTGTATTTAGCTATCTCCTTGTTCTTTCCTAATTTTAAGGTACAAATATAACATTATCTTATCAATATAGATCTTCCTCTATATTCAGAAAATAATGAGTTATTAATATTTTATCCATAAGCTATTAATAATGCTTAACATAATTATAAAACAAGCTAAATTAAAAAGAGAAAAAAAGGCAAATTTAAAGTACTCATTTCCAGTTTAATGGACTCATTTCTAAAGATACATGGGTAAGATGGTAAAATTTATTTTAAAAACTGTGCTGCTTAAACAAAACACTATAGTGTAAAAATCTTGATTCATCTCAAAATATTTTCTGTGCATGTAAGAATGGAAATGTCCTTGCTGAAGATAAAAAGTAATCTTCATTAAAACGTGAATGTACATAATTTGTGATCACATACATAAATGTATTTTTTTAGGTTGACTCTGTTGAAACTCCATAAGTCTTAACCATAATTAAGAGCGCTCACTACCCAATGTGATTTAGTAAAGTCATTAATTAGGAAGTTTTTAAGATGCACAGTGACACTAGAAAAATCCTCTCTTTGGGGACTATACTTGTCATACTCTGGTTGGATTTAAAATTTTTTAATTCATTAAAATCACTCATTGGTACAAAGAAAAAAAATTATATATGTATATATACACATACATGTTATATATATGTTTATATATGTGTAATTAAAATTATTCCCAGAAAAAGTGTCACTACACACTCTGATTTTGTTAAGAAAATAAGAACTTTTTTGAATGTTCAAGGCTTTAAAAACCTTGTATTTTCTGCCTCAAGAATGGGCTGACTGAAAGCATGAGGCTCTGCAGTCTCTGGTTAATTAATCTGCCGGCTGAATGACAGCGCGCCTAGGGGCACGGCGCTGGCATCCCACACAGGGTCCCAACGTGCTTTACGCCTTGGATAGCTACATTCTGCACGCCAAGACTTTACCCAACAAATAGCAGAGAGGCCTTCAGAGCCTTTCTTCCTCTGTCTGAGACATTCCATTTAATTAATGTAATCCCTCTTTTTTTTTAAATTTTAATAAATTTAGGTGAGGCAAAATCAACACATTTATGGCACTGAAGGCAGTAACTCGTTGCTCTAATGCTTTTCTTATTTACCCCAAAAGGCTTTTTCACAAAGCATAAAGAAAATGAAAGCAAAAAAAAATGTTATAACATATTCAGAAATTTTCAAACATGCTACTTGATCTATTAAATATATAGATATATGTACAACCCAATGTTTAAGAATTTGATTAAATGAATCTAGTAATTTCCATTTCACTAGGCTTACAGATTTTATGTTATAAAAATATAAATCATACATCCACCCCAAAACACTTTGAAAATTACTAGTACCTAATCTTGAGCAAGGTAAGGCTATTTTTTTAGCAACAGGATACAAAGGACATTCTCCTAATCCCTTTTACTGCCAGAACAAAACATCTTTCAAATCAAGATAAAATCGCTACATCATGAATGTTAATATCATTCTGAGAAAAATAATACCTTATGACTAGAAAAGACCATCCCTTTAGGGAGAAATGTTGTGTTAAAGTGGATTATTCTTTTAGTAGTGTAATAGAATGGCTTCTACCTAGTCCCAGTTGGAAAATCAAAATCTGCATTTAAATGGAAATATTTTAAAACAGATAGGACAAAAGGCTAAAACCGTAAGGAATACCTCCTTCTTTACATTCTAAAAAACCAAAATGATTCATGAGAACTTTTCTGTACAGTATAGCTTTAAGATTTTGTTCGTATGTTTGTTTCATTTTTTGAAGAGCTTGCAGTGCAACATAATTTCACAGTTTTGTGATTAACACATACTATTTGTGGCTATTATATCAAATTCACAAATTGGATCAAGAAGTTGAGCTGCAAAATTTTTACTATTACAAGAAACAGATTTATGGTTTAGGTTTATGCGGAGTTAAGAATGAGTCCTCTATTTTCTTCCTATTTTTAACCATGCTGTTTTATATGTAATTCTTACAAGGCAATAGCAGTTTGTTGAAATCAAATAAAATCTGAGTTTCTCCAGCATTGACTCAAATCACCACTATGGTTAGAGTAAAAAGAAAGCAAAATGCTAGGCAATATTATAACAACTGCTCTTTGCGACCTGAAAGATTATTTTCAGTTTTTCAATAGTTGGGGCAATTTTCTTAAATCCTGAAGGAGCCTGACAGCACGGCACAATTCTTAATGCTTGCATTTACTTTTACATTATAAAACAATAAAACAGCAGGATAATGCTCATGCAGTTTAGAGACTTGTAACATTACCACAAATAATTCTACTGTATTATGGCAAAACATAAGCTTTTTAAATGTAGGCTGACTAAAGAAAGGGCAATCTATATTCATTGAAAGTACATAGACAAATAAAATTAGAAATATAACTTAAATGTTGTACCTACTTCTAAAATAGTGTTTGAAAAGGGTTGAAAAATCAAAATCCACACTGAATGAATTTTTTTGTTATAAATTAAAATACAATTAATTTCAAGCACAACGTTTATTGGCAAGGGAAAGGCTTCTCAGCTTTCTTCCTTTGAGTTTATAATAGAGTACATGGCTTTGCCACCTCAGGAACCAACCACATTAGGTAATTTGATCATTTCCCTCAACAATGCTGTAAACCAAGATACTCTACAATTACCAGCCTCAAAGATGCAGGTGTTTCAGTGGTAGTCACATTGGACTACTGGACTGCAAATAATGGGCCAATCTGCAAAACTTGGCCATATCATCTCCTTCCTAAAATCAGCCCATCATGTAATCACTCTGCTGCAGGTTCTGATATTTTCTTATTGCTAGAATCTGTTGGCTTTTGTACAGGAAACTTCTGTACAGGAAACTATGTGGATACCTTTATTTAGAAGACATAAAAGACATCTTATTCCAAAGACTAATGAAAACAACAACTCTTGCATATGTTTTGGGTGGTTTCCTCACTTTCAACAGGTAATTCATTTCAACCCAGTTGTCCATGATTCGCCTGGTGATAACCGTAGGGATGAAAAAGAATAAAAACACTTCTCTGCAGTAACCTAATTCTCATTTACACTATAGCCTCGTGCTTCCAATTCCCCACCCCTCACTCTCACTCCCAGCACAAAAACTTTCTATCAGTAGAAGATGCTACACCATAAAATCTAATCACCAAAATAAACCTTGATACATGTCATCATCAGTCTACACTAAGTAGCAAACTAAATTAGAGAAGCTGTATATGGAACCATCACAGAAGATTCAAGACTCATGGATCTTTTAAATCACTGTGCTTTACAATTGCCTAATTTAGAGGACAACTATAGATGGTAAATTTGTTTTAAAAGAAAATGTACCCTCCTATCCTTGCAGATATTAGACTCACAGCTAACGTATAAAGAAATTTGACTTTTAAACTCAAATATTCCTGTTCGAAGTAAATGATACTCTCAGCAGAGAAGCAGATTAAACCTCACTATTCGAAGTGTAGCCTCAGACCAGCAGCAATGGCATCACCCGGCACTTGTTAGAAAAATCTCAGGCTCTACCCAGACCAACTGAATCAGAACGCGAATTTTTAATAAAATGCGCAGATAATTCATCTGCAGTTTGTGAAGCTCTGGTTTAAATTTTTCTAGTTCCACCATTTATTCTATTGAGAGACAAAAAAAAAAAGTGAAGAACAAAACAGCTTATACTCATAAAAACACATAAATATTACAGATAACCAAAATTTAAACAGTGAAATAGAAAAAAGGGAGAAAATATAAGCAAAACGTAAGTAATTAAATTAGATCTTTGTTTTTAACACTTAAAAATTCACTTGTATGTGTGTATGCACAAACACATGTGAGAGGTGAAAAAGGAAGTGAAAAAGGAAAAGTAGAGTGAGAATGAGAGGAAAAAGAATAGGAAGAGAATGGAACCATAAAGTGTACATAGTGTGTTTATGTAGATGTCTTTAGGGCTGAAAGGTAGAAGAAACAAAGTGAGAACCCAGCAGCTTGGAGAAGAGCAGCAATGCAGCCTTCTCAACTGCACTCTCTCATTTTCCCTCTTATATGTGCCCAAGAAGTGTGGTAGGGACAGTTTTTATCTCAGTAACAAGAAACTACCAAAAAATAAGCATTAAAAAACAAACTATGTCACAGAAGCAGTATTCCCTAATTGTATTAAACAATACAGGTAAACATGGAAAGATTTTGTTCTGAGAAAGTAAAGAGACCAATAGCACAAGGTAGTTATAATATTAAAAAGGTGATGGGGGGGGTGGGTATATCTTAGTGGTAGAGCACCTGCTTAGCAAACAGGAGGTCCTGGGTTCAATCCCTGGTACCTTCACCAAAAAAAAAAAAAAAAAAAAAAAAAAAAGTGATCTAATATTCTTTTTCCAAAATCTAAATAATCATTTAGAAATAGTTACCATAAAATAAGCACCATTAGTTTTGTTCTTACAAATGAATGTACTATTGTTATTGTTATTATTATTATACTAAAATCAATAATTCAAAATAGTAGCACTATAGTTTTGATTGTTATTAATGATATAATAAAACTAGTCAACATTAATAACACAGGTTTTAAAAAAAAGAGAAACAGATACTGATTTAGTGGGCATAAAGTAATGGTTTAAACATGAAATAATAATTTTTAGAGAATGAAGTTTACCTAAAATATTACATTTGATATTATATTAAAATATTATACATATATCCAAAATGATCAATCTACTATGATTAACCTAACATTTTACCATGATTTACTTAATGAGAGAAAATTAGAAATAATTTCTAAACATTGCCAAACTTGATGATACTGATAGAAAATAAATCAGCTGATATCCAGAACACAGTGGCTAGTCAGAAAACAAAACTTACTGGAAAAAATGAATTGTAATTAATGCTACATAGCATACCTATTTAAAAAAAGAATATATATGTGTCTATATCTATATCTGTATTAACCACATGGCACATTATTAGTATACAGGATACTAAAATTCAGCTCACTTTGCAGCTGATCATTTATTGAATGTAACCCCATTAAATCACTGGACACTGACTTCCCACAATAATAGGGGGAAAAAAATCACCCTGTCTTGCATTTCATGACTGAGTTGGCCTAACACAATCTCTTTGGTTTGGTTCCAAGAAGAAAATACAGTCAAAGATGGGCAGAATGCTACTCCCAGCTTGTATTCACCAAATGCCAGGAACTGTAAAAATAGGATTCCAAGTTGAGGTTTCATATACTTATTAAACAAAGACTTTGAATTTCCAAATATAAATAATGCATGCATAAACAGGTATATTATTTACAGAAATCAACTAGGCAATATATATCAATGGCTTTAGAAATAATCATATAGTTTGAACCATTAATTCTATGTCTGAAAACCTATCCTAAGGAATCAAGTTTTTTAAGGCAGACAATAATTGATGTACCCACATCAAAATGCTATTATTTATAGTAAAAATTAGATTCAACCTAATTTACAAAATTAGGGAATCATTAAGGAAATTATTATACAGCCACATGATGGAATATTAAGTAGACATTAGGGTATGTTCATGAAGAGGTTTTACTGACATGAAAAATGCTCCTGATACTTTAAGTTAAAAAAAAGCAGTGTATAAAGTTATATACATAAATAATTATATGTGTGTGTATATCTATGCATGTCTGTTAAACATACATGTGGGGAAAATATGTCAAAATAACTCTAAATAGTTGAATTTTAAGTAAGATCTTTTTTATACTTTTATGTATGTTCCTCAATTTAAAAACCAAATGTTTTAAGTATCAAAGAAAATTAAGTAATAATTTAGATAAAAAACAAGGTTTGAAGAACAAAGGTGAGGACACTGAAAGTTTACAATGAAGCTATTCCACTGAATAAAAAAATTATGTATTGTCTACAAGAGCAGTAAGAAGAACCTCGTCTCAGAAGAAAGAAGCTCTTTCTTCCCACTACCTGAGAGGTAAAAGACAGATGAAACAGATAGTTAAGCATAAAAACAATAAAAAATAAAAGAATACAGAAAAGTTGGGTCTATCAGAATCTCATTACCGGACAAAGAAAGCAAAGGAGGTATCATCAAGGCCAATGTGATTTTTACTGCACAATAGTGTCAAACAGTTGCAGTAAATAAGTTAAGAAAATAAATTATAACAATGCTTAGTTTTAGAATGCTTATTCCAAGCCAGGTTGAATGCAAGGAAAGAAACTAGTTATTATCAAATCATAACAAAACAAATTTCTAGAACCTCATTTTGTTTTTTAGAAAGTTGAGCTACAAAGGCTGCTTTTTTCATTTCTTTTGAAAGTTAAAACACAACTTTAAACTGTGCAGATAATAAAAACTGTATACTGAAACATGTACAATCCACAAGCTATGTCTTTTATGAAACAATATTTTAACTACTATGTTAATTAGTAACAATAAGTTATAACTTATGCTTTCTCTTAACTTTTTTGGCTGTAAATACTTCAAAATCTTTTTCATTTTAGACTGCTTGGTTGATCAATTGATTCCAATAAAAAAATGGAATAAAGAGTAGTCATACTAAATCCATTATATAAAATAGGGAATTCAGTGAATGCACTGATTTTATATACAGTAGGGAATCAGTAATTATCAATTAACCATAAAGCAGAAAGCATCAACATAAGTTTGGCATCTTATAATCATGTGAAATCTTCACAAACTAAATTAGCTTTACCTATTATGTATCATTGTTTTGTCTAAAATATACACAAGTAACAGTCTGAGAAGAAACTATATATGCACAATCACATGAAGGAGAAAACAAGCTACTCAAAGCAGAAGATAGAATTTCTACATAAGTATAAACGCCCAAGAACTCCATCTGAAAACCATGTCCCTAGACATTAACCTAAAATTAAAGTTTGTATTACCTAGTCTTTGACAGAATCTAGTCTATGATAGCCCTACAGAATATTTGAAATTAATATGATGATGGTTCCATAAATAGTGAGTAGAGGTGGTTTCTGGCTTTCCAAAGCAACTAATTTAAAACAGCAAAATGTGTCCAATTAATGACCTCAGGACACACTGAATTGGAAGTATGACTTAATTCTAGTACTAAATCATACTTCACTTTAACAAACACTAGTACTTTGGTGGAGGCATTGATAAACTATGTTAATACATAATTATTTGCTTTGGGGAGGACCAAGACAGGGAAGAAACCTACAGACTCTAAGACTAAGTTGGTTAAAAATAAACTACTAAATTATTTCAAGGTATTAATCAGAATTATAAGCTAAATCGAGAATGCTACGTATAATTCACAAACAGGCCCAGATAGAGCAATACTGAACCTTGAAGACTATCAGATTCTTAGGAGAAACTCAGTGACAATGGCAAGACAAGGAAGGATGAATGCCAACTCATGAAACAAAGAGGTATGCTACAAGGAATATGGCACATTTTTACAAGAACAAAGAATTCATCACAAATAATAATTTTGATAAATACCTAACAGTCACTCTCTCCCTTAAAACTCAAAGTGCTTAGTCCTTGAGACAGGCACTGGGCCTTAACCATTTATATCTCTAGCAACTAGAAAAGAGCCTGAAGAAAGAAAAGAGAAAAAATAAATGTATGTTAGTATGCGACTTCTCCTCTTTGCACCTCTTGCATTTATCATTTTACTGAAGCCCAAAGAAAAAAAGCGTATAGAACAAAATCATATGAAAAAGTTCCTCCTCATAATGTTTTCTTACATAAACTTTTCAAATTCTAGTGATGCGTCCATCTTCTGTCTGCAAAGCTTTCCCAGTTAAGAAGTTTTTAGTAGGTAGGTATCTGAAAGACTCTTTAGAAGAACTGAACCCTGAAAAATGTTCAATTAATCCCAGTGGTATCAAGCTAAAGTCAAAAACAGACATATTGAAAGGCATAAGCTTTGACATCATATTCACCAATGCCAAAGCAACAGATATCTGAAGGACTAAGAGGAAAGACAAAGACAAAATAAAGAGCAGGAAAATTTCTACCACAGTATAACTGAAGACACAGAAGAGCATGATTAACTTCTCTAAGAACCAGATCAACAGACAAACCACATCAGATAAAAATGATCTTAAGTATGAGTAATGCTCTATTGCTCCAATGCAAAAGAAACACAGGAACATTATACCTAGTGACTAATAATAAAAATAAAATTATTAACATCTATTGAAGTTTCCTCTATGTTCTATTTTACTGTCCCATTAAATGCTCATAATAATCCTGTGATGCAGGTACTATGAAATGTGAAAGCCAAAGTGTAGAGACATTAACTAAACCAAGGTCATACAGCTAGCATATGGAAGAGCCTTGAACACAGGTAAGTCTGACTCCAGAATCCCCACTTATCCTTTGGACACAAACAAAAAAGCCCCAACATTTCCTGTTACACACAAACCTGGTTTTCTGAAATATAGTAATTATTAAGATATCATTGGTCATATCATTAAAGTAAATACAAAAATATGCAGTGTTAAAGGGGCTCTCAACCTCTTTTTGGTCTCCAGACACTGACATGCAATATATTATCTCTGTCACAATGCAGGGATGGAGTTGGGAAGGAAATACCATCCAGCTAAACCTGATAGACCCACCTTGAGAATCCCACAGTATACATACCTATATCTTTACTTGTAAGCAATACTACTTATGGCTCTACCCAAATCTTGCTTGTGGCTCCAAAAGATTTTTAAATAAAATGTATATTCAAAGATTTTGCCATGTTTCTCTCGTGCAAGGCTCACGTAAAGAAAAAAATACGTATTTTATCACATACTTCAATATCAACTTATGATAAAGAAAACAGAATTAATTAAAAAAATAATAAAATGCTGTTTTTTCCTCAGGTTTAATCTGTTTCATTCAGTAGTAGTAATGATCCCGTCTCACGTTCTACCACCTTGAAGAAATTTAAAGAAGGATTTTTTTCAGACGGCTGCTATAAAATTATCATTGACATTTTAATTAAAAAAAGAAATGTATGTAGAATAAACAGGACATTTCCTCTAACAGTCTGCAGTGGCTGCTCCATTGCTTCTTTGTACAGTCTGGGTAAATTATGCAGGCTCTCACTAGACACAGCAGCTGTATTTCACTGTCTTCAGTAATGTAATCTACATTTATCATTATTTTAATTAAACGGATTCTTAATTTGGTACTTTCACTGCAAAGAAAAAATACCTTATTCATTTTTTTTTTTTTTGGTAGACAGCATCTTGTCAGTCTTATAAGCCAGAATTTAATTTTAAACATGTTTCCTACTGCAACTGGCCATTATTATAAAAAGAACTACTATACTTGGTTTATTAAGAGCTTGTTCATTTTCAAAATATTGGTTCGTTCTTTTAAATGATTAAAAAAGATGCTTTTGCAGTTTTCAATTTTAAGCCAAGTGGTATAATAAAAATAATATGTAGTTTATTATATTAAACTCAAACCAATATGAAGCACAAATAAGAACTTTACAGGAAAAACAAAGCTTTACAGAATGTTGAGAAAAATTCAATTCAGTAGTTCTTTGTGAAAGATTATTTTTATCATTAGGTTATTTGAAATGTCTGAATCTTTAGCTAAATCCATTACTGTGGAATACAAGAGCTTTTAATTGTTTTGAAGACAGGCTCTGATTTTTTTTTAATTTATTTCCCATTATTAGTAGTAGTTACAATTTGACTTTAAAGAATAAACTAATGAATTACTCTGGAGGTGTTCTTGTTTTTAAATGGTTCACAGAGAAACAATTACTGTCATATTACATCACCACATTAAATTGTATACTTTAATACATAAGGCATCTCAAATCTTACATGTCAATAAAAAAGGTGATGTTAAAAAGTTTTTGTATTCAGCACACATTAATTGAGCATCTTTTATGTGCCAGGTAAAGAATTAAGTGCTCTGAATTCAAACCAAAGTAGAACAAAGCCTTTGCACAAAAAAGGAGGGTATGAGTGTGTGTGTGTGTGTGTGTGTGTGTGTATGTACATGTGTACACATACATACACATTTATGGTACAGTATCAAGTGCTTTTTAAACTCTGTTTCTATGAAGGGGAGGGACTTTAGTCTTCCATGTTCACTTCAACCAGAAAAATTCTACTTCCATCTATTTTACACAGCTTTTTGTAGCTAGGTGACGAAAGCAAAAGCCACTTACCTAGAAAACAGAATAAGGGCTCTAAACTATCACTAAGAACACAGGTAAATGAAAAGTATTCTAAGTGTTCCCAGATACACTGATGGGAAAAAAAAATTAAAGATTTCTTTTTTTGAGTTTTATTTATTATCAGTTTTCACATGTTGCCAAATACTGGCTTCTGTAAATATCTACTAAAGTAGAGTTTATAAACATGACCTATTAGAGAAGTTTGGGGATGAGATCTGCAGGGAATTGAAAGTTAATGCACATTTCACTTTGTCAGTTCACGTTACCAAGGAATGCCATGCCAGCTTCCAGATTTATATAAATCATCAGAAGTTATGAGGTCAGAATGTAAAAGGAAAAAACTCTATAACGCATTTAATGTGTTTTAGATTTTTATATTAAAATTTCCCCATATAATACAATGCCATTTACCTTCACACTGTGATTTTTGGACTAAAGTTACCATTTGAACATCTATGACTTGGCCAATTAATGGACATTATCTCTCATCCCACACAAAACCCTCAAAAGATAAGCTATGTTTACTCTCATTTGGCAGATGAAAAAGCAGGCTCAGAGTTTAAGAAATGTGTTCAATAATTCACAGTGAATACAGGGAGAAGCTAGGATTTAGGCCCAAGCTCTTTTCATTAAAGCTTTCAGAAGCAAAACAAACTTAGCTCATGGAATTTTTTTCTATTCTCCTCACAGGTAAATATGATACCTGCTTTACTATAATCTAATAGCTTTGCATAAAGTTGTTTTACAATGAAAAATTTGCTATCAACATATATGATCAAAAAGGTAACCAAAAAAGAGAGAAAGGAAAATCTAAAATTTAAATCAATGCTAATGAATGACAAATACTTTAGTCATTGTGTAACTCCTTAGTTTGAATTTAAATAATGTCATGTATAAAGCCTGGGTTACCCAATTCAGGAACAAGTAAAAGTTAAGTTCTAGGCAGCCTACTCAGGCTCTAATTAAATAGAAGAAATGAGCACAAAGGAACTAAACTATTTTTTTAAATACTCCTATTGGAACTCAACTTCAAAAAGATATTTCATGAACAGACAGTTCAGCTTGTAAGATTCCTTCTATCTCAAATTACTCTGATGAATGTCTGATAAAACTTGAGATTTACCACTGGGTAACCACAAGAGGTAGCCAATAATTCTAAATGAAAACTCAGAATGGTCTTTTGTTCCCTTTGTTTAAACTAAAGCCGCTAGTGAAAAACAAGAATGTCTGCTTAGGAAAAAGGAGTCTCTTGTCTGAGCAAAAATTAAATTTAAATATCCTGCTTCTTACCTGAATATTCCAAATTATCTACGTTTATCTACTGTTCACTAAAAGACTATAGAGGGCACTGTTGCATTAGCTTTGAAGCTTTACAATAGATGCCTAGAAAAACGTCTAAAATGTGTAATTTCTTTAAAGGGTCAAATGCAAGGAAATCTACTAAGCCTAATAAAGGGGAAAAACCAAAATGTATGTTTTTCTAAAATAGGCTGGACTTCAATGGGGCAAAAAACTTAACAAAAACAACTGTCAAATTGAAAACACCGCATTGCACACATTTTGCATTTCCCTTTGTAGTGCTTTCATGAGAAAGGTAACTAATCATAGCACCTCCTTATCCAATAGAAACAGCACCCCACTGCAGAATCCTCTTCACAATCAATAGGAAAATGAATGTGGCACCTCATGCAATCCTTCCATAATTCTATCAACAGAAAGAATGCAGTCTGTTTGCATACTTTTGTCTAAAAGGCCAATTCCATTTGTCCCTTCTTTGGGAAAAATGACAGCTACAGATCAATCATGCTCACATGAAAGTAAACACACTGCAAAAAAAAAAAAAAAAAAAGGATCAAAACTGAAATCTTCACCTTTGTTTAAACAAAATTTTATTATACATAAACACTCTAACTCAAAGCAAAATTTAAAAAAAAAACCAAGTTTTTCCTCAGAGATACAAATTTTGTGCTACTGTGTAGTAGTACTGAGATATAAAATAAATAAGTTACATACAATAATACTCACAAGTTTTATAATTACATATGGATAGCATTTAATTAAGCTTCCATATTTTTTTTGGTTCTTTCACATTATTCCTGTTACAATTTTTTGAAACTAAATTCAATTAAGTACAGTGCCAAAGGTCTTTTTTAATACATATGTTTGCAATGTATGACAATAAGACTAGTATATAAAATATAAAGCTTCTTATTACACTACCACTTAATCTGTTTATACTTGTTTATTCACCAAAAATTAAAGTTTCTGACACAACAAATAACATAAAAGTGAAAGGGAAATAAATTATTTTATTTTGGTAATTTAAAAATAACGTCATGAATTGCTGAACGCTCTGTAGAAACAAAAATATTAGATATAAGAATAAGAACATCATGCCAGGAACTAGAGGTAATATGTAAAATGAGAAAGGAGAATACTCCATTAATGCAAATCAAATCACAACACCACATCACAGATTAGACAAATCAACATTAATACAGGTACCATCATAAAACTAAGGCCTCTAATAAAGAATCCCAAATTCCCTAGAAAAACAGTATACAACTCATTTTGTCACTCTCAAACTTCCAGAGAGATTAGCACCTTCTCTGAAATCAAAGTGCAGAACTGTGAAAGTGTTAAAAATTCTTCAATAATATGTCAACCTACTTATAAATCAAAAAGAGGAGAAGGGGCTTCAGATGGTATGTAGATTTCATTTTATTACAAAAGCCTCAGTTTAACAAGTTATTTTCAGCCAATAAAAGTCAAAAGTAAAGCATTGTTAAAGTGGCCAACACTGACTCTAAGGCTTTAACTTATTAACTTAACCAAAATGCTACTTGAGTATTGCTCCCTTAAATTATTAATTTATGAGTTTTGCTTAGTCTCCTGAGGCAAGGCAGTTTGTAGGTATGTTGAGTGCATGTAAATAAACAGAAAGCTTTTATAATAGTCTAATAAGACACTAAACATAATAAAACAACCCTTTTTAATGAACATTGAATGCACAATTCTATGAACCAAGTTTATATAAATGGGCTATAAAATTTAAAGAAACTGTAAGATCCTCCAGGAAGTAAGTGCACAAAACCAGAAAAATTAAACACAAGTCTATTGCTTTTCATTGATCTGATAAAATGCACACAACACAATCAAAGCCCACTGTGACTATGAAGAGTATGTCACGTGCAATTTCAAAGAAATCTAAGAGAAATGTCATAAACTGTGAAAATTTATTTGCAATATTGTTTTTCATCTACCATAAGGATGATTGCAAAAAAAAAGAAGAAAAATAGGTAATGTCGTTAATATTCAGGATACTTAACTAGATATTTAAGTTTACTATCATAGAAAGAAATGAAGCACATTAAAATCAATTTTGGTTAATTCTAATTTATGCAAAGCTTGATTGTGAGCAATAGCTGCTAAAAGGATGCAGCATTGTTGATTCATATACAAGCATTTTACTTAACTACATTGGATAATAGCAGTGCTCCTAAAGGAGTATAAAAAGCAAAGTGATTAGCAGTCATTACTGTTAATTAGCGCTCACATTACATTCCTTGGGGTGAATCTCCTTTAACTTGAATACATGGAAAGTTTATTTTTGAATGACTGCCAAACCTTGCTTAGGTAAGTATTGGAATAAACCGTCGACTACCAGTAAGCAAAATAAATAACAGGGACAGATCAGCATCCAATGAGTATGTCTAAGTTTTTAAACAGGAAAAGGGTTGAGGGGAATGAGTAAAACTGGAAACTCATACTTCACATTCTGCAATCTCACTGATAAAAGGAGGAAATGTGTGTTTATCAAACTTGCTGTGAGTGCACAGTTCATTTGGAGTCCTGTAAACAATCGCCTGGCTGCCCACTTCCAAATGTATGTGAAAATCTTGGAGATTCAGAGCATCATATTCAGCAAGCAAGGTCACTCTAGTGATGCCCTGGAAATGGGAAATTAGGAAAACGTGGCAATCAGAGGTTTAGGGCTGACCAGAAAAAGCCCTGAGGCGGGCTTACCATCTTTCACCACCAGTCAGGCTGTCTCTGCCTATTCAGTATTAACACAACAGGGCTGCAAGTAAATGAAAAGAACTCCACACACCTAACTGGGACATTGGCTTTCTTGTTTAGAAAATGATAGACATTTGTCACAGAAGGAAAAAAAAAAAACCAAAAAACAAACCTCAAACACAGCTTTCAAGAACCAGTTCTGAAAGAAAAGAAAAACAGGCTCCTGGTGAACCCTCAGAAAAGGACCTGGGGAAAGGCGACATCCTGTTGATTATCAGATTTCCTTTACTCCTAAACCATTCCATGCATTTTAAAATGGAGGCCAAATCTTCAACAAAGAAGCTTCAAAAGCAATGCATGCTCATTACAGGAAAAAAATCAAAAATTCAAATGTGCAAAAATTATACAAACACTCTTAATATGTTCCATATACAGACTTAAAATATAGCCTTCAGATCTTTTTCTACACATACATTTGCACAAACACATCTACGAAAATGTAATTATATCATACAGAGTATTTGGTAATCCATTTCCTTCTCTTAGTAATACATATAGATTTGTTGTCTTTCTGCAACTTCATTTTTAATGCTATACCATATTCCATTGTATGGATACACCATAATTTAGCTTGCCAATCATGTCTAAATCTTTGAGTACAACTTAATTTCCGTAGAATACATCCCCCAAAGTGGAGGGGCTGGATAAAGAGACAGTGTATTTTTTGTTGTTGTCATCTGACGAGTTCTGCCAAATTACCCTCAAGAAGGCTGAACCAACGTATAGGGCTGCTGGCAGCACATAAAAGTACTCACTTCTCCAAAATCAGTATCATTTCTTAATCTTGCCCACATCATGACTGCATTTTTGAGTTAGTGAGGTTGAAAATTCCTTGGCTATTTGAATTTCTTTCTCTGTGAAATGCCTGTTCATATCCTTAGCCCATTTCTCTATTTGGTGGCCAGCTTTTAAACATGCAAAAATATTGCGGTGGATTCCTCATCAAATACTATTTTACGGGATCACCAAAAAGAGATTATTTTAAAAAGGAGATGGTAACTGCATGGACAATGAAAGACCCTATTAGGGTTGGTAACTGAGCATGAAACTATTTTACAACATGTTATATAATAGAAGACTTCCCAACCCACCCAAAAAGAAAAAGAAAAATTAAAAACTGAATGGTGTCGCAAATATTATTTCAGTGAAGCTATCTTTGCTTTCCACAAATAGAAAAATGTATTACACCTAGCTGGCATCATCAGCAATGTTTTATTGTTGTTCTTATCTTTTTTTACTTTTCTGTTATTCTAGGGAACCATTTGAACCCACAAAAAATTCAAAGTACCTTATTAGCTACTTTGGTAGGTCAAGGAAGGAGATAGTAACTATAAATGATAGATAAGTTCTTCAGGCAACTAACCTGGATCAAGGACTTAATTCAGATGTGTCATTCTTCAGAAAAAGTACTAAGTAGAAAAACAAAAATGAAAAATGCCCCATTTCCCTAAGAAGTCCATTCAATTTAGGGCCTTCTCTCACAGAATCAAGAAACTGAAAAAGCAGCCAAATACACTAATTCCAAATTTATTTTCAACACCAGGTTTAGATTAGAACATAATTTCAAGTTACAGATGATGTATTTTCTTTTTCAGACAAACAACAGCCCTAAAATCTTGAAAAACTGTTACCTAGAACAGTCCTTCTAAAATTAAGGACCATTTTTTTTTAATTTCCAAATTAAACTTTTGTAAAGTTTTGTAAAACTGAAACTTTTGTAAAATACAATTAAATGAATTACAAAAAATATTTTTTTAAGATTAAAAAAATGCAGGCCAAATTTTTATTATTATAGTCAACAAATACAAAATTACTCTCAAATGACTATAAAAGTTTCTGAATACTTATTTTTAACTTCCATAAATAGCTGACCTTGGACTAAGAGCAAACACTTCATGGACTAGCACCAGCCTCTGGACATACTTTGAGTAGCAATAATCTAAAACTATTATAAGATCTTCGAAATAAGATGAGATCACAGATAGATCATTTTAACCCATGACTTAATAATCCCCCTTATCAAACCATATGCCTGTTCCTCTGTCTCACTGTCAATTCACACATGCCTTATTGGTCTATATATGCATTACATATGCATTGTTATATGGTAATATCTGCATGAATTAATTACACATTACACATATGTAATGCTGGGAGGCAGCAGAACACAGTGATTAAAAGTACATGTTCTACTACTTTCTAGCTATGTAACCTTGGACAAGTTACTTAACCTGCATATCTCAATGACTTATCTGCAAAATGGATAATAAATCAGGGTTGATGTAAGGATAAATCAGAATATAAGGCACAGAGTTTAGGACAGTGCCTGGCAAGTAGTGCTACATAAACAATACACAAAATTAAATGAAACAGAATCATATGGCTCTGGGCCTTCTAACAGTCAATATAAATAGGAAATATAATGAGTTGAATGATTTAGTATTCACACAGCAAAAACTATGTAATAGTTACAGTAAGGCAAACTATTATAAAGACTAAATTCCAAGACAGTCAACGTAAATCAATGAAGTTAGAACACTCCCTCACACCATACACAAAAATAAACTCAAAATGGCTTAAAGACTTCATCAAAGACAAGACACTATAAATCCCCTGGAAGAAAACATAGGCAAAACATTCTCTGACATAAACCTTAGCAATGTTCTCCTACAGCAGTATACAAGGTAACAGAAATAAAAGTGAAAATAAATAAATGGGACCTAATTAAACTTATAAGCTTTTGCACAGCAAAGGAAACTATGAACAAAACAAAAAGACAACCTATAGAATGGGAAAAAGTATTTGCAAAAGATAAGACTGAAGAGGGCTTAATCTCCAGAATATATATAAACAACTCATAAAACTTAATAACAGAAAAACAAGCAACCCAATCCAAAAATGGACAGAAGACCTAAACAAGCAATTCTCCAATGAAGACATACAAATGGCCAATAGGCATGTGAAAAAAAAATGCTTAACATCCCTAATTATCAGAGAAATGCAAATCAAAACTACAGCGAGGTATCACCTCACACCAATCAGAATGGCCATCATTCAAAAGTCCACAAACAGTAAATTCTGGAGAGGGTGTGAAGAAAAGGGAACCCTCCTACACTGCTGGTGGGAATGTAGTTTAGTGCAGCCATTATGGAAAACAGTACAGAGATTCCTTAAAAAACTAAAAGTAGACTTACCATATGATCCAGCAATCCCACTCCTGGGCATATATCCAGCGGGAATTTTAATTCAAAAGGATACATGCACCCCAACTCTCATAGCAACACTATTTACAATAGCTAAGACATGGAAACAACATAAATGTTCATCGACAGATGACTAGATAAAGAAATTGTCATATATTTATACAATGGAATACTACTCAGCCATAAAAAAGAATGAAATAATACCATTTGCTGCAACATGGATGGACCTGGAGACCGTAACCAGAAAGAGAAAGAAAAATACCATATGATATCACTCAAACGTGGAATCTTAAAAAAAAAAGACACAAATGAACTTAACTACAAAACAGTAACAGACTGACAGCCATGGAAAACAAGCTTATGGTTGCTGGGTGGAAGGGATAAACTGGGAGATACGAGATTTGCAAATACTAACTACTATATATAAAATGGATAAACAATTTTCTTCTGTATAGCACAGGAACTATATTCAGTATCTTGTAGTAACTTATATGAAAAAGAATATGAAGACGAATATATGTATGTATATGTATGACTGAAACATTATGTTGTGTACCAGAAATTGACACAACATTGTAAACTGTATACTTCAATTAAAAAAAAAAATAATGACTAAGCCCTAAGAGAAATTTCACCCTTGGACTGTTATAAAGTTGAATATCTAATAAGGTGAAAATCGTCAACGGCATCCCTAGGGCAAATACACAACAAAAAATTCTGCGCACCTCCTATGGACAAAGCACTATGATGAGCACTGCAGAGTATCCAAAGTTGAAAACCACAGGGTCATGCTTTCAAGAGGTTGTAAACTAACAGAGAAGATACATATGCAAATAATGATGTAAAACAAGGTATAATGTAATAACAACCCAAAAGAATAACTAAACACAACAGAAATTTAAAAAAAAAAAAAGGCTACATTTGAGGAAATTAGGAACACTGCCTTTTGCATCCTTATCCTTCAACATAAAATCCAAAGGCCTATTAAGAACCAGCCAGAACACAAAGAAGGTCGAAGCCTGTTGGCCCTTCTCTGGTCTTCATCATTTCTTATCTGAAATTATAAGATGCCACTTTGCACTCTTCTATCTTGGAGAGCTTAATATCCTTCTTGAGAGATGCATGGCATCCTCATCTGCTCTCAGATGCTACCTCCATGCTACTCTCCTCTTCACTCTTTGGAAGCCACAGAAGCCCCCTGTGACCTCACAAGCACGTAGCACAGCATGTGCTACAGGCTCAGAGGACAATAGAGTTCCAACTTAAGTAGACAGGACTACCCCTGGGCTACAAGGCTTTCTGAAATCAATGGTTAAAACAGTAGTTCTTAAACTTTTGAAAAGAACAGACCGCTGTGTTAAAATAAAAATTTGGACCTCTCCCCAGAAAAATTTACATTCACAAAAAATTTGCACAACATTTCAGAGTTCAAAAACACCTCCCTCCTCTAGCTTAAGAAATCCTGTCTTAAAGTATCACATTTTCTTGCACTGAAGTCTACTAGATTGATTCTTCCTAACTTTCTATGATTAAGCCCAGGTTACATGACCACTCAAAATCAATAGAACCCTGGAGAGGGTTAAGGAAAATGGCAGTGAGACCAATAAAAATTGTTAAAGGAGTGAAATTATGAAAGGCTCAAAAGGGAAGACCATGTGTTACATACCAAGTGATGATGATTCCTCTCCTCTCCTCATCTCCCTGCAAAATGACTGCCTAGAAAAGAATCCATGAGGAAACTGGTCTTAAGACAGACCACGAACCATTTCACTAGCTCTAGAACCAATCTTATAGTAGGTAGCAAAGAATCCTCCACAAAGAAGGGAAATAAATCTCTGATAGTTTCTGCCTCTTCTGATTTGTCTCCATTTTTATAAAAATCTATAAGGATCAATATTAGCTAAATTTTGTCAAGGTTAAATATACTTAACTTTGTTCAGTAAGTTTAATTTAACAATTGCTCATTGAGCATCTACTCTGTGTAAGTACAGAAAGTGACCACAGCACTCAGCACTGTAGATTCTATGAATAAGGGTGGTGTAATTCTCCTGGCAATGAGACACAACTGCTCTTACATACAGGAGTGCACATAATAGTCCCATTTTACTGCCTCTGGACATTCAAAGAGCCATTTTTTAAATCTCTCAATTCTTCATATACTATTTCAAAAGTCTAAATTCTGTAAACTTAGTTCATGTAACTTTCAATGAAAGTCCTTGCTTGAGGCTTTTCACAAATGAGTTAATAGAAAATATACTGCTTCGATTTTAAAGATAAGCATAGCGTTAAATCCCAAACGAATACACCAAATGAATTTTCAATGGAAAAAAGGCATCTATTAATAAGAACCTTTGTCATCTTTGTAGTCACTTCTTTACCTTATTTTGAAAGAATCCATGCCTCAGTTTACTCATATAGGAAAATAGACAGAAAACATTAATTCCTTGGAAGGCTGAATTATCTCCCTGAAAGAGTCTTAATAAAGACTCAGAAGGGCCAAAAATAATTGGCAACAAATGTAGAAGAATAAATTCAATCCAATATATAATGTAAATTTGCCCCCATTAAAACCTCTTTCACAATCTGAACGATTACCATTCTTTTTCCTCTGCATTAATGTACTAATAAAGTCAAGAGGAATTACACTCATCTCAATGCCAACTTGCAGCTACTACTTAGTATTAATATACTAATGGAAATGTGTATGCAATGAGAACAACTGACTATTTAGCTTTACTGGATTATTTTGGAAGACAGGGAATAGAAGAGAAAGTAGGTCTGAGACTGACATGAAGCTGGCAGGCTTTAAAAAACAACTAATTTTTATAGCATCTTCCAGAAACCTAAAGAGGCTCTCATATATTTTCTCATTTATCCTCAAATAGATAAATAAAAGGAAAAAATACTCAAATTTTACAGACGGAAAAACTAAATTCCACAGGGAAATAATTCAACACAATGCCTGTAGAGTTTAAGGGTTATATGGATTCCCACAAGAAATAAAAAAGAATAAAATATAATCCTTGCCCCTTGAAGTAATCATAACCTTTATTCAAAAACCCACAACAAAAACAAAACACTCAATAAAACAAAATCAGTAGCTCTGTATATCAAAATAGATTAAGTACTAGAAGAGAAATACAATGTTATATGAAGGTTCCAGAGAGGGGGTTGTTACATTCAGTGAGAGCATATCAAGGAAGACATCAAGAAGAAGATGCCATGTAAAAGAAGGAATTGGACAGGAAATGTTTTTGACTAACTCATAGCACTGAGCAGGACAGATATGGACTAAGTGGTGAAGAATGAGTTCTGACAATAGTCTAGTGCAGGTGAAACACAGGTTCCATGTGACGAAATACTGGGAAAATATGAAAGATAAGATGAAGTCATATTGCAGAGCACCTAGGGGATCAATGGTAAACAACGAAGATTTTTTATGAAGAGATAAATATAACTGAATCTACCTTCTAGAAAGACTAACCTGGCAGGAGTTTGCAGGATATATTATAGAGTGAGAAAGACTGGAGAAAGACCATAATAATCTGAATCCCATCTACATGCATTACTATTACGTTAAAAGCATTAATATCTTACATTGTCTTCCCACAAGGTGTTTTCATTTAGAGAAATAAGGACAAAATATTTTAGTTGATGTGTACTACATATAACTCTATGAAGAAAATGTAAAAGAACCACTAAGACTAACACTTACTAAGAATTAATCTTGATTAAATGAACCTGGATTGATATGAAGCATCTTCTACGCTATCTTATACCAGATTAAAAAGACGACAAAGATAGGGTGCTGCAAAATTGAGGATCACACTATTTTTAATATATAGCTATCGTAATTCACTTTGATTACCAACACTGTGCAGTGAAAACTGAGTAAATTAGCATGGAACTGTCAATTTACAAGATATCTTATGTAGACTCCTTGTCACTTTTTATTTAAATATTACCATCAGCCCTATCAACCCACCTCTTCAACTTTCTCACTGCTACTCCCCCAGTTCAGATTCTCAGATCCTTTCACCTGGCATAGCATTTCACTTTTCAATCTGAACTCATCTCCAGAATTCCACTTCCCTAATCCATTTCTTGCATTATTAGTGATGCAACCTAATGCCCTTAAAGTTCCATTCAGCCATATAATTCTACGTCACTCTTTTTGCAAAATCCTTCAAGGTAGTAGCTTTCAAATTTGTTTGACCACAACAATTTGTTTAACAGTAGGAAGTATATATATACATATATGTGTGTGTGTGTGTGTGTGTGTGTGTGTATATCTCAATATCATGTTAATAGTCTACCATACATATAAAGTATGTATATATGTGTTTCACAAAATAATAACCTTACTATTTATAAGGCATTTTGATATTTTATATTTTATTTTAGTCTCTTTTATTTAAAGAAAAAAAAATGTGCCCACTAAGCCGAGCTTGGAAAGTACCACCTTAGGCACTCTTCACTGCCTGAGCAATCCTTAGTCTAAAATTTAAGACACTTTCTTTTTTTGGGCTCCAATCTACCCTTCCAGACTTATTTCCCACTACTCCTTAAACTCTGAGCTCTAGCCAAACTGAACCGCTACTTCTTTACTACATCTTATGATTTCCTGCTTCAGTGACTTTGGCTAAGCTGGGCCCTTAATTTGCAACATACTCCTAGTCATTCTTCATGCCCGCCACTGTTAAAATTGAAACAATTTTTAAGGATATCAAGTGCAACCTCCCCTATAAGGTCTCCCCTGATCCCCCAACACAGAGGACTTTTTTCTCCTCTGAATTCCCATAGCCCTTTAAATGGAGACTTAATGGCAACTCTACCTTATATTAGCTTCTCTGTATACATGTCTTATCTCAACATGGTCAGTGAAGGCAGAGACTAAATCTTGTATATCTTTTTACTCTACAGTACTGGTATATTATAAGCATCCAATTAATGTTTGCAAAATGAAAGACATAAGAAAAATCTCTAAATGGTAGCAGTATAGGTTAAAGTTACAGGAAAAGTCAAGGTCAAATAACATATCCTTTTGATTCACTCAATTTTTTCTCACATGCCACAGAAAAAGCCTCTATTAAATAACTTCTTACCAGTAAAAAAAAAAAAAAAGAAAGAAAGAAAGAAAAAACCTCTAAATGCTTATTGATATTCTCATTGATTTTATGGCTACTTTATGATTTAGATACTACAAATTTGCTGAATTAAGATGTTCGCAATTTAAAAGTGAAAGTCAACATTAAAAGATCAGTTCAAGATCTATCACATTGCTGTGTAACCACCAATAAAGTCCTGTGCTACAAAAAATATAAGGACAACAATAAAGGAATAAAGTAATGCATACTTATAAATCTTCATAATGTGTTCTCAGTCATTTAATAGAGAATATAACAAAGACAAGGTAAATTACAGGTCTAGAAATGAAGTAAGAGGTTTGGAGAAGATGGCGGAGTAGAAGGACGCTCGCAAGTCACCCTCTCCCACAAATACACCAAGACCCACATCTACAGACCCACTAAGCCAACCAGAGCACCTGTGGAACTCCGACAGAACATCGCCCTCTTCAAAAGATAAAGACGCCAAAAATCTGGTAATCAAGAAAAGGAAAAAAGAAAGAACAAAAGGCAAAGCAGCGCGGGACGGGTCCCGCGGAGAGGGAGCAGCAAAGGAGGACTGGCGCTCGCTCGCTGGGTCTCCCCTCTCCAACTGAGAGGCCAGCGGGACGGAGGGGGAGCCTCCGAGGCTCGGATCTGTACAGAGCAGCCCTTGACTGACAGAACTAAGTTAAACAGGCACAGAGCGTCCCCCCGACACCCAGCCTGAGATGCGGGCCGGCAGCGGCGGGCAGGGCCAGGCTGCACAAGCCGGGCGGAGGACGGAAGTGGCTGCACGGAGGCAGCCCAGGGGGAACGCAAGGGGCTGCGTGCTGTGGCTGTGGGTGCACAGGGCAGAACAACCTGGGCCCTCCATAAAAAAGCAAGGTTCATGTGCTCTCGGGGAAAGGGTGCACACCCCCATCTCTGAAAACCCGCGGAAAGTTTTCGGGGGAAGAGAGGCGGGGCTCAGGCACAGCCGCCATATCCTCCGCGCTGAGCACTCAGGCGGGGGCGGGGGTGAAACCTGCATCCGCACCGAAGGTCTTAGCAGCCTCAAAGGCCAGACTGAGACTGGCCTGCAGCCCGGGGCAGAACCTGGTCCCTCAGAGACTTGCTCCACAAAGACAAACAAGGAGCTGGTTTTGGCTCAGAGCAGGGACAGGGCTGTCCCTCGGTCTTCCCCGAGCCCACCTGCGGAGCGCCGACCAGGGCGGAGCGCGCAGCCGCACAGAGAGCGGAACTACCGGCGGTGCAAGTAGAGGGAGAGCGGCCCCCCCCCCCCCCCCCGCCTTTCGGGCAGGAGCACAGCCCCTGACCGAGGTGCTGGGAGGGGGCACGACCCGCCCTCCTACCCGGCCAGTCTGCAACATCTGACTGCGGCATCCGGAGGCGCAGCGACCCGCCCGCCCACAGCAGAGAGCTGCACCTGACCCAGTGTTAGGAGGAGGCGCGATCAGCTTGCCGACAGGTGCTGGGAGCAGCACAGAAGAGGGCGCCAATGGAGGGCCTCTGAAAACAGCAAGCTGAGCTTCCAAAACAGGACAAAGACAGAAAGACTTCACATTAAAAGCACACAGACTCCAGGAGAACACCGACAACCCCCCCCCTTTTTTTTTTTAAATCTGTTTTTACCTGTTCTATTTTCTATTACTCTCTTAATCTTTACTTCTTAATTCATTTCTATTTCTCTTGGGTTTTGATGTCCTGCTATTGATTAGACACAGGTTTCAAATACATCTATTCATCTCCCACCCCCCTTTTTTTGTAAAGGTTTTAAAAGGACGTCTCAACCCGATTAATACTCTGCTTCAACTCACTCTTCTATTATTCATTATACACTGTTTTCAAACCCTCTTTCTCCCTTCTTTTAAAATTCTTTCTCTCTCTCATTTTTTTTCTTTTTTTCCTAAGTTTTATTCCTAAATAGGCATCAGATAGATAAAATCCTTAAGGACCAAAATAAACACCTGATACTCCATAAACCACAGTGCCAAAGAGGTATGAGCAAGATGAAGAAGCAGAAAAACCTTTCCCAATTAAAAGAACAAGAGAAATCCCCTGAAAGAAAGATCAACAAAATAGACATCGATAGCCTACTAGATCAAGATTTCAAAAAAGGAGTGATCGAATTGCTGAAGGAATTAAAAGAGATAGTGTTTAGAGATATAAAATATGTCAAAAATGAAATTGAAGCTATAAAGAAGAGCCAAGTAGAATGGGTAAACTCATTGACAGAGATGAGGAATGATCTAATAGCTGTGCAAAGCCGACTAGATAATGCAGAGGAACGAATTAGGGATCTAGAAGACACGGCAATAGAAAGCACCCATTCAGAAGAACTACAAGAGAAGCAAATAAAAAATAATGAAAATAGCATAAGGGACCTATGGGATAATATAAAGCATCCCAATCTTCGCATAATAGGGGTCCCAGAAGGAGAAGAAAGATCAAAGGGGATTGAAAAGGTTTTTGAAGAAAGCATGACTGAAAACTTCCCAAACTTAAAGAAGGAATCAGATATCCAAGTACAGGAAGCTCAGAGGGTCCCAAACAGGAAGAACCCAAATAGACCCACACCTAAGACATATCATAATCAAGATGGCCAGAGTCAAGGATAAAGAAATGATTCTAAAGGCAGCAAGAGAAAAGCAAAGAGTAAGTTACAAGGGAACCCCCATAAGGCTCTCAGCTGATTTCTCTACACAAACACTACAGGCCAGAAGGGAGTGGCAAGATATATTCAAAGCCCTGAATGAAAAAAAGATGCAGCCTAGGATCCTTTATCCAGCAAGGCTATCCTTGAGGATAGAAGGAGAAATAAAGAGTTTCACAGACAAAAAAAAGCTGCAGAAGTTTAGCAACACTAAACCCATGCTAAAAGAAATATTGAAAGGGCTATTCTAAATAGAAAAGCAGCAGGATGCTACAGAAATGAGAAACACACAACTGGAAAGGTGATAACTCATGAATTACAAATAAAGTAAACATGAAATTATAAAAGAAGACATACAAATCACTGAGAGTGGGAGAGGGAGGCAGGGAAATATAGAATACTTTTTTCTTTCTTTTTTAAATTTTTTTAACAGTAGGATGGGTTTGAGATCATGTTACTATCAGTTTACTAAAAACAGTTATAGTAATGGGTTGATAGATTTACAAAAAAGGGTAACCACAAGCCAAAAATTTACAAAGGAGTCACAAAAATTAAATAAAATCCATGATAATACAAAGGAAAATTACCAAACCACAAAAGGAAGAAGAAAGGAACAAAGAGGATATACCAATTCAACTGCAAAGATAAGTTCAAAATGGCAATAAACACACATCTATCATTAATTACTGTAAATGTTAATGGACTAAATGCTCCAGTCAAAAGACATAGAGTGGCAGACTGGATAATAAAGCAAGAACCTTCAATATGCTGCATACAAGAGACCCACTTTAGGGAGAAGGACACATATAGATTGAGAGTGAAAGGATGGAAAAGGATATTCCATGCAAATGGAAAAGCCAAAAAAGCAGGTGTTGCAGTACTGATTTCAGACAAAATAGACTTTAAAACAAAGGCCATAAAGAAAGATAAAGAAGGACATTTTATAATGATTAAAGGAGTGATACAAGATGAGGATATTACACTCGTTAATATATATGCACCCAATATAGGAGCACCTAAGTACATACAAGAATTACTAACAGAGATAAAGGGGGATATTGATGGGAATACAATCATAGTTGGAGATTTTAACACTGCATTAACATCACTAGACAGATCTTCCAGACAGAAAATAAACAAGGCAACAGAGAAATTAAATACTACAATAGAAAAACGAGATTTGGTGGATATTTTCAGAGCATTACACCCCCAAAAAATAGGATATACATTCTTTTCAAGTGCACATGGAACATTTTCCAGGATCGATCATGTACTTGGGCACAAAAGAAACCTCAACAATTTTAAGAAGATAGAAATTATCTCAAGCATCTTTACTGACCACAATGCCATGAAACTGGAAATCAACAACAGAGAAACAAAGGAGAAAAAAAGGAAAGCATGGAGATTAAACAATATGTTATTGAAAAAACAATGGATCAGTGAGGAAATCAAAGCTGAAATTAAAAAATACCTTGAGACAAATGATAATGAAAGCACAACCACTCAAAACCTATGGGACACAGCAAAGGCAGTGCTAAGAGGGAAGTGTATAGCGATACAGGCCTTCCTCAAAAAAGAACAATCTCAAATAAACAATTTAACCCACCACCTGAATCAATTAGAAAAAGAAGAACAAAAAGCCCCAAAAAGCAGCAGAAGGAAGGAAATAATAAAGATCAGAGAGGAATTAAATACAATAGAGATTAACAAGACCATAGAAAAAATCAACCAAACCAAAAGCTGGTTTTTTGAAAAAGTAAATAAAATCGACAAACCTCTGGCCAAACTCACAAAGAAGAAAAAAGAGAGAGCACAAATTAGCAAAATAAGAAAGGAAAATGGAGAAATTACAACAAACAAAATAGAAATACAGAATATCATACGAGAATATTATGAAAAACTATATGGAACCAAACTGGATAACCTAGAGGAGATGGACAAGTTTCTGGAAACATACTGTCCACCAAAACTGAATCAAGAAGAATCTGAACACTTGAACAATCCGATCACTAGAAAGGAAATAGAAATAGCAATTAAAAACCTCCCTACAAATAAAAGTCCAGGACCGGATGGCTTCACCGGGGAATTCTACCAAACATACAAAGAAGAACTCATACCAGTCCTTCTCAAACTCTTCCAGACAATTGAAAAGGAGGGATTACTCCCAAACTCATTCTATGAAGCCACCATCACCCTGATACCAAAACCAGGCAAAGACACTACAAAAAAAGAGAATTATAGGCCAATATCACTGATGAACATAGACGCCAAAATCCTCACCAAAATTTTAGCAAATAGAATCCAACAACATGTAAAAAAGATTATACATCATGACCAAGTGGGGTTCATCCCAGGGACACAAGGCTGGTTCAACATACGCAAATCAATCAGTGTAATACATCACATCAACAAGAGAAAGGACAAAAACCACATGATCATCTCAATCGATGCAGAAAAAGCATTTGATAAAATTCAACACCCATTTATGATAAAAACTCTCACCAGAGTGGGTATAGAGGGAACATATCTCAACATAATAAAAGCTATATATGACAAACCTACAGCCAGCATAGTACTCAACGGTGAAAAACTCAAAAGCTTCCCACTAAAATCTGGGACAAGACAAGGATGCCCACTATCACCACAAGTCCTAGCCACAGCAGTCAGGCAAGAGAAAGAAATAAAAGGGATCCAAATTGGAAAAGAGGTAAAAGTGTCATTATATGCTGATGACATGATACTATATATAGAAAACCCTAAAAGGTCCACACAAAAGCTACTAGAGCTGATTGAAGAATTCAGCAAGGTAGCAGGTTACAAAATTAACGTTCAAAAATCAGTTGCATTTCTTTACACTAACGATAAATCAACAGAAGAAGAAAGTAAAGAAACAATCCCCTTTAAAATAGCACCCAAAGTAATAAAATATCTGGGAATAAATCTAACCAAGGAGGTGAAAGAACTATACACAGAAAACTATAAACCATTGATGAAGGAAATTAAAGAAGACTTTACAAAATGGAAAGATATTCCATGCTCTTGGATTGGAAGAATCAATATTGTTAAAATGGTCACACTGCCCAAGGCAATCTACAGATTTAATGCAATCCCTATCCAATTACCCAGGACATATTTCACAGAACTAGAAAAAATCATAATAAAATTCATATGGAACCATCAAAGACCTAGAATTGCCAAAGCATTACTGAAGAGAAAGAAAGAGGCTGGAGGAATAACTCTCCCAGACTTCAGACAATACTATAGAGCTACAGTCATCAAGACAGCATGGTATTGGTACCAAAACAGACATACAGACCAATGGAACAGAATAGAGAGCCCAGAAATGAACCCACAAACTTTTGGTCAACTCATCTTTGACAAAGGAGGCAAGAATATACATTGGAATAAAGACAGTCTCTTCAGCAAATGGTGTTGGGAAAACTGGACAGCAGCATGTAAAACAATGAAGCTAGAACACTCCCTTACACCATATACAAAAATCAACTCAAAATGGATTAAAGACTTAAACATAAGACAAGATACAATAAACCTCCTAGAGGAAAACATAGGCAAAACATTATCTGACATACATCTCAAAAATTTTCTCCTAGAAGAAATAAAAGCAAGAATAAACAAATGGGACCTAATGAAACTTACAAGCTTCTGCACAGCAAAGGAAAGCAGAAGTAAAACAAGAAGAAAACCTACGGAATGGGAGAAAATTTTTGCAAGTGAAACCGACAAAGGCTTGATCTCCAGAATATATAAGCAGCTCATACGACTCAATAAGAAAAAAATAAACAACCCAATCCAAAAATGGGCAGAAGACCTAAACAAGCAATTCTCCAAGGAAGACATACAAATGATCAAAAAGCACATGAAAAAATGCTCAATATCACTAACTATCAGAGAAATGCAAATCAAAACTACAATGAGGTATCACCTCACACCAGTCAGAATGGCCGTCATTCAAAAATCCACAAATGACAAATGCTGGAGAGGCTGTGGAGAAAGGGGAATCCTCCTACACTGCTGGTGGGAATGCAGTTTGGTGCAGCCACTATGGAAAACAGTGTGGAGATTCCTCAAAAGACTAGGAATAGACTTACCATATGACCCAGGAATCCCACTCCTGGGCTTGTATCCAGAAGGAAATCTACTTCAGGATGACACCTGCACCCCAATGTTCATAGCAGCACTATTTACAATAGCCAAAACATGGAAACAGCCTAAATGTCCATCAACAGGTGACTGGATAAAGAAGATGTGGTATATTTATACAATGGAATACTACTCAGCCATAAAAACCGACAACATAATGCCATTTGCAGCAACATGGATGTTCCTGGAGAATGTCATTCTAAGTGAAGTAAGCCAGAAAGAGAAAGAAAAATTCCATATGAGATCGCTCATATGTGGAATCTAAAAAACAAACAAACAAACAAACAAACAAAAACAAAGCGTAAATAAAGGACAGAAATAGACTCACAGACAGAGAATACAGACTTGTGGTTACCAGGGGGGTGGAGGGTGGGAAGGGATAGACTGGGATTTCAAAATTTTAGAATAGACTACACTGTATAGCACAGGGAAATATACACAAAATGTTATGATAACTCACAGAGAAAAAAATGTGACAATGAGTGTGTATATGTCCATGAATAACTGAAAAATTGTGCTGAACACTGGAATTTGACACAACATTGTAAAATGATGATAAATCAATAAAAAATGTTAAAAAAAAATAGAAATGAAGTAAGAGAAAGTAGGACAGAAACATATACATCAAATGTCTTAGACAACACAACTCCAAAACTAAACATTGACAAAAGATTTCTTAAGAAATAAATAGTAGCATAGTTAGGAAAAAAAGTAAAAAAGTCAATAGGACACAAATGCCAAGAGGTTGAAGAGCATAAGGAAAGAAATCTGAAAGAAAAGTCAAACATAACCAACATACTTTAAAATATATAGAGTAGATGATAAGATAGAAAGAAATCTATAGCTCAAAGAAGAAAGGAATACAAGGACATAAAAGTAAGTCAACTGATGAATTTATAGAGAGGCAATGAATCAGGCAAAAGACAAAAAAAAAGAGTATATATGTATATATGTATAATATATTGATACCATGTGGAGAAAGTTCAAGGTTGAGGAGACAGAATAGTTTTGCCAGAATGAAGGAATTACATTTTCTAGGCTTAAGGAGAAATCTATAGATGAAGACTCCAGACCTGTGATAAGTGTACACACTGTAATAATTGATAACTATGATCCAACATTTTATTTCCAGACAGATCAGCCATCATGTGCCTTCTCATGCATCTTGACTTTATTATCTGAAAGGGCCAGAGATGGCATAGCCTCAATAAAGCCGCACCTGGGAGTCAAAATGACACTGGTGTATGCTAATTCCAACTCTTCCTGTTCGGAGTCCAGAATCAACATTAGCAAAGCATTTCTTGTGCCAAGGGACTAAGCTTAATGTCCAAAATCTTGGGAACGGACAGGGCTTGAGGCAAGCTGTGCAATGCTAAAGAGCCAGGACCAATCTGTACAGGGCTATGTGCCTGTTTAATTAGCACGATAGGCCTCCCTGCAAATCTTAAGGCCATGTTATATTTTCCTCCCACTCCAAACCCTTTGGATTTGCCTCAAGTGGACCAATGATACAGGGTTTTTTCCCCCTAAGATCCAAAGTGAAAAGAAATCCATAAAGTAATTTTGCACCATAATAAACAGGTTTTCTAAGACACAGATATCAAAAATTACTTGAAAAAGTGGCTACTCAGCATTTTCATAAAATATTCTGCAGCTGGAGATTATTTTTGGTACACTTAGTGGTGACACTGCCAAATCTGATAGGATACCCTATTTTGAAAAGTTACACTATGAGGCTCATTCCACTTAAGCTTCTAAATGAAAAAAATAAATGAAATGAATTAACTAATGGTTTTATATAGTATTTTGTAACAATGTTGTCGCTCCCCTACATTAGATAAATTATTATCTAAAAATAGGTTCTTAAATTTTGCACTAATTTGTTGAACAAACCTTTAAAAGTCCTCCATATGCTAAGAATACAGCTGCACACTAGAGCTATAAAAATGAAGAGCACCAAGATTCTCTTTGAGGGTCCCACAATCTAGCAAGAGACAACCATATAAACAATCCTAGTAATTCCCAAGAAGCACAGCAGAGGTACAGACAAGCTGCCAAAGAAGAGATAGAAAGGTAAACTAGAGCCGATTCCATAAAAGGGTATGAAGTGAGAAGGGTTCTTCATGAGAATAAAGATAGAAAAGCACAGAAAAGCACAAGCAAAGACTCAGATATGAAAAAAAAAATCTCTTAAAAACCTAATTCGTTCATTATAATTTGAACCCAGAAGTTTGTGTGAGAATGGCAGGATCAGACAGGTAGGACTGCAAGGGTTTCTCCTTAGTCTTCTGTGCCAGGCTAATGTGTTTGGACTTTATCTTAAGAGTGGGTTATTTAAGTATTTATGCAGATTAGCTGATGACAATATGGTAGAAAGTCTTGATGGTTCACAAGGCAATACTGAAGGCAAGCAGACTAGTTAGGAGACTCTTGCACAGTACAGATGAGAGACCAGTATGGTGGAAATGAAGTCAAAGGGTCCAATTTCAGAAGTCATAGAAGTAGTATCAAAAGGTCTTGAAGATTTAATGGTTGTGGCTGGGGTAGGAAGGAACTGAAAAAAGTGGAAGCCTAATAGAGAGGCCCCAGGTTATAGGTTACACTTAGGTGACGGGGTAAATACTATGTTTTTAACTAAGCAGGAAATATAAGAAAGGGAGAAAGTTTGCACAGAAAGATAGTAAGTTTTGAACTTGTTGAGTTTACCATGCCTGTAGGATATTAAGGTAGAGAAATCATGAGCAACTGAATATAGAGGTCCCAGAGTATAAGCTCACTATTGTGGCACCAATTGTGTACTATTTTTGAAGGAAGCCAAGAAGGAAGGAAAGAGGGGGAGGAAAGAAGAGAAAGGGGTGGGGGGATGGAGGGAGACAGGGAGGAAGATATTTAAAAGAAGAACCATTTAAAATTTCAAGTTTACAAGGAGCTGGAACCTATTTATATAAAATGGTTCTCAAGTTTGTAAGGAGTTGGAAACTTTTTATTTTCAGGAAACTTGTTGCTCTTTACCCTCCTGCCACAGATCACCTTATACCAGCCTGCTTTATATATGAAGATCTGCCTTCCACCAGTGGGTTCTGTTCTTCCCATAGAACCATAGACAATGTGGTTCCAGTAATCATGACTCAGTCTCTCACTCCAGGAATGGCTCACCATCTAGACCTGTCCAATCCAATGAAATCATCTCCCAACAACAACTGGCTTGTGGATGATACAAGTTAGGCCACTGAGTGACAATGAAACATAATATTCCTTTGAGCTATTTAAGATAGGAGCTTTTCCTACTAGATATGAACCAGGAAGAATGTAATGGTGACCCATCCTCTAACTACAAGGGTCCAGACTGAGAATAGAATCAACAGAAAGTAAAGGCAAGAGATAAAAACAAGGGAAAAAATGACGCTGATCACATAATTTGTGTCTTGTATCTAATCTACTTGAAGTCAAACTTATCTTTAGGTTATTGTCAGCAAATTCCCTTTTTATTTAAACCAGCTTGACCATGACTTTCTGTTCCTTGTAATCAAAAGAATTTTAACCAGTAAAAAGAGTAAAGCAGCACCTGATGTTTCCTAAAAATAATTTTTAAAAATCATTCACAAACCTTTCTATCAACAGTAACTATTCTATTTTAAAAAAGAAAAAAGATAATTATTCATTTATTGTTGTATTCAAACAAGTGTCCATTAAGTAATTTAGCATCATCAATACAAAGATAAAATGCCTAATGAGGAAAGGAACATGAGAAAAGAAAAGTACCAAAGATTAAAAGAGGAAGACTGAAACTAAATATTCAACTTAGGAAAGAATATTAAGTGAATTCCATTAGAATAAAGTTAGCATAGATTTATGAATCAAGAAATTTCATTAAAACTGAGAACAAAGTTATAAACTTCAAAAAAAAAAAAAAACCAAAGAAAACAGGGGAAAGACATCAATGGAAAAGGGATTTCAATTAGTTTCTTGAGTCAGAAAGCAGATGAAGAAGGAACAATGATTAATAAATCAACAGGGGAAGGTGTAACCCACTGTTTGTTGGAAGAGAGGAAAGCAAAGAAAGAAATCAAATCGAACCACATTATCCTGAACTCCAGGTATAACAAGTATAAAATGTTAGGCTGGAAAAACTCTAAAGGCAAAAGTGTTCAGAGTCAGCTTTTCTCTTGCATTATTCTTAGATATGACCAAGCAACTGGAACATTTGAGAAAAGCCTACAACATGAAAGAGAAAAAAAAAAAAGAGAGAGAGAAAAAAGACCTCAAAGAAAACACTAATATTTCAGGGAACAAAAGACTATGCTTAAAATCTCTAATCTGTATTTTAAGAGGGCTGTAGGGATGTTACACCTATAGAAGGAGAAACAGGTTGTTATAAAAAAAGAAACAATAAACAAGTAAAGTTCCTGGCTATTGAAAATATGATTACTAAAATTAAAAAAAAAAAAAAACTCAACAAGAAAGTAAGGCATTTAAAAAAGAAACTTCCCAGAATGTACAACAAAAAGATACAGATATGGAAAATTTGTGAGAAAAGACAAGAGATATGAAAATTCAATCTAGGAGGTCAAATGTCTGACCAGTTAGAGTACCAGCAAAAGGGAATTTAAAAGGCAAGAGGAGTAAATTAACAAACAAATAACGGAAGAGGATTTTGAAGAGCCATCCTCAGGCTGCAATTCTATTGGCTCTACCATTTTTGGTGTGTGCAGATTTGACAGCAACTTCTGCTCCCTCAAAAAAAAAAAATTAGTAGTTCAAGGTCTCACATCCACACATCCCTCTGCTTGGGACAAAGACTTTATCTTCTGTCAATGATCCAACAACTTAGGCTTCATTCTATTTGGTACAACATAGGTTACACGATGGCCAGGAGAATGCCATGTTATGAATGGCTTTCACCTGCATTAATGCCATCCCTCAACCATCATTAAGGGAAAGAGGACAGAAGTGTATTGCTACTAAATAGAAGGGATACAGGGGAAGCACCTTCAATGTTCAATGCATTGTTGTGACATTTCAGCACATAAAACATAAAGTCACAATCACATAAAATAACAGAGAAAAAAAATGAGTCAGCTAAAAAGGAACAAAAATCATATTAGCATCAAACTTCCCATCAGCAAAATGCTCGAAGACCAATGGAGCAATGCCTTCAATGGTTTGAGGAAAAACAACTTTCATTCTAAAATTTTAAATTCAACCAATGTATAAATTAAGTATGATGGCAGAATAAAAACATTTTCAAAATGAAGAATACACATCCTTAATTCTCAGTACACATTCTCAATAGAGATATGGTGTACATATGTATCCTTAAGTAACTATTACATTGCTTATGTGACTTAAAAGGAAAACACCCACAGTATTTAAAGAAATCATACAAGTTATCTATGTACCAAACTAATTCAGATGAGAACCAAAGTGGCATTTTAATATTAAGGAAAGTCTAAAGAATAAAAGAAAGACTAGCTATATGAAAACCAGATATTTTGCAAACAGCTTGACATATATACATATATATAAATACACATATTTATCTACCTGTCATAATCACCAGTCTATGAGACATAAAGGCTTATTCTATTTCTATTAGTTTTCATGACTTCTACAGAATAGTTAGGAAATTTTTAATTCTATAAATTCTTCCAAGTCTTTCCTATTTCTTTCCAGCAACTGGTTTTAACTAAACTCTTTACAAAAATAATTATCTCCTACTCAAAAATTAGCTCCAATATTTGGGAGGGAAAAGAGTTACAAAAACATAAATAGACTGACTTACATATGAAAGTCACAAAACTGCAACCTGTTATAAATAAATGTTTAAAATAAAAATAAATCTAACTGCTTTCAATTCTTCATTAAATTCAAAGGCTTTTAAAAAATGCAGTTCCATCTTTTTCTCAGAATGAGTGAAGACTAACTTGAAGAATTATAGCTCTTCTGGATTCCTTTTTTTTCCCATAATTACTCAACTATTCATTAGAATATGTAAGACTGCTATTGGAATCTTTGCACCAGTGTTTCATAAATGGATTTAACTATAAAAGCCTGGTTATACAATCCCTTCCATTAAAGTAATACATTTCCGATATTTATGTCCTGAGAATATCCTATAGTAAAATTAGTATTTTGCACAGGAAAAGAAGGAATTATTTAGTCCTAGACAACTTGATAACATCTCTCTCAGTTATAGTTATAATTATCATGTACGAACTTCCAAAGCAGAAGTTGTCAAAATTTAACATTAGCATTAATTTATGTCATAACTGACGGTTACTATAAAGATAATGGCAAAGCATCCATTTCTCCCAAGACAGCATGGATTGAAAGAGAAAGTTCTTCTTAATTACTACTAATCAGCCCATTTTTAATTAAATTGATTAGTAATTTATTATCTTTCCCTTTCTCGGAAGGCTGTTATCAAGTAGCTCCTCCAAAGTTATCAGTTATCAGTGATTTTTAAGCAATTCGATTACCTCTATTGTTGATTCCTACCATTGTGTAATGTTGGTTTATGCTAAAAACTTAATACCTAGTTTCTTTGTACCCTGAAAAAGAAAATTTGAAAATGTAGAATTTGTAATATTTCACACCTCGAAGTGAATACTGTCAATGTCTCAGTTGCCCACTTGGAGAGAAGTGAAATTTCTTTTATGCCTTCCCCTTTGATAATCAAAATAGTTGTTATTAGTACACATAATCCCAGAGGGAAGAAACCAGGTCCCTGTGATTTCCTTTGAAAAGTATCTACCTCTTATGCTATTGATACCTAAACAGCAAATTATGGAACTACTGTACGTGTTTTTTCCCTACCAGCTTCTTTTTTAAAGGGTAAATAAAAATAGAAATGTTCTGACATACAAAATAAGAAGTATTTGCAAATTTAAAAGAATTAAAGAGCTTCATTTATTTTTTTAATCAAGTCCTTAATTAATATTAAGCTTTGATCAGCATCAAATTTAAAGTACAACACTGAAGTAGCTATCAGAGAGCAGCAAAATTTTTTCATGACAGGGGTTCATAACATAACTTCTGAAAAGCTGAACTTTTCTAAAGAATCAGAAATAAAATGTAATGTCCCTTGGTAGAAGAAAGGACAGAAATCTTCCTTCCTTTCCTTTGTGAAAAAATGTTGACACATCAAGGAAATACTGGTTAATTCTATTTCATTAGATACACCTTATATGAATTGACTGTAGCTGAATGGATAAAATTCATATTTAAGAAGAATACTGAACTGTATTGAAATAGTTGATTATCAATGAAAATGAAAAGATAATTGCTTAATATAAAAGAATCTCTATTAATTAACATTTACTGAGTATAATACCTCCTAGATATATGAGCCCCATACTTCCTTTCCTAAATTTTCTTTCTAGAGAAATTAAGAATAAATGCACAATGGCTGCCAAACTCTTATATACTGGGACTTAAGTATTTAATTCATTCCTCTTCCACTAACTTAAGTCTCTCACTTTCTTTAGGTTTATTTAAATTTCACCATATCAGAAAGGTCCTGCTTGACCACCCACTGCCATCACCCGCTATTGCTTTATCCTTTTTCACAGTACTCTTCACCACCAAGCATATAATTTGTTTACTGACTGTCTCCTTCCACTGGAAAGTAAGCTCCAACAGAACAGAACTGTTCTGTTCATTGTCCTATTCCTAGTGCCTAGAACTATATATAACAAGCACACAGTAGGCATTCAAAAAGCATTTGCTAAAAACATGATTGAAAGGTCCGAAATCAGCTCCAAAATCCTAAGGGAAAGAAAACCTAGTTAAATATCATTTGACAATCATGGGTGCCATACTGTACTAAAAGATCTATTTTTAAATACTATTTAATATAAAGGCATAGTGACAACTTTCTATCCAAAAAGACAAAATATCCTTTCAAAGGATAGTTGGGCTACTAAGAGTTGTAAATTATTTATTACTAAATAATGCAATAAATGTAATTTGTTAAATTACATGGTAAATTCAGTAATTGTGATTAGTTACTTGGCATACCTTAACAAGTTTCAGAAGCTCATAGAGATCTTCAACCTCATCACCTTCACATTTGGTGTACACTCGTCCTGTATCCATGCTCCTTCCCCTTATGGTGCGGCGATAGAGGGGAAGAGCCATCGCTTCTGCATACAAATCAATGGCGTGATGACCTACCGTCTGATACATGTAGCTATCCAGTTCATCTGACCCCACTGCAATAATTAAAGGGGAAATAATCAGTAAAACAGTGAAAAAGAGAGGGAATTTGAAAGTCCATCTTTGTTTTACTGCTTGAAGAGCAGTCAACACATAACATAAAAGCTTACTATGCTATATCTCTCTCCATTTATGAAGTGAAATAAAATATGTAAGAGTTGCACATTTGTTCAAGCTGGATCCAGTTCACACCAACTTTGGTCATCTCTACTGCTAATTACAAACACAATTATACATAAATTTTTAAAACTACATATTGAACATTTAAGGAAAAGAGTAACGTAGCCAATAAATTTTCATTAGTTTATTCAATTAAAGATTTTATGACATAAATGTTTTTTTCTAACCATTCAAGGTTATTCACAAAGTCATCCAGAGTTGCAGAAGAAACCCTCCCTTAATTACATATCTACTTAGTTATTAAGTGACAAATATTTGTAAGAAAAAATTTAAATGTGCTTGATATAGTTAATATTCTTACTTCAACAATACACAGTGAAGAAAGAAATTGAAGATGACACAAACAGACGGAAAGGTACACCGAGTTCTTGTACTGGAAGAAACAATATTGTTAAAATGACCATACTACCCAAGGCAATCTACAGATTCAGTGCAATCCCTATCAAATTACCAATGGCATTTGTCACAGAACTAAACAAATAATCCAAAAATTAGTATGGAAACACAAAAGACCCCAAATAGCCAAAACAATCTTGAGAAAGAAGAACAGAACAGGAGGAATCATGTTCCCTGACTTCAGACTATACTGCAAAGCTACAGTAATCAAAACAGCATGGTACCAGTCAGAATGGTCATCATTAAACAGTCCAAAAATGATAAATGCTGGGGAGGCTGTGGAGAAAAGGGAACCCTCCTACATTGCTGGTGGGAATGCAGTTTGGTGCAGCCGTTATGGAAAACAGTATGCAGAGTCCTCAAAAGACTAAAAATAGACTTACCATATGATCCAGAAATCCCACTCCTGGGCATATATCTAGAGGGAACCTTAATTTAGAAGGACACCTGCACCCCAATGTTCACAGCAACAATATTTGCAATAGCCAAGACATGGAAGCAGCCTAAAAGTCCATCAACACATGAATGGATAAAGATGTGGTATACATGTACACAATGGAATACTACTCAGCCATTAAAAATTGAAATAATGCCATCTGCAGCAATATGGATGGCCCTAGAGATTATCATACAAAGTGAAGTCAGAAAGCAGAAGACAAATATCGTATCATTTATATGTGTAATCTAAAAAAATAATACAAATGAACTTATTTACAAAACAGAAATAGGCTCAAAGATACAGAAAACAAACATGGTTACCAAAGTGAGGGGAGAGGGATAAATTAGGAGTTTGGGATTAACATATACACACTATTATATAAAAAACAGATGAACAACAAGGGCCTACTATATAGCACAGGGAACTATATTCAATATCTTGTAATAATCTACAATGGAAAATAATCTAAAAAGCATATATCTCTATATATATATCTTTCTGAATCACTTTGCTGTACACATGAAACTAACACAACATTGTAAATTAACTATACTTCAATTTCAATAGTTGATTTAAAAAAAGGGCCCTATTCACCAAAAAAAAACAAACAAAACATATAAACATATATAAATTCAATATCGTTAGAGCAGTTACAAGTATGTACAGAAACATAAGCTGATAAGTAACACAATCACTGGTTGCCATAAGATTCCACAAATATCAAGTAAACTATTCAAAAGAGATGAGCCACATCAGACTTTGATGATACAAATGAACTTAGAAATATATTAGAATAGGCTTTTTTATTTCTTAACTCTATAGAAAAAAGAATCATGGATATACACAAGAATCATTTGCAAAGATATTCATCACAATATTGTTTATAATAGATTAAAAATTATAATATAGTCACATATTGAAATACTTTGTAGCCATTAATACAATTTTGAAGAAGAGCATTTTCTAAAGTATGTTCTGCAGAATAAAAATCCCATGATAGTAAAAAGTATTGGATTTAAAAAAAGGATTTCAATGGTCAACTAAATTTATAAAAAATGAGGATAAACTATGTTAAACAGGTGTCTGCTGCAATTCTTCCCAGGCTAATGTGCTTTAAGGTGCTCTAATAAGGGGAGAGTGTATGAATTATCACTCAAATTTATTCACAGAACACATATTACATGGAGTATTTGTGTTTCAAAGACAATATCTAGAAAATGCTATGGTAGAATAATACTTAATAATATGAAAAAGGTTCATGATACATTATTAAGCTTAAAAAATGTTATAAAACAACATTTGACATATATGTATGTATATGTGTATGTATGTTTACATGTCAAGCAGGTCTAGGCTTTCCACTGAATGTGAAAGTATCTGATTAAAAGGCATGAGAATGATACTGTAAATTATCAAAGCTGCCACCATATGCCATCAGATTCTGGCTCAACAGGTTTCTGAACCCACACAACAGATCGGCTTCCACGTACTCACATTATTTTTATTAATCTGTCTACTCCTGGTCCCAGTAGGAAAGTAGGAGATAGCCAAAGTTACCTAAAAACCTTTCAGGCTACCTTCATCTCAAATTTAGACTAGCTCTTTAAATGTATTACTTTTAAGGTTATTGATAACAATCAAATTAATATACTTAAAGTACTTCGAGCTTCTCAGCAAGAAACTTCCTGATGTTAGCATAACATTTTACTGACTTCAAAAACCTAGAAGACAATTTTCCTTTAAGGCTCCATTCAGTCCCAACCACAATGTAACTTTTATTAATGGAAGCTACATAGCAAAAATGGTATGAGATCAAATAAAACCAAAAGGCTCCACTGTTGCCTGAAGCACCTCAATTAACATGCCACAAAAGTTCCTACTACAAATTTAAAGAGATGGCTTTGCGAATTTTATGACAAGTTCACATTTATCCCCATTAATAGGGATAAATTCCTTTTCAGACTACCCACTGTAAACTCAGGGCTGTGAATAAATTCCAGCCTTTAAATAACCAACTTTATACTGGAGTCTTCTCTACCAGTCATCCCTCATTAAGGTTCCTGTTTTGGGGGAAAAGAAGCCAGTCAATGAATCATTCAATAATCACCAACTTCCTGCTGACTTTAAATCAAGATTAGCTAAACTCTCACTATTTACCAACCCACAGCCATCTATTCTCTTCCACTACAATTACAGCTTCAGCTGATTTTTTCCAGCTTTTACTTTATAATATTCAATTCCATTTACTATTAAATTCTTTCTCAGTAACAATATTCTAAATAAATATCTCCATTCCACTATGAGGCATAATTTAAAGATCTCCTTTGCTTGTCATCTTCCCAACCCTGCTAGTGAACTCTGAGCACATGGAAGATTATAATAATTGTTCAATGGAGGATTTTTCTACTTGACGATGGTGCAAAAGCAATACACTGAGTAGAAACTGTACTTCAAATTCTGAATTTTCATCTTTTCCCAGGCTATGATATATAGTTGATGCTCTTTTGTGATGCTGGGCAGTGACAGAGAGCCACAGCTCCCAGTCAGCCACGTGATCATGAGGGTAAACAAACTGATACACTTACAACCATTCTGTACCCACATAGCCACTCTGTTTTTCACTTTCACACACTATAGTATTCAATAAATTACATAAGATAGTCAACACTTTATTATAAAATAGGCTTTGATTAGATGACTTTGCCCAACTGTACGCCAACATAAGTATTTTGAGCACAGTTAAGGTAGGCTAGGCTAAGCCATTATGATCAGTAGGTTAGGTGTATTAAATGAATTTTTGATTTAGGATATTTTCTTTTTTACTTATATATTTCAACATAACCTCACTGTAAGTCAAGGAAGACATGAGCATTAATGATTCTATACAAGGTAACTATAATAATTCATGTAGAAAAGCTAAAAACAAGGTAGAAACTCCAGAGAGGGAAATTATATCATATATGTATTGCACATTATACAAACAATCTGCTTTTCATACCAAGACCTTCTTAAGATAGAAAGCTTAAAAAACCCACTTGCCTAACTGGCCACAAGGGATAAAGGAATTTCTTTCCTGGTAACAAACACAATCCTACAAGGAAATTCTGCCCCTTCTTTTGTAATATAGAAGTTACGGTATATTTTCCATTCATCTTTAGTTGAAGAATTTTCTCTTTATTATTTAAAGTCAGAAATAGTAGGTCATTTTCTAAACACATCACTTCTAAAAAGCTATTATTATTCATCCTTAGAAGCCCCGTACAAAATCCTAAAGCATGTGTTTACCCTTGACCCTCTACAGGACCTCTACAGGACCTGTTCTATTTCTTCTTATAAAATATTTCTAATCTCTATCTTCCAACTTCACTTCCAGTATTATTTGAGTCTTAATCACAGAAGGAATGAAAATTCAAAGATCTGACTGAAACAACTGCTTGCTATTCCAGGGCTAATTCCAGTTAGTTCATTATTCATCTGTCCATCAATAAACTCTGAGTGAACCAGAGGCACAGAGCTGTTCCAAGTGCTGAGGAGCAATTAAATGCACATAGAAGATGTGACTTCTCCTCTCAAGAAGCTTACAATCTATTTGAGGATTTAAAAAAAAAAAACAAAACAATGAAACCTAAATAAATTAAAAACAACTGTAAAATGATATGAAACCAAAAATTCAATAGACTGGAAGCACTGAAAAAGGAAAGAAGAGATTAAAAAGAAGGAAATATTTAGTACTAGATTCAGATTCAACTAAATTTACTGGGTGCCTACTTCATGCCAGGAACTATGATTAGCATTTTCACATATAATATTCATTTAATTTAGCCTAAAATATAGTGGAGCAAAAGAATGGAATCTTAAAAGTAGTTGAGTAAAGGAGATAATAAAAAGATCTTACTAGAATAGTAATAATAAAGTTAGACAAGAGTTCATCTTCCCTATTACACTCTAGCAGTTAATATCTATGGTTGTATGGGTATAATAAGAGTATAAAAAGTAAATCAGTGAATATTTTTCTGTTTTTAAGAGTCTAACTGGGAAAATAATTATAACTATGTGTGGTGATGGATGTTAAGTAACTTATTGTGGTAATCATTTCCATATATATATATAGGAAACCATTTATGTTATACATCTAAAATGAATACAATATTATACAACAATTATATCCTGATTTTTTAAAAAAGATATTGTTGGTTGTATTGTGTTACCCCCAAATTCTTGTGTTGAATTCCTAATACCCAGTACCTCAAAAGATGATCTTACTTGGGAATAGCGTCACTTGCAGATACAATTATTTGAGATGAGGTTACTGGGGTGAGCCTTTATCCAATATGATTGGTGTCCTTATTAAAAGAGGAAATCTGAACAATGACACAGACACAGAGAAAAAAAGTTCTAATTGAGGAGGCTTCATTGAGGAGAAAACTGAAAAAAAATTGCTAAAATAAGGTCTGTGGATTATTTGTACATGTCCTTATTACCACAAATAAAAAGTGGAAGTGTATTGCTCTATGCCTCTCTCAAGTCTCACATTTTGCTTACAAATTAGATGGCTAAACTGAATGCTTTTAGTAATCAAATTCCTATATTATCATTTATTAATGTGTCTTACTCCCCAAGCTCCAAGGAACTGAATCTTATTACCTGTGAAATGCCAAGAAAATTTGGGAAAGTGTTGTGTTGGAACAGCAGTGCACTCTGAAGTAAAAGGGTTCAACTCTCAACTCTGCAAGTTTGTTCTAGCTATTATTCCACAAATTTATAAAGTTCTAAGCTTCAGTATCCCTCTCTAATAAAACTCTCTAGGAGTTCTTTGGAGGATTAAAGGATATGCAATTGAAAACACTTAGCATAGAATGTAGCATCTAACAGGTGCTAAAGATACGTGAGTTCCTTTTATGTCTTTGCATACTGCATACAATAGAATGCAATTATGAAGCGGGAGTTTCAGTCATTTAGAGAACTTTCCAATAAACTTACACACTTACCTTGGTTTTCAGCTGGTCTTAGGTTTGCTAAAGCAACAATCTGATGCCCAGCAGCAATGCACTGCATCATGTTATAACAGCTGTCCTTCCCACCACTAAAAAATAAATAAATAAAGAGATAAATAAATATCAGGTTACTGACCATTATTCAAAATAGAATTATTAGACATCAAAATAGAATACATTATTTTTTCAGCTCTTCTGAATACTTGAGGGACTATTTTATATTAGAATGTAAAAACCACGTGTAATTTCCATAGCATACGCAACTGATCAAATGAATCTGAATATCTAAGGTTGCTACTCATAAGGACTTACGAAATTACATGCCATTTCAATGAATATTCTAAACAAAAAATGGTAACTCTTTGGTTTTCAATAGTGGCTTTGCTTATACACAAAGTGCTTTGCAAATAAAAAATGATTTAATTTTACATTCCAGTTAAACACTTATTATATATACTCCTCGGGTGAAATTTTCTATGAAAAAGTAGAAAATACATCTGTTCTACTTTAAGAAGTCTAAAAACTGGTCATCATCACCAATTAAAGAATCAAATTAAAGATTGAGATTCAATCAAATGACAAAATTTCATGTACTTGGTTCAAATTTTGCAGAGGCTGAAAGCAAAATGCTGAATTACACTGATGAAAGCTAAACGTCAGTACTATCAAAATGTCAGCTTTCAGTCATCACTACATATGATGACAGGATAAGGCCTGAGTTATAGATCTAATAAACAGATTGACAGGAACTTCTAAATTCTGGTACCAAACCACTTAGTCAAGACCAGCAGTAGTGTACCTACAAGACTGAATGGCAACTTCTATACTATTTTGGTGTAATACTCTACTGCTTCTCACTATGCATAAAAATCATTGCCCCTCTTCCTCTTTTTTTTTCCCTCCTGTTTCCCTTCGTTCCAATCTTTGCTTCAGCCCTGCAAATGTACCAATGTTTAGACTTATTCATATGGAAAGAAACTAAGAGACTGATTATCCTAGAAGCTGGCCCTTTAGCCTTTTATTTTAGTTCCCAACATTTGTCTGCCTTGGAACAGTAACAACTGTCATTCCAGAATTTCTCAAGGGGAGGGAAATGACAAGGGGAAAAGTGAAGTTACACATCATGCTCTTTCCTCAGATTCTGATATTCCCCTAAGAACATCTTTCACAGCTTCCCTGATTGAACCTCAGTTTCATTTCCACAGGACAAAACGATCTAATTCTTTAGAATATTCAGAATATTAAAGATTAAAGGGTAGAACTTGGCCTTTTATTTTAAAATGTTAAGATTTCAAATATGATTTTAAAATAGTATTTCCCAAATTGTGTTTTGTGGAACACTAGTGTCCAACAAATACTCTTAAGAACAAAAGATTTTCAAGGTTAAGTAAGTTAGGAAAATGCCGAGTACCTTATTCATTTCTTAGAACATCACAAAGTACATAAGCATATGTTAGGTGTAATGTCCTACAGAAGTCAGAATTGTAGTCACCAATTCTGGGATACTAAGTTAAGTTACACGGGTTTACATGCTTCATTATAAAATTAGAGAATGGCCTAACTAATCCTTAAGGTGTCATTCAACCATAAAATTCAATGATTCAATCCTTCTGTGTATTAGGAAAATAATGTTCATCATCTATAGATATGTAAGTATCTTGGTTTCACTTATTCCATATAACACACACATATTCCATCTTTTAGTGCACACACACACTATATATTGCAAGCAGGTCACTGTATTAAGTTTAAATCCAAGTACTTTCAAGTGCTTATGTATATAAATGTATATATGTATTATGTATGCATTCACATATAGGTATAGCATGTCTTCCAACATTTATATAGATCTTACATTATCTAGTAAAAATTTTTCCAACTCTGCCCTCTCGTTTAAGAGGGCCCGGCAGATAGACTGAAGGGAACTACAGAGGAGGATGAAGAAAGTGAGGAGAAATGGGAGAGGATAGTTCAGTAAGTGGCGCGAAGCAGCGCCTCTCAAACTTCACAGCCCATTACAGCTTGTGGGAATTCGACCCCGGGCAGGGTCAGAGTAATTAAGCCAGCGCTCTGACGGAGAGACCCAGGCACCGGTAGTTTTTAAAGTTCTCCTCGGTAAATCTAGTGTGAGTCCGAGTTTGGGGGCCAGAAGGCCAAAGACACGCAACGGTCAGAGAGTTGGAGCGCGAGCCCGGGACCGGGGAGCCGGGCAGGGAAAAGCCCGGAGGCTCCGCCTCTTCCTGCGGCCGGGAGGAGCCGCCGACCTCCGGACACACGGCTCCCATAGGGACACCCTCCGTTCGGCGGCGGCGGCGGCAGCTCCCGCCCCTCAGCGGGAAAGGACTAGAGGCTGGCAGGGAGGAGGAAGGCGGCAGCGGCGCCGCGTTACCTGATCAGAGCCGCGACCCTCATGCTGTGCGCAGTGCGCGTGCGTGCGCGGGCGCGGGGGGGGGGGGAGCCGGGAAATCGCCGCGCCCGCCGTGACGCGTCGCGGGGCCTCGCCCGGGTGTTCGCCCCACCGCCTGTTAGGCGACCGGCGCTGAGGTCCCTGCGGCTGCCGGCGGGACACTTGGGCGCGGAGGACGCGCCACGTTGGCGCTTTGTCCCTGTGGCGGGGACGTCCCGGCCCGGAAAAGAAGGATGTTTAGGCGCGGCCTGACCACCTAAGTGAGGGCACTGAAGCTGCCAGGAGAAGGGCAAAGCCCGCGTCGCAGAGCCCAGGCTCGGTGGCCCTGCATTTGTTTTGGTAGGAAAATGTCCAAAGTCACCTATGCTGCCAATTGAAACACTTGTGGACGTGCAAAAGGAGAGGAAGTTTGTATGTGCCTCCTCAGCCGCCCCCAAGAAGCGAACTGCATTCTTTAGTTTTGTTTGGCTTCTGTCTCCTCAGTTCTCCAAACCTACCTCTGGGGCTAGTTCCGTGACAGCTAGGCTCCCTGTGATTTGGGCCCTTTGTGTAAAGAAGCTCAGAAGTCGATTAAGCCTCATCACCAAAGAGCAGTGGCCTTGCAGGAAGAAAATCTAGCTTCTGAATTCATTCATCAAGTATTCATTGAGTGCCGTTCAGGTACCCAGCACTGTTTTAGGCTCTTAAGATACATTCGTGAATAAGGCAAGAATCGCTTACCTCATGGAGTTTATATGGGAGGGTGGAGAGGGCAGACAATATACAGCCAAAAAATTACATAGTATGTTTAAAAAATAAGAAGTGCCATTTAAAAACATAGAGCTTAAAAGGAATCAGGAAGGAGGTGGAAGGGCAAGTTGCCAACTTGAAGGAGAGTCAACTGTGTATGTAACTGTGGGTATGCCCTAGTGACAGTCTGCTTATCAGTTTCAGCATCTAAAATGTAGTTTTAAAGTTTTGTGATCGTGGATATTTACCAAATGAGTCAGATATTTACGGAGCTTGCAGTCTCGTTGGGGAGATTAGACAATGCATGAAACAAATATTCACAATACAAGATGGTATATTTTGAAAGTAACAAGTTATGTAATGTATATGGTAAGAGCCCTATGAGTTGAATCCACAGGGTAAATGCTAAAAAACAAAAACAAAAAAAAAAAAAAACAGGACTTGAAAGATGAGCAGAAATGAACAAGAGGAATAGGTGGGCTTTACAAAGACAGATAAAAGTTCAGAGCATGTCACTCCAAAATGTGCCATTTTAGCGAATTGATTATTTTAAGTTAAGGGCACTTGAGAAGCAGCAGATACAAAAGGGCACTCTGACATTCTTTTTATTTCTGACAACAGGAGATAAAACTCCCATGTAAAAGGTGCCCTCCTTGTGCTTGAGTGGGAAAGACATTCTCATTGCCAAGGATAGGAAATGGGGAATTAAGGCCAGAAAATTATCTGTGCAAACAGAACTTGTTAATATGTGCATTCTTAACTTTCTTTTGCCTCTCCACATAGTTTACTTTTCCACAATTGCCTTTCTTGGTTCAACCTACTATAAAGGCATATAGTTTCTGTCATCTTTTGAGCAGGGATGTTCATTCTTATGTGAAGGCTCCTGTGTCCATGTAAGAAATTTTAGTAAAACTTATATGCTTTTTGCCTGTTAACCTGTCGTATGTGAGTTTAATTCTTAGCCAGAGAACCTAAGACGGTAGAGGAGAGTTTTTCTTCCTCTACGCAGGAATGAGTATGTGTGTTCAGCGGCAGTGGGGAAACCAGCCTGATGAGTTGTCAGGGTATATTGGAGAGAAGGGAAAATAAATTGGATGGATAAGATGATGCCAGATTATCCAGTGTCGTGGAAAGTTAAAACGAGGAATTTCAACCAGTATTTTTGCGGAAATGCTTTAACTTACTTTGAAACTAATATACTAATCCTGAACATAGTAACATACTAATACTGAAATTTGACAAAGTGTTTTTAAAAGAACTCATAAGTTAATAAGAGAAGTATACTTTTAACTAGTAATATCCATTTGTTGATTAGCAATTTGCCCAGACTTCAAGAAAAGATGGCTTAGCAAGACCCTTATATGCAGTGTTCTACATGGATAGTGTAAAGGTAACAGCAGCCCAGTCAATGACAACAAGTTAATAGGTTTTATATCAGTATAGTCTAAAATAATTCCTTTTATAATATGTTGAAATAACTTGCCCAAGATTCACCTTTCCAAGGCATTGTGATTTCACTTCATACAATCTCAAACTGTTAAAAATGACTGTGGATTAGTTTGTAGAGCCAACAAAATAGGTGAATGGAAGATCAGCCTCAAAACATTTCAGTCCCTTGCCAGTTTACTTGAGGGATACTCTTCATGGACAAACACTGTTGCTGAATAAAAAGTTGCAAACTTGTTGCTGAATTCTGCCTCCTTGGTAGCACATCTCAATGATGTACTGATTGATAAAGACAAGGGTAATCAGATCAAAAACTCTATAGGTACTTACTCCTTAGAGAGCGTTAAAGTATTTGCATTTCTAACCGATGCATCTCCCTGAAGTCATGACATACGGGGAGTCATCAGAAGGATTCCTGGGGAGGATTTAGGGAAAAAATGAATTAAGTAATTATTTGGACCATAAATTTAAAGGGCAGCGTTATATGAGTGTCTGATGCATTTATATTACTAATGACAACTTATATGGCCCATGCACTCTTCTAAGTGTTTCATGTATAATGACATTTAAATATGGCTGCAAACCTATGAAGCAGGATACATTGTTACTCTCATTTGCAGATGAGAAAACTGAGCACAGAGAAGTTAAATAACCTGCCTGTTTTAGTCAGTTTGGGCTGCTTTAACAAAATACCTGCTCTGGGTGGCTTAAACAACAGATATTTCTTACAGTTCTGGAGGTTGGGAAGTCTGAGATCAGAATGCCAGTATGGTCAGGTTCTAGTGAGAGCTCTCTTCCTGGGTAGATGGATGTGTCCTCACATGGCAGAGAGACTATTTACTTATAACAGCACTAATCCTGTTCATGAGGGTACATGAATACCATTTTAGCGTATTGATTATTTTAGGGAAATAAATGACCTAATTACCTCACCTCCAAATACCATCACACTGGGGGATTAGGGCTCCAACATATGAATTTTGGGGTGATACATTCAGTCCACAGCACTGCCTTAAGTCCTAGAGCTAATAAGTAGCAGAACCAATATTCAAACCTAGGCAGTCTAGCTCTAAAGTCTTTGCTCTTAACCACTAAGCTATATCTGTCACTGAAGGAGCCGGCTGGTTATTTTGGCTGAAATATCCTGTTTCCAAGATATACTTGGAAGAGCATTGCTATCTTTCACCTCCAGAATTTCCTTTTTCTTTGCTTTCAAGCTAACCAACCCCTTTTCTAAAAGACACAAATTGTATTGTATGAATTAATACATTGCATGAAGTCATGGTTAAACATGATAGGCCTGAGAGTCATTCAGGCTCCTTTAGATTATCTCTTTCCCTCTACTTCTACTCCTTAATGGAGAACAGCAAACTCAGAACCTATAGGAGCCAATCAGGTAACATAAATGAATGAAATAGCTTGGTATAAGACCATTTGGAATGGTGGACTATGGCAAACCACCACTTAGTCATCACTTTGCTGTAGCTGCCCTGTGCAAATGTGGAAAATCAGATCCTCTGATTTTCCAAAAGATGATAGAAATCTTCATTTTAATCAACTCCTTTTTTTGATGTTGGAAACTAATTTTTAAAATTGTAATCACTGTGCACAGCAAATAAAACATCTGCTTATTATTAATTTTATAACTTAACTTTAGAGAGCAGTGTTTCCTTAACTAGTAATTATTGATGTTCTATTATATGTTTATATATCAAAAATTTTTAATGTTTACACTCCTATAGAAATATTTTGCAGTCGTATAAGCAAAAATGTTTGGGAATGTCCACTGCAACATTATTTGTAAACGGAAATATCAGGACTGGGACTTTTTTATTACATAATTTTTGTTATATATATATGTTTTCATATAATATTATTTATTATATCTTATTAATTTACAGTATTATTTGTTATTTATTTCTTGAACAGTCCTGGTACATAGTAGGTACTTACTATATATTCATTGGCTATATAAATATGTATTTAATTAACCTAATTTTCATTGACAGAACTAGTTAAATAAGTTATGATGCCTCCATACACTGAAATAATGTGTAACAGCTACAGAAAAATGAAAAATTCTTTAAGACATATTTTCAAGTGTAAAAAGCAAGTTGCAGAAGTTGTTTTCATTTGTATCAAAGGAAAACTAAACATATATATACATAGATGTATAAATAGATACTAAAGGCTATACAAAATAATATACTAAGCTGTTACAGTGATACTTCTGATGAGAAAAATGGGAGATGGGAATTCTACTTTTACTTCACATAAGTCTGTATTGTTTGACTATTTTTGGTGAATATATATGCATTACTTGTATATTTTAAGAGACTAACTGCTTAGCTCCATTAATAAGTAAATGAAATAAAGTAACATGTAATATGATTTCTTAACATTCAGGTTAGAAGAGATTATTAAAAACAAAAACAAAAACAAAAGCTGGTGAGGATAGAGACCAGTGTTGACAAGGATACAGGGAAAGGAACCATCTCATGCTCAGTTGCTGGAGAAGTAAGTACAACTTTTCTGGAGGGCAATTTTGGACTACATATTAAATCTTTAATGTGCATACACTCTGACTAAGGAGTCCCATCACCAGGAATTTATCTTAAGGAATTACGTGGACAATAGTGCAGAGAATGCTCTTTTCAGTGTTGTTTATAATATTGGAAAATAGAAAACAAACTAAATATCAAAAATTAGGGGATTGGTTAAATAAATATGCCATGGTAAATGTATCACAGAACACCGATACAGTAAAAGATTATGCAATTATCCATATTTGTTAGTGCGTAGACATAACCATGAGATGTAATTGGATTACCTTAACATACGAAGAATACATACAGATGCACATATATGGGAGAGAGTGCAGAATCATGGTTAAGCACTTGTACGGTGGAGTCAGACTCCCTGAATTTGAATGTCAGTACTACCACTTACTAAGGTATGTAAGTTGAGACAATTTACTGGAGCTTTCTTTTCTTTAGTTTTGTTACCTGGAAAGTGGGATTAAAATATGGTCTACTACACATAGTTGTTGTAAGAATTAAATTAACCAGTTCATTATAATAAGATAGCCTACTTTTATTTTACATAAAGAGACATCTGGAAAAAAATCATCAAAATGCTGATGGTGGAGTCTTTGGGTGGTAAAACTGAATGAATTGTTTTCTTCCTTTTATATACCTTTCTATATCATTTTAATTTCCCAAAATTAACACATATCTTTGTAAATAGAGTAGATATTTGGGAAAATGGAAGATTAATAGAATGGAAGGAAGGAAGACAGGCAGAATACCCAACTGCTTCAGGCTTGGTCTCACAGGGAGGCAATACTCTGATGAAGTTACAGAAAAGTATAGGATCTAGTCTTCAGCTCCATAGATTCAAAAAGTCTTTACCATACACCCAGTGTGAATAACAATGTAGAGAATTGATGGATGCTACATAGCTTCATGGATGACTCATTAATAAACCAGAGTCAGTTGAGGGTTTTGCCAATAGTAAAGTACAAAGTGAAAATGCAACTTTTTCATTGAAATATTGCTTGGCAAATTAAAACCTCAATAAGATAAAAAATATGTACCTACTAAAATAGCTAATGTTATAAAGACTGACAATATAAGTATTGACAAGACTAGGGGGCAACTGAAACTCCAGTATATTGTTAGTAGGAATGCAAAAATGGTACAGCCTCTTTGTAAAACAGTTTGACAATGCTTTATAAAATTGAACACACTTTATCCTATGACCCAGCAAATCCACTCCTAGTATTTACTTTAGAGAAATAGACACATAGGTCTACACAAAAATGTAGTATGTGAATGTTCATAGCAGTATTATTTATAATAGCTAAAAATGTAAGGCAACCCAAATTTCCATCACAAATTAAACAAATTATGGTATATTCATACTATGGTATACTGCTCAGCAATGTGGATAAATTTTAAAAGCGTGCTAACATGAAAGAAGTCAAAACACAAAAGGCTGTATTTTGTATGATTGCATTTTTATGATATTCTAGAAAAGGCAAATCTATCAGTGACAAGAGAGGGTATCAGCATTGCATTGGGTCAGAAATGAGAAGTCGTCAATGGTAAAAGGCCTTCAGGAGATTTTTTAGGGTGAAGGAATTTTTCTACATCTTAATAGTAGAAGTGGTTACACAATGGTATTTGCAGTTACCAGAACTCATCAAATTGTCCACTTAAAATTGGTTAAATTTATTGTACGCAATTAATATCTTAATTAACAAAATAGCTATTGGTAAGGATGGAGTCAGTTTTTATTATCTGTTAAATAGTATTTCATGAATTCCCTTTTTCAAAAAATACAAATATGCATGAGTATATGTACCATCGGAATTAAACTTTGAAGGAGACTAGAATATCCACATCCAATGATAGGATATCATTTCCTTTATTTTTTTTCTCAAACAATGAGGGTTCTAGAATTTTTGTATCAAAAATGTTTTGGGAGTGACTATATAGCTAAAAATGTAGACAAGGGGACTTGTTTTAAAACTGTGTTTGTATATTAAGCACACTCGTTATTCAAGTTGTGAGTTTATCTTAGGGGTGTATTAGAGATTATCAGGGGGCTAACCATCTTTAGAGGCAGTTGCATTTTCAAGCACTGTATTGATTTTGATCAGGTACTAGTCAGTTATAAATATCCGAAAGGAAATTTGCATTACACATTAATATTATCAGCAACATATTTTAAAACTTCTCCTTAAGGGTAAGTTTTACTTCTGCAGATAGTTAATTTCTTCATTGTTCTGTTTTCTTACATTTAGTTTCAGAGAGAGAGAGAGAGCAATAACAGTACCATATTCTTGAATTTATTTTCAAATTCTGGCAATCCATTATGTTTAGACCCTATATCTCTTTACAATCTTCACGTATATATTCAGTAATTTAAAATGTAATAATAATTCAGTTTTTAGCCTAGGTCTTCTTTATGGACTTCTGATTGTATCAAGATTTAAAGTCATTACAGACATTTTCCTTCTATTACAATGTCTATTTTGGAGTTAGGTAAACCTGGGTTTGAATTCTGGTTCGGAGACAATAATTTGTAATTTCAGCAAAATGTTTTTCCTTCATCTGTAAAGTAGTGATATCCATATTTACCTTATGAGATAAGGATGAACTATATATAAATATATTATATATATATATATATATAAATAAACATATATATATATATATAAATGCACTGGTCACAGTATCTGTCACATGTAAACCCTGAAGCACACACGAAAAAATTATAAAGCAAAAGATTTACTGCTAAGAAGCCAAAGATGAGTTAAGATGGAATCATAAAAAATGCTCTATTAGTCCAAAAGGAGGCAGAAAAAAAGAGGAAAGGGGGAAAAATGAGACAGAAAACAAATATCAAGATGGTAAATTTAAATCCAACAATATCAATAGTTGCATTAAATGTCAATGTCTAAATGCCTAAAATGCAGGTTGAAAGACTGGACAAGGAAGCAAGACCCAGCTATATCATTTTTATAAGACATTCACTCTAAAGATGAAGACACAGACAGGTTAAAATAAAAGGATGAAAAATATATATTTGTACTATATAAACACTATGCAAAAAAAATTAGCTGGGGTGGCTATATACATATCAGACAATATAGATTTGGGGGCAAAGAATAAAATTAGTTTCTCTTCCTCCTGAGACCCCCAGCCCCTCAGACCCCTTCCTGTGAGGCAACACATTACCCATTGTTCTCTATCTTTTCAGAATGAGTTTATGAATATATAAACATGTATCACTTTATTTTTTACCAACGGGAACATACTATACTCACCGTTGTGTACCTTGTTTTTCCAAATATATCTAGGGCTTTATATCACTACATAGAGATTTAGCTCATTCTTTTTAACTACTGCATAGTAAAGAAAAAAATTTTCTTTAAGTTCTCCATTAAGAACATCAGGGTCTCCAAGCTCTAGCTAATAAAGGTTAGGTGAAGCCCCTCTAGAATAAGACTGTGGGGTAAATAATTTAAAAAACACTGGACAAGTTGCATCTCCAGGGCATTCAAAACTAAGATCAATATCTTGACATGTCACACTCCAATGCCATTATATCAACACACACTTCTATACTTGAGGACATCATCCTCCACCTATTTAGTCTCCAGGGTAATTCTTAACTTCTCCTTTTCCTTTATCCTTCCCCAAACTGTGACCAAGTCTTAAAGATTCTACTGTCAAGGTGTCTCAGTATGTTAGAGATGCATGATGAAATTCTTTTTGAAGTTTATTGCTGCCTCTTCAGGGTATTGGAAATAAGATTAATATCTGCACCCAATTTCAATCTCCATTGCCAGATGTTTGTCTATAAAATTGCATTATAGAAGAAATTTAGAGTTATTAATAGTGATAAATTGGTATTTTTAATATTTCCTATTCAAAAAGTTTCTTCCCAGATTCCTTCTTTATAACTTTATACATTGTTCTTATTTGAGAAAATGTTTCTGGTCTGGTGGGATATGTAGTGTTGTATAACTATAATGGGGATTTATGGATCATCTTTTGACAAGTGCCAAATACTTTACCAAGTTCTGTTTCATGTATCCTAATAATACCCCTTTGAAATAGAAAGAAAATATTTTCATTTCAACTTATTAATGAAAGAACAGGCATAGATACCTCAGGTAATTAGTACTTGCCTACACAGTGGATTAGTGACAGTGCTTGGACGAGAACCCAGGTTTCCTGACTTACAAGCCTGATTCAAGTTTCAGAATCATTAAACTGTCTTCTCTGCAATTTTGAAAAATTACTAGCATATACTCTCACACATTCTGAATTTCTAGAGCTTAATAATAGTCCATTAAAAAAGAAAAATATCTCTCTTCAAATCATATTGGAAAAGAACATTTCTCAAGAAACGTGGAGAATACGTATTCAACCACTGATTCTCTTCATCAAGAACTTCTCTGTAAAATGACCTTAAAATGTGATGACATCAGGCTCAATGTTATACATATTTTTATTCCTCTAAATTATTGTCCAAACATATAAATGCCCTAGACTTTAAATCAATCATTTGAAACTGGTTGACTACAGCTTTGAAAACATTGGGAGCATCATACACATCAAGCCCGTCTGTCACTTGTCTTTCATCATGGAACATATACAGTCTAAAATCTTCATAGAAATATCTCATGGCTCTGGTAAAAGCTTATGAATAACCTTCTTTGTCCAGCTGTGTATTTCTTAGTAATTAGATGAATTAAAAAAAATCCAACAGACTCAGTTCTAAATAGTGACTCAACGGCAACAGGAATAGTTGAATAAACGAGTTTATTTAAATGGGAAACATATATTTCTCTGAAGTGGAGCAATTTGCAAGAAGAACTGAAAAAAAAAACAGCCTATAAAAGAGAATTTAAACTTGGAAAATTTTTATTGCAATTATAGTAATATGTTAGAAGTTGATTGAACATTTTAATTATGGTTATTTTCTCTTTGAGCTTTAATTTCATCAATAAGATTTCTATACATTGGCTTTGCTCTTTGTAGAACTCAATAGATTAAATTTTTGTTCTGTTTAGTAATGTGTATTTTGGATTATGTGTGTACATAATTCTAGTATTGTTTTTTTATTTTACATCTCTGAGCATGTGCACATACATGGAGAATAAGTGATGTTTGAGAACTATTCAGCAATGAGGAAGGAGAACACATAGTTGGTATGATTTAATTTATCTACAGTTAAAAACATGACAGAAATAAAATAGGATTTTTAAGCAAGCAAAATTTACTATATAAGCAATGATAAAATGAATATGAGGGAGATGTTTGATGATTAAATAATAGACAATGAATACTTAAATTTATCTGTCACACAGTTAGTATTATAATTCCAGAAATTAAACAAAGAAAACCACTTCTGTAACTCTTTACAAAAATTGATTTTAATTTTTCTTCATTTAATTTCTGTTTGTACCTATATATAAACATAATTTTAACATAATTGTTATTTTGAGTGGGTATTGTTTTGTGTTTTGACTTGGGAAAATGAATGCTTTTTATAGGTAAGAAATTATTTAGAAAAATGTGGTGGATATTAATTTCATTTGATATTTCAAAATATTGATAATAAAAATAATGAGGAAGAATCATTCTCTGAAATCTCCTCCAGTATTTCTTTAAATAAGAGATGGAGATATAAATTAATAAAGAACAAATAATTAACCTACCTGATTTGCTTTTAGGATTTTCTTTCTTTTTCTTCATCACTCACTCCTTTTTCCCTCTCGGGCAAAAGGAAATGTATACATCCTTAATTCTACTCTCTTTTGAAATGCATAATAATTGTTGTCAGTCAGTTGAAATATTCTAATGCCATTAGTGCAAAATACTAATGAGTGAATGGATAGCAACATTTTGCCCATATCAACTAAACCTAGTAAAAACTCAACAAAATTAATTTTGTTATCTTGTGGAAAAGATTTTGCTTCCTAAGACTAACGAAGACTTTTCAAGACTACATGATTCCTATTCATTGGCAAGATACCATCTGGTACATATAGTAGCTTTTATTACTGTTCACCAAATGTTCTATGTTTCCCCTATGGAGTCCTTTGCTGAGAGACCACTGATTTCTGCCTGATGATCATGTGATTTGTTTTGGCCAATGAAATGAGGAGAGGTGACAGAAGTCACTTCTGATGAACCTTTAAGAGCAAGCATTTGGTTCACTGGTTCTCTTTTTCATCTGCCAAGACACTGGTTATCAACCAATCATTGCTCTACCAACCTAGGTCCGGAAACAAAGCCCCTAGCTGTCCTGAGATGGATGCTTAGCATGACTGAGAAGTAAACCTTAGTTGTTGCAAACCACTGAGATTTTAGAGGTCACTGAAATTTGGAAGCCACCAAATAATCTCAGGGAGGAAGTAATCCTGTCAGTTTGCATGGGCAGCAACCTGGCAAGCACGTGTAGGATTAGCTTCTTAGGGGTGTTAGGTCAAAGACAATTAAATGTGAAATTGAAGTAGGCAAAATTTACCTTATCCTAATAGATACAAAAACAGCAGATTTTTTTTTCCTTGAAGTCATTTTTCAAGATTCTCAAATAATTTTAGTTCACGGACCTCTTTGATACAAACACAGCAGACTTTATTTGCCAGAACATCAATGCACACATACTTGCCTTCCTACTCTTGGCTTTGTGACATTTAACATGTCACACAACAAACCTTCTTGTATATTGCAGGCTAGATAAGAAACCTTCTGTGTGGTCCTATCCCACCTTGTCCTTTCCAGTCATAATATATTAAATGTCTCTATTCTCTACTACATTGTCAGTTTTATGAGGGCAAAGACTGTCCCGTTCTGTTGTACCAGTCAAGCTAATGACAGGAAGCTTGGGATTTGAAGGAAATTGAATGAAAGGACTTTTTTTAGAGTTGTAGGCAAGATAAAGCTATCACCAAGAGATGTTGAGATGCTCAGGAACTAGCAACGCCAGGAAGATAATACTATCCAAATCTGAAGAGGAAAGGGAAGAAAATGGCATCATTGGACCTTTTTAGATACTGTAGTGATAGTAGAAGGGTCACTCAGTAGGAGCTATAGTGATTGAGGGATACAGTCACTACCATAATAGTGCACCAAGAAAGGGAAATTGTTGATCTCTTTCTCCATCTGCTTTTCTATCTCCTGCTAGTATCTCCCACTGCCTAAATTTCACAGAAAGAGGATAAGGAAGCATGTGAATACAGTTCACAGAAGTCAGCCTTTGGGGCACAGAGAAGGCAGAGAAAGATAAAGAATTGATCTTGGGAGGGCAAACAGAAGAATATACACACCTCTTTATTGCTATATTTCCAGTTCCTGTGTGTTTACCTGGTACATAGGAAGTGCTTAAAGATATTTGATGGATGAAAGAATGGATAACATAGACATCAAATGCAAAGTAATTAATATGGATTCTAAGTTCACAATGCAGTTCTTATTTTTTAGGAAATTAATTTACTTCAACAAGTTGTATTGTCACTGAATTTTGTTGTGAGAGCCTTTTAGCTATTGATATTAGGTACTTTTAGACCACATTTTGAACTCCTATGAAGAATACTAAGAAGTAAAGTAATTGGGGAAGCAATTGTGAAAGAGGTCTTATTGGTATGCAAAACTGAGGTGACTCAGTTTGTAACAAGTTTATTGAGTAGATAATTAAGTGAAGAAGGTGAGTCAGAAAATGTAATTCAAGTCATGCAGTTACAACACATTACTCAAATTATCACTGATATTGATGTTGGGTAGAGTGTCAGGGCAAGGCATTAGGAGATCACGTGATTGTGGCATTTGATCACTGTGGCAATGATGATGATTAAAAGATTGTGGGATGGGCTAGCTATCTCTGTGTTGTAAAGTTTGTGAAAGAGAAAAAGATAAGCTTCGTGCTTGAACTCTTAAGCTGAAGCATGGAGAGAATATCAGAAAGTTTCTATGGAAGTTTTAAGCAAGATTTCCTAACCTAGGGTCGACATGAAGAATTCACATTTCTTATGCTAAAATAGGGGCACTTACTGGGAAGAAGTGAAACACTGTGATTTGAGATGGAGACATTTGGGCAGGCATAGATGAGGCTGAGAACTTAAAACCTCAGATTCCTTTGAACCTGCCTTGAGAGTGGAAGCTGCTCTCTCCTACTGTCTGAGGAAACCAATCTTTTTTTGTAGAGAAACTTTTCAATAACATCTCTTGGGGCAGCTGCCTCTCAAGGGGGTATCTATTCTTCTCAAGACACTTATGCCCCATTCACCATGTCTTATTGTCTCCAGGACCATAATAAAAATTAAATCCCAACGTAACCCTGAGCCCCAGCGTATCCCTGAGAGAAAATTGCAAGGTCTGCTCTGGGAGATCTTTTTGCCAATTTATATAAGCAGAATCTGGCAAACATGAATTAGATTGAATTCTGAAGAGATTAACTAGGTTAAGGTGAATGAACAGTAAGATTTAATAGGCCGGTGGGACCAGCCAGCATCAGCATCACTTGTGAACTTGTGCAAATTTCCTAGACCCCATCCCAGACCCTAAACTCTAGGGCATGGGCCCTGGAAGTCTGTTTCAACAAATCATCCAAGTGATTCTGGTGCATGTTAAAATTTGAGAACCACGGAATATGATAAATGTATATATGCAGCCTCTACAAGAATTTGAGATTTTAGTATTTCAGCTAGGAAAGTTGGGAGTGAGCCTAACAGTTGACTGGTTAATGGAAGCCTGTACTCAACAGTTGCCTGCGGTCAATGAGGCTGAGATTAGAGAATTACCCTGGCATAATGTAGAAAAGGAAACTTGATGGCTTAAAGAAATAAGAATTTTAAAACAGATTTAAAATATGAAGTTTGCTCCACATTCTCTGGCCTTTCTTACCCCAGAACATCCTAGAGGATACCTCCTTCATTCTAAGCATATTAAAATGCAGTGGCAAAAGGAACAGCAGCATCCCTGAAAACCTCTATGATGGCTATCCCTAACAGCTGATGATGGACATGAGAGATGTTGCCATGGAAATGAACTCCCTGATTTGAGTAGGAAAAAAAATAGAGCCCCAGAATAGTAGGGCCAAGTGGCTGCTCTTAACTATTATTATTGTTGTTGTTAATAATAATGTCTTATTAGACACAATTTAAAGAGTGGTAATCAAAGCATGGACATGTGCCAATGACTGATCGTAAGGTCACAGGGAATTAAATCGATGGGCAACCTTCTAAGGTGTTTCTTGACTTATATAAAATAAAAACCAATTTAAGTTGTCATAGTGAGAATTCTTAGCCTCATAGCCAGTTCCCAGACTTAAGCCAATTCACAGATCTGAAGCCCTTTAATTAAGGAGTAGGCCAGGTCCTTCTGAGGAAGAATGTAGCCTGTAGTATGGCCACAAATGGTGTTCATGGCTTTTCCAGATGAACCTATTATCACTTACCAGGGTGATTTTTACTGGGGAGGAAATCTCCAGTCCTTTTGGGTGTTTTTAAATAGTGATTCTGAGGTAATTCTAGTCCTTAGGATACAAAACATTGTCATGGCCCAGTGGTCAGCGTATGGACTTATGAAAGTCGGGTGATAAATAAAGTCTTGACTCCATTTAATCCAACCATGGCTCCATTAGGTCCACAGATCCATCCTGTGGTTATTTCCATAGTTTCTGAATATATTAAAAAAATATGCATTTTTATCAGCTGAGGCATCAACTTAGAAACAACAGCTGGTGAGTTTAGGTTGTTATGCTATAGAATGTAGTGTATGCCTTAAACTAATATTAGATGTACAGTGCCATTTTCCCTATAGCCAGAATTTAGAGATTTAGGAACCAAAGAGTGGAGGTAGGAGTTATTTCTCTCACTATTATATCTCATATCTCCCTTAAGTGTTCAGAAGATGTAGAAATACTAATTCCCAAGGTAAAATAATTTCTGCCAGGAAACATAATTGTTCCATTAAATTAAGAGCTGAGACAAAACTTTGGCAATTTGGGGCTTCTTGTGCTGAGGAACGAACAGGAAGACCTTCCCTTACTGGCTAAAATAGCTTCCATGAGGAAACTGGGTTGCTGTGATAAAACAGAGGCAAGGAGAACATGTGTGGAACTCAGGGCTTTTACTGAGGAACCTCTTACTTTTCCTTAAGAATGATCCATGGGAAAATGTGGAATCTCAATAAAGCCAACATCACTAAGAATTTTAAGTTGTGGAAATAAGAGTTTAGGTCACTCTACCAGGTAAATCAGAAAAACACAGGAAAGAAGTGATGGATATAAGTTTAGGTCTTATGACCAGCTATAGAAGCAGATATTATAGGGCTTTATCGAATGTTAATTTGTTTTCATTTTTCTCCTTCTTCTGCTACTGAATGTCAAAAGTTCTGATGGAAGGTTAATTACAATTCAAGTTTCAGGACAGGGCATGAATGAGCTGAAATCATTTTGTGTTTATAGACTAGCTGATGGGATTTAGTGTCACTTTTGTGTATGAGACCAGAGTTTCTTCATGAGATGGAGGGGTAAAAATGAATGCTGTGGGGCAAAAATGATGAATTGGGCTGGTTATTCTTTGTCCCTCCTCTTCCCATGAACTGGTTACGTATTGTTGCATAAGAAATTACTCCCCAAATCTAGCATCTTAAAACAATAACCTTTTATTATTTCATAATTTCTGTGGGTCTGAAACACAGACGTGGCTTAGCTGGATCCTCTTTTCAGTTTCTCTCAGAGGGCTAAAGCCTCATCCAAAGAATTGTCTTGTGAAGGATCTACTTCCAAGCTCTCTCATGAGGCCATTGGCAGGATTCAGTTCCTCAGAGCTATTGGACTGAGGGCCTTAGTTCCTTGCTAGGCTGGAGACTTTTCTCATTTCCTTGCCCTGTGAGACTCTCCGTAGAGCAGGTCATAAAATGGCAGCTGACTTCCCACAGAATGTGGAAGTGAGAGAGCAAGAGAAAGTGCCCAAAACAGAAGCCTAAGATGGAAGCTAGGATGGAATCACATCATGGAAGTGACATTCCAACAATTTTGTCATATTCTATTCATCAGAAGTATGTGACTTTGTCCAGCCTACCTTCAGGGGGAGAAGACACAAGGGAATGAATACCAGGAGGCAGTGGTCATTGGGAGCCACCTTGGAGGCTGCTTCTCATACCCTCAGTTCATTCTCTGCCCTACTCTTCCCTGATATGGATCCCAGTTGGAATGCATCACTCAGGCTCTTGCCCTCTGGCTTTCTGTTGGGTTTTACCAATGGGAGGGCCAGGCAGAAAAATAAAAAAGAAAAGTAGAAATTTTTTCCCCTGCTTTATTTCTGCCTTTGTTCTGTGTTTCTGGCAGTGGCTGTAATCTTCTGCCTCATAATTTTGGTTGCCTAGTTCCAGACCTCACTAAGTACTGGTAACACCATTTTCTCCTCTTCCCCCTTCAGGCTTAGGAATGATTTAGGCTTCCCACAGTTGCCAGTCCTTGAATACCTCAACATCCCTTGCTGATTCTTCAATTCTGCACACACATCTATAAATGTTCCTTTCATTAAATTCTTTTGTTTCCCTAATAGCACTTTAAATAGTATACATCTCTTAAGGAAGAAATTATGTATTATTATTTCTTTAGTCCTAGTACCTAACATGGTAGGCATTTAATGTGTTGGCTGATTAAATGAATAAGAAGATGGGTAGATGGATAAACCTAGTTTGAGCAATGTGAAAGAAAGGGAAGTTAAAATATTTTAATATATGAAAATTCTTCACTGACACAGAGACATTAGGCTCCTTACGTTTTGTCTGAAACTATAAAAAAGAAAAGAATTAGATGATCTCTAACGAAAAATGGCAATTTTAAAGAAGTAATTTTTGAATCTTTTGATAGAGAAGGAAAAAAAGAAACTAAAACAAGCCAACAAGTCTACAGTGGTGTAAGAGGAGTTTTTTTCCCAGAGGAGTACCAAGTTTATAGAGGCAAAATGCATACTGAATGGGCTTAATATTAAATAACTAAATATTAAGTAACCATAACCAAAGGGTATAGTTATTTTATACCATTCCTAAACAATTTAAGATTATTTCAGCTATATGTTTCAGGAAAAAACTTTTATCAATGAGTTTTAAATTTATGTTGATAATCAAGAGCAATTAAGCTGATGTCTGGAACCATTTAAGAGTTTTAGGCTTAAAGTACTTCACAACAAACCATACTGTAATCTAAATATTAATGTACAATTAGTAGAGAACCCTGACTCATTGGAAAAAAGACAACTAAAATACTTACTATTAGGTTACTTCATTCTGCAAAATGTAGTATTGTGGAAATTTGGCATTTTCACAATTTACTTTGTCAGAGTAAAGTACCACATCCTCTGAAATTTCGTTTGGATCCTTTTGTCACCATAGTAAGAAATACCCTTCATGTTCTGGGTTAGAATTTCCCTGTTAATAGAAGGCAGATTCTAAAGACTATCTGTTTTATTTCTGTAAAGTGTGTTATAGCAGCCTTGGAAATTGTTTTCAAAATTTGACTTGATCATTATTTTTCCCTACTTGCCCTCACCTCAGGAAACATATATTTGAACAGTAAATTCATTGTCTTTATTACTCTTCTGTTACACATGGTTACTTGCAGTGGGAAAGTAAGGGAATATTTGCAAGACTGGGGTAAAGACTGTGAGGAAGAGCAAAATTTATAGGTAGAGTCCAATTGACTCAAAAGCATTTTATCAGTGGGAAATCTATTTTTTAATGTATTTTTATATAACCCTACTGCCTGGCTAATTTATGTTTTAAAAAATCTCTAGGAGTAACTTTTCTTGTTTTAATTGGCAGTTTTATTGGCATTGCGTTGAAAACAGTCCTCATTAATACAACATTCATTGCACTTAAAGAAACCTAAGATGGTGTACTGCAGGGTGTAAAAATATCTCAAACAACTCTGCACCTTCTTCCCAACATTTGCAATCAGTAAAATAAAAAAGCTGAGAGAAATTAATAAAGTGACAGAAACCAGCAATGTTCAAAAAGAAACTCTAACACTAAAAACCTCAACTTCTTAATTATATCCTCTCCTCCATTTCAAACACACACATGCACAGACCTACATATATCTTAATATCAGCATATTCAAAGATATTCTCACTTTTGCATACTTGAACTAACTTACGATCCCCAAAGAGTTACAGGGTCTAGGAAATTGTTCAGTTAATAGAGAACCAAGAATTCTTTAGACTAAAAATATTTGTAATCAAGCTTCCAAGTGGGTAATAGAATATGTGACTGAATGTGAAGCAGGCAAAAGAAAAAAAAATGACAAATCCATTTATTTCTTAAAAATCAAAACATTATATTGGGAAATCTGTTACTCACTCACCTGCCAAGTTCTAAGATTAGAAATCTTTGTTTTCACTGCAACAGTTGATGCTACTGAAAACTGCTAAAGTCACTTGAGGAACCTGTTCCCTGTTCTATTTCTGATGTTTCTTCTTCAATAACTTTTTAATTAAAAAGCTTTTTACAGATAACCCTAGAGTCATAAGAGCAATGCTTTTAGATTCCCCCCTCTCTTATGTGTATATATATGTCTGTGGTTCTTCAAATCTATTAAAATAAGTGCCGTCCTGCAGGCTGAAATAAAGCTACAAGTACATCCGACTCAGTTCTCTAATTATCTCGTATATTTCTACCACTGTGTTAATTAACTTCTAAACTTTATGACTCTGTCAGCCCTACAGTTCTTTCTCTCAGTGTCATCTGTTCTCAGTATTGTTCATAGTTTTAGAAGTTAAATCAAGCTTTTCCTATAGGTTTCATTTGAATATGACTTGACAAATCACCATAGCCATTTAGTCCACCATTTCATTAAGACACTGTTTCTTTACACATAGTATTATCACAGTATATTTACTTCTTTGTTTTCAATAGAGAGAAATGTAATAAACCACTAATAGTATCATGGGTTAAGAAGTGCTGAAGGACCAGAGTCTACTGAAAACCATTCATCTTCCTACATGGTATGGTGTATGGTACTCTCATCAGCAGTGTCACTTTATTTAGTTAAGTTGAATGGCTAGGACAATAAAATAGTCTGATAACGTTACAAGGAAATAATCCAATAATACAACAAATCAAGCATGCTTGGTGTAACTCAAAACCTATCTAAACAAAAAAAACCCATAATCCTTGCCGATAAGTTCGAGACCAAATTTAACTTTATATTGAGTCTTCAAATTCTACAACTTTTCCATTATTTAATATATGCTTTTCAAAACTCCAGAAAGAAATTAAAGAAAAAAAGGATCTTCTTTTCCCCTCCACACACCATTACATAACAGAGGTTTAGAGAAAGCTCCAAAGGTTGAGGAATGTGTGTAAAAGATCTTAAACGACAGAGCTGTTTTTGTTCACTCTCCCCTCCTCTGCTACAAAGAAAAACAAGAACATGGGTGACCTATAAGGATAAGGGAAACAGATTTCCATCTGTAAGCCAATAAGGGGCCACTGAAAACAAGGGTATGAAAAGAAGTTTCAAAAGTTATAAGGAACACATTCAGAGAAGACTTTCAAATGAAAACAAGCAATTAATGAGTTGGGTAACAACAGAAATTGAGCGTATGCCAAGGCCTGATATCTAACTCATGCCTCTTTGGTGAGAGAAATTGCTTTCTTTTACTGTGTAGCTCTGTCATGAACTTTGTGACCTTTGGAGGAAAGAAAGGTGCTCATGAAATAAAATTAGGATTATCGTTACTGAAAGCAAAATGAGAGACTAGTGGGTTTATTATTTATAAATCACTCTAAGTAAGAATACCAAAGCAGGAAAGTTAGTTTGTCTAAAAATAAGCTTGATACAAAGAACACATTGTGGCTGCAAATCTATAAACTGCATAATGTTCTAGAATAGTTACATGGGCAATATGAAATGATATTTTAAGGAATTTGCTTATATATGTAGATAATTAATATGGATAATTTAAAGAAGTAGTTGTGACCTTGGGCAATTTTGATAATCTCACTTTGTGTAGCTCAGTTTCCCTATCCTTAAAATATAAATAACAAAGAACCCATCTCAAAATTTGTTTTGTTGCTACTAATCTATACAATATGTTTAAGGTATTTAGACCTGTGCCTGACACAAAGTAAGCACTCAATAAATATTATTACCATAGCCTTAAAAATACAGACTTTTGTTAAAATATCTGAATAAGTGCTTCAATTCTCCAGTATGCCTTAAAAAGATAGGTTCTGTGTGAATGCCTATAATAAACAGAATAATATGCCCCAAAGATACCCAGGTAAATCCTAACCTCTGGAAACTGTGAATGCTACTTTATATAGCAAAAGCATCTTTGCAGATGTGATTGCATTAAGGATCCTGAGATGATGAGATTTTCCTGAATTACCTGGGTGGGTTTTAAATGTGTCCTTATGCTCTAGAGAGAGGCAGAGGGAGATCTGTGTACAGAAGAAAGCCATGTGATGACTAAAGCAAAATGATTGCTGGCTTTGAAGATAGAGGAAGGAGCCACAAGCCAAGGAATGCAAGGAATGCAGCTCTTGAAGCTGGAAAAGACAAAGAAGCAGATTCCCCCCTAGAATCTCTGGAGGGAGCAAGGCCCTCATCACATCTTGATTTTAGCCTAGTGAAACTGATTTTAGACATCTGTACTCTAGAGCTGTAAAATAATGAATTTCTAGTGTTTCAAGTCGCTAAGTTTGGGGTAATTTGTTACATCAGCAACATGAAACTAATGCAATGTCACACCACCTTTTCTTTAATTAATTAATTATACTTATTAACCACATGCTATGGAGTGAAATGGTTATGGGAAAGTATGATTATCTGGTTTACATAGTCAAAATAGGGATCTGTTTGATTAAATTTTAAGAACTGATACGGTTTCTCCACCTTCCCCTTTCCCATCCCAGTGTCTGAAACTGTTTTATTTTAACCATTCAGACAGAGCTATGGGCATTTAGTGAGAGGCTGTTTTAGCTTTCTTTCTATACTTAATTTACCATTTCAAACAAGCACTCTTTAATTTGATAATCTAAGGCAAGATGGTATTACTGTTTAGGTAGCTATCGTGAATACAGGCATAGAGACTTGCCACATTTAACACAGCAAGAAGTGGTTGGATCAGGCAGGGAAATTCTTGGTGTTTTGGAAGAGTACCAGCTTTGTAGCCAGGGAAATTCAGGTTTGAATCCTGGGTCTACTGTAAGCTTTGAGACCTTTATCATCTTTGGACTACAGTTTCCTCCTGTGTAAAATAAGAATTTTTTAAAACTGGCTATATATGATAAATATGGTCTCATTTTATTTATAGCCAGATTACAATGCTCCAAGTCCACATTGCCTTTAGAAGTAGGAATTTCAGTCCTTTTCCCAGAGGGTCCCCTCATCAAATGTTTCTGAGAATTTAAGTCTCCACTCATTGCCTGAGAATGGAGCAGCAAATTAGATGATGCTTCTAGCTCGACATCAACATACAATGTTGGTATCTACTGGTTGCAGAGGCCCTGGGGCCACGTCGCTTCCTGCGCTACCTCTGAGGCAGGCTGCACTGAGGCAGGCTGCAGCCTGCCCTGGTGCCCTCAGTGTAGCAGATCTGCACTAAGTCCTCAAGAAAAAACGGCAAGAATGGATTCTTGAGGTGAGTGATCAGGCAGAGGGTGAAAGATGCCCTTCCTTCTGTGTTATACTGAGTCAGTGTATGTTCCATGGAAGATAGCCAGTCACAAAGCAGCATCCTGGAGATTTTATGTTTTTCAGCTCTTTTGATTCTCCCACACATGATTGTTCTCCCCTGGGGCATAATTCCTAGTACTGAATTTGATGAATCCAGAAGGATAGTAGCAAGCAAAATTTAGATAAACCCATAATTGACAAATCCAACAAGTATTAATTGGGAGACATCAGCTCTATTTAGGGGAGCTTCTAAATCTCTTGTAAATTGTATCAAGAAAGAACTGTGACCTTCTAGGAACTATCCCACAGTGTCATTGACTAAGATACAGCACTTGGCCCAGATCAGAAATTTAATCTCAGACTCTGCATAAAACAGAATTCACCAAAATTGCTGATGCTTTCCTTAAAATCTACCATTTTCCAAATTCTTAGGAATTTATGTGAGTCTTATAAGCCTGGAAGCTACAAACCAGTAAACTGTCTTAGAAAACTTTTGGCCATCAGAAAAAAATGGTTTATCTGGTCCTCTGACAAATTTTCACATGATCTTCTTCACTGAGTCAAGTTCTCATTGCGAACCAGCCAGATCATTCATTTGATGATAAATGATTGCCCATCTGAACCTATTAATTAAAATATACAGCATTCGATTTTTTTTTCTTCTGTCAGGGAACATCTCTGTTGCCTACTGATTGGTCAAATAGAAATAGTGCCCCAAGATTTAAGTGGTTCTTAACTTTTGGGGATGACACATTTCTTCCCATTGCAATGAATGTATGCAAAGTCTACAAAATGTGGTAGTAAGAAATATCAAGAGGATTTTGTGGCCAATGGACTCCAGGTTAATAACCATTGAGACACAAAGAATTTCAAATATGAAGGAAGATTTTCAGACATCTGTGTGACAACAGAATTTAGGGGATCAGTTTGGATTTTTGTTCTACTATCACATTGAGTTGCTAACAGTCAGTTGGATTCTGTATCTTTAATGCATTTGGGTGGTAGAGTTGGCCAAAGTAAATATTATATTTGGTTTGGTGTTGAAAATAGATTGTTATTAGAAATTTTCTATTTATATAGGATAGTATATTAGTTTGCTAAGGAAGCTATAAGAAAATACTATAGACTGATTGTCTTAAACAATAGAAATTATTTTCTCACTGTTATGGAGCCTGGAAGTTCAAGATAAAGGTGCTGGCAGGATTGATTTCTTCTGAGGTGTTTTGCAGATGGTTGCCTTCTTCTGACCTCTTCTTATGTTTATCCCTCTGTGGGTTTATAGGGAAAAGACCCCTACTGTCTTTTCATATAACCAAATTTTCCCTTCTTAGAAGGACACTAGTCAGATTGGTTTAGGACTCACCCATATGACCCCATTTAACCTTTATGACTTCTTTAAAAGCCCTATTTCCTATATACTCACATTCTTAGGTACTGGAGGGCTAGGGATTAAACATATGAATTTGGGGGTGGGGCACGATTCAGGCCATATAGCACAGTATCTGAATTTACTTGTCTTTATTTGCTTCTAAAAGTATTACTTCAAATTCCAAATTTTCACAGTTGAATTTTCCCTCAGAAATATTACGTGGTGTAGAAATTGTGCCTCATTTTCTTAGGTTAACCTTATGTCAATAAAACTGGCAATGGTTAATTTGTGGCCCAAAGGAAACACCACAGACAAAAGGCTTTATAAAGTGAAAATAGTAATAATTCAAAGAAAAGCTTCGAAGAGTTTTTCTTCATTTTAAATGTCATCATGGAACAAGTAATGTAAATAATTAATATGTAGTTTTGAAAAGATTTATAAAATTTGTTTAATTGTCATGTTTGCTTTTTATGTAGAAGAACTGGTACACAAGTTGTTCTTGGCAATGTAAGAACTATACAAATTATATTTTAATCCTCACCACACTATGGCTTTTGCTATGTTACAAACATATCAATAATATATTTGCAAATCTGCCAGCTGAGGTTGAAAATTTCAAGGGAGAAAGAACTGGTGGGTTTATATAATACAGTAGGCTGAAAGATCAAAACATTAGACATTAATTTAGAAATAGTATGTTTATTGTTAACTTTCATTGTTAAAATAATCTTCCCAAATAAAATATCTTATATTGGTGTGCATGTAGAACTGACAAAAGGTGAATACAGAAAGGTAAAAATTATACAGCTGAAGCATGGACATAAATCCAAAGCAAATAAAATTAATATTGGATATGAAAATGATAAATATTCAGGCAATAAATCTTAGAATATCAAGGTTATCAGTAGATCAACTTTTACATTTGTGAAAAAGGTATCAAAAAGAGACCAGTCGACTCAGTCCTTTTCCCTTACCAAATATCATCTCTACAAAGAGGAAATCAGAATTTCGTGAGAATTGGATTTTTTCATTTTCCAGTCTGCAACCAATTTTGAGCAATATTAAAGGCATTTAAACCCAGAAAATATGCAAAATATCAACAAATGTTAACCCTATTGCACAGTGCATCGGATGAACGACAGAAATAATTGCTGTCAGTTTGTACTTTTTTGACCAATAATTCTCTGTATTTCCTGCAAGTAACTTGAGTGATGCAAATGACCTTATTTTTACAGCATGCTTTTATTAAATAGTTTATTATTTTGGCAGACTAATAAAGATTTTGGTATTTGCTTTTATTTGCAATAATATTACCACCACATAAAAAAGGATTTTATGTTCTTTTTGAGGAACAAGGAGGATAAAAGTGGTGATGGATAGCGCAACTGAGGCATCAGCAATGAGCTGGAAATGAGACACATAAATATGAAAGCAGAGCTAAGAAAATAGAACTGCACCCTTGGCCTTTCTTAAAAGAACATGCACACTTCACGGTTCATTCACACTGTTACAGAAACTCCTTTTGTTTCCAATGAATCAGGGAATGCACCTAAAGTCTGAAACACTATTCTTACTCATAGCTGACTGACTCCTTCTATTTAATTAGGCTCATTCCAGGGAAATATTTCCAAGCTTTCTAGGATGTTTTGATTTGAGGAAAAAAATAATCAATTGAATGAAAAGTTCATGGCTGGAGGAGCTGAAGGGGAATCAAAAGAGATTTACTATTTTTACCATTATTTAGCACGGAGCACAGAAATGAAAGCATTCCACACTGTAGCATCGTAGAGTTGATTGAGCAATTGTGTAGTATTTAAGGATATTCATTGTAGGTGTCTTGACAATTGAATGTGTCATTAAGGACAAATGATATTCAGCATATACATAGAAACATTGGGCAGACCACATTAGACGGAGGTTTGGGGAGTTATATAGCATTGTATCTTGCCAGCGAAGGTATGTGTTTATTCAAAAATTATAATTTCTTGTTGCATGTTTTCTGATTTAATGTCAGTATGTAAATTTTACATATCAAATATCATACATTTATTGTCACTGGAGTATGTTGAGCATTAATTTTATCTTCTTCCATTAATAACTTGTTTCCTTGTAGCACCATTTAATTGTTAACATGAATGAAAGCAGATTGTGATGAAGAAACCGGAGGGAAGGAAAAGCTCTTATTCAGGGGAAGAACCTGAATTGGCACACAGTAGCTCTTAGCTCCGTAATATTCAAACGTGGAACTCTTTTTCTTTGCACATGAAAGTGCAGCCAATAGATGAAAGTAGGAGGAAGTAATATGTTGTGAGCCGAGAAATCCACTGCTTCATTATCGACATAATTCTTCAGAGCTCACAGAGGGAGAGAGCTCTACCATTTGGACTCTTGTCGCAAAAGCTTACAATAGACATGATTCTGACAAGAGGTTGGTGGTAGCTGAACAGACTTAACAATTAATGGTATGCCAAGCCTGAGTTCAGAGAATTGCTTTACCCAATGCCAATCATTCATTCCTGGCAGTAGCACTTCACATCTTTCCTGGGATGCCATCCAACCACAGTGGCATCTAAAATATATCAAGCAGTGTTGTTACAGTTGGAGGTGAAATTGAAATTTGCGCCAAACAGACGTGACAAATTCACATGGCTGAGTGTTGCCTAGCAATCAGGTCCAGGGGGGATGTGGCAATTCTGCCTTTACCCATGGGGGTGAGTAAGGGGGGAAGGAGACATTATCATTAGAGCTTAGGTGGTCTCACAAGTAGAGCCAGGTGTATGAGAGACTTCAGAGTGTAAGGAGGTAGGTATTAAAGTGGCTTAGGGGAAGGAAGGCAGCAGCTGAAGTTGGTAGGATAAGCAGCTTTCAAGTCTTTGGTTCTCAGCAATTAACCTGGGGGAGGGGGAGAGCAGCAAGATGCCAAGATGCCAGACTTGCTGCAGAAATTCATGGCAATTGGCCATCCTGCTGCCTTTTTACTGCAGGCCTCTGATGCACCTCTGTTCAGCTGACACTTGGCAGCTGGGTGGCCCCAGGGTAAAGCGAGCAAATGGCGGCTTTCTCTTCCTAGAAATTCACCTGGAGCAAAGCTCCCGATGGGCAGCCAGACTCAAGGGATTAGTGGAAGGAATGGAACACTCAAGCTGAAATTCTTGTCTTATGCCCTCATTTACTGTTTCTTTTGAGGGTTTCCCATTCCACCTATTTTCTATTGGTTTTCTTCTTCTTCTTTTTTTTTTTAATCTTGGGAAATGCTGCTTAAACTCCCCCTACCCTATGCTCTAAAGTGTGAAGTAACTATTGACTCAATGATCAACATATGAGACAGCAAGTGGATATACCAAAATACTGACTCTGGGGAAAGAGACACAAGTGCTTGCCTCATCAAAATTTCTCAGGTAACAACCTGAAAAATTTTGTGCAAATGATTTTGTCTTGGGTTTCCCACTTCTTCTTACTTGAAAGAAGCATAAACCTGGAGATTTGTAAAGTAGATTTAACTGTTTACTGGAAGAACTCATGGAGGTATTGCAGCCACCGCAGCATAGATTGTTTTCCTTTTGGCCTAGTTTTTCATTGTTCTCTTTCTCTTGAACTGTTAGAGCCTCATTAACCTGCTGAGTCTAGTCTTCACAGTGCTGTATGAGAGGAAAGCCCAATTTAGACTGAGATGGTGGACACTGTCATTCCCTGGTGTGGTGCTCCCTACTCCATAGGCTTACTCAATGAATCTCAGTACTGAGTGAGTGCCCATTCCCAATGCTGCAAAACTTCAATACTGTGGTTATGGTGTTTGGGTGAATTTGTATGTAATCTCTTGTTTTCTCAAGGAGACTATAACTTCCTAAGGACAGAAACCCTTCTAAGTAGGGTCAGATACAATAAAAAGGTGAAAATGTGAAGTGCTATATAATTGTAATATTTTTGTTATTCCTATTATGTGTAGTATGCTATTCATTTTGTAGTAGCTGTTTAATAAATGCTGGTGGATCCATGGATGGACTAAATTCATCAGTGAGTTTATAATGACGGATGAATGTATAAAACCACATACACAATAGATTCTATAGGGCATAACTGGCTGATAATAATAACAATTGAATTTATGGATTGCTTATTTTGTGTCATCCTAAATTCTTTACATTATTAACTCATTTAATTCTCATAATATGAGAGAGATATTTTTTGTATATTGAAGTATAGTCAGTTTACAATGTTGTGTCAATTTCTGGTATGTAGCATAATGCTTCAGTCATACATGAACATACATACATTCATTTTCCTATTCTTTTTCACTATAAGTTACAAGATATATAATGTAGTTCTCTGTCCTATACAGTACAAACTTGTTGTTTATCTATTTTATATATAGTAGGTAGTATCTGCAAATCTCAAACTCCCAATTTATCCCTTCCCCACTGGTAACCATGTTTGTTTTCTATGTCTGTGAATCTCTTTCTGTTCTGTAAATAAGTTCATTTGTCTTGTTTTTAGATTACACATATAAGTGATATCATGTGGTATTTTTCTTTCTCTTTCTGGCTTACTTCACTTAGAATGACAATCTCCAGTTCTATCCACGTTGCTGTGAATGGCATTATTTTTTCTTTTTTATGGCTGAGTAGTATTCCATTGTATAAATATACAACAACTTCTTTATCCAATCATCTGTTGATGGACATTTAGGTTGTTTCCATGTCTTGGCTATTGTAAATAGTGCTGCTATGAACATTGGAGTGCATGTATCTTTTTAAATTAAGTTTCACTCTGGATATATGCCCAGGAGAGGGATTGCTGGATCATATGGTAATTCCATTTTTTGTCTTTTGAGGAATCTCCAAACTGTTTTCCATAATGACTGCACCAAACTACATTCCTACCAACAGTGTAGGAGGGTTCCCTTTCCTCCACACCCTTTCCAGCATTTATTGTTGTGGACTTTTGAATGATAGCCATTCTGACTGGTGTGAGGTGATACCTCATTGTAGTTTTGATTTGCATTTCTCTGATAATTAGCAATATTGAGCATTTTTTCATGTGCCTGTTGGCCATTTGTGTGTCTTCATTGGAGAATTGCTTGTTTAGGTCTTCGGTCTATCTTTGGATTGAATTGTTTTGTTGTTGTTGTTGTTGTTGTTGTTGTTGTTGTTGTTAAGTTGTATGAGCTGTTTATATATTCTGGAATTTAAGCCCTTGTCAGTCTCATCTTTTACAGATATTTTCTCTCATTCCATAGGTTGTCTTTTTGTTTTGCTTATGGTTTCCTTTGATGTGCAAAAGCTTTTAATTTTAATTAGGTCCCATTTGTTTATTTTTGCTTTTATTTCTATTGCTCTGGTAGATTGCCCTAGGAGAACATTGCTAAGATATATGTCAGATAATGTTTTGCCTGTGTTTTCTCCTAAGAGGTTTATAGAGTCTTGTCTTATGTTTAAGTCTTTAATTCATTTTGAGTTTATTTTTGTTTATGGTTTGAAGGAGTATTCTAACTTCATTGATTTACATGCTACTGTTCAGTTTTCCCAGCACCATTTGCTGAAGAGACTGTCTTTACTCCATTTTATATTTTTGCCTCCTTTGTCAAAGATTAATTGACCAAAAGTTTATGGGTTTATTTCTGGGCTCTCTATTGTGTTCCATTGATCCATGTCTGTTTTTGTATGAATACCATGCTGTTTCGAATACTGTAGCTCTGTAATATTGTCTGAAGTCTGGGAGGTTTATTCCTCCAGCTTTATTCTTTTTCTTTAGCATTGCTTTGGCAATTCTGGCTCTTTTATGATTCCATATAAATTTTAGTATTATTCTAGTTCTGTGAAAAATGTCCTAAGTAATTTGATAGGGATCACATTAAATCTGTAGGTTGCTTTGGGTAGTATGGCCATTTTAACAATATTAATTCTTCCAATCCAAGAACATGGGATATCTTTCCATTTCTTTAAGTCCTCTTTAATTTCCTTAGTCAACATTTTGTAGTTCTCTGCATATAAGTCTTTCACTTCCTTAGTCAGGTTTATTCCCAAGTATTTTATTGTTTTGGATGCAATTTTAAAAGGGATTGTTTCTTTACTTTTCTTTTCTTATATTTCATTGTTAGTGTAAAGAAATGCCACTGATTTCTGTATGTTATTCTTGTATCCTGTTACCTTACCGAATTCTTTTATCAGCTCTAGTAGTTTTGGTGTGGAGCCTTTAGGGTTTTCTATATATAGTATCACGTCATCTACATATAATGACAATTTTACCCCTTCCCAATTTGGATTCCTTTTATTTCTTTTTCTTGTCTAATTGCTATAGTTAGGACTTCCAATAATATAATCAATAGAAATGGTGAGAGTGGGCATCCTTGTCTTGTTCTGAATTTTAGCAGGAAGGCTTTCAACTTTTCGCCTTTGAGTGTTGTGCTGGCTGTAGGTTGTAATAAATAGCTTTTATTGTGTTGAGATATGTTCCCTCTATACCCACTTTGGTAAGAGTTTTTATCATAAATGGGTGTTGAATTTTATCAAATGCTTTTTCTGCATCTATTGAAATGATCATGTGATTTTTGTCTTTTCTTTTGCTGATGTGGTGTATCATGTTGATTGATTTGTGTAGGTGGAACCACCCTTGTGTCCCTGGGATGAACCCAACTTGATCATGGTGTATAATCTTCTTAACACGTTGTTGGATTCTGTTTGCTAATATTTTGTTGAGGATTTTTGCATCTATGTTCATCAATGATATTGGCCTATAGTTTTCTTTTTTGGTAATGTCTTTGTCTCTCCTTGATATCAGGATGATGATGGCTTCATAGAATGAGTTTGGGAGTACTCCCTCCTCTTTAATCTTTTGGAAGAGTTTAAGAAAGATCGGTATGAGTTCTTCTTTGTATGTTTGTTAGAATTCCCCAGTGAAGCCATCTGGTCCTGGACTTTTGTTTGCAGGGAGGTTTTTTATTGCTGATTCTATTTCACTTCTAGTGATTGGTCTTTCCATATGATCTATTTTTTCTTGATTCAGTTTTGTTGGACTATATGTTTCTAGAAACTTGACCATTTCTTCTAAGTTGTCCAATTTATTGCCTTATAGTTGTTCATAGTATTTTCTTATGATTTTTTGTATTTCTATGGTGTTGATTATAATTTCTCCATTTTCATTTCTTATTTTGTTTGTGTCCTCTCTCTTTTCTTCTTGGTGAGCCTGGCCAGAGGCTTGTCAATTATGTTTACTCTTTCAAAACAAGAGCTCTTGGTTTGATTGGGTTTTTTTTTTCTATTTTTTTAAATCTCTATTTTATTTATTTCCTTCCTGACCTTTATTATTTCTTTTCTTCTGCTGACTTTAGGTTTTATTTGTTCTTCTTTTTCTAATTCTTTTAGGTGGTAGGTTAGGTTGTTTATTTGAGATTGTTCTTGTTCTTTGAGGAAGGACTGTATCACTATGAACTTCCCTGTTAGCACTGGTTTTGCTGTATCCCATAGATTTTGTGTGGTTATGTTTTCATTGTCGTTTGTCTCAAGGTATTTTTTCATTTCTTCTTTGATTTCATCATTGACCCATTGATTTTTTAGTAGCATGCTATTTAGTCTCCATGCTGTCTTTTTTCCTCTTTTGTTTTTCAGTGGTTGATTTTAGTTTCATTCCATTGTGGTCAAAGAAGATGCTTGAAATAATTTTTATCCTCTTAAATTTGTTAAGGTTTCTTTTATGCCTGAGTATGTGGCCTGTCCTAGAGAATGTTCCATGAGCACTTGAAAAGAATGTATATTCTCTTTTGGGGGGATGTAATGTCCTAAATATATCAACCAGGTTCAAGTGTTTTATTGTGTCATTTAATATCTCTGTTGCTTTTTTGATTTTCTGTCTGGAAGACCTGTCTAATGATGTTAGTGAGGTGTTAAAGTCTCCTACTATTATTGTATTCCCATCAATTTCTCCCTTTATGTCTGTTAGTATTTGTTTTATATATTTAGGTGCTCCTGTGTTGGGTGCATATATGTTTTTGCTTGTCTGTAAAATTCTTTCTCTCCCCTTCTATTGTAAAGGATAGCCTTGCTGGATAGAGTATCCTAGGTTGCAGCTTTTTGTCATTCAGGACTTTGAATATATCTTGCCACTCCCTTCTGGTCAGCAGTGTTTGTGTAGAGAAATCAGCTGAAAGCCTTATGGGAGTTCCCTTGTAACTAACTCTTTATCTTTATGGTTTCTATTTCCTTTTCACAGTATTCTCTGTATTCATAGTCTCTTACTTTCTTCAGTGTTTTTATCATCCTCTTTTTGAACTCATGATCTAGTAGACTGTTAAGGTCTCTCTCATTGTTTGTTCTTTCAGGCGACTTCTCTTATTATTTTAATTGGGAGTGGTTCCTCTGCTTCTTCATTTTGCTTATATTTCTCTGGCTCTATGGATTTGGGAGTATCAGTTATCTACTGTGGTCTTGAAGGGCTGTTTTATTTTTTGTTTGTTTTTATTTAAATGGGAGCATTCCTGTGTACGCTGTGTGCATCTAATAGTTTTGCTGCGAGGGCTGTTGTTAGCATGGATGGTTGTCTTTCTTCTATGTGTGTTGGCTGCTATCCCTTTGACTGGGGGTATGGTTGGTGTTGTGGTGATCAGAGCCTGCCTTGATTGTTGTTGTTGAGTCAGGCCTCCTTTTTTGTTCTGTGGTTGCCACAGCCTTGACAGGGGCTGGGTCTTCTCCCCTGTTGCTTGAATAGAGGCTTCTAGACTTGTTTCTGAGCTGTGGTGTGTGGTATACTGGGTTGGAGTGCTTCAGCTGGGAAGAAGAGTGGGCAGGAGATGTCCACTGGGAAGTGCCCTCTGTGGTGTTGTCTGTCACTAGTTATGAGCGCTTACAAAGTACTCTTTGTTGACGCTGCCTTTGTCCCCACCTTAGCTGTGGGAATGTTGGCCACCTGCTCTGATGTGTCCCAGGTTCTGGGCCCCAGGAACCACCAGTGCAGATCCACCAATGTCAGGTGCTAGGACCCACGAGAGCAAACATGGAGTCACACACCCTGAATCTGTGGTGCACCATGGAGTCAGCACAGACCCCAGCCCCACCTCCACGTAGCTACAATATGGTATGCTGGCCTGTTGTAAAAACCTGTACTCACCCCTGCCATGTGCCAGAACTCCACTCACTGCCTGTTTGTCCCAGAGGTGCAGGTCCACAAAGGGTCCAGAGAGAGCAAATCCACCCTCTCTGCCTGAGGCTTTAAACAAATCTCAGTCCTGCCTGTGAAGTTGCAGGGCCACTGTGTATGGATTCAGCTTTCAGCCCTGCCTCCATGCAGCAGTGATGGCTATGACCAAGCCCCAGTTCTCTTCTCGTGACAACACACCAAAAATGGAGCCAAGTGGAGAAAGTGGCTATGGTGCAGCTGTGTTGTGGCCCTCCCCGCCATGCACACCAGCAGTGGTGCTTTTTTATGGGGGTCCCAGGCTGTTCTGTTCTGCACACACCCCCAGCCAGAGGTCACACCACCCTCCAGTCCCCTGAGGCTGCCTCTATGCATTGGGCCCCAGCCCACTGCCGGGCTCCTCACAAATCTCAAGCAGCCAGTCCCCTGGTGGCTCATGTCTAGGGCTGGGGATCACAGGGACCCTCCATGCCAGTCTCTCCAGTTCTGTCTGCCAAGTGACTGCCACTTTCTCTTCTGAGCCTCGGAAGCTCTGCTTCTGTCCCTGCTGACCTCCCAGCTGGAGAAGGGGCATCCCAGCATGAGGGTGCCTTTCTCCCTATGCAGCTTCCTCCCTTCAGGACCAGTCCTGTACTGATTTTTTTCTCTCTTTCTCTTACTGGATTTTGTGAGAGTCCTGTATTTTTAAGCAAGAGACATTCTGCTAGAGTTCAGTAGGTGTTCTGTGTGATTCAGTGGGTTTGGAGATATAATTCTTGGTGTATTTGTGGGAGCAGGTAAACTGTGAGTTTGTCTTTCTACTCCGCCATCTTGGCACCTCTGAAACAGACATTATGATTCATTTAAAGTGAGAGGGTTGCACAGAATGGTTCATCAGTTTTCTCAAGTTGTTAGTAAGGGTGGAGAACTGGTTTCTAACTGGACTTCTGAAGTAACCTCTGTTAATGGTATTAATTACCCTTATATATGAAAATGTAAATTTTGGATCTATTCTATTTAATTATGTATGCATGAAAAGCAGAAGGCAGTCAGTAAACTTTTGTGGTAGGCAGAATAAGTCACTTTAAAAATCACCACATCTAAATCCCTAGAACCCCTGAATATGTTAAATTACATGGCAAAGGGGAATTAATTTTGCAGATGGAATTATGGTTGCTTATCAGATGACCTTGATCCAGGGAGAAATTATCCTGTATTAATCCGGTGAGCCCAATGTAATCACAAGGAAATACAGAAATACTGAAGAGAGAGGCAGAAGAGTTAGTATTAGAGGGATGCATTGTGAGAAAGAGTTGACTGGCCAATACTAGCTTTGAAGATGGAAGGGGACAATGATCCAAGAAATGCATACAGTCTCTAGAAGCTGGAAAAGGCAAGAAAGTGGACTTTCCTCTTGGCCCTGATCATACTTTGATTTTATCACAGTGAGACCCATTTCAGACTTCTGACCTCTAAAACCATGGGATAATAAATTCATGTTATTAGGTTTGTGGTAATTTGTTACAGCAGAAGCAGGTGACTAATACAGCTTTCACATTCCAAGGTTACAGAATGAGTTTTGATTCCTTGTGTCAACTGAAATAAACACGCAGCCTAAAAGTTGAGAGTTATGTTTTATTTGGCGTGAGGACTTGAGTCAGGATGACAGCCTCTCAGATGGCTCTGAGGGACTGCTCCGAAGAGGTACGGGAGGAGCTAGGATATATAGGAGCTTTACAACAAAGACCAAGTAGTTGGAAAGATAAAAAATTACTTGTTATCTAAAGAAAACCAGGCATCTCAAGTTAAAAAATTTAGTGCTTTTCTTTGTATGGGAGGAAGCAAACATTTGGGCTCATTGAATTCATTCCTTTGACAAGCATCTAGCTATCTAGGGCCACTATCTTGTCCTTTCTTATTCTGAGTCCCCTCAGAATGCACCATTGTGAGTGGCTGCAGAGGCCGGGCTGCAGGCTTGTCTTCACTGGGGGGTGGAGGCAGCGGCTGATGACTTGATGGCTTCAGCATTCTTTGTTTACTGCTATGGTTTGCAGTATTTTTCGTTCACACTTGCTAATCCATTACTGGAGTTTACTGACAAAAGTCGGAAATTGGAAGTCTTGGCCTGACTTAGCTTCATTGTTAATATCATTTTCATTTAAACTATGTGTAAAGAAAGTCTACATAATATTCTATAATTTCTGAACATTTTCTTTTCTCTAAAACAAGCTATGTCTATTTTTATTCCATTTAAAGCATATTATAATCGTTAAAATTATAGACATAGGCACCCAAAATTACCCAGAAAAGAGAGACATCAAGTCCTATGGTCCATGATTTAAACTTTTCTGCCTGTTGCTTCACCTTCCTTGCTCTCTTTGTTTTTCCTCTTCTTTTCTATCTACCTTCACCTGTCCTTTGTTTAACTCTCAAAACAATGATCTCAAAACTAATACTTCCCTGGCTAAAGATACATTAGAATGCATCCTTTTTTTTTAAAAGTCTCAGTATCCTAATATTTTTATTTCACTTCTTTCCTCTTTTAATAATAATAATAATAATAATAATAATAATAATAATAATAATTTATTAAGTACTTACTATGTGCCAATATTATGTTAAATACTTTACATACATTATATCATTTAATCCTCATAAAACTCTAGGAGATAAGTACTCTTATTATTTCTGTTTTTCAGATAAGAAAAGGGAGTCATAAAGAGTGTAGCAACTTGCCCTATGTCCTTCAGCTCAAAAGTGAAAGAGCTGGGATTCAAATCCAGAGAAGTGTCCACTTCAGGTCAGTGATCTTAACCTTACATTCAACTTCACATTCTGCTGCCTTCTTGTTTAGTTTCACCCTGGGAGCAGTTCCTAGACTCACTCCTAAGCAAAATGTACCTGAATTATGCACAGTGCTTAAGACAACAAAAGACAAAAGTGTTAAGTGCTCTGTCCTAAGGAGAACCAAGCTGGTTAAGAAATAAATAGAGCAAAAAATGGAGAAGGTGAGAAATCCAGGCAGATATTGTGCATGCAAAAGTCAAAGTTATCCATATCAGAAGGTAGACCCTGAGAATATTAAGGAAGGGCCCTTGGCTTTTTTAGTTTCATATTTTGAGCACTTAGTGCGAAGTTCAAAGTACAGTGACTGTTCCACTGGTGATTTTAAACCTGGGCTTACTAGACCACCAGGGATGTGATGATAATATTTGGAGAATTCATGTGTTTTGCTGTCAATATTCTAAAAATGTTGAAGCAAATTATCTATCTACAAAGATAAGGCTGTACAGACTGTTTAAAAAGATGAATTTCTTGGCTATTGTCTAGAATTATACCAGTTCTGTAAGGTTATATCCTGGTGCTTCATGATGACCAGAAGCTTTGATTAACAGGTGTGTATGTGTAATAGAATAAGAAACCAAATATTGTTTAAAATAAATTTTGTTTGCCAAACAAAAGATTTCAAAACACAAGACCCAGGGAGTGTCATGAATTATAAAAGCTTTACTTAATGATGAAGAAGTTGAGAACCATAAGGTGTACTCAAATGTTAATTAAACATTGAGTGAATAGGTTCAAATTTTGTCTCCAAATATCCCCGGTTATAACCTAATGCTTCTATTAACAGACGAATGAATTGCTTTTTTTAGTCTTCATACTTTAGTGCTAATTAGCTTCTCAACTCAACTTCTGTGACAGGTGATATGTAGCTGAGATCAGGCCACAGAAGGAATACGAGTTTTAATCAGAAGAAGACTAATTTTCTGGAAAGGGTTACACAAGTTTACCTAGTAGGAAGTATTAATGGGTTAGTTTCTGTTGGACTGGGGGATGTAGGTGTAGAAGAGAGTAACATAAAAGAGAAGGAAAAGTATGGAAAGAAAAGCTAATACAACTAGAAGCAAACATTGTCTATTATAAAATTTACCTATTCCTGGCAATTTCAACCAAAATAAGAGCCATTAATAAATAATTTCTGGGCTTCTACTTTACAGGACTGTGCTATATAAAATATGACTCTTGATCTTTGTCCTCAAGGAGACGTGAGATTTAAGCACAGGGCTGGTGCTAGAATGAAGAGAGTATGGCCCTTCATCTAAGCATATGAAAATGCAAATAATGACATAAAATAAACCATAATTTCATTCAACAATACAGTAGATATCTTGAGGCAGTACCAAAAGAATTAACCAGAAACAAGAAATGATGCAAAATTTGGGGAAGGGAGCCATCATTATGGCCTGGAATCAAGAGGTACAGACAGTGTGCTGGGGTCTGGAGGGGGCATACATCTGACAAGCCCTATATTCCTAGACATGTACCACACTGGATTACTCTTACTAAAATAGACTTTGTTTCATTCCCTCTTCTCCTAATAAATAGAAGAGAGCAGCTGAAGTTCAAGGGACCCCTTGTTCTTCTCATGACAGCTCTAATATTCTCAACCTAGCTGGCAAATGCTGTAGTACTAATCAGAGTCCTGGGCCCATAGATCCACTCAGTAAATACCTGCTAATTGTATGGTAAAGCATAAAAAACATTTAACTTGGAGAAGATCTCACCAAATGGTGATTATACCGCTTCCCAGCAGCATGATCTTGGGTTAGTTACATGTTGATTTTTTTCCCCTTATCTGTATAACAGGACTCCTAACTTCTATAAGAGGTTAACCATAAGCATAACTGAAATAACATATAAACATCTGATGCCTATTAGACACTCAAATGTTGATTATAAATTTGGAAGGTGACCATATTGCTATAGACAGATGGAGATTGACACCTGTCCTTGAGGGAAGTTGTATGGGATTTAGAAATTGAGCCCTGCTGGTCCTCGATTGTCTTACCTACAAATGAAGGCCTTAAACAAGTGGATGTGGAGGGTCACTGAAATTCTAATGGTCTTTGTTTTGAGAAGCAAGTTGTTGGTGAACCATCTAATCAAATTCTTTCTAGGCCCCAAAGCACTGATACAATGCTGAATACAAAAAAAAAAAAAAAAAAAAGTGAAAAACTCACCACTAACTGAAAAGACAGCATAGCATCTCTCTCCTCATTGGGCATATGCTTCTATCTTGGATATATATCAGTTGGTGCCAGCCAGTAGTGATATTATTAGACTGGGGAAAACAAAAACAAAAAGTAGTGAGCATTTTTTTGAGCCAAATTAATTAAATTTGATAAGAAACTACATATTATTCAGGGATTCTTCCTACTACTTAGATATCAAATTGTCTTTTCATTATACAGAGCTAATAAAGGGTAGTAATTTTTTTATTGAAATTACCTTTCATAGGAAAATGAAAAGTTGGCAACTCTTTGTTAATTTCCCAGTTTTTTCATTGTTGATTAATTTTTAGTTTCATAAAATTTGAAGGTCTAGAAATCACTGACCTATAGCACCAACCAATAAATAGTTTTTATTTATATCATTAGCATTGACATTATCATGAACCATGTTGAGAGGAAATTTTCTGAAAGGAATATCTGATTGTTTACTGAAAAGTACCAAGTTTTTAAAGCCTCATCGACATTTCTCAGCATCAAAGCCTAACCCTTCCCAAGTACCTCCCTCCAACACCCCTACTCCGGGGAGGAAAAGATGAGAGAAGAAGGAGCGAAAGTCAGATTTTGTTCTGCTCCTGTGGGATCCTACTGACTGAAATATTTACAAGTGTGGAAATGATGCAGAGGAAGCCCAGTTATTGCTGGAAAAGAAAGGTCGAAATTGGGCTGGCAGCATCTTCAGTGAGCCAGCTCAGAAGGCTTCGCTGCCCTAACCTAGCTCCAGGCAAGTAGCTATCAGGCCTGTTTGGGGTAAGCGTTACAAAATAGATAAAATAACCAGCAACAGTTTTAATGTCAGAGCTGCTGCATGAGTTGCCACACTCCCCACAGAGTAATATAACCACATTGTAGAGGATTTTCATGAGATAAAATTTTAACAGGTATATTAGAAAAACAGCGAAGTAACTCAGTAAAATTTTAAAGTCCATGCATAGTGGTAGATTTTAAATCCATAGTAAAGGCTTGATTTTGACTACCTTCTGACTAACTTTCAAAGACACTTCTATCATAAATAAATAAACTTTTATAATGACTGGAGATATTTTCTGACTTAGTTATGAAATTATTAATCTATAAATGATTTGCAAGGGTGAAAAAATGCTATTGTTGCTGCTATTTTTCTATTTATCAGCAATATTTTTCATATCCTTATCATTGTCTCTTTATTGAATTTGACTTGAAAAGTAATGTTTATTTGCATATGTCAACTTTGAGTGTTTTGGTGAATTATATCAGACTGGCTATTCAGACATATTGACATTAAGTAAAGAGAAACAAAGAGAACCTAGGAAGTGACTCTGAGAGCTCATCAGATCAATCTGTTATCAGAACCAAGAACATTTATTTAGAAGTTTGGTTTGCTCAAACTGTATCAAGCCCCAACCATAGTCCTAGATAGTTATTAATCTGAACATAGATTCATATATGAGGGAATATGCCAAACAACCTCAGGTCAGTCAGACAGGAGTAGTTGCAATAATACAAACAGACTGAACAATGGCAATGACGATGTATATTTCCTGGAGAAAGAACATGCCCTGCTACATAATGGCATTATCTGATCCTCAGTAAAGGTTTGCTATTTTACTGCTCAGGAGTGCATCCCACCCTTTGACCTCTTCTTCTGAGTTGAGAATTATTAATTGTTCATGTTGTGATTCTATTTATCTGTTAGAGAAGACAGTAAAGAATTTCACCTCTTTCGCCTTTTTATGCATCATATGTGACTGGACAGCCTATATAAAAGTGATTAAAATTCATACCAGAACACCGTTCATGCATACACCTGTCTTCCTCAGGTTTATTCTGACAATGTGTGTGTGTTTGGTAGTGTTGGAAAGGAAGATAATAAGTATAGCCAAGTATATTTTGACAAAACACTTGAATATCGTAAAGAAAAATTTAGTATTTTTTTAAGCCAAAAAAAAAAAAGACCATTCATCAACTAATCTATTAAAGTTGAATTGGTTTGAGATATATGTTTATTTTCTTTAACAGTTTTATTTTGTGTTTTGATTTTGAAAATTAATCTTAAATTCTTCCCCCCATCCTCATATGCCTATAAGTTTTAAAGATACTCTCGCCAGTCAAAGTAGATTTCCAGAGATATGTGTGTGACAGGTGGGGAAGGTGGCACACCCAACCTTAATATCGCCCCTGCCTTTAGACTTACTGCAAAATTCTTTAAACATAGTATTATGTTTTAATCACATCATTGAAAAAAATCAAAAGTATGAATTTTTAAATATTTTTTTCAAAACTAGAGCATAGTCTAAAGAATATTTATGAACTCCTGCTACCTCAAGAACACAGGACAGGCATGGTTATTCAAGTGTGGCTCTGTGACCAAGTCATGCAGGGTAGGGTTTTATTTCTAGACTTTCAGTCAAGAAGTTTTAGAGAATGAACATGTAGATTACATCTAAATTAATTTCCTTTGAAATCAGTATGTTATTCTGGGAAAGCAGAGGAGTATATATACTACATTAATGTGCAGGATTTGAATGGACCACTCTAAGAACAAGCTATATATTTATACATAGGGATGTGTATATGTACATACACAGTTTAATAGTCTAATAAAAAAGAACCCAGAGGCTTATATTCAAACATAAATGCACATATTCATATTTTATGCCCAAGCACAATTCTGACATCATTGACACTTTGCATTGGAATAGGACAAGCTGGTGTCACCAAACAGGAAAATTAATTCTCTGAATCTTTAGTATGCTCATGGAAGCCATATAATTCATTATAAGCATGTGGCCAATAGAAAGACAAACAAACAGCATGTGTATCCTATTAGATCTAAATCATAGCAGGGAGCCGAGCTGGTGGAAATATAGTGCATCCAGCCTTAAGCATTCTGAGTTGTACTCATGAATGACTTACTATGTGCCTGGGTTCTACTACAGTTCCTTATAAATTACACAGGATTTTATACATTGTGCCTCTTCCCAAATCAGCTGTCTTCATAAGAGGCTCATGCATTATGGAGCCAGGGGAATACTCAGGACCAGCCCAAGAATGCTGTGTCCATAGGGGCAGAGGCAAAATAAACATCAGTCCCTACTTAATGCACAAAGAATGCAGGTCCTTAAACATCAGATGCTCCTGAAACGCCACCTAAGAAAAGATTACTGGCTGGCCTCAAGAAGTATGTGACTGGCAGTTTGGAGTAGATAATTTTAAGCTGTCATGAAGTTGGGGAGCCTAACTGGTTAAATCTTTTGCAAGACTATTGGTTCTCCAAACACTCCCCACAGTATCTAACACACAAATACAGTTTATTGAGCATCAGCTAAGGTTATTTTCCACCCACCCCTACTACATTATTCAGACTAATATAAGAATTAAGGTCAATGAAAAGGAATAAGTAAAACCCTAGGTGTCTAAAAGTTCTTTGTTTAGACAAGTTTTTTTTTTTTTGATTTGGAAATAGCAGCACACATTAATGAATACCCTGCTTTTAAATTTCCAAATAAATTTAGTAATATTTTACACTTTAAAAACTGTATTCTTGAACCTACATGGAAGGGATGTTTTGAGTTCTGTGATACAAGGCTAACCAGTTGAAAAGTGAAATAGTCAGTTAATACTATTCCAACCAATGAGCATGTTTCTTAGAAAACAAGATTTTTTTTAAAATGGAAACTAGATATATAGGCTCTAAAAACAGACAAATTTTATATATTTTGTTCACTGTTATATTGCTAGTGACTAGACCATAAGGTATTCAATACATATTTGTTAAATGGGGGAAATAAATCAATGCTTTGTGACACATGTCAGAGAGAGAACACAGCTCTGAACAACTGATGTGATTATCACAGTGGAGTTTATTTTTCTATGTGTGTATGCTCAGAAATCCAGAAGATAAGGCTTGAAGCAAGTTTTAATGAATATCTGTTCTGATCTGATATTTATGAATGGTCAGAACAGTTTCAGAGGGGTCTGTTAGGGACGTATTTGGCTACAAATAACAGAAAACTGCCTCAGTGGTCCTAACAGACCAGTCTTTGTCTTCTGCAACAAGAAGTTTGGGTAAGTAGTACAGGCAAGATGTGGCAGCTCAATACTGCTACTAGGAACATTCATTCTTTCCATCTACCTTTTCAGTTCTGCCAGACATAGTTTGTAGGCTCTTGGTCTCAAGCTTGGCATCTTATGATTGCAAGAAAGATGCTTGCTTCTATGTCCTATGCTAATATTTCATCAGGCAAAAAAGGAAAGATAAAGGAGTGAAGAGGAAGTCAGGAATGGATGGTGACTACATCAGAAACCAACAGCTTTCCCATCAGTGCCAGTAGACATCTGCTTACGTATCATAGAGTAGGACTATGCCACGTGATTAGAATGCCATGGAATGTGGGAAAGAAAGTGATTTTAGTTGGGGAGTTTGCTGCATCTCCAAAAAGCCAGAGTCCTACAGACAAAGCAGAAGTGAAAAGAGATATTGTGTAGGCGTCTAGCCATGTCTGACCTTGGACTGAAGTGAAGAAATTAGTTCAATTGTCGTAACATGAAATCTGAGCAGCACTCCTCTGAGTTTTATCCTTCTGAAAAATAAATTCAGACTAGTTCTGTGGGGCAACAGTTTTAGTGGACATTTTTTCATGATTGAATTAATTCAGAGTGTGTGGTTTTCATAAATAGTTTAATGGGTGAAAATTTCTTGATGGATTTTTATCCTGCATTTGTGGCCTAGGGGAAAAAATACTGCCTTTCTACTGCCCTGAACTTAGGGTCTTCTAGTCTCTGGATCAAGTTCTTCCTTATTTCTCCTTTCAAAAGGAGAAAATTGCCATTTTCTCTAAGTAGCTTTCTGAGAAGGAGTATTATAAAGGTATTCATACCAAAATGTGGATGTTTGACAGTGTCTTTCTATGTTGTCCCATTTGGGGCTATTTGAAGTTTAATGAGATAATTGCCTAAAAGTCAATCTCTATGTTCAGAAACCACTGAAAAAGTGGTCAAGAGAAATATTTTTGAATAGAAGAATCTTAACTTTAGCTATATAGTCACCCATATGGGCAGGCATCTTTCTAAGAATAGAACTTTGTTTTTATTTACCAAGAGTGGTATAAAAGTAAAAATAATCTTTCTCTCTTTACTCCTTGACAATGTGCGAGTGGAACAATGATTCCTTTAGATGACCTATGCTAATCTTGTACTTCTACAGCTCTTTGCTTGCAGAAATATAAGCAATTTAATAGTAGTCAGGAGTTGGAGAGGCTCAAATCTTTAATAAGGTTCTGGCCCTTAACTTGGATTCATTACTTTTATATTAGGACAAACCTTTTACTAATCTAATATATGGAGTGTTTGGCAGAAAGTATAATGTAGACCAACCTTTGTGAATTTTAGAAAACTAGAAAGAGGGGAGGGAGTAAGTTGTTCATGACTAAGACAATGGGAGCTGTTGTTGCAGGTGTTCATGAATGTTGTATGTGCACCCAGGAAGTCTTTATAGTCTTCAATTTGTCTTCATGACAAACCACACAGCCTTGTCATGTATGTACTGCTCACCACCCTACTTGCTCCTATAATTTTCCTTTCCTGCCTGAGGGCTTAACATTCTTGGCAAAGAAGAAGCCTAATGGGAAATATTCATTGACTTCTCATTGAAGCAGTGTTGTTTCTGCATGGAAGCCAGGCTCAAGGAGTGTAGCTACAGCTCCCAGAACAACTTCCTTGATTTTACAAGAAGGGCTCCGAGGATCACTTATGCCTCAATAATGTGAGCAGAAACTCTCTTTCTAAGGTTTCACAGAAATGCACACCACCCTCCCTTTACTCACATTGCTCTAGGACCTTGCCTTTAGGGAATCAGAATGTGGGGTCTAGGTCTATCTGGACCAGAGACATCTGAAGGGGCATTTTCTCTACTGTTATTTGCTCTGTGACCCCTCTCATCTCCATCCTGTTATCTCCCATGCAGTCTTCCTTCTGAGGCTATGTGCAATCTTTCTCTCTGTTGGACTAAATAACAGTTCCAAGCTTTCTGCCCTAGGATGGGAGTAAGGGATGAAGTTGTGCAGAATAAATGTAAATGGACCTTCCTCAATAATTGTCAAGGGACAAAGAATGTTAGAGGAGAATTTCTTTGCCCACACATGGAGGACATTATCCCTGACTGTTCAAAATAAGCCTCTCAGTCTCAGAGAATCCTATCCCTCAGGAATGCCACAAGAATATCCCCAATTAGCAGAATGTAGTTACTTGAGTGGGAATCATATATTTAATGATGAACCCCTCCTCCCAAATGGCATTAGCACTTGAATAATTTAGAAGGAAAGAACAATTAAATATAAGAAGACCCTCCTTAGAGTTAGGGGAAGTTTGTGCCTGTGCTCATGCACATGCATGCTGTAACGGAGGATTAGTACTAGAGAAGTTTAACCAGCTCTGAGGTGGAACTGAGTTGATATTTTCAATTTATAAACAGCTCATTTAAATACATAGAGTGATGTAAAGATCCCAGATAGACAAATGGACAAAAGTTATTGAGGCAACTTATTCAGGAGAAAATAAAATGAGGAAACAAGAAAAATGCTCACCTTCAGGAGGAATTCAAAACATGCAGATTAAAATGACAATAAAGGCCTATTTTATATCTATTGAAGTAAGAAAAACTTTAAAAAATAATATTATGTAATGCTATTGAGATTGTGGAGAAGCCAGTATCTGAACTTACTGCTGACTATAATGTAAAACTTTTGGAAACAAATCTGATCATTCTATTATATCAAAAGCCCTGAGAAATGTTTATGACTAGTGTTCCTAAGAAGTAACTCAATAAAATCTTAAAAACAACATGAACTGAGAGTAATTGCTGTATTTTCTATAATAGCAAAAATTAGAAACAAATATTTTTAAAAGCACAATAGTTACAAATTATGAAGTAACCATTCAATGGAAAGTACTATGTCTTTTACAACAGATGATTAAAATGTGCTAGAATATGATACAGGAAATAAAAAATTTTAAATTTAGATTACACTATCGATATAGCTATGTAAAATAGGTAACTATATATATGTGCAAACACTATGAAGAAATTTATGAAATAGTATTAATGTGTTAGTGTGGTATGATTTTCAGGGATTTATATTTATTCTGTAACTTATTTTAATATGATGAAAAAATCTGTAATGAGTTTATTGAGGAGCTTCAACTTTTTAAGCATAAACATGAATTAGATTTATTTCTCTGATAACTCTGTACTATGCTGACCGCTCCAATTTTTGCTGAGGTACTACCTCCAATTCTATGACTTTACAGTTTTTTCAGTTATCAGAACAGTCTCTCTAGTTTTTAAAACTCAGTCCTGTTGTGTTTTGCAACTTCAGTCTCATATTCAATTCAAAACTTTCCCATTCTCCCCATAGCTTCAGTTGGATTTATGACTTGCTATGGACTGCATGTTCGTGCTTCACCAGAATTCATGTGTTGAAACCCAAATCCCCACTCTAAGGGTATTTGGAGGTGGGGCCTTTGAGAGATAATTAGGTTTAGATGAGGTCATGAGGATAGTCTTCATGATGGGATTAGTGCCCTTAATAAGAAGAGACCTGAGAGCTAGCTCTTTCTTGTCCATGCAAGGATACAGTGAGAAGGCGGTGGTCTGGAAACCAAGAAAGGGGCCCTCACCAGAACCCAACCATGCTTGCACCTTTAAGTTGGGTTTCCCAGCCTTCCGAACTATGAGAAATAAGTTTTGTCATTTAAGCCACTCTGTCTGTAGTATTCTGTTACAGTAGCCTGAAATGACTCAGCCATGGCTCATTTCCCTTCCCTCTTTCCTACACTTCTATTCTGATGGACATAGCTTCTTTTCTTATGTTTCCCTTTAACAGGCTATTCTCCATCTTGTGCTGACTGGCCATCATTCTCCTTTGGCTTCTTGGAGGACTCTGGGAACGTCCCCTGTATAATCCCCTGGAATAGGAAGTCCAGGTTGGCTTTAATCTTTTCCTTCTGGGTCAACCCTTCTTATAAGCCATCCACCTTATTGCTTTGTACTGTTGGGGTCCCGTTAATTAGCACACAGTCTTCTTCGGGATGGGTTGATATCAGCAAGATAGCTTAAGCCAGCCATCATACTCAGGGTCTACACAGGAAGTCATAGATCATAGTCCACACTTAACAATGGAATGCAGGCTATTTCACTGACCTCTCTTACATGCCATCTTCCTCTTGCCATCATCAGACATTCTCCTGGCCTAGCGGCCTGGAAATTTTTAAATAAATTATTAGCAGTTGCCAACCTAGTGGAGAACAGGACTATTCAGACAGTCATTGAGAATAATTCTCCTAGAGCCTTCCTCTCTCTATTTTGGCAAGAAGTATGCCATCTCTATTCTTCCTTGGGAAAGCAACAGCTTTGATTTTCAAATTTACAAACCCTTGCACTCTCCAGAAAAGCCATGTCTCATTTCCCAAATGTCTTACTCTAATATTGGTGGTGGTGGTGGTGGTGGTGGTGGAGGTGATCTTTATGGTTATGTTGAAAGATGCCCCTCTATAGGCTCTATAGAGAAGATGACACCGGCTCCAATTCCAGGCATTTCTTTGAACTTAGAAGGAGTATTATTTAGATTACAGCTCTTGTACTCAGCATTGGCCACTGTTTAGAAACAGGGAATTATCATCAAATGATAGTTTGTAGTTAATTTATAGAATCGGGGATTAAACAAGATGACCTCTTACTAGTAGATTTAGTTAATGCCATTGGTATTTGTTGTCTGAATTATTAAATGCTTTTGGAAAAAGATCAGGACAACAATTTATAATTTTTCAGAAAGGATTCCTAAAGCGTCCTAACACAACTACACAGATGTTTTATTTTCAGAGTCACTTCCATAGGGTCCAATCTTCTGAAAATCTTTTCTCTAAATACTTGTCTTATATACATCTTCTACTTGGGTTAAAGTTGTCACTATTATGGGTAGAGGAACAAGACTGGAGAGAAGAAAACTGGAGTGATAGAGCCAATGGGAGATGAGACTTCTAAAGCAAATTTTATTTGCTTTATATTTTATCAGGGTTAACTCCAGCACTCACATGATAATTGGCAGGAATTTTGTGTTTCCTTCTAAAATTTATTTATGAGTATTTATTAGCTCACAGGCAATTAAAGGGCTGAGGGCACAGATTCTCTATCTTGTCAGTAAAATGCCAAGGTATTGTGTAACACTAAATTGTGTGGATACTACTATCTTCCTTGAATTAGAAGATAATGGTACAACTTCAGATTAATCAATTTTTCAGAGCTAAAAATGGACATACTAGTTAGAGTTGACAAGGGAGAGCTAGAAAGAGAGAGACAGACAGAGACAGAGAGACAGAGAGGGAGAGAGAGGGATTCTTTTATTTTTCCTATTCATGAACTTTTTAAAAGTTAGAAAAATGTTATGGAAACCTAAGTCTTTGGGATGCTTTTGAATTTAGCCCCAAATATTATTCTAGTGGAGTTATTTATCTAGAGTCCAACAAACACTGTCCATTTTTCTTTTCTATGGATTTTGCTTGAGATGTGCATCATAGATACATTTTAAGTTGATCAATTTGACATAGTAGTTTAAAATACAACATGTCCCTTAAGACCTAATATCTTTGAAAATGGGAAGCTTGAGGTTGAAATAGCTTAAGGCAGAGTTCAAAAAATGGCCTATATTAATATCAGTAAGCTTGTTTTGCTTTTGATCACGCACAGACAGAAAATCATGTCTCAGAGGTGAAATTGTTGAGTATTATCAATAGGCTTCCATTGTTCTTTCAGTCTGCAGTGAAAGCTGATAATGATTCTTTATTTAGAATTATGTGTTCAGTTTTACTAGGCTATCTTTAAAATAGCTTGTAATTGGGTATAATAGACTCAGTAAAATGTAAAGAATTACAGGCTAGATGAATCTATAGTAACTGCTATGGTAAATTGACTCTAGAAAGACAAAGATCTGTTGAAAGACAAGGGTCTGTTGACTGTAATTTTGTTCTATGCATGATATCTGCCTTCCAAGGGACAATAGCCAAACAGCATATTTAAACATAAGCTTCACATAAGCCAAGTGAATCAACATTTGACCTTTCTTGAAAATTATATAGGTGCAGTTATCTATGTTATCACTATTGAGCATTTAACTGTAAAATGTTTTGTTTTCTATTTAACTTTATATGTATATACAGGTGTACATACATGCAAAGCTTTTCTTTACTATTATATTTGTTTTCTATTTCTACACTGTGATCATTTTGTATCATTATAGAAAGGTAAAGAATATGGAAGATAAATCTCCCAAACTACAGGATTAATCTCTTCTTGTGTTGTTCTACCTATCTGTGTTGTACCTTTAATTTGGTACAACACTTGGATGCCTAATTTTTCCTTCCTGCATACTTGTTATATCTCATGACAACTTTGCTGAAACTTCTGGTACTCAGACACAGCTTCTCTTCTAGTTTCAGCCTCAGTTGCTTTATATTGCTCTCCCCATGCCTTGGAGTAACACGTAAGAGCTTAGTACTTAATTGATTAGGGAGAAATACTGGTAGTCTCATTCATGCTCCTTTTACTGGGAGTCAGTAGGCAGAAGGCTAGAAGTAGCTCAGTTTTGTCAAAATGACTTGAGTTCATTCATGGTAAATGAAATCTAATACTTTCCTACTTCCTACATGGTTAGGAATTTTGTTTCTCAGAAGGTATTGAATTTAAATAGTAAGAACTAATGGAAGCCACAGCTATTTGTCTGAGAACAAGGACTAATTATACTGGTTCTTGAAAATCCAGTTCCAATCTATGTTACTAAAGAAACCTGCTGAAATTAGATTTTTTTCCTACTTTCAGAAATTAGTCCAGAAACTCCAAATTCTTGTAAGTCATGGTCTTCTTTGAACCACATTTCCGTATGTTTTACATTGTCACTGCATGAATTCTCTGTTCCTTTGATGTACTCAATAATGTATTACTTTTTGCATTTTTCTTGTGACACAGATCAAAGAGCTATAAGAAACTGACCATTCATTTCATATGATTTGGGCTTAAAATATGATAGGAAAAAAGAGTAAAAATAGTCACTGTATCAAATTACTTTACAAAAGGTGTTTGTATAACAAAACTTATTCCATTCAATGAGCTTCTCTATAAAAGAATGATCTTGGTATAACAAATTTTATATAATGAATACTTTTTCTACAATAAAACTTTTCTGCTTATCTCTTTTATAATCACCATCACTGAGCAACAGACTTATTTGCTGCTTATATTAATGAGGTACAGATAAACTCATATCAATTGCTTCATCCTTCCTTTAAATACCAACTACACATCACCTCTCCTAAAGTTTTTACTCTTTTCTTACCAAAGCCAGTTCAGCCAGAGAAAATGACCCAAATATCTAAAGTTTGATATCACCATCACTAAACTTAAACGATTATGGTAACTAAAGCTCAAAGTGGTGGATATTGCATAGCATCTCCCGCTTTTCCTGTTCACAAAACATTTTTCTTTCCTCACAAGCTAGTTCAGATGAGGAAACCTACCAGATTCATTTCATCTTTGCCACATGCAGATGGCAAATTAAATTTCAAGTAAGATACCATTATGAAGCAATTGGAAAGCCTCATGCAGTTTTTTTTTTGTAATGCTTTTGAGCTACAGCAACCTGGCAACAGAGGTAAAAGCCCATTATAATTCTGTGTGTGTGTGTGTGTCTGTGCATGTGTGTGTGTAATTTTGTGGTCCATGGAGAGAAGTGGGCAAAGATATTATGTACCTCTCCCCACCAAAAGTAAGAAATAATAACAATTTTCTGTAATCTCAAAAATATTCATACTTTCTATGAATAGTTAAAATACAGTCACTCACCTGTACTGATAGAAAACATTTTAAAAGACTCTAATATTGGAAAACAGATCAGACCCTATTCTCTTTCAACACTTAAAATAAATGGGGTGGAGGGAATATACCAATGCACAAACAATTTATATTTTGTCAAAGATGATCACAGCTACCAACTTGGAGAAGGGTATAAATCTATCACTTCTGAGCCTTTTTCAGTCCTAATTTTCTAATGCTGAAATCACAATTAACAGAAGGTAACAGTGATAAGGGTCTTAGCATTCTTTAATTACCCTTAGACTTTCTCTCCCATTTGTTACGGCATTCAAATTTTTTATTTTTACTTTTTAAACATAAATTACTAGTTATCATTACTTTTCTATGGCCAATAGTTATTTTTATTTACTAAAATTTCATTGGTTTTGTACTTACACATTAGGATTCACTTTCCTTTCTGCTGAAATGCATGCCTTAATAATGTTTATAGTGAAGATCCGTGTGTGGCAAACTCTCAAGTCATTGTAGGTCTGATGATTTTGTGTTTACTTTGTCCTCATTCTGAAATAATAGTTTAAGCAGATATAAAATTTTAAATTGACATCCTTTTTCCTTGACATTTTTAAGGTATTGTTCCATTGTTTTCTGATTTTTGTTGCTTAGATGAAGTATCATTGTCAATCTACTTTCATTCCTTTTGTGTAAAATCTATTCCATAGTAGATTTTAAGATGGCTTTTTTATTTCTGATATTTTACAGTTTAACATGAGTTTTGGTGTGGGCTTATTTTTATTTTCTTGTTATTTGGAATATTCCCTATTTCATGTCTTTCTTCAATTTTAGAAAATTCCCAGTGAATATTTCTTCAAATATTGCTTCTTTTTCATACTGTCTTAGTTTTATTCTTCTGGGACTTTTATTAGATGTATGTGAGAATTTCTCAATCTGTCTAATATTCTCAAAATTACTCTTCCTATTTAAAGGTTCATTGTCTCTGTCATACTGGTGGCTTCTTCACTCCTTTTCCTACTGTCATTAATTCTCTCTTCAATTATATCTGATTTAGTTTAATCCAACCATCACATTTTTTATTTTAATGGCTATATTTCTAATATTTATAATTGTTCATTTTTATATAAATAATTTTTCCTTTTTCATAATTAATTTATAAATATGATTTTACACACATATCTCTGTGAGCATTCAAAATATACTTATTTCAAAGTCTGTCGATCTTTTCTATGAAATTAACTTTCTGTGAAACAACTTCATGTTCTGATTGTTGTTTTACATTTTTTTCTTATTGGTAGATTTCTTCATATGTTTGGAAACATTGGTTTGCAAGTTTATTTTGAATGAAATGTTTGTTCTCTCTCTCTCAACTTACTTTTTTCTTTTCTGGAAAATGTGAGGGCTCATCCACCTGGATCCTGCTTAGGAAATATTCATATACTCTCCTACATTTTACAACCTTTTTAATATTTACTTTGGGGTTATGTGACTAGTTCTGACAAATATGCTATGAGAAAAAGTAACATAGTCCTAGTCCAAAAAACAATTAAGGGCATATGTTTTCTATCTTATCGATAATTGTAAAGAATACTGAATTGACAGAAATGCTAGATGGAATCATCACAGATTCCCAAGTCACTGCTGGAGAGCAGCTGCCAAAGAGAATCACCTGAACTGCATTGGACTGTGATGTGAATATGGAATAAAACTTTTTCTATGTCATCTAAATCTGGTAATATTGTGGGTTAATTTGTTACTATATCATAACTTAGCCCTAACTGATCTACCACATGCCACCCTACCTTCTGCCCCAGCCTCTAACCCAGAACTAGGTTAAAAAATTCAAAGTTCCTACTTTATTATGATGTTTGAGATGTTGAAGATGAATCCACCAAGCCGGCATGCAGGTTTCAGTTCTTATTAAAAGGCTGGTTTCTGTATTCTCAGTTCCTTAGGCCTGAGGCCTTCTTTAGTCCTAGGCAGCAGTCAGCATAAACTCTCTACCTCTGGCAGCACGATGTGAAGCTGACTCTGATTCTCTATCTAGAGCACCCTTTGCTTCTGAAGCTGAACTACCAGTGTCCTTCTGGACCCGATACCCAGCAAGCCAGGAGCTTCAGCCCCACCTACTACTACAAATTCTGGTTCAGAGAGATGCCTATACATAAATATATATGGCTATTTTTTTTCTTTTTATACTTGCTATATGTTTGTAGTAGAGGAGTGTGTAAAAGTCATGAATTTACTAGTTTGACTAAGAAAATTTTCATAAAGTAGTTCTCCAATCTGGAGTTTAAAGATTGGTATTCATTCAAAGCCTTATTGGTTCATGTAGGCCTTCTCAGAGCCCTTTGGGGGTGGGAGAATGTGCAACTGTTTTCAGCCATGGCTTCTGGAGTCATAATGGGCTTTATGAAGTTCTTGGCTTTCGGTGTGCATTCACTATCAGTTGTCCATTTCACACTCTGACAACTTTTATGATGCTTTTTAGAGATGTTTTGGAAGCTGTGCTGGAAGCAATAAGCTAGGCTAGTGACTCTCCAATCTGAATGATGTATGACCTTCTTTTGAAGGAGAAAAAAAATTCAAGGTCCTCCTTAATGCTGACTGACATTACTATTATTATTATTTATTAATTTACTTAAATACATACAAACATAAAACTAGGTATACACTTCTTATGATTAGAGCTTAGACACAGCTATAAACAAAAATAAATTTATAAATTAAATAAAATGAAACTCTAAAACAAATAGAAGTCAGAGTAATATATTTATTTTAATGTGACAGATGATGTTGCTTTGCTGAAACCAAATTGACACTTGTAATACCAACATAGTAATGACCATTGAGATTCATTGTATCAGATGGATCATGGTGGAAAGTGAAAGGCATTTATTTTAGAAGTATTTGAAGAGGGTTTAATAAAAGAAATATATACCAAGGTGTGGACAGGCTTAGAAGAAACTGAAGAAGCTTTAGTATGTTAGTAGTTAAGAGCCACTAATACTGTAGGACTGCAGAGGCAAAGGAAGAAGTAATAATCAGAGCCTGGATAGCGTGGCTGCAGTTATTGGAGAACAGCTTAGAGAAGCTGTGCTCATTGTTAGAGAGATACAGTCAATGTGTAGAAATCCACCAGGGAGAAGCCATCAGAATAGTCTTTGCCCTTACTCTCCTCATTCTTCAGCCTCCTTCTGCTAACTTCTATTCGTTGAACCCAATCAAAAAACCAGAGAACAAGGAAGCCCCTTCATGAAGGTTATGGGCACAGAACAGAATGGAGAAGGGTAGAGAGAGTAGTCAGGAGAGGTGAAGACAAATATTTATTCAAATTCTTTGGAGTTCAATATGTACTATCAGGTACTCTGTGGCAACATAGTTCTCCCATAACATTTTTTAAAACTTTAGATGAGTAGAACAAAAACATTTGCTTTTCCCTTGGCTTGAATACAAATTTACATTTGAAGTACCTTTTTTCATTCGTCCATGACAATTTAAATTGTAATTTGTGCCAACACAATGATAAACGGAAGGCATAAGCACTGAAATTTGTGGCAGCATGTAATTATAACGTGGGCATCTAGCTGAACCTAAATTGTCTTTTAAAATTATCATCAAAATTAATATACAGTATTTTTAAGTGGTAAAAATCAAACAAGCAAATAATAACAACAACAAAAATCCTCAAAAAAACTTCAAATTGTGCCTGTAGATCCACTAAGTTTATGGACTGCATTTGAGAATTATCAAGCTAAGCCATTTCATGCTTCAATTTGGATAATTTCTCCACATTCCTAAGCAACCTGCCATATCTGCTGGAAAAGTCTACCTGAAACTCTGCTCTAATACTGTTATTCTCTTCATTAAAAAACCTTTAATGACTCCTTATTTCCTACAGAATTAAGTATAAGGTCCTCAGTCTGGAATCCAAGGCCTCCACTTTCTTTTAAAGCTGTATGTTCATGACTGTTCCCTTAGATATACCATGTACTCTAGCCAAACTAGGATGTGTATTATGGCCTGAACGTATGCTATACTTGTATGCTTTCTTATCTCTACACCTGCTTTTTCTCTGCTTGGAATGCCAGCTGCTTAATTTCTGCCTTTAAAAGTCCTAAACACCTCTCTAAGCTTATTTCAAGGTCTGCTTCTTTCATGAAGGCTGAGCTTAAGACCCAGGATCAGATTGTCAAATCAGACCCAAACAAGTCAGAGATCTTACCCAGTACCAGAATCAATGGTAAGAAAAATAAGAGCAATAATGGAGCCATGCTTGGAGGTGGGGAAATTGGAAAGCAGTTAGTCATGCATCAAGTGGAAGCATAAGGCAGAAACCTTAATAAGTGAAACACAATGAGGAAGAGAGAGGACAGGGATACGTCCTGGCTGTTGAAGTGAATGGTTCAATATCCGGGTCTGAAAACCTAGAGTGTCTTTGGTGGTGTTGCTTTTATGCAGGTCTTAGCTTTGCTGGGTTAAGGGCCGATACTTAAAAGGATAGAGCTGACTTGACTAACAGGGTTTTATGCTCTTCTCCACTCATAAAATTTCATTCTCAATGTATGAAAATGATTGATAATAATTTAAAATGTCTTCCTTCTGAGGAATAGATACATATGCCTAGAACCCTAAGTCCTAGGCTAAAATGATGAGGGGTGTATTCCTATTATTGGGTTGAGAAAAATTGGGGCCATAGGAACTTTCCTAATGCTACTTAAATTACTTGGCTGAATATCATGACGTGATACTCCTCTTATTTGGCTCCCCAACATTGAGAATTTATAGACATTTCTAAGCCTAACTTCTCTAATTGGTTATAAAATAAGAAGTTTTATGCTGTTTCTTTTTCCCTGCAGAGGGAGTGAAAAAGCCCACAGCTATACTTACTTAATTCATGTTTTTGTTGTTTGCATAACTATGTTTTTCCTTATCTGTTTTAAACAGTGTACTTCTTGGAGGGTTTATTATTTTTCTATTACTGCATAACAAATTACCACAAACTTAATGGTTCAAAGCAGTGCACATTTATTATCTCCCATAGTTTCTGTGGGCTTAGAGTCTGAACATGGCTTAACTGGGTTTAGGTTCTCAGGAGGCTACAATCAAGGTGTTAGATAGGGTTGGGTTCTCACAGAGGCTTGACCAGGGAAGGATCTATTTCCATGCTTCTCAGGTTGTTCATAGATTCATTTCCTAGCAGCTGTGGGATTCATGGCAGCTTGTTTCTTCAAAGTCTGCAACAGAGAGAGAGACTCCATGTAATCACATACATGTAATCACGTGTATTCTATCACTTTTGCCAAATTCCATCGGGTAGAAACGAGTTCACAGGGCCTGTCCATACTCTAGGGGAGGAGATTACACAAAGAAGTGAATACTGGGAGGGGAGGATCTTGGAGGGCCACCTTAGGATCTTCCTGCCACTGAGGTATAATGCTGTTTATGTAAATTCAAGGTGCAAATCAATCTATATTCATGTAGATTCTCCATGACCGTATAGTGATAATGACTCTAGTAATTGATGGTGATCATGGAGAGGTAGGGCCAGATGCCAGAGGCTTGTGCAAGGGCTCTAAGGAAGAAAGAGCAGCTTAATGTTAGAGACCTTCTCCAGCAACGTTCCATCTGTGTCATGTATGCTGATAAAATGTTTTATAATCATGAACTAAATTTCCATCCTACGTATCTCATAAGCTTGCAGTTCTTAAATTTTATATTCCCTCTACAAAGTTTTGGTGACTTACAGTGTCTGTGTCCTCTGCTGTGATTTAGATATATGAAGTAGATGGTTAAAATATCCTGGCCTTTTTATATTCTGAAATCATGGAAAGGAAAAGAATCATTTTGGTAACTTGTGGCTGTTTTGAATTTTGTAACTATCAAAGCTCCAACAGGAAGGCTGTTGCTGCTTGTCAGTGTTTAATAATTTTATACCCAGCAAAGGACCATGTGGGAAGACAGACCGTTGTTTCTTCACTGCATCAAGAACTATTCTTGTTAATTGTCTTGTTTATCCTAAGTCTATTCAAGTTAAAAAAGAAATATGAAGAGGAAGGGCATAGAAAGAACATCCAGTTTAGATATTTGCTATGGGAATCATTTCAAAGGTCTGTGTTTCAGACCTGGTTCAAAAAATGTCCTGTCACAGCTCATTGCCAGGAGTAAATGTATCCTGTAGGAAGAAAGAGCAGTACCTGATTCTCCAAACTACATGGGCCCCAGGCTTTTTTTTTTTTTCACTACTACATTTTACCTATCCCATGAGTGCTAAGCAGGGCTGTCAACTGCCCCCTGCACATGCCCTGCACTTTCCTGCCCTCTGTTGCCCCATTGAAAGTGTTCTCTCTACTTCTACTGCTATTCTTCCTCTTGTTGCTCCTTAAGGCCAGCTTAAACACCACCGCCTTTTTAGTGTTCTGATCACTCTAGCCTCCTTTAATTCTCACAGTGCTTGGCAACTTTCTTATGACTCATCACATTGTATTCCGTAGACTTTTTCTTTTAAGTAAAATTAGCATAACATAAAATTGACCATTTAAATAATTTTAAAGTGTACAATTCAGTGACTTTTAGTACATTCATAATATGTAACCATCACCACTTTCAAATTCCAGAATATTTTCATTACTGCTCCCCTGAAAATAACCCTCTATTAAGCTGTCACTCCCCCTTTTCCTATCCACCTAGCCCCTAGCAATCACTAATATGCTTTCTATCTCTATGGATTTTCCTATTTTGGGTATTTCATAAAAATGGCATCATATAACATGTAGCCTTTTGTCTGGATTCTTTAAGTTAGCATAGAGTATTCAAGGTTCATCCATGCTGTCGCATTTATCAGTACTTTTATGCCTGAATAATGTATAAATATACATTGTATGAATATACCAAATTTTGTTTGTCTCTTCATTAGCTGATGGACATTTGGGTTGTTTCCACCTTTTGGCTATGATGCATGATGCTACCATGAACATTCATGTACAAGTTTTTATTTGAACACTCTATTTTCAGTTCTTTTGGATATATACTTAAAAGTGTAATTGTTAGGTCACATGATAACTCTATGTTTAACATTTTGAGAAATTGTCAAACTGTTTTCCACAGCAGCTGCACCATTTTACACTGTCACCAGCAGTGTTTGAGGGCTCCAATTTCTCCTCAGTTTCACCAACACTTGTTATTTTCTGTGTGTGTGTGTGTGTGTGTTTTAATTGTAGCTATTCTAGTGGATGTGATGTAGCACTTCATCGTGGTTTTGATTTACATTTGCCAAATAACTAATGATGAGCATCTTTTCATGTGCTTTTTGGCCATTTGTATCTCTTCTTTGGAGATATTGCATAGAATTTTATATTTCTTATCTCTCTCTGATATTAAATGTTTCTTGAGGACAGGATGTGTTATTAATCCTTTAATCTCTCAGGGGACCTATTAAATTGATTTGGGCATACTAAGTGCTCAACAAATGCTTGTTGACTTGAATTAAGAAGTCATGATGAAACATTGTATTGTCTGAGTCAACCTTGAGGTGAAGTCCTCATATCATGTAAATTTAGCATTAAATTATTCCTACTCAGGACATCAGTAAACTTGTTAGTAAGTCTATTGGGTCTTTCAGTGACATCTGAACTGTTGACCATATACTCGTTGAAATATTTTCTCTCCTTGGCTTCTGGGACACCACACTTCCCTAGCTTTGCTTCCTGATTCTCCATTAGAAGCAGTCTCCTTTGTGAGTTCCTCTCCTCTGATGAAGACTTAAGGATGAACCTTCTCTGGGCTGCTCTCTTTGATGTTCTCTTTTCACCATTAGCAGTATTTCAAAAATGCTGGTCTCTAAATATGTCGTTTCTTGACAAGGTTATTTTGTAATAAAGGACAATGTAGTAAGCCTTTTATATGCCCTAATTGCTTAATTGGAAAGATTATCCTTCTTTTAAAAACTATGTAATCCATTTTTTAAAAGTTGAAATGTCTTCCACTTCTTCTATGAAGTACTAGTGATAACACATGGCTAATTATATGTACTTTTAATATCCCTGAAAAAGTAAAAATTTAGCAACCATTTATTGGCTCTCCCCTCCCAACCATTTACAATTGTACTGGAAATTGATATACTATTCTACACTTATTCTCAGTGTTATTTCATTTATGAATATAACTTCAGTCATCACTACATGATGATGAGCTCCAAGTAAAAATGTCTCTATTAAGCTCAAATCTATATATACAAATTCTTACTGAATAAATCTCCTTTGATGTTCACAGATCTTTTGATTTAGCACATCTGATCTTGAGCTCATTGCCCACTTCCTCACCCAATTCCCCCTTCTCTGTGTTTCTTAGCTCATTGAATGGCATCGTCTGGTCAACCAGGAAACCCCTCTAATTTCCCCTTCTTCAACATATTTTCCACACCCAATTAACAACTTTAAAAACATTTATCTTTATGATAATTCTCTAGACCATCCACTTTACTTGATTTTCCCATCTTCTTGCTGCTACCTTATTTAAGACTACCGTCAGCCATCCATCATCCATTCAACATATGTTTGCAGCGTCCATACTATATATCAAGCACTGGGAGTACACCATGAAAACAATGTGAAAGCCTGTTTTGAGGAAACAGTTTTTGGCATTGCAGCTTAGTTTAGGTTATGGTTGGTTTTCACATCATGAGTATTTTGAGATATTTTCCCCCATGCTTGTTATATGTTCTGTATATGTTAGATATTCTTGGAAATCTTTTGGTTTGGGGAAATTTAAAGTGAATTACTTATGTTGAGCAAAGACATTATTCCATGAACCTGAACTATAGCCTAAGGCCTAAGGAAATTCTCTTAATCTCTTTTCCAGTTTCCCATTTGGAAAATGGGATGGTTGTGTAGGACGCTAAAGGAAGGTGGTTGTTTTTTATAATTCAAGAGCTCTATGGATAAACATTTAAAGTATAGATTTCTATGAGTTCCATGTTCTGGGCATAAGGAGTTATAATCAGTAATGCATATTTAAGTGAATTCAAATGTTGCCAATTATTATCTTGCTAATGAAAGGAAAATCAGAGCATGAGACGAGGAGGACTTGGTTAAAGAGATGTGAGCTAAATTGTGTATCAGAACCATAAGAAACTGAGACCAGAATCTACATCTTCTATATTGTGGTTCAAAGCAAGGGCTATTGGAAGATGCTGCTTATTCTAAATAGGGCTTGAAAAAAATTGAGGTTCCAGACCCATCCAGAAAGGGATGGTCAATATCCTTAAGAAAAAGGGAAAGCATCTGGCTGGATTACAAGGAGGCAATCAGAAAAAATTAGAACTGGCTATCTGGAATGGATGACTGTACCATCTGCTTTTGTAGTCTTACCTTGGGCAGTGTCCAGTACTGGATGTTTCAGGAGAAAAATATCCCACCACCTTTTGTGTTTTTCACTTGGTAAATTATTAAAATCTGGAAATTATCCTTTCTACTACCTTTATTTTGGCATTTTTTCCCCATTAAGACTTGATTCTTTTGGACTTCTTAACTGGAATAGAACTTAAAAAATATTCATAATAATACTTCTTCTGCTAAAAGACTGGGATACATGAGTATCGCAAGCTTGCAGGTAATATAGTTGCTTTGCCTCAGTGTTATAGACAGTGCCTAGACGGTCTAGAAATGTTTGCAGAAAGAGCAAGCACTTCACATGTCCTAATGGTCCTGAGATGTGCTACTGAGATTTATGTTTTTAGTAGTGTCTTGATTTCTTTTTAGCTATTTCAGGTATATTCTGGGTAAAAAAGTAGACAGAAGAAATCAAGAACTGAAATGAAAGAAACACGTGGAACAACTTTGTTTATAATCCTTAACTCTCAGAGTGGTCACAAGGGAGACTACCATCATGATAACTGAGATGTTACAGTTTCAGAAAGTCACTCTTAGTTACAGCATTTGTTTAGGGTCCCCAAGCTAACATTTTACTTCTGAATTGAGAGTCTGGGATAGCCTGTTCTTGAACAATGATCTCTAACCAGGAACAAAAGAGCAGATTTCATTGTCAATAATTATTAAAATATTTCTAGGTATTCTCCTCCATGGCTTTTGGACCATTTATAGAATCATAGAATCCTTTATTCTGAAAGAGACTGAGAAATAATAAAAATCAAACCTCTTCAATTTTGAATCCAATCTTTGACCTTGGACATTTCAATTCTATAACGTGTTCGTGGTTACTAAGTTGTTAGTGGTACAACTGTGACTAGAACCAGGTCCCCACTCCCTGTCCAGTGTTTGTTCCTTGTACCTGATACCCAATATTCTCCTTTTTTTTTGTTGGTAGTTTTCTCCAAAACCTCCTTTGAAGAAACTGAACAAAGCCAGTTTAGAATGGCCATTTGCCAAGTATTTTCTCATGTGAACTCCGTTTTTATTCTTTCACAATAGTAAACTCCTCTGATGAAAAGAATCATAGAATATTAAAGTTGGAAGGAATTTTTGTGGATTCTAATCTCCTTATTTTACAAATACAAAAATCAAGGCCTAGGGAGTTAACTTACTTGAGGCCACACAGACATCGGTAACACTGGGATCTGAACTCAGGATTTCTATGAGATGTCGTGACGTTGTAGAGAGCTTCACTACCTTGGAAGAGCCATCTCTTTTTCTGAGCTATGCATATACTGGTTGAACACCTTATGGCTATTACTTTCAAAGACTAGGAAGACTTAGGACTCTGGATTCCATGAGACACAGCTGTTCTAGTATACCACATGCCTTAGAGAATTAGCAAGGAAGGAAAATAGCAAAAATTAAAAAAAACAAAGTTGTAAATTAAAATCAATATTTAAAATAGAGCTTAAAATCAAGCTCCAGAAATAATAATGATTTGTACTTATAACAATTATGGATTGATTAAATAGCAGCTTCCCTGTTGTTAAAAACTAGTGTCCAATATTTTTTCCTCTAGAAAATACAAAGATACCAGCTTGTTCTAAGTCTCCAAGCCATTCCCTGTGGACTGTTCTTGGCCTTTGCTGTCACAGACTATAACTAGAAAAAGAAAATTGACAGACAGAAAGAAAAAACCTTAACAGCTGGAGCTTTAATTTACCTACATAGGAAAAATATTTCAGTTTCTGAGATTTCTCCTGGGTTGCCTGATTTGGTGGTAGAAAGAGAAGCCAAAGGAAAAATCACCAAAAAAGCTTTTAAGAGAAACACTATGAAAAGAGCAAATCCTGAGAATTGTGTTTAATAACAGCAATGATGAATTTCCTGGCAGTCTGTACTGAGCAGTTAAAGACCAACCAGCATGTGAAAAGAGGCTGAATTAGTTAGAATGGTCTAGAGCAGCCTAATAAAGAGTGTCAGAAGATTTATTCTCTCATATGTATAATTTTGAGATATGAATGATTCTATATTTAAGAAATGTGCTACAACCATAACATTAATTTTTATTAAGAACTTCTAGTTTGACTCAGATCAGTGTCTGAAAAATGGAAGAACAGTGCTTTGAACCACCAAGTTAGGGCCCCACAGAATATTTTAAAATTATTTAACACACATCATCTCAGTGTCAACAACTCATCACATATAAACTATCTAATTAACAGAACCCTTCATAGTATTTGATAACTGAGTCTTGGCTCAGTTTTTATACCAGAAGGGCAATCCTTGATAAGCAGAAATTACAAAAGCAGATTTTAAAAGCATTAATTCAGAAATGAAATCAAATTGGTCTCAAATTAACCCCCTATTGGTATTTAAACTTATTTAAAACCACTTGGCTTCCAGATAACACTTGCAGAGATTGCCTTTGACCAGAGTCGAGCTTTGTCTGGACTGTCAGCTTCTATATTTTGATTCCCTTTGTTGTGTACCAGCCCCCCATGCCCAGGGTAATTGATATGGGTCCTGCACTAGGGACAGATGAGTTTATCCTGTCATTGAAGCCCTTCACAAGATGCCTTAATTATTAGAGCTAATTCAAGGATTTGTGCTCTGTGTTCTACTTAGGAAGCTCGATTGTTTTCTCTTTCTAATTCCATGTTGGCAACATTTCCGATGACAAAGCCAATAAAGAATTAGTAATTTGGCTCCCTGTGGTTGTGGAAAAAGGACAGCAAGAATGGGCAACAATAATAGTTTCTGTTTGTATAGTATTTTTTTTTTAATAAGAGGAAGTTACCATTGCTACAGTTTAGGGACAAAGACTCTTGAAAAACTAGCAAGGAACTTGAATTTCTATAAGGATGATACATTTTGGTCCTTTGATCTCTGCTGATAATTAATATCTACTTTGCAACTAAGTGAAAAATTGTAGTTTCCAATGGAGAGAACTGGGGATAAAGAAAAAGTAAGACATTTCCATTGAAAATTGAAGGAAGAAAAGACATTTAAATTGTGGTTTTGCAATCAGGTGAATCAAGGTTACCAAGTTCTCAACATACATATTTGGTGGAAGTGTTGAATAGGAATGTACTCTTATATTTCTCTGGGACCACATGTATAATTAAGGCTTTCTGAATCTCATCCTACATGATAGCTGGAACAGCAGAGGCATCTCTATATTACCAAGAGAATGTACTTCTCAAGGTCCCAAACAGTATGTACTGCTTGCTTCCATTTTGGTCTTATGGATGGGTTAGTGTATAGATGGTTGACACCCAAGAATTAATTGAAGTTATCTCTGGGTGGTGGAACTATGAATAATTCTTACTTTCTTTTTGTGTTTGTATTTAGCTCTATTTTCTTGTATTCATTTTTCCATTCTTTTAATTTTCTGCATCTGTGTCCAAATCACTGCATGGAGATTATTCATGCACTTGCAGTCCAATATTAATCCCTTAATCTTTCCTTCTCTAGGTCTAATTTCCTTACTTCCTTTAGAAAACATGTCTTTTTTAAATTAAAGTATGTTTAATGTATGATATTATATAAGTTAACAGGTGTACAATATAGTGATTCACAATTTTTAAAGATTATACTCCATTTATAGTGATGATAAAACATTGGCTAAATTCCCTGTGTTATACAATATATACCTGTAGCTTATATTATACATAATAGTTTGTACCTCTTAGTCCCCTACTCCTATGTTGCCACCCCCCACCTCCCTCTCCCCACTGGTAATCACTAGTTTTTTCTCTTTATCTGCGAGTCTGAGTTTTTAAAAAAATGTTAACTAGTTTATTGTATTTTTTAGATCTCACATGTAAGTGATATCATATAGTAGTTCTCTGTCTGACTTATTTCAGTTAGCATAATACCCTCCAAGTTCATACATGTTGTTGCAAATGGCAAAGTTTCATTCTGTTTTATGGCTGAGTAGTATTCCATCTTCTTTATCCATTCATCTGTTGGTGGACACTTAGGTTGCTTCCATATCTTGACAACTATAAATAATGCTGCTATGAATATTGGGGTGCATGTATCTTTTAGAATCAGTGTTTTTGTGTTTTTCAGATATATATCCAGGAGTGGAATTGCTGAGTCATATGGTATTTCTAGTTTAGGGTTTTTTTGAGAAACCTCCATATTGTTTTATACAGTAGCTATACCAATTTACATTCCCAGTAACAGTGTATGAGGGCCTAAGGAAGTAAAAGCCCTGTACTTGGAAAACTGTAAGATGTTGTTGAAAGAAACTGAAGACAACACAAACAGATGGAAAGATATGTGTTTTTGCTCAATATTGCTGATCACTAAGGAAATGCAAATCAAGGCCACAATGAGATATCACCTCATAACTGTTAGAATGGCTATCATCAAAGGAATACAAATAACAATAGTTGGCCTGGATGTGGAGAAAAAGAAATATGTGTCTTTTATTTCTCCACATGGCTTTTCTTTGGCCCATTATAGAGGTTACCAATATGGTATAATGAAATACACAATTTTTTATTTTTGAGAACTTAAAGCAATAATTCTCATTAGTCATGGTTCAAAATGACATGTGGAACCCCATCTTTGGGTATACTGATTTCATAGGTCTGGAGTAAGACAAAAACTTGCCCTTGTATTTTTTTTTAACACTGTCTTTTGAAGAAGACATTTTAAATTTTAACAAAAAATGATTTACCAATCTTTTAAAGCCTGTAAATTTTGAATCATTTAGGAAATCTTGCTTGATCTAAGAAGATTAAGGTTTTCTTCTAAAAGTTTTATAATTTTAGCATTTAAATTTGGGTCTATGATCCATTTGGAATCAATTTTTGTATATAGAGGTAAGTATCCAGAATTGTAGTCCTTTTTTTTTATTTTTTATTTTTTTAGACATGTGAATAGTCAGTTTACGATTGTTCTAGCACATTGGAAAGCAATTTTCTACACTGAATTGCCTTAACACCTTTATCGAATATCAATAGACCACATATGTATTGGCCTATTTCTGGACTTCTGTTCCATTGTTCTATGTATCAATTTTTGTACTAATATCATGATTATTGTAGCTTAATAGTAAGTCAAAGTCAGGTAATATAAATCTTAAAACATTTTGTTCTCAAAATTGTTTTGGACATTACAGGTCCTTTGCATTTCCACATACATTTTATCAATTTCTGAAAAAGAATTCTGTTGGGCTTTGAATGGGGTGGCATTGACTCTATGCATTAATTTTGGGAAAACTGACATTTTAACAATATTGACTCTTTCAATCCATGAGTATAGTATGTAAGTATTTATTTAAGGCATCTTTAATATCATTTAATAATGTTTTGTAGTTTTCAGTATAAAAGTTTTACATGTATATAAATGTATTTCTTTTGTATTTAATATTTTAAATACCATTTTAAATTGAAGTAAAAATTTTTTCTCTATTAGTTATTTCCACACATTTATTGAGGCATAATTGCTGTACAACAAAATGTACATATGTAATGTATACAATGTGATCAGTTTTGACTTATTTATACACCCATGAAACTGTCATCACAATTAAGACAAAAAACGTTTCCGTCATCTTTCAAAATTTCCTCATGCCCTTTGCAATTGATCCTTACCCCCACCTGTAGCCCCAGACAACCTGCCTTCTTTCATTATTGATTATTTTGTATGCTTCTAAAATTTTATGTAAATTGAATCATCCAATATATTCTCTTTTGGCTTCTTTCACAAAACATAATGATTTCAAGATTTATCTTTGCTGTTGCATGTATGAATAATTCATTTCATTTTATTGCCGAGTAGTATTTTGTTGTTTGGATGCACCAGAATTTGTTTCTTTCTTCACCCTTTGGTGGACATTGGGTTGTTTCCAGTTTACAGTGGTTACAAATAAAGCTATGATGAACATGTGTGAACAAGTCTCTGTGTGGACATATGCTTTTGTTTCTCTTGGGTAAATACCTAGAATTGGAATGGCTTGACTGTATGACATGTGAATGTTCAATTTTTAAAGAAATTTCCTAACTTTATTTTTGTGGTTTCATATTCTGATTGTCAATGCTAATGTATAGAAATGCAGTTGATTATTTTTCAGTTTGCTAATATATAGAAATATAACTGATACTGCTTTGTATCCGACGGCTTTGCTGTACTCATTTTTTTATTCCATAGTTTTTTTTTTTTTGTTTTGGTAAATTACTTTGAGTTTTCAATAAAGATAATTGTATTGTCTGCAAATACAGACAGTTGGTACTTCTTTTTCAATTTGTGTACCTTTTCTTTCTTTGTCTTGCCTTATTTCCCTAGTTAGGATCTCCATTAGAATGTTGAAAGTGTTAAGAGAGGACAGTCTTATAATTTCTTTTTCTGGTTTTTGTATCATAGTATGATAGTCTCATTGTTTGCATTGGAAAGAAGTTTCTCCTCTTCTACTTTTGGGAAGAGTTTGTGTAGAATTGATTTTATTTCTTTTTTAAATGTTTATAGAATTCACCAGTGAAGCCATCTGGGCCTGAAGTTTTCTTTTTAGGATGTTTTAAAGTTATAAATTCAATTTCTCTAATAGTTATAGGAACATTCACCTTATCTATTTCTACTTGAGTGAGTTTTGGTTCATGTCATTCAAGGAAATTGCCCATTTTATCTTAGTTATCAAATTATTTAGCATATAATTGTTCATAGAATTACCTTATTAATCTCTTAAAGCCTATATAGAATCAGTAGTGATGTCTTGTTTCTCATTCATAGAATGGTAAATTGTGTTTCTCTTTTATTTCCCTGATCAGTATGACTAAAAGTTTATCAGTTTTCTTGTTCTTTTCAAAGAAGCAGCTTTAGATTTAATTGATTTTCTCTAGTGTTTTCCTGTTTATAATTTATTGCCTTCTGCTCTTATCTTTATATCCTTTTTCTCCTTACTTCAGTTTAATTTTCTCTTCTGTTTCTAATTTCGTAAGGTGTAATCTTAGCTCACTGATTGCATGTTTTCCCTTTTCTTCCTATAACCATTAAATGCTATAAACTTTCCTCTAAGTGCTGCTTCACAAATCTTGTTATATTGCATTTTCATACAGTTATATATAAATATTTTCTAATTAATTTTGTGATTTTTTTTTCTGTGACCTAGGAGTTGCTTAGCTGTGTATCATTAACTTAAAATATTTGAGGATATTTCAGATGTTATTTTAAAAATTGATTCCTGATTTAAATCAATGTGATCAGAGAACATACTATGTACGTTTTCAATCCTTTGGTTTTGAGTCTTGTTTGAAGGCACAAAATGGTCTACCTTCCTAAATGATTTATGTGCACTTGAAAAGAATATACATTTAACAATATATGACTTTTACTTGGAATATTTGGAAATTTATTTCAAAGTACTTTATATTTTTGAGGCTATTTTAAACTGCACTGTTTTCTTTCTTTTTCTATCTTCTTTAGTTATCTATTTTACAAATTTATTGAGGTGCAAGAAGCTGTATATATTTAAAGTATACAATTTGCTCATTTTTGACTGATGTATATACACCCATGAAACCATCACAACAGTCAAATAATAAATTTTTCCATCACTGAGCCATTGTATTATGTGAGTATAAACTGTTGTAAGAGTATTGATATGATCAGGCTTAAATCTGCCATCTTGTTATTTAGGCTTTATTTGTCCTAGCTGTTCTTTGTTCCTTTTCTTCTCTGTTACTTTTTCAGTCAGATTAGTTTTTTTTTCAATAATTCTACTTTATTTCTATTATTAGCATGTTGGTTATACTTACTTATTTCATTTTCTATATATATTTTCTAAGTAGTTAATGTAGAGCTTACATTGTATACTTTTATCACAGTCTATCTTCAAATAATGTCATATACTTTCGCATATGATGTAAGAAACTTAAAATTATATATTTCTATTTTGCCCTTGTAAGGCTTTCTGCCAAATTTTTAATAAGTTGTACTTCCAAATCTACAAGCCCCATAATATGTGGTTATTACTTTTGCTTTAAGGAGAGGAAAAAAATGCCTTTTATATTTTGTCACATGCTTACCTTTCCTGTGATCTTCATTTTGTAAGTAGATCTGTATTTCTATCTAGGTTTATTTTCCTTCTGCCAGAAGAACTTCCTTTAGTATTTTCTGTAGTTCTGGTTTGCTGGAAACAAATTCTTTCAGCTTTTGTGAGCTTGAAAATTCTTTATTTCATCCTTATTTTTAAAAGATATTTTTGCTGGATATAGAGTTGTAGGTTGACAGTTCTATTTTCCATTGCTGTTGTACTTTAAAGATGTTGTTCCATTATCTTCTGGTTTGCCTTGCATGGCTTCTTATGAGAAGTCTACTGCATTGCTTCTCTCTTTGTAAATAATGTGTCTTTTTTCCCCTCTGGTTGCTTTTAAGTCCCCCAACCCTAAGTTTACGTTAATTTTATTATATGCCTTTGTGTAGTTTTCTTTTTATTTCTTTTGCTTGAGTTTTGGTGAATTTATTGGATTTGTATATTTATAATTCTTACCAAATTTGGAATATTTTCAGCCATCATTATTTCAAATATTTTTTCTGCCCCTCCAAATTCTTGAAGTTGATTATCCTTACGTTAGTCTTCTTGTAATTTTCTCATGATCTGCTGATGCTCTTTTTTGTTTTTATTTCACTCTTTTTTCTCTATGTGCTTCATTTTGTATATTTTATATTGTTATGTTTATAAGTTCATTGACTTTCTCTTCTTTATAGCTTATTCTGTTCTTAATCCCATTTGGTATAATTTTTATCTCACATATTCTATTTCTCACCCCTAGAAATTAACTTTTTCTCTTTTTTATTGAAGTATGGTCAGTTTACAATGTTAATTTCTGGTGTACAGAATAGTGATTCAGATATATATACATATGTGTGTGGGTGTGTATGTATATATATATATATATATATATATATATATACATACATACATACATACACACCCACACACGTATACTTTTTCATTATAGGCTAATTAGCATTTCTTTTTGCTTTTCCATTTCTCTCTCCAAAATGTTCATGCTATCCTATAGTTTCTTGAACATAAAATATATATATTTTAACTGTTTTAACATTTTATTTTTTAACTATTCTATTATCTGTGTAATTTTTGATATGATTCTAATTGATTTTTCTCTTGGTTTTAGTTTATATTTTCTTGCTTCTTTGCATATTTGGTAACTTTTGAGTGGATGTTAACTAGGATTTTAGATTGTTGCCTGTGGATTTTAGGGGGGAGTGGTAATACTTTGAATATGTGGAAGCTTGGTTCTGGAATAAAGTTAAATTACTTGGATTCAATTTTATCCTTTGGGATTTCCTTTCAAGATTTGTTAGCATGGATCGACTCATTCTTTAGTCTAGGTTAAAATTTGCTATCATTATTAAGGTAGTACATTTCTGAAGACTCTACTCCATGCCCTATGTATTAGGAGATCTTTCTACTCTGGTGAGAATAGAACTTATTTCTGCACCAACTTAACCTTCAAAAATTGATTTGCCTGTTCTTTTCTGGTGGCTCCTTTCCTGGTCTCACACTAATGTGCAGATCAGTGCCTAGCCAATGACTCACGGGAAATTTTTCTGGGGCTCTCCTGCATTCTTTCTCTCAGTGGCAACCTCTTTCTTCTTTGGTTTTTTGCTCTCAAAATTGCAGCCACATTGACTTCCCCATTCTCTGAATTATTTCTCTGAAACTCAGCAAGACTGCAGTCTCTTTTTGGATTTCTCTCCTTGTGCTGTGACCTGGAAAATCTCTTCAAGTAGTGAGCTCAGGCACTTGTTGGAGTCAAATATTTGTTTCTATTTTCTCAGGGATTACTATCTAGTGCTTCCTGTTATCCGTTATCTTTTTTTGTTTTCTCTCTTTCATCTGTTTTTTTAATTGTTTAAGGATATACAGTAAATCGAGTATCTAATTTTATGGCTGGGCATAATGTTTTTAATGCAAAAAAAAGAGAGGAATTTATTGTATAGAAGAGCATAGTGCAAAACTCAAGAAAAAGAACACAACCAAGACTTAGGAATAAGGAACTTATAACCTTCAGCAATTCAGGCCATGCTTTCTTTCCCTATCTTTTATCTCTGCATCTCTCTGTCATTCTCTGTGGACTGGCTTTCACTGTTTCTCCATATTGTATGGTTAAATGTGTCCACTCCACAGTTGCCAGATTTACATATTATCATTTCATTCACTTGCAGAAACTTTTTCTTGGGATGTTTTCCTTAAAATATAAATTTATTTGCAAAGCACTGTGAGATTATTAGAAAATATATTATTAAATATTATTTTAACATATTTTACCTATTTTCAATAATATGCTTAATGCTATTAATACTTGATGAACTTAGTCCTTGATAGGTAAGAATACTAATTTGAATTCATTATTTGATGTGGCAATATATTTAATATCAAATATTTTCCACATTTTTAAATTATTGCATAATCTAAATTCCACTCACTTTTAAAAACAGTTGTTATGGTTTTGTTGATCTACTCATAATGATGTCTGTTTGTTCTTGAGTGATTACAACTGATTTAGAACCCATTTGTGTCTAGAAATAACAATTTTCTGCCATTGTGTATTACATTATGTTCATCTATTTTTAATTTCATTCCATTGTCTGATTGGCATTATTAAAGCTTTTCTGGAGGCTATCATATCTTCTCAACTTTGCCTCAACCAAATTGTTTGATGCTGTCAATAATTTTTACATTTGAAAAATTTGTTAGATACATAGCATATTAATTGTCTTTGTAGTAAATTATTCCATCATTTGACACTACTACTGACCTTTTTCCACCACAATACGTATACCACTCCTTTGTCTTTAACAAGAAGTGCTTTGGAACAAAACTGAAAGTTTATAGCTTTATATCTTCTGAGGACTTACAATATAATGTAGAAGAAATACCATTGGTTTAAGAATCAATGTAAAGTTGCATCATTAAGAATTTTTGAATGAAAGTCAGTCACAGGTTATGCCCAGCATGTAGTAATTGTTCAAAATAATGTTTGAACAAATAAATAAATAAATATTGAATGTAATGTACGCTAACCCCATCATAAGTTAATGAGTCTCATTGAATTGGGAAGAAATAGATCACATGCAAATACTCTGTAATAAAATACATGATTACATTCATTAATATACAATCTGGCTGTCTTAATTTTTTCTACTTTGTAAAGCTTGCTGCTTTTTTATTTAAAAAATAATTTGTAGATTCTCCTTGAAAACACATACATTGTTGATTTTATACCTTCCTGGACTGTTTGAATTTTATTTTTACCTTGTACATAATTTAGTTCTAAAACATAAAATAAAATTCTTATTAAATACTCAAAATGAAAAAAAAATTCATGATGAAAAATGCTTACTCAGATTTGACACCAAAAGCACATCCATAAGCAGAAAAATTGATAAATTGGACCTTATCAAAATTTAAAACTTTTGCTCTGCCAAAGAATCTGTTAAGGGAAAAAGACAAATTACAGACTAGGAGAAAATATATGCAAACCACATATTTAACAAAGAACTTGTATCTAGAATCTATAAAGAACTTTCCAAATCCAACTGTAATAAAGCAAATAATCCCATTAGAAAATGGGCAAAAGGCATAAGCAGACATTTCACTGATGAGGATAAACAGATGGGCAAACAAGCACATGAAAAGATGTTCACCATTATTAGCTGTTAGAGAAGGGCAAATTAAAACCACAATGAGATATCATGCACCTCTTTCAGAATGGCTACAGTAAAAAATAATGATAACATCAAATCCTGGCAATGATTTAGAGAGACTGGTTCACTCATACATTGCTGGTGCAAATTTAAAATTATACAGCCACTTTGGTAAAGAGTGTGGCAATTTCTTACACGTACTTACAACTACAAGCTAAACATGTACTTACCATATGACCAGGTGAATGCACTCTTAGGCATTTATCAAAATGGTACGAAAATGTGCATCTACACAAAAACCTGTACAGAAATATCCAAAGCAGTTTTATCTTAATAACAAAAAATTAGAAATAACCCAAATGTCCTTTAATGGATGAATAGTTAAACAAACTGTGGTACGTGCTTCCTATGGAACACTACTGAGTTTCAGAAGAGAAGTATTGCTGCATTCCTTGGATGGATTTCAAGGGAATTATACTGAGTGAAAAAAGCCACTCTCAGAAGGTTATATGCTGGATGACTTCATTTTTATAACAGTCTTGAAATGACAAAATTATAGAAATGGAGAACAGATTAGTGGTTTCCAGGAGTTAGGTAGGGGAACTGGGAGAAACACTGCTGTAGTTACAAAAGGTAGCACCAAGAAGTTTTCTGGTGAAACTGTTCTGTGTCTTTACTGTTGGGGTGGTCACATCAATCTATATATGTGATAAATTGTATAGAATTACATACATACACAGACAGAAATGAGTACATAATAAACTAGGGAAATATGAACAAGGTCAATGGATTGTATCAACGTTAATTTACTGATTGTGATATTGTACTCTAGTTATGCAAGATGAAGATGTTACCATTAAGGGAAACTGGCTGTAGGGTACTTGGAACCTCTCTGTAGTATTTCTTAAAAGTGCATGTAAATCTACAATTATCTCAAAATAAAAACTTAGGAAATGATTATTCACTACTATTATGAATCCACTACTGGAGTCTGCATTTATCATTTCTGCCAACATTAGTCTGAAGAATGATGTAAAGTGACTGATTGGATCAGGTCAGAAAGTTTTGGGGACTCTGCTGAGAGGAGTATTTGCTGTGAAAGCTAAAGAGGATGCCGAGATGAGACTAGTCCAGTCAGAAGCTAGCATTCAAGTCATAGGCCCAGGTTGAGCAGAAGGGCACTGACAGAAACTTGCCTGTAGGCTGGGCTTTCTGGAAGCAGGTGGTAAGATGGAATTAGGTTGTTTATTGGGGACTGACCTATATGAAAGAAAGGTGAAAGACTGAGCAGAATAGAGCTCTAGAGGGAGTATTGCTTTTCAGAGTCCATCCTGAGCTGTACCCAGTGGCCTTATTCAGTCACCAAATGTAATGGGCAATGACCCCAATGGGCAAGACCTCAGGTGAAGTGACTCTCTGCAACTGAGGCAGATCCTGAAAAATCTGACAGCTTCAGGCTCTTTGCTGACCACATTTCCCACAGCTGAGCAGCAAGTCCTGCCTGGGAGGGAGATTGAGGCAATGTATCTCTGTGTCTGCCACAGTTGACATACACAGACCCAGGTCAGTGACTGAGTTAATACTGGACTCAAGCAAACAGTCAAAAAATGGAATTTGGAAAATGAGACTGGGAACACCATGCAGTTCTTTTTAACAACATAACTGATTGTAACTTCATTTAAGAACAAGAGTGATGGTGGAGGGCACTGGCTTTTCTGTGAAGGTTGAAGAGGATATAGAAGGGTTTGGTCTTTTAGGTCTTGCCTTTTTTTTTTTTTTTTTAATATCCCATTCTAGATAGTGTTTGCAATTGTTGAATTACTAAGCAATACTAGTTGAAATGATATAAGGGCTTTTATTATTAGAATGGATATTTTGGGTTTGCAGAAAAAGTTTCAACCCACCTACTTCCTAATCTAAGGGACAGTCTGCAACCTATCAGTTAGTTGCATAAAATGTTGACAAAGTCTCCTTCACTGAGCTGATTTCACCCTCCATTTGAGCAATGTGATATTTTACAGATATAAGAAGCTGCTGTTTACCCTCCGCTTAGAACTCTTCCAATGCGCTCATAAGGAGATGGTTAGAACTGGCATAAAACACAGGAAAGCTCTTCAAAGGAGCCTCTTAGCATTTCCTTATTCCTGCTGAATGGAACCTGAAAAAAGCTATTGTTACGTTTCTATGGAGTTCCCCAATGCGTCTTATAAATGAGCCATATTTAGTTTTAAACAAATTTCCTGAAGTAAACAGTATATTTCCTTGATTTTCATCTCTTTTGGTGAGCTTCCAGAAAACTTGGAAGTGAATTAGTGTGCAATTTGCATCCAAATCTTAGCCAAGGGGATGTGGTTTATTATAATACATGGTCCTCCTAATTATTGAACAGCTCAAGAAAACTCGGCCCAGTGTGCATCTGTTCTTGCTTGACCACACTGCCAAACATAATTTGGCAAGCACAGAAATGTACATTGAGCAGACCTACAGTCTAATTTGCATTAGAGTTTGTGGTAATTATATGAAAGCTATAACTGAATGAGCTTGTCCTCTCTTTTTAGATTACTTCATTTCTGAAAAATAAACAATAAGCAACCCCCCCAAAGAATCTCTCTTTTTATATGTCTTTGAGGTTTCTCAGTGTGATTTAATCATCATCCAAGTGTTAGTGCTGCTTATACATGAGGAGAAAACCTCTTTCCCACATATTTCACGCAGACTTTCTTCTATTATCTTGATGTCTATCGGTTGACTGTACACGTTTCAATATATATTTGATATCATTGCTCAAGAGTGTGACTTAAGCTACTGCTGACTCGATGTCTGCATTATTTGGGAATTTGAATCCAAGAATCAGTAGATAGATTCATCCTTTAATTGTTTAAGGAGTAATAAAAACTATAGAAAGAGCTGTAAACTAGAAATCACAAAGTTCTTATTGAATTATTATCTTTGTTGGGCAACCTTAACTAAATCACTAAATTTCTCTGAGTCTCAGGTTCCTTAATCTATAAAATGGGGATATTGATGCCTGTTTTATCTACATTACATAGTTGATGTGTGTGCCAAAATAGATTTAAAAGTGTTTTGGTGTGAAACATAAATGACCAAGTTGTTTAAAATGATGTTATTATTAGGTACATACCAGTGCATACATAGAACCTCTAGCCAGTAAAGTGCCATACTGTAAGAACTACCCTCAGAGATCATCAGGGAATCTGAAGCTCCAGCCAGGGTGGGGGTTCTGGGAGTTGAGGGTAATTATGGCCCAAGTGCTCTATAGCTGCATGGTTGCCAAATATGATAGCCAGAGGTAGCCACTGAACAATTGAAGTATAGTTAGTCCAAAATATACACAAGATTTCCATATTGAAAAAAAGTGAAAAACCTTATTAATATTTTTGTGATGATTGTTTTCAGTATAATGGGTTAAATAAAATGTATTACAAAGTTAATTGTTTCTTTTGTACTTGTTAAATGTAGTCACTAGAAATTGGAATTTCATATATGGCTCACATTGTATTTCTCTGACAGTGCTACTCTAGGGCATGGGGCTATGGGATATCTGAATTACATCCAGGGCTAAAGCCAGAGTTAGGAACTAAACAAGCAATTGAAACACAAAGCAGGAACAAAGCAACAGGGCAGTGACTAAGGACACCAAGCCAGAGCTAGTGGATTTGGAAGAATGGGTAGGAAATGGAGCTTTAGGCATATTTTTTGAAACATGTATTGGAATTGTTGTCATAGAAAGCCCTTGGCCTTGTTTTTGGGTGGAGAGGGAGCTAAGGGCACCAACCAGTTCAGATATACCAGTATTATTCTTCAAAAAAAATTATGTTTAATAAAACCACACTAGTCTAGAGTCTTCAGGGAATGTATAATTTTTTGTATTTGAGTATTCTGGTTATTTTAGTGGTTATGCTTTAAATATAAAAGCTGAGACAAAATGTGAAGCATTTTATGTAGAAATATTTCTTTATATATTAGAAACTTTTTGCCTTCTATTACAGAGTATACTGAACATAATTTTTGCAACGTCCTATTTATGCAAGGTAATCATCATGGATGTAGTTTTCTATAATATAATGATCCATACAATACTGTGGGATTTGAATTGCAAGGAGCTGCTTGTTCCAGCATTAAATGGCTCCAGGTGGGAATAAAGTTCAAGTTATGTCTGTTCTTTTATTTCTTTACATTCCCTCTTGTTATCACACTGCTGACTAGCACATCCTTGTACTCTCATTGTATCTGCAAATAGCAATCTTCACTCATTAATTTGTTCTATCTATTTGACTATGGGACTGGAAATTAGAAAAAAAAAACAGGCTCCTTTGAACTGTAGAAAAAGTGAGCGTAAATATGTTTTGTGGGTTATCTATGTGTAAATTATGATGATGGATTTTGTTACATTTTGCTTAATCACAGGTTTGTTTTTTTATTTTTTTGGTGTCAATGTTATAAGCTGTGATCTAAGATTGTTTGCCTGATAACTAAAGTTTCAAATACCTGAGATCTCAATAGGATAAATTTCATTGTGACACAGCATGGGAAATAATGAACTTGTTCTGGCTTGCCAAACAGGAATGCATCTCTGTTTGGGGAAAAGGCATAATGCTTTCAGCTTGTTGAAATCCAACACTAAACTATCTCTTCCAGAGCACCAAACTCATGGGTCAATAGAGAACTCAGGTGTCTCCTATTATTTCACATGCTATTTCTTTCTTTCTTTCTTTCTTTTTTTTTTTTTTTTTGAAGTTTTTAGATTTTTATTTTACATACAAGGAATTAGCATTGTTTCTGTATAAGGTAGATGTGCTGGGTGATCCATTCAAGGATGTTCACTTAGTCCAACTTAATGAAGCCAATATCCTGCCGTGTACTGGCAGAAACACTGGCTGCACATATTGAGGTCGTATTTCTGGATCAGACCATACTGGGTTGAGCAGACGCAGCAAGAGCGAGAACCCTGGCTGTATTTTCTCGGATGGCTCCAGCACAGCCTGACCCATCTTGCTTTCTCGGATGCAGTGAGGCAAAAGGTCACATGCTATTTCTTAACGTGGCAGTCTGTGCAAAGTAAGGAGATAGCAGCAGAAATAACGGCAAAATCACTTTGCTGAATGCTTAGTAATATTAGTTATTAACTTATTTAGACTATAGCAAGTCATAACCACGTGAACTACACAAAATACCCATATTAAACAAGAATTAATAAATTTAAAAGTAGGAAGTCAGATTTTTGATTAGGTCAGTGGTCTTGGATTGATACTTTTACCTATTTTATATTTTTTATGATTAATCATATGTTTATTGAGCATAAAGGCATTTCATCTAAGCTTCATGATAACCAAAAATATAGATTCAACTCCTGAAGATTAACTTGCAGCACTTACAAAAAAAAATGTTCCAATGCCCTGCTAGTGTCTGTAAAACATGAACTTGTGGGGCTGCACGTGCTACAAATTGCAGTCCCTAATCCTTGAGACTGAAAGAGCAGGCAGTTTGTTCTGTCTAGATGTCCCTTCATTGTTTGGCCATTGAGGGCTCTGATCCCTGTGAGGTGACAGTTCAGATATAGTCCCAGGAGGCAGTGTAACTGAGGTTAAGAGCACTGAGAGATTGGAGCTAATCTTGTTTGGCTGTGTAACAGCTGTATGATGCTTTCTTTCTGTTCTGCACTTCTCCCTACTCATCTGTGACGTAGAGATGACATTAATACCTACTCCCTGGCACCCAGTTAGAGTAGCTATTATTATTGTTGTATTTTGGCCCAGTAACAGTTTTTGAACAAAATTGAGAAAAGAAACGTGAATTTTTACCAACAGTTTTAACTTCTGAAACAGAGCTGCATATATGTTTGTTTGATACTGGATTTTAAAGTAGTTCAACCAAGGATAAGGTGGTCAACTTTACAGAAAGACATCCATGGCCTATGAGGAAAAGCAGTGATGGCATACATAATAGGAAACTCCACAAAACCTGATAAAATTTCACACCAAAAAAACAGACTACTAACTTGGTGACTATGAAGAGCTATATATTCATGTACCAACAAAGACATAGGTAGGCAGGCAAATATAAGTACAAGCAACCAGCACTTTTAAAAGGAATATTATTGGATTAGTAGAAATGATCAATCAGTAAACTTTCTGCCATCATTCATTACATTCCCTAACTGATTTAATATTGCCATCAACATTAAAGAAATAAAGGTTCCAAAATTGAAAAAGAAGTATTTCACCACAAATCTAATAAAACAATTATTGAATTATTTTAGGTATGTTGTTGGAATATTCCTTAGATTAAAACTTATTATCATAGTTAGCAGTGTTAGTTTAATATGTTGAGTATTTTCTGAAGTGTTTTTTTCTTGTTTAATCTATATAGTACCTTCTTTAGTATGCCCACTTTACAGATGAAGAAATTGAGGTACAAAGGGCTTATTAGATTGTGTTAGGTTACCGAGCTAATAAGAAGCAGAGGTGATATTTGAACATAGGCAGATTGCTCTTTATCAGTTATCAAGTGAGGGCAGAATAATTTTGACAGCTATTTTAGTTTAAACAATCAGAGGGATCATTTATATGACAAAGCCTAAAAAGTGATCATTGGATTAATTATTCTGCTTTACAGAACATAGACTTATTTGACCCAAATTATTCCTAAAGTGTTTCTCAAAGTCATTGGATACCTACACATAGAATTCAAATCACTTTTGTTTTGTTATTGATATTCATAGAAATTATACCCCCAAATCTAAATAGGAGCAAATCCTGTCTAAAGCCAGGAAATATCCTGAAGATCTTCATCTTTCTAATGAGCTCTCTGTGGGACCTACACTAGTCATGCCAGATCTTTTAGGCTGATTTCTTAATCTAGTCAGGCTGCTATAATAAACTACCATAGATTGAGTGGCTTACAAACAACAAAAATTTATTTCTCATAGTTCTGGAGGCTGGAAGTCTGAGATCAGGGTGCCAGCATGGTTGGGTTCTGGTGAGGACCCTCTTCCATGCTGCAAACTACCAACTTCTCATTGTGTCCTCACACAGCAGAGAGCAGAGAGGGAAACAAGCTCTCTGGTGACTCTTTAAGGGCACTAATCCCATTCATGATGGCTCCACCCTCATGACCTCACCTAATCCTAATTACCTCCCAAAGGCACTGCATCCTAATACCATCAGTTTGGGGTGGCAGAGAGGTTTCAACATATGATTCTGAGGAGGGGCCAAAAACATTTGGCCCCTAACAATTGTATAACTATAATTTGTCCATCAGATCCTAATTCTAACTCTCCCATTAAATGACCAAATTCTTTGACATTATCTCAGTAAATCATCCATGTGAAAGAGTTTTGAAAATAACCACTATATAATTAGTTATAATTTTATTTTGAACACCTATTTTCCTTGGCGACATAATCTGCAGAAAGATAGCTGAGTTTTAATGTAAGGCTTCCATAAATTCTTTCATTATAGGTTATTACATGATACTGAATATAGTTCCCTGTGCTATGCGTTAGGTCCTTGTTGTATGGTAAACTTCTTGAGAGTAAAGACTAGGATCCTATTTAATTATGCATTCCCAGGATTAAACCATAGTAGGCACAATAAATGTTTGTAGGCTTGAATTCCTTGTGGTGACTTCATTGATGTGGTGGTGGCAGGGAGGAAGAGAAGCTGTGTTTTAAACATGGTGTCCCAGCCAGGCCACTGCCCTAGCTTTCATTCTTGTATCTTGCACAGGGTACAGGCTAAGGGATTCTATTTTGATTCAGAATGAGATGTTTATGTCCCATAATGGTACTATAAAAGGCCTATATCCCACTATCTGAATGCAGGTAACTGGGGGCAATGGCCTTCATAAACAATTCCAGTTGTTTTTTACTTGTAATTCCTCAGAACCCTCACCCCTGACCTTCAGCAGCTGGGGCAAAGAACCATCAAGTCCTATTAAGTCCCAAAGCATATCAAGTAAGGATTTCATACCTGTGTGAGATAAATGTGAATAACAAAATTCTAATCTGTGCTGTTATTATTTCTATCAATAATTCTTTCCATTTCTTTTTTTGAATTTATATTAAAGATGTATATGTTTAAATTAGCAGGAGTTCTAAATTTATTCAGGGTATATATATATACTCCCTGTAACACTATTTTGATATTTACTCTTTGTCTCATACACAGTATTTTATGTGCTGTAATGTCTATACCAGAGAGACACAGTGAAGTCTATATTAGTTAAGGTCAAATTCTATTCTTAGCCCTATAAGTGGTTAGAAAATTGAGACGAAGGAGGCTGAAATTTTGTATTTGCTGTCACTCAGCAATACCCTGCAATGAAATCAACTTTCCTTTCTGAAGTCCAAAAGTAAACACTAATATCTGAATCTTATACCAAATCTAATATCAAAATAATACTTAGACTGGGCTTGAGGCTGGAGAGGAGGGAAAAGAGGAACTCTTCTTTATACACAGACCATAACACTCTAGCATTTCACACATTTCTAGAAGGAGTTACTTAATCCTCCTTGTCATGTGCTGACATTTAATAAACACCTCATTCCTTTCCAGGTATTCTTAACAGTGAGCTGCAGAACAGTAAATCCCTAGCTGGTTAACAGTACTGAAATGACAATACAGCTTCTCTCTTGAAAAATAGGTTAATGGAAAGAATTTCTATTTTAGTATGATTTTCTTCATTCTGTCAACTGCATACATGTGCACACCTACAATGTTCATTGCTTGCTATAAGGGAACCAGACTTTTTTGTGATGATAATGATGCGTCTGTATTATGCATATGGTTCCATTTGAATGACATGTAATTCATTGCTCTCTTTCATTGGTTAATATTTGCACGACATTTTTTCCCCCAGACCAATGCAAAATGTGCCTCTCTGGGCATAGCACACATTCTCAAAGAATACTGATACTTTACAAATGTGTTGGCTAATGTATAAACTGCAGAGAATACCTGCCTCATATGACAAACACCATCTCAGCTCAGGAAGCCATGTTCAATCCGTCTCCCAGATCTGACATTGGTGGTATCCATGCAGCCCTTCCCAGTACACACCCTGCCTTTAAAGGCCTTCCCCTCCCTGTTATTGGTCTCACAGATGATAGAGTATGACACTCCATAAACAATGAGCTAGGCCTTTTGTAGGCTGCTTTGCTTTTCTTGGCTTCAAACTGCCACTGAATGTCAAATCAATTTGGCTCTCATTAGAACAGCTTTATATGTGCAAATGTATTTGGGTCTGGTTGCCACTTTTTTTCCCCTATTTTTCCCCTCCTTTCCATTTCTCCTCTTCTCTTCAAGATGATGTAATTTTTTTCTAATCCGTGCCAACACCTGTTTCTTTAAAGGAGAGAGGAGAGAAAAAAAAAAAAAAAAAAAAAGGAGAGAAGAGAAAGAAGAGTGAGAGAAAAAGCTGTGTGCTGCTCTTTATCACAATCAGCATGAACACCAGGCTGGCACATTATGGCTCAAGTTTCCCCAGAACAAAGAGAAAAGGCCTTGTTGCCACGATATTGTACATCACAGGGCTCAGATAAAGTCAGGGGTCTACGTAAACCTTGGTTCCTGATGTCTGGAGAGACGGCTGTCGAGATAGAGCAAGGTGTGTAAGCCGGTTTTATTGATAAGTGATGAAGCCCGCAATAAATCTGATGCAGTGCTTAAGGCAGTCTGAGCCCAAGCACCATGTTTGATGGAAGACTGTTTTCCTCCTGAGCTGGGAGAATGAGAGGGCTATACCTTAGAAAAGTGCATGGACTTAAAGAGGCAGCAGGAAGCTGAACAAGGAGCAGACAGCTGGAGAGAGACAGATGAAAACACAAACTAGAGCCTGACCAGTCTTTTTATGTTGACTTGTGTATATACTTTTCAGTTTATGTGAGAGTATTTCCCTCCCCATATGGGGACTATAAGGTCTCTGATTCAAATAAGTCATTTTTTTTCTAAGAAGATGTACAATATATCTGATACCTTTTAAAGAAACGTTTGCAGCTGGATCTGTGACTTCATTGCTACGTACTCTTGTTGAATTTATTGATGCAAAAGAACTGTGAAGTAGGGTGGGTTGAATCTAAATTCATAAATCAGGTAATTATTATGATTCTTAATATTGTGTGATACTCCTGAGAGTATCAAGTGTTTGGGAGTTCACAAATGTAATGTGTTTACATGCATACTTACTCGTTTATTAAGTTTCTGCCATTTACACTGTTTCTAGGTGCTTGAGATATATCCATGCACAAAATTTAAAATAATCCCTGTCCTCATGGAAATTACATTTATTCTGGTGGCAGCTACAGACAATAAATAATGAGTGTAAGAAATAGTTGAAATATAGTCTGTTGGAAAGTGATGAATGTTACCCCAAAAGGCTAGGTAGGGTAAAGAAGATTGAAAATTCTTGCTCATTTGGTTATAACTTTTAATAGAGGGTGGATATTATTGAGAGGGTGACTTTTGAACAAAAACTTGAAGAACGTAAGGGAGTGAGTTGTCTGCAAATCTGGGGAAGAAGGCACCAGGCAGGGGGAACATCCCGGTGCAACAACTCTGATGTGGGTGCAAAACTGGAATGCATGAAGGGCAGTGTGGCCAGAGAACACGAGTCAGGGAGAAAACAGTAGAAGGGACCACCAGAGAGGCAACGGAGGTGGCCTAGGTAATGTAATGCCCTATAGGACATTGAAAAGCCAAATGTTTTGTACTTTGAGCAAAACGGAGATTTATTGGAGTTTTGAGCAGAGGAATTATGAGATATATATGCCATGCATTTGTTTCTACAAAAACTTGTTTGCTCAGATTGTAACCAGTTTAGAGTTTGTAGAATTTCTCAGGAAGTCTGGTATACAAAGAAGAGTAAGATCTGCACATTTTAGACTGTTTGCGGATTTCTAGGAAGGACTGCTAATGAGGGTGAAAAACAAACCCATATCAGAACTCTCTTAAGATGTCAGAACTAAAATCTTGCTGGGGAAGTTGCTGAAGAACTAACTGAGAAATCAGAAGTAATGACATATTTATGATCCTAGAAGTAGATGCACAGAATTTGTGTAGACTCAAGGAAATTAAAGTAAAATTAATATTCCTGTGCAACAGACATTGCAACTAAGCAGACTTAAGTTTATATTCCAGCTATGTTACAATCTATGTGGTGTAAAGCTACTTAATTAATATCTTTGAACTTTTGTTTCCTTGTTGTAAAATGAGAATAACAGTAACAGTTACCTCACACAGTTGTTTGAGGGTTAAATTTTATATCTTATGTGTGCTTGGCATGAAGTATATGCACAATACATTTTAGTTTTCTTCCTTTGTCTTCCATGGGATTCATACTCAACAAATATTTTCAAATTATTTGAGAGATGTTAGTGACCAGTTTAAGCAGTAGGGGAGAAAAGCACAAGGAAATAGAACATAGCTGATCAAGTCAAGGTCCCACAGTTGCCTAGGAGGGTGATGCATAGATTCATTCACCTGCAACTTCCTTACATATCCCAAATCCTAAAAGTCACAGTGCAAATCAAATATGCTACAGATACATGAACAAAGGGAGCTTTCTTTTGGTGGACATCTGTCTGGTCAATTCATAGACTGCTGCAGATTCACCTCAGCAAATGTTTGTTAGATACGTGGCTCTGCGGACTCTGAGGTAGAATAAAGCATTGTCCTTGCTCTTTAGAAGTTTCTGGTCTAGGGGAGGAGCTCCTGGTGAGACACAATATACAACTCATTCTCAAACATAGAGTTTCAACTCACTAATTATTTTGTATTATGAATATTATTACTACCTACCCCTCCTAGAAATATTCCTTTCATTGTCCTGTTTGACAAGCAGTCACTGTTATGTAAATGAACAGGTATGAAGGGATGGGGAGAAACATTTCAGTCGTTATGTCAGTGCACAATTATGGAACTCATCTTTCTCCAGAAGATTAATTTTTCAAGGTTAGGGTTGCTGTGCTCAAAGGTGGTGTTTTGATGGTAGCGGGCAAGAGTTAAGACACTATTCTGTCACTGATGGTAAAGAGCAAAATACTTTAATTCATTAGTTTCTGGTAGCTACAAGCCAAAACCCTTCTAGAATTGATTGAATAAAATCAAAGAGGAAAAATGAAGTAAAACTTTTCAGCCCTGAAGATACTTAAAAATAGTGTTTAAAGGATAGAAAAAAAATTCCTTTAAATTCCTGGGTCCTTCAAATGAGATTTTAGTAGTGGCAAGTAAAACATATTGATTGGCACCAAAGTATAAGATCTTTGTCACCATCTGTTTCCTGATTGTGTCAGCAAGTATTTTTTCCCCATGAGAGTGTGAGAATACACCATAGCCTAAAAGTATCAAAGTGTCAATTATGCACCACATTTAAAAGTTGGAAGCCCAGTTCATGAAAGTCAGTGACAAAAGTCCTGATTCCTGTTTCTTCCTGAAGTGAAATCCTTGCACTTCATTTATTTTGTGACCTACAAAAAGACCAGTGGCTCCCTGGCTTGGCAGGGTGGGGAGTTATGGCAAAAGGAGAGGCGGAGATGTCATCTTAAATGAATATTTATTAAAAACTTTCCCCGTGCAAGTCACTTTGCTAGGGTATGAAGTTACGATGAATGCTCTATGCAAATAATTTTTAACAAGTATGGGTGACAGGGAGGAATAAAGAAATGAGAAGAAAGAGGATCTGGAAAGAGAGAAGAGAAGGATGGGTAAACAGGCAAACATTTGGGAGTTTGGGCTAGAAAAAAGAAAATAAGAGGCACTGATGGAACTGCTTAAAAATTAGGCCACAGATGATGAAAGTTGGAAAGGATAAGGATCATTTAGAAAGATTCAAAATCCAGCATTTTCAGGCTGAAATTAAGATTATCTCCACCTGTCTTCTCTTTTATCTAGTAATTTTCCTGTTGTTGTTTAAATTTGACTTGTGATGTTCTTTTTATCTCCTATTATGATTACTGCTATTACTAATCACAGCTAGTGGTTAACTATGCTGATTTCTTTGAGTTCCTGCGCATGTCTCTCTGGGTTCTGGGTAGGGAGAGGCACCCTCTTCCTTTATCTGCTCTGATTATTTTTTTATGTGTCTGTAGCAGTAGTTAGCAGGGCTATCAGTTTCTACGCATCCTGTTACCCAAGAGTGTTGCTGTAATGTGTTCAGGCCATTCCTGCATGACTAGAGGAATGACCTATGCTTAGGTCAGTGGTCACAGATACCATCTGTCTGTTCAAGAGTTCCTTCCTTTTATGGTAAATCCTGGGAAGTTGTTTCTCTGGGTTGGCACACATCCTTTATTTTAGAGATGGGAAACTTGGGTTTCTGTAGCGCATTCAGCTATGTTAAAAGATAAACTGAGGCATATAAAAAAATCTAAGAGTTTATTTAAGCAAAAATCGATTTAAATCAGACAGTGCCAAACTGGAAGTGGTTAGGAGTGCTTCATTGACAGGAGCTGGGGATTTATATAGAGATGGTATGGAAGCAAAGAAAGGAGATTATTTGATTGCCTATAGTAGGCTGTTTGTGACTGGTTATCCTTGGATTTTGATTTTGTAGCCTTGAGACATTTACAGGCTTGGATTTTGGTTTGCCTAAGCCAGCCACCAAGACATGAGAGCCACCTCAGTCTAATGGTCTTCTTGTTAGTACCTAACATCACAACTCAACACCAAACACAAGAATTTGTGTTGTCACCAAGAGGTGTGTAGGCTTATAGAGACAGAGACCTGGCTAGGTCAATCAACAGCTTGCACCAGTCAGAACAAAAGCATGCCACCCTGCTTTCTTGTACTCACCTGTGATGTGGCAGGAACACCTTACCTGGTGGAAGGACCAGCTCTGTATTGCAACCAGCCATTCCCTCAACTTAAGTCTGGGCCTTCAGATGTAACAGGAGAGTAAATAGTCAAGCTCTTTGTTCAGGTTTGATTAAATAAGGTGTTGGAGCCTGCTCAGACTCAGATAGGTTTTTGGTACACCCTCAAATCATATGTAACCATAATTTAAGTTATATTTGTTTGTGTGCATCTGGAAACCATGGGATACATTAGATATCGTGGGTTTGATTTGGGTTTGAGTATACTGATTGTATGAGAAGAAGAGAAAGTGAAGAGCCTTTTATCAGAGGAATATCAGGTAAAGTACTAGAGCCATAAAAATACGTCATTCACTCATTTATTTAACAAAACTTAAATTTAATACCTACTATTTGCAGGATATCATGAAAAGCACTGGGTACTTAATGTGAAACAGATCATCTGACAACTTATCTGTTACTGAGGGAGAAAGAATAAATATGGAAATTAATGAAAGCAACATCATATTATAATGCTGAAAAGGAAAAAAGTGAAGAACCTAGACAGAGAGGGATGGGGACAGGAGTATAGGGGGTAAGCGTGGTATGCCTGAACTGATAAACTGAGACTTCTTTTTTTCAAATATTTGCTTTCTTAATACACTACTTAGACATGAGAATCAATTATCTGACAATATCCTTCCTTTCCATCTTTATCTTTCTCTGCTTGTCCTTATCACGTGTTGTACTTGGAACAGGTGGAACTGCTTGTTGTTTCTGACACAGACCCCGCGCTTTTCTGTCTCAGTGTCGTCACTCATCATCCCCTCTTCTTCAGGACTTGTGGACGCCCAAATCCTGTTGCACGTCAAGGTCTAGCTCCGTCGTCACCTCCTTCAGTCCCTCTGTTTGGGTCCTCTGCACTCCCTCTTCTGTCTTTCGCATTTGTAATTTTTCTTATTACTCCAGTTTTACACACTCCAGCACAACTTGTTTTACTTGCAGCACTTACTTCTTTTTCTAACCTAAGAATTCCATAATATAAAATTTCTGGCTGTCTAGTAGGCATTCAATAAATATTCTGTGGATAAAAATAAATCAAATTCGATCAGCAGAAAGCCTGGCAGCAGTTGAAATCACAGAAATTTTGTGTATGATTAAGAGACACGGTCTTAAATTAGGTTCCCCACTCAAAGCAAATCCTGTGACAAGGATTGGATATAAGTTTTTTTTTTTTTTTGAAAGTTACCTTAGGAAGCATTGTGAGTGAGGAAGTGAGAGATGGAAGAAAGGGAAGTCAATAAATAGTAAACATTTCCCCTGATATCCAAAAGTAGAGTGTTCCTATGAAACCTTTCTAAGCTGAAATGGCGTAAAGCAAAGAAGCAAGTGCCTTACAAAGTTTTGCTAATGGATGCAGAAAAGAAATCCAGATAAAGCACAGCTGATCCTGTATTTCTTTCAGTTAGTGAAAATGGGTTCTAATGTAGGTCTTTAGTAAAAGTGAAGTGGTATAAAGTGAACTTTTAGAAAGTGGGGATACCTGTGTATTAATAAGTAGTTTTTACTTAGTTTTACAGGGGAACTCTGAGAGACAGTGTGAAATGTGAAATATGGTTCAGAATCTTCCCTCTGACGTGTGAGGAAGAATGAGGAAGCCTTCCTTGTTGGTTAGAGATTGCTTCTGGGATGTTTAGCATTAAGTTTACCTGAATTTTGTCTATTTGATAACCTTTCTCTTCCATGACTGTTGTGCTGCTTCTCCAAGGGCTGAGGAGGGGGTTGGGGAAGTGCTACCTGACCACTTAGGGGTCTGTTTTCCTATGGGTGGTGAGGCTCTAAGAATAATCCCAAAGTTGTGCAAGAGCCTTAGTTTTTTTTTTTTTTCTTTATAAACAAGGTTATACAGACTGCCAGTGTTAAGAAAGCCTGTTAAATTCTGTAAAGGATGTGCCTGAAGGTGGTTAAGTAAACCTTCTTCACCTGACACAGAGTTCTTTAATAAAATGATTTTGAGATAGTGCCCATATGAATGTGGCCACAGTGCTTGGAGTAGAGGAGATGGGTAGTAATGATACACTGGGCCTTCTTGGTGCCCTCTGACATTGTGGGGATCTAGCCCAAAGCCCTGGGATGAGGTATTCTACAAGTGTTAGAGCTTTCCCCTATTGATCCCAGTGTCTATGAAGAAGTTTACACTCAAGTCCTTTTTTGGTTCCTGGAAAGAAAGCATTTGAACCTGGAATAGCACGCTTGGATGAGATGCTTCAGGAGGGGCAACTGTCCATCACATAGTATCTGAGATGTCCCACAGAGAGCCTGGGGCCATGGCAATAGATGTTATACAAACTCTTACGCTTGATCCAGTCTTCCTAAAGGAGCAGGATTTCAAGGCCTGTAAAGAGATCACTGGGAGCATTGAGAGTATCAAGGCTATTATGGTGCTGATTACATTTCAATAAGAAAGTCTCCAGCTGTGAATGGCAGTAAGAGAAATAGTTGTAGATAACCTTCACAAGAGGGACTGCCTCTAGCTTAAGATAGATTGATCGAGCCCTGAGTCAAAAGAGTTCTGCTTAACAGTGTGTGGAATTTCTAGCTGCTTGCAAGGAAAGCATGTCCCTGAGATGGTAACTTTTGATTGACAAAGATTATAAAAGACTAGGAAAATCTTTCCAAAGACTGAAAACTTTCGGTAAGGCTCACCTAGAGTCAGGCAGTTAGCCATGAATGTAGCATCAGAATTGAGTCACAGATGCTATATTTCCCCTTGCCTCCCATTGCATCCCAAACTGCAGAAGGAGAAAAAATTATAACTTATGATAATGATAATGTCCTCAAAAGTACATGCAGTCAGCTCCATAAATTGTGAAACAAGTCATATTTGTTCTTTGGTTGTGTAAAAATATAATTGTTTCCATCAAGATGGGAAATGAAAACATGGAGAAGCTAGGGAATCTAGATGAACTTGGATTCTTTACTAGTTGTTAATGACCTGTGGTTAAGAGAAAGAATTGTGACCAAATACCTTCTAAGTTCTGTCTCCCTCGGAGTTAATACTTTGTGCCTAGTTTTTAGCCCTTGTCTTTCTACTGTCCCATTCATTCACAGCTACAATCCATGAGAAGACATTGTTGGAGGCCTAGTTTTGCTACATTGGCTGAAGTGACACTTAAAACTTTAATTTACTTCATGCTTCCTCTTCATATTTATGGCCAATCCACATGTGCCCATGCTCTCATCATGGAGGCATTTGTAACCCAGAAGATAAATCTGATTTTTAAAAGCGTTCTCCATAGACCAATTCTACTCTTTTCATGGCCTCCTTTCCACTCTTAAGTTTTCAAAATGAAAAAGAGATGAAAAGTTACTTATAAGCCTAAGTCTTTTTTAAATTTTATTTTTCAAATGATCATACAGTAAAAATTACTTTTTTGGTGTAAAGTTCTATGAATTTTAACACGTGGATAGATTTACATGACAACCACCCCTATTAGGACACAGAACAGTTCTATTGTCACCAAAATCCCTCTGTGCTATCCCTTTATAGTCACATCCTCCCCTTCCCTTGGCAACCACTGATCTGTTCATTGTAACTGTAGCTTTGTCTTTTTGAAAACGTCATGTGAATGGAATCATACAGTCTGTTATCTTTTGAGACTGATGATCTAGAGAGGCTAGATAATGAAAGGCAGTGAAATGTACATTCTAGATCGTGTGACAGAAAAGCGGTAGAAAAGCTTAAGGTAACATTGTTGAACTAGAATTGGTCCCAACATGCTTCATGGAAGAGGTCAAGTGCTCATGCTGGGTCTCAGAATCCAGGCATCTTTGTTGCTCTTAAAATGGAGAGCAACGCAAACAAAGCAATAGTTTTTGAAGATTAATTAGGCCGAGATATATGAGGAGTGTTACCTGGCATATAATAGTTGGAGGGTAAAAATGATGGTTGAAGCCTCAAGAACTCTGTCAAGGAGAGAAAGCAGAGGGCTATTGGCATAGGGTCAAAGAAATAAATAAAACTTGAGTAACAGCTGGTGGGGAGGGGTAATGAGGGACGGGAAATCTCTGGAAGGTTTACATGAGGAACAAAGAAAGAGCAATTATAGAGGTTAGATGAGAACCAGTTCTTAAAATGGAGGCAGATGATCAACATATTAAATGTCATACAGAATCTGAAAGAAGATTTTATAGAAAAAACTATTGATAAGGTTGGAGAAATTTAGTTGCAGTGGAATTATGAGGATAAAGGCCAGACTGAAATGGAATTAAGTGGTTACACTGAAGATAAGGATGAAGAAATCAAGGCAGACTTGGTTACAAATCGGTCCTCTATTTAGAAGGAATGGCAGGATCAAGGGAAAGGGTTACAAGATGAGTGACAGGCATAAGCATTAACGGCAGAGAGGAGATGTAGTGAGTAAAAGCAACGGAGCAAAGAAATTTCCCTCAGAATCCAGAGCTTATGAGGAGCAACTTTAGTCAAACTACCTTTATTGGTATTTTATCTGATCAGGTTCGTGGGTCAAGTGGACTTCCAGTAGCTTCCATCTGCTTCTCCCATCACTACCAAAAGCAGTCCTATTATGGTTGCTATCTGTTACTTAAAGTTTTCCAGTTGTCAGAGAATTTACTCTCACCTATCGCAAACTCTGATTGACTTAAAAAGAGGACTCTACTAATTCTGAGAAAGTGAATTAATACTGAAGTAAATTGATGGCAGCTATTTAGAAATGTAAGCACTTTAAGTAGACTTTCGTGAAGATTTTTATTTCACCTACTAGTAATATTTGGAGTGATAATAAAAGCTACTATGGTGTAGCAGTATGTGAAGATTTTCCCAACCTCATTATAAGGACAACACAATTCTCTCCTGGAACTCAACCGTGTCAGTCGCACAGTGGCATCCCAAAGCATTTACCTCCAATTTTCTTGAATTGAAGAATCTCTCACAGTTGTTAGTATCTAGCAAGCTGAAATTTTAAACAAGGCTTTGCTTACAACCAAAATTGATTTCTGTAATTCTCCCTAGCATGGCTTTTCTGACAAGGCTATCTCTAGATTACCCAGTATTTGGACTTAGCTCATGTTGCTTATGCAGCTTCAATTCTTGCCTCTAAGTTGCAGCCTGGTTCCTCTGCTAATCACGGCTAGAAGCATCCTCCCATGTTATGTATGGACCTTTTCATCAACTGGGCTCTACCAATCACTACTATCGATCCCCTACTCCTCATAAAATAGAATCAGAGATTTTGAGGGCTTCATGACATTTTGCTCTGTTTCCCTGAAGACCCATCCAAGACACCTCCATGGATCTGCTTTACTCTGTAAGAATGATCTATTTCGCAGAGACCATACCATAACTCAAAGTAATCTTTAAAATAAACCTTGCAGGATAGGCTAAGGCATATTGATTACCTCTCCTCTACACTCTTGTCCTGGATAGAAGCCAACCAGACTCTTGTGAATTCTGGAAACTTAACTTTCTATTAAAAAAAGATAGCAGTATGGTAGAGCTAGCACCTGGGGTCCAACCAGAATTTAAAACTGTTAATTCCTGAGGCAATTCAGATGCCATTTTCTCTTAGTAGAAGAGCATGTAAATTCAGCTCTTAATATTTGCAGAGGGGAAGGGTTTTGCAAAAACTCTACAGATCTTAATTATATTCTACCTGGAATTAACATGCTTCCTACTTTAGTGTATCTTTCTAAATTTATTGAACAATCAAAATATGGCAGAGTTAATAATTAGGAACTATGTTAGTCAAGTCTCTGTAGTTGATTACTGTTCACATTCCAAAGAGCTCAAGGTATATGGGGATCGCCACTGGGCTTTGATTTTTGTAGAGAGGTAATGAGCAATGTGAAACGGGCTGCCTTTGCCTGACAGAAGGTGTGAACTCTTTAGAAGATGAATTTCTCTGTAGAAACAAAGTGAAACAAGGCCTTTTCCAAATTGGGCTCTGGGTCAAATCTATATGAAGATGCAAAAATCAGTCACCTGCATGGTACAATTTTGCCAGTCACCTCTGCTTCTAATTCTCCGGAAACACATTTAAGGGAGCCTGACTTTCCCAATATATTTGAATTAAATATTACCTTTCTCAAGCAGATTCTTTTGTGAGAGGTAACACAGACTATTATGTCAGTAGCCTATTAGTGCCAATTAGGCTATCAGATTTATCTCTTGCCATATCAAGCATGATCTTAGGTACCTGAGAGCATTGGGTTTGAGGGAATGGCACACAGGCAAAGGGGAAATAGGATTCATTCAGAAGGAAGGGAAAAATGAGAGTCAAACATTTGGTAAAATCTGCCTTTGGGTCGCTTTTGCTAAGCTGGTGGTGGTTGATTCTGTGCTGAGATGTCATTGACCTCTTTGCAGACATGGTCATAGCAGTGCTATGTGGCTTGTCCCAGTGATGAATGGAAAAGGGAGCAATGCTCTGCAGTGTGAGGACAAGGAAGGTAGAGCAGTTCTTCAGAATCATTAGCATTGTTTGCCTTACGTGAAGGAGAAATGATAATTCCAAAATTCATCAGATTAGAATAAATTATCCTGCAGTTTACTGTTATAGTGAGAGAATCCATGTTTATTATACACTGACTCCCTTGCTTATTACTTTGTAAAAAGCGAAATAACTGAAGGGAAAGTGTTTAATATTTCAGGAAATAGAGAAAACTGTCTCTCCACAAAAGGCCTACTTAAGCTAGGCCACCATGTTTGGAAACAAAGACAGAATAATGTCAAGAGAAAAACCATACAGTCTATACTGAAATCTGAGGGAGCTGTTATGTAGGGAATAGCTACAGGGCTTTTGTGCTCAAATTGGATTGGAGAATGAAGAATCATGTATAATAGCCGAGGAGAAAGGTCAAGAGAGGCAGGAGAAGATGAAGGATTTACCAAAAGGCCAAGAGCATCTTTGACAGCAAAGAGGGAGTGGAAGTTTGAAAAATAAATTAGACCAGATGTCAGTGGAGAATAAGGCGATAATGATATGGTAAGAGATTTGTCTCAGCAATGTGGATAAGATATAGCCAAGGGAAAGAAAAATGTTGGGAAAGTTGGATTTAAGGATGCTTACCAAAGGACCCTGAAATAGATGGTTAACAAAAGTGAAACAATCAAATGATATGAAATTGTAAATGACAGAGAGAAAAAGGGGAGGTAGCTAAATAATTTACTGTTGCTGCATAGGAGATCTCAAATGAATTCATCCCTCTAACAATCATTAGTCAAAAAAAATTATATGACTAGATAACTATAGAGTTGGGCAAAAATCAATCAGAATGAAACAATATATTTTTAAATAAATTGAAATGGGATCAGGAAACTAAAGGCAGAGGGAGTAAAGTCAGGTAAAGATGAGGGTGACCAAAAAGAGTCTGATTTCAGTTATGCTCAGAACAGCAAAAATTAGAATTGCTTCCACTGGGAGCAAATGGAATAAGAAAAAGATAAAGAAGAACCACTTAATCCCAATTTTGTTTCCTCTCTATCAAGAAGAGATAGATCTACCATAATTAACAGAGAAACTTGTCTATGGAAGTGATTAAAAAATACTAAGATGCTCTCAAGATCTACTTAGTATCCTTAAGAAAAAAATTTGTGAATGTGATTCTATGCTATGATCATAATGAATGCTAATAGCCACTTTCTTATTTTGACATGACTTTAAAATTATGCATGTTCTTTATAATGCCTGCATGTCAGTTATTTCTAAACTTCTTGACCCTGACCTACAGTAAGAAATAATTTTGCATTGTATTCCAACATATACATGCACACATAACTAAAAGAAAATTTTCATAAATATCTATCTTTACTATTTGAGTTATGTTTGGATGTATTCCTGTTCTTGACAATGCAATCTTGTGATCCACTAAACTGATGTCATGGTTTACCAATTGGGTGGCATCCCACAGTTTGAAAACCACTGGTCTAGATTATGGACAGGATAATGGCTAAATGGATTCAGTCCTGTCATTCATTCCTTTGATATTCAAATGCATTTTGCTATATTCTTCTTATTGATAAGAGTTATTAGGATTTCCTTTTTCATTTGGTAAAATAAGTAGCTTCATAAGACTCAATATCATGTGGCTTAATTGAAAACATCTGAACTAACCCCTTGACTTCCAACAACATACTGACTTGCTTTAGAGTAAATTACAGATGAAGCATAACAATATTGCCAGGAAATAACCTTGCAACCAAATGCTTTGCGTACTACTTTTAAAGTCTTTAAGTCAACTATTTAAACATAGAGCCATATTTAAATACATCAGAAAAAAAACATTTAAAAGGAAATAGTTGCTGAATATGTCTGCAAATTGAACAACCTTTCCTGTGATTCAATTTTGTGGTAAATTTGTTTTTTTGGTTTTTTTTTAAAACAAGCTTCCTAAAAAGAGCCATAAAAACACCTACTAGAGCCCATTTATCTATACCCATTCCCTCTCCAAAATTAATATTTTCTATATAATAATAAATACGTTATAAATATGTATACATTATTTTCCTGAATAATTAGACAGTGTATCCTATTTGACTAATGCATCCAACCTAACTCTAACTTCATTTCATTTTGAGTTATTTGTCATTCATAGATGCCCAGAGCTCTCAAGATTGTCCATAGTTTGCTATACCAATTTTATGGTCTGTACTTCTTGGTCCCTATAGTTTGACATTACCATAATGTTGAAGCAGTTATTTTACATTGGTTTAGTGCAGGAGTTTATGCTTTCTTTGTATTTACCTTCCAATTTTTGTTTTTTTTTTTTTAAGGCAGGACTTTGGCCTAAGATCTATATCTAGAATAGGCTTGAGGAAAGCAACTGGAGCCAAAATTACCTTCTGTGACCTCTACAGTTGCTACTCTTCTGTTCAAAACTTTTGTCTTATAAGTAGCAGATAGTCATTTAAGTTTAAATTTCTGAATCTTCTCCAAACTTTTCTTGCAGTAACTTCCCTATGTTGATCTTATCCTACCAAATTGTTTGATCTGGTGAGTTTCAAACACACTTTGCATTTTGATCTTTGATCACAAAGGTCTCTATCAGGCATGACCTTTTCCCTGTCCAAATCTTACTGTTTCTTCAACCAAATTCCACCACCTTAAAAAAAACCAAAACCAAACAAAATAAAAGAAAGCAAAACAGCATAATGGCCTATGCCAGTTCAAGGTGATTGCTTCCATGTCTTAAATACCTATTATCTGTACAACTTACTTGTCAGGTATGGGCAATATAAAATGGTATATAGTGTTTGTTTTTCTTGTATTTTCAAGTAAACTTTCATTTATGCACATTTTTAATATTTGTATAAATCATTAGGTCCACTAACATCATTTATTATTTTCTATATTTCTCAAAAATGTATTGACTGTTATGGATCAGACATTGTGCTAAGAATTAGCTTATATGTGACATTAATATTCTATATATATTTCAAAATATGAAGTAATACACTATAGGCCAGTATCCTTGATGAATATGGATGCAAAAATCTTCAACAAAATATTAGCAAACCAAATCAAACAATACATTAGAAGGATCATACCCCACAATCAAGTGGAATTTGTTCCAGGGATGAAAGGATGGTTCAACATCTGCAAATCAATCAATTTGGTACATAACATTAACAAAATGAAGTATAAAAAAATCACATGATTATCTCAATAGGTGCAGAAAGAGAATTTTATAAAATTCAACATTCGTTTATGATAAAAACTCTCAATAAAATGGGTATAGAAGGAACATACCTCAACATGATAAAGGCCATATGTGCCAAACCCACAGCTAACATTATAGTCAGCAGTGAAAAGCTAAAAACTTTTCCTCTAAGATCAGGGACAAGACAAGAATGCCCACTCTTGTCATTTTTATTCAGCATAGTATTAGAGGTCCTAGCCACAGCAATTAAAAAAGTAAAAGGAATCCAAATTGGGAAGGAAGTAGTAAAACTATCACTATTTGCAGATGATTTCTTTTCTATTTAGAAAGAACCCTAAAGGTTCCACCAAAAAAAAAAAAAAAAAAAGGTGTTAGAACTAATTAATAAATTCAATAAAGTCACAGAATACAAAGTCAATACACAGAAACATTTGGCATTTCTATACACTAATAATGAACTATCAGAAAAAGAAAATTTAAAACAATATCATTTGCAGTTGCATAAAAAGAATAAAATAACTAGGAATAAATTTAATCAAGGAGGTGAAAGACCTGTATGCTAAAAACTGTAGTATACTGATGAAAGAAATTGAAGAAGACACAAATGAATGCAAAGATATTCCATGTTTATAGATTGGAAGAATCAACATTATTGAAATTTCCAAACTGTGAAAAGCAATCAACAGAATCAGTACAAGCCCTATCAAAAGTCCACTGGCATATTTCACAGAGCTAAAAGAAGTAATTCGAAAACTTGTATGAAACCACAAAAGATTCTGAATAAGAAAAATAGTCTTGAGAAAAGGGAACAGAGCAGGAGTTATCATGCTCCCTGACTTCAGACTATACTACAAAGCTACAGCGCTCAAAACAGTATTGAACTGGCACAGAATTAGATACATAGATAAATGGAATAGATTAGACAGCCCTGAAATAAACTCACATGTATAAAGTCAATAAATCTATGACAATGAGGCAAGAATGTACAATGGGCAAAAGACAACCTCTTCAATAAATAGTGCTGGGAAAACAAGACCATTACATGCAAAAGGATCAAACTAGATTACTTTCTCATACCATATGCAAAATTAAACTCTAAATGGATTAAAAACTTAACTATAATACCTAAAACCACAAAACTCCTAGAAGAGACCATAGAAAGTACAGTCTTTGGCATTGGATATTTTTTTGGATATGTCTTCTCAGTCAAGGAAAACAAATCAAAAGTAAACAAATGGGACTACATCAAACTAAAAAGCTTTTTCACAGTGCAAGGATCTAATAACAAAATAAAAAGGTAGTCTACCGAATGACAGAAGATATTTGCAAATGATATATTTGATAAGGATAAAATAGACAAAAATAGATTTAAAAAACTCACAACTCAACATCAAAGCAACAAGTGGCCCAATTAAAAAATGGGCAGAGGATCTGAATAGACATTTCTACAAAGAAGACATACAAGTGGTCCACAGGCACATGAAAAAATGTTTATGACTAATTATTAGGAAAATGAAAATTAAACCACAATGAGATATCACCTCATACCTGTTAGAGTGACTATCATCAGAAAGACAAGAAATAAAAATGTTGGAGAGGATATGGAGAAAAGAGAACTCTTGTACACTGTTGGTGATCCTGTAAATTGGTACAACTACCATGAAAAACAGTATGGAGTTTCCTCAAAAAATGAAGAATAGATCTACCACATTATCCAGCTATTTCACTTTTCGGTATTTGTCCAAAGAACATCAAGACCCTAATTTGAAAAGATATATGCACCCCATGTTCATTGCAGCATTATTTATAATAGCCAAGATATGGAAACAACCTGAGTCTATTGATGGATGAATGAATAAAGAAATTGTGGTATATATGTATATACACAATAGAATGCTAGCCATGAAAAGGATGAAATCTTGACATTTGTGACAACATGGAGGGACCTCGAGGGCATTATGCTAAGTGAAATAAATCAGACGGAGAAATACAAATACCATATGATTTCACTCATATGTGGAATCTGAAAACACAAAACCAAGAACATACAAAATAAAGCAAAAACAAACTTATAGGTACAGAGATTAGATTAGTGGTTACCAGAGGGGAAGAGGATTGGTGGGTGGGTGAAGGGTGACAAATGTATGATGGTGGATGGTAACTAGACTTGTGGTGGTGAGCACTTTTTAAAAAAGAAAAAAAAAACGAAGTAATATGACAGTCCAGGGCTTGTCCATGTATCTCTTCAAAGGCTGTCAGTGAATGTTGATATTTATCAAAAATTTATTTGCTCCTCAGTTATTTCCCAGTTCGTGTGCATTTGGGTAGGGTGTTTGACTAATTCTCAGTAATAGAATATGAGAAGAAATAATGTGTAATTCTGGTTGGAGGCAATAAAGAGTAAGGGGTACATTAAATCTCTATGACTGGAATTTAAAGGCTTTTGAGATGATAGAATTTTAAGTTGAAAGCAGCCTAGTACTCTGAGTTTCTACTTGGAGAGACCAACACAGAGTAACCATGCAACCTGTATCATATTGTGGCATGAATGAGAGATACACCTTTATTGTGTTAAGCCCCCGAAATTTGGGCATTTATTTGTTACTGAAGCATAGTCTATTATATCCTGATTACTAGAGTAATTATTTTATTTGTGTGTGTTGATGTTCATATCATTTAAGATGTTTGAATGATATTAACCCTGACTCAACTAAAGGATCCTTGGGAGTAGAAGTTTTGTGTTCATGTTCTTTTCAGTATCCAAACCAGTGCTAGGCACATAGCAGGCTCTCAGTAAATATTTGTTGGTTGGATTAATAAACAAACTCAGGGTAATTATAAGGAGAAATCATTAGGACAGAACTAGAGGAGATAACTGGTGATAAAAATCCAGAAATATCTAAGATACACATCCAGAGTTAGAAGGAGAATTTAGCAAAGAGGAGATTAAAGATAAGCAAATGAAAATTGTTGAATTTGCAGAATTTCTACATTTTGAGCTCCCTAAGTAATGCTCACTGTTTTCTGTGATTTATTGGGAGCAGGAGGTAGGTGTTGGCTAATGAGAAAATTTTGTCAGTACTTTAAACACATTAATCTTTTCTCTTTAAACTATCAGGCCCCTTTCATAGGAGAATGACATGGGAGTTTCAGCTTCTCAGTTATCTCCTGGGGAGTCTCCTATCTAGCTAATACTTCCTGACTCAAGGACATCTCCATAAATTTGGTAGGATCATAATAAACAAGAGTACAAGAAAGGGGCACATTCTCCCTATGGAAAAAGTAGAAATTATTTCACTACTTTCTCTACTCTGATTATTACCTTCCGTTTTCTGTCATGTGACCTGGGCCAATTCTTTCCATTTCCTCTAGGGCACGCAGGCATTCCAGAGCCTTGATGGAGGATGGGAGTTGTTGCTAGTGGATGTTTAGCTATGTATCAGATTGTTTAGCTATGTATTAACTAACATTAATTAGTTTTCTTTAAGGATGTAAAATGACAGGATTATCTCTCTAATATAGATACATCTATGTAGTTATCTAGATATCTATAGATCTGTGTATAGTTATCTCTTGTCATTTCACCTTAGTACTCTTAATTAATCTTGAAATTATCAGGCAGAATAAATTATGGAACAGGTATCAGTGTGCCTAGCATATAGATCATTTCCCCTAAAAAAAAAAAAAAAAGAAGAGAAAGACAATCCTTCAGTAAATATTTACTACATAAAAAAGCTAGTATTGTTGAATGATGTGCTTCTTATATAAGAATAAATAAGCCAGACACAAAAATAAAACAGAATTGATAAATAAATTCAGCCTCAAAACAATTTCATTCTCTGCTTCCTACACAGTCTGTTTATTATAAAATGTTATCTCTTTAAATCTTTTTGGCAGTCCCAGAGAGGAAGAGAGGTAGGTTTTATCATCTGCAGATTGGAGATAAAGAATTTTCAAACCCAAGGCGTGATCTGCTTGCTCAGGGCCAGTCAGCTCCTCTGTGGTTGGGTTGGTCCAAGCTCAGTTCTGCTGACTCCTAGTCTGAGACTGTTTCCATTCCATCACATTTTAAGATGTATGAAGATCGTTACTCTAAGGCCAGTCATAGATATGACAGCTAGGTGTGGGGAGGGGGACACACCAGCAGACTTTGCCGCCACAGTTCACTGACAGTCTGAGATGCCCTAATATCTCATTCAGGGCTGTGCACACTTGAGACACAAAGAAACACATTTCAGCTCAATCCCTTTGATGTTTTGGGCCTGGCCTTCCCATACAATCAGGTGTAGCACCTCCCTTGCATAGTTGATGGCCTTTCCTGAAGGCTATCAAACATATCTGCTGAAACGGCACTAAATAAAATGGCTGTCACCAAGCCATCTGCTGCATTTGAGCTTTTTCCCCCTCTAAGATGCAAGTTTTCAGTTTGCACAGCACTTCTAATTCTTAATACACTTGACTAAGTCATTAATATTTCACTTTCATTACCATGTATTAATAACACAAGAATTTAGAACGATGTTGTTCGTCTAACTCCTAGAAAACAAATAATTACATTTGTACATACTGATTGTCAGATAACCAAAGATGTTTAGCCTGGAGCTATGAGAAATCCACCAGCAGGCCCAGTTTGGGTTCTTAGCCATGTTCAACATATATCAAGCTGATATCTCTGAAACACTGGAGACAGCAGGAGAGAAGTTCTGAGAGTTAGAGAAGGGAGACCCCTAATGGACCCCATACAGGTCCCCACAATCCTTTTTGAGGTGGTTTCTTCAGCAGAAGGTTGGAAATCCTGAAGGATGCTCAAGGGAAAGGCCAAAAACTTTGTCCTGGGAGGTTCGTTTGGTCTTGTTTTGTATTTTGGTGTGTAGGATGGGGGCTTATTATCTTCCCTGTCCTCCTCTTTGTCTTGATTAATGGTGGTAGGTTCTAGTGGTGGAAAAGTGCCTCAAACATTTTTCTATGATTCAACAGTCACTCAAAGATTTAGTGTGTGTCTACAGAAAGCTGGGTACTGAGCTAGATTATTGGCAGTTTAACATGGACAGAACAGTCCTATTTCCTGTTTATTAGCTGGAGAGAGAAATAATATGCAAGTGAGCTCACTTTTAAAAAATTTTCTTATGACTTTTTTTTCCAGCTTTATTAGGATATAATTGACGTACACCAATGTGTAAGTTTGAAGTCAATGCAATGATTTAATATACATTTATACTGTGAAATGATTACCACAAAAAGATTTGTTAGTATCTATTAACCCATATAATTACCTTGTGTGTGTGTGTGTGTGTGTGTGTGTGTCTGTGTCTGTGTCTGTGTGTGTGTGTGGTGAGAACATTTAAAATCTACTCTCTTAGTAACTTTCAGGTATACAATACGGTATTGTTAACTATAGTCATCACACTGTACATTAGGTCCCCAGAACTTATTCATCTTATAAGTGAGAGTTTGTACTCTTTGACCACTGTCTCCCATCTCCACCACCTCCCAGAAGCTGGCAACCACCAATCTCTGTTCTAGCAGTTTGACCTTTGAAATTCTGCATATAAGTGGTATTATAGAGTTATTTGTCTTTCTTTGTCTGATTTATTTCACTCAGCAGAATTCCCTCAAGGCTCATTCATGTTCTTGCAAATGACAGAATTTGCTTCTTTTTTATGCCTGAATAATATTTTATTACTTGTATATACACCACATCTTTTCATTCATTGACAGACACTTAGATATTTTTCCATGTCTTGTCTATTGTAAATAATGCTGCAATGAATATAAAGATGCAGCTGTCTCTTTCAGACAGTGATTTCATTTCCTTCAGATATATACCCAGAATGGGGGATGCTGGATTATGCTGTAGTTTTATTTATAATTTTTGAGAAACCACCATACTGTTTTCCACAGGGGCTTTATGAGTTTAATTCCTACCAACAGTGCACAAGGATTCCTTTTTCTCTGCATCCTCTTGTGCACTTGTTATCTTTTGACTTTTTGATCAAAGCCATTCTAACAGGTGTGAAGTGATATCTTATTGTGATTTTGATTTGCATTTCACTGATGGTAAGTGAAAATGAACACCTTTTCTTAGACCCATTGACCATTTGTTTGTCATTTTTGGAAAAGTATCTAGTCAGGTCCTTTGCTCATTTTTAAATCATATTATTTGCTTTATTGCTATTGCATTTTATATGTTTCTTGTAAATTTTGGAAATTAGCCCCTTATCAGATATATTGCTTGCAAATATTTTCTTCCATTCCATAGGTTGCCTTTTCATTTTGTTGATAGTTTTTTTTGCTGTGCAGAAGCTTTCTAGTTTGAGGTAATCCTTCCTGTTGATTTTTGCTTTTGTTGCTTGTGCTTTTGGTATAATATAAAAAAAAATTGCCAAGACCAGTGTCAAAGAGCATTTTTCCTACATTTTCTCCTAGGAGTTTTGTGGTTTGGGGCCTTACATGTAAGTCTTTAATCCATTTTGAGTTCATTTTTTGTAAATGATTGTAAGGTAAGGGTCCAATTTCATTCTTTTGCATATGGTTATCCAGTTTTCCAAGCACCATTTATTGGAGGGACTATCAGTTCCCCATGAGTATTCTTGGTTACCTTGTCAAATATTAGTTGGCTGTATATGCATGAGTTTATTTCTGGGCTCTTGATTCTGCTCCGTTGGTCTACGTGTCTGTTGTTATGCAAGTGAGATAACTTGGTAAACAAGATAATTCCAGAGTATGATAAATATTATAAAGAAAATAAGACAGACTACTCTGATATATATATATGTATATATATATATGTGTGTGTGTTTATGTTTGTATATGTGTGTGTGTGTCTAGGGGAAAAGACCCTTTTTAGATGGGGGTCAAGGAAGGCCTGTTGTAGAAGAAGATGCTTGGGTTAAGATGAAGGGTGAGCAGCCAGGCATATAAAGACCTAAGAGGAGGACATAATGGGCACTGGGAACAGTGGTGAAAGGCCACAAAGCAGAAAAGAGCTTAGTTAATTCTAGGAACAAAAAAGGCCAAACAGATAGAGAAAAGACAGAAAACGACACCAGGGGAAGTTCAAGAGATACACAAGGGGGCAGATCATGCAAGCCTGTGTAAGGCCATGACAAACAGTGTGGATTTTCTTTTAAGTGCAGGTTGTTAGGCAAGGGAGTAGTACTGAGGTGAGGCAAACATGGGAACAAGCTTCCGGCGTTAGTCACCTGGTGAATGGTGGTACTAACCATCCAGTTGGAGAAGGCTAGGGGAGAAGAGAAGGCAGCAGAGAGCCCAGTGAAGAGAGATCAGGTAGCAGGCAGCCTTTTAAATCCTGGTGTCCTTTAAGTAGCATTATCCTTAAGTCCTTTAAGTACGTATTCCCAGGACAGTCTAGTTTATGGCTATAGTCCCACAATTATTAATTACATCTCTTGTTACTCAAAAATTTATCAGTTTTGGGCACTAAAGCATCTGGGCATGTTAACTACCAATACTTCTCCAGTTCCTTTCCTGGTTTCACTATGTCCTCGTGGCAGAGAGGAGAGCTCTTAGTCCTAGTGGGCTGCTTTTCTAGCCACTTTTCTCCTTCCAGAGTGGGGAGGTATGCTCCCAGAGGAGGCATGCTTCCTCCTCTTTCCCTCCCATGCTGTTCACCATTGCCTGCTCCCCATTACTAACTTGCAGTTAAATTACGAAGTTTCTTCCAAATACCAGAGGGCACGGCTTCACTGGGGGAAAGTTCACTACATCACAGTATGAAACTTTCTTTCTCAGCCCATTCTCTTCCAGGCAGTACAGAGTAAGGCTGTAGAAAGCAGTTGTGGTTTAGGTGGAGAAGACTCCATGAGGCTGATGACAGCTGAGGTTTTTCAGAATTCCTCTGCTCTTGGACACACACCCCATATAAGGAGTTTGTGCCAAGATTATTCTCCTTTCTGAGTCTCCAAATCAAGTCAACTACAACAGCTCTTCTTGCCCTTTCTTATTCTTTGAATTGAGATCTCTCATCCTCAAACCAGGGGCACCAAAATTCAACATCAGGACTTACAAGCCAAGTAAAAATAAAATAAAAATGAAGATTTTCATACTCTATATTTTATCTTCCTTCAGTTCTCTTTCATTTGTTTCTTACTTCTTGTTTATTCATCTCCTAAGCTTTAAAATTAACAAGCAATTTGTCCTTCTGTAGATCACGTGCTCTCACACTATTCTTCAGTACATGGAGTTTTTATTTATTTTTTCCTGCCTGTGACTGTCAGCTACCTGATTAATTCCTATGCCTCTTTCAAGGCTAAATGTATTGTTTTCAGGGAACCCTCCATCTTATTATTATAATATCTGTATTCCTGAGACTGGACAGAGGTATAAAGATGGAAAATAAAGTAACTGAATTCATAAGATTAGGTAGTGGTGATGAAGGGGAGACAGGGTCCTTAAGCTTTATCCACTGGGTACATGGCAGAAAAAGTGGTTTCAGGCCCTCAGATGTGTGACACCTCTCTTTCTCCAAATCCACAGGAGCACCTTCTATGCCTTCTACAAAGGCCACTGAAGTCCCCAAACTGTCTTGTTTGGAACCAGAGACCATAGCCTTTTCTCCTTCCCTTGAATCTGTGGAACTGACATAGAGGTTTCACTATGCAAAAAAGCTGGCTTAGAAGGGAGTAGAACACTCATTTTAATAAGCAGATGGTCTCTATAGATGAGGGAGTGTTAACATTAAAAACATATGCTTGGTACCAGGGAGAGAGAAACACAAAAGAGGATCACGAGGCACATGGTCTCTGTAAACAAGTAGTCTTTGTGGAAGTTTCTCATGTGTGGGAAACAGCTTTACAGGGTGGTATGAAGAAACTTGCCTGAATAATTCTGACTTCATCTGCAAGACTGTTTACCTGACATGAATTATAATAGCACATTACCAAGAAGCGACATCTGCAGAGATGATAGCTAGATGAGCTTGTGTTTACTTGTTTGGTTTTGTTTTCCAACCCATTTGATGAAACAAAAGCATTAGGAAATAGTCACAATGATCTTACACTCAGTCTCTGTGTTTGTAGCAGAGAAACATAACTGACATTGTGTTAGCATTTGATATTTGCTGTGTAACTGTCTAACATATAGAGAAGAAAACAGAAATAGGTATAAAGACAGTCCCTACTTTTTATTATTTTTGTGATGTGATTTCTAATTAATGTGCTACTATGATTTTAGAGCAGGAATCTCTATCAAAGATGGAGAGGACTGAGTAAACAATAAAACACCCTCATGTCAAAAGTATTTTACTGATTGTGGGTTAAATTTAGCCTGATTTATCTTATTCTTATTTCACTAAGTGGAAATTGATATAGAGGCATCACTTGTATTATGATCAGGTTAATGTATTTTCCCCTTTTTACATTAAAAGAAAACACAGAGAAGTGATGAGAAAGATCATGAGCTAAAACTATGGTGTAATGAAATGAGCACTGGATCAGGAGTTAAAAGATTTTGGTTCTGCCATTAACTAGCTGGTGACCTTGGTTAAAGTCATGTTATTACTATTGACTTCATTTCCTAGACTATAAAAATGTTAAGCGAAGTAAGGGATCAAATTTTTACACAGTCCAGGCTGGTATCATACATGAATAAATGTGTCCACGTGTAAGACTGTAGGGGGTGGTGGGGCTTGTGATGAGCTAGAGAGAGCATTTTTCCTTTAAACGGGCAGCTGCTACCAAGCTCCAGACAAATATTGCTATATGAGAATGGAAGGGCATGTGTTTCCAGAGCTTCTGATTTTTCAGTTTAGAAATCTAGATTTTTGTTAAAATAGCTGTTTTTCAAGGTGGATGATTCATTCAAATTTTTTAAAAAGAAAAAAAAAAAAAGTGTGGGTCAAGTAATCACATCAACAGGCTGCATAATGCTCCATGACCTAAAAGTGAGAGCTTTAGACTAAGGGATTTCCAAGATGTCTTCTGGTTTTAAAATTCAAAGATTTTGGGGTATAAATTGCAGCAAGAAAGAATTCACTTCTACTCAAAACAGACAATGTCATTTTTAAAAAAATGATCTGAGAAGAGAAAGAACTGCCAGAGAAGTGGCATGTTAATTCAAGGATGGAGGCGCTAAGGGAGAGGGGGGATGGCCATTGCTGGGGATGTGGTAAAGGGAATTTTCATATTTCAGATGTGTGCATGTGTGTGTGTATTTGGGCATGAAAGCTTGTCTTATGTATATGTGTGTGTATTTGTGTATTGGTAAAAGGAGTGGGAGCTAAACTAAATTATTCCATCAGTGCTTTCTGACTCTGTGAGTCTATGATTTGATTCTAGCTTTGTACTCATTTTCACTTCTTTATTTTTTCTTTTGTTCTTCTCTTCTTGCCCGTTCTTACAATTTCTCTGTGATTTTTCGTAAGGAATCTAGATATTTAAAAGTCTGGGTCAGAATAGAAGAGGGGCAATGTGTTTGAAGGAAGGTGTAAAGAAGGAGGGGAGGGAAGTAAAGGGAGTTAAATTACCTGCAGATATTGTAGTTGGGGAAGTCTGTTATTTCAAGCTTGACTTATCTTTACTGTGGACATAAAATATGATCAGGGAGTATGATGTCAGTGCATCCACTCTCAATAATTGATATGATGAATAATCTCAACCTTCCAACACCTTCTGTATCTCCCCACATCTCAAGAAACTTCATTCATCAGCTACGTTTGAAATGTTTAAGTAATCTCAGTGATGTATGGAACCCTGACACTCCCTTGTTAGAAATTCGTGCTACTAACATTCTATCAAATTAAAAAGCCACTGAGCTCTTGTGCATAAAATTATCATAAATTACCTTCTGAAGGTTCATTGCTGTTTAGAATGTTTAATTGCTCACTCAGCTGAACTTTAACAGCTCAGTATTATTAATCAACTTGTCAAAAGGTTTTTCATTATGTAGTCTTCAGATAAAATTAGGCAAGGTACAAAGTTGTGCTTAAGTTAGTCTGATTATAGCAAATCGCCAATAAATCTTGATAGAATTTGGCAGTTTTCTGTTCACTAATTATGATATTTTATAAAGGATTCTTAGGTAAACTGTGTTTTCCTGTAGTTTTCAATAAAGAAAATGAACTCCTTTTTAAGACAGAGAACTGTATTGACCATTCAAGAGCCAGAGAAGACAGGTGAATAATCGATGACACTTAATGAGTGACCTTACACATTCCTGTTGAATTATGACAAGCATGATAGATAAACTTCAAAATGTTATCTACATTTCTGTGATGGCCTGTAATATGATTTTATAGTAATCTCTTGATTAAAAACAGTGTTTGGAAGAATAGTATGTTTTATAATTGAATTGTGTTCAGTACACCTTTATAATGAGGCCCAAGGTTTTCTCATTTCCCAAAGGAATGGAGTTTTTTTCCTTCACCTAAGTTAGCAAAGCCACATCACAGATAAAGAATTCTTACTGAAGACTTCCTTCAAATTTCAACTCCTAAAAAATTATTTATAGCTCAGTGGACATGGTTCCTACTTTTATAAGCATAGGAATATAAAAATACTTCAATAAAAAGAAAATAATTCAGTATTTACACTGTGCATAATTATTCCCTGTTCTTTTCTTTCCTTTCCAATCTCTCTTTCTCACTCTCTCTCTCTATGTGTAATTTTTAAAAATGATGGTGCAAATATCTGAAAAAATTAGCATGGAATCATATTTCCATTAGCCATGTATTTTCACACATATAAAGTAAGTTTGTTCCTAGAAACCCAATAAATGAATAACATTCACCAAAGGAAAGACCATAGCAATTGTGGTGGTTGTGGGTTATGTAAGGGTGGTATTCAAAAGGGTAATTCTCTGAGCCTACTGATAACATTGCTGTATATAAAACTTTTGCAAATGCCTGCCTCCGATGGCCACAAAAATAAAAACTAGAATCTCATTATGATGCTGTCACTGGAATTGATGCTGTAGGACCACCCAATGGATGGCTAACCTTACTAAAAAGACTTTTGGTATTGAAAACTAATCTTTCTTGGTTGGGAAAGAAACTGCCTTTGCCAGACATTCTTCTTTAACGAAATAATTTAGAGTGAAGTTTTAGTATATTTGTCTCATTACTTTTCATGTGGCAAAGAATAGAAACAAGACACCCACAGAAAAAACAATTTAGATGCAACTGGATCCTGAGATGACTAAGGATTCTTCTCCCTGCCCACAGCCCTCTCCACCCACCCACCCAAAGCCAGGATGACATAGTTTCATTCAAAATACCCATGAGGGACATGTTGTAATATTAAAACCAAAAGCTCTGTAATTTACTCCTCTCTCTTGCCTTCACTGCTTTTATCATTTTCTGTCCCCTCCTGGACAGAGAAGAGTGGTGCAATTAGGGAGAGAAAACAACTTACAAAGTTTGAGAAATATTTTGCATTAATGAAAATGATATAAACAGATAATAGGTGGAATACTGACTGAACATTTCCACTGAGAAGGGAAGACTGGTGCTGGATGTACCTCATTTGTAGAATTGACACAGTAAATACCTCATCATAATGATCATGGTATCAATTATAATTGTGCTGGGCTGTAAGAAATAGAACACCCAACGAATAGTGACTGAAACAAGGTTTTATTATTCTCATATAACTAGAAGTCAGGAGACAGGCTATTGGTGCTGTTGACTCAGTTGCTCAAAGATGCCATTGCGGACTCAAGCTCTTTTTCTACAGGTTTGGTCCACCATCCTTACTGTGTTGGCTTTTTTTCTCACTTGCTTGTTACCACATGGTTAGAAATGAAGATTTTCATAGTCAGTCAACTATTTCAACCACAAATTAATCAACTTTGTTTAGCATTCATAATATTTAAATGTTACTGTTAATGACACTACTAATTTTTATTCATTCGAATTTTTACTCTAGCTTGTCTATATTTAACAGAAAGATTTAACCTTAGAAGAAAGCTTGGAAACCAAGATCTAATGAAAGGTTAAAAGAAACTTATTAAAGAAAAGTTGAAACAGTCTTTTCTCCAAGTATAGGAAAGATGATTAGAAATATGTTGCCCAAATGCACTACTTACCCAATACAAAGGAAATGAAAAAAATCTATTATCACATGCAGAAGAATTTATTATCAATAGGATTTTGGAATCCTACAGTGGGTAACTTTGAAAGCTGTAAGAATACCTCACAAAATAATATATTTGAAATAGTTCAAGCAAACTTGCTTTGAGTCAGGCTGCATGAAATGATCTCTTGAGGTCCCATTCAATTTGATGTCTCTCTGGTTCTGTAATGCTAAATTTTGGTATGATTGACTAGAATGCCTTAGGACTAAATTTCACTGAGTGATCCCAGTATCATACAGGAAAAAAACCTAGAAATTACCTCTTTATGCACCAGTTGCAGCAGCTGGCTTTTTTCCTCAAGCTTTGTAGTGATGCATATTGGAGAGTAGAGTGGAACTCATAGTGTAAATTTTCTTTAGTGCATGGATTATTGATTTAATAGATCATGACAATCTATTTTGTCAGACCTGCTACCACATGGGTTCTGAGTCAGCAGGCAGATGAGCCCTATAAAATATTTGCTGTAAAACAAAAAGCCACTGCATAAAATGAAATTAAAGCTCAGTATTGTTAGAGTCAGTTTTCTGATAAGTAAGGTGATCATAACCCAAGAGCCAGAATGATTAGAGGAAAATAAAGTGACAATTTTGCTTTTTGCTTTTACTTCTCTCACCTGAATGACAAATTTAACCCAGAGGAAGAAAAAACAAATTTTGAATCATTTAAGCTGTATAATATAAAGGATAAAATTATATCCAGTTGGATTCTTGGTTGTCAAAGGTGAGGTTCCCTAGGAAACAGACTGACTTGGCTATTTGGTTGCAGGCAGTTTGTTGAGTAGCAAAGGAAAGCGGGACTGGACAGAGGGAGGAATCAAACTGTGATGCAGTTGCAGCAGTAGCTTCAGCCAAATTGCAGGGAGCTCTGAAGCTAGAATATCCCTTCAGAGTTGTCTCAAACACCTGAACTTTTGCACCTTTACAATGATCAGTCATTGGATGTGGTCTATCCCTGGGTCAAGCAGCTACCTTTAGGCAAAGGCAATTCTTAGAGAAGGCCACAGTTGAGAAAATAAATGGCTTTGTCCTCAGGGATGTCTGGGGAGCACACTATAGAATCCAGCAGAGTCCACTCCCTCTCACTCAAATCTGCTTGCTTCTTATAGTGAATTCAGCCCACCTGGTTGAACATACTACTACTACTCCATTTGGTTGGTTTCTTTTTCTGGTGAAATTTTCAAGAGAAAGTTAAGAGGAACTCCAGCCTCAATCAGGACAGCTGGTCTCAAAGTGGTACCTGATACTCATCATCTCCCTCCCTAGCCATGCATTCTAGATTTCCCCTCACCCTTGATTAACAACTCTGCTGGTCCAGGTGGCTTACCTAGAAGGTGACTAGACGCTCATTTATGAGCTATGGTCACCATGCTCTTCTCAGGCAATGGCTGAGGTACTTGTCCACTTGCCATTAAAACTGTCCACTGGATTGCCAGTAGATGCCCCAATGGATCACCTGGGAACAAAACTTATTTTTCCATGTCCTTTTTGTGTAAAAATAGGCCCATTCTTCCTAATTATCAGGGTCAATTGTCTCTTTTAGGATGAAGACTCCTTGCTGTATCTGCTAATCTCTCTGTTTTTTACTTATTTATTTTTTTTGTCAAAGTACAGTCAGTTACAGTGTATCAATTTCCAGTGTACAGCACAATGCTCCCCAGTCATGCATATACATACATATATTTGTTTTCATATTCTTTTTCATTAAAGGTTATTACAAGATATTAAATATAGTTCCCTGTGCTATACAGAAGAAACTTGTTTTTTTTTAAATCTATTTTTATATATAGTGGCTAACATTTGCAAATTTTAAACTCCCAAATTTATCCCTTCCTACCCCATTTCCCTGGTAACCATAAGATTGTTTACTATGTCTGTGAGTCTGTTTCTGTTTTGTAGGTTAGTTCATAGTGTCCTTTTTTTCTTTTTTTCAGATTCCACATATGAGTGATGTCATATGATATTTTTCTTTCTCTTTCTGGCTTACTTCACTTAAAATGACAATCTCTAGGTCCATCCATGTTGCTGCAAATGGCATTATTTTATTCTTTTTATGGCTGAGAAGTATTCCATTGTATAAATATACCACAACTCCTTTATCCAGTTGTCTGTCAATGGACATTTAGATTGCTTCCATGTCTTGGCTGTTGTATATGGTGCTGCTATGAATATCTGCTAATCTTTTGATCGTAGTAGTCCAACGTGACCAAGAGGCCCCTGAAACTTAAAGTTTAATGGACTTTGGATGTATCCAAAAATGAAAATCCCACTTTAGAATCTGTCCCACAGAACTCTAGTACTAACCATCACAGTTCAGTATCCTGGGGAAACAGAATGGAGATTTGGAGATTTGGGTGCAGGAGGTTTATTGAGGAGTCTTCTCAGAATCTAGCACCTGCAAGAGAGCAAGGGCAGCAGGATTGGGCAGCTGAAGAAACTGACCTGTAATGTGGTTGCAATAACAGCCTCAGATGGTCCCCTGGGGGTGTTAAAGCTGGAAGGATCCTTTGATGATTTCCCAAACTGAGGCAAAGGGCCCATGCTTTTTAACCTTGTGTTGATCTGTCGTTGGATACAATTGGGCTCCAGGTAGAAACATAAACTTGTGTAAAACAGTTTCCTTTGGCCAAGGGCAATCTCTATAGGGGACGCAGCTGTGATCTGTGAGTTGGAAGAAAGAACACCTCAGTCCTGTAGGGGAACCTGGATGCTCCACCTTGATTCTGAATTTGCCACCTGTACATTTAAGATAAAATTTATAGTCAGATGACTTTTATTCCTTCCTTCATATGAATACTCAGAATCACTTTTGAATAAAGGAGTGATTGAAATAATTGGATGTTTATGGTGTGTCAAAACTCTAATATTTATGTTTCTATAAAGCAACTATGGGAGGCAGGCACAGTCTACCTTGGAATTTGATGTCATTCCTCTCTTTGCTCCTTACTGAAAGAAGACGTATTCAGGTAAGTTATTTAAAATCTTTTACCTGTTTTCTTATCTGTAAACTGGGAAGAATGATGTTTGCCTTGTTCACTTCAAGATTATAATAATCAAAGCAGTGTGTGAAATTCTTGGAAGGTGTAAAAAGTGTTTCATGACTCTGTATATAGAATCATTATTATAAAAGTTGTTATAATATTTAACATATAATTGACAAGTAAGTGCTTCACTTTATGTTGGCTGGACTTGCCCTGAAGTAGACCATGAACATTATTTGAATACTTTGGGAAAATGCTGTTAGAGGTACCCATTTGAGAATGAAAGTTGCAGTGTAACGCCCTTCACTTTCAGTTTACTGGATTTCATTTCATTCTTATTATTGTCTCAAAACAATGTATCATAGCAGGCATGTGGACAATTTAAACACTTGGTTAAAATGTATGATTGACAAAATTCTACTTAACTAATTCTTGGTCATTTTAACAGTTAAATGTATTCAGTTTCTTACTATTATAATAGTAATAGTTGTCTTCATTTCCCTCCATTTTTCTTTCTTAATAATGTTCTTGATATTTTTCAAGTTTCATGATACACATATATTTTATATCAGTATGATAAATGTTAGTTGAACATTTCATCTGAAAACTGAAGTCTCAATACTTATCAATACACAGGGAAAACTGGTAATTAGAGGGGTTTGGCAGAGCCATTTCAGACTTTTTCTCTTCTAAATTTCAATCTTTTTAAGAAGAATTGGTTTCTTAGGGCTTTGTTTTCTATCTTCTATCTATCTATCTGTCTGTCTGTCTGCCTATCTATCTATCTATCATCTATTGCCCAGAGTATTAATTGACACCACTTTTAGACTGAGAAGGATAAAATTAGAGCCCATCCTTCATCTTTTATAGCACAACATAGCCAAAATCTTGAACACTCTCTTGCCACGAAGCCTGAACTGTCTGGGAGAAAGGGGTCAGGCTGTAACTTTTTAATCTAGTTGCGCAAAGCCATCCTGGTCCAGATGATTTGTAAACATCTGCTTTGGAAAAAGTATACTCTGCCTAAATGTTCTTTTTTTACCAGCTATATATGATAAAGATAATTTTTCTATAGCTTGGAAGATAGTTTTGTTTTCTACATCACCTTGCCTGCTGAAGATTTGTCCATATTCTCTTGTTGAGGCTGTTACACGTATCCCGAGGCCAGGCATGGCGGCAGCAACCAGAACTGCCAAGCCTACCCTCACCTTCTTCTATGGTGCTGCACAGGTTCTTTTCAGTTTCATAGACCTTACTGGGTTTGGAAAAAATAAACCATTTCAGAGGTGGTGAGAAGTGAATTAGAGCATGGGCAAAAGAAGTGCCTATCATGAATGTATGGGCCTCAAAGGACTCAGCAATATTCAATTCTTGTCCTTAAGTAAGTCTTGTAAAAACCAAAAGGCAGTAAAGTAAAAATCTAGAAGCAAAGTCTTGGCCACCCATACCATTCATGTTTCCCAGTGTTTCTATGAAGTAGTTTAGTGACATCTATTAAGCTGACAGGGAACAGGTTTTATTTTACCAGGAAGAAAATTTTTCAAAGGATATCAACAGTGAAACCTGCATTGCAGAATTAAATAGCTTAAAATGAGCAGTTGGAGGCCAATGTAGAACACCTGGCAGACAGGTAAATCAGCGTGTAAAGATGTATGAGGAATCTTAAGCATCTATTCTACAAAGCAAATCCAAAACGTGGACTGGAATGAGAACCTAAGGACAAAACTCAGATATTTCATGGGCTATGATGACAAGCATATTCAAATTTCTAAGAAAGTACAATATTCATAGAACTAAGTATTGGTTACAGTTTTCTGATACTACGTATTATTTAGCATTTATAAATGAGAACCTGTCAGCTCTGAATTGTCCACATGAATAAATTGGAAGCCTAGGCACTGATGATTTCAGATAATTGATTTCTAAAACCATGCTTATTTTTAACTAATATTTATTGAGTGCCTACTGTAAGTCTCTGTGCTTGGCCTGTTAGGGTCTTTCTTCAAGGAGAGGGATAAGACAAAGTCAGTCAACTAGTAGTGTACATTTACCAGGTACCAGGTAATGAATGCCACAAAATGGATGCACGGAGGGAGAGAGTTTATCTGGAAGGGCAGATTATAAAAGACTTCATGGAGGAGACAGTGGTAGCACTTTGACAATTAAATGGGGTTTGGGATGAGGTGGTAAGAAAATGTTCCTGGATGAGAGAACAATAGTCAAAGCAAGATTGGAAAGGTGGGCAGTGAGAGATATATTTGGGAAATCAGGAATAGGTTGTTTTTGCTTGGTCTATGGAACACTTGTAGGGCAATAGGAATTTAGTCTGGAAAGGAAGTTGGGCAGTATTTTGAAGATTCTTACATTTCAGGGTAAGAGATTCACTTAACACTCTGTTACAGAGTTGCTGAACCTTGGCACTATGGTTATTTTGGCACTGAGAATAAAAACCAGACTATTCTTTATTGTCAGGGGCTGTCCTGTGCATCTGTCCCATGCCCTGGCCTAGAGGCATTCTTCTACTCCTTATTTCCTCTTTTCTGACAACCAAAAATATCTCTATATTTTACTATATTCCGGGGGGGGGGGGGGAATTGCCCCTGGTTGAAAATCACTATTGTAGACAATGGGAATCAGGGAAGATTTCATCAAACCTTCATATAATCAAAGAAATGCTTTTCCTTATCTTCCACATGTATTCCATTATCAAGTAATCTAAACTCTTCTTCCTAAATATCTCTTCAATCTTTTCTTCGTATCGCTGTTGCTACTGACATAGGAAAGGCCTGCATCTTTCCCACAGAGATCTCTGCAACAGCATCTCATCATCTTTCTGCTCCAGGCCTTGCCACCTACAAACCATTTTTCATATCCTTTCACACTCATTTTCAAAATACAATCTGATCATGTCATTACTCATACTGCTTTCAGGATAGAATTGAAATCATTAGCATGGCTTATGTGGCCCGTCCAACCTGTACAACCTCATCACTCCTTTCTTAGAATCACATATTCCAGCCATACTAGACTACTAAAGTTTCTTGAAAGTATCACATTTTTTGTATTGCCATGTGTTTGCACATGGTAGTCTTTCTGCCTGGAACTCTGGTCTCCCTGATTAATGGCTAATGCTCATCGAATTTAAAACTCAGTTCAGGTATTATCTCATCCAAGCACTAAAGTATCTTTCTGCCACCATCACCCGTACCCCTAACATACTTCTGTAACCACTGTACTTTGTGTTATTCTCTGGCTGATGGCCAATTACATTCTTTTACAACTCTGCATATTTTTGCCTCCTACACTGGAATGTACTTTTCTTAAGAGCAAATGTTAGTCTTATTGTTTTTGTATATCCATGATAGACACTCAATAAATAGTTAAGTAGGAAAGGAAGATGAATGTGACCATGATGTAGATGCACTACAGTGGCAAAAGACTAGAAGTGGGGAGATGAATTCAAGGCCAATGTGATAATACAGGAAAGAGATGATGAGGCTTTGACCCAGAGGATAGGGAAAGGGAAACAAAAGAAGGTAGTGGATGGGAAAACATTTAACAGATAGATGTACAGGATTTAGTTAACTAATTCTAGGAAATTAGTTAGCCTTCTGCAGGAGACTTATGCATAAGGGCTTACTGGCCTTTGGGATAACCTCACTTTTTACCACTTTCCATAATGAGAGGAACCTACCAACTGCTGACAGCTGCTTAAATTATATGAGTTCATTAGTATTTATGTTTTGTGAAGGGATTCTATTCCTACCTAGAAGTAAAAATTTAATCTGCCAGCTGTATGATTATTTGGCTTCACTTACATAGTGGTCCTTGACCTGAGGCCCTTGCAACTCTAGAAGTTCCACATAGGTTGGGATTTTGCATAACTGTTTTCTGAGAAAGAATGCATAGTTTTGAAAGATTTTAAAAGGGTTCAGAATTCGAAAAAGTTTAAGAATCATTTTCTTATAAATAGTACCTGTTATAGAAAACACCAGATCTCAAGTAAAATTTGAAATCTTTGCCTCTTGTAGAACCTATTTGGCAATTATCAAAAGATTCTTTGACTACAAACACAAAGGAAAGGTCTGAATGTGGTAAAAAAAAAAATCAGACATGATTAAAATGCTAGCTTAAAAATAAGTACAAAATGTCTTGGGTTCTTTCCTATCTTAAAAAAAGAAAAAAGAAAAAAAAGATAAGCTGAAATGCTGAATTTTCTGGAAACAATTTCAGCATCTGTAAAAGGTCTACACTGTTTTTGAGTGCTGGCTACTCCCAGGTCTGACATATGCCACCTTAATCAACACTTTGGTGTGGGTGTAATGGAAAACATGTTTTCTCTGCCATAACCCTAGCATACGTTTCTGACATCAGCCAAGTGGGACAGACAGTCTGAGTCTTGCGATAGACAGGCCTTCTGACAGTAAAACAGAGGACTCCCTGCTCATGAAAGATAGCCTTTATAGATACCACAGCCTCCAAGTGGAAAACCTTCTCTCGAAATAGAGAAATTTGGCACAACTTTCCCCAGAAACTATGTCAAAGATCTTTAATAGAGAAAGTTCTTATAATCACACACTCTATTGGTTGGTCTACTGACACAAGTGCTTGGTCCTTTTCCATCTAATCAGACTTGAGCATGGAAATAGCCCAAGGTTTCCTTGGGTGTTTATATTATTTCAATGGCACTTCCTTTGATTTACCTAAGGGATGTTTTGTTTTAATTAAAGTTTATGACCAAAGACGGGCTGAAAAGTATTGAAGTGGATGTACATTGTTTATGGGTTTTGAATACAATTATATCAACCATAAAAATAGACCAAACAATTTTGCTTGTCTGCCAGAAATCAATTCTTGATCACAAGATTTCAGGTCTTCATTTTGTTTTCATTTAATGTAATAAAAGGTGCTTGCTGATCATTAACTAGAGAAAACTGTAAAGTCAGTGAATCTGGAAACTAACATTTATTAAGTTTCAATGGGGAATGCCGTAAGGGGATCTGATGTTGGTTAAATTATGGACTCTTTCCAATTAGTTGGCTCTCCCTCCAAAGAAAATGTACTAAAAATAAAATGACTTCCTTTTTGATGTCAATTATAAAGTGTGTATTTTTCTTCTCTTTTTGTCTTTTAGGTTTTGATAAGATTTGGCAAGATAGTTGCTTATGAACCTATCTGACACCTGCCTCAGAAATCATGCCAAATGTCATAAGGCCATGATCCATTTCCTTCACACTCTCTATGCTTTTATGTACCAGACTCTTAAATTAGAAACAAGAGAAATGATATGCTGGGTCATCCATTTTTATTGAGGACTTTTATTAAAACCAAACAAGCTCTCTTGAGGCAAAATATTAGATTAAAATGGCTTCCAAAATATACCCATCAACTTGCTGGCAGGGCATAGTTGTCCTTTGATACAGAACCTTGATTCTTAGAACAAGATTTCCAATTCCTGGGGCTTTCCCCTGTGCTTGCAAAGATGTTGAGGAGGCACAATAGCCCTGCTTCAAGATGACCAGCTATACATGGACTCAGGTCTATAGCTGCTTCGTGTGTGTGTCTCACTTTCAGCAAATAGAGCAGTATGAATCAGGGCTGTGGTCTTCAGTCTCAAGTCCCTCCTTGGGCACTAATGTGAGTGTTTTCAGTGTTTCAAAGAAGACATCAGCATACTGACAGCATCACTGTTTTATTTAATATATGCCTTGCTTCAGGCATTATTACTCCTCAAAGTGAGTTTTTAAGATGAGATTTAGGAAACAAAGGTATTATTTGTTAATATACAAATCATATCATGAAGATTTGATTTAATAAAACATTAAAAAATTTCATTTTAACTAAGAGCAGGGAATTTGAAATAGAAAATATGGATTCCATGTCTGCTTTCATTTTTTATTATTGTGCATTCCCAGTCAAGCCATCGACAACTGTAAAGGGCGATTCTAATACTTCTTTGCAGGAGAAAGAAGCTGAGGGCTTCTTCCCTAGAGGAATGCTGCTATGAATTGTTGGGTTCATTTTGTTGACACAGTGCTAAGAGGTGTTCCAAGTTAAAGATTGGCTCACACTTGAATGTGACCCTTTTAGATCCCCTCACCCATGCCCCATGAACTTGAATAAATTTCCTTTTAGAGGGGAACATGCCATCTCTTGTGTGGTCACATGGATGATGAAGTGAGAGTGACTTGGAAAACTGAAATCTGGGGCAGCCATTCTCTTGTTTTTGAATTTCTACTATGGCCTACTGGAACATGAATTCTAGATTGGCCTTTTCTTGATGGAAAGGTAAGATCTGATAGTTAGGCTTTGGACTGGAGTGTTAGGAAGCAGTATCAGCCTTTAGAATTGCTTTGGCTTTGCTCTACTTACGTCTACTTTGTTAGGGCAAAGGCAGTCTTCTGCGTGGTTCATAGTAGAAGATTAGAGTGCATGTCAGTGTTGGAGTCAAAGCCCCAGATAGTAAGATAGTAATAAATTGCTCTTTGTCTCCTTGGGCACTTTTTTTTTTCTTTTTAACATTTAAGGAACTTGTGGAGAGATGACTGGTATAAGACAGGATTTAGGTATTTAGAATCTTATTTCTTCCCACTTATTTCTCAATAGATAAGTATCTACTGGCATTCCATTTTGACATGATTTACACTTATCTCACAAGGTGGTTTACAAGATTAGTTGAAATAATATATGTCAAAGATAACATGCTTCAGGCACTATAAATAATTCTACAAATATTTGTTATTTGTTATTATTTATTGCAGGCATATTGTACAGGTTTATTTCTGCTTCTTATTATTTATTACAGTATGTTGTACTAGGGAGTTCACAATTGTTTATTAGTCACAGGTCAGTTCTCCAGCTTCTTCCTTTTCTTGACTGCATTCACATTTTTCCATCTTATTTTTTTTCTGCTTCTATGCAGTTTATGTGTATATTTCATGGGCTTTCAGATTCTCTTTACACTTACTCAGTGACTAGTTATTACGTCTCAGGGGCTATGTGGTGCCAACTACAAAAAGATCTCTGGACTCCATTTTTTGCTGTTGTTCTCTGAAGTATGACAGTATCTTTTCTCACTCTCTTTTTAACTTCTTTGTTCTTTTCACATTGCTGCATAGGGTGCAGATATCTGACCCGTCTTGTCTCTGCCTTTCAGGTTCAACCTGTCCTCCCAACATCACATTTTCTAGAGGAGGTAAAAACCTATTGGGAACAATGCCAGGAATTTACTCAGCACGGCCCTCCTGCTTCGTCTCCTATTGCTATCTCTGCTGTCATCTCCATGCCTCATTTCAATAGCTATTTCTGATTCCCTCAGTTTGAGATCTCATTCTTATTTTTGCAGAGCCTTTACCTGCTGGCTAACTCCTACTTTCCCATTTGTTCCCCATTTAACAGTAGAGAATTCACCACATTTTGAAGATTATACGTATCCTTCAAGGACCAGTTAACATTGACATGGTTAATGGCTTTCTTTGCCCTCCCTTGGCATCTTGTTTGTGTCTTTTTATGCCACCTACTACTATTTTCTGAGTACTTATGTAAGGGCTTGTGTCTTTCACTGAGTTGTCTCTTTCACTGAATCATATTTGTATAACTGCGAACGATTGCATCACCCCTTGTATATGAATAGTATGTGAGTAGGGATATATGGAGTTAGTTTGTATTGAAATGCTCCTTCCTGTCTTCACACACACCATGGCCTCTCTCTGTAAGGCTCTTCATTCTCCTTTTATCTGCTTAATACATACTCATCCTTCCTCTTTCCATGTCAATACTGCTACCTCAGGTTTCCCCTGGACTAGGTTATGGTCTTTGGGGAATGCTCTATTAGCACATGTACTTAACTCTAAACAAGGTTCAATACACTTAATATTATTTGTTCAGTATCTGGTTTCTCTGCTAAACAGTAAGCTCCATGTTGACAAAAGCAAGACATGTCTGCCTTGTTTACACTCTTTACCTAGCATGGCACAACTATCTGTTGAATTATGAATTGAAATAAACTCATCATTTTTTCCTTCTTCTAATTACTTAGTTTTTTTTTTTTTTTCAGAAGCTATCCCTTAATGCATGGAGCACAGTGGCTGAAATCAAATTATAAGTATTTGTATCACAGCTCTCTCCCTTACAAGTTGTACACCTTTAACCTCTCTGTTCCTCAAATTCCTTATGCTTAAGATGGGCATTATGACAGTATCTACATACTGTCATCAGGAGGGATGTGTCAGGATTAAGAAAGATAATGTGGATTTCTTGGCACAGTGCCTCACACATGGAGGAACTCAATAAACATTAGCCATTATCACCATCCAACCATCCTTATGGAAGGGAGAACAGAGGCAGATAATACATAAAATTATTAAACATACTCTCCTCTCTAGCTCTGGAATCTCATCTTTTCAAACCAAGCTGATGGATCACTCAGAAATGTACGTGTTCATTCATGCCAACTTTCACTGCTGTGAGGGTCAGAATTCCTATGAGCCGCCTTTGTGGGACTGGGGCCTTGTGTGGGTGTGAGGATGTGAGCAGGAGCCTCCCTGAGACTGTGGTCCCATGATAAAGGCATTGGATGTCCCTCCTGCTCTGTGGCTTCCCCTTGAGATCGGATCTCCCTCAGAAGTGCTGCACTAAAATGGGCCAAATCAGCACTTCTTTGATTACAGGGATACATATCAACTACTGTAACAGCATCTTTGAGCAAATAACTGTAGTTTAAGATTCTTTCCTACAGTACTGTTCGAGAACTTTCACCCAGGTTGCGCTGGGTTGTTTTCATAGCTGCGGCCAATACCAGCACCCTTCTGTTTCTTCATTTTCTTGACATTTTATCCAATCAATTATGAAGTAAATTGCTCTTTGCTCTCAAAATGGCATGGCTTTCTTTCTTTTGAACAAGCTTATGAAAACGTCAGAAATTATTAAAGGAAGTGAAGAAACAAAAAGCCACAGAGGAGGAATGCGGCTTTTATGTTTGACACACAGCCTGTCGTTTAGCTTTAGTGATTTGAAATTGTGTGCGTTAAGGGTGAGGGAAATTCCATGTTAATTATTCACACGCTTTTTCTCATTTGGTCCATGTAACAGCCCTGTGATGGGGACAGTTATCTTTAGACCCATGTTTGAGATGGGGAATATGAGACTCAGCAATTCACTTAAGGTCTCAAGCTCTAAGCTTTCAAGTTCTCTGATTCCTAACCCCAGCCCCACTGCTTACTAGTTCTATGACTTTGCGAAAAATACTTTGTCTTTTTGTGTCTTAGTTATTTCATCTGTAAAAGTCAGGATAACACTTCCATTTCAGGGTTCTTGTTAGGATTAATTTAATTAGTTGTCTAAATACCATGACATGCACGTAGTAAGTGGTGAGTGTCATCTATTAATGCAATGCTGTAAAATAGTATCTACCTTTTAGGTTTATAGTGAGGTTTAAATGAGATAACTCATGCAAAATGCTTACATTTCCTGCAAAAAAGAAGCATTTAATAAGTTTTTGGGGTCCTTTCAATATTGTTATTATGTTTATTCTATTCCATCCTGGTGATGAAATATATACTCAAATGAGTTATTGGTTGAAGACTGGAAGACAGTTTTAGTCCTTCCTTCACTAGAATGCTGGTGACAACTCTCAAAGTACTTTTTAATGTCCTTTACTGTCATATTATTAAATAAACTGTTAAATAAACTGTGTGGATTAAAGATATAAAAACTCATCAGTTGGATAAACTGATAAAAGGTAATCATTTGGCCATGAATACTATTTACCAATTTAACAACTGCCATAAAGAAATAGCAGTACTTATTATTTCTATCATTGTTAGATATCATTTTATATGTAGAAGTATTAGAGAGCACTTGAGGACATATGAGGCTAGAGGCAGCTGGTGATAACAGACTGCTTTGCAGCGTTGCTTTCAATGTATAGCCTTCTCTTCCTCCATGTTACACACTCCTGAGGTTTAGCTGCATAGTCATACCCTGATACTAGGCTTGTCCAGGAAGTAAAATGTTTTAAACCAAATGAAATTATTGACAACAGTATTAAATGAGCAATTGAACTTTGCCTATTATAAATCACCCAACTCTAAGACACTGATTTCATAGAAGGATACAAAGGCTAGTAACATTTTTTTTCAGGTTTGAGTTAGGTTTTCAGAGCTTGAACTCTTTGTCTTTTTAGTCAAGAAGTTATTGTGATAAGTAAATGTACACGCAGAAGGTTTTTGACTGTCAGGCTTAAGCTTTCAGTATTTCAGAAAGAAATGTGAAAAATCACATTGTCCGTACCTGAGATGTGACAGGTGATTAAGCAGCAAAACAACTTACCTCACCAGTCTTACTACCTAGCTCAAAGAATAGTGATTTGGAATTTCTCTCGTAAGCCTAAGCTGCTTGAGTGAGCAAAATGGATTTAGCTGCTAATTTGGATGTACAACTATAATATCCTCTGCCTCTCTAGGTTTAAATGTCTATGTCTTAAATTCCCAGGTGTGAAGAACATAAAATGACATCAGGTCTAACTGTGCAGTGTAACCAGAGAAGAGAACTTTCTGACCTATGATATAATTTTACATATTTTAGATTTGAGTCCAAAACATCTAGTGCAGTTGTCCATACAGGCCAAATTCCTCAGGTAATTGTCAAAACACAAGCTCTCTTTGGGTTATATAGAAACTGTTGCGAATACAGTGTCACCATGTTTAGAGGGCATCTTCAATACAGTCAACCATGGCAGCCTGTTTGTTTGAGAATCCAGCTGTTGAGTGGAAGTTTACAAGGGTCTTCTCCCCAAGGGCTTTCAGAGTAGTCAGTATAAAGTCCGGAAAAAAATGAAGGGTAGATTGTTCTTAGCATGCAGGAAGGAAGTGGTCAGGCGGAAAGAGGATATGGGTCTGTTTGCATGCGAGGGTCAGTATTTGCTGGCTAGATATTTCCGCTGTGTCCACACTGACAAGAAAATCCTCAGTTTCCTGTGCTGGACAAATAGCAGGAAAGGGTGTGAGGGTTGTTGAATGACATTATCATGTTATAGCCTCATGGGTGAGGAAAGCCTGCTTATCAAAACTGATAGCAGCACAGGGCTTGTTTGGGGAGGAGACCCAAGGTGCTGGAGTCACTTCGGGCGTTTTTCCTCTTGGGTGTTTTGGATCATTTGGCTTTTGCAGACCTGACATTCTTCCTCTCAGATAGAAGGGACTGTTCTTACTCATTGGAAAGTTACTATCAGTTCCATTATTTGCCATCTCCTATTCAGCAAACAGTCTAGGCGGAAAGGAAATAAGAAACAGCCTGATTGGCTAAGTAGAAAATATCAAGACCTGAAACTTGCACCGACCCCCACAACAACCTTCTTGTGTTTAGCCAAAGATACTCATGCATACTCAACCTCATTCAGGTTTAGATTTTGTTTAGTGCAAAGCTCATTTCCAGTCACTGCTGGTGCAATAGCTTAAAAGAGCAAGAGAATTAAAAGTACAGTTCACTCTGCCACTTTAAAGGGTCCAAGGTGAAGGAGTTGTTTCTTAATTTCTAACTCTTCCACTTGGAGAAATACACAGGTAACGTCTATATTCCCGACATGTAAATCTATTTAAATCATGATGTGGAAGTGTAATTGGGCATTTATTAATTTGTTCTAGAATTAATTAGTGTTTACTACTTTTAGTAATTACTGCAAACCCAAATCAAGCAATTTGATATATAATGAGTAGTTGTAGATGTTTTCTTATCAGCAATCTATTTTCTGTGATAAGCAGTTTTAAAATTAGCATTCTGGAAATTTTCAAAATTGGAAACCACCATGAGTAAAACAAATTGGTTACAGTGATAATATTTTCATTTACTGAAAGGTGTTCGGTTTTTAAATTCAAATTCAACTGCAAACTCTCTGATTTCCAAGCAGAAATGTTTAAGTTCAATAAAAAAGGAAAGGATCAAGGCCGATTTTCAAGGAGAAGTCTTGTTCTAAAAATAAATAATAGGAACAATTAATCTTCTGATAAACACATCAAAGAGAATTGAATTAAATCTTTAAAGGAAATAATAAAATGATTAACAGAAAACATTGCAGAATATTAAAATGCCAATAGAAGAGACTTTCAAAAATATTCTTCAGAAAATATATCAAGTCTTTAATGACACCCTGAGGATGAGAGTTGTAGTTTATCTTGAAGTTAGGAAGTCATTTATTCTCTTATGTTAATTTGGAGGTACCCTTTTCTCATACAGATTTATCTACCTAGTACTTCCAAAATTCTCACAGCCAAGTTGTATAGTTTTTAAAAAATTTATAGTATGAGGGATAATCATGCTTGTAAATTTTTAAGGTAAAATTACTCATTATTTAGTACCAAATTTCTCTATTTCACTGCTGGAAACAGTGATATGTTTTAGATACTATTGGTATGAAAAATAATCATACTGTTGTTATGTATGGTTATTTGTATGTACTCTAAACTTAATCAGTTGAAGCAATTAAAAGTCAAATAAATGTCTTTAGCTTGCTTGTCTGAATTTTGTCTTTTTTCTTATATGGAGAAAAAGGCTGTTTTAAGTTTTCAGTAAGTCAATGAGTTGTTTTCTCATCACTATATCACTACGTGTGACTTTTCTGGGGTGATGTCTTCTTACCGACATGTGGGTTACAGATAATTCTATTTACATACTGAAATGTAGTGTGTTATTGATAAACTCTGCTCTTTCCTTGGGGATAGATTCTTCCTATTTCTAAATCTTTGGGAATTCTGGGAAGGCAGTAAAGAAGAGGTATGAGATGCTATAAAAGAAAAGTGCCTTCTACTGTTTCAAGTGTGTGTGTGCATTCAATACTGGTTCCAGAGGTTGTTTAGATTTCTTATTCTTGGAGTCACTGTCATCATTTTTTTTTTTTTTTTCTGTTTGGCTTAATTCCCAACCTCCCAGGCTCTTTCCACTTCAAACATTTTCTATACACTTCTCAGAATTATTTCACTTTCTGAGAGCTCTGACCATGTCACTTTGCTTCTCACAGACCCCCAGAGGCTTCTCTTCACTCTTTAGCTTGGATGTTGACTGCTGCCTTCAAAACTCTCTCACACTGTTCCCACATTACCTATCTGTTCTTTTCTCCCCAACTTGCTTGGACTACAGGCCCTTATGTGATCTGAACCTTTGTATACAAGTAGTAGGAATATATACGTTCGATAGACATTTTCATAAGCAGTTTTTCTCTTTTTTAACTTTAATGTCTTCCCATATTGCATTCATCTGCATAACAGTAAACACATGCCCCGACAGAAAGTTGCAGGCAGGGATATTTATTTGTAACAGATGGCACAAAGCAGGAGCATGATGAATTGGTGTGTGGCTCCTGAACTAGCAGGCCCATAAATAAAGTATCCTCAAAGCTACTTTGGGGATCTTGCTTGCTCAGAAGGAAGAAAGGAAAGATGATGCTCACAGTTTTGTTGCCTTATATAATCCCAAACATGTGCAATTTAACCACATGCAACCATAATTTTATAACTCTGAATTTTTCGTTAAAAATCTGTTCATAGGTAATGTTTCAGACCCATGACATAATTATAGCAATAGCAATTTTCCTTCCTTAGTTCCTTTTATGCTTATTGATCTAATGACTCAATGCATTTTAAAAAGCATATACTTGCAAACTGATAATGCTCTAAACGAGATACAGACCAATAACATTTATATAACCCGATATGTTGGTAACTAAAATAATGAGATTATTTCTAAGAATATCATTATCAAAGACACAAATGAAATTCCTTGAATTTTAAATAACTTTGTTGATTTTTCAGTGTACAAGTCATGTTAGGATAGTAAATATAAAGGCCAAGTTCAACAGACCTTGTGAATGCAAATTATTCATTTAAAGGATTCAGAAACTAAGCATTTGAATTTGTTCATTAACTTTGGGGTTTCATTGGCATGATTTTTAAAGTGTCTTAAGATTGAAATTTAACAATTTTATCAATTCTGGCATACATGTAGTAAGCCAAACATTTTCCTAGAATTGTATGTACACGTATGTATGTGTGTGTGTGTGTATGTGTGGTACGTGTGTATGTTATAAAGTAGTTATTTCCAAGACACCTAGTGGATGCCTGAAACTGTGGATAGTACTGAAACTTATATATACCAAGTTTTTTCCTATATGTACATACCTATGGTAAAATTTAATTCATAAATTAGGCACAGTTAAGAGATTAACAACAATAACTGATAATAAAATGGAAACATTTTAACAATACACTGTAATAAAGTATGTAAATGTGATCTTTTTCTCTCTGAAAATATCTTACTGTATTGTACTCACCCTTCTTCTTGTGATGATATTAAATGATAAAATGCCTACCTGATGAGATGAAGTGAGATGAATGACATAGGCATGAGGTAGTGTTAAGCTATTATTGACATATGACATATGGGGATCATCTGCTTCAGATGATCATGGCTCACTGTGCCGTGATGATGTTGGTGGTGTAAACGAAGTCAACATTTGGGGATTTGGGGCTGGACAGACTGAGACAGCGCGAGATTTCACCATGCTACTCAGCATGGTGTATAACTTAAGGCTATGAATTGTTTATTTCTAGAATTTTCCATTTAATATATTTAGACTTTGGTTGACCATGGGTAACAGAAACTGCAGAAATTGAAACCGTGGATAAGGGGGCACCACTATACACACACACATGTGTACGTGCATAAGTATAAGTATATACATGTACCTGTATATATACATATACGTATATGTACTTATGTATTTTAACATTGGAAAAACTATTACTATTTTTTTGATAATGGAAAAAAAAACTGATACAGAGATATCTTAGCCAGTGAGGAAATATTTTCCACTTTTTAGACATACAATCTGGACTTTAACTGTGCTTTATGAACAGATAATATTTACTCTTGTGTTTGAATTGGCAGTTCCTTGAGTGAAGTAACTGTTTTGGCTCTTTTTTTCTTAAGTGAGGGGAAGGAACATCAGAGGCTCACCTATCTTCATAAATTAAGCAAAATATGCTAACATCTTTGAGGTGCACCAGTCCCCACAATCACAAAATCAAATTAGTGTAAGCCCTTTTCAGATTTTTCCTAGAAAAATTTTACTAGATGTAGAAATAAAGGATAATATAACCCAATGACATAATTGAAGGGGAAAAAAAGTTATAAAAATTACAAAAGATACAAAAAAGTTATAAAAATTTGAAGACAATTTTTAAAAGGTTTCTTTACTTGTTTAATGGCCAAATCTTTACTGAATACTTACAATGTTAAATGAAGTATGATAGATGCCTTTAATACAAAGATGCATAAGAAAAACTTGTTGGGGAGACAGACAGTTAACTTTAATAGAATGTTGTAAAAAATATGACAGAGATGTTCAAACAGTGTTCCAGGAGCAGAGGAGCAGCACCCAGTCAGCTCACTGGGCAGAGTGGAAGGAATTACATAGAGCTAGAATATGGCTAAATGCTTCTTACAGATGTTTCTTGGGGAAAACATACTTAAAATGGCTAATATTTATTTGCACTTGGAATTTGAACTTAATAAGTATATAAGAATGATTTGTGGTGTGCTTTTGAAGCTGATAATTTAAAAAAATCTTGAGGGTGCTTTAAAAAGACTAGGGCTTTTATTGGATAATATACCTTATAAAACACTTAGCATACTGGCAGCACATGGTAAGTCTTGTAAATCTAAGCTGCTGTTATAATTGTTGTTGTTGTTGTTACCATTGTCACTATTTCTATGACCAACACTACTTAGTCTACTGCACAGGATTGTGGTTAGAACCAGTGACATAGTAGTAGAGGGAAAATGCCCACATTAAACTTAATAAAAATAGAGGTCATTTTCATTGGTTATGGGTGTAGTCAGTTGTAAGAGCCAGAATAAACAATAACTAAAAAAAAAGTTTTGAATTTTTTTGGTCTTGTGTACAACGAAAATCACAAAATGTTACTTCTGGCAATGATGTAGTAGCTTTGCAATACCAGGGCCCACATCTCTGGGGCTTTCTTCACCTTTTTCTTACTGTGTTGACTCATTGGTATAAGGATGACTATTGAACCTCCAGGCATCCTGTCTGTATTTAAAACAGGAAAAAGGGAAAAACAGTACTTTGTGATGCTTTGCCCTTTTATTCTTTAAGGAAAGCTTTTTCAGCAGAATCCTGCCTACCTCCTATGGTGGAGAACTGTCACATGGCCACCATGTGAGGTGTCTAACCTACATTGTCTGATGTTATAATTAATATTGTGATGCATCAAAAATGCCTTTACTCTTTCATAGGTATGACTCGAGTCTAATGTCCGGATTAACAGAATTAACTCTGATCAGGTCACTATGAATACTTTCTGTATACTTGTGAACTCTTTGTCAGATCATTTAACTGGAATCTTGGACAAACTAATCTTTTTGATATACTTTAATTAAAAATATGTTAATAAAATGAACTTATATTTTCATAAAATAAACTTGCAGAGTATGTCCATGTTACATGCATTTATGGCAATCTGTTATAACTTCTTAATCTGCAGATCTATATGAGGTTGCTGACATTCAGTTTGATAACCTCAAATCTTTACAAAATCCTGAATGAAAGATTAATGGAAGCAGTGATGCCAAATATTTGAAATGGGAGCTTTCCCAGAAAATCCAATATCCATGGTTACTGTAACTATATTTTATTTCTAGAACAGTAAATGTACAAAAGCACATTTTGGAAAGTTTTTAAATAATAAAAATGTGTGCGAGTGGTGCTTTGCCACCCCCACCCCTCACCCCAAGTTCAACACATGTGATTGAAAAAATAAAATTAATTACAGCCCATGCTAATTGCCTAATGGTGCTGGTTAATGGAAGTTAATGCATATTAGTTTACATTTGCCAATAATTCATCACGCCTGATAAGTCACTTCTTGTGTGTAGGTGTTCTCTCCCTAGCTAGATTATAACTCTGATTTTTCTCTTCTGTTTCTCCCCCACATCCTAGACTGGTGATCCTAGCCCTCCTTAACCATTCTGCAAGCTTCTTGCTCTTTTTTTTTTTTCATTGTCTCATAGTACTTTAGCTCAAGGTTAGCTTAATATAGAAATAGCAAATAGAAAAGTGCCAAAGGTCCCAGGATATACTTTCCTGGGAAAAACAAGCTGGTGCTTTTTTAAAATACATATATTTTGCTCAAACTCATTTGCATTCCCTCATACCAGAGAATTGCACAGTTTGTATAGACAATTGCCATTTATAAATATTTAGTAGAGTCTCATCTTCCCTCGGCAGTAAAAGGGGGTATTGAGATGATTAGATATTCATGACTAACTAACTGGCCTAGCAGACATGAGTTCTGGCCAAAGATTCAAGTCAATGCATTGACACTTATTCTTTCTTATCCCTTCAGAATATATTTCTTTCTTATCAGGAGCTAAATTTTAACACGAAGTTCTCAAAAGAATAGCATCATTATAACATCTTTTAATCAGACAGGATGTTATTTTGTCTCTAGCCACATGCGCCTCTGCTACAAAAATCAATAATTTTCAGGAAAGGTAAAAATATCCAATACAGAAAACCAGTTTTCTTTCTTTGCCTTATACTTTGGGAATCCATTCAAGAGGAAGTGGATCTCCTTGTTTGTAAACTTAGCAATCCAACCCATGTAACTTGGGGAGATTCCTAAGGGATGAAATTAAAATTATAATACGGTATTCATCAGAACACAGAGGATCAGAAGGCACAGGTCTGTGGTTCTGTTGTTGCTAATAACAGCGGCATTGGATACTAATGAGTGACCGTGGTTAATTCACTTTACTTGTTTCAGTCTCTGTTTTCCTATCTAACATGAGGTATTTATATTTTCTTTACTATCTAAAAGTCTATTGAGAAAATAAAAGTGAAAATCCTTTTAAAATACAAAATACTCTGAAAAACACTTTGGTTAAAGTCTCAAATTTCACCTCCTAAAATATGTCAAATGTCTGCCATCTGTAACCTTTCAGGTTATTTCCTCTAGTTCCATTATTTGCCCTAGCGGATTGTACAGGTTTTTAGAAATATAATAAATAAGACAACTTTTTTTTTAATGGTCCACATGTTATTCTTCGGTACCTCAGTGGGTTAAGTACTTAGGATTTCAGTCTAATTTTGCGTGCTCAGCTGTTTTGACCTTTTTCTCAGAAGCTATTTAGTCAATCCAGAGCTCTGATAGTCTGTAAGAGTGTTACTCTTTTATGGAACCCCCTAGGCATAACTACTTAGAGAATTTGCCTGCCTGCTCTGTAATTGTCAGCTAAATTGGGAAGATTAAATTCAAAAGCAGCAAGAAAGTATGATAATAACAAGTTTAGAACAAGTTGAAATGCTTCTGATTTTGAAAACTGTTCTGATGGAGGGAAACTCACCATACCCTTTGGAATGCTTGTGTTGCGGCTATTTCTTGGGATACAAGCAAGGATAGGATAAGGATAGGACAAATGCTACAGGAAGGTGGTTGTGAATTGTGGTGGCAGTAGAAAAAAGATGTTTTCATAGTCTAAAAAGTAGTGCATGCAGGTGATTTCAGGAAAAACAGAACAAAACAAGTCTCCAACCACCCCTCTCCACTCCATTGTTTATTTCTGTTTTTATCTTTGCTAATTTTGCTTTGGATCTTTGGATACCTACTAATTTTTTGCATTTTTAAATCAGTTCTGATTTTTCTTTTCTCTAGAAATCCTATGTAGTAGCCACTGACATCCTCACATCTAGTATTAAACATAAAGCATAGAGATGATCAAGTTCCACTAAACTCTTAAGTTTCTTTAGGGAAATTACTATGATCTTATTCATTGTTATATCCCAGAATCTAGAATAGTAATTGGTGCACAGTTATTGTGTTAAATAAAGTAAGTTACTCTTTCTATAATCAAGTCTTTGTTAGCTCTGTGAGGGCTATTTCAGTGTAAGAATAATCCAAACCTGGAGTCATAAAACTCACTGGAGAATGTCATTCTAAGTGAAGTAAGCCAGAAAGAGAAAGAAAAATACCATATGAGATCGCTCATATGTGGAATCTAAAAAACAAAAACAAAAAAACAAAGCATAAATACAAAACAGAAATAGACTCATAGACATAGAATACAAACTTGTGGTTGCCAAGGGGGCGGAGGGTGGGAAGGGATAGACGGGATTTCAAAATTGTAGAATAGATAAACAAGATTATACTGTATAGGACAGAGAAATATACACAAGATCTTATGGTAGCTCACAGAGAAAAAAATGTGACAATGAATATATATATGTTCATGTATAACTGAAAAATTGTGCTCTACACTGGAATTTGACTTAACATTGTAAAATGATTATAAATCAATAAAAATGTTATTTAAAAAAACAAACTCACTCCAAAGGATAAATTGAAGCTATATGTATGTAGTACACATGCATGCCAGCACTGTTTCTCCAAATTACTAGTTTGAACAGCTTGTCTATTTTTACATGCATATACAGTTGACCCTTGAACAATGTGGGGGCTAGGGGCACTGGCCCTACACAGTTAAAAATCTGAGTATAACTCTACAGTGGGCCCTCTGTATACATAGTTCCACATCAGTGGATTCAAGCAGCTGCAGGTAAGGTAGTACTGTAGTACATATTTATTGAAAAAGAATATACATATAAGTGCACCTGTGCAGTTCAAACTTGTGTTGTTCAAGGGTCAACTGTATATAGATTCTTGTGCATTTATATTTTGAAGTTTTTGCTCTGGAAGTATTTTTCAACATCACTTTCAAATTTACTATATTTCTCTTCCACTTTGAATTAAGTACACAAGTAATATATGAGTATATTCACAATACAAAAGTATTCAGTGAGTATGTAATGTAGAACTTGAACATCCCCTCCTATCCAGTGTTCTTACTTCCACTCTTCGTATTTAACCCAGAAAATACTTACTTACATAAATCTATACCTAGTCTTAGAATTTGATATTACATAAATGGGTTTATACATAGGAATTATTAGAAATCTTGTTGTTTTACCCAAAAGTGTTTCTAAGAAATCTTTCCATGGCAGTATATACATACGTAGTTACATGTCAGCTAAGTGCATGAGCTCTGGTGTAAGAAGGCCTGGGTTTGCATCCTGTCTCTGTCACTTACTGTGTAACCTTGGGCAAATTAGTGAAGTTCTAGGATCCAATTTCCTCATTTGTAAAATAAAGATAATGATAGTAGTCAACTAAATGGGTTGTTTGTTCTGAGACTAAATGAAATTATACAGAGCATTAATGTTGAATTAACATTAGCTATTGTATTTATCTCATGATTTTATTGCTACTTGGTGTTCCATAAACCATATAATTTCTTCCAAGTGCTGCTTTAGCTATACCCTTAAATGTTAGTATGCAATATATTCGTTGTTCTTCAAGTTTAAGTTTTGCTAATTCCCATTACAACTTCAATTTTGATTCATTATATATCTGTGTTTTTAAATTTCCAAACTTGAGTTTTTTGTTTGTTTCTGTTGTTTGTTTTGGTGGAGGGACTATCTTTTAATACTAGGGAGTAGCTATCTTTTTGTTATGAATTTCTGATTTTTCTCCTGTTGTGCTCTGCGGTCAGAGATATAATATGGTAGGTATGGAATAATTTCTTCAGTATGCATTGGTACTTTATTTTGGGCCAAATATGTGATCAATTTTGTAAATGCTCCAGTATAAGCTTAAAAGGAATGTGTATACATCAACGTTCAGATGGGGAATTCTATATATGTTAATTCAAGTAAATGTGATTATATTGCTATTTGCATATTCTATATCCTTACTAATATCCTTACTGATTTTCAGTCTTTTTGATCAACTTGTGTGGTCCCTTAATATCAATCATTGTAATTATGAATTTGTAAATTTTCCATATAATTTAGTCAGATTTTTTAGAGTTATTTTTGGTAGGTAGATATGGATTTGCTATTTTTATAGCTTTCTATGACATGTTCATTTTTCACAATATATACCAATTTAATGATTATCCTTATTGTTCTTAACCTTAAAATATATTTTCTGTTATGGTGTAGTATTACTGACTTTATTTTATTTTTGTTTGTAGTTGCTGAGTGTAGTAGTTTGATTGTATTGCTCATTCCAATTAATGGCCTCTGTAGATATCCACGCTCTGCCATGACTTTGTGGTTCCTCTCATGAAAAGATGGAGTCTGTTTTACCACCTCATGAATCTGGATTGGTCTGTGACTTGCTGTGGCCAACAGAATGAAGCAGAAATGAGAGAGTGCCACTTCTAAGCCTAGGTCTTGAGAGAATCCGAACATCTCTTTAGTCTGTTTATTTTCATTGTTACTACTGTGTGTATGTGTGTGTGTGTGTGTGTGTGCGCGCGCATAGCATCTTCAGTGATTTCTGTTGACCTTTTTGTTGTGGTTCATTGTTTCTTCTTCTTTGCTTTATATTGAATTGACAAAGTTTTTATTTTCCTGTTTTCCCCTCTTTTAGTTTGTTAGAAATACTTTCAATTTCTCTTTGAAGTTATCCTGATATTTTAATGTGCATGTTTGACTTAAGAAACCCTAAAGATGATTAATGTATCTATGTTCCTTTCAAGCAATACAAGATCTTTAGAGCATTTTAACTCCTATTACCATCTCTATCTAACATGCTATTATTACCTAGTATTTTAGTATAACTTTGGATTTAGTTCCTCCATCTAAATAAGTGATCATTGGTTTTGAAAGTCAATATTTATTTGGATTTTCCTACATATTTATCTATTACCTTGATCACTATTGCTTCCATACTCTATTTTTTCTTCCATAATGCCCTTCTTTCTGAGATCTAATTTTGGTACTTCTTTTAAGAAGGATCTTTCTCAGTTTTTGTTCATCAGAGGAACATTTTTATTTTGCCTTTACTCTTGAGTAATAGTTTGGCTGGGCATAGAATTTAGAGTTCATAATTATTTTCTCCTAACACTTTGAAGATCTTATTTAATGTCTATTGCTGCTATTGAGAGAGATCTGCTGTGCTTGTAATCGATAGTTCCAAACATGAACTCTCCTCCTTAGTTGCTTTCCAGATTTTCACTTTTTGGTGATTTTGCAATTTTACTAGCAATATGACTACATGTAAATTTATTTTTACATATCCTGCTCAAGACTTGTATTTCTCAAATATGGATATTCTTGACTTTCTTTAATTTTAGAAAACTCTAAGCTATTCCATCTTTGTGTGTGTGTGTGTGGAGGGGGGAGTGTAATTTGGTTTATTTATTTTACTTATTTCTTAGTGGAGGTACTGGGGATTGAACCCAAGATGTAGCACTCTACCACTCTGCCACTGAGCTATTCCATCTTTCAATACTGTTTCTATTCCATTTATTTTATGTTATCCTTTAGCAGTATATTGGTACTTCTTAATTGATTCCCTAAGCTTTTATCTACTTTTTAATGTTTTTTATTAATTTTTTTCTTTTATGCTCTGTGCTGTATTCTTAATAGTTTTCCAACATTTATGCTTTTGTTCACTAATTGACTCATGTTTGTGTCTAACCCTCTGATTAACTCATTTACTGAAGTTTCAATGATGGTAATTTTTATTTGGTAACTTCTATTCATTTCTTTCTAAATATGTCTCTTCTTTTGCCTATAAATTTAGCTCTTGGTTTATAGTTTCTACTCTTTCTTTCATGCCTTTAAAACTTTTGAATATATTTATTTTATATTCTTGTTCAAATTGTTCTTCTGTTCCTTTATTAGTTCTGGTTTCTCTAGAAGTTGACCTTGAGAAGATTCAAGTGCAAGTGGTTTATTTGGGAGGTGAAGGAAATGTCTGGGAAACAGCTGGAACTCTTCTCAGAGTTCTCACACCTACCTCTCTTGCCCAGGAGCAAGGGTGCTGGGATATTTACATATTAGTCATTGGATGAGGGCTGCTGTGGGGATGTTAACTTCTTGGAACATGTAGCCTGCTCTGTGCAAGGACAGAGTGGTTTATGCTACTGCTTTAGAAACAGCCCTCAGGCAGACATGCAGATACCTGCAGTGGGAGTTGACAAGGAACATGAAGTGATAAAGTCCAAAGCCAAAAGCATACTGAAAGGGCAATCAACATTCGCTACAGGAGGTTAATCCTCCCATTGGTTTTGTCGCTGATTGTTGTTTGTGTGTATTTTGTTGGTTTTAACTGTAAGCTTATTTTTAGTGGTGCTGTATATGTGTGTGTGTGTATGTATGTGGGTGTGTGAATTCTCTGCCTTCTGGATTGAAGAAGTATCCGTCCAGAGTGGTTTTACTTTTTACTTCTGCTTTGTATCCCTAGGGAAAAATTATTCTTTAATTAATTTTTTATTTTTAGGGGGAATCCTGAACTATGAAGGTGATATAAATTCAGTCTCTAAATCTGTGTATGTTGCAGGCTTGAGGCTTTTATCATTTACTTTTCCCTAGAGCTCACAGACAGCTTCCTTGTAATCTCCCTTGGGCAGTAGCCTGTTTTTCCATATTCTTTTCTCTGAGGGTGTGGCTTAGAAAGTCCCGACTTCCAGTTGCTCAGTTTCAGTTCTAATACTTTGCATCATATAGCCCAAGGTCTTGTCTCCTGTGCTTTGCAACCCTAAGCCCCTGGCTGTTGCCAAACTGGAGGACCCTACCCCAGGGCGGCTGCAATGTCAGCTCATGTGCTTACAATTAGGGCTTTCAGTTCCTTGGTTTTTGCCACCTGGGACGTTCCTTTTTTCTTTTTCAAACTTAGATGTGCATTACAAATTTTGTTGTGTTTTTCCATTATTTCTAGATGTTGGTAGCAAGATGGTTTCAGATTTATACAAATCTGCTTTTTTTTCCCCCTGGAATTGACTATTTAGATTTTAAGTATTTAAAACATGCATGGAGCATTTAAAAGTAATATAAATATAAATGTTTTTAGTAGGGCATATTGCTGTTCAAATAAAAAGATTCCTGGGAGTCTAGACACTCTGTCCTAATAAGAAATCTTCTATTAATGAGCTGTAGTAGCCTTAGACAAGTTATTTAAACTTTTCACAACTCAGTTTTATCATGTAAAAAGGAGAATAGGAATTTGCTAAGGCCCATTGAAGGAATAAAATTCCATCAGCTAGTTTACAGTCTGAGACACAATGCTGATGCAGCCAATTTAAGGTAGTTAATGTAATAAATAAATTAACCATGTCTATTTGCTACCCTTTTCCCTTGACAATGAGTATCTCATGGGGCAGAGAAGAATGGAGTTTACATATATACTTACCCAGTGCCTAGCACAGTGCCTGACCCTAGTTCCATCAAAGCTCACTGGGAAATTTTTGGATGTGCTCCATATAGGGATTTTACAGGTGCAGAAATTATTGTTTCTTTATGCTTTCTCCCTTTCTGTTGCTTCCTCACTATAACCAAAGCCACAAACTTCTCTCTTCCTAACAAAACAAACTATTGAGAGTTACATTTTTTTCCCTGCTATTGTGTATTCTCCTTTCTTCATGGAAAAACTCCATGCAATCATAATTTTGCATCTTCCTCCTTTTATAAACTCTTCTCCATTTTTATTTATAACCCTGATTTTGCCTGGCCTACTTCTAGCTCTCTGATTTTTTTCTCAGTCTGTTTCATGGCTTCTCTTTTAATTCTGCATCTAAAATTTTAATATGATTGAAGGCTATGTTGCTTCTAATGCCACTTTCTCTTCCCAAGTCACTTTGTTTATTACCAGGACTTCAGTTACCACCTGCATGCTGATAATTTTTAAAACTGAAATGATAGGTTATTATATTTATTTCTCTTAGTCTATTTAGGCTGCTATAACAAAAGCCATAAACTAGGTGTCTTCTAAACAATAAACATTTATTTCTCATAGTTTTGGAGGCTAGAAAGTCCAAAATCATGGTGCCAGCAGATTTGGTGGCTGGTGAGGGCCTGCTTCCTAGTTTATAGATGGCACCTCCCTGCTGTGTCCTCCATGGTGGATGAGGCAAGGGAGTTCTCTGGGGCCTCTTTTATAAGGGCATTAAGCCCACTTCCAAAAGGCTCTACCTCGTAATACCATAATCTTGGGGATTAGGATTTCAATGTATGAATTTGGGGGGGGGGGGACACAAACATTTAGATTAGATCAATGTATTTTATTTATTGTGTTAGCCTGTCTCCCCTCTTGAAATCAAGCCCCATGCAAACAGAGACCTTATCTACCTTGTTCACTACTGCATCCCCAAAGCCTGCAACAGTATCTGGCATGTAGGAGGCACACAACAAATATTACTTCAATAAATGATCAATTTCAGTATGTGATGCCTTACTAAAGTACAATGTTTGATTCTTGTCAACAGAACAATAAAAATATTCCTAAAAAAACCCTCAAAAATTCAAAAAAATGGCACCTAGGGTTTTAAGAAGATGGAGATAGCAGTGGCAGTGTAGTTTGGGGATTTCCCTGTATAAAAACAGACAGAAAAAAGTGAATGGGAACAAATCATGTATAGGCATAAGGGCTGCATGCTATTGATGTTAGTGAGAGAGAAAGTAGAGAAAAGCAATGGAGCGAGAAGAATAGAGCTTCAAAATAGACAAAATGTGCTCCCTGCAATGTGGTGGGCCAATTTAAGAACAGCAGCTAAAACTGGAAGAGGTTTTGCTCATTCTAAGAGCTAAAAAGTGCAAGGATCCTATGGCCCTTGCCTAGCTCACATGCACCCTGAAAACTGATGCCAGAGCTCCCTTCCAGGACAGGGTCCCATAATGAGGAGAAATAGCTGGAAGTTGAGTCAAAATTTAAAAGAAAAAGGAAAGATAAGGTCAGTTAAATGTAGGGGGCAGAAAACAGCACAAAGAAGTCTCAGAAGGCAAGCCACCCTATTTAATTTTATTGAGGTATAATTAGCATACAATAAATTGCACATATTTAAAGTGTGCAATTGGACAAGTTTTGACATGTGAAACCATCACCACATTCAAGATAGCGAACATATCCATCATCCCTGAAAGTTCCCTAGTGCCCTTTTGTGATCTCTCCTTCCTGTCCAGCTCTGCTCCCCTCCAGGCAAACCTTGATCTGCTTTCTGTCATTGTAGATTAGTTTTTATTTTCCTGTATAAATTGCATTATTAAGTTTGTAATCTTCTTCTCTGTTTTTTTTTTTTTACTCAGATTTATCCATGTTGTTGCATGTATATAAATTAGCACAATATTTTTTAATGATCAGTAAAGATATGTCACAATTTGATTATCTGCCCACCTGTTGTTGGATATTTAGGTTGTTTCCAGTTTGGGACTATTATAAATAAAGCTTCTATGAACTTTTACATCAAAGTCTTTGCATGGACATATGCTTTCATATCTCTTGTGTAAATATCAAGAGGTAGAATGTCTAGCTCATAGGGTAGGTGTGGGCTGAAGTTTTTCAGAAACTACCAAACTGTTTTCCAAAGAGGTTATAACATTTTACATTCCCATCAGCAGTGTAAGAGGAGTTCCAGTTCCTCCACATCTTCACCAATATTTGGCATGATCAGTGTTTTTAATTTTAGCCCTTCAAATGTGTTTGTAGTAGTATCTCATGGTTTCAATTTTGTATTTAATGACTAATGATATTGAGCATTTTTGTATCTTATCTTTCTATACGTGGAAGTTACCATCTATGTATCTTCTTGACGAAGCGATACATCTCTTCAGTCTTTGCCATTTTTAATTGGATTGCTTGTTTTTATAGTTTTGAGTTTTAAGAGGGTTTTTATAATGTATTTTGGCTGTAAGTCCCTTATAAGATATACCATATATATATATATTTAATCATACACAAAAATAACATAAGAGAATGCTCTGTGAAGGTAAAAAAGCTATGTAAGCAAAGCCTCCTTCTAAAAGTTCAGGAAAACTAAATGCTTAAATATGAGAAACAATAAACTATTGAGTTAAAATTTTATACAAATTTACTATAAGAAAAAGAGGATTAAGGATCTGCTAGGACACTGCTTGGTACATAGGACAAATCTCTGTCCTAAACAGTATAGCTGGTTGCATTGTAAAATAAAAATATAACTCAGAAGGCCAGTTGCTGAAGCCTGCATTTCCATCATATGTTAATTTCTTTGCCTTAAGAATATTAAAAAGAATATACTATAAAAGAGGTGATATATTAAGTTACCAACACCTAAATGAATAAAATTTTATGTGATCTTTTACAGTGTGGTAAAGAACTGAGAGACTTCTCAGGCAAATGATCCCCACCCAATAGATGTTTAAGTAGAAGGAAAATAGAGAGGGCCACCTATCAAGTAAGAAAATTGTAGTGAAGAGTATCTTAAGCTGGGAGTGTGTTGTACCCTGCCTAGTGGTAGTACTGGGGGGCAGCATGAAATCTAGTGTACTGTCAAAAACTAGAAGAAAGTTCTTAAATAAAAGGAGGCAGAGTGATAATGGCTCACAATTTCACTTGATGCAATCATGCTCCTACCCTCCAGGTGGAAAAATAAATAAAATAATACAAATGCTTGGCTCTGAGGAAGGTAAGAAATAGGGAGTCTTCTTACTGATAAAATGTTTATGACTCAGGAGAAAAATACAAGGAGGAAGGCAGATGGTGAAATGGGAGCCAAAAAGTGGTGCGTATGGGGTTGTGGGGGGAGGGATGGCTAGAAAGAGAAGAGGAAAGAAAAAAGAACACAGAAGATTAAAACAATCTTTTAAAGGTTTGCTCTCTCTTTCTGAAAAATTTAAAAATATTTTCAGCAAACAACATTGCTTCTTTCTTGGTTTTGTTTTGTTCAGTCTTCCTTTCTACACTGTTGTCTGTTCTTTGTTTTGCATCCTAGTTTTGCAGGGGGAATTCTGCCTAGCCAGACACCAAGGGAACTGCCAGCTATGTCAATCAGCTGTCATAACTAGGGCCAGAGACCAAAAAAGAACAGCATAAGCCAAAGAGGAAGAAAAAAATAAAAAAGAGACAGAGATGGTGTGTGGGAGTATGTTGTAGGGGGAGCAGAGGGAGCTTGCAGAGCTGGGAAAATACATTTTACCCATTTCTCCCAAGTCACTTCAGCTATACTTTTTTTCGGCTCTGTGGGAAATCAGAGCAAAGGCTCGGCTTATCAGTGATTTCACTGAGTCAGGACTCAGAATGCTGAAGGGACATCCTGTACCAAGCTCTGAAACACTGACCTCAATAGAATCCCCACCCTGAAAATCTAATGGAATAATATTTAGCTTGTTGTGTGTGGTGGCTCTGTAAGATATGTAGGGATAGAGAAGACAGTAGGAAAAATTTAGAGTTAAATACTGACTTCAAATAAAAGATTGGACAAAGCAGTGGACCTATTTCTAATATGAAATGTGGTATATAAAACTTTACGAAATCCAGCCATTTGCCTGTGTTTGGATTAGTCTTGGGAGGATCATTAGACCTGCATTTCTGCCAAACACAGTTAGGATTTGCCCATGCTGAAGCCCAAACATAGACCTGGAGTTCAGTGTTGTGTCTACCATGTGCCTTGTCTAATCCAGAATGGGCTTGTTCATCATGCTCTTTCCAGACATAACATAAAACACCAGGACGACTGTAATTAACACTGAGAATACAGAATAACCTTTAGCTAGAGCTATTTTGGTCCAACAGTTGAATCCAGCAGAATAAGACATCTAGGTTCATAACCCTCATCAAGGTCTGACGCCCTCTGTGATGGGACATGTTTTTTAAAAGCCAAATGAGTTCTATGTTCAGGAGTCCTGAGTTGCTTAAGAAAAGTACATTCAGATTTGATCTCTTTATGTGTAACTTATCCCAGTTGCTATCTCCAGTTTTCACTCATCAATTATGATGATGTGATGTGATATTAGCCTAGATTTAAATACACCAGGTTTGATGGAGAATAAGAATATATGAATTCCTGATCCATCATTTTAAACATTTGCTCTCTGTACGAAAAGATAATTCAACTCAGCTAAATAAGAAATTGGATTACATGATCTTGTTACTATTGCCAGTAGATACTAGAACTGCAACATGTATCTTTGGGGTAATCGATATATTAGAACCAATTATACATAAACACTTGTGAGATTTGTTTGTAAGGCCCACACAAACATGAGTAACATTTCTGATGCCAAATTTGTCTTAAAAGATTCTGACTTAACTGAAATGCAGGTAATAAATTAAAATAGCCACATGACTATCTGTTCATCATTACTGAAGAGCACTCATTTCAGCAGAGGTTAGCAATAACACTCCCAATGTGTCTCCAGAGCCACATCCTTCACATACCTTATTTGAAATAATTCTATTAATTTCTGGCCAAAACCACTTTTGATCCAAATAAAATCCATTTTTTTAATTTGTGGCATCTCGTGGGGGAAATTCACATCTAATTGTGATTATTAGGTTCAGGGCAAGGTTTTTTAACAACTACTTCCAGAACATTCAAAATCAAGCTAGAACAGATCAGAAGGCAAGATCTCTCTTAATATGCAGTTCATTTTGAACAAAGTTGCATTCAATATATGCACCATAACAGGAAATTGTGTGCATGCAGTAATATTTTTACAGTGAGTAACATCTTGTCATTTGTCAACACATTTGTCTTTTATATCCCTCTGCAGCTAAATTTGGTTAGAAAAAGCCTATATAAAAAGACATCTATGTATTTATGTATTTCTAGTGCTCATCTCTAAAAAGCCAAAGCCCTTGACAACCTGGTATTTTAACACAAAAGGGATACAAAGGGATAAGGAACAGATACATAGGCAGAATATTAGCTTTTTTTGTTAAACTCCAAGCTTCTCTGAAAGTGTACATTTTTCACCAGGTCAGATCAAAGACCCATATGAAAAGGGGTAGCTTGCAGCAATACAGTGATGTTCAAGATCCATCTTTCTGCTCCAAGTTCTAAGTTGTGTTTCTTGAAGTAAATTGATTTTTAAATAAATTATATTCATTTTCTTTGCAAGCAAGTAACAAAACTTATTTGATACTCAGAACCCAATACTGTGACTTGGTGTGCTGAATTCACTAAGTAGACACAAGGAAAAATGTAGGGAGTAGTGGTAAGGAAGGATTATCATTAAAAATGTATAGAAAGAGGAAGGTAGAGAAAATCCCTTTTTTCCTTTTGATGAATCCTAATTTCTGTAGTAGGATCATATTCAAATAAGAGACGAAGTTTAACTAGATTCATAATTTATATAGATGGAAATTTTGGGATAAGAAAGGTAAAAGATGATTGTCCAGGACTTGAATTATTTTTAGCATTTCCCAGTTAAAACACACACACACAGACACACACACACAGACACACACACACACACACACACACACACACACACACACACACATTAACATCTCTAAGCCTAAAGATGGAAAAGCTTGTGCCTTAGCACTTCTGCCATATTCCTTCACTGGAAGAATTTTTACCTGAAGTCCAAAGAGTTGACTCTTTTTGTCATTCCATAAAATATTTGGAAAAATTTTCCATAAGCCTTCTCAGAGACCAGATAAAAATGCCCTTTCACTGTTCTCTGTCTGTCACCCTCTCATTTCCTGTACACACCTACTTGGACAGCTCCATTTAATGCTAGGTTCATGTCCTGACTCAAAAACTAAGATTTCCCAAGATAGGAAAATTTTGAAGTGAGAGATGTTTTATTTGCACTCTTAGAAAAGATTTTTTCCCTTGGAGTGTTGGGTAAGAAGTGGCAGATCAGCCTCCAAGTCCAGAATAGGAGAATGATTCATTCTTAAATGTCTTTGCTTGTGAAGTGAACAATCAATGACCATTCTTTTCAGAAATACATTTCCTCCATATAAACACGAATTAGGAAGAAAAATAATGTCTTACCTTAATCCTAGAGATAGCAGCATCTTTGTTGAATGTTCAGAACATCTCTAGGCATATTTGACCTTGTAATTTCTGGGATTTTCCATAAAGTAACATTGATAGAAGGGGACTCAGTGTTAAAATTTCAGCATTTCCCTATAATACAGCATCATTCAACAGAGCATCTGATGAATCTGCTCTCTAGAGGTGATAGTTCTTGGAATAATATAAATTCATCACAGCAATTGAGCTGTGTGACAGGGTCAGTGTGCAGTCAAACATCTGACCTGATGTGCCTTCTGTTGGCTCAGGTATGTGTATGGGGTGAATTCTATTTAGAGCCACTCAAAATTTTCCAGCTTCCCCTAGCTTAACTGTTCTTTTCATTTCTCTTTAGCTGTCGTCTGGGCTTTGAAGTTTTATATTATATTGCCCCTTGAGTACATTCAGCAGGACCTGAAGTTCATGGTTAACATTAACAAGGTGAACACTGTTAGCAAGGGACTCTACAGTAAATTCCTAGAGTTTACAGAGATGAATGGCATTCATAGGACAATTATGAAGACTTAAGGTCAATTTCTGCTCAGCTATCTAATCAAGTGACAATTATTCAGGTACTTGCCTATGTTCTTTGGGCTACATCTTCAGTAACTTGTGAGGTTTGTTATCATTTTTCTTCATTTATTTATTGGAAAAATTCTGAAAAATAAGTAGAAAGGATGATTGTCTCTTTTGCACAACAGTTACAGAAATTTTGTTGCCTATATTGTAATTTTATCATTAGTAAAATAACCTAGATTATAAAATTCCACATTAGATTATGGGCTGAAAAAAGGCAGAAAATATTAGCCATATTTGTGTCTTTCATAAGAGCTGACACAGTGCTTTGTGCACAACAGACGCTCAATACATTTTTTTTTAAAAATTAAGAGTCCGTATTTAGTTTTCTCCAAAAGTTTTCCTGGAAGGCTCCCAAAGTGGTGGGATTTTTTTTGTTGCTTGTTTTTGTTTTGTTTTTTACCAAGACAGAATGTTACCAAAATCTCTAGGAGTAATAGATCAATAATAACCCCACTTCATTGAAGAGGAATTTATCTCAATTTAATAAAGTATGTCCAAATGATTTTGATCGGACCATAATATAGAAACAAGCTAATAAATTCTACAGTCACTTCATGGTTTTTACCTAGAGCCACGTACAACTTAACTAATGTAACCTCTTCCTGGCATTTGCATATGGTTATGTTAGAAAGCAAAGGGGAGATGGGTGGAAAGACATTGGGAAAACCTAAAATGACTCATCCGGTTTAATTCTTTTTTAGAAATTCAAATTTATGTTTGGTACATATTGCCAGATCTGTATCATATTAGATTTTATAGAATGTGTAGAAGAGGGTTAAGACATATTCCTGGAACAAAATATTGTCTCTAGAAGCCTTCTTAAAATGCAAACCTAATTAACTAGACGAGGTAATGAATTCATTTATCAACACCACTAACTAATTACCATTTTACCAGCAAACATCAGTGCTCTATGATAAAAGGACTTGGAAAGGTAAGTGATAATGGTGGAGGGCGGCAAAGTCAAGCATATTGTGCTTTGTCCAGGAGAAATGTGCTGAGTATGAAAGTGGGGTGGGCCACAGGGAGGATCCCTGGTCCTTAGAGGTGGTGTGAGGCTTCTGAGAGCCTGTCTTGGGAGGGGATACTGAAACAGAGCTCTACTTCACAACCCACCTTAGACCTGATCCTGTGCTCTTCTGTGGTGACAATGGGGGATTGGTAGGAAATAAGATATGAAAGGGGGATGTAAAGCATCAGTGTCTTTGTGACCTTCTTGAAGAAACATGAAATTAGTGATTATTCAGAAAAAATCAGTCTGGTTGTAAGGACCAAAGTCTCTAAAAGTATTATTCTTGATGTATTTGCCTGGCAATGTTTGTTGATAGTCCAATGAAAATGTTTAGTCTTCTCATAGATATTTTCTCTTTAGACTTGTACATGAAATTAGCGAAATCAATTCTAACCATATTCAGTTCTTTCTTTGCTCAGATTTACTTAGGATATATTTTCTTTTATAAATATTTTATTTTAAATCATTGTCCCATGCACTTATATAAGCATATGTTTGCTTTACTAATTTTTTTAGAAAAGCAAATTACCATATTAAATCATATAAATATTAGCATGTAAAAATATGAAGTAACAATATTATTTCAAGTCTTAAAGTGGACTGCTCTGATAAGTCAATACACTAGGAGTTAGGCTGCACTGGAGACCCCAGTGGATACTTCCTTAAATTTAATTACTGTTTTAAAAGTCGCTAGGAGGAATCTGATTTTAGCTAACTGGTCTTAAATCCCGTTTGAACTTGATCATGCTATTCCTTTGACAGATCTGGAGGGTGAAAAAAAATATGGACAAGTTTGGACTCACTCTTAATGCTTGGAGATAGGTTGATTCTAGAATTAGAGAGATGGTCAGGAAAAGGAGATATCTTTTCAAATGAAACTACTGGGAAAATATTCAAGTCCAGGACTTAAATTTTAGTTCAGACTCTTTGATTGTCAGTAAGAGAAAACAACTCAAACTACTTAAGAATTTATTATAAGAATACAGGGACATTGCCAGTTACCTGAGGGCAAGAGTGAAGTCAATCCTCGGGAAGGGATTAAAGTAGTGTCTGTTAAAGACAGCTCCAACCATCTTTCTCTTTAAGGTACACATGGTCAGTACACAGCCTTCACGGGTATTTGTTTTACTTCCAATTGCATGTTGAAACTAACTAAACTCTGATAATCTGATTCCATATTCCTGAAAGACATAGACTGACCCAATTGGATCAGCCATTCAAACTTGGTTTAATCCCCTCTTTGGGGCAGAATGGGTGAGGTGAGTGGAGAACTGAACTAATGAAGACTACCCAACTGGTCACCTACTCCTTTGAGTCATTTCCAAAGAGGGGTGAGTCAGCAGAGCTGGGTAGATACCCAAGAGCGGTAGTGTAAAGTTTGAAATGGCGTTCAGTGAATTGATGCAATGGGGTAGGGAAAAACGAAAGGATAAAGTAAAGGATAAAAAATGGCAGTAAAGATAAAAGTAATTTTTTATCAACTGAGATTAGAGTAAGCCATTCTTAAACTTCTGACTGAGAATATTTCCTCTCCTTTGCCAGTGTGGAGGTAGGAATGCTGTTGAGAATTTCACTTCTTCCTTAAAGCATTTTCTGACTAGTCATTACTCACAGATGCCTTTAACTTCTGAACTTCTATAATTCTTGTCAAGATCTTGCTATTAAAATACCTCATTTTTTTAGTGTTGTGTCATGCAGAGAAATGGTAAGAGTATACATTTATACATTCTTCAGAGTAAGATTCATGTTTTTGTTTCTTTATGATCCACCTGATTCTAAGAGCAATGAAGGCAGTGATTCATCTGAAAGTTGGGCTACTAAAAGGCTATACCCTTTCTTTATTCCTCAGCATCTATTATTTACTGAAAAAATAAAAAAAAAATTGTACTGGATGAGCTCTCAGAGGCCTTCTAGCCCTAATATTCTCTGATTCTATGGTCTAAGATATAAACTCTCCCCGGTGAATGGAAAACTTTGTGACAAATCACAACTATGGGGTGTTTGTGACAATTTTAGCCTGCAGGTGTTGCTGTGGTGTAGGAAGAATTAAGAGACGGGGAGGAACACATCAAACAATAGCGAGAAAAAGATGTTTTGAAGGATTCTGTTTATATCCCACATGCAAGAGTATGTTTCCCTGCTTCAGCATCTCTCTATGAAAGAACCGAGGTCGGTTTCCCAAACAGGGCACGAACCAGTGGGTGTGTGTTCTCGCCAGCTGGAACTGGATATCTGAAAGGATGTCCTGTTTACATTTGGCACCAAAGCCTAGTGATTGCACTGCCTGAGTGCCCCAGAGATGAGATGCAACTCAAAATGGATTTTTCACACAGGTTTAAAAAATAACACTCAGATGACCCTGTCGTCATATCACCTGGGATTAGTTTATCAAGGGACTATATTTTAAAAGAATGCTTACTAAGAAGGGTGAGGCAATGGTATCCACGGAATGCGTTTTTTTGTGGCATGGAGGATTTTCTTTACCCTTTTTCTTTCTCTTCCCTTTCTTTTTTTCTTCATATATATATATATATATATATATTTTTTTTTTTTTTTTTTTGAACAAAGAGAAAAGTGAGAGGCAAAGGCTTGGCTGACAGCCAGACTTATTCCATGAAATGACCTGTGTAGGTAACTGAACACTGTACAGTGTAATATTATTATAGCTAAGCATTCAGTAAAGTGAAAATTAACAGAGCAAGTGTATTTTAAGGCCAGAAAAGTATTTCTTTCTTCTTTCTTTCCTTTCCTTCTTTCTCTCTATCCTTCCTTCCTTCCTTCATTTCTCTCTCTCTCTCTTTAAAAAAAAAATAATTTAAGACTTACCGCATTATCCAGCAATCCTACTCCTGGGCATATATCCAGAGGGAACCTTAATTCAAAAAGATACTTGCACCCCAATGTTTATAGCACTATTTACAATACCAAGACATGGAAACAACCTAAATGTCCATTGACAGATGACTAGATAAAGAAGTTGTGGTGTATGTATGTATATATATATACATATATATATATGTATATGTGTACACACACACACACACACATGATGGAATACTACTCAGCCATAAATAATAATACAATAATGTCATTTGCAACAACATATGGATGGAACAGGAGATTGTCATTCTAAGTGAAGTAAGCCAGAAAGAGAAATAAAAAGACCATATGATATCACTAATATGTGGAATCTAAAAAAACAAAATCAAACAAAGTTATTTACAAAACAAAAACAGACTCACAGACATAGAAAAACAGTCTTATGGTTACCAGGGGTTGAGTAGGAAGGGATAAATTAGGAGTTCAAGATTTTCATACGCTAACTAATATATATAAGATAAATAAACAACAAGTTCATACTGTATAGCACAGGGAACTATATTCAATATCTTATAGTAACTTACAGTGAAAAAGAATATGAAAGTGAATATATGTATGTTCATTTAAGACTGAAGCATTATACTGTACACCAGACATTGATGCAGCATTGTAAGCTGACTATACTTCAATAAAATGATATATAAAATAAAAAAACAATTTAACAGAAGCTGTGGGAAGTGATAGTGGGAAGCCAGAACTAAGAAGAAGAAAGGAATAAGAAACTAAAACAAATAATGTGAAAAAGGTGAAAAATTATTGTAAAGACAGAAACTCTTAAATAACTGCATTTGTTTGTCCTGCAGTGGAATGCTGTGACTGTGAGAGTTGTTACCTAGTTGTTCATTGCAAATCTTTATTCAGAGAAGACATTTTCTTATGATACCTTCTCAGTAAGCTCCTGTTCTTTCTGACAGCTTGCCTTTTTGACCTTCTGGTTTATAGTTAGTACTAAATGCTATCATCTTTTATTATTGGCTACCATTCTGCCTTAAATCGTTCTGGCATTAAATGAATGAGAAAATACATATATGGATATGGTTTCAGGGGTATGAATTCTGTCTCCTCAATGAGATTGTAAGCGTCCTCAAGGTAAGTCATGACAAAGTTCCATTGTTAGACATGATGCCAACACAGAAATTAATCAGGGATGAACAGAGCAACCTAGAAGTTTCTAACTTTTGGTCTTTCCCCCACAAATTTGTGCCACATTTTATTATTTGTTTATATTGAGTGTGCATAACAAGCTTCAAATACCGATTTGTGTTTGATGATGCCGAGGCTGCTCCTGCAATAAGTGGAGCCAGAATTAGCAATTGAATAGCCAAGTAAATAAAGACCAGGTACTCATAAACCACCATTTATCACAGGTTTGCAAGACAACTGCATTTATTTCAATCTACGTGTGAGAGAACGTGCCTAGCAATCAGGTCAGCACTATGAACATTGCACTGTGTTTATCTTTAGTCTCTAAACATTGTGTGTAATCAAGGAAGTGAGATGGAGTCATAAAAAACCATTATAGAGTTCTGAAAGCCCTCAATTTCATATTTATGTCTTGGAACCAGCTCATTCTGACTTCATAACTCCTTAATTAGAGGCACAGTCGTTTTCTTTTCTGTAGGGCATTTTTTTCACCCTCACAATACAGGCATACATTTGGTAACTAATACTAGCAATTAGCCTCATCTGCTATGTAAATGAGTGTAATTGCAATTAAATACTTTAGTAGGCCCAAAGGGAAAACATGCAATCATTACAAAGTAAGTAGAAGAGCATGGTTAAGGGACATTTAGAAGTGTTAGCAGAAGTGCATTTTCCCTGTGGTGTCAGGAGCCTTTTCTATAGTGAATTATTTCACTGGGATGGAACTTGACTTACATTTCTTGTTCTATTTTTCTACAGAGATCGGGAGAAAACTGCCCTTTTCAGCATTTCTAAGGGTTGTTTAGTTTTAGTAAAAAAATCATTTTAAGAAATAGTTTCTCTTCAGCATGGATTCAGGGCTTAAAAATATCAACTTTCAGCTACTTTTGTTGTACAAGTTGGAAAAACAGCAATGTACTCTCCGAAAAGATACTTTGAATATCAGTATTTACTCATTAATAGACCTTAAGATTGAGAATTGTTGAAAGAATGTTAGCACACATTGGAGAGACAGATGACCTACTAGGGAGTCAAGCAGGACTGGTACAAGCTAGTAGCACAAAGTGGCTTATAGCCCAGGCTCTGGAACCACAGTTTGGGTCTCCAGTCCTCACCAGCTGCATGCATTTGGTCAAGTCATGCACCTATTTTCCCTGTTTGTAAAATGGGAAGACATAGTGCATATGTCTGAAAGCCCTCAATTTCATATTTACATCTTGGAACCAGATCATTCTGACTTCATAACTCCTTATGGGTTGCTGAGGATGAAATTGGTTCATGTACATAAAGCACCTAGAATACAGCCTGGCAGAGAGTAAGTACTCAATCGATAAATGTGTGTTGAAAGATCTTTAGTCCTTCTTTCATGCAGATATTCTCCCAGATAAAGCCAGATCTCATAGCAATACACCTAAATAGAATTGTTTTGGTCTCTAACAGGAGTGAGGTTATTGTATTTTCAGCATTATGCCGTAAGAGTTTTCTGAGGGACATAATGGAACTTACTATTATAGGCATGCGTTTACTCTGAGTGATTCACACTGTGATGCAGGGACTTGTTAACAAGAATCTAGATAAAAGCTGGTGTTTTTTTAATCTATGTACAGTGAATATGTAACAGATCATTTTTTTGTTTGTTTACATTGGTTACTAGGAGTCTCAGAGGCAAATTTACAACCAACACATCTCTAGTTATTTATACAGTACTCTCTTGCAAGTCAGGGTTTTGTTTCTCCCTCCTTTAGTTTCATAAAAATCCATGTCCTTATTTGTAAAAAAATTTTGTTGTGTGCATATTGTAAACCACTTCAGTTATTCTTACATAATTGTGTACCATTGAACAAGTCACTCTGCTTCTTTGAGACATAGTTCCTTCATCTTTAAAATGTAAAGCTGGGCTAGGTGACTTTTATTTTTCTTTCCAACTTCAAAATTCAGATTCTTAATTAAAATAAGTTCTTGGTGTTGTTGAAAATGATGGCCTGGATAAATGAAGAGAAAACTCTTCAGGAAATAAATGATACATAGTATTGTCAGAGACAAAGGATATAGGAGAATTTTTCAGATCTTCTCACTTTGAATATTTCTTCTTTCTCTCTCACTACAGATTTACCCAAAGCATTTAAAAAATTATCATGAATATTTCAGTCAGTTCTTGGTTCCTTTCCAACAGGGAAGGAAAAGGCAGAAGGCTTTGTTTCTGCCAGTGGACTTGCGAGGAGCATTTTAGTGACTTTCCCTGTGTTTCTCCTATGTCCTAGTTAAGGGAAAGGGAACAACAGGACCTCAAAGAATAAAGAAAATAAGAGAAGACTGTAAACTTCTTTTGCCAATTTTGATAGAAGGAAAATCTAGAATTCTTATCTCCTTCTCTTGTTTACCTACTACTTATGAGTTACAGGGAGAGCTTCAAAGGCTTAGCATTGTCCACTCTATTGAACTCTGTTATCAGAGAAAAGACTACCAGATGTTTAGCAATCAAACTTGGTGCAGAACATAACTTTAATGGAAAACAGAAGGGCGTTTTGTTTCCCTCCCACTGTGCTATCTATCTGAGAGACTTTCAGGAGCCCACTTTCCATAACCGCTTTGAAAAACATACACACTTTCTGAAATGCTACAATTTGACACAATTGGATATAATAATAAGGTGAATCTTTAAATATATTGTGAAACAAGTAACTCTGCATCCTTAGTGAAGGAGTTTATAAAGCCTGCATTTTCTAATGTTAAGACCACCTTAGAGAGCAATTAATCAAACATAAATAGGAACATTTGGTATTAAAACCATCCCAAAGGAGTCAAATCTTATTTTGCCTGTTTATATATGATAGACTCCCATGGGACCTCAGATTCAATTCCACTTAAAATTTTTTTTTTATTTTTTTGTAAATATGTAGAAAATATGTTTCTTAGAAAGAAGGAGAAATTTAATTATTTTCTCTTCATTAAGATGCTTTTAAAAAGAAAAAGAAATATCTGTTATTTTTAGACTGAATTGAAAAAGAGATGCTTTCAGTAGATTATTTTGATCATCTTGACAGTGAAGGAGATACTGCCCCCAAAGCTAAGATACTATATGAACTGTCTGAGGTGTAAAGTCTCCTTATAGTTTTGGAAAACAGAAGGTGTTTAAGTTATTCAAAACATACTTGCTTAAGGTGGGACTGGCTTGTTTTTAAAGGCTTTGTCCCATACCCGAAAGTTTATTCTTTACAAACTTATCTCACAATAAAGTGCCTGTCTGTGGGTTGTAAAGCAACTCCAAGACATCTGTCTGTGGTAGGGCCATGGATAAATGTAATGAAAATTTGATTCCAGTAACTACTTCCCTCTAGATGCTATGAATTCTGATCTGCTCATACACACAACAACAAAAATATAAAATAAAATAAGAGGAATCCAAATATAAAATAAAATAATTTGTAGATTTTGTTACTTTTTATTATATTAGATTTTAACTTTCAGATATAGTGACTCCAGGAAGAAAAAACCTTGATATGATTACAATTTATAGAACTGGTTTGTTGAGCAAATGTTACTCTATTATTTATAACACAGTTCCCAGACTCATCTCAGGTCTCTTGATACTCTCCTTCCTCATCCTGCCTGTCATTTTTTTCCATTAAATTTCCAGTATTTAGTAAACAGAAGAGACTCAAAAATAGGCAGTGGGTATTGAATTTGATGCTTCTCAAGCCTACATAGGGAAGTTTTTTTCATAGACCTTTGAGTATGCTCTGTATGCCCAACTTGATTGACAAATGGTGTTTGGAAAGGGAAATTGTTCAGAAGGGAATAAAAATATCTTTGTTTATAGTCTTACTGCAAAACAAAGTGAGAAAGTTCTCAGGCCTAGTTTCTAGTTCTCTGGTCCAGACAGATCAGTCAGACTGTGTTGGGCCTCACTCTGTTTCCAGTTTGCCCCTCGAGAGGCTTGAGGTTAGGGTCACCATCCAGATGATTCTGCCCTCCATTCTGGTGCATTCCTTTTAATAACAATGCTTTTCCCTCGTTTGATTGCCTGTGAGGGTCTTTAGAGTAGAGTACCCTCTGTGTAAATGTATCTTTTATTTTCACTCTCAAAAAAAAAGTGCTTCAAACATAACCTTTGTCAGTAAGTATATATAATTCTGACTACATTGGTCAGTATATTTCACCACTTCATGTCAAAAAAGAATATATTCATTTGCTTAAAGTGTTTTGTTCACTTGCTCTAGTATATTGTTTTTCAGACAGACTTGGATGATATCAAATGGAGCATTCCATTTAGTTAATAATAAAAGAATACTTATAAAAGGAAAAAAAAAGTGCTTCAAAAAGAAGTCAAGCTTTTGGCCCAATCTCTTTTCAAGTTCATGGCCATGATCCCAATTAAACAAAAGTTCCTTGATTGGATTCTAGTCACCTATTTTAGGTATCACCTATTTTAGACACTCAGAGAAGAACTTGGCTTTTGGAGGAATATTTAATATCAAATGTATATGTTATTTTTAAATTATTAGTGTCAAATATTTTATGTGTTTGTCTTTCACACTTGTTTAAAATAAAATCATGGCAATTTCCTGAAATTGGGTATATTTTAAAAGGGAAGCAACTTAAAGGAGGAAAAAAAAAGATAATAGAAATGTGGTTTTTTTTTTTTTTTTCATTTTAAGGAGAGTTTTTTTAGATATTCATTTTTAAAATAATTATTTTACGGAAAATAAATCTGGGATGATACGAAAATGAATTGACAGTAGAGAGCTGATCACTAAAGAAGGGATGTTTGTTCGATAAAAGAATATATTTTAAGTCCTCTCAGCTATATACTTTGGTATATGTTACACAGTTATACTTCTTCTTTTCTTCAGATCAACAGTTTACATGCCTGAAATTCATTAATTCAAGACTGCTACTGAGACATTTCCTGTCTGCTAGGCATAGAAACCAAGACAAGACAAATTCCTTAAAAATTTGTTTTAAAAAAAGGAAATTTCTAAGGATCCCTCAGGATTTTTAAATTTAGCTTCTTTATTTGCTTTTTTGGTTATGATAACCAAAATGCTTGATTTATGGCCAAGGAGAAACTAGAGATAAATCAAACTAAAATTTGAGAACTTAGGAACATAGTCAACTTTGCAGTGGATTTCAGTGGTCCCCAAGAGGACGAGTTGAGAATATAGACCCAATACCAGTACTAAAAAAGAAAATCAAAAGCATCCCCATTGATGGGCATGTAGCATCGTGTTTGTGTTCTAAACCTCATAAGAAGAAGAGGCTTATCTTTAGAAGAAAGGAGGTTGGGGTGATGGTATTGGAAGACTGTTGATACAGGATGTATGGTCTTTTCATGTAATAGTTAACCAAAAAGGTGATTCTATTGTATCTGCCCCAAACTACAATTAAAAGTTTAAACCAAAGCAATGCATGTGTTAAATGCTTTAACAATTCAATAGTTGCATCTTGAATGCCCACTGTGGCACTGCTTTGTCATAGGATGTCACAGAGCTGGTCTTAAGCTCTATGAATGCAGAGTCCTTGTCTGATGTTTATGAAAGGCCTTTGCTATTCCTGGAATATAGTAGACATTTAGTAGATATTTTTCCAGTGAATATGGTGGAAAAAATAATGCAAAGATCTATAAGACGAATTCTCTGCCCACAAGGAGACTATTGATTCTAAAAGCATTCATAGAGCGCTTTACAGTTCACAAAAGTCTATTAACCTAGTGTATCTATTGTAGACAGTGGTTCCAACTCTGATTTATATCACCTGAGTAGGCTTTTTTTTTTTTTTTCCAATGTGCAGATGTTTGCAACCTAACCTGACTTAGAGGATGGAATCTTACTGGGACTCAGTATTGATAGTAGATGTACAACATCAGTATTCATGAGGTTATTTTTGCACACAGCCATATGCTGACGGAATGTGTTCATAGTAAAGAAGACAGGCTGCTGGCTCTTGAACAAGACTGAGTTTCAAACCTGGCTCTAGCCCTTTCTAGCTTTTTAACTTTAAGATTAATTTTCCTGAGTCTCAGTTTTCTCATCCATAAAATGGGAAGAATAAAAATAACCACCATCATAGGACTGTTGGGTGTACTCATGGAGGTATTCCATGTAAAAGTGCACATCCTAGGACTTAGCACAGAGTAAGGATTCAATAAACTTTGTGATTACTAGCCATCAGGGCCTGTGGCTTATTTTATTTTCAGTGCTAGACCTAGGCTGAAGAACCACATTCCCTGGCCTCTTTGATGAGGCTGTCATATCATTTTCTCTCCTCTGTTTAATCACAAAATGATCTGAGAATCTTGTTCCCCTTGAATCCCTGTCAGGACAAACTAGATATTTGGTGAGTTCAAAATACAAGAGACTTGCATTTTTGATCCTCGCTGGACTTCCCTCTAGGACGAACATACTCATGTTGTTTCAGGATTTCCAGCCAGGCCTGGCCTGGAAACCAGAAGCTAAAGTTATCCCAAAGCTGTGAGCTCGGGAACTACATGAAATGTTGATTTGGATCTAGTTTCAAAGGTTATCAGAGGTTCAGTTGCTGACAAAGGGATGGAAGATTGTGTTGGTGAGAGGGTGTCTAGCATTTTACCCATAGGGAAAAGGTGTGCTATAGAGAGAAAAACAAGTTTTGACTGAAGTAAGTGGCCAAGAAAGCAGGCAACTTTAAATTAATGGTAAACTATAATCTGAGTTTCTAAGATAAACAAAATAAGCATCTGTAATAGAATGGAGTTTATCAGAGTGTGATAGGAAGGTCAGGCGTGACAAATTGGGAGACTGGGATGTTGAGCTGGCTCATGACTATTATATAACTAACATCTCTGCTAAATTTAAACACTAGCAGCCTTCTCTGGAGGTGTGTGGGTGGAGAGGTGAAGGGGCAGATTGAAAACAATGGTCTTTATTTTCACAATGTACTTTAATTTTAGGCCAGTGTTGGAGGAGAACTTTCAGCTAACAGTATCCTTTTTCTGAACCGAGGCTACCCTTGGCCCCATGGAACACCCCTATTTTTCTGTCAAACTACTATACCCAGTGCATTTTTCTTTGGCCTCCCTGGAAGTGGAATTGTCTCGGTCTTTCCCCTGCAGAGCGCAAAACATAAACACAAGGGCATTAAAATGGAAACAGGATCTTGGTTCTCACTGTTTCACCAGGCTCCTTAGCACTGACCTCTGACCCTCATTAAGATCCCATGGAAAGTCTGGGCATCTGGGGTGTGTAGCTCACTGTGGGAATTTTTTTGTTGTTGTGATTGTTGTTTTCCTCCTCCTGGATTATTTTGGCTTAACCTGGGGCCATGATGTAAAATAAACCCCTTTTAAGAGCTTTTCCTGACCTTGTTTAGGGGTGGGGTTAGAGGATGGGATCTGACTACTTCTGTCAACTCATAGAACCCATTTTCAAGTCTTCCTCTAAAATTCATGTGAGAATGTAAAACATAGCATTTCTTCCATTCTCTTTCAATAATGACAGGTTAAGTCCTTTTTTTGGACACCCATGTAGAATTATTTGAAGATATTGAGGCTTCATCTCTTTTTTTTAACTCACTTTTTAAAAAGTAGGCCTCTGGATCAGATACCCTCTCCTGTGTTTTCTTCATTTATATTGTGTCACATCATATTGTCATTAAAGAAGGCATCTTTCCTGATCATTTTATGGTGAAGGTCTGAGAGAAGTGTTTTTCTTTAATGGAATTCTTTGTTTTCCCCGACTAGTTTGAGAGGCTAAGGTCCAGAAATATAATTGGAAGGAAATTTTAAATCTTCTGGTTGAGTGGCTAATTTATATATACACACTTAGGAGTAATTAGTGGAGGATTTAGAAAATTTTCAATAAAAGCAGAAGAGCAGTCATCCACGATGAGGTAGAGTAATCCTTTCCTCTTTGGAGTTTTCTCATCTATAGTAGAATTTCTTATGTCTCAGTTCCAGTTGACATAAGCGTAACTATTATGAAAATGTTGTGCTCAAAGAAGGCTGATAAGTTTTCTTACAGGTATTTTAGATTTTGTTTTTAAGACAGTATAGACAGAATGAAATAATTAGTCTTTATCGTATTTTTTTCCCTTATGAAGAATTCAATATACTCTGCTGTAAAAATTCTGGCTAGCATATAGAATTTTAATTTTGAAATGGAAAAACAGACTCAGAAGGGTAAGTGACTTGCTCAAGATCACCAAGTCTCACTGTATACAAAACTCAAGTTCTCATTCTCTAGTATTATATTGTATTTATAAGTTAAAAAAAAAAGCTCAACCTTACTATACCTTAGGAAAGAAAAGAAAAAGTTAGGCATGTATTCGTGTGTCCTTTCAAGTTCTCTCTATAAAAAAAGAAATGTCTCTTCCAGGAAGCCTTCTTCTATCGGAAGGGCATATGTGGAATATTCTAAAATCTTCCTAATAGAGGCATTTTTGGCTTTACTTTTATTTTAGGATTTATGCTTCTAAATGGCAGATATAGATCTAATCTCTTCAGCAGTTAAGACAAAGGTCAAGAGGAGAAGCAAGGGGAGAATATATGATTGCTAGATTAAACAGGCAACTGAAGGAGGGTATGGAATAGGTTGTCGCTGCGCTGCCGCATTTTGTCTCCCAGAATGTACTCCTCCCCCTCGCACTCCACTATTCCAGGACCAGAACTTTTTTGAAAGTTGCCTCTTTAACAAATCCTCCTTTATTGACACAGTTCAATCATCTGTAAACACCTAGATAGCTGCATTTCACCTCATATATTTTTTCACATCCATTTTTTAGCTCCCGATGTGTCTATTCAGTCCTTTTAATTACATTATTATTATTATTATTATTATTATTATTATTATTATTATTATTATTATTATTATTATTATTATTATTATTTTAACTACAAAGGGCCTAACATGTAGCTCCATGCAGAGCAGGCAGTCAGTATAAATTTGTTGACTGATCATAATATGTCATGAGTCATGGGCACAATAAATTATTTGACAACACATAGGATTATTACAACCCTTTGTTCTGTGTGGAGATGGGATGGAACCAGAAGAGTGTGTCTGGATAGCTCGTGTATCCACTTCAGGGAGTGCCAAATGAGAGCGTGCTCTCACCTGGCAAAACTGAATTATTTTTATTAATAAAGCTCTTTGGAAATTCAAGTATTTTTAATATATGTTTATCTCATTTGATTCTCACAAGAAAACTGGGAGTCAATATATATTGACTCAAGTTTATGGCAGAGAAAACTGAAGCTCCCAAGGATTTAGTGATTTGTCCATATTTGCATTTGGCAAGTAGTTAAACCTTGGACCAAGTGTACTGTTTTGTTTTGTTTCCTTTTACCTCTGGGATTCATGCTCCTTCCAACCCACCAGACTGCTGCTCTCGTTTCATAAAGCTATCATCACTGCAGTGCTCACAGTTTTTGACTCATCCTGAAGTAACAACCCTGCTTCAAGTGATACTTGCAAATACTGTTAACCAATAGTGCCCCTTGACTACTATATGCTTAGTGGCTTCTAGCATAATAAAATTGTAATATTGAAATAAGAGACCTTAAAGAACCAAAGGTTGCATGAAAAAGAGCCACTTGTAGCTCGTACATTGAGCTCAAATGGTTATCCACTCCTTTCACATGCTTCATTTGACTAGCATGATTCTAACTTTAGCTCAGAAGGAAGTTCAGTGTAAGCTTCTGGGCCAACTGGTTCATCAGAGGCAAGATTAGAACATCCTTTACCTTTTTCTCAGAACGTGGAGGGTACATTTGGTAGCAACTTCCTGAAGGAGCAGAAAGTCCAATATGTACAAAATTGTCAAAGAAAGATCATTTATTAATACAAAACATTATCTAAATAATGTGCTTTCAGAACAATGTGAACAATCACAAAGCATTAATAAAGCCCTAATTAAGCAACATAGAGATGCTGTTGAATTAACTCCTTCCCACCTACCCCCAAACACCACCACCACCTTACCATGTGTGGTAACTTCCTGTTTGTTTTGTTTTTAAGCTTTAGTTTGGTTTCAGCTAGTTTAGACTTCATAGTCTCCAATCTCTTACGAAGCATAGCTGTTCTGGCTCAGATCTTTCCATTGAACCCCACTGCATTGCCCACCCCCTGCTGCACAGACCCAGTTTTCCAGATTTAGTAGAGATCATTACCATCCATAAATTTTATGTGCATTAAAGGTAGTTTCCCCTCTTGTAATCATTATTAATATTTGATGGCCAAGGTATTATTCTTTATTGATAATTTTATAGATCATAGTTAATTTAGAAAGAAAAAAAATCAGAACTGTAACACAAAGTAGTGCAGCTCCACTTTAAAAAGTGACCTTGTCAAAGAGATGCATTTTTGCTTCAATTAAATTCAAAGTCAGTCAGTCCCATAGGTAATGTTAGCAATTATAAGAATACTTCACAAAAGTAGTTAAAAAACACTCAGAGAACTTTTATGTGATGCTAGTTTTTAAAGCAAGAATGACTCTTCTTAAACTTCAATTCTTTATGAGATCATTTTGGAGTGTACTGTTACATAAAACATGAGGTCAGTAACTAAGGCTAATTAAATTTTAGTAGGAACAAAAGTCACCAAAAGGTTTTTGCATTCATCCTACCAATTCTAAAACAGTGATACAATACACCATTAATAGCCTTAGAACTGCTAATTATTTCAACATGAATAGCGATATCAATGCTGTCAGTTTAATTTAATACACTCAGGAGAATTCCTGCAGAATGCATGATTTCTCTATTATTTCCTGGTTTTCACAACCACCAAAAGCTATAAATTTTCTTTCTTTTCTTCAGAGAGAGAGAGATTACTAGCCTACACCCTCTCACCTTTTTGAAGAATGTTGCAGTTGTTATTTTTTAAAGAAATAAGAAGTAAAAACAAAATAGAAATTCAGGAAGAAGAGGAGTCTAGGTTTAAGTCTGTGATCTCCTATGAGGATAAAATGTCCCTAACTCCAAAGGAATTAAAAGGCTCATGGATTCTATTGGTTCAGTGGAGTTTCTAAAGGAATGACCTTAGTATTGGGGTTGAAGTGTCTTCTTTTTGGAGAGGAGTTAAAATGAAAGTCTGGAGGAGTGTAAGTAAAAAGAAATTATTTGACTGAATAAATACTTTTTATTTATTAGAAACTTTACCAAGTTGAAAAGAAGGAGTTATGCACTCATTTCACAAAATCTTTCATTTAGAAGACAATAGAGCACAATTACAACTCTATCCTGAAAGAAGAATGAGTTAAAATTTATTCTACAAAACAATAATTCAATAGTAACGAACTAAAAAGTTCTAGGTTAGGCCCTAAAATCATGGACTCTCAGGGTTGAACAAAACCTTAAGGATAATCTGTTCTCAGTTTTTAACTCACATGGTTGCTCTACCTTATCCCTTAAAAGTGATTAATCAATCTTGGCTTGCATATCTCTGCTGACAAGAAACTTAACAACTTAATTTTCAGAACATCCTGATTGTTTGAAAATTCTTCTTTAGACCAACCGTCCTTGAATTTTCACTCATTTGCTGATTTAGTGTCTTGAAAGCTGTGGTATTTGACATGGTTTTAGGTGATATACAGGAAATTGTCTTTTAATTTTAATAATAATGTATATACTTCAACATATATTCAAAAAATAGACTAGTGTACCAAACTCATGATTTCACACTTATTGCATAGGATGAATTTAATGAAAGAAAAAGTGAATCTAAGTAAGGCTGAGTTGATAATCTATTAAGCAAATGTTAAATTTATGTAAATATGAATATGACCAAAGTTGTAAAGTTGATTACAAAATGACCAGCTATGAAAAACAGTACTCTAGGTCTACACTGTGGGAACCAGAACAGATGCCATACTCTGTATAAGGACAGACTGTACTGTCATGAGTTTAGTCAAGGAAGTGTATATAGATAAATTGGGGCAGAGAGTAGAGGTAGAAGACTACTGCAATAATGGAGCAGATATAATGATGGCCTGAACCATGGTGGAGGCAGCAGAAATATTGAGAAAGATGTCTATTAGTGGAGTGACATGGGAAGAACACTGTCCTGCATCTCAAAGGATTCAGATTTTAGTCCTACCTCATCTAACTGGACCTCTCCTTCCTTCTCCAGGCCTCTGTTTTCCTCATCTGTGCAATGGGGATGGTCTCCTATGTGATCACCAAAATTCTTTCTAGCTTTGAAGACTTTTGATTACTTAAGAATTATTGTGAATGTATGGACTTGGCAAATGAATAGAAATATGAGGAAGGAAGAAGAAAGAATCAAAGATGGCAGTGAGGGTCAGGGATTGGTGACTAGTGTCATTCACAAATAAGAGAGTCAAGAAGGGAGAATAATTTGGAATCAGTGGGCAAGGAAAGGTTTGGATTTGTTGTAGTGTCGGTACCAATGACACCTCTTTTGTATATCTGATAGCTCCTTGGACACCTGGGAAAGAGTAAGACTCCAATTTCTCATTTGTAAAACAGGAATGAGGTGATCAATAAAGATTTGGGGTCACATGTACAGATAGTTGGTGAAGTCACAGAAATGGAGAAGACAAGACTATCAGTAAAAAACGGGAGAGAAAATTGGTATTAAGGGATTTAACCTTTATTGAGAGGGCACTATGTGCCAAGCATGTTATTTCCATCATCTCCTTTAAACGTCCCCCAAATCTTGTGAGGTATATGTAATTCTCCCCATTTTACAAAACAAAAAAATGATGCTCAGCAAGATCCAAGAATTGCAGAAGAATGAATACATAGCTCTTATTTGAACCTGTCTGTCTGACATCCAAATCTATGTGATACAGGTCCCACAATGACAGAGATTTCTGAAACACAGACAGTGAGGGGAGGGGATGAAGACACTGCATGGTAGTTCTCTGAGGGTGGAGGGAAAACCACCTCTGTTGTGTGAGATGAGTGCGGCCAAAGCTGGAGAGAAGGAAAGGAGGGAACAATTACATTAAATGTGGCAGAGAGTTTAAGGGGTGAGAACTGTTAAACATTTGGGGTGAGTGGCAAGGAGGCCAATGATGCCACATGAGTTTTCTGATGTATCGATAGGGGTGGACCTCGGATTGGTAAGTAATAGTCAATATATACTGAACACTTACTATGTGCCAGACACTTTTCTAAGTGATTTACATGTTTTAAGTCACTTAATCCTCACCACAACTGGCTTATTGAATGGACTGGGTTCAGTAAGATTCAAGGCAGGAGATAATTTTTCTCTTTCCTAACAGTCTGTCAATCTCATTCCCTCAATTCTCCATGACTACCCCTGGTCAATATATTGAGCAGATTCCCTAACTTTTCTTGATCACTTTTCAGGTACTGTATTAGAAACTACAATGCATACGTTAGTATAATGGATACCATGTGGTGGCAAAAAGAATGTAGATGTTCCTTATGTACTGAAACAAAATATTAAGTGGGAAAAAGCAAGAGATTGAATATAATAACACACCAGTATGTAATAAAGGGAAAACATACATATTTATATTTAATTATATATGTATATATTAAATACTGCTTGGAATATCACCAAAGAACTAATAAAACTATGTGCCCATAGGAAGGGGAAGCTGTTGGCTAGGGTAATCGTAGAGGGAAGGAAACTTTTCACTGAATGTCTTTTTATTTTCTTTGACTTTTAATCTACTTGAATGTATTGCTATTGAGCTCAATCAGCTAATGACACAATAGTGATGCATAATATCAATTATTCCTAAACTCAGGGCTGTAAGCATTGATTCTCATGTTCATAGGCTGAGTGGCTCTGCTTCAGGCTGCTGATTGTCTGTGATGGCTTTACTTCATTTGTCTTATTTTGGGGCCTCAGCTGGAGGGGCAGAGACTTTCTAGGATGTATTCTTTTTGTGGTGAGGCTGGAGCTCCTAGAGGGAAGACAGAAGACACTCATACTTCTAACTAAAGGTCTAGGCATGGATGTTCATATAGTCACTTCCAGCCCACATGTTTAAATGAGTAGAAATGCACATTTCTCCAGGAGGTAGAGAGGAATGAATCATTGCTGAGCAATCACCTACCCCATCATTTAAAATATTAGGTCAAGTTGAGCCTAATATCAAAATTTTAATCTCCCATCTAATCCCAAATTTCTCCTTTCCTCACTGAGGTTCAGGCTTTATCCATATTTAGAAGTCTGCAGTGGGGAAAGGGATCATGGTGAGTTTCTTTTCCTTTCTCCCTTCCTTCCTACTTTCCCTCCCACCGCACTGCCTTCCTTCCTTCTTTCCCTCCTTCCTTTTATTTCCTTCCTTTCTTCACTTCAGTTACTTTCTAACTTTCATATGCCATTTCTGGCTTCTTCAAAGTTGGGTGCAAGAAAGAAGGATGATTAGAAGGAAAGAGCAAGTTCCAATGTGGCTGCTCTTCTGTAATATAAATTGGTGTTCTGTGTGTAGCCCACGGCAAGGTATTGGTTCTTTGTTTCATGAAACATTTTATGCATTGAGATCCCTGGCAGGGGCCTCTTGTTCAGCCATTCCTTGGTACAGGTGATGTACCTTCTGGATGACCACTCCTGGCTCCTGCTTCTGGTGGTACACTACCCATAGAGGTGTTTAGTCTACCGGATCTGTTGGGTTGGATTCTTTCAATTACTTAAGCTCTGCTACTACATGCTGCTTAAGGGAAATAAGCACCCTTACCTGCTGTTGATTAAAGTGTAGATTGCATCTGCTGTAGTCCTTATTCTCTGTTAATAGAGGCAGCTACTCATCATTAAACACTTCCAGGTGAAGTCCAGTTTTATCATCATCAAGATTTTCTTGAATCATTTTCTCAACTTGGCTTGATCGTAAGGAAGCACCTCATTCCTTCAAATGTATAGCTCTAGTCAACTCTTTCCAAAGAAATCCTCACTTCTTTTCTCCCCAGTCTATAGTAAGCCTACTATTGCATAAGTCGGAGGTAGATGGTGGGTTAAGGAAGTCAGAATTAAATGACCTTCTTTTTATGATTTAGATCCTTTCTTGTTCTGGTCTTGGCAAAGGCCAGACCAGGAGAACAGCTGGTCACCATTTTTCACATGTAAACATTATAAATAAAAAGCCTTCCAAACCTGCCCCAAGAGTTAGGATTTCTTTTAGATTCTTAAGCCTTGGGGACTCATTTTAGCCCATTCAAACTATAAAATACTCTGGTTCTGAAGATCTTCTTCTGAAAGACCCGAATAAAGATCTCTCTTCACAGTCCATTCTTCAATTAGTCCCTCTATAGGGCTAGGGGGAGATGTGAAAAGCCAGCCGAACTTGGAACTCATTATTCCTAGAGGAAGGTATATTTCAAACCTAATACCTAGATTCCAAACTCTTTTCTCTGTAGGAATTATACTGCTTAAGTACAATAACATTTTTAACTCTGAGTATAGAGTTCCTAAATAGGAACATATATCTTCTTTTCCTCCTATTTTTGAAAATTTAAAATTCATTGTTATTAACCTTTGAAAGCTTCCATCCTCCCACTTCATTGTCTGTCAGCCTAAGGTCTCCCCTCCTCCTTGCCACAGCCTCTCTCCCTATAAGGATATATTTTGTTCCTTTAGGGCTGCTTTTCTCATGCTTCTCAGCATTATTGCCCTTTCTCTGCCTAGCTTTGAAGCCTTGTGCCTATGCACGTGTGTAGCCCACACTTACACGTACAAGTACAATGCAGATAAAAGAAGAAAATCTGCCTTCTGAGAAAAATTCTAACTCTCCTCAGGTACTATAGATGTCTCGTTTCATATTCTTGCTTTAAAATATAAGAAGGGCCTTGAATCGTGATCTTACATTATGCCTCAGAGCTGGTGTTCTTAAAAGTACAATTCCTTCCCCAAAGGAAATGAGAGAGCTATTTAAAACAAGCAATCAATCCATTTAGAACTCACCACAATCTGAAGAACATTTCTTACAGTGATGAATCGAAGTAAGAGAGGCAAAGAATTTTTTTTTTAATGGATTTAAAAGGAGGTTTTGGACCCATCAGCAGTCACTGAGTCCAAACATAGAAATTCAATTCAATTTATCATGTAGAGGAAAGATTAATCACTTGCAGAAATCTTGAAATCAGTGTGCTGCATTCAAAGTTGTTAAATGAGAATCATTTTTAATTACCACTATCTGTTCTGTATTAAACTTTTCTACATGATTTGATTGTCTTGCTGTAGCATGAGTTGTCTTTAATTCCCCTTTTTTTTCAATCCCCAAATCAAGTCCATAGCTACCCTCTGACGTTTTTCAGAGGGTTCAGATTCATCTCTTCTTGTTTGGAAAAGTCAGCACCTCACAGAAGTGACTACTTCACATGAAACCATGCTATTCTGGCAATCAGTTATCCGACTATTAGTTTTATCTTCTCTTTACTTTTTTTGTGTCCTGTGTGCAAAAGTAAGGATCACTTTCTGTAAGTACCATTTAGGGAACGCCATTTCCACTTGCAAGCTACCTATTACAGTTTCTAGTTATTTGTTTAGTCAAATCTAAACTCAGTCTTATGACTACAAGACTGAACTTCTCTTGTTCCTTGTGGTGAAATTTTTTTGCCACTCAACACTCATTTCTCCTGGTAGCATTATCTCACTTTGGCTCTATTGCATAAAATCTACTGAAACTGTCAATGGAGGTGCCCTGCCTACCTCTGCCATGGGCAAAGGTCCATGATCCAAACTTCTCCCCTGGAGTTTGGTAGAGAAGAGTGACAAAAAGCCCGAAAGTGATAGGGGCCATTCACCCCCAAGGAGATTGCCCGTCTGCCCCTGCTCCCTGGCCCCCAGTGTTGGTTTGGCTCTTATCCTTGCTGTCTCTGTTTCTTCAGCTGTCTTTGCAATGCTGTGAACTACCCATTATCCTTCCAATAAAGTCTGTTTTCTGTTCAAATTAGAGTTGGGTTTTGTTGATCAAATTAAAATTGGTTTTAGTTGATTACAAACCAGAGACTTCCAAGTGAGACATAATGGAATTAGCCTCAAATATCCTTCACTGCAGTTGGATTTCCCACCTCTGTTCAAGAACAGAATAGGATCTGTAGGGGCTAACACTTTGCTCTTTGGTCTTCCTAAAATTTCTTCCTTCTTCACGCTACTAAACTTTTCCTTTTCATCCTTTATATTTATTCAAACATCACTTTTTCATGAAAACTAACTTCATTCAACATTCTTCCAGAATTTCCTTAGCACTCATTTCCTATTTGCCAAACCTCAAAGGTGGCTTTCTCTGTACAGAAACGATCTCAGTATTTGCATCAGGATAAGCTGCCAAGTGTTTAGCAAATAAAGAAAAAAAACTGAGCCACTGTGTATCCACTCCTGCATTTTTTAATGGAGTAAGCCAAAGACAACCTGAATCACTATTACAAATGTAAACTATTCATAGGAAAGCCATTATCAGAATTCTTTCCCCTTCAAAAAGCAGGGGATAAAGCACAGTAGAGACAGGGTCAAATCTAGGCAGATGGTTTGTGCACAGAATTTATTTTTGATCCATAGCAGCAGAACAAGCTAACAAATGATCCTAGAATCTCAATGACTTCATGCAGCAAAACATGATTTCTTATTCGTAGTCCATGTCTAACATTGGTTACCAGGGATTTCTATATATTATAGCCTCTCAAGGACCAAGTAGGTATAGGCATCCTGCTGATGAAAATGCTTTTTGCTCATATTTCATTGCAAAGGAAACAACATGGCCACACTGTATTTAGTTGGGTAGGGAAGTGAAATCCCTCCATGTGCCTGGGAGAGGCACAAATACTTGATAAGTAATACTAATGATTACCCTAGGTGCCTCACTCCTTATCTGTACTTCTCTTTCCCTTACCATGCACAGCATTCATTGGCTTAGAACTACCCACCTCAGTCCAGGCGTTTTTCTAGGTTTTGTGTTTGATTGAAGAGAGCTATTACTTGATCTTGACCAATCCATTAATTGAAAATGATAACATATTGAATTGATACATCCTGTATAATATACACAGCATTTCTATATAAAATATCTCCTTTGACCTTCACAATCACCCAGGGACATATATGGGACAAAGAGTATTAAATCCATTTTATATAGATGACTAAAATGAAGCATAAGGAAGCAAAGTGCCTGACCCAAATTCCCAGTGATAGAGCTGGGACTCAAATATCATATCTTTCCACACTAAACTTATTGCCATGTTATTTTTTTTCTCCCCATTACCACATTTAACACAGTGAGCAAAGAAGGCACATAGCCCCTACCAATTTCATTACCATATAAAAGAGGACCCCGATAAGATAGAAATTTCTTCCAGAACCAGAGAAGTTAAGCTCTACAGATAGTCAGGGCAGCCCCTCTGGACTGCTAGAATGGAGTTACGCTGGGATTACGACTACTGAAGGGAAGTTTTGTCCCCTGTCCTTTTATGCATCGCAGAGGTGGCTGCCTGTTTCTTGACCTACTTCTAGGAATAGCTTGAGGTAAGGGAGCAGGGGGCGGTATGACTGTGTGTCTCATTGTCAACTGACTAAAAAGATGGTAGAGAGTCATGTAGGCGAGAACTGCTTTAAAGGAAAGCAAAGAATCCCTCTGATGTTACCAGTAAAGATGAGTGGCTAAACTAACCCAAATGCATAGTAGTTGTTTCTACCTTTTTATCAAAATAATAGCAATGCATACATTTTAAATACATTTCAGGTGAGGAAATTGGCCTAATGTAGGTCAGTTTAATCACTGAGTCACTAAGAACTAGTTTGTTGCAAAAAGTAATGGTCATTCCATGTCCTGGGATTTCTCATTTCAGACAGGTGTCAGTGTATCTCAGTGTTTGGATTTGAACATATTCATCATCATCAGGGGAAAGGCAAACAGTGTGGCTGTGGACTTGGCTACCTCGTGTCATTCACTTCTCTTGTCAACCTCTCAAAGACGTGAATTGTATCACAGGAGCACTTTGTGGGTAGTATAGGAACTTCAAGGTGACAGGAAAAGAACAGTTGACGTGTAATTGAAAACTCCACTAAAAAAGCCTGTAAGACAGATGAAAATGGGAAATCATCAGCAACATTTTCCCCTGAATATCAATCACTGCCAATCACTGATAAACTTTTCCAGTAACTCAGCCTCATGTTCCCCATTTCCCTAGGAGGGGTCATCATCCCCTGGGCGTGCAGCACACCTACAAGCAGGCGTCTTCTGGTGTTTGCCTACAGGAAGGTCATTATAAGGCAGAACAAATTAGGACAGCTCCCCCAGCAGTAGCAATTAACCTTCAGGAATCTGACAGGCATAGGTGTATTTTAGGATTGCAGAAAACATTAACCTTCTTGTTATTTACAGAAGTGAACAGTTGGAGGAAAATCTGAGATCTCCTTTGCTACCTCTCTCTTCACTTTCCTCTTCCTCATCCATCCCTTCCCCGCGCTGCCCCGCTGTGCCATTTCCCTGTGTTTCATTTATGCTATAGCTGTCTTTGAGATATGTAGAGTCCCCTGCTCATGTGGAGATGGCAGCAGTTGTAACTTGGTGCCCATCTATAAAGTCTAAACGTGGGCAGCTCTCAAACAGTTCACTTACACGTGGTTAAGTGACATCTTTTCTGCTCTGGGTCCACCCTGAGGACCAGTCTGGGAGGACTTGGTGCAGGTCCTGAAGCCTTCTGGCCTGGTTCCATGTAGTGACAGGTGTCACTGATGCCTATCACACATACAGTGCCCCTGCAGGTGCCTCTTAAATGCCCATCCATCTCCTTCCCATCTTTTTTCCCTGGGGCTCTCTAGAAAAAAATGGAACCACCCTCTCTGCAGGGGAGAGCAAACAGCAAGTTGGCTCATTCATCATTGCCTATGTCAGGTGCAAGCTAGGGATGTATGTTCAGAGACTGACACAGCACTGGCCAGAACTTACATAACAATGTTCCTTTTCCCTGTTAGCTAGGGATTTCTGATTGGGAAGAAAATAATATCTACATCATTTTAAATGTTAATGTGTAAGAACTAGCAACTCATTTTGAATATCTGCTAATCTGATGACTATTAGGCTGGATAACTTACGTTTGGATTATAATGTACAAAAATTAGAATCTTTGGGGTTTAATTTCACTTTCAATTAATGATGCTTTATTCTAGAAAAGCCATAGTGAAGATCAAAGGAAAAGTATGGGGCAATAGTCTTGCATCTCATATTAGGTGTCATTGATGCATATCCATTTAAGAGGCAGAGAGGGAAAAATATATTTGATTTTATTGAAGAACTAGGTACGATTATTTCATTTTTAAATAATCCCTAGGTTATTAGGCAACAATGTGAAAATCTAATCTGGCAACATGCTTATGATTGTCACAAGAAGACACCTATGAAGAAATTCTAAGGAGACAACTGATTCAGTATTTGATGTGGCTTCTGGCAAAGTGAAGAGATGCCAGGATTGCCCCAGCCTCTGAGGAAGCCTCTTTAATTTAAATGTGCATGCTGAGATGCAGCTGTGCTGATGAATGCATATTTATTGGACCTGGATAGGAGGCAAATGCGTAACTAATTAAACTATCCTGGTGTCAAATACTCTGGCCAACATCCCCTTAAAAAAAATCACTGCTTAAAATGCATTTTGGAAGCAAAAAGTCACCAGATAGAACTGGTTAACAAATAATATCTGTGAAAGAATGCTAAGGTGATTTTACCAAGAAACATAGGGTTTAGGAATGTCTTCAATTTAGAGATGACTTTACAAATGTTTACTTAATGAATAATGCTAATCAACTTCCTTTGCTCTCTACTTGAGACAATTTTCTCCTTATTTTATGAGATAAAAAGAAGTAAAATTGTCTAGAAAAGGTGTAGAATGGCATGTTAGCACACATTTAGTCCACCTGTCCCCTCTACAGCAGGGATATAAACTAAGTAAGTTTCTCAGTTGAGAGTCTTTCAATTGCATTATTGTTAGCCAGTGAAGAATTTCATAATGCTAATCTTAAAAGAAATGGACTGGTTAACAAAGAATGTTCTTGAAATTTGTTTCAACAAATCTGAACAAGATAAGTGGCCCTGCTAAGATGGCAGCAGAGACAGGACTAGTTAGCATCAGAATGCTGGATTTCTCTTATGTTCTGCACTCTGCAACATGTTAAATGATTCAACCTAGGCTTTTATTTCATTCATACCATGTACACTTTGGATTTTCACTATCTAATAACTAAGTATCTATTGATAGATCTAGGTGAAAGGGAATATTCCAATTTGGGGGTTTCCAAGGCAGCATAATAAATAATGCTTCTCTACCTTGCCCAGTTTCTGAACTAATCAAGTAATAAATCAGCAGTAAACTAATGGAGTACTGAAGGATCACCTTTATTACTGACAAAATTTGAACAATATATCTTAGAGTGCATTCAGATGGGCTAGAGCTGAATCCCGAGAACCCAGTGGGCTTTACTCACTAGCTATAGGTAACAGTGACCTATGGCAGGTGGGCAGGCCTGCTCCCAGGAAAAAGGGGAGGGGCAGGGTCATATCACATTTATTAATCTGATAAGTAACCCCATTTGGCTCTCATACCCTCATCTTTGCTGGTAAAATGAGAGAAAGAGACCAGAGGAAGAAATAGAATGGAGAAGAAACATTGCCTCCTAACAAGGGTATTTGAATTTTGGTAGATATTGCCTTTTATGATTTTTCCTTTCAGTTGGCTATGAAAGACATGAAACCTAAGATTTTTGGGAAGCACCTTCCTTCTTTATCAACTTTGGGGCCACTAAATATGTGTATGTGTGTGTGTTTGTGTCTGCTGTGTGTGTTTGAATGGCCTTCTTTCTTTGGGCTGAGGGAACCATCTCCCTTTGTGTGAGGTGAGACGAGAGGAAGGAGAGAGGATTTAGGCTCATTACAGAAGTGATACAAAATGAAAAAGTTAACATTTAGTCGCTGATATTCAACTAAAGATTTTGACAAACAAACCTGAAACTAGGTGATAAGAGGGAAGAGAGAGAAACAGAAAGAGAATCTTCTTCTTTTAGCAAGGCAAGAGCCAAGCCTAGAAAATTCACTTATCCCAAATATTTATTGAATGCTGGCTATGGATTAGAGATTGTTCTAAGCACTGAGAATATAGCAATGAAAAAAATCTATAGATAAGTCTCTGCCCTTGCTGAGTTTTTATTTTAGTTGGGGCAGAGTTGGGATCTAGTGAGCCTAGATGATGGTTATCTACTCTGGTGAGGTAAACCAAAGCAGGCCCTGAATGCTGGATACCTGTGTCAATTCAACAGTAAGAGTCAGGGGGTTACCACAGGCCCCAATCAAGTTGGAAATGGCCATGCATCAAGCTCACCAGCTACTGACTTCAGACCTGAATGCCAGCAGGGGGAGTAGCAACCAAGTAAAAAAGAAATATGATAGCAGAGATACCATTAGATCTGAGGACTACTTCCATCCACTGACACAAAGACCTTGGTAAGCCCCTTCCCCGTCATATACCCAGATACCATTTGAGAAGAGAATGGAGAAGGTGGCAAAATTTGTAAGTGCAGATCTCCAAAGGAGAGTACTTGAGTGGATCTTGATTGAGAATGAATTATCAGTGAATTGAACATCTAAACCAGAAAGAATCTTTGTACTGGAATGGACTGAAATATTTTTATTTAGTTTCAATTTACTACATTTTCCCCAATGTCTGCCAGCAGGGAGATCTACCAGAGTGGTGTGGGTAAATTCATGACTTTGCCTTTGATGCTCTGGAGATGATGTCACATAGACAGCCAAGGTACTTGAGTGCCTCACTGCTGACCCTTTGTCCCGGACTAATTTTAATACAAAAAAAGAACCTTTTTCCTTCGTCTTTTTGAAGCTAGTGATTGTTGGTAAACTCTGTCTACTGGAGTAGATGATTCCCATTGTACACTTTATCCTAAAGGTACTAGGGTGTTCAGAGGGTAGTACAGAAATGTGAATTGTCCCAGAACTTGACTACGCCTTTGGGTTCCTCCTGGGGAGGCGAAGCAGTACCTCAATGCAAGATAAAGGGAGATGCTATGTCACAGCAAGGCTGGACCAAGGACTGCCTAATGATTTATGCTTGTTTTATTTGATCCAATGGGCCTCTTTAATCTTTCTGTAATGTCTTCACTTATTCCCCTTACATTTCTAACTGAGTTCCACCCCCAATCTTATCACTCAAACGGCTTTTGCAGGTGTCAGCAAAGACCGCCACATTATAAATCCAATGGCTTCTTCTAACAACTCATCCATATTCCTCCCATTGCATTCTTGTTTGTGGGCTGCCCTGCTGAAATTCTGTTTCTTTAAGGTTCTGAGAGTTCAATGCTAATTCTTCCTATCTTTTCTGAAAAATCTGTGTCAGTCTCTGTTATAAGCTGATCTATGTTTTCCCCAAATTCATATGTTGAAACCCTAACTCCTTGGACTTCAAAATGTGACTGTATTTGGAGATAGGGTGTTTTAAAAAGTAAATAAATTAAAATGAGGTTATTAGGATTGGCCTTAATGTAATATGAGTGGTGTCCTTGTAAGAAGAGGAAAATAGGACACAGACATGTACAGGAGGAAGACCAGGTGAAGATATAGGGAGAAGGTGGCCATCTATAAACCAACAATAGAGGCCTCCAAAGAAACCATCCATACTGACAACTTGATCTCAGACTTACATCCTCCAGAACTGTGTGGAAAATAAATTTCTTTTGTAAGCCACCCAGTCTGTTTACTTTGTTATGGTAGCCCTAGCAAATGAATGTAGTCTCTTTCATTTTTTATCTTTCTATGCTCATCCCCTGAATCTCCTAGACATTTCCCAAATGTCTGTCCCTACCTCAGTCTTGATGTTTAGCTTTGCTAATATCACATACCTCCACACATTCAGTCATTACCTCCATGAAAATGATCCTCAAATTTGTTAGGTTGAACCATATAACATACTCATTTTTGTAGGTTGAAAGTGGTTAGCTGTTGGCAATTTCATGTGGCTCAACCTGATATATCTCTACTCAAACCTTTCATGAAGCTCCAAACTTGCTTGTCCCCCCTGCCTTTTATACGTACCTATGTGATTACACTATAGGCACCTCACAAGTAACACATCCAAAATAGAACTTACCATCTCCTTAGGAAATTCAATCTTTGCGTCATCCCACTTTCAATGTTCCACACCATGGGTATCACACATGTCATGTCTGCCTTCCATATCTACTCCCTTAGTACAGGCTCTTTTAGGGGAATGGTTGGAAGCCTTCCAACACTTTGCAAGTTAGAGTGTGGTTCCTGGACTTGAAGCATCCTCATTCTCTTGAAGCTTGTTAGAATGAAGAATCTCACTCCCCACCCAGACTTATTCAATCAGAACTCGCATTTTTAAAAAGATCCCCAAGTGATTCTTAAATTAAAGTTTGAAAAGAACTTTCTTAGAATATGGTTGTAGCCATAGGAATTCTAACTCTCCAGAAAGATGTTATCAAGTTATTTTTCCACTGGTAGTGAGACAGTTTAAGAAAACTCAACTCACCATAGTCTCACCAGCACAGAGTATTACTCTTTTTTTTTGAGAAAAATGAAGGAATTTTATTTATTTATTTGTTTGTTTGTTTGTTTGTTTAAATTTCTATTGAGTTATAGTCATTTTACAATGTTGTATCAAATTCCAGTGTAGAGCACAATTTTTCAGTTATACATGAACATACATATATTCATTGTCACATTTTTTTTTCGCTGTGAGCTACCACAAGATCTTGTATGTATTTCCCTGTGCTGTACAGAATAATCTTGTTTATCTATTCTGCATATGCCTGTCAGTATCTATAAATTTTGAAATCCCAGTCTGGTATTACTCTTAACTTTAAAGAAACCCTGCAGTTTTGATAAGTGAAAATTCATATTTTAGTATAATATTCATCCTCTTTGGGTACTGGTGAGTTTCTTTATTAACATTTACTTATGAATTTTCTGTTCATAGCATTTGGTAGTTGTTTTTTCATTTAATTATTTGTATACTTTTCTAAACTCTATTTTTATTTTTACCTTTATTATTTCAATGCAGACAAGTCCTAGGACAATTTGTTAACCTGTTGAATTTGAACTGAAGGAGTCTCAATATTCCTGACAGACCTACTTTTTAACTACATAAACTTTGAGGAATAAATTGTTTTCTTCCCAAGTGCTTATAGTCAGCTATGTAAGTCACCAGTCTTTACTTAATACATGAGCACAAATGGGAGGAAATTAATGGATAATGATTATTTACAATGCATGCTACAGCCCTTGACACACAGTAGGAACTGGGGGTGATTCTGAACTGAGTTGCAGAGCAAAAATATAATAAAGTGTGATCCCATTCAGCAGCCTCTTTTCTAAACCTAATGCTGCAACACACATTCACACTCAGATGCTTCTGGGGAGCCGAGATGGAGACTGAGACACTGATCATTAGGAATCATGCCCTTTCTTATCATTCAGAATGATTAGTCTGCTGGTTGTGGCCATCTGGGCAACCTGGGAGGTGGCTTGACAAGGTTACTTAGGTCAGAGCAGGATAACAAGCAGCCGAAGAAAGACTATATGCTATTTAAGAAAATAAATAAACAGCCCTGATCATGCTCCTAAAGCCGGCAGCTTCACTTTGCAGTTGAGTAAGCTGTACTTGTCTTCCTTGTTTCTCTTTGTTTATGAGGATTTCTAAGTCCTTGCCTGTTGACGGTGTAATTTGCTTAGCCAGACAAGCAGGTAGTGTACACAATAAGTTATTCTAAATAAAAGGGGTGATTAATCAAGGAAAATCAAACTGAGAGCCCTAGTACCACTCCTTCCTGGCTGGTCCCAGACTCCCAGCTTGTTTATTTAGTGTCACCCATAGTCTGTCATGGCTGACCTAAAACTATCAGGAACAGCCACAATGGCAGCCAAGCATAAACAAAAATCTGAACTGAAGGTGCAGAGGGACTGCCATTCCGCAGATAAGATCTATTGCTGTAATAGCCCTTGATTATGAAGACCAAAGGAGAAAAAACACCAAATATACAGACACTTTTCTGTTTATTTATACATGAAGAAGGAGGGGGAAGCAAATCATTTACAAAGAGGAGGGAAAAAAGGGAATAAGGTTTCATTACATGTCAGTGTTTCTCAGTTTATACAACAAGATTCTGTGATAGCAGGGGTTTGCTTCTGGTCTCCTTTGTTTGTGTATTGACATTTTGCAATGCTTAAAAAAATTGCACACTGGGGCCAGAGATAGCAGAAAGAAAGAAGAATCGAGGTGGGAAAACCTACTAGGCTGTTACCTAGGGAAAGAACTTTTTTCTTTTCCGTGAAAGTACTCCAGCTGAGCTATAGATTTAAGCCAAAAATGTGTAGGTTATTGGATGGTCTTTCATGTAAAATGATGCATTAGGAGATTATGCTTTTCAGGTGAACAGGATCTCTTAATTATTGAACATACACATGATGCATTTTCAACATGCAGGAAGCAGTCTTTGGTAAAATCCTCACTTTTCTATTTGCTGTGGTGCTCTTTCTGCAGGGGAACCCTTTCACTTTTTCCATTGGTTTATTTAAGTGTATAACGTTTGGAAAGAAAGTTAGCTGGAGATACTTCGTACCAGAATGTGACGGATGCAGGTGCCAGCTTCAGAGCCAGTCTGTTCACTACCTCAAGATGAAATGTGTAAAGATTACTTACACCCTTAAAGAGCCCCACAAGTTTTGGGAAGCAATGGAAATGGATCTCCTTGTTGTTTGTAGGTGCTACACTGCTGTTGCTCATGTTCCAGGGGCTAAATTTATCCATTTAATGGAGAAGTGTGCTTGTCCTACTAGCATTCCAATTTATAAAATGTGTAAGAGGAAGGGCAAGAGGTTTCCAATAGGATACCACTACTGAGGAATACTGCTTTATTGTTCTCTGTTGGTCAATTACTGGGACAAATGGCTGCAAGAAGTTCTCCTCAATCTATTTTCTTGCAGCCCATGCAGTATTACTTTTCACTCCAAAGGGTAAAGCTCTGATGCTTTATCACATTCCAATGCTCAAAAGGGAAATTGCTGGTAAGATACTTAACACTAAATGCATCCATTCTGGTATACTGACATTGCCTGGGACTACAGATATATTTCAGCAAATCACACTTGCACACTAAGGAGTTGGGATCTCATTCTCTGAGGCACTGGTGGAAATAGAGGGCTCTGCCTAGGGAGGGCACAAAATGAGGGTTGGCATTATCAAGACATTGCACTGAAAAGGTGAAACGTTCTATCAGCTACTGTGAAAAACCCCAACTGTGTTCACTTGCACAACTGGCTGAAAATTCATTTTCTTTTCCCTCTTGGATGTTTTGTGGCAAAGAAACATCTGGGAAAAGGCTGGCATTAGGGCTAACACAGAGTACACAAAGAGTCAGAGAAAGGTCATGTGGTTAGGACTAAACCAACTTCCAAATTTGGACGGATACTTCAGTCCACGTTCTGAAAGCTCTTCTAAATTTCTATTTCTACTTTAGCAGTCTTCTAATGATTCAGGATCCAAAGTCTGGAAGATGCTTCTGAAGTGCAGCACTATTTTTTTCTGGGCCGGCTTTGAGCCTAACACACCATTCTCTTTCTCTGGATGCCTCCAGTCCTGTCCAGTGTGGCTCCCACTCTTTACCTCGGAGGTGTTTTTTGTGCACGGCAATTACTTGTGATGGAATGCCTCTGTACACACAGATTATTAGCTGCATTGAGGCTATTTTTAGAATGAAATATGATGATCAGAAACAAGTGATTTATTATCACATGCATCAGTTATGGTCTATCTGATTTTCCTGGTCTATAAAAAGTGTTTTTTCTCATACAGTTTTTTTAAGCTGAGATATAATTCACATACTATAAAATGCACCCTTTAAAAGTGTACAGTTCAGTGGGTTTTAGTTTATTCACAAAGTTATATAACCATCACCACTACCCAACTCCAGGACATGTTCATCATCCCCAGAAGAAACCCCACACCCATTAGCAGTCAATTCCCATTCCTCCCTATTCCCAATTCCTGGCAACTATTAATCACCTTCTGTATGAATTTACCTATTCTGGACATTTCATGTAAGTGGAATTACACTATATGTGGCCTTTGGTGTCTGACGTCTTTCATTTAGCATAATATATTGAGGTCCATCCATGTTGTAGCATGTATCAGTGTTTCATTCTTTTTATTTTTTAACCCCTCATTATTTTAGAGCAATTTTAGGTTTCAACAACAGCAAGAGAGAGTTACAGATATTTTTCATATACCTCCTGCCCCTACATATGCATATCGTCCCCCTTTATCAACATCACTCACTAGAATGGTGCATTTTTTAATAGAGGATGAACCTACATTAACACATTATAATCACCCAAAGTTCATAGTTTACATTACAGTTCACTCTTGGTATTGTGCATTTCATGGGTTCAAACAAGCATGTAATAATGTATTTCCATCATTATACTATCTTATGGAGTATTTTCACTGACCTAAAAATCCTCTGTGCTCTGCCTATCCGTCTCCCCACTACCACTGATCTCTTCATTGTCTTTATAGTTTTGCCTTTTCCAGAATGTCATACAGTAGCCTTTTCAGATTGGCTTCCTCCAGTTAGTAATATGCATCTAAGCTTCCTCCATGTCTTTTCATAACTTGATGGCTCATTTCTATTTAGTGGTGAATTATATTCTTTTGTCTGAATGTACCATATTTACCTAATAAAGGACATGGTAATTGCTTCCAAGTTTTGGCAATAATGAATAAGGCTGCTATTAACATCTATGTACAGGTTTTTGTGTGGACATAGTTTCCAGCCCCTTTGAGTAAATAGCAAGGAGTGTGATTGCTGGATTATATGGTAAGACTATGTTTAATTTTATAAGAAACTGCCAAACTGTCTTCCAAAGTGGTTGTACTGTTTTGCATTCCACCAGCAATGGATGAGATTTCCTGTTGCTCCACATCTTTACCAGCATTTGGTGTTGTCAGTGTTCCAGAATTTTGCTTTATTAATAGGTGTGTAGTGGTGTGTCATTGTTTTAATTTTCACTTCCCCAATGACATATAATGTGGAACAGCGTTTCATGTTTACTTCCATCTGTATATTTTCTTTGAAGAGGTATCTGTTAAGGTCTTTTACCTATTTTAAAATCAAATTTTTGTTTTCTTATTCTCAAGTTTTTAAAGTTCTTTGTATATTTTGGATAATAGTCCTCTATCACATTTGTCTTTTGCAAATATTTCCTCTCAGTCTGTGGCTTGTCCTATAATTCTCTTAATACTGTTTTTCAGGTAAAATTTTAATGTTATCTTCTAGGAGTTTTATAGTTTTGCATTTTACATTTAGTCTGTGATCCATTTTAAGTTAATTTTTGTGAATGATGTAAGATCTATGTCTAGATTCATGTTTTTGCATATAGATGTCCACTTGTTCCAGCACCATTTATTGAGATGACTGTCTTTGCTCCATTGTGTTGCTTTGCTCCTTTGTCAACAATCAGTTATTATATTTATAGGGACCTATTTCTCAGTTCTCTAGTCTGCTCCATTGACCTATTTGTCTATTCTTTCACCAATACTACCATGTCTTGATTACTGTAGCTTTAGAGTAAGTCTTGAAGTTAGATAGTGTCAGTCCTCCAACTTTGTTCCTCTATTTTAGCATTGTGTTGGCTATTCAGGGTCCTTTGCCTCTCCATATAAAATTGAATCAGTTTGTTGATTATTTCCTTCTTTGTATGACTGAATAATATTCCATTTTATGAATAAACTACATTTTGTTTATCCATTCATTAGTTGAAGGACATTTGTGTTGTTTCCACCTTCTGGCTATTTTGAATAATACTGCTATGAATATTCATGCACAGGGTTGTTTTTTTTTTTTTGAACAGTTCTTTTCATTTCTCTTGAGAATATATTTAAAGTGTAATTGCTGAATCATATAGTATTTCCATGTTTGACTTTTTGAAGACCTTCCAAACTGTGTTCCAAAGCAGCTAAAATATAAGTATTTATAAGTTCATAGTTTTATAATTGCCATTCAAACAACCGTCCTTATTTCTATAAATTTAACTATGCTTTCTTTTTATTTTAACTCTTCTATATAAAATATTTTTTGGTTAGAGTTCCATTTTATGTATTGGATAATTAAATTAAAATTAGTTTAATTTAAATACCCATTCCTTATTCCTTAAATTTTTTCTGACTCAAAATTTTTACCATACCATAGCAGTCAGTATTAGAGACAAACTAAAAATTATAATTACATTGATAATTAATAATCAGTATTACATAGTTGAATGACTATATGTGTTAATAGCTGTTATTAGGAAACTACATTGACAATATGGCTCCTTTTGCTCTTTTTGTTTGTTTAAATAATACCCTGTTTTACTGAAAATTACCTGGGACTATATCCTAGCTGTGAAATGTTCTATTTTATTTAAACATATTTATAAAAATCAAATGCATTTTAATTTACAGTAAGGAAAGAAGCCTTAAAAAACACATCATAATTGAAAGAAAGCAACTATTAACCTTGACAGTAGACTAGTAAACTAACCACTCTGCCAACTGTTCTCTAGGTACTCTACAAATGATTAGCTGATTGTTTAAAATGTTAGTCTGAACTATGTTGTTGGGACCAGTAGAAATGTGGAGGTCAAATACCACTTAAAACATCTGATGATAATTGAGAACTTTTTCAGAGATAAGTACAAATATTGGAAATAAATCCTACTGTTTGTATATCTAGTAAAGAAGAAATGGTTCTTTATATTCTGGGTCTCATGCTATTTTTTAATAAATGAGTTTAAGAATGGATTAGGGGAAAAATAATGATCTGGATAGCCTGCTAAACTTAGGAAATTGCCTTTCTTCTAGCTTTATACTTAGGTTCCATTTATCTAGCTCTTCCAATTTTTAGCAAGTTTAGATGTTCTATTCTTGTATACCATTTTGTGATGAGAATGGGATTAAAACTCATGAGAAATTGAATGGGAAAAGAGGAGAAACATCCTCTGGGAGAGAATATGAAGTGCATTTTAGAAAATATTAAGTTTAAAAAATCAATAACTGAGCATTTCTAAAGGTAAATAATATCAGACAGGAAACAAACAAGCACCATTATAGTCAATAGTCAGATTAGAGACACTCCCCAGCAAGGACCTTGTGGCACCACGGAAACCAATGCAAACTCTGTTAAGATGTTGAAATTGTTATTCATTTAGGAGAGTGTCTCATATAAAAGATGTACTACAGTGTTTGAGACCACATTCCCCACTCAGGTGGAGAGTTACTTGCAGGTCTAAAAGGCTGATGTGCTTTTGTGGAGTAGCAGATCAATTTGAGTGTAGCAAATTAGCAGTTTAGACTTACGGAGCAAGCTTAGGACAGGTAATAAAACCTTCTTGAGAAAAGCTTGCAAATTTTGTATGTAAAAATAATTAATAGTTGATTCCAATTTTAAAATGGCATTCATTGTTCCACTTGTCTACTATCAAGATTTATAATAATGATGTCATCATTATTCCTGCTTCAGAGATGAAGTTTCTGCACAGAACCACATTAGTATATTCCTTGTTTATGTTATGAGTCACAGTAGCAAGTAACAGAAAACAATTTGAGTAAGCTTAAGTTGGCAAGAAGAACACATTATAAAGATATAGAGATGTCTTAGGGAATCCAGTAGTGGGAAGGATTTGGGGATTAGAAAGGAATTAAAACCAAGGACTAGAAAGCTTTTATTTTCTTTCTGAAGACTGGTTTCTTCCGCGTGACAAGTGAAATCTCTTTCTCACATTTCTAAGTATATATCTCCCAGGTCCAGACACCCCCAAAAGGACTGCTTTTCAGTTCTAAATTCAATTTCTGAGAGAAGGGAGTATGTTAGGCTGAGATTGAGGCAGGTGCACATTCTTGTCCAGTCAACCATGGCCACGGGATGGGGATTATAAATAAAAATGGCTGCTGATATGTCTACCATCATGGATGGGGTGGCAGTGGATGTAGAATGCCAGGCAGTGTAACGTAGCATGTTGTGTGTGATGTGGGCAGAAACTGATCCAAGTATGTTATCAGCTAGAACTAATTTCACATTGCATAGAATGAGAATGTGAACAGAAAAGCATTGGTCCTACTCTTCAACAACAGTAGCTATATTGTATTACTGTCCCAGAAAACTCTGCATGTGGTTATTATACAAAGAAAACAAATATTGACTTATATGTACTTTTTTTTTTTCAAAGTACAAATCAAAGGATGCATTCTTAAGGGAGAACATGGTAGATATTGTTTACCAATCTTTTGAATACATACTCCAACCAGGGGAAAAATCAATTGCTTTTTAGTTGTCTTTATTAAAAGTCTTGTGAGGTCTTCAACAAAGAGCTGTCGGTTCAAGAAATTTCAGAGCCAAGTAACTGTTTATTTAAGGGCAATGTATAAAAGTGCAGTTGAACACAGCAGTTGGGAGGTTGCTGGCGTGACTGCTGAAATACAGTGCGCAATCCTGTCTTTTCCCCATACCCCTGAGGAATAAAACTCAAATAGACTTTGTTATTAACATCAACATTTTAGAGGTATCCAATATTCTATAAATACTCAAACTCAAATAAAAAGCCATTATAGTATGTTAACTGTTTTCCAGGAAAGTTTTGCTTTGGAATTTTTATATTTATTAAAAATAAAAGAGAAGTTCTAGTTTTCCCTTCCTTTGGCTATTTTGTCTTTATTTGTATATGCACATTTTATATACACACTTGTATATTCAGCTATATGCCATTTTAATCACACAATTCCCTATTTGCAAAAGCAAAGACAAAAAAGAAAACCAAAACCCCAAACCAGACATATATGACTTTACAAGGAAAGTATATTAAGAGGTGCTTGTTAATAATTCTAAAGAAGTATTTTTTTTTATTATAGTTGACAGAAACTTCAAAAGAGGGAGGGTTCCCCTAAATTTGGGGACCAGGAAATCAGAAAATGTCTTCATGAAGGAAAGTGGATATAAAATTGTAAGAGAAAGAAATTATAAGGTAAAGAAATATCAGTCAAAGTCACTGGGTGGAGAGGGAGGGGTGGAAATAAAATTTCTTAAGCCGTATTATGTGGCTGAGATGTTGCTAGGAGGTATAGAAATAGTTTAAACTGGTAGTAATAGTGAATGTTTGACTGGAACATGGAGTATAAAGAATAGAGTACAGGCTGTTGTAGTTTTGCATAGTAGTGTGGGATCATAAAAATGCCTGTGCAAGCTGAAACCATGCAAAGTGGTCTTAATAATCAATGGGAAAACTACAATTGTTCAGTGACTTAAAAAATTTGTCAAAAGAGTAAGAACTGCATTATTGCCAGTTATAAATATATAGAGAAATTAGAACATTAAAACTATGTACTATACTGTAATCAAAAACATGAAAAACATTGAAAATTTAAGTACATTATTATTTTTATTGAAAACCTATCAAAAGTAGTTTTAAAGGTACTTGTCATCTTCTTGCCTATAATTTATGATAGGGAGTGAACTTTTTCTATGCTTTGGCATATTGTCATACTCCTTTCTAAGTTTTGATTAACTTCCAACATTTTATTCTTCATGCTTTCAGTGTCCCAAAATATTTCTGAGAGCTTTTTTAATATTGAAGTTGTTTGCCAGCATCACTTCCTCTGGGACATCTTCATTCTTTCTGTCAAACTACTTTTCTCATTTATGTTGATAAGTTCACCTTCACTAAATTCCTTTGGCTGTATATCCAGGAGTCTCTCACATGGTAGCGCTAACAGTAGTCCCATGGTCAACTATTCCTTCCATAACTCTGTTTACGTTGGATTAGAATTTCACTTTTGACGTCATCACTTTTCATTTCTTTGCTAGTATTTGTATATTTCTTGGCCAATTCCCTCTTTCAGTTATTCATTTTTATAAATTGTCATGTGAGTTTATCACTGGGAAACAACACAGTTGTACGCTTCCCTGTTGGTGCTGGAACTGAATATCAGATGTGCAGTGGCCAATCACTGGCAGACTTTGAAAGAAATGATGTGATTGGTCACTGACTATGGTGCATGTCTGTTATTTACAGAGGGATTTGTGGACTGAAGAACTAGGTGTGAGGTTTGTACTTCATGCAATTACTCGCAGTAAATATACTGTGGTAACTGAAATTTGAGCCATTTTGTTGGGGAACTGGTATCATTGAACTTAACTGTGGTAACTGAAATTCATGCCAGTACTGCACAAAGTGAGGAATGCCTGTGCAGAACAGGATATAGTTTCCAGAGAAGACTAAAGGACAGAAAAGGGCCATTTTTAATGTCTTAAAAAATTAAGGTGATATTCCCATAACCTACAATTAACCATCTTAAAGTGTACTGTTCAGTGATATTTAGTGTATTCACCATGTTGTACAACTACTACCTCTCTCAACTTTCAAAACAGCCTGTACCCATTTAGTAATCACTCCCTGTTTTCCCTCCCCCATTCCCTGGTAACTACCAATTTATGTTCTGTCTTTGCAGATTTGCCTATCTGGGTATATTATATAAAAGGAATCATCCAAGATGTGACCTTTGCGTCTGGCTTATTTCACTGAGCATAACATGTTCAAGGTTCATCCAAGTTGTAGCATGTGCTAGCACTTCATTCTTTTTCATGGCTTATTAATATACCATCATATGGCTGTACCTCCATTTGCTCTTGCATTCAGTCTATGGACATTTGGCTTGTTTCTACCTTCTGACTATTTTCACCTTTTGGATAATGCCGCTATATACATTTGCAAACATGTTTCTGTGTGGATGTGTGTTTTCATTTCTCTTGGAGTGGAATTGCTGCGTGGGTCATATGGTAATTCTGTGTTTAACTTTTTGAAGAGCTGCCTGTACATATCTTGTGGTGCACATATGTATGCATTTCTTTTGGGTGGAGTTGGTGGGTCTTAGGGTTTGTATATGCTCAGCTTTGGTAGATGGGGCTGAACAGTTTCCCAGTGCAATTGTACCAATTTTTACTCCCACCAGCAGTGTATTAGAGTTCCACAACCTTGTCGACATTAGGTATTGTCAGGCTAATTTTAGCAATTTTTGGTGGGTATGTTGTGGTATGCTATGGTTTTACTTTGCATTTCCCTGATTACTTATGAGGATGAACATCTTTTCATATGGTAATTTTCTATTTGTATAGCCTCTTGCAAAACACCTGTTCAAATCTTTTCTTGTTTTACTGTTGGGTTATCTATCTTTTATAAATTGATGGATAGGAGTTGTTTATCATTCTAGAAATGAGTCTTTTTTTGATCATATGTATCATGAGTATTTTCTGCCGCTCTGTGGCTTGCCTTTTCTCTCTCTTAATGGTGTTTCTGATGAAAAGAAATTTCTATTTTTAATGTCTTTCAAATCATTAATCATTTCCTTTATGATAGGGTTTTTTTGTGTCTTGTTTAAGAAAAATTTTCCCTACTCCAAGCTAATGAAAATATTTCCTATGTTATCTCCTAGAAGTTTAATTAGTTTTCATTTCACATTTAGATCTACATTCTAACTGGAATTAATTTTAGTGTACGACATGAGGTGTGGAAGTCCAGATGAGTTTTTTTCCATATATGTCTGACTCCAAAGACCACTTGTTTCCTTATCACACTGTAGTGCCCCCTTGGTCATAAAGCAGGTGTCTCTATGCATGGTTCTCTTTCTGCTCTTTTGTTCCATTGGTCGTTTTGGTTATCATTGTGTCAGTACTACATTATCTTAAATATTGTGGATTTATAATACATTTACATATCTAGTTGTATAAATCTTTCAACTTAGGTTTTCATCTTCAAGATTGTCTTGGCCATTTTTGACACCTTGCATGGTCAATATACATTTTAGAATCTGCTTGTTGATTTCTATACACATGCATACTATGTATTCCCAAACAACAACAAAACTAAACAAAACAAAAATAACCACATCACTTCATTGGGTTTTAATTCACTCTATAGATCAATTTGAGGAGGATTAAGATCTTTAGAACACTGAGTCTTCCAATCCACAACTATTACATATTCCTCCATTTTTGAGGTCTTAGTAATGTTTTATAGTTTTCTAATGGAGGACTTGCACAACCTTTTGTTAGAAGTTTATTCTTAGGTGTTTAATGGTTTTGATGCTTTTGTAATTGGTATTTTAAATTTTTTGTTTTTAATTTTTTTTCCTGATACATAGTTAATTTTTGTACATTGCTCTTGTTCCCAGTGACCCTGATAAATCTGTTAGTTCTGACAGCATATATATAGATTATTCAACCACAGTCATGTCAGCTGTGAATAATGAGCTCTCAAGTCTAATAAACTCTTTGTTTCTTTGTTTTTGCCTTTTTGCACATGCCAGGACTTCCAATATAGTGTTCAATAGAAATGGGAACTGCAAACATAATTGTCTTGTTCCTCATCTCAGGATGGGGTTGCTGGTGATTTTGCCATATGGGTCATCCATACACTCAGTGCCCTTCAACCTTACTCAGATCTTCACCTCTTAGGACTTCACCTCTTAGGACTTTCCTGAACTTTAAAGGTACATAAACATACAGAATGCCAGTCAGAATGGAGTGACAATGTGAAGTAACAAGTGTTTTCTTATGTAATATGGAGCTGTTATTAAAAAAAGAAAAGAATACTCTCTAAGTCAGGGAGGAGAAACTGATGGCTTGCATAGTCAGTTCTCAGGCTGATGGAAGGGAGGGAGAAAAGGAAAGCGGGATGTGATTGCTGTTACCACCATATCCTCAAATACAAACATCAGGGATCACTAGCCTCCTGAAGGCTTATTAGCTTTGTGCTTTAAAAAAAATAGTTTTATCCTTATTTTTTATTAAAGGGTAGTCAATTTACAATGTTAGTTTCAGGTGTATAGCAAAGCAATTCAGTTATACATATACATACATATTTTTTTTTTCAGTTTCTTTTCCATTATGGCTTATTACAAGAAATTGAATATAGTTCTCTGTGCTATATGATAGGTCCTTGTTGTTGATCTATTTTATATATAGTAATGTGTATCTGTTAATCTCAAACTCCTAATCTATCCCTCCCCACCCCACCCCAAAGTAACCACAGTTTGATTTCTATGTCCATGAGTCTATTTCTGGTTTGTGAATAAAATTCTTATCTTTTTTTTTAGATAGCACATATAAGCAACATCATATGATATTTGTCTTTCTCTTTCTGACTTACTTCACTTAATATGAAAATCTCTAGGTCCATCCATGTTGCTGATAATTGCATTATTTAATTCTTGTTTGTGGCTCAGTAGTATTCCACTATATATATATTTATCTTCTTTATCCATTCACCTGTCAATGGACATTTAGGTTGTTTCCATGTCTTGGCTATTGTAAACAGTGCTGCTGTGAATATTGGGGGGCATGTGTCTTTTCAAATTATAGTTTTCTCCAGATATATGCCCAGGAGTGGGATTACTAGAGCTCTGTGCTTTTGAGAATGGCTTCCAGTGAGAACTATCTGGTTGAATGATGTGTATGAAACATATAACATCTACACTGTCTGCATGTTGGAGGACCCTTCCTGGAATAACCATGAATCCATTCCTACATTTTGTTTGCCATCATCTACCTTCCTTCCACTAGGGATACTCCCGCACCCCTCAGTCCCTGAGCCTGGAGGAGATTCCCAGAATACCTTGACACCCAGGCTATTTCACACTTGCACCTTGGAGAATCTAGAGAATTGCTGAATTTGTGGGACTTGCCTAGAGGCTAGACCAGAGAGAGCAGAGGAGAAATGCAAGGAGAAAAAGGCCATTTTGTAAAGGGTCTTAAATGCTAAGCTGAGACCTTCGGACTTAATTGAGTATACAGTGGAGAGCCACTGCAGGCTTTCGATCAGATGAGTGAAAGGATCAAAGCTGTGTTTTAGAAAAATCAATCCCACAGTGGTAGGAAAGCTGGTTTGGAAGGGGAGAGATCTGTTAGAAAATGATTTTAAGAATCAAGCTAAAAATTAATGAGGGCCTGACCTGTGATTGTGAGCATGGGTAGGAAAAAAGACAAATAGGAGAAACATGGTTCCAGTCCCTAGCCCAGTCCTCTGCCCACACTGGGTACTCATTAACTGCTGAGGTATCAGGTAGATCCAGACCGCAGTGCAGTTTATAGCTCTGTTTCCAATAGTAAAAGAATGCTTATTAGATTATCCTATCACTGTTCTCCATCCTACTAGGAAGCCATATGTAGCTGGTGCGTTCTTGGCAACTTTACAGGACAGAGTTGCTGCCTTGTGTACATCTGTATCCAATATAGACTGCACAAGGTCTTTTTATTTTCATTTCCTGGTATAGGGTTCTTGACACTTTCTCCCCAGCTCCCTCTACCCCAGTTCCTCCCATTCATTATTCAGAATTTGCCTGAAGCATCAAGACCAGAGGGAGAAATCCTAGGAACAGATACAGCACCAAATTATAAAACTAAGGTGGTTGGTTGTGGCTAAGTTTTCTGCTATAGGATGCACTCCATTGCACTTTGAGGAAAAAATGCCATGCTGAGCTGCTCTTTTAGAAACGCAATGCTTACCTGCTGTTCAGTCCTCTCAGGCAAATTCTAATGACTCCATAAAGAATAAAGCAGGTGCAACTGAAAGCACCCAGGGATTCAATACTTAGGCTCCCCTGGGAATCTTGCTGCCAGAGGAAAATCTTGAAGAAATGGGTGATAAGGCAAAGAAAGGGGAATCTTTGGCCTAGCCAACAGCTTAGTGCGAGGAGGGTGAGAGGAAATCATCGAATAAGAACAGGCTCATGTGGGTCTGATGCCAAGCACTTGGAAGACTCAGAGGGTCTGCTGCGTGTGAAGTGACATTATCTGGTTGGGAAGTTTCTGCATTGAAAATGTAAATGTTGCTACCGCAGAACCCCTGAGACTCTACAGAACCAGCAGACGTGAGTCCTTAAATGAGCCAGGCCTCCAGACCTCACCACTGAAGCATGGAGATCAGTCAAATTGGAGGAGGATAAGAAAATGAAGAAAAAAAAATACAAAAACACATGATTTGTGTTAAGTGCAAAATCTTTAGAGCACTTGGTAATATCACAGCATTGGGGAGGCATGTAGATGTTTAGTAATCATTGTTGATTCTTGTAGTACCAGATGGGCTCTCAAGCCTTGCCTCAGAACTACTTCTATAGATAAAATTCCTGCTGTTACTGTGGGTTATCAAGAGTTAGAATGGACTATCGGTTAAAATACTTCTATACATTTACAAGTAATTTAGAAGCCTGGTTAAGTACCTAATTGCCCTATGCTTTCATTTCTTCAGTTTTATAAGTTATTTTTCATTTACTCAGTTCTATTTTAAAGTATCTTTAAATCTCTAACTAGTCGCCATCTTTGAATTTCCTGGGTTTTGTGGCAATAGGCTATAAATAAGGAATAGATAAGGAAAAGTCTTCAAGATAAAGGATTAGAATTTAGACTTGACATCTTAGTCACAAGGCATTCCTGGTGAGGTTTCCGCTTCACTTCATTTTGGATTATAATAGCTAGCTTATGGCACATAGCAAACACTTGTGGTAACAACTGCTAGTATTGTCCTCATTTCACTATGAAGAAAGGGAGGGTCAGTGAATTTGAGAACTTGCCTGAGGCCATTTGGCCACTGAGTGACGGAGCCCTGGTCCTCTGACTCCAAATCCCTGCTTCTTCTATCACATTATGGAAATTAACTATTTACTTTTTTTCATTCTTGCTTTTATTGCATTGAAGCATTTCAAGTCTCTCTGGTCCCCAACAGCATCTTTTTTTTCCTCCCAGTGGAACTTTATACTTCTGCAGAACAAGAAGAATGCCTTTTACTTCTTCAAGTCCCTTGAAGCAAATGGTATAATGCCTCTAAGACTTTAGCAAAGGTTCTGAGTGGGCTGTACTGTCTCTTCTAGTTCTTTCTCTACTTCTCTCTTCTTGGTCATTCAATCAGTATTCATTTATTTGGTGACTGTCTCATTCTTTTTGTCTTGAATCTATTTTCTGGTGTATGAGATTATTATTCTGAAAGTGACCCAAGGACGCAAAGGATTGTCTTTTAGGCATATGTAAATTACATACACCTTTAATTATAAATGTTTTTGTAGCCTTGCCAACCAGTTAGTACACGTGGGCATAGAAACACAGTGCAGTAGAAAACAGTGACAAAGAGGAGGAAGACTACATGAAATTGTTATTGATGGATTTGAAGGAAAAACTGAGCTTGCTAGAATCGTATTTTGTCTATGTTAGAGTTTCCTTTCGAGTCTAGAAGCCGACCTTCTGGCAGCCTGATGGTTTTGGCTACACTGTGACTGTGAATCTCACGGTTTGCTGACCCCTAATGCGCAGAGCAGTCAAACACAAAGAGGATGGAATCTCTCCTTATCCACTTTGACTAGCTGTGTAGCCCATTCTTTCCCTCAGTGTTTCATTTGTAATATAGGAGAAGTACTAATGCAGTTCCCAGGACTGTTTCATAGGCTACTAACAAAAATGGAGTATCAAACATGAGCAAAGCTGCATGGCACACGTTAATGGAATTATGGGAAGCAGAGAAATAGCGCTTGAAACGCTCACCATACCCGCATACTTCAGGCTACAGCTTCTGATGCTCATTTCCTACTGGATTTTATTCCTCCATTCTATTTACACATGGTATGAATTTATATGCTTACATTTTTCACGTGTAGTTTGGTAAAACTAGAAAGATTTATTGAATGTGTTATTATCATTTGGCGGGGGCTTGTACTTTTCATCACTACTCTCCGTATTTAGGGTTTGTAAGTAGCCTTTAAAATATTTGCCCAGACTGAAGCTCAGAAGATGAGATTTCAGTCAGTTTTGAAGTGTGAATTAGTACAGATTTTCAAAACCAATGGAGTGCTGTGTTTATTATGAATGGGGTCTAAGTTACAGTAAAGTCTAATTCAAAATAGTCTGCTTTAAAACTGACAAGTTATGGCAGTATCTTTACAAATATACTCTAACGGGTAGATGGCATCGCTTCTACAAGGAGGGTCTGGTGGCTTTTCAGCTGTGCTGGCTTTTATTCAATTATGCAGATTATCACCGTTTTCAGCTTTATCATATGCCTAAATGGCTTTACTATATATAAATATATATTTACCTGAAGTGGGAGAACAAGAACCACTCCATTTTTTTTTTTTTGGAGGGATTATATTTTTAGAAATTATGTCTTCTTTTTTGGAGAAATTTAAGGACACTAACTGTGTATTCTAGAATACTCTGCTCTATCTATTTACTAATTTTGCCATATGCAAATTGAGTCAGGTTAGTATTAGTAGAGCCTACTTTTTATTTATGTTCATTGGTTTTGGGTTAAAATAATATTCTGCTCTAGGCTGGAAAGATACATTTTTGAGGATCTCTTGATGTTTCAAAGTGTCGCTGTCACATAGTGGATAATTTTGGGTCCACTTTACGAAAGAGAAAGAAGGTAGGACCTAAAGATTTAGGAACTCACTTAATGAAGAGAAATTATTTAAATATGAGTGTTTACAATCAGGTATGGAAATACATCTTCTATGTGTGTGTTTGCTATTTAAGCTACTCTAAAAATGTCTAAGACACCAAGAGGAGTAAAAACATTTTCTCTCTCCTTTGTGAAAGGAGGTTGTGTATTGAGGATTTGTTTCCTTCTACTTCAGAGAATGTAGCTAAATGACGTGTTGCTGAATGCTAGGGTCCTTCATGACAGTCTCTTTCTGGTGGGATGTTAAGTCCTATGGGGAGAAAAGAAGTAGGATTAAGGACAAAAGATACAGGAACCACAAATAAAGACTGGAAGCTCAAAAAATAATGAGAATGGGGCAGGAATGTCTGGGCATGTACCCCTCTCCCCATCCCTGAAAGTTATCCACTAGGCAGCCTGTGGTCAAATGGTGCTATGGCTAATTGCCTGGGAGAAGAACTGATGTGAAGCTAACCTGGAGCTCTAAGTACCCAAGAGCTATGTAGAAGAGAATCTGAACCCGCCCCAAAATAGAGGCCAAAAGAGGATTCATCCTACCAGTGTATTGTCCAGTCATTACAGGAAAGGAATCAGTACTATTTGAGGGCTGAATCTGTGCTTACCTGGTCTTTGGACCCTTAAGGAATGTGATTCTTTGTGCCCAGGAGACCAGGAGACTTAGAATTCCTAATGGGACCTTATACCCAGTAGAATGGAGGGAGAGATGCTCCTGTGTCTGTATTTCATGGCCAGACTCAGGCATTTCAACCCATCCACAGCTGAGGTGAGCAGAGAGTAGACATCCCTGGCACACATTTCTTAATTAATTAAACAATATAGGAATGTTGTAAAAATTTCCAGCTTATTTGTTGATCTTACATTAATGCATGCTTTCCCTTTGTCCGTGTTTTATTTGGTTATGTATTAAGGTTATTATTCAAATTCAATTATGTTCATAACAATCATATTACTTTTAGTACTCTCTCCCCTCCCTTTTTACAACATTAACATTATAATTAAAAATGTTAATCATTCAATTCTCGTAATCACCTATGTCAAGTAGAATATTGACTATGGTTTTCCTTCTTTTCTTAGAAGTTATCATCCAATGATTTTTTTTTCTGCAAGGATATTAAGAGTAGTTTATATCCAAATAATGTCTTTATTGTTATTTACCTACTTTTAATCTTTACCATGCATCCAATATCTATGTTTACTAGATGTTAACACATTTGGAATTATATTAGAGCCTGATGCTACATTCTTGTTTCATAAATTATATTAATAGAAGAATGAAGATGTATATAATGGTTACCTTGGTTGAAAAGATAAAATATCACTGAAAAGTGATCTTTCAATTTCTTAATAATTTGGTAACTACTAAGAATATCAGTCTTCAAATTGACTAAGAAATCTTCTGAAAAGCAACATTTCATTTCTTCTAAGACTCAAGAGACACCCAGGTACTTTCCATTCTCTTGCTATGCTCCTTTGTCCAGTTTTATTTATCCTTTAACCACTGCTTCTTCCACAATCACTGTCATTCTTGGACTGTTACATAGGCCTCCTCCTCCAGCTCTACTACCATGGTTCATATCCTCTGGCCTCTATCATTCACAGTGACTAACACATTGCTAATGGCATCAGTCCATGTCTACTCCTCCTCTCTGTCCTGCATTCCCCGGTTGCTACAGATTGCACGGAGGGATTGTGAAGTGGGAATGGAAGAGTAAAAACCTACAGAATCATCATCATTCAACTAAGTGCAGTGAAAGCCTTACTAATCGAGGAGTTTTTCCATGTATTATATTTGGGTCTGGAAATTCCTTGACAAAATTATGTTTGCCCTCTTTGAAAAACTGGTATAAACAAATGAAGAGCTAAATGTTCACCATCCCTTATGGTGCTGCCATCCAGTCAAGATAGGATAGCTGCTAAAGAGATACTTGTTTCAATAGATTGACCTTTCCTTAAATGGCCCCTCTGAGGAGAAATACCAGACCTGAAACAAACCCAAACATGTTGCTAGAAAATAAGGTCTGACTCAGGGTGCTTAAATGCATCCAATTCAAAGTCATTGCCCTACCTCCAGGTCCTATCTCCTTTAACTCTTCCCTTTCTGCCATCTCAAGCAAAAAAAAAAAGTATGCGTATGTGTATGTGTGTATATATATATATATATACACACACATATAATATGTATATTATATATATAAATTATTCTTAATATCTTACTGACCTTCCTCCATCAGCAAGTTGAAATTATATCACAGATTCATTCTTTTCTCCTCCATACTGCCATCCTAGTCCAAGCCACAACCACAATCTCTCTCTTAGATTTCTGAACTGGCATCGCAATCCATCTTCTTGCTTCTATTCATGCTTATCTTCAATCTGTTCTCTACACAGAATAGCCAGCATGATTTTTGTCCCCTGCTTAGAATTCCCCAAAAGTTTCCCATTGAATTTGGAATGAAAAATCTCAACTCCTTACTGTGGCGAAAAGGTTCATGGATGATTTGACCTCTGCATCCTTTCTAATCCTTTCAGTTTAATTGAGTGTCTATTATCTGCTAAGTATTGTTTTAAGTGATGAAGACACAGCTTCTACAATAGACAAGGTTCCTCCTCAAGAAGCGTATGTTCCAGGAGATTAAGGCATACCATAAACAGTAAGTTAAAAAGAATAAATATGACATGCTAGAATGAATTAGGCCCTATCTTGGTTTGAGCCATGTGGGAAGGCCTCATTTAGAAGGTGGCATTTAAGTGAAAATCTGAAAGACAGGACGGAACACATCATATGGGTATCAGAAGGAAGAGCAAAGGAAAGTTATTGAAGGGTTTTAATGTAGGTTGGTTATGTAAACTGTTTTACATTTTTAAAAGACAGCTCTGGCTGCTGTGAGGAAGATGGGATTGAAGGAGTGGATAGATTCAGAATAATGTGTCCAAGCTAACAGGACTAGTTGGTTGAGTGAATGCAGGATGTGAGGGCCAAGAGAAGTTGAGTACAACTCCTATCTTTTCAGCATCGACAGTGGGGTGGAAGTGATGTGACTGAGTTGGAGAAGATTAGGGGGTGGATGTGAAAACAAAGATCCTTCTTTTTGGACCCTTGTGCCCATCACACTTAGATTTCTCCTAAAAATATTTTGTTGGATTTCCCACTACTGTAAAAATTCCTTGAAGGCAGAGACAGAGGTACCTCCATTTTGCTCATCACCAAATTCACACCACCTAGTAGCTAGTGATATACACTAGGCATTTAAAATACTTTTTGAATGATTCATCATGTAGATCATTGTGCCAGTTTATTAGTTTCATATGAGTACTCATAAATTGATTTCAATTGAATAGACAAAATAAGTCAAGTTTTATGTGTCCCTCTTGATTTATACACCTATAGAAAGTAAATGGATTATCAGTTTCTTTAGGAAATAGGCTGCTCTTTGCCCATCTTTGAATACCCAGTGCCTAGTTCAAGGTGCCATGGAAAAGGCATTTTACCTTTCTCTCTAAGCCTCAATTTCATAATCTATAAAACAGACATAAACATCACCCCTGCTTTAAAGAGTTATTGTGAAAATTAAATAGGATAATGCATATAAAGCACATAGCACAGTTTTAAGTATATTGTAGGCACTTAAAGTGATGATTGTTATTGTTATTATTGATATTCATTGCTGAAAAAATAGGAAGTTTGTGACACCCAGGTCCCTTAGAGATGAACAAGCATGCTGCTATTCTTATTGTCCATAAATAGAAATTGTTAGCTTAATATTCAAAATCAGCATTCTGAACAATATTTTATAATTGTATGCTCTTCCAAGATAATCCTTAGTACTGGTGTTTAAATGATTTATCTTAATGATTCCTTCTATGATTTGAACAGATTTAATTAAAGGCCAGCCTTCTTAAGCTTCATGCTTAAAAAGGGTTTAGTGGTATTAGGCTTTTAGAAATTCTAAAATGTAAAAAGAGAAAAAAACCTTTGACTCAGATATGTGCAAGAGATAGCAAACTACTATATCTAATAAATAGATTAAAAGTACCATTGAATATCAGCTAAATATCCTTTTATTTTCAATATGAAAAACACATCAGACTTCCACATAGCAGGTTACTATTTGAAGTGCTTTTTTTCCCACAGTAAGTGTCTGTAGTTTGATGATATTGTGTCATCATGAGGTAAAGCTTCGATATGCTTAAGGACCCAGCATTGTGAAAACACAGATTTTTAGTATCTAAAAGGTTTGTGCAATTGTAAATAAGACAGTGCACCCAATATCAGATCATGCTTCATGAGAAGGAGATGCTAAATTTCTTTGACCTACTTTCATCTTCATGTTTAGGAAACAGTGTCTAAGAAGTAAACAAAGTAGTTGTGCCTCACATAGGAAATGATTATTGTTTGAATTTATGATTCATGCCTTGAGCAAAATTTTGTTTGTGGCCTCATTTGCAACCATAATTTACAACTTTACCAGGGATATGCTGTGTATTTGGGAGGTAATATATCAGACTTGCTTTGTACTGGAACAGTTTTCTAGCTCTGGGTATAGTATTTTCTGTGTTTCTTTTAGCTATAAAATTTCTAGGCATAACATTTATTGTAGCAAATATGGAAATTTTTTAAAAATTTGTATTCCCCTTAGGAATGTCCTATTGTATTTATATTCTTATTATAGCTAAATCCAACTAGTGTTTAAAGAAGTTGTTAATCTTGCAAATATCTGGTTGCAAAAGAAGAAAGAATTAACCTTTTCAGATTTTGTGAAAATAAGGATTGCCTCATTTTTGCAGTTTGAGTACCTCTCTTCTAAGAAACTAATAAACAATATGTGGCTCTGGCACACTGTTTGTATGTGCCCTTCAAATCTAGAAATGTTCTCCTTTTGTAAATAACAAGTAAGCTGTAACACTGAAAAATGGGTTTGCCTATTCTCTTTGATCTATGAGTTAGTGAAGAATTTCCCACAGTCCTCACTGGAAGTTTTGCTGTCTGTTCTAATTTCAATTGTCTTAAGCAATACATCTGGAAATACTGGGGATTTTAAAAACAAAACAAACAAAAAAAGTAAGGCAACTCCAAGTTGCCAAGATTCTCAACTGAATGTAAGCTCCTGCCTAGCACTGACGTTTCTTTGTATCTTCCCATTTTGTCATTTTTATTAGGATGATCTGTTATTAAGAGTAATATTTATTCCCCCAAATAAACATTAAAAATAAACTTCCATTAGTTTGGGAAATTTAAGATAGCTTGATTTGAAAATAGTCATTTTCATAAGTACTTATCATCCCAAGCTGTAATTTTTTTTTTCAAGCTGTAATTTTAAATTACTAAAATTATAATTTTGTATCTGGTTATATAGGTTTAAAGCATAGTTAAAATTGGGAACTTTATCTTTTCTGCCTGCCCATACAGTCAGTGAAAAAAGACACTAAACACCTGGAGGAAGTTTAAAACTTTAGAAAAAAGCTTGATAGCGAACATTAACCTAATATGCTTCATGCTGCATGTGCTACATCATAAAATACAGACTCCTCCAGAAGGTTTTTTCCCTCATCAGGTTCTTAGCAGAGTTTTCCTTGACATAAAGGTAAGTAGACTGAGTAGTCTACTGAGAAGGGAAATGGTGACTTTTATCGGTAGGCACAGTAGGGTAAAGAGAAGTGGGATAATGCCTTTAGTCACGATGCTGGGACTTCAAAACAGAATTAAAACTCTGTTTAGTAGTAACTAACATAGGCTTAAGAATCATTTCAGCACTCTTACGTATTTCTTTTCTTCCCCTGGTAATTATTCATTCAGCTTTTATAACTAACCGCAGTAATCTTCTTAGAACAAAGGAGAGCATGGCAACAATAGCTTTAAAAATGATGAAGTTTAAATGCCCAAGGTCAGAGTGTAACATTTTGATTTCCATAAGTATTTCAAATGCTACAGGCTTTATGTAATAATTTTAATGTGAAAAATATGCAGGCCACGCTTCAGTGCTCTTTGCATATACTGCAAAGAGGGAAAAAAACCTTAAAAATTGCTTAGCTTTAATTGAGCAAAAGGATTCACATGTGATCTGAACTTGCGGCTCATAATTCCTCTGGACAGCCTCGGTTGCCGTGTGATGATCCTAATTAAATTATGTAACGGCACTGAACTAGCTAAGCCAGAGGGCCTGTGCTTTCATATCACCTGGCAGTTTAACTCTTTGCTGGATTCTGATTTCGGGGCTCTGTCCTTCTACCAAGACTGTGTGTTTTTCATCGTTAAGGGTGGGAAAACACAGTATTGATGTAATACACCTTGGAAATTTGGGCCTGTAGGTGGCAGCATTGTAAGGTTTTGGAAGTCTTGAGCTCTGAGGTCTGCCTGTTCTATCTGCTTTCCCCCACGCCTCAGCAACTGCCCCCCCTCCAAACGCCCCCACCTCATCAGGCCAAGCTAACATCGTTACACACTCACGTCAGGTAAAACTAAAATGGAGAGAAATGTCGTAGCCAAAAAATTAGGCTTTGTTCACTTCGGTCTGTGTTTCATTATATCTCTGATAATATGGTGCATTTGTAATTCTGACCTGAGATTCAGCTAAAGAAGTCTTCTCTGTAGTCCAATGTTAACCCATTGCAAACCAGATCCCTTCAAGACAGGCATTCTACCAAGTTTAAGAAGGGAAATTAAATTTTGGGTGAATCATTAATTTCACTTCACAAGCATACCTATATTAATCACTTGGGAACGAGTCAGAGGCTTTGAGAATGTGTATCAAAACCACCTCCTGAGGTTACCACAGCAACCTCAGCATCCCGACAAAGGTTACTCTTTCTTGTTTTATTCTTTCTTTCTTCCTTTTCTCTGTGCATGGCCACCTGTTTCAGTTTGGTTAAGTTCCAAGTTTACTTTTGCCATTTGGCCAAAGTAGAGAAGGAACAAAGATGTACCAAATCTGATACATTTGATTCAAAAGTCATGATTCACGTGTCTTTTAATAATATATTACTTTATGCAATACTAATATTGTTTGAGAATATAAGTCAAAGTGTAATAAATAGTCAGTGCATATATACAGATTTCATCGACTGTGCTGTCTTTTCATAAGACACACAGAGATCTTGCAGTTTCATCTTGTGCGCTTCTCCTCTATGAAAGTTATATTTGAAAAACTTCCCTAAGTAATAATGGAAATAGTGTGGTGTAAGGACATTGGTATCAGACCTTGTATGATGTCTTTTGTTAACTGAATCATTGGGGAAATCGTTTCTGAGGTCAAGATTGACAAAATTGTTTAAGTATTATTGAAAATATAAAACAAAATTGTTTCCTCAATAAATATAATTAGCTGTATATACTGCAGTTTCAAGAGCGAGCACTGATATGGGGACCAGCTCTTTAAATAAAATAGGACCTCTGTGGTCTCTGGAGGGAACATGCATAAAGCAAAGTAAATGATTTTCTGTCAACACTAAGTAGACAGGTGCTTACATTGAACAGCATTCTAATATGTCTCTGAATATTTATGTCTTCTTTTTCAAATGCATTGCCCATGAATGTCACAGCTGTCAAACGTCTGTACACAAGAAGATAAAAAATGAAATTAATAAAAGGCAGATCAACATTTCGTTTGTTTGAGACACTTTTTCTCCCTGCTTCTTTCCTTTTCTTTTCTTTCTTTTTCCTTTTTGTTTTTTCTTTCCTTCTTTTGTTTTTGTTTTGTTTTTTTTAACTCAGCTGTTTTTTAGGATTTTGGCACATCTGCATTTTCTAAAAGGCCAAGGGAAATGTGAGTTGACTAGTTGTATTTTGGGCTGGCACCAGAGCCTGTCTCAGTATTTAAACACAAAATAATCAATGGAATTAATGACCAAGAGAACCAGGGTCTGAGGATTTTTCTAGCCATTTCCGCTGTCCATGTGCTTGCTTTGCTTGGGTGCCACAAACGAGATTCTGACAGGTTGTCACTGCCCCAACCTGAAATTCAAGTTTGTGAGGTGAGAGGCTCTTAAATCTTTCTGCTTCTGTAGCCCAGAGTTTTAGCTCTACAGAGTTAGTGCCAAAACAAGCCATCATGTGCCCTCAGGAACTTGGTTTTCAGAGCAGAGATGACTAAATAGAATTGGTAATGGATCAAAGCAATGGAAAAAGGGCCATTTAGTCGTCAGATCCCTGCCTCCTTGCTCCTCATGGAAACTGAAAGGCCATGTGTACAAAAAGCACACAGTGGGATGAACTCAGCGGTCACTTGACCAGCATTCATTTATTAGGAAGGAGCAAGTTTTGATGTGTCTCATTATTATTATTACTAACTAGTCCTCAGCAAAAATATCCCCCCAGCTACTTCTGTATCCACCCTGAATTGTCTGAACAAACCATTTGGCCACTAGGAAAGAATGTAATTTAAATGCTGAACCAAGAATTTAAGTTTAGGAAATTCGTGCCTGTATTTTGACCTTGATGAGAATTGTTCTAAACAAAAGCTCTCTAAATGGTCAAATAGTTGTTGTAAAAGCCTGAGTTTACTAAGGCTTAAAATTTGTTGTTCAAATTTTGGTGACCTAATTGGTGTTTTATTGATAGCCACAGATATGAACCAGATGTAATAAATATCAGTTTAGCTTAGATTTGATTTTGGGAACATGCTGATTGCCCTGATTTTGTTATATTTATACAAGTAAAAAAAAAAAAAAATCAACCATAATATAAACTGTGCCCTTTGGGTGATTATGATCTGTCAATCAATTGCTCATCAGTTGTAACAAATGTACCATTCTTATGGAGGATGTTGACAACGAGGGTGGCTATGCATGTGTCGGGGTGGAGGGTAGATGAGAAATCTCTGTACCTTTCCCTTAATTTTACTATGAACCTAAAATTGTTCTAAAAAATAAAGTCTTCATTTTTAAAACCCCACATAGATGTAGTTCTACTTTGAAGAGTTTCACCAGATTCTTTTTTTTTTTTCTTTTAAGAAAATTTCAGTTCACTTGGCAGTCCGATTAAACAAATACTTGAGTATATTTATATTTGAAGTTCTACAAACATAATTTGTACATGGCTCAGCTCAGTTCAAGTCCCTTTGGTTGGCATTGTGCTATTGATATGGATCACTTCAACATAATATCAATTTATTTCAAATCAGTATTTAACCTCTTGTCAGCAAAACTGGGTGATCCTACTGGCATGACTTGTAAAGGTTTCTCTTTGGATTAAGCTGCTGATGCTATAGCTCAAGCTGAGAATTTTGTTCCATCTCTCCCCATTGAAACCCTACTCCATTTTCAAGGTCCAGCACAAACAGAACATTTTCCATCAAGCCCTCCCTGATTCTCTTTAGGCAGAAGTATTTTTTTTCCCCTCTCCTCTCTTTTTACCTAATGTTTTTTATGTATTCTATTTAAAGTAATTATCATACATGCTTTAGGTTACAAATAGTTGTTTATGTGTTTACTTCTTTCAATATATCTTGAGCTATTTGAAAGCAGGGGATTTTTCCGTTTTAAAATTTGTATTATCACAGTTCCAGTACTCATGTTTGCAGATTATTTATAAATGTTGGCACTTGCAATGTTGGTTGAGTCTTTGTTGCTGGTTGTTTTGTTTGTCAGTTTCTATTGGTTGGAATGGGTCATTTGGTAGGAAAAAGGCATGTAGCTACAAAATACCACTTAAATGCTTACTATTGAAAACTTTCTCAGGCATTTCACAATATAGACATAGAATATCTCAAAAATATGCAACCATTATGAGCAGTTCACTCTTGAGTTCACGTTTCAAATAGGCTGCATCTGTTTCTAATCAGGTAACTGAATGATTAGCAGGAGAAAACATATGATTAGAAAGCATGCAAGCCTTGCTGATATGTATTATTTTTAAAGTTCTCCAAAGCTAAGGTCAATAAAGAAATAGTACATGCAGCAAGAGGAGCTAGATTAGAGGAAGAGTTTCAGCTGTAAACCCTTTTGTGCGCTGTTGAAAAAACAGACTAATTTAACTGATGGCTTGAGGCATTTGGGACTGACATGCAAACTAAGGAATGTGAAAATAGATGAGAAGAATGGTAACTAGTGAAATTATGAGAGTTGAAGTTGAAAGAGAAAAAAGTTTACTGAGTAGAAAGTTACTGAATAGATGATTTCATTCCTTTTTACAGAGCCATATTTTAACTTAAAAAAAAAAAAAAAGCTAGTAAGAATAATGGGGAAAATCCACAAGTTTGATCAAATAAACAGGGACATTACAAATAAGAAATGTTGGAAAGTCTTTTGTTTACTTTCATTATTAATGGGAAAAATGATTTTTGAGGTATTATATCACTTTAAGGTCATACTTATCTCTTAACTTATCCGTCACAATCCCTCTTTGAACAGTTTTTACACCACTGAGCTTGAGGTTCACAGAAGGAAAGAACAAAAAGCTCTGTTCTCCACTCCTGATTTGAACCAGACACAACTTGCTTCAAAACTGCATGCTGTCCTTCAGTTAATTACTCTCCTGAATTCTGTTAGATGTCCCCTTCTCTGTAAGGTACAGACAGCCTGCAGTGTAGAACGGCATGATGAAACTTGCTTTTGGTGACTTGCTTTTTGAATTGACTTGGTATATTTTTCCAGAGTTTATTACAGAGACTAGCTACACTTTTCTGTAGACTATACTTACTCAATATAGTTGAGACTCACTTGCCTAGTAGAACTAAATGTCTGAGAACACTAGTGTACTTACATAGTGATTTTGATAAGAAGAGAAATTTGGTTTGATGTGAAAGTCCATTATACACACACAATGCCTTATAACACTGAGTTTATTATTATTACCTTTAAAATTGGAATTTGAGATCCAAGTGAGCTCAGAGTTACAAGTTCAGAGGAACTTGAAGCCATAGGGCTCTTAGCCTTAGGAAATTCTCAGATATGTTGGAGGCCATGGAGCCTACAAGGGACATGGGGCAGGGACCTTGAGCCAATTTTAACCAAATGTAAAGGACAGAATGACCCTACCTGACACTGGATTTTCTTTTTGTCATTATTTTTTTCTTCTTCTGGATATTTATAGGCCTACAATTTAACTACATGATGTAGTTAATTAATATAATTTGAACAATTACAAATCATAGTAATAGTTTTCCTGAAGCCTATCCTTCTGATCAAATCCAAAGGATTGATAACCAAAGTTTATAGGAATTTTTAATGCAAAATTTGAAATATGGATCTACTTACTATATGAAATGCCATGATGTTATTTTAGAATCTTGGTGTCTAATTAAAGACAAACAAACAAACAAAAAAACCTTTAAGAGCAGACACTTACCGATTCATATTATTTCCATCCCAAATTGTTTCTATTGCAACTTTGCCAATTAAGTTTTGTCTCCATGTTCAAATAGAATAGCTGATTGTCTGCACTACAGAGATATAGTAATCAAAACACCATGGTATTGGTACAGAAACAGACACATGGATCAATGGAACAGGATAGAAAGTCCAGAAATAAATCCCACAAACTTTTGATCAATTAATCTTTGACAAAGGAGGCAAGAACATACAATGGAGTAAAGACAGTCTCTTCAGCAAATGGTATTGGGAAAATTGGACAGCTGTATGTAAATCAGTAAATTTATCATACTCCCTCACACCATACACAAAAATAAACTCAAAATGGCTTAAAACCTTAAACATAAGACAAGACATAAACCTTTTAGAAGAAAACATAGGCAAAACATTCTCTGACATAAATCTTAGCAATGTTCTCCTAAGGCAGTCTATCCAGGCAATAGAAATAAAAGCAAAAATAAACAAATGGGACCTAATTAAACTTATAAGCTTTTGCACAGCAAAGGAAACCATAAGCAAAACAAGAAGACATCCTACGGAATGGGAGAAAATATTTACAAAAGATGAGACTGAAGAGAGCTTAATTTCCAGAATATATAAACAATTTATACAACTTAATAATAAAAAAACAAACAATTCAATCCAAAAATTGGCAGAAGACCTAAACAAGTAATTCTCCAATGAAGACATACAAATGGCCAATAGGCGCATGAAAAAATGCTCAATATTGCTAATTATCAGAGAAATGCAAATCAAAACTACAATGAGATATCACTTCACACCAGTCAGAATGGCCATCATCAAAAAAATCTGCAAATGATAAATGCTCAAGAGGCTGTGGAGGAAAAGGAACCCTCCTACACTCTTGGTGGGAATGTAGTTCGGTGCATCCGTTGTGGAAAACAGTATGGAGATTCCTCAAAAGACTAAAAATAGACTTGCCATATGATCCAGCAATTCCATTCCTGGACAATATATCCAGAGAGAGCTTTAATTCAAAAAGATACATGCAGCCCAATGTCCATAGCAGCACTATTTACAATAGCCAAGACATGGAAACAACCTAAATGTCCATTGACAGATGACTGGATAAAGAAGCTGTGGTATATTTATGCAATGGAATACTATTTAGCCACAAAAAGTGATAAAATAATGTCATTTGTAGCAACATGGATGGCCCTGGACAATGTCATTCTAAGTGAAGTAAGCCAGAAAGAGAAAGAAAAATACCATATATATCACTTATATGTGGAATCTAAAAACAAGACAAACAAACTTATTTAGAAAACAGAAACAGATTCACAGACATAGAAAATAAACTTATGGTTACCAGAGGGAAAGAGGGTAGGAAGAGGTAAATTGGAAATTCGAGGTTTGTAGATACTACTATATGTAAAATAAATAAATGATAAGTTTATACTGTATAGCACAGGGAATTATATTCAATATCTTGTAGTAACCTAAAATGAAAAAGAATATGAAAACAAATATATGTATGTATATACATGACTAAACTATTAAGCTGTACACCAGAAATTGACACAACATTGTAAACTGACTATACATCAATTATTTAATTAATTAATTAAGAATAGCTGATTGTCTGCTTCCTATATGGCTTTCATAGGCTTGAGGATCATTTATAATAGTCTTCCACCTTCCTTGCTCTGGCACCAAACAATTCCATATGCCTTAATCTTTTCCCAGGGATCTTATTTTTCCATAGCTAATCACAAATTCTCTGAACTCATAAAATCTTACAATCCAGAATCTGTTATGTTTCTTTTCTTTCTTTCTTTTTTTTTTCCTTTTCTTACTGATAGGAATAAGGAAGGTAGAAAATGCTTCTTCAAAAGTCGTGGTAAGATAGAACATGTAATATTTTTAATTTTAGCATTAAAATTGTGGTTTTCCTCATAGTTTATCTTATGCTCAAAACATTCAATAAAACTTCTTTTCTAAAATTGAGACTTTAAGTTTATGTCAATCAATTTATACCTTGCAAAACAGACCAGCTCACCATTCAGGTCAATCTCTAAACATGTAGGAATCTAGGTGAACACTTGTCTTTATAGGACAACTTAGTTTAAGCAATTAACAATCAAGCCCTATACACATAAACACACTATAATTAACTGTTTAATAGTGGAAGCTTGCTTTTAAAATTTTTCCCTTTGAGTATAGTCAAGGTGAATTACTTGATTTTTCCATCACTAAATGCTACAGCAGCTCAGTCTTTTGCAAGTCTCCAGTCTCCACATATTTTCCTATACCCACTATATTTGACAGTAAAACTGCCAAGCTCCATTATTTCCAACTGGCAGCAATTTAATACATAGTTGAGTCAGTTATTTAGCTAAATAAATTGCTTAAAGTTAACTCTATTTGTAAGACCACAAGGTGTTTCTAAAATGTGCTGCCCTTTTATATCATAAACCTGGATTAGGTTTACAACCCCATTTCCCCTCAGCAGTTTATAAATCAAACAAAGAACATAGAACAATGCATAAAAATCCCTGTGAAACCACCCTCAGAGTTTTTGTTAATGACAAAAGCATACTGGGAACTGGATTTACTCTGCATAGTGAAGAATAAAAGTTTAGTTTAAAGCAACCAGAGTTTGTAAGGGTTATCCAAGCTCCTTTAAGAATGATCAACTTTAAAACTAGAATTTTGTGAAGCCATAAGCCATCTGTTCAATGCTTTATCTACAAAAACGGCAGGCCACGCTAAAAAGCTTTGGGCATGCTCTTCTATCTCCTTTGCTCCTACCTATTAGCAAGTAACCTGCCAAATGTTCTTAAAGTACTTGGGAGAATAAATATTTACTTATGATGTCTCGCCACAGGTGCTCATTAAATATAAATGAACAAACACACATACACACAAACACAAAAATGCACAGTGCTCACAATGAGCAGCAGGTAGTCTGGTCCAGCTGTAATGTTTTCCTTTTCCAGTTAGTCAGGTAGGTTTCTGAGCCAGAGTAAATGTAGCCACTGAAGACATCTTTAAAAGAATAGAAGGAAGGTGAAGATTGGGGCATTTTCTCTAAAGTCCAATGACTAAATCTCTTTTAAAGGTGAACATTCTTCATTTTTATGACTTACTTCAAGATCTGTGTTTTCATAGAAAAAAAAAAACTATAATACTTCAATCTGCAAAGAGGAGAAACCCATAGATTAGAAACCCATGCCATATTCAAATGTATATTATTTTGTTTAGAATTAAAAATCAAAACATGGCGATGTTTTTAGGGTATGGTTTTATTTGCCAAGCGACATCTTTAGTGCTGTATAGAGCAGAGCCTAGCTATTTTCTAAAAGGATACACACTGCAAGGTAGATAGCCCTAGCTAGCAAGGTAAAGTCAACTTCTACATATCTGTACTAATAGAAGGGAAGCAATCCCAAAAGCATTTGTATTTGTCTCTGGAGAAACAATTTTATGTTCATTTACATTTGAAGATGAGCGCATTGCCTCCCTGAGAGAACTGAAGTTGCCCTCATCCCATCTCTTCTCACCGGGGCAAAAAGATTCACCACTTTCCCATCTTGCCTGCCTTCCCCCTCACTTCTGTACCCTGTTCTACTTCTTGCAGGGAGAGATTAATGTCTGGTAGGCTGAGCTCCAGTTTTAAAAGATCTGCATAATTTATTTCTTAAGTTCAAATTCAGACTTTTGAGAAACATAGCACAGACTTTTGAGAAATGGGGGCTGATTGGGTGAAAATGGTGGCGTGGAGACAGGACAAATTCCTCAACAGAAAGAAGTCTGGAAGACAGCTTCAAGCATTATTTCCTAGGCTCTTGAAAACCCCTCTATTCTGTTTCAGGCAACCACTGATGGTAACCTCGTTCTTCAGTAAGTCAAAAGAGATCATGAAAATTCACTAGAGAGGCTGAGGCCAAAGTGCCACCTAGGTTGTTTCAATTTCAGCTTTTACTGGTAAGAGCTGAAACATTTGCAGAAGACACCAACAAAGCAGAGCAACATCCACAGCTAATCAGGGGCATACAGATAGGAACAGAAGCAATTATTTACTGAGCCAACCTTTACTTTATAGGAGAAAAGAAAATAAATACAATATTAAATGAAAATACACAAAATATAAAATTTAGATTAAAGAATAGTTTTAATTTTTCAGTATGCTTACCAAACTGCCAATAAATAAGATAAATAGAGCATTCTGTGATTTACTATCTTTTTGCCTACCTTGACTTTTCATGGAGAGTTGAAGGGCAAAAATGTCAGAAGTCATGCAAACAGGAAACAGTAAGCTCTCTGAAGAATTCATGAGTTTATCAAAAATTGCTTGAAAGCAATGCTTAAGACAAACAATAAAACAAAGCAAGACTCAAAAAACAAGAATAAAGCAGTCCAACTGCATAAAAAACTTACATGAGTTTATGAATTACTTCATTGCCTAGAGAGGATGAAGTTAGCAAAGGAAGGGAAATGTCGCATAAAATACATGCTAAAGAGACAGATTTGACTGAAATAACTGGACATGTTGTCTGAAGAAGTACTGATGTGCTTTGGATCTCAGAACAGTTGGATCACAGTTCTATTTGTTAAAGTTTATTAAACCTGAATTATATAATATTTGCATACAGTAAACCAATCCCCTAAGAAGATGTATGTGAAAATCTTTACTAGGAGCTGTAAGAAGTGACTACATCTTGCTTCTGTTCTGAGTTCTGCTCCTTCTTGGTCTTCTATCTCTGGATCACTTGTTGATTCTCGCTTGTTAAGCTGCTCTTCATCGTTGGTTATGTTGTTCCATGTCACACCCCTACATTTTGTATTTGCAGTGGTGTACCAATTCCATAGAATGCTCCATCTTTGTAATTGTTCAAAGTTCATAGTTTTCAGCACAATAACTTGTGTTTGCATTTATTTCTATAGATTTGTTTTCCTTCACTTCTAATTTGCTATTGTACAAATTCTTGGACATAATGGAACTTTTAAGAGGTCTTGAAATCCTCTAATTTCTGTACATATGCCTGCCACCATTGCCCTTAAGTGCTGTATCCTCTCTCTGTGTTGCTCTAGTGAGAAGGGATATCAAATATACTGCTATATCCTCCACAAAGCAGAAGCTCTCTGGAAGGACTCCTTAGTTAAAAACTCTTTCTCTACATGATATATATTATAGTTTCATCTGTCTTCTCTGTGCCATTGTTTTGGTTAAAATTCCTTGCCATTTAACTATTTTGTGATTCATGAGTTTATCACAGTAATTCAATAAAATTAATAAATTTTCTTGAGAACCAACTATTAGTGATCAGGCCAAACAATAAACTCAGGCTTCTGATCCTGAAGTCATCCACTAGACCACATGTCTTACTTGCCATGGATTTGCACTCTGGAATATTGGATATACACCACTTGAAATAGAAGACAATCCTTTATGGAACCGGTCTCCCATATTGTTTTAACAGATTCTGGACATTTTAATTTCATAGCCAAGATCCATCAATTTGCTAGAGCATATGCTCCAGGAGACTTGTTGCTGAGACAGGGAAGTTTGTTTTAAAAGGTGACGTTAGTCTTGAGAAAGAGTTGATGTTTGTTTTATTGTTTGTTTGTCTTGCTGATCACTTGCATGGCACGTTTTGATTTAATTGTGCTAAGAATTTCTTTTTTTTAAAAGTCTGCCTAAAGACAGTAGGGATGGGTTCACTGAGAGATATAAATTGAAAAATAATAAAGTCAGAGTATATTTGGTTTATTATTGCCCTTTGGAAAATAGCTGAAAAATGTCTTACTTTTCTAATATGTCATTTACATATTAGAGATGGCATCAATCTATAGAAATAAGTACTCTATACCTTGGAGTTTTAATTGATAGAAGAGATAACTACCGATGGACACAAAGGTTCTACAATACTGAAAATACTGAGGTCTAAAGACCTCAAAGGAATTTGCAAAAAAATACTTTAAATTTCATCAGTTACATATACATAATCCTGAAGTTTGATGCCAACCCAAGGTCACCTCTTATCTGGAATCAGTTTGTATGTTTCTAAACAATTTGCAAATCCTTGCTATGGTAAATATGTATTTCTTGAAATTTTTATTTACTTATTTATTTTACTGAAGTACAGTTGATTGACAATATTGCATTACTTTCAGGTGTACAGCATAGTGATTCAGGGTTTTTGTTTTTTGTTTTTGGCAGGTTATATTCCATTATAGGTTAATTAAAAGATATTTCTTGAAGTTTTTGTACTTAAGACCTTTTGTGGCATTGATTCAGAGTTTGAATTCCTATCTGGAAATTTTGGTAAATTTGTGTTACTCAGTAGGGTGAAGAAAGACATTCTGGGAGTGAGGAGTAATAGACTGTTAATTAGCACTTACTATGTGCCTGTCACTGTGCTAGACACTTTACACTTATTATCCCATGTAGTCCTTGTAATAGCCGTCGCCTTTTTCAATAAATGGAAATTAAAAGTACATTTGCTATCATGTGGAATATTTGAAAAATTTTTTTGACTTTAAAAATGTGTTTTTAGACTTAAAAACTTTGGGAAGTCATAATCCTACTTATTCTGGTTTATCATATGAGCTCACAAAATTACTAGACAATTGGTAGTGTTTTTGCAAACTCACCCTGTTTTCTTTATGAGATTTTTTTATGTTTTTAACCTTTAACCTTGTTTTCAGTAGTGCCAGGATTTAGTTTGCTGAGCCAATGAATCTAAGCTACTTCACTGTTCAAAATTTATAACTCAGAAGCAAATGATAAAATAATTCTACCCATAACAATTTATATGCTATGGTTCTCAAAGTGTGGCTCAGGGACCCATAGGAGTCCTTGAGATCCTTTCAGGATGTCTTCAAGGACAAAGTTATTTTCAAAATAACACTAAGATGTTATTTGCCTTTTTGCTCTCATTCTCTCATGAATGTAAAGCTTTCCAGATGCCACATGACTCATTCTACTGTTATTGATCTGACAACTAATAGATCTTTATTTGCTTGTGAATTCCTGTTTAATAGAATTTTCTAAGGTAGTGATTTGGGGATATAAATATATGTGCAGTTTTAGAAATTAACTCCGTTTGTTCTCAATTACTTCTTTCTTGCCTTTACCAGTTAGTTTTGACTATGCCTTCTGTAATCTCTGTAACTCATTATTAGCCAGTAAGTTGTTACTTTTCAATGCTGAAATTTCCCTTGCAACTACACAGACACAAGGAGCAAGTTCAACTTGTGTCTTGTTTTACAATAGTATTAAGAAAAATATTTTTGAATGTTGTATAATGTTTTATTTAAACTATATTTAGTAATATTTATTCTAAAAATTTTAAATTAATATATTTTTGTATTTAAATTTGGATCATTGGCTTAAAAAAGGAGAGTAGAAGACTTGCCTTCTCAGTATAGTTGTGCTTTCTCTAAAGTTGCCAAGAAGAATGGAACCTCATGGAAGGAAGGATTTACTTCAAAGAAATTGGGAAAAACATAAAAAAGAAATGGAAATAAGATGCAAGCTATCTTATCTTTGGTTTTATAGATGCTAGAAATTTCCCTTATTATATCTTATGCATTAGAGTATTTTTGAATACTAGTAAGGTGCCGGTTATGTTGTAGCATTATTTTGAGATATTAAATGTAGACATAATGAGCTCTTTAAAAGGCAAAAATTGTTCATTACATTTTTTTCAAACTAGAAGTGAAAAATGAATCATTTTGCAGAGTAAGTTATCGCACTGCCTTGACTGGAGAAGTATACACAATAGCTTGTATGGTTTACAATGCTGAAGTCCTGCTGGATGAAAAATCAGTTAAAAAGAAAAATCATGGCAGTGCCAACTGACTCATTGAATTAAAGGCTTAGCTGTAAACCTGATGGCTGTGTTAATATCTTGTGCACAGATTATGCTTTTTGCCTTGCAAAAGTGTGACTATATAGCCATGGCTGGATTTGCTGTTTTGCTTATGTTTTTCTGGTCTCAGCACCAGCAAATCAGCAAAGATCTTTGTGTGTGTGTATGAATACTTGGCAAACAAACAAATACTGCTGAAATATTCAAAGTACTTTAAAGTATGGAATAGCTATTTTGAATCTCACAGTTTGTCCCGGACCAACATTTTTTTGTCATTTGCACTAATGGTGCAAACATATTGCTGGGTAAAACTGCTGGTACCTTAGCAAGAATCAAAGCAGTGGCACCCAACTTTCCTGGTATTCATTATATTCATCATCAGCATACACTCACAGTAAAATAAATACCAGTTTCATTTAAGCATGTCCTTTGTGAAATAACAATTATTATCTCATTCTTTGAATAATAAATGGAAATTAGTAATTTAGTAATATATGGAAAATGTGCATAAAACACTTCTACTGCAAGCCTAAGTATAATGATGATCTTGAAGAAAAGAACTTGTGTAATTGTGTGATTTTGGAAAACTTGTATCATTCACAATACTTAAAAATACTTAAGCTCCCCAATACTTAAAAAAACGTTTTCATTATTTTGGTGGTGATATGATTAAATCTTTTTTTGATATTGTACAATAAAATGTGACTTTTAGATGATCTGCATAATTTGGTGAAATAACATTTTCTAAATGGCTAGTTTATGATGTTACAAAATCATATATGAATAAGAGTTACATGTAAATGCAAAGTAGACCATTGGACTTAATGGAAAGAGAATATGAAAAACTTATTGATAAGTTTCAGATTCTACATTGCCACTAACTTTTAAGTAACTATTAATTGTCAAGTTTTGATGTATTATCAAATAAGAATATCTGTAATTATAGGAAAAGAAAATTATATTACTCCTTTTTCTATCTACATGTCTGTGTGAAGCTGGATTTTCTTCATGTACTACACCAACACATCACAACAGATTGAATGCAGAAGCAACTATGAGAATCTAGCTTCTTGTATCAAGTCAAATATCAAAAAATATGTGAAAATGCCATTCTTCTCAGTAAAGTGTTTGACAGTTGCTGCTAAATAGAAGCAAACTAATGAATTTTTGTTGAGATATAAAACATCTCCTCCTCCTCCTCATATTACTTTGGGACCCTTCAGGAAATAGATGACACTTAAAGGGGGTGACAGAAGAGAGTTTTCAGAAGATCCATTTCAATAGACATGGACAGAAGTAAGGGAAACCAACAAGAGATAGTGAAGCACAGTGGGGCTAGCAGGGGCAAGGTACCATTACTATTAAGCTTAAAGGAGCAAGAAGATGGAATATTTCCCAGGACCTGGAGAGGGAAGGATAGCTTAAGCTGTATAATGTTCAACAAGAGCTATAAAACTTTGGTGGAGAAATGCAGTCTCTGACAATCTGCAGTCTAGCTGGGTGAGGGTCTGGGCAATAAGTATCCCAGTCTCTATTTTTCCACCTCTGATAAACTGCTGGTGTCTCCCATTGTCTGAGCACAATTGGGAGCTAAGCTGGTGCTGTCCATAGAAGTTAGGATGTAAAGTAGGTAGAGGAGGATGAAAAGTGAATCTGGAGGAAGGGCAAAAAATATCCAAAATAATTATTGTTAGCAGAAATAGCAGTAGGAAATATTGAGTTTCTATTGTGGAATTATGAGACATAAAAATACATTCTTTGTCCTTAAATACCTTACACACTGTTTATATTTGGCTTGTATCAATTTCTTTCTTTTCTTTTCTTTTCTTTTTTGAAACTAAAGTACATGTTATCCAGATCTTACTAGTTTTTCTACTAATGTTCAGGTTTTACTTTTAATGAGTTTTTGGATACATAAATGCATGGGGGATGAGAGAGTATAAGAAAATACCATTGAGAACAGTAAGCATGAAAGGCATGAATGAATTTAGAGAGTGAGTAATTATGAGGGCTGTTAGTATTTTTTATACTTTCTCCTCCCACTGTAACTATATGTCCTTAGTCTTAAATTTTTTTATATACAAAAAGTTGTAGAAAATTAATGCATACAACTTGATGATTTTAGTTAGTTACATTTGATTAGTTTCTATTCTATGTAAATTTGCTAATAGCAGTAAATGCTGTGGAGTCAGTTAGGGATAAGGAGACATGAGAAACTTGGGTGAGTTTGTGTTAGGAAAGATTTCATGGCAACCATAGACATGAGTATAAGGAAGAAGAAGAGAAATCTTTCCAGGTGGCCAGGGCTATTCTACGGGGTAGGAATCATGAGAATAATAAATAGACAAAGGGCTAACTGAACTGACGATTGTGAGGGATGGAGAAAGAAGAGACAGATGTTTGTACATTAAGGCGGGCCCAAATTTTGTAGTGCTTTGAATGACAGAAGATTGCACATGACTTAACTGGCAAGAAACAGAGTCATCAGCCATGGCCAACCTACCACAGGCCCGCCAACACAATGATGTATCATGGAATCAGAAGGCTGTAATGATGGCAAGACACTCTTACATGGTAGTAGAGTGGACTATGGCCACTTGTAGAAAGGGCAGTGAGTTCCCCATCATGAATTCCTGGCAGATTTTTCACTGTGTGTGGACCAAGTCCATGACATAACTTTAGGGGCATGTCTTTGAAATGAGAGGCATCAGTGAGCTTTGTGCATTCTCTTGTCTCCTTTCTTTATATATCCTTCACAGAACTTGCTTGTGAGTTCAGCAGTGAACCAGAGTAAAAGCAAAGTTAATTTTAGTCTCAATTGTCCCTCCTGCTGATCTTCAAGCTCAGAACTGACTTTAGGTCTGCCCTAGATCAGTCAGTCACCCAGGATCTTAGGTAGTGTTTTCAAGCCTGGTCTCTGGTAAGAGAAGTTCTTTAAAGTAAGAAGCACTGACAATGTCTTATAAATTAGAACATAAAACCCTTAGATATGTTTGGCAACAACTTGTTCTGTGACACAGGAGCAGTTTGCTTATTCATCTTTGATAAACAATGGGAACATGGCATTATTTACATGAGTTTTAAATAAAGGTCCATTGTAAGTGAGGTTGCATTTTACGTGAGGAAAGAACAAGTCAAAAACATGTGAAAACATGTGAAAACAGAAGGCTATGACCTTATCCTCAGTAGTGAAAACTTTTTTTTTAACATAGTATTCCTGCAACAAAGCATAATCCTTTGTAGACTTTTTTTTTGTTTTTAATTGACAGCTCATTGTAAAGGATTAGTTATGCTGAATTTCATGGAAGTCATGTTTTTAACCTGATAATGAAAAATGTTGATTGATAAAGAATCTGCCTCCCCTGGCTCATGAAAATAAATAAAATGCCCAGTATTTGTCAACTATTTTTAATACTTAACACATTGTAAATAAACAAATTGCATTTTCAAGTCACTTCTTTTTTTCACCTTAAAGAAGAAAGACATTGTTGAAATGAAAACAATTCCATAGCTTTTATGTTTGTAACATTGTGGCTTTTTTAACATTAGGAGTTAATGATCTTCTAAAACCCCTGCCCTTCTTTTCCACTGAGGTAAACTATTTTTTATTAATTAGATATTTTTGTTTCAAAGACCATGTGTTCTGTGTTTTCTGAGAATTTTGTACTTAATTGAAAAACTAGCATTAATAGGGAAAGCTTTATCTACTCTGTAGAGTCCTCTTCTATTTTGGGTGACACAGCAGGCTTGTAGGGAGAAGCAGGGCATGCCATTTTGTGATGGTGAATAAAAAGAATGAAAATTAATTATACAACCCAAAAAAGTGAACGTAAGAGGAATGACCAGGAATTAATTAGTAAGCTATGAGAATTAATATAATCTAGATGTCTTCATACATATGAAACAAGTCAGTAAAATAGCACACCAACGAAAGGCACAGACCCTAGCTAGAGTGGCTGCCCAAGCTGTAAGATAGACTTTGAGGCTGATAAATGATTATCTTATACAAAGATTCATAAGAGACCTGATCTGTGCTAGGATGAAAAATAAGACAGGAAAAATTTGTCTCCTGTTACCAAAGAAACTGCATTTGATGATACTTTACAAACCATATGAGGGTCATAAGAAATTCTTACTGATGTTTGAACGACACTCAGTGGGAGCTTTCTCGACAGGAATGCAGATGGTATTCCTATGTTATGCAGATTTCATAATTCTCACAGAAGTTAGACTTTACCCAAGTGTCTAGTTTGTTAGCTCCAAATATTGCATCTCAGACCTCGTAAAGATGCTTCAAATCTTTTTTTATGGTTGCAAAGACTTTTTAAAACTCGATAAACTAACAGAACTTGTTTTGAGAGCCCTCATAGGTAATTTAAAATTTCTATCTCTATGATGCATTTCTAAAGGTGGAAGCAATTGAAGAAATGACTAGGGCCACATTCTAGATTGTAAATATTTCTCTTTCATTTGTGGCTTACTATTCCCCAATAAGGACAGCTGAAAGTGTATCTGCTGCTAACAATTAATTATGTAAGATAAAGAGTAAATTATAAGCATATCATTTTTCTGTGTACCAAACTTAAGAATCATGCATTTGATATGCTAATAAACCCTAAGAAACAGTATCAACTACTTAGATAAAACAAGGTGAAAAAAAGTGTCAGTGTAGAATTAGTCTACTGACAAGTTGATGTTGTTGGGTGTTCACTAGTTGAAAAACTAGTCATAGCAAATATCATACACTTTTAAGACTGTATTTTTTTAAAAATAAGACTGTATTTTAAGTAGATGTGTTTTACAGAACTTTAGAGCCATTTATTGGTGGGAAAAGGTGGGGGAAACATTAAGTTCATTAAGCCATTTTCTTGTGCCTGAAAAATATCTTAAACTAAAAAAGTAGGAGGTGTTATAATAATAGCAAACATTCATTGAGTAATTATTGTGTGGCAGGCACTAAGCAGACAGATTAATGTCTTTAATTCTCATAACAACCTTTTGGGATAGGGATTAACAGTATAATTCTCACTTACAAGGGAGAAGTCTTCAGTATAGAGTGTGGAGTCTCTTGTCCAAGGATAATCAGCTAGTATGTGGCAGGGCAGAGATTTGAACTCAGGCAGTAAGACTTTGAAGTCTACTTTCATAGTCATTATGCTAAGATTATTAGAAAACATGGAAAACTGGGGGGAAAAAAGGTTTTAATACATCCCAATTCTACTGATTTGTAGAAACCCAGACTAAAAGAGGACTAGGAGAGATAAATTCTAGACATTTTAGATGTATATTAGATTATCATTATTAGTTGTAGACATTCATATGGCCTGGAAAAGATCAAAATGAAGAATAAAAAAAGGAAAGTTAAGTAAATGATAAGGAGGGATGCCATAGCTGAGAATATACTGTTAAACATGAAAACACACTGCTCTTCAACTCAATTTTTCAATTTAACTACTTGTGAGATTTTTTTCTTGTAGAAAAGTCATGGAAAGCAATGAAAAATGGAAGTTATAAAAGTTTACTTAAATGGTATTCACTTAATAGCTCTCTTCTCTTCCATAATATATAAACTAAGGGTTAATTCTACATATATTTGTGTATATATTTGAATATAAAGAATATATTTATAGCTGGACAGAGCAATTTGAATTATTTTATGTTTATGAGATAGACAAGATTGCTGCTGAAAAAATGCCATATTATCATAGACAACTCTGAAGTTTGACTTTAAATAATCTTTATTGTCAGTGATGCAACCCTTTAGTTTCTCACAAGAGCTATAGATGATTATAATATTGTATAAATTATTATTAATTACAATAATCGCTACTATTTATGGAATGTCTGTCAGTCTTAGGCACTACACTAGGTGATTTACATAAATATTCATGTACAATTTCCAATAATCTGATATGTTAGGTATATTAAAATTATTTTACAGATGAGGAAACTGAGACTCAGAGAAACTAACTCGTCTAACTCTACATGCATTAAACCTGTATTGTTTGCATTTCATTTATTCTACTTTGGTAACACTGTTGAATTTATTGTCCTCATATATTTCAGAGGCCTATGGTGAAGTCATTATAGTGATATGTAGTTTTAAAATTCCAAAGTAGGATTTACTGAGATAAAGTAAGATGAATTATAATTGTTTTCAAAGAATTACTTAGAAAAATCAGTGATGATCTGGTAAAATTACATTCTCCACCAAAGAGCTATATTAGACCAACTTTACCCTCATAATATAGTCCAATTACTATGCATACATATTATGTTCTGTTTTCGTTTTTTCTCTAGATCCTAGTTATAGACGGAAAAACAGTGACTCTATCTACTGTTTTAGCTACTTCAGCTCAAAAATTTCAGCCTCTTGGAGGAGAAATAAGCAATGACAGGATTTTTAAAAATTGTCTTTTGTTAATAAAATTACTATTCATAAATGAGTATTCCCCTCAATACCTAGACACAAAGGAAACCACTTTTAATAAGGCAGCACTGAAGCACAAACACACATACTATTTTTCTTATCTTTTTTGACTCTGTCAGCAGGTGATGTGACATGCTGTGTTAAAGGACTGATGTTTTTCTTGTGGGTGGAGACCCAGCCAGTTTTGATTGGAGTGGAGGGTGGGGAGCATCATGCTTGGCCTTCTGTTAATGTTGATGGCTTAACACTGACAGATGATCACATTATCATTAATCGAGGTGTTTGATATGGGAACTTGCATATTCATCACGTAGACACTAGCTCTAAACTGAAAACATTCCTAAATAATCATATATATCAGGTTTAGAGGAGGGGTAGAAATGACATGGATATATGGACAGTAAATTTAAATTACCCATCTAACTTGAAAATCACTTCATTGATTTGGAAAGAAGACCACAGACTCTATGGCCCTGTAATACCTATCATTAAAATTTGTACTTGTTTTTAAAGAGAATTATTCTTACTCCAGTGCTTTTTACTGCTTATTGGACATGTAAGAGATATCAGCTAGCTCTTATATATGTGGTTATGGGATATATAGAATCCCCAAATCAAATAATTAGATGATGGCTCTTTTAGGCAAGTTTCCTAGTCTTTAAATAGTAGTACCTACCTCATAGGGTTTCATGAGGTTTAAACAAGTTAATATATGTAAACACCTGTGTCTAGAATTGTAACTGGTTAATAACCTATTTTATTTTATACATGTCTTTTATAATGTTAATGATTCTTCACTGACAAGTCCTTTGGTAAATAGGCTGATGTCTTACCTAATGCCTAACCAGTTAAGGTTTGCTATCTATCTATGTACCATCTATCTGTCTACATACCTACCTACCAACCTACCTACCTATCTATCATCTATCTTTCTACCTACCTGTCTAATCATTATGGGTTCTCTACTTGCTGAAGTATCAAATAGAGAGTCCTGTATAGTGTTTGAGTTGAAATTTTTTTACCAAAGCTAATTTGATAACATGAAAAGTCCCCAAACTCTTTGTTGGTTATAAGGAGCTATTCTGCTTCTCATCCGCAGCCTGGTAGATGACAAATTTGGGAATGGCAAGGTGTGTAATGAATTTAGTCAGGGCATATTTATTGACATGACTGTGTGTTAGGCACAGTTCTAGGGGGTTGGGGATATGTAGGTATATAAGATACATGAAGACTCTGTTCTGCAGACTCGGGTTGAGAAGAGGCAGATAATAAATTTGAAAGATGAATAAAAAAGAAAAATGCCATGTGGTGATAATTTTCTGCTATTGAGAATGAAAGGAGGTACTGAGGTAGAGAGTGATTGAGTAGCCATTTCTATCAGGTGGTCAGAAAGAGCCTTTGAACTGAGCTTTGAATGACAAGGAAAGATTCAGGAAAAGTAAAGATGGTGGGAAGGGACATTCCCAGCAAAGGAACTGATTTGTGCAAAAATTCTTAACAGGATGGGAGTTAGACTGTTTAAAGAGTTTAAAAAGGCCTGGGAGCAAAGAGGAGAGTGGAATAGCATGGGGTTAAAGATGAAAGCAGAAGCTTTGTAATCCATCTTAGGAGTTTGGATTTTATTTTAAATGCAGTGGGAAACCACTGAAGAATTCTAATAAAACAGAGATGTCTTAAACATATCTCCCTGGCTGCTATGTGGAAAACAGATCATGGAGGTCAAGAATGTCAGACTCTTTTAGTTAAATCTTAAGTTATCTTCGGGAAAAGGAAATCTACTGATTAATGAAAATCTAGGAAAGGTTGGAGAATCATCCCATGGGAAGGCGAGAGATGCAGCTGGGTCCAGGTAGGTGCAATGGAAAACCAGAGTCTTAGATGCTACCAAGACTCATTTCTTCTGTCTTTTTGTCCTATATATCTTGTATAAACTTTATTTTCTCTTAACTCAGATGGAACTATTTCTTTCTTATGAGGCAACATTGCCACAGACAACTCCTATGCTTTGTATCTTCATGGCTTCCACATAAGCATCGATTAAACCTATCTCCCAGTAACAGATTGAAATAGCTCAGGGGAGGGTTCTAATTGGCTACCCCTGAGCTGAACAACTGTTGTTGGGAAGTGAGCTCATGAGTCTCACCATATAGATACTGAGAGACAGAGAAGGTAAAAGGTAGGATCACCAGTGCAGATCCGAGGGGAAATAGGAGGGAAGGGACTGGGCAGGCAATTCCCTATTGTCACTGCCAAAAGAAAGAGTCTTCTTAGGAGAGGGCGAGAGAGAAAGATGAGTTTACTGGAGTATTAACTCTTCTAGGTGCTGGTAATGCAGCTGTAAACAAAACAGATTAAAATCCCTGTCCTGGTAGAGGTTCCTTCCTAGATCCAGTGCTATTTATGGCACCACTAAACAGTGCTCGGTGCTGTTTTAGCTCGGTGCTGGAAACACACCAAGGAAGCCAAACAGCCAAAGCCTCTCCATGCTGATGGAGCCTGGCATCCCCTGTGAAGCATCAAAGAAGAGGGGACAGGTCTAGGGCACTCCTGCTGTGCACAGCTCTCAGGGATAAAAATGAAGAGGAGGTGAATTTAGAGGTTGATTCACCATTCAGTCATTCCTAGGCCCTCATCACCATTGTAAATAGTGCAGCATGAGGAAGATTCCCTGGGCAGAAACTGCCATGGTGATGGCACCCTCCCTGTGCCTTGGCGACACAAACAAAGATGAGGCCTGAGCAGGGCGCCTTAGCCTTTAATGCCAGCTTTGCCTCCGCAGTCTTCACTTTCCAAGTGCAGTGATGCAGCAAGTCCCTGTGGCACAGTAAACCTGTTGTGAATCCCCTCTCTTAGTCTAAGCATTGCATTTGTAAAGCCACATATTCTGGGTTTAATGCACTGGGGTGTTCACTGCCACATCTGTCAATCAGTTTCAATCACTTGCCAATCAGGTAATGGAGCCAGAAGCTGAGAATCTGCCCAGGGCACTAAAAGATCTAATGGGTTTGTCTGTCAAACGCATCTTAATCTTCTGTTTTAGTTTAATGTTTTGAGTCAACTAACAACTACAGAATGAATGACTCAACTTTTTTCTGTTTTGAAAGAAAAAAAAAAAAAGAAAAAGGAAACGGTTATAGATAGAAATACACTCTGATAGAATAAATGGCTGGGTATTAGACTGACAGAGCTTCATATTCTATGTACGCTTCTTAGACTAATTGAAGGATTAGACAGTTGAGCCTAAGGCTCTGTTTGTTCTGGTCAATAAATTGTGTATTTGAGCTTCAGTGGTATGCTGAATATGCCTGCATGGAAACCAGAATGACCAACTAATGTTTTTAAATGTCTTTTTTTTTTCCTCAGCAAAAAGTAAATAGAGAAATAAGTTAATGAGGTCAAATTTGTGGATTTGAGTTCTGCATGGGCCGATGATTTCACCCTATTCCAGTACTATGACCTTTCCTGCTTGTGGCGGTTATCAGTTTGTTGCCTCTAGCTCCACATCCACCCATCATTGACTGATTTGCAAAAAACAGAGATGAGCCCTTGAAATATTTTCCTTTTTCCTGCTGTACCATGTTAAGCTTTTGCCCATAGAAGGCATAGGCAAGACACTGCAGGAGGTAGGGGATTTTCTTTCTGGTACTTTTGAGCTTTTGGGAGGCTCCTATAGCACAAAGATCTTCTCTAGCACCCACTTTCTACATTCAGGGCTAGTTTCATGAACATGTAATCTGTGCAGGAACCCAGGGCTCTATGCTTGTTTTGTGCTCTGCTGTTGCCATCTTGAAATTCTCAATACTTTTTGAACAAGGGGCTTCACATTTTCATTTTGAACTAGGCCCTGCAAATTATGTAGCCAGTCCTACCTGTATCTTGGGGAACCTTCCCCAGTGCAAGGCTCCTGCGGTGTGGCTGGTTCTCCAGCAGCCGGTTCCTGCGGGCCACTGTGGTCAGCAGCACCCAGTGCCCAACAACTTTCTGTAGCACCCTCAAATGCAGTTTAATAGCAAATCCTTCCCTGTGAAGAGCTTTCCTCAGCACCCCAGATTTGAAGCCTTTTCTGGTCCCATTCTGCTGTGACCATTTCGCATGAAGATATTGAGTCCTCTCTCAGCACTGGGCTTGACAAACCAGATGGCAGATTCCTCTTGGCAGGGAGGGGAGAGTTAATCTGACAGAAGGGACCCTGAGGACTGCAATGGACATCAAGCAGTCCTAGAAAGGAGGGGCAAAAGATCAAATGGAAGAACAAAGGAGGGAAGCAGAAAGAACGCTTTAGGGATCAGCAGCAGTTAGGAGCTGATAGCAGGGAAGATTGGGGGAAGCCATCAGAGCTGCAGAGAGCAGGTTGGACACTACTTCTGGTCATGTCAGCTGCTGTTGAGGCTTTGACAGCCTAACTTTAAAGGATAGAACAGACCAATCGTCTGTCTGAACGACACATTCAAATACAGACAACAGGATAGACCCTTCTTTCTTGTCCTGTCTGTCTCTCTGTCCCTCTTCCCTTCCTCCATGCCTGGGGCAACCTGATGCGGTTTGTTCCACCTTGATGGATAGGTAACAGCACAGATAAAAGCCCTAGACTCTCGAATGAACTGAAATGAAATGCTGATGACTGAAGAACTAACCCCTTTCTGCAACTTATGAGTCCTTTGATTCAAACATGTTGACTGGGATTTTATATTTGTACTAGCTGAGTTTGATGGTCCCCAGGTTTTCAAAAATAGATACAAATCTCAATCCCTTGTAGCTAATTTTCATATGCACTGGAAACTTCTTAGGAGCTTTAGCAAATAAGGCACCATTATTATGTAGCAGTACAGAATGACCAGTTACCTATCTTATTATAATCTGAGGCTGTAAAAATTTGCTTTTTCTTGTATTATATTGTCATAAATGATAGTGTGATTACAGTTTCTGGGATTTAGAGTTTGCAACATGAACAAAGTTTTATGCTAAATACAGTTAAAATTGGATAAATGTCGAAACTGGGTTTCTACTTTTAAATTAATTTTCATGTTCCCTTCAAAGAGTGGCTAAAGTAAAGACAACAAACAAATTAAAAGGTAAGAAGAAATTTTTTTAAAAATAGGGGCAAATAAAGAACATATAAAAATATATCAAGTGATGAGCTATAAGTGTTATATAAGTAATTTCATATTTATTGTCCATGATTCTTTCTGATTTTGGAATATTTTGAAACTCTTAAACTAATGTTAAATTTGATAAACACTGTATTTTAGACAGTTCATTTTTCCAACTCTATGCTTTACATTTTTAGTTGTACTATACCTGTCTTTCATCAACCTGGAATATTCCCAAGCATTATCTTTTTTTAAAGTTCACTTTTCTGCCATGCCATCAATGTCTTATGCTGGGATTTACATCAAAAGTAGTTTGAAGCCTCAGAAGTTAATTTCCTTCTTTCTTAACTGCTATTTCTTAATGTTTATTCCATTTATCTTTTGGTGCTGCACTTTGGGGCAGTTTCTTAGTACTTTCTTCTTATTTACCCATTCTCTTCAGCTATGTTTAGAGTTTAATTTGTGAGATTTCAAATTTAAATTGTTTTATATAGTTTTCCATTTTCTGGATTAGTAGTTGGTTCTTGCCTGACCCTGTTTAATTTTTTATGAAATATTTTCTTTTTTAAAAAGTAGTGGTGGGATTTTTGTTTTTTGTTTGTTTGTTTGTTTTTAAAATTCTTCTTTGAACACTTAACATACTTAGTTTTGTAAAGTAACTTCCAGCTTGCAATGGCATTATTTTCATTTCATCTGTAGTGAACTTACCTCCCAAATAGATTTTGTTGGCCATGGCCTGCCTGCCTTCCTTCTTCACTTGTTCCCTCTTTTACTCCCTGCCTCCTTTCCTCCTTCTTTCCCTAAGCTCCTCTCTGATACGCTTGCTTTATGGTTGTCTCCTAAGTTCTCCAGTTCAAATCTAGATCTTGATACCCCACAGTGCCATTAGATATTTCTTCAGTTCGGTCACCAAGCCACTTGTTGAGTTGGACCAGATCTAGACTGCAACAATCTTATTCCTTGTGAGATGTAGCCCTTTGCTACAGTCAATAGCAGTATTATTCAGATTCTTTTCTTGAGTGGGGTTTGGTAATACGAGGAGCTAAGGGAAGGAGAGGGTTCCATTAAGCATTTGTTCTTAAGCCTTCTTTTGGCCATTTACCTCCTGGGGGTGCATTTATTTTCTGTTTCTCTGCAGAGGTTCAACTAGACTCTGTGTTTGGAGGGTGCCTTAACACATGGATTTGAGTGATGGTCTTGACCAGTGGTTTCAAGTTGTTGAGTATTATTCTTCCAGCATTGGTGTGTATGTGTGTGTGTAGTTCTTATCCAAGGTTGGGGCTAAGTGGTATATTATGTTAATGGCTTTGAACTAGAATTTCACCCACAAGTAGTATAATCCAATCACTGAAGAATTATTTAGTCAACACATTATGAACTAAGTAGAACACTAGTTCCTGTGAGCACAGAGAAGAATAAGGTAGAAGCCCCTACTCAACGCTCTCTTAGGCCAGTAGGGGAGGCAGGATAGATAACTTCCCTGCCCCTGACTCTGCTGCAAGTTTGACCTGTGCTATTTCTGCTTAATTTTGAGATTTTAAAAATTACTATGGTTCAGGTGGTTCAATAAATAAATGCATTTGCACTGGACATACATGAAATGTTCTCACCAGGTTTGTGAGGTCAATTATTTCAATACATGGGAGGATAAGGCCACATGCGCATGTCAAAGGATTGCATGGTCAGCACAACTGAAAGAGTTCAGCTTTTTCTCATCTGCTCGAGAAAAAATCAGCACAACTTCTGATATGCTTATGAAAGTAACTGAAACTTTGAAACTCTAGTTTTTTATTTAAAGAAATCAGACCTAACCAGGATTAGTAAGGCAGTGCCCAGATTAGTCTTATTAGAAATAAACAGTGAGTCAGAAGGGAGAAGCACCATCAGGAGGACCAGCAGCTGTGTCCAACATGTGCTGTTTTTACCCATTTTTATCTTTTGCTCATATTGTTTTTGTAAAGTACAGTGGCAAGCAAGAAGAGAAAGACAAGTAGAGCAAAAGCCGTGAAGGAGGAGAATGGTTGCAGAGGGAAGAATTATTCCATAAAACAAAGAGCAGGGAGGTTTATTTAGGATAAGAAAGAAAATGAGATAGGAGGTCAGGAAGGAAATAAAATCAGACCAGGGACAAATGAATTTTCATTCACACAAATGGAGTAGTCTATGTACAGTATCCTCCTTTAACTCGCTAGTCACCATGATATATATTCAAGAGAGAGTAAACCACACAAACATCCACCTACTTTTCAATACAAGCAGGAGGATAGCTCCCAAATAAACTCATCTCTCATTCTCCCTGTTCCCACAACTCTTAAACAGATTCATTTTTCCTCGGAATAGAAATTATGGAATCTAAGAGTAAGACAATAATCTGGAAAAAGAGAAAGGAGAGAAAGGGCAAATTTTTCTTTTGTTTGCAAATCTAGTGTATTAATTGCATTCCTGGGAGACTTTCTGGACAGAGCCTCTGGTAAACAAATTAGATATAAACCGAAGGCGAGGGCACCAGGGTCACTGTGGTGAGGGAACATCAAGTGACAGGCGCTGGGGCCCCCGATGCATGGCTTGCAGAGCAGATGTTCGCAAGGATGCAGTGATTATTGAACTGGTAATAAAAAAGCATCAGCTTACAGGCAGCCACGATGGATGCTGGTAATTATAAAGCATCCCCTGGGAGGAAAATGACACAAGTCAGCCACAACTCCGCAATCACCGGGGCATAATTAAAGCTCCAGTAACAGTTGTTAATAGGGTGCAAATAAAACAGGGGGAAAATTTGAACACAACCTTTTTTCCCCCTCTTTTTTTAAGAGATGGCAAAGGGCAATGTAATTACAGGGATAGCAGATTTTATAATTTTGCTCCACATCATAAAACAAAGGGTTGGGGCTATTAGGTGGTCATTGATATTTGAAGTATAGAAACCCAGATACACCTACATATATATGTATATTCACCAAATGGGAAAAAAAGTGTGTTTGCTCTTTGAATATGTAGTATCTGGGGGAGAACAGATTTTTAAACAGAATGTTTATATTCTAATTTTCAAAATGGTAGAAATACAAATATGTAAAGAAAACGGAATACATGTAAATATTTGGCCATTTCATCCTTTCCGGAAGATCTGTAGTGGTATAATGTGCCAAGCTATATGATACTGTTGGTTAAAATGGTTTAGATATTGTTAAATAAAGTCAGCAAATCACTTACAGTGTTGAAAGTGTCACTTTTTCACAGAATGCTGCCAGCCACTCCCTAACCTAAAACATCAAGCAAAACAGGGCTCATTTTCCATGGACTAAATCACTGAAACTATTTGCTGGAAGAGCTTCTAAGAAAAATACATCTATATCCATTGCAACCCAGTTGCCTGGGCGATTGGGCAACTAACTATGCATCTGGATGTGCACTACCAATTAGGCCTATCTATAGATCTGTTTTAAGAGGCAGATGCACAGCACGATGAGAAGGAAAGGAACCCTCTTAAGTTCCTATCTGGCCAGTTTTACATTCATGGATATTTAAAAGATTAGGTTTAAAGGGCTGATAAACATAGAAAACATACTCTACATCCTTTCACTAGACTTTATGTGAAAAATACGTGAATACCCATATGTGTCACATTTCAATATATTGCAGGAAATGAGGGGACAGGGAATAGCAATTTTCAGTAGAACTCTCATTTATGGATTTTAACATGATCACAATTAGCTACTGGAAATCTTTCTCCTGCTTCCTTTTGGTGTTTGGAGAGCTGGCCAATTAAAACATAACTAAATGTGCATGTAGTGATGTATTTGGTATGAAATGCATAAAGAATAAATTATATTTCCAATATGAACATAGATTCCTAGAATTGGAAAGGATCTGACAGTTTATGGCCCTAATTACCCTTAAATACCTACTGTTTGCAATGCAGTGATAAACATGAAATGTACTAAGAGACAGTATCTGCTCCGTAGAAGACTCAACATAGACACAGGAAGAGTTAACAGATCATAAAATGTGAAGTTCTTGACTTCTTTTGGACCCTCAGGTCATGGAAAATAATAAAAACTTCAAGAGAAACTTCTATTATTGCAAGAAAGATTCAGTGGCACAGGACATACTACTTCAGGACTAAGATATTAAGAAATGTGAATATTTTGGCTTTGGGTGACAGGGTTTCCTTTAATTGAGAATTAGTTCCTAAAGGAGTATAAAATGCACAAGTGTAGGGCCCATCCTGAAAGAAGAACAAGGAAGAAAAGGGGAGAGAGATAAAGGGAAATTCTGTCCTCACCTGAGGGTGAGAACAGGAAAGAATATTCTGCAGGTGGCTCAGGATTCTGTAAGAAAAAGTGGGGTTATAATTAAATAAGTGGAAAATGCTGTTTATTGCATCTCCCTCTTGGAGACTGACAATCACATTAGCCTATTAAATGTTCTGATAAAATCCTGCAGGGAGGCTGAATATCTAACTGGTTAAATGTACAGCTTGATTTTGGAGCTAAATGGTCTGTTTGAAACTTAGCCCTACTAAAAACTAGGCAAATTACTTAACGTATTGATACAGGAAAAACGGATGTGGGGCATGAGGAGGGCCGTGTCCCAGGCTTCAGCTGAGCCCCCGGGGCGTGCCCCGCCAAGCGTGGGTCCTTGGCTTCGCACAGGAAAGAATTCAAGAGCGAGCCACAGTTGAGTAGAGGTAGATTTATTCAGAGAGATACACTGAAAGGCAAGTGAAAGTCCACGAGGTGTCGGAGTTGGGTGCTCAGATTAAAAGTAGGTACACAATCCATAGACAGAGTGTGGGTCATCTCCGAAGTGAGAGAGAGGGCAGCAGCTGCGAGGCACCATGTTGACAGTTTTTATGGGCTTGGTGGCTTCATACGCTAATAAGTGGAAGGACCCATCTAACTAGCGGGGGGGGGGGGGGGAAGGGGTTGGGATTCTCAGGAATTTGGCCATTTCCCACTCTTTGCCCTTTTGTGGCTGTACTTGGGACTGCCATGGTGCCTGTGGGCATGTTATTTACCATGTTAATATATTACAATGGAAGTACAATGAAGCTCAAGATCTGCTAGAAGTCAAATCTCCACCATCTTGAGCCTCAAGGCATACTGAGGATTGAATCTTCCACCATTTTGATGTTAATTGCTGAACCATTCCTTGAATGGCTGTGCCCTGCCCCCTTTCTGTCTCACCATCAAAATAGTAATTAAAACATCCTAGGGATGTCTTGATTTCCTCAACTACAAAATAGAGGGAATTATAGGATCTACCCCTGGAATTGTTGTGAAGATTAAATAACATATTCCATGTAAAGTATTTAGCACAGTTCCAAGTGCATAGGAAATGCTCAAAATGTCTCAGATATTATTAGAATTAATATAAATTATATAATAAATAAGTCAACCTATTTAACTGTGTTTCCTTTAGTATTTTCTACCCTTTGACTATGGATCTATCTTTTAAAAGACACCTACAAACGCCTGAAGATATACTAGTTTTGTGGGGTGTTAAACAGGTTTGAAGCATTGGCCCTGTGAGGGAATCATGTGGTTCAAAGGAGATACTTACCATTTATTTCTCCTACCACCCTGAAGTTACTTCAGGTTTGATGTGGGGACTGGGTCTTGAAATGGGAAGGGTAGTAGCTCTGGGCTTCAGGAGGATGACCAGAAGAAGGCACGCTGAAGAAGGTTTAATAATGAGGCAGCAGACTTTTTAACCTATTTCTGTTTTTGTCATTGTTGGCAATAACTGAACAACAATTATCCTAATGGGCTGAGCTTTTACTTGTAAAGTTACCACTGTCTGTCAATGTCTCTTAAAACTTAATCACAACATTATCTAAAGACATTCCCTTACTTATTTCTATATTCTTAATAATTTCCCCAAAACTTCAAATAAAGCTTTCAAACCCATTCCTTAGATGGGGAAGCAACAGATGATTCTCCCGTTTTCTTTCAGTCTGCTCTTGTCCTTCAGGAGCCTCTACTTCTGTTCTTATTTTTCTGTTTTATTATTTAAATCTCTCATCTCTTTTGCCTAAAGTATAGAAATGTAGAAGGAAGAAGAATGTGAACAAGGAAGTTGATTGGGGTGAAGGCACAAGGGGAGGTGAGAAGATTTGTATTTCAAGATAGGTGAAATACAATCATAGTACTTCATGTTTCCTGTGTGAACGAAAAATACTGCAAACCACATCAGTAAACAAAGAACGCTGGAGCCATCAAGTCATCAGCCGCTGCCGCCACCCCCCACTAAAGACCAGCCTGCAGCCCAGCCTCTGCAGCCACTCACAATGGTGCACCCTGAGGGGACTCAGAATAAGAAAGGACAGGATACTTGCCCTCCATAGCTAGGTGCTTGTCAAAGGAATGAATTCAATGAGCCCAAATGTTTGCTTCCTCCCATACATAGAAAAGTGTTAAATGCTTTAACTTGAGATGCCTGGTTTTCTTTAGTTAACAAGTAATCTTTTAATGTTCCAACTGCCTGGTCTTTGTTGTAAAGCTTCTATATATCCTAGCTCCTCCCCTACCTCTTTGGAGTGGTCCCTCAGAGCCATCTGAGAGGCTATCATCCCGGGCTGAGTCCTCAGGACTGTCCACGAATAAAACAAAACTCTCAACTTCTAGGTTGTGCATTTATTTCAGTTGACACCTGATTCCAAAACAGATGAATATAAAAACAATCTAACATAACTTACTCCAAAACTTCCTAGTAGGGTGATAGAATCTAGGAACAAATTGGGATGAGTGTGCTAATGTGTAAAAGAGAATTTTCTTGGAAGAGTATTATATAAATGTAAACTATTTTTAATATATGTGATGTAAATTTAGGGATTTTTGTCCCTTTTTTAAAAGTACGTTTTTCATAGACATTATAAAGTATTTGTTAATAGCAGTTTTCACCTATTATATGAATTAGTATTTAACAATCTCTTTTAGATTTTAAATAGTCCTAGGATAAAATATATTAATTTTAGGGAAGGCTTTGGATATTTTATAGCAGTTGTATTTTCTCCTAAGTGATGGACAATTCTGTACATTTCTTCTTTTTTTCCACAATAGTTCAACAGAGGAGACAATTTTGACATCAGAGAAGTCTAAAAGTTAGACACAAAAGAATAGAATATATAGATAAGATTATTTTCAATTTTTTAAACTGTTTCAAGAAATGGTCTTACAGATTTTTGCTCTCATTGTCTACCATTTCAACCACTCAGTGTGTTTAGGATTCTTGCCAAAGATTTTAACCAAATTTATTTTGTATTTCTGATAGAACATCTTTATAGCAGATTTATTTTTAAGTCTTCCTTTGGAGATTTGTGCTCTATTTTTTAAAAAAAATTATATGTGCCTCTCTGGAATGTTTCTTATCTCCAGGTTCATAATATGAAAAACTCTTTGCTTGCCCTTGAAACAGCTGGAAGAAAAATGATAACCAATTCTACCTTAAATAGTACTGTATTTTTCTAACTAATGGAGTAATAAATGTTCATTCCTTCTTTTTGGTCAACAAAGCTAACGATCATGTTCTATATCCCAGTGACCACAGAAGCTATTGAAAATGTAATGATAATTAGTACAATCCCAACCTCAAGAAACTTCGTCTATGGCACATTAAGAAAACCCAACAGTGTGCCATTTTTGTGCTATTGCAGTGGTATGTACAGGATGCTATGGGAGCAGGCAGAGCAGGGAATCCTTGATGGAAAAGCTCCTATTTAAATTGAATCTTAAAGGACTAACTGGAAATACAGAAGGAGTGGGTTGTGTGTAGGAGTGACAGGATTGCTCCCTAGCTCTTTCCTTGGCCCTTTTCCCTTTTCTATGTATTCTTAACTCCTAAGTCATCTCCTCTAGTTACATGACTGTCAATTCTATTTATATTCATGTGATCACTACATTTATTCTTTAGCTCTGACCTTTCTTATAAATTCCAGATTCATATCTAACTGCTTATCTAATATTAGACCTGAATATTTAACACTACATTTTACATGTTTAAGATAAAGTTACTTTTAACCATCTGCCCACCAATTTGTTCTTCTGCTAGTGTTCCATGTCTCAAAAAATGGCACCACACTTCACCTAGTTCTTGGATATCTCTTTTGCACCTACATACAATCTCTCAGCAAATTCCAATGGCTTTATCTTCAAATTGTAGCCTGAATCTGAGCGCTTGCCACTCTGCCCAAGTCATTTCTCCTCAGGATAATTGCACTAGACTCCAAAATACTCTCCCTTTTTCTCTTCTTACCCTGTTCTTGCAGCAGGCAGTGTGCTACTTTTGAATCAAAAGCCAGACTATGTCACTTCCTGGCTAAAAAATTCCAGTGGCTTCTTATTATAGAATAAAGCCCAAAGTCCTGAGCATGGCTTCTAAGCCTGCCCATGATGTTGCTGCATCTCTCTCTCTCTTCACTTACCTGTTTCAGCTACACTGGCCTCCCCACTGTTTGTTGAACATGGGTACTCCATCTTAAGACCTTTGTACTTGTTGCTCCCTGCCAAAAATGTTCTTCCCTCTAGGGCTCACAGGACCATTTTCCTCTACTCAAGCCTCAGCTTAAAAATCACTTCCTTGGAGAGGTTGTCTCTGATTACCAAACTTAGCAAATCCCTCTTCCCCTAGCAATCTCTGTTAATTCTTCCTCAGATTGATCATTGTGTGAATTTTGTCATGTATTTACATAAATTCCATAGTGATAGCAGCTCAATTTGTTTTATTTACTGCTGTATCCCTAACATGCAGAAGAGCACATAGTAAGTGCTCAATAAATGTTTATTTAAAGAGTTTCCAGTTTCTAATTCTCTTGGTAGAAATGTTCAGCTATATATGTGTGTATGAAATTAGAGAGAAAGATGTGGTTTAGAATAAGAAATATCCAACATAGAGTAAATTATTGAATTCAGAAAAAGGGTGAATGCAGGCTATGTAGGTGAATTCCTAAAAGGCGAGAAGGGAACAAGTCCACAGAAGCCCATCTTCCTCATTTATTGGGTGGTCTGTCTTACAGCAAAGGTTGCACTAGCAAAGTTGTAAAATTCCTTTCCACCTCTGTGGGTGATGAAGATGCTCTTTCCCTCCCTCCCTCCCTCTTCCCAGTCTTCCTTTCTTAGGCATAGCAAGCATACACCACTTCAGCAGGTTACATTCAAGGATGAAAGGTTACATTATATATTTAAAAATTTTTTCCTTCTTCCTTCCTAGGTTCTTTGGCTGGCCTAATAATTAAAAATGACATGACAGGTTAACAGGAGAAAAAAATTTGATTATGTACATATGGGAACCCCTTAATATACATATGAAGTTAGTAAAGTTCCCTCCATGGTCACCAACTGTAAGGATAGAAATTTTTTTCCTTCTTCTCATCTAGGTTCTTTGGCTGGTCTAATAATCAAACTGATATAAAACAGATTAACAGGAGAAAAGCAAACAAAATTATGTACATCCAGAAAGCCCTATAAAGAGCTGAAGACTCAAAGCAACTAGGTAATTGAAGCTTGTATAATATCCTGAGCTAAAGAAAGGGGTAGTGGTGTAGGGATACAAAGTGGAGGAAAACCATTTTTTTTTTAAGTAATTAAATAATTAGGACCACACAAAGCACAGGAAATTATTTTGATAAGAAGCAAAATCTTTGCTTTCTAGGCAGATTACTTAAAAGGTAAAGAAAAAAACCTTTCACAATATCTTATCAAGGGCAGATCAAGTATCCAACTAAACTTTGTCCTTTTAGCAGATGAAAGAAAATCAAGTTTTAGTTTCACAAAAGTAAACTATTGATATTAAAGCTTAAAATTGGTTGGCTCTTCTGCAAGTGGAGGTAAAGGGGCTTTATAATTTGAAAAACTGCTGCTGTCCAGCAGACACAAATTCTTTGTGTTGAGAGTCCAGGATAAAAGGACATTGCATAGGAAGGCCTGAAGCTGGTAGAGCCTGATTACAGAGCTCTGGAAAGTAGGAGGACTTGTAAGGGACAACAAAGCAAGCCCTACCACCTGTCCTAGGTTCTTTTGCTAAACTTATATACTGGCTTTTAGTATTTACATAAGTAACCAGTATACCCCTGGCCTAGAGATCAGGCTGGAGTGCTCTCTGTAAGGAAAGGAAAGTCAAAACAGGCAGCTGGGTGTTTAGGGGATTTCCTGGGAAAGTTGGAGGAGTTTTGGGGTCTAAAGAAATTTGCTGAGGCAGTGGGGCTGGATTTTGAGGAGCAGGTACAGGGAGTTGGGGATAAAGGGATATCTAAGAGGGTGGAGAAAAGGGATTTATATAAGGTGTAGACCCTAATTGTTGTTTAGGTCCAATTTCTGTTCTTTCATCTTATTAAGGGAGTCCCCAAAGCTAGCTGTTATATTCCTCTGTATCCACTTTTCAACTTGGTCTTTCCATAGGTACTAACAGACAATTGTTTAGAATGAGAGCTCTTTAATTTTTTTTTTTAATTTGGCCAATTCAAAAACTCTATTGTCTGACCATTAATGAGTAGGATCTTATATTCCTTTTAATAGTGACTCAGACCAATAAGCCTTTTTATGGTTTGACCATGGACACAAAAGGTATTACACAGAAGAGTGCAAAAGATGCACCTCTTACAAGATCCAGAAGTTTACTCCCAGAATTAGCCTAAGAAAGTAAAGACCTTCATTGTCACAGGCAGTAAGAATGGTGTAGTGCAAATGGTATCTCTGGCTTTCCATAAGAATGTGAGACACCTTTCATGATTGAGATAAAAGAGGCCCCTTATAGACTGGGACCACTTATGATAAACTCCCCTAAAAGCTGGCAAAGTTAGACAAAGGAAACACTGCCTATCAGATACATAGCCTATTCAGCTGTCCACCAGATGCATAGCAGTACATGCCTCTTCCAGTTGGCAGATACCATAGAGAATATCCTCAATGTGTTACCAAGCCAAAGTTGGGTTCACTTGCCTGCCATGCAGCAAAGCCAATCTACTGGCACTGGGTTGTGGTGAAAGAAGGTACAGTATTTATTTGCAGGGTGTCAAGCAAGGAGAATGGGCAGCTTGTGCTCAAAAGACCCAAATGTCCCAGTGTCTTTCAGGGAAGGGTTTTAAAAAGCAACATTTTGGGTGAGGATTGCAGTTCATGGACTTTCTTCTGATTGACTGGTAGTGAGGTAACAGGGTGGTGTTGCAGGAATTTTAATCATCAGCCTTCTGCTTCCAACCAGTCTGGAATCTATATGCTTGTAGCTCAACATATAGTTATCATCTTCTACCTGGGTGAGGATCTGAGTGTTGATCAGAACAGCTCAAAGACAAGTGTCAGATTGCCGTGTGTCTTTTGAGGAGGAACTAGGACTCTGTTTTATCACTGAACTGTTGTTTAGCCTATCATTACTTTCCTTGTTTAACTGTTTTTCCTTTTTCTCTGCATTCTTTCTTCCTTAATTAGTAACTGCTTGAGTTTGCTCTTTGAATCTCAAAGAAGGCCTAGGTGATTGAAACTTTTTTTCTACAAATGAGAAACAGAGGACATGGAGGGGCTTTTGTACCTAGGAGGGCCCTGCAGTGTCCTGCTTGGTTTCAACTGGCCGTAAAGTCAAGCTCTCAGGACATAGAACAAGATGACAGAGACAAAAGGAAAAGATGACCATCTCTGGAAGGAAAGGGAAGAATAGAAAACAAGTGATCATAGCAAAATTTTACCAAAGTTGTTATACTCAAGAAACTAGTTCACACAAATATTTTCTTCTGCTAATCTACATTCAGAAAAGGAAAAAGACTCTCTCACCTCTCTCACTTCCATCAGACCCTGTAGGCAGAGATCTGGGAGACTGATGTGGTAAGAATTTTTACCTTCTGTTGGCTTTTGTCAGGGGTCCCAGGATCTCTCAGCTGCAGCAGTCCTGAAACAAGCAGTTGCTCAGCCAGTGAAGTCCCTTCATGGTTGCCAACTGTAAGGGTGGAAAATTTTTTCCTTCTTCTAGGTTATTTGGTTGGTCTAATAATCAAACTGATATAAGACAGATTAACAGGAGAAAACAAGTTTAATTACATATATATGGGAGCCCCATTAAGATCTGAAGACTCAATAGGCAGCCTGGTAATTAAAGCTTATAAAATATCCTGGGCTAAGGAGGAGAGGTGGTGGCCTGGGGATACAAAGGAGAGGAGAGCCATTCACAGGATGGCAGAGATATGTTTAGAAAACAAAGGTTGCTCTGTTATGCAAGTAAGTTTTTTAGGTAAAAATGTATCTCTGGTAATAGCTCTATTTCTGGTATAGGCCCCCTTTTCAATGTAAATTTAAGCAGTTGAGGGGGAGGTGATGATAGTAATCCTCATAATGGCACTTTTGGGGATAGCAAAACTTTTTCCATTTGTAACATCATTATGCCAGTGCCTTCTCCATTGCTAAGAGTTTCTAGAAATTTAGTCATCCTCCTCTTTCTGGTATAGTGAGGGAGACACACTTACAAAGGGAGATTTCCCTTGTATATGCAAATCTCTCTTACAAAAGGGTAACTTCAACTCAGTTTTCAGAGCTTCTCCTGTGTCTGCTGTTTCTTAAGATAATCATCCTAAAACAATCCTTATGCCAACAAGGCATCTTTGGAGTGACAAATTATGCTCCCTCTCACCAGCGTGGTTCAGGGATCCAGGAATGAGACTTTGAGAAACACTGTCTTAAAAAGCAAATAATGTATGGGATAGTGATTCATACCTTAGTGTGAATTCATTTAATTAAATACTTGTCTTTCTAGCAGCAATTTAAAATTAACATTTAATAAGGAAAAGGAGTGAGAAGCAGAGCTTCATCCTTAGTAGGTGTGTCTTGGTGAAGCGAAAGCCCGAGTGAGAGCTCTGGGCACCTGCGAACAAGAGCAGGTGCGGATTATTTTTTTGGTAAGTCGGGGAGGGACGCACAAATGTGAGAGCACTGAAGATGCTCGTACTACTCCGTGATTTATTTTTTCTAATTTCTGCCAATATTTCTGTTTGAGTCATTTCATGTGACTTTCATTTTCTTTCCACTGAGCATTTCTTACATATAGTTTAAACCATCTGGGACTGTGCTGAAGAACACTTGAAAAATTGAATGATAGTATTTTGGTATTAGAAAACATTAATGTGTAATAATTTCTGTTCAGTCAATCGAGAGGTGATTGGATTTAGAAAAGAAACTATGTTTCTATGCAATAATTTTTTCTGGTCAATTCTATACAATTGTTGAAAAATTCTTTAAAAACTCATCATACTCAAAAATTTTAAATGATGTTTCCATTTCTCTCTGCTTGCAGCATAATAACTACATGAACACATGCATGCCTCCTAAGACCTGGTTGCTACTCTTTGGCAGCCCTGCTTGTCAAAAAGACTTATTCACTAGTCTCCATCAGTTTAAGCGTTAAGAATAATGTCTTTGGCTTGACCAGCAAGCTATTTTATTGTCTAACTAAATGTTTAATCTCAGCAGAAGCTCTTCATAACTCCTACTTCATAGCAGCGCCAGTGACACTTCTTATTTTAACAGTGTCAAATTATGCCCAATTTATTTTGTTTGATTTCCTTGTTGTGAACAATTATGTGTTCTCCAAACCTTCTTTCTGAAAGTTAACCCACAGCAGGGAGACACTTGTCACAAGGTGACTTTACTAGCAGTACTTTCTCCTCAGTGATAGAATTGGCTCACCTGCCAGCTTCAAATGGCTTCCCCCAAACACATAATGGCTGCCTCCCACTGAGATCTGAAGCAACCTCCTACATCTTGGAGTCTGGCCAAACGACACTGCTGAGATACACAACTAGGAACTTTGTTATGTTTTCTGATGTGGAAATGGGACAATGGAACAGTGAACAAATCTCCCTAATTTGATACTATCCTTCTTGATGGATACGTGTCATAATCTTAAATTTTAAATAGGAGAAAAAATTTCTGCATTTAATTTGAGATTTAAAAATGGGGATATAATCTTGTAAAAGGAGATGTGGACAAATGAGCAGCCAATTAAGGAATATAGAGATCTAAATAAAAGTCCTTAAAATGTATAACACATAGTGTTACCACTCTGTAGCTTACAGGTAGCTATTCTTGTAGCATTGGGATTTTTGTTCACTTGTATTACAAAATGTTTAGCTATTTGTATATTACAGTTGAAAATATGACTGATTATATTTAGAAAGATAATATGCTCTAAAAGTATAATATCTGTAAGTAGTGTGGGGGAAGAAGATAAGTTTCCCTCTATCCATCTAGGTTCTTGACTGAGACAGCCCTGTAATAAAAAGAAAGATTAACAGGAGAAAAATAAACGAAAGTTTAATAACATGTATAACTTTTGTATACATGGGAGATACCCAGGAAAACCGAGTAACTCCCCGAAATGGCCCAAGCTACTGTCTTAAATATCAGGTAAAGACAAAAGACTTGGCAGAGGGTAGGGGGGAGTTTTGGGGGAGAAGCCAGTATGGGAAATAACTAGGAAAAGCATAGTGAACAAGTATACAGTTGTTATGTAGATTGAAGTCCTTGCCTTCTACATTGATAAGTTTCTAGAGATTGAGAGTCATCTTGCTGCTACATAGGAGATACCCTAAAAAATGGAGATTTCTCTTATAAACATAAATGTTTCCTAACAGTAATTTCTGCTCAGTTTTCGGAGCTTCTCCAGTGTCTGCTGTTTTTTAAAAATAATCAGCCTAAAATAATCTTTATGTCTAAGAGGCATATTTTGGGGTAGCAAATTCTGCTCCCCTTCAGTATTATATTTTGACTTATTATAATTTATTGTGTTGAAATCACTATGGATTAATTCTCCTTGACTGAAATTTCTTGTGACAGGGAGTCTAGAATCTGAGTTTTAGGGAGTCAGTTCTTCTCTTTATTTGATTTCTTTACTTTCTCATCTCAGCAGTGATGATTTTCAGTTTGTTTGAGGCAAATTATAGTGATATGCATGCATAGTTTCCATTAGTGTCAATAGGAATTACACACAGTGATGGACGAATAGACCCCATATGTTTATGAGAAATGAATGATTTGAAGCATCTGTGAAACATTCTTAAAGGCATCTCTATCACTGCATGCAATCACAGCAAGTTTTTTTTTTTAAAGTACAAGAGTTTCACTCATTATGTAGACTTCACCATTATAACTAAACTATGCATTAAAAAAAAACTATAGTGAGACACTTCTATAGATGTCAAAGTAACTTAAGTAACTTTAAAATATAGGCATCCTGTTTCAAAAAATGTTTCTTTTGTGCTACTTCCTCTGTGTATGTGTGTTTTAATACTGTATTAGCATTTTTATTATATAAAACTATTCTCAGACATTATAGTCATGCTTGGCAGACTGTTTAAAAAGCTTTCTACTGTGAAATAATTTTAGTTTCACAGAAAAGTTGCAAAGGTGGTATAGACAGTTTCTGTATACCCTCTATTCAGTTTCCTCTAATGCTAACCTTTTATATAATCATGGTGCATTTATCAAAATTAAAAAAAAATTACATAGGTTCAATATAATTAATAAAATTTATTCAGAATTAGCTATGTTCTTTTCCTATTCTAGCATCAAATCCTGGTTATCATGGTGCATTTAAAGTTCATATCTCTTCATTTAATCCTCATGGCAGTTTCTCAAGTATTTCCTTGTTTATCATGGCATTGGTAGTTTTGGGGAGTACTAATCAGGATATTTGGTAAAGGGTCCCTCAATTTGGATTTGTCTGATGTTTTCTCATGATTAGACTAGGGTTAATATTCTTTTGGAAGAATACCACTGAAGTGAAGTGCCCTTCTCATCACATCAGGGAGTACATGATATTGGTAACAATGGTGATATTAATCTTGATCACTTGGTTAAGGTGATGTCTGCTAGGTTTCTCCAGTGCAAAGCTACTATTTGTCCTTTTCTATACTCAGGTCTTTAGAAATGAATCACTAAGTCCAACCTACCTCAAGAGAATGGAAATTAAGCTCTACCTTCTGGTGGGAGGAATATTTACATATACTATTTAGATATCTTCTGTAAAGATTTGTTACTTTTCATTTACCTATATATCAATTTATTCATTCATTCATATCAGCATTGACTCAGGGTTTTTATTTTATTCTTTTGTTTTTAACTCAGTAGTATCATTGTTCATTTTGATGCTCAAACAACAACAGATTTGACCAATGAGGGCTCTTTTAGGTTGGCTCCTAAGTTCTTTTGACATGCTTCCATTCTTTTTTATCATTAAATTTTTGCGCACTTTCTTATTTGGCAGTACAAGATGCTCCAGGTTCATATTATCTCTGTTTCAGTTCTAGAATAAGCCATTTCTCTGGGGAAATGGATCCTCTTAATGAAGAGTGATGCTTAGGAAACAAGATCTGAATACAGGGTGAGCTCATTGCTATGGGGGGTGTCACTGCATCTAGACCCTCTAGTAGACAGTGCTAGGAAATATTTCATGTATATTAACATACATTACATCTATATTACATACATCTATATTTCTCTATCTATCTATTGGTATGTTAAACTAAACATGAATTTATACTGACATCTGTGATTCTAATCCAGCACAACAGAGTTCATTGTATTGTATTTTTTGGCATTAAATGTAATTTTAAAAGAAATAAGCATACAAGTGAACATATGTAATTTCAGTCTCACTATTAATCAAACAAATGTAAATTGAAAGAATAATATAATATTTCTCCCATTGCACTGGCAAAGATTAAAAAGAATGTTGATTTGGTGTGACTTTTATGAGGGTACTTTTGATACAACAGTATGTATCAAAAACTTTTTTTTAAAACACCTTTATTGTAGTATGGTTCCTGTACCGTAAACTACACATATTGCAGATGTACAATTTGATGAATTTTGATAGGTATATACACCCATGAAACCATCACCGCAATCAACTTAGCTAACATTTCCATCACTTCTCAAGAGGTACAATTTTTGAATTCCCAATTTATCCCTTCCCACCCTCTTTAGCCCCTGGTAACCATAAGTCTGTTCTCTATGTCTGTGAGTCTGTTTCTGTTTTGTAGATAAGTTCATTTCTTTCTCTTTCTGGCTTCATTTAGAATGACGATCTCCAGGTCCATCCACGTTGCTGCCAATGGCATTATTTTATTATTTTTTATGGCTGAGTAGTATTCCATTGTATATGTGTGTGTATATATATATATATATATACCACATCTTTTTTTTTAACATTTTTTATTGATTTATAATCATTTTACAATGTTGTGTCAAATTCCAGTGTAGAGCACAATTTTTCAGTTATACATGAACATATATATATTCATTGTCACATTTTTTTCTCTGTGAGCTACCATAAGATCTTGTATATATTTCCCTGTGCTATACAGTATAATCTTGTTTATCTATTCTACAGTTTTGAAATCCCAGTCTATCTCTTCCCAATCCCTGCCCTCTTGGCAACCACAAGTTTGTATTCTATGTCTATGAGTCTATTTCTGTTTTGTATTTATGCTTTGTTTGTTTGGTTTTTTTTTAGATTTCACATGTGAGCGATCTCATATGGTATTTTTCTTTCTCTTTCTGGCTTGCTTCACTTAGAATGACATTCTCCAGGAGCTTCCATGTTGCTGCAAGTGGCGTTATGTTGTCAGTTTTTATGGCTGAGTAGTATTCCGTTGTATAAATATACCACATCTTCTTTATCCAGTCAGCTGTCGATGGACATTTAGGTTGTTTCCATGTCTTGGCTATTGTAAATAGTGCTGCTGTGAACATTGTGTTCATATGCTGTGAACTGCATGTTTCTTTTTGAATTATATACTCCTGGGCATATACCTGGTGAAAAATATAATTCAACAAAACACAGGGTCCGTTTAAATATGCCACCCCCACTGCACTTTTTTATTTGTAACCTCTTTCTTTTACAATGAGAGATTATTCTCTACAATTATCTACTATTTGTTTAGTTGGGGCATATGTATAAAGTAGTTTCAGAATTGCTAACTCGTTGCACTATGAGAAAAAGAAAAGTACCAATTAAAGTACAATGTTTATGTGCAGGGTTTTTGTGTGTGTGTTTTTGGTTTTTGGTTTTTGGGTTTTAGTTTTTGTCTTTAGAGTGTCAAGTAAAATTATCATTTTCCAAAGTTACTGAGGAGAGCTTCCTCTTCCACCGTTTGCTCCTTTCAGTGAGTTTACATCATAGACATTTGTAATACAGTGAAATTCATTTGTTACAGTGTGCTTTCCATCATGAATCCCTTAATATCCTAGCTGATTTTTTTAAACATTTTAATATGGTAATATGCAGTTTTAAGTTTTCCCCCTTCTGCTTGCATAAGGTTTAGTTTGCTCCTCTTTTTCTAGTTTCTTAAACTGGAAGATCAGTTATTCACTTTAGATTTTTACTCTCTTTTAATACAAGCACTTAATGCTATAAATTTTCCTTAAAGCACGGTTAGCTGCATCCCACAAAGTTTACCATGCTTTATTTTAATTTTCCTTCATTACAAAAATATTTAAAAATTTCCCTGAGCCTTCCTTTTTTGTCACATCAATTGCTTAGATATGTGTTGTTTACTTTTCAAATATTTCAGCATTTCCAGGTACCTTTCAATTTTTAGTTTAATTCTGTTATGGTCTAAGATCATACTTTGTACAGTTTCTATTCTTTCAAATTTATTAGAGTTTGTTTTATGGCCCCCAAAATATCTAACATTGTGACTACTCTATATGTACTTGAGAAGACTGTGTGGTATGCTTTTGTTGGGTAGAACAGTCCATAAATGCCCACTAGGTTATGCTGGCTAATCATATTGATCAAGTCTTCAATATCCTTATTGTTTTCTTCTCACTTATTCTATCAATTACTGAAAGACAAAGCCTCTGACTCTAATCATGTACTTGTCCATTTTTTTCTTTTTTTTTTTTTTACACCTATCAATATTTGCATTGTATATTTTGAAGCTGTGTGGTTAATTCACATTAGGATACTTATGTTTTCTTAGAGAATTGACCTTATTGTCATTGTATATTGTCCCTACTTATCCCTAATAATATTCCTGTTTTGAAGTCTATTTTATCTGAAATTCATATAGTTATTCCAGCTTTCTTTTGGTTAGCATTTGCATGCTATATAACTTTCTCTATCCTTTTACCTTAATGAATCATTGTCATATTTAAAGTGAGTTGCTTTGAAATGACATCTAGCTGAGTCTTGCCTCTTTATCCAATCTGAGACTCTCTGTTATTTAATGGGTATGTTTAGATAATTATTATGTAAAGTGATTATCAATTTGGGTTGGATTAAAATATAACAAGATACTAGCCTTTTACTATTTTGTTTTATTAGTTTCTTGTTTTCTTTGGTTTTTTTTTTTTTCATTATTTTTTTCTCTTGTGTGTCTGCCTGGGTAGTTTATACTGACGTATTTTTAAGTTCACTGATTTTTTTTCCTTGGCTGTATCAAGTTTACTCTTGAGACTGTCAAATAAATTCTTTATCTCTGTTACTGTTTGTTTGATTTCTAACATTTTCACTTGATTTTTCCTTATACAGGCACAGGTAGGAGGTTTTGCATGTTCACTTCCAGGCCACTGCAGTAAAGCAAATATTGCAATAAAGCAGGTCACACAACTTTTCTGGTTTCCCAGTGCATATAAAAGTTGTGTTTACACTATATTGTAGTCTATTAAGTGTGCAATAACATGGCTAAAAAATGTACATACCTTAATTTAAAAACACTTTATTGCTAAAATATGCTAACCATCATTTGAATGCAGGGTTGCCACAAACTTTAAATTTGTAAAAAAAAAAAAAAAAAAAAAAAGCAATATCTGTGAAATACAATAAAGAAAAGTGCAATAAAATGAGGTGTGCCTGTAATTTCCACCTCTCTGTTGAGATTACCTATCCAATCTTGCATGTTATCTATCTTTCCCATTAGAGCCTTTAATATATTAATCACTGACATTTTATATTCACTGCCCAACATCTGGTCATGTCTGAGTTTGGTTCTGATGGTTACATTGTCTCTTCTGTTCTTATTTGTCTTTTCTTATACTTCATAATTTCTTGTTGAAAGCCAACCATGTTGAGTAAGAAAGTTAGTACTGAGGTATATATATTTTTATGCTTAGAGATGAGTATGCCTTTCCTTTTATTAGGACTTTAGTGTGGGTGCTTGTATTAATCTAGTGAGATTTTGGACTGAGGATGAAGTTTGTTATTGCTATGCTTACCCTCAAGGCACCAGTTTCTCTGTGTGCTTGCTTTGGCCTTGACTTTGCAGCTTCCCTTTGTGCTAATTCCCAGGGAAAGTCTGTTTCTGCTGCTCCCTCAGAAAAAAATAGCAGTGAAACTTAGCGTGGTGGTGGTGGTGGATGTGGAAGGGAGATATTCTCTGATGTTTTGATTAAACCTCAATGTTATGAGGCCCAGGTATAATGCTAAGTAGGTCTAACAAATATTAATACACATTCCATAAAAAGAGAGATTCTCTCTGAGCCTTCTCTTACTTTGGTTGCAGCGAGTTTCTACCAGTGTCTTCTGGTTACAATTTTGATGCTCTTCCCATTCCCTTTTGTTGCTTAGGGGAAATAGTGTTGGGAAGATTTTCACAGTGATTTCTGTTCTTTCCCCCATTCAGCATCATGGGACAAGATTACTTAAGATTCTTTTAGACCTTCCTTTTGAGCTTCCTAGTGTTAAAACTTGCAAGAAGGTGCAAACCCCTCTATGTTTGTGACCCCTGAGGTTTTATACTTTCACACCAGCCCACACTAAGCCTTTAGCATTTGTTAGACATTTTCTAGCTTAATCTTCTTACCAGCTTATAGGGTGTTTAGGGGTATCGTCTCAAGGTAAGCAAAATTCTGTTCCTATTTTCTTCTGCAAGCACCTGTCCTTCTCTAGGTTTGGTGTTAGTTGTCCTGCAACCTCAGTGCTCTGATGGGTTCAAGAAAAGTTGTTAATGTGGTTTGTTCAGGTTTTTCTTATTATAAAGGTGGGAAAAATTCTCTTTCCAGCTTTCCATTTCCCTGATTTGAAACTGGAAGCCTTATGTGTTTTTAAAACTCTATTCATATGTGATTTTGAATGATCAGAACAGTCCAATTCTGTCTGTTTTTTGGGTGGGTTGGACTGTTTCTTTGACTAATTTGATGGCTCATGTCCAAATAGTCAAAATATTGTGCAAGTAGTTAAAACTGGAGTTTAGGACAAAATGTAATATATGGATGGAGACTTTTCCCCCTAGAGCCAATGAGTTTGGTAAGCCTTTTGAGCTCTTTTCAGTTGCTTGCTCCTTTGAACTTTACTTCCACATTTTAAAGAGAGCAAAATCTCTCTCTCTCTTCCCCTCTCTCTCTCAATCTGTTCTTCATTTTATTATACACAGTGCTGAGAGTAGAAAATATAAAGACAAATGTCATAAGGCTTTGGGCAGAATCAGATTGGCCTACTACAGATTCTAAGAGAAAGTGGCCTAGTACAGGCTGGTGAAGAGGATAAGGACCACAGGATCTCCTGACCTGGCTTACCTGGTGGAGATAGGGGCCCATCAGGATTACAGAGACTGATCAGGCTTTTACAAAGGGGTTGGAGGGAATAGAACTGGTGAAAGGGGCAGACAACATTATGTCTAGAACATTGCAAACCCAGATATTTTGTCTGTCCTTTTTTGGTATCTTCTAAAGATATTTGGGATCCTTTTCATCTAGAAGTGTCAGCAAAACCCCATGTTTCTACTCAAGTCCTGGGCTTTCCTGGGAAGTCTCCAGCAAATCTTGGCTAGAATAAGCTGTTACAGGGTAGATGGTCATATTGATTCAATTCTACAGTTACTTGGCATGTTCTTCTGTCAGGAAAACAATTTATTCATATCTGATAGCCACAGTGATGCACAGTGAGCATGGTTCCCTTATCTTTTCTTCGTAGACCTTGGGTCACGTACTTAGATCCAAACTCCCTCCAAATTTTAGAAGTTTCACCAGAAACTTTTTGGAAGGGTAGACATTTCTCAGATCTTTAGGAAAGTTGGCCCCAAAATGAGGTAAAGCCATTTGATTGGGTTCTAGTGAGTGACAAGTGAGAAGTCATCTATACCATTTCTGAACCAAGGATTTTAAGAAGCAGGTATACATTCTTCATGTTCTTCTGCCCTTTTCTGCTGGTTGGATGCAAATGCCCAAGAAGACTTAAAGTATTGTGGAGCCACAAGGTGGAGGGAGACTTGGCCCTGAATCATTGCATGGCAAGGAGCCACTTGCCTTAAACTGTCATGTGATTAAGAAGCAAACCACTATTTTTTATGAGACATTTGCATTTTTATTTGTTTTTTTTCTTCTCTATTTTAGCCTACCCTAACATATATCCTTTAAGGTCATTGCTGTCTGGTGGGTCATGCTCCTGCAAGCCAGAGTTCTTAGAAATGCTGTTCTGAGAAGATAACTCCTCACCATTCCAACCATTGTGGGAAAAAATAGGCTGAAATAGATCAATTTTTAGTTGGAAGCACATATCACAGGGATTTGGCTTTCTTTGTCTTTGGTATATTAGCTAACTGCCTCCACTTTTATTAATAGATATGTCCATATGGATTTTTAAATTGTGTGCTTGCTGTCACCTGTTCCCATATTTCCCTTCAGCGCCATTTCAGTTGACGTTTTCTATGGCAAAGCATTAAATGTGGAGTACTTAAACACTTTTTATATCTTTCTCAGTTATTTGCACCAAGCCTGAAGGAGGGGAACAAATTTAAAAATCAAAAGTAGCTTCATGATAATTCCCCTACTAAGATCCAAGAGACTGCTGAAAAGAAAATAATATGACCACAGCCAGTGACACTGCAATTTTATACTTAGGAGATTGCATGTGGTAATCATTCCCATGTCACCCCCACCTGCTCCCTGGGGAAATGCACAGAACACTTGTCTTTGCTTCACAAAAGTAATTAAATAAGTTTGGGGAATGCTGAATATTATACCTTATCTTGAAATGTCACCAGGTACCAGGTACTTTAGCATACTAGGTTCTGTGAGAAATATCCTGCAGCTAAAAACTGCTTAACTTTATATAGCCTATGCTCATATTAATATGAACAAAACATAAGTGTGTTATGACAATCAATTTTCATTTTTCAATTTAAGTATGTACCTTATAAACAGCATAGAACTGTTTTTTTAGTAGACTCAATTGGATAGTTTTAAAATTTTTAATGGGAGATTCAGCTATCTAGTATAACGACCAATTTATTGACTTTGTGCCTCTCATCCTATATTATGTGTTTTTTTTTTTAATATAATCTGTTCCCCTCCTTCATTTTTCTTTCCCTTTTTAAAAATTAATTTGCTATTTTCATTAAGTTGCTATTTATCCTGTTTTTTCCTATGGTTAATTCTTTTCTGATTTTCCGTTTAGTTCATGGTTATATCCCCTTCCCAGCTCTCGTATTTAGACAAATGTTTTTTTCTATTATTATTTGGAAACAAGATAATGCCATTCAGCAAGATGCTCTGTTTCCTTTGGTTCCATACCCCTTCATAAAAATAAACCTATTGGGATGATTTTACTTCTCTCATCTTTTCCTCCCCTAACCCCAACCCAAGTTTAAGAATATTATTTCCTCCTGCCCTTACCCCTACCCAGATTTCTGCTTCAGTTAGATAGTTTAGTGTTTTTTTGTTCCAGACTGTAATTAGGACTTTCTTTGCTGCATGTATCTTCAGGTTCAGAAGACATAAAAAACACTCACATAACATATTCCTGTTATCATATAGTATCTACCTACTGTCTAGCTACTATCTAGCTATAGCTATCCTATTTATCTATCTTTTGAAGTTTATTGTTTATTTTTTCATCTTTCCTCATTACAAAGTCTGATTTTTGACTCATTTGTTATTTGGTTAGAGTCTTTATTTATTTATTGTTGATATGGATTGAGTGATTACTCTCTGATTTATTGTAGTCTAAAATTATCTTCCATCTTGATATGTGACTAATTTCTCTCCATCAGTAATCTCTAGTTGACATTCCACCATTTTGTAGCTTCAAATGTTGCAAATGAGAAGTCAATGACTGTCAGATTAATTTTTATTTATTGGTAATCTCTTTTCTGTCTTGATGTGTGAATTCTTTATTTATACTTAGATTTCTGTAATTTTTTTTCTGAAAGTGCCATATCCCATTTAAATGAAAAAAAAAAAAAAAAAAGGTAAGGTACCTAGCAATAAACAAAACAATGAATGTGTAGGATCTGTATAAAGGAAACAACGTGATACTAATGGAAACTCTAAAATGCTGTAACTGGAAAAGAAATTTTCAGTATTACATAGGAAGACTAAATATGCTATAGGTATCAATTATTTATAAAATAATATACATATTTAATGGAATCCAAATAATTTCTTGCAACTAGATAAACTGATTTGAAAGATGTTCTGGAAGAATAAATATGCATGAATAGTTAGAGAAATTCATAAGTAGAAAAGGTATGAGAAGATTTGTACCCTACAGGATCTTGGACACATTATGCTGCTACAGTAGTGAGAATTATTAGGCATTGAGGTGAATTTACACATAGATTAATGGAACAGAACAAACATTCAGGAATGTATCAAAATGTAATGGATATATTATAAAAGTGATGTTGCGTATCAGTGGGGAGAAGGTGGCTTATTCATTGAGAGATGTTGGGACAATGAGATAAACATCTTTAAAACTTGTTCACTCCATACCTCCTTTCTTTCAACAAAATACATTCCAGATAAATCAAAGATTCAACTAAAAAAACTATTAAGTTATTATAAGAAAATAAAGATTTAAAAAAATCTCAGAGGGAGGAAGGCCTTTTTAAATGTGACACATAATTTAGAAAGCTAAATTGATAAATTTGCATTAAAATGTGCATGGGAAAAGCATCATAAACACATACAAAGGACAAATAATAAATTGTAAACACATTGAGCAAAAGCTAATTTTCTTAATATGTAAGGAACTCATCAAATTAATGATAAAATTACCAGCCACCCTGCAGAACAATGGAAAAAGAACAAGAACAATTTACAGAAAAGATAATCCAAATAATTCTTAAAAAAGAATTTTTTTAGAAAGCTTAATATCATTCATAATAATAGAAATACTATTGATTAATACAATGGGAAACCACTAATAAAGAATATCCAGAATATGGTGTATAGTGTTACATATGCATGCATGTATCATACATTTGCCTGGGTAGTGCATAAAATCTCCTTGAACTATACATAAGAAGCTGTTAAAAATTGTTGCCTCCCAGAGGGAAATTAGGTGGTTGAAGAAAGGAGGGCAAAGGATCTATTAGTTTGCTAAGGCTACCATAACAAAGCACCACAGACAAGGTAGTTTAAACAATAGAAATTTATTTTCTCACAGTTCTGGAGACTAAAAATTCCAAGACCAAGGTGTTGGCAGGTTTTAGCTCTTCTGAGCCCCCTCTCCGTGGCTTACAGATGGCCATCTTCTTGTTGTGTCTTCACATGGTCTTAACTTTGTGAGTGAACACAAACTTGTGTGTCCAAGTTTCCTCTTCTTAGAAGGAGACCAGTCAGACTGGATTAAGGCCTACCCAAATGATCTCACTTTAGCTTAACCACCTCTTTGAGGCCCCTGTCTCCAAATATAGTCCCATTCTGAGGCATTAGGGGTTAAAGCTTCAACATATGAATTTTTGGAGGGATTGCAATTCAGCCCATAACAATGAGTCGCTTACTTTTTACTATGGTCTCTTTTATCTTTTTTTGAATTTTGTATAATTTAATGTTATACCTTCTGAAAAATAAATAACTTCAAAATGACTGCTCTTGGCCAAATGTTCATGTCCTAAGTTCACTGTTGAAATGTTAATCTCCAATGTGATGGTATTTGGAGATAGGGCCTATGGAAGGTAATTAGGTTACATGCAGAGCCCTCATAATAGGATTAGTATCCTTATATGAGAGACCTGAGGAGCTTGCTTCCTTTCTCTCTTTTGGCCATATGGGGATACAGTGAGAAGGCAGCTACCTATAAATCAGGAAACAGGCCCTCATTAGACATTGGATCTACCAGTGCCTTGATTCTGGACTTCCCAGCCTCCATAACAATGAGAAATAAATGCTTGCTGTTTAAGCCACCCAGTCTATGCTTTTCTTTTTTTTAATAGTAGATCAAATTAATAAACTGACTGAGATAATGACCTTGTAATAAAAGATATCAGGCTGAAAATTTGACTTTCTATTGGTCCAGCAGAGGAGTGTTCCATACAATTTGGTGTGCCAGTTAACTTGAATATTAAACTTGAATACAGGTGAGTGTCAGTTTAGGTGAAAATATGCTTGAATTCATGAAAAAGATTCTTTACTTTATAAAGTATTTATTATGTGATTCCTTTAAATAGAAAGCTTTCAATATGATTCACTTTGCAGACATTTTCAGAAGTATTTTATTGTGTAAAGAGAATGACTTAAACAATTTTATTAATTTAACAGTTTAATACTGCCAAAGTAATATAACAAGATTTTCATGTAGAACAATTTTCATTCTTTGACATTCTATTCTCCTTTGGGTTGCATAGGTTATGTATCTGTTTAACAGTGAATTCACACTTACATTTGAATAGAATTTAAAATGGAATGAACGGAAATACTCTTAATGCAGTAGCCATAAAAAGGCAGTTGTATATATTACTCACAGATATTGCACAGTAACCATGATAATCTAACGACTATATGCTTCCTCTGAGGTTTTAAAGAACAGCGTGAACAGCCATATTTCTGGTTGAAGTATAGTCATGTCTAGAGGCAAAGGGCTATTTGGGTAGTTCTTAAGATCCCATTCTGCCTTGTGATTACTGTAGCAACAGTTACAAAGAAAACACAAAAGCTACACCTTTCAGTAAAACTTGGTATGTAATTTGGAAATTTTATAAAGATGGACACCAAACACATTTCGTCTACTAAAGTGATTTCCTTTTTAAGGTAAATATAGGACTACACTAAATGTTAATGAAAAGAACGTGTCATCAGAACACAATCCATTAATTGATGATTTTTCATGATGGTTCTGTAGAATCTAGACTGCATACTACTATCTCAAGAAATTCGAGAGATGCTTATGATCTTTGGAGCTGGCATTACATCAAGCCATGAACTAACTAGCATTTTTCACTGAGAATGCATTCACTGAGTATACAGTTTGCAAAAGAACTGGTCTGCAAATGGTCTACTTAGTTCTGTGATAATTAGGGGAGCTAGCTGTAGAATCTTTCCATTGTAACTAAATCAAAGAACATTTCTCTTAGGGGTGGGATAACTTTGTCCTCAAGGAAGCTATAGTTTTTGAGTAGTGACAGTTTCATAGAGATCCTTTACAAACACATAAATTCATAGCCTATCTCTCCCTCAGCTCCATGGCCCTCACTTCACACTTGGCAAATACATTTGTATATACCATAGTGGGAAGCTGGATTAAGTATTTTGACAGTAGACATAAATTTGCACTTAACTTGACGAGCTAGGAAAGGTTGCATGAATTCTAGACTCAAGAAGAAAATATTAAGTGCAAGTAAGATCACAAATTACTGATGCTTTTAGTGTATGTTTACTCCAACTTGGAGTGTCTAGTGACAGATCCTTCTTTTGGGGAAAGATTAGACATCCTTCCCCAAAAATCTGAAATTTTACTAAATGTCAAGAACCCAGCTAGAAAGACAAATTCAAGTCTCATTAAATGACATCACCACCATTATTATATTATAGCCATTCTAGTAGGTTACTAGCACACTCAAACCATGTATTAACCACTATTTTGGAATATACTTTATCATGTTACAGTATATCACATTTCTGGCATTCTGCAAGTGACAATAATTTATAAGGTCAAACACTTCAAAATGGTATTGGTGCAGCATGGATGAGGCCCAAATTAACATATTCAGGTAAAACAAATACTCTTGTTGCTATACTATAATTTCTGATGTGTCCCCTCAGCCACAAGAAATAGAGGAACAATATTTTTTGAGACAATATGTGCCATAAATTAGGTGGTGACCATTTGTTCCTACAAAAGTAATATTTTTCCATCTGCTGACTAATGGCTTATGAATACAAACAGCAGATTTCTCAAATGCCTATTTAAAAGTTTCAGTACAGTATTTGTGGCATCATTTTACTTCACTTATAAATAACTGCTATCTGAAGCTGCTTGTGTAGCAAAAAAGGCAAAGACTCATCCTGTCAGCTCATGTGTGTGCATGTGAGCACGTGTGTGTGCACATACATATGATTTTTCTCTTTTCAGTGTCCCTTTGTTTTTCCTTTGGCTTGGTTTCTTTATTCTCTGGAAACCTTGACTGTGCCCTTGTCTTAGCTTCCTGCTTTTCAGGTCCAACTTAGGTATCTGGTTTCTAGCCATGAATACATCATCTGCTAGCTATTGGTCTTATATTGGTATTTGTTTGTGCCCACTTCTTTCCTACCAGCATTGCTGCAACATGCACCCTCTTGATTGTCCAAAGACATGCAGTTCTGGCTTTAGGCTAAGTTATATACCCACAGAGGATCCCATAACTCAGTTCTGGCAGCGAAAGCGTTATTTAACCCTAAGGCTTGAAACAATTTAAATTGGAAAATTCATCAGCATAATCTCTGTAAAAGTGGGAAAGCATTAGTCCTCCCAGGAGTCCCTGTGACTGAGGGAATGGTCTTGGGAGGATACTTGAGGCAAACTTTCTTGGCAGCTTTGTGATCTTCAGCAAACTTTTTCTTATGAGAACTGGCATCATGTAAACCTTAAGAAAGCTGGCAGTCACGTAATTGTCATGAATTGAACGGGTTCCTATTTTCAGAGGCATTATCTTATCTCACCCTTATAAGATGCACTTTTGACCTCATTTTTACTAATAAGGAACCTGAGGCTCAAAGAACTGACGCTTTTATGTGACATATCTAAAGCCACAGCTATTAAGTGACAGCTGAGGAGTTCCAACCCAGGTCTGGATGTGTATCCACATAGCCTTTCTATTACATTGGAGCTGGCTATGAGGATGCAAAATGAAAGCATACATGAAACAAACAACAAGAACAAAACCTATTTAAAGATACTGAAGAGTAACTACATTGTGAACATCTTAGAATTAGGAAGAAATTTACTTTTTGAGAAAGACTCTCCTAAGAGTGCACCTGTCCAAAGGATTATTTGATACTATACTTAATCCACTGTCTGAGAAAGTACGTTTTGAGTTTTCCTTAAAACTTACAAAGTTTTAAATAAGATTTTAAGATGACAGGCTAGTCTTCAAATAATTCTTCCTTGTGTCAAGTTCTTGGGAAGGAGCTACATTCAGCGGCTGCAGTACAAAGGGCTGGCGTTGAAGCATTTTCTGAATGTTCTGTTTATCATGTTAAACCTGGTCTCCCTCCTTCCATCCAGTAAGGTTACTCTGGTAAACTCTTACAGTAGCAATATTCTATTAGACACTCTCAGAGCTCAGCATGCAAAGAAACACTTTGGGTTGAATTGTCTGATTTGGGTCTGCATGAGACTCAATGAAGTTGACTTTCCTAGTCATAATAAGTTTGTATTTTCAGAAAAAAACAAACAAACAAACAAGTGCTTTGGGCCTGGATAATTTGGTAATTTTATTTTTCAAATAGTTTTGTTAAGGAAGATAGTAAAGCTTAGATTTTTCCCTCTTCCCATTGTATCATCAGCTATGTTTGAAGTAGATTTTAATGTTGTTTTTACCAAGGTTCCACCTTCAGACAGCAGCTTTCATCGCCAGGTTGGAGTCCTCGTTCAGCATTTTTAGAGCAGTCAGGGGTGAGGCCTTCCTGCTCCCACAGCCCCATTAATAAACGGAGAGCTGGCTCTGCAGCCACTGGCCACGGCTCCCAGCGCAGCCACCCATCATAGCACAGTAGTAAATCAGCCCTGCGTGTTTTCCTAATTTTAGGTTTGGTCTGACTTAATCCGTCTAATAGGAAAAACATCTGGTCTAGTTTTGCTTTTAATCTGTTCTTTACATCAGGAACCTTATCGCCCTGGGACCAAGTAGTAACAAGAGGTCGGTTCTTGTACCCAGGCATGGCTATGCCTGGTCCACGCCTAACAAGGGCCTGCTTTCCATTTATGCTTGTCAGTCCTTTATAGGCCTTCATTAACAATAAAGCATTGACAACACAATCAGTTTGGGGTTGTAAATTCCCTGATTAGTGAAAAGCCTGTACTGTGACACATCTTGGATCGAGGGGAGTGGATACATAATGTGGGGTGGAGGAGGTGGTTCAAGTTATTTTTCAGTGATAAATTTCCAAATATCTGAGTATTTAACAGCTTTTCCATTAAGGATAAATATTCTAAAATATTGCCCCTGAGTGGAATTTTACTTTTATATGGTTGTATTAGGGCACACAAGATATTTTTTTTTTAACATATGGAAATATCTTAGAGAAAGCAATAAAATACTGTCACATGGAGTCGGTTTAGTTTCTGTTTATATTAGGCAAACAAGATAGCACAGCCTGTTTAACCTTTTTGAGATGACCATAAAATGCCTTCATTTTACCATTTTTGACTCCAGTTAGAAGCAGAGCAGTTTGGGGTTTTAGAAACCATTTCAGTGAAAAAGGACCAGGGGTCATTCAGTTTCCCAAGCAGCATTTTCCACTTGCTTTGTTTTCCTCTTGACTGTTTTCCTGCTCCCATCTGTCCTCCTTCCTGATACCCTAACTTCCAGAGCTCGTTCTCTCTCTCTTTTGTTTCTGAGAGAACTTTAGATGCAGTGTGAAGATGGATTTTCTGATGGAGCTGAGATCAATTGTTGCAAAGATGCCTATCTCTCCGCTTGGCTTTCTACTCTTCTGAATTGGTTAGAAAAAATTGGTTAGAAAATAGACAACATGAGGTAACAGGGGACTGTATAGGAATTAACTTTAAATAGCCCCGGGCCTAAAAGCTCTTCCCAAATCTACAGTATGTTAGGGGACTTTCACTCCCCAAAGTAATGTAGCTGTTTATGCACTCCTGCCTCTGAGTTCCTTTTAACTGGGGCCCGAGGAGGAGAGCATAAGCAACATTACTTCAGCAAGCAGGAATTAATTATTGAAATCAATTATTGCGTCTTTCCGATGACTGCAGTCAGTCCTCAGTGAGCTGACATAAAAAATACTTGTCTCAATGGCTGTCTCTGTGAAAAGAGATTGAAATAAATCAAAAAGAAAGGGGACTGACTTTCAACTTGGTTCCATTCCATCTCTTAAATTTCTCAAAAACTAGACTACTTGGGAGTTAAAAACAGAAACATTTTAACTCTTTTCATCCATGGATGGAAAATTATGTTTCCTCCGTAGTAAAACGATTTTTTTTCTCATAACGTATTGAGTTGTTTTTAATTTCTGACAAGGGTAACTATTAAAACTGACTTGAAAGTAACTCTAACTTTGCCAGTGCTGGTGTTGTCTGAAGGCTAAACTGGTACCTCTTGAGTTTGCAGACTGTATTCCTTGCCTCCTAATTTGTGCCAAGCATGCCCTCTTCTTTTTAATTTGTTTATTTTGGAAACACTGAGAATTTACTTGGCAGGTAGTCTTTAATAGGCAGGGTCATTTACAGACTGTTTAATATAGAGGAATAATATAGGTGAACATTCAAAGAGGGTATTTCACAAGGTTCTCTAGGAACAGAGGGCCACCTTATGAGTAAGAACAGTTAAATGTAAACACACTTCCATTAATTTCAAATTGGGTCATCACCTTTTTTTAATCGTGAAGCTAACTCATCATTATGAGAAACTGTTTGATTTGCAATAGCTTTTCTAATGGGAGATAGTATGATTATTAGAAAATAAATAAAGATAGAGTCCAAGACTGAGATATGTGCTTATTCATTGCCCTGTGCAAATTTGCTACTTGATGGCAGGCAAAATTAGAGGACCCAACAAGCTTGAGGCATTATTGATATGTGAAAATGCCAAAAAAAAAAAAAAAAAAAACAACCAACCCCCCCCCAAAAAAAACCATAAAGCAAAAAAAAAAAGTGCTTTTGAGGCAAATTTGAAAAGAAAGAGAGAGATTTTCCTTTAGAATAGAAAGGATTCTCCTAGACCAGGAGGAGGAGAGATACAGAATAGTGATGAGAGTAGAGAGTTCAGTAATCTTCTAGGAAATGAGTCCAGCTGACTGGACATTTGGTTTGACCCCAGAGAGAGGAAGGCTGAAATATGCATGTAGACGGCCTCACAGAGATGCCAGGCAAGGCTCTGCAGGCAGAGCTACTGCTCAAGGAAGCCTTGTGGACAGGTATCAGGGACAGGTCAACCACAAACCGCGTGACTCCTAGCCATCGCTCCCTTCCCTGCATTCCTACTCACAATGATGTTTCAAAATACCCTGGCCCTATGTAAATCTCCTGAGACCTAGTCAACTTTGGGGAAGAGGAGTGGGAGCCCCCACAATAGTGATATCAAATTTTCTGCCAATTCAGCAGAATCAAGGAATAGGGCTTGAAACAGGAAAAAAAAAAAAAACTGGCTTATAGAAAAATGAGATAATGCATATTGCTCGCACCTTGAATTTTTAAACTGTGATTTCTACTTGTTGTAAATTCCATCCTTCATTCATGCATTCAAATTGTCCCCAGATTTCTGCAGCTCTGGACTGGACTGTGGCTTATCTCCTTTTCACTGTCCTTCTTTTGGAGCTCACTGTTAGCAGAGACTGTGACACCTAAAAATTATTGCTGTGTAATCTGGGTTCTTAATAGAAATTCCAGGAAGCTCAATTCTGGGCAGCATATGTGAGTTGAAGGGAAATAAATATTCTTTTTGGGGGGTCAAGAGGAGTCATGAGTAATTTAATGTTGGCATCCTCCCTTGTCTCTGGTCCTCTCTGGAGCCAGTGACAGCATTCACTTTATTTGAGATTCTTCATTTCTAACATCTTTAATATTAAAAAATTGTAAGTTTAAAATGTTTAATTTAACATTAAATTAATATTATTTTTTAACATCCTTAATACTTTTAACACCTTTCCTATTTAATATATGAAACATGCATTTCATATTCTGACACTTTATGTTAGAGTTAACTCATTTAGCTGCTCAATGAATTATTTTGAAGGGTGAATTTTGAAGTGTTCTTAAACAATATACATATTAGTAAATCCTAATGTTGAGTTACTTTATAGCAAGAGATGCTAGAAATAAGTTACATATTTATGTTTTAGGGATTCCTTACCCATCCCTATTCACCCTGAAAATATTAATAGGATATGTGCTTTTAACAAAAGAAATTGCTTTATTTTACTCAAACTTTTCCAGAGAATAAAGTAATAATCTTAATATAAACAAAGTGATAGGAAGAATAAGAGGGAAAGTATAATTGGTATTCAGAAAATAGGAAAGCAATGGCAGTATTATAAGTATACTCTCTGGAGCTGCCTTTTTACATTTGGAGATTAACAGTAAGATTTATAAATGGCTAGACAGTTTCAAATTTTTTACAAATGTCATCATTGAGTATTAACATTAGGTATTGAGAATATGCATCTTGGTAAAATGAATAGTTGTTTTTTAAATTTGTTGTAAGACCACACAAAAATGGATGTTAATCTTTCAGTCAACATTAAAGAAGGAAGGGTGGGGTAAAGTCTTTTATAAGAGGTCATGAGCTACCATGAACCCCTGACTTGGTTCTTCTCTACTTTCACCTCAACGGGCTACTTTGGCCTTATGCAGGAAAGCACAAAGCTCTTCGGGTTGAATTCGATCATTTTCTCTTCTAACAATGACCAGGTAGGGGTCTTTATGTATCAGTGACTATTACTAAGGATTTGAGCCATTTGCAAATTTGCAGAAAGATTCATTCCACGCCGTGTGGGTTAATGTTTCCTTACTCTCTGACTAGGAGCCACTTGAAGAGTTTGAAACTTGTTATTTTCACATTGTTACTGTACATATGTCTCCAGAGTGCGGGAGCTTCACAAACAACACATTTTGATCTGAGCAGATGTACTGCATCTCTAGAGGTTAGGAAGTTCATTATTACAGACAGCCCACCTAACATCCATTTGGTTAGACTCCATTAGGTATATTAAAATACAATTCAAGATGTCTGAGTGAAAAGTTTATTTAGTGATCAGCAGAGTATTCACGTCTTTTCCAGATGAGGAAAAGTTTAGTCTCAGTAGCAGTGGCCACATTCAAGTGATATATATTTGTAATATGGACTACTATGTGGGTGCTACTGACAGCTTTTAGTGGTTCCTAAAATAAATGTCTTCTAGCAGCACTTAATAGACATGATCTTAGCCATTTTTATATTCCAGGGAGGGAGTAATGCTATTTTCCTTATAGAGTAGAAAGGAAATATGGAAATAGACAAGGGGGTTTCATGATATTCTTACATGCTTTTGATTCATGTTTCACCTATGTGGTCATTCTGCTCTAGCAGAAATTATTCTGTTCTTTCAGGAAAAAAAAAAAATCTGCTTTAGGATTAGCCGGACAGCAAATAGCATCCCTTAAAGCAAAGGGCTTAAAGAGGAAATTATGAAATAAATTTCTCTCAAATGAAATATGACTCCTAAGATGGCAATCAATTTTTAGTTGAGAGGTAGTGAATGGAGGTTAAATCATGAATTCACACTTTCCCTTGTGATCATCAAATCAGTTCTCTTAAATTACCTTCTTTAAAGGCTCAAAGTCACTTGTTGTTTTATGCTTCTCCCATGTTCCTGGTGCTAGCATATTAATGGTCTTTGCCATTTGTAGAGTAGCAAGCTGCCAGATCAATAAGCATGCTTAGCTGCTTGCCATTAAAATTGATCTGTACTATCCTTCCGATTGACGTCACATCCAGCTGTAAATATCATCAAGTAAGCTGTCAACTCATTTTCATTATGAGTGTTTTTCATTTCAAAAGATGGACTTCAGTAGGACAGCATATTAGGATTTTTCTTCATTATTTCTGACATTTCCCCAATATCATCAAGCATATCTTGAAAGGAAAATCAGGACTGGCCAAGAACTTTTAAAAAGGAGGGGGAACTAACAACAGAAGCAACAATAACAACAAACAAACAAAAAAGGTAACAACTAAAGAGAAACATCTTTGCAAACTGGAATGTCAGAAAGTTCTATGACAGCTGAAAACTAGCAGGGTGTGGATGTTCTCTTTCATATGTGAAACAGGAGGCCTTTATGAGGGTCTGCATTTACATAAAGAAAATTATAGTGTTATATTCTTGGAAGGACATATTTCTAGCAGCGTTTACTACTGGGACTTCAGGTGACCAAAAATTCTTCCTGAGAAAAATTCTGGTATTGTCTGTAAGCCATCTTAGTGTCATATGGTGGCAAAAGTACCTATCTGGATGTCTATCAATGTGATCCTGGAAAGGTCATTTTTCTAACTGAATGCCAAACTTAATACCCTAGTTTGGTTTTTGAAGACTATTAATCTGTTCTCATCTAGCAATAAGGAAGATAGGTCCCTAGGTCTTTGTCTGCCATCCAGCTCCCACTGAAAGTCTCAGAAGAGAAGCAATACTTACTGTAGATGATTTAAAGGTCACTTATTTTTCTAAAAATTCTCAGTTGGTATAAATGTAGTAGAATATATGTGTATATATCATTATAAGTAAATAAATAAGCTTGTAAACATATTAGGGGTGCTAAGATGCACACAGAAAATTGGAAAGCATTTTTGGATTATCAGATAGTCTGATTATTATGTATTTGGACTATGTTAATTCAGCTTTTCACAGAATTACTATTAGTCAATTGTTTTTTTCATTAGAACTCAACTTTTTTATTAAAAGGTATTATGAGATATTTCTATAAAATTCATAACTAAATTTGTTACAAAAATAATTAAGGTTACAATCTGGATCACTCTTTATGAAGTTTCTACTGAGATATATCCTTTAGAGTTCAATGCTAAGCAAACTTTGTTTTTTATGAGAATGTAGAATCTTCTTCTTCATTGACAACGAGAATTGTTTACTGATACTTCCCTTTAGTTTTGGCTCCCAAGAGCTCAGAATTCAATTTGAGATGCACAATCAAACATTAAATAGGTATGATAACATAAATATGTTCTACATATATGCATTCTTGATTTTATATTTTTATCATTATCACTTTACAAAAACTATCTCAAATCTTTTGTGAAGAGGCAGATGTAAGTAATTATAAACAAATAAAATATTATCAGGGTGCCAGTTTATGTTGTTTAAAAAAAACTTGTCAACGTTCAGTAAAGTCCATATTCTCTTTGACAGAACATACAGAATTTACAGTGCTAACATAACCTATGTAGTGAATGCCTACTTAGTAATAGATGCTAGAATATTTACTGTGTCTTTGTCAGTCTTTCCAAATCCCTTGCAAATAGAAACAATGCATCCCTATTGTTCTGAGTATCAGAGAATTTGAACGACTTACTTGTGGTCACCAACCTGGTAGGTGATGGAGCCTCGGCCCAAACCCCACAGGTGACGTGGAGAAATTAACCCTGCATTGGTTGCAGAGTCTGCTGTGCTTTAGTTACAGGAATAAGTCCCATGTATTGTCTGTCTTTGTTTTCTTAGGTGCCATTACCTGGCAAAAAGTAAAGGCTAAAGAATATCTAATACATAATTGATATAACAAATGAGTAAATGGAATTGTGAATAATACATCAAATAGCAGAAGTCATGTAATAACTATAATAATGTAACAATTATATAATAAAATATTTGGGCCCTTTAATATTTGTATTGTTTGTATCAATGTGTTATATTTAAAGTGATAAGAACTTATTACTTCATAAGCATTTCACTCATGATTCTATTCAAATTGTTTCACTAAATTGTACAGAAATTCTGTGAGGTAGATATCTAGGAAACCAGCCTCAAAAATCATGAAGTAACTAGCTGGAGATGGTGAGTGAGGGAGTTGGGATTTAAATCCCTAACTCTAGAGCTCATAATCATATAAAACTTTGCTGTTAAATGATCTTCAGCTAATTAATCTTTCATTTAATTCTAATGAGTACATTCTGTATTTTACAAATCTACTCCACCTGCTCAGAGCTAGATAACAACTTCTTTGCAGAGACATTTTCTTCACTTGGCTTCCAGGACCTCATACTCCTTTAGGTTTCTCCCTACCTCACTGGTAAGTCTATCTGTCCTTTTTGTTGATCCCTCCTCTCTTCTTCAAGGAGTAGAACGCTGATGTGATCCAGTGCTTAGACTTCGGTCCTTTTCAATCTCTGTCAACATTCACTCCTTTGGTGATAACCAGTATTGTGGCGTTAAATACGATTTTCATCACTATTTCACATAACATTTCTTTTTGGATATCTACTAGGCATCTTAAACTCAACATGCCCAAATTGTATCTTTCCTCCTAAACTTGATCTAGCTCAATTTTCCCCTCCCAGTTGAAGTCAGTGACATCCTTCCAAATGCTCAGGCCAAACACCCTGGTGTCATGGTGTCATCCTCTCTCACTCTCTCTCTCTCTTTCATATCCCACATCCACTACATCAACAAATCCTGTCGGCATTACTATCCAAATATATTCAGAATTGGATTATTGGATCAATTTTTATTGACTGTTGATACTACTCTGATTTAAGCCTCCGTCATATCTCTCATGGATTATCACAATCTCCTCCTAACTGATCTCTTGCTTCTGCCCTTGTCCTTTACCATCTGTAGAGCAGCCATGGTGATCCTTTTGAAACATAAGTAACATCTCATCAATTCTCTTCCCCCAAATCGTATGATAGTTCTCTGTTTCACTCAGGTGTATCTCTCCATGTACTGGCCCTCCAAATTCTCTTTGATATCTCTTTACTACTCTCGTCCACCTTGTTGTTCCTTGAATATGCCAGGCAGATAATCATTTCAGAACTTTTTATTCATTTCAGAACTTTTTTTCTTGCTGTCTCTTCTACCTGGAATAAGACCACTCCAAATGCTGACTTTCTCAGTGAGGTGTATACCTCCATCACCATATTTAAAATAGAATCCTTATCCTAATTCCTTATACGCAGATCTGCTTTTTCTTTTTTCATCAACTTATTTCTAATATAATACATTAATTGTTTCTTATGCTTTTTTCTTTGTTTATTTTTATGTCAGTTTGCTAGAATATAAACTTCTCAAGGGCACAAGTGTTTTTAAAAAATTACCCATGTATCCCAGTATCCTGGGATAGTGTATGAGACATACTACATGCATAATAAATAGCTGTTAAATTAACAAACTAATTCACACTTGAGAAATTGCAGTGCCTTTTTGAAGGTACCACAGGGTCATCGACAACTATCCTAGGACAAATTGCAACTGACTTTTTGTGATTATAGGCAGTTACTATAGGCAGGTCCACATCATACCCCGCTTTTAAAGTTAAATCAGAGATGTTTGTGCTGTTATGTCATGTGTTCATTTGACCAAAGAAGTCCCTCAGCCTGTTAAGGGCATATAGAGGCATGCCCCTTACTTGCCATTTTACATTTAGCACTTTGTTCATTGATTATCTAACAAAGACCTAATAAAATGTGGCAATGCTTATTACAGATAGTTTCTGCTTATGTTTCAGCGAGGGAACGTCATGTCTGCAGGCAGACACAGCAAGGGCAAATAGCATTTCTCTTTCTGGAATTCATTTTCAATGCCTTGCCACTGGAAAAGCATTGTTTAAAAGTGTGGACTATCTAGAACATGCATTTTGGGGGGAAATCAGAGGCTTATACACATCTGGGTTTAATTTTCACTTTGGGCTATTTTATCTCAATCCTAACTAACAGGTTGTAATTGACACATGATCCTTCATCGGCATTAGGAAACCTCCTGATTATTTTTCTTTTGTGTGTGTGTCCAGGCACAGAAATATTAAACACATTTTAAATAAAAACATCACTCCACAACACAAATATTTTATTTTAATATATTATAGCTTTTGTCTACTTAACAGCTATCTTTTTCTTAGTTGAATTTGTAAAACTAGTTTAAATTTAATGTTTTTTTCCTCTAAACATAACCTTCACTTGTTAGCCAACCGTCTATGTTGCTCAGTGCTGAAGCATTGAGTTTCATAAATATTGGAATCCAGTAACAAGAGGGAAACCGATAAAAAAGAGCACAAACTTTTCTTTAAAATGGGCTTTTCCTTCCATTTGTTGTATTTTTTCCTTTTAAGCATCTGAGTGAATTTCTTCCGTAACCATGAACAGAAAATGAAGTGATTAAACCTGTGATGAGTGTTATTAAGTATACCACGCCACAAACCATTTTTCTAGGTCTGAAACATAGAGTGACAAAATCTTAGTATTTTCCAGAATTTTATTTCCTATTTTTAAGGAAAATGTTTAAATTTAATTTATTGCTTTTGTTGCTTTTACTTTGCTTTCTCAAAGACAACAGGTACTCTCTTATGATGAGTTGCTTAATTTTCTCTGGTCTTGATTAACAATTTAGACTGTCTTGGGTTTTCAGTCTGTTTTGTGAGTTTAACCCTCCTCCCCAAGTTCTATATTCATTTTGCTAGGTTGATTTGACTCACTCTCAATTAATTAATTTACAATTAATTAATTAATTCCCCCCTTGACAACTGCCTTAGCGGCATCACAACTCATATTAATGGTGGCGTGCCTGTTCTAATTAAAATCAATATGTAGTGTTTAATGACATGGTCTTATCTACTAGAAATACTGAAACACTAAATGAAACACATTCTGTTTTTAGACCAGGATCCATATGACCTAATACCACTCAATAGTACTATTGCAATAAAAATACTTATTTTGTATCATAAAATATAATATGATTAAGATCATTTATATACCAGTCACCATTTACCCTCGTAATCAACACATTGTCTGGCAACTAAAAATGGCATTGACCTTTTAAATCAAGTAAATCATTACCCCTCCAAAAAAGGTTATCCGCTTTAGATTTCTGGGATATGTAATGCATTAATTCAAATGCCATCTAATTTTCTAGACATACCATAAAATAAATTCTGAATTCATTGTAAATACTGCTGAATTTGTAGAGTAAGGGCTTCATCTTAGAGGACTTTTCAGTTCCATTTGTGAACCTGACACTGACCTAAAATAACATATTAGGAGGAGACAACGTTACTTCTGTATCCATCCCTACTGGAACAGCACTGATAAAATTTTACAGTGGGCTGGTATAAGAATTTAGTAATAGTCTCCTCCCTATTAAAGCACTGCCAATTTATTATGTTCTGTGTGACAGAGAAAACAGAGAGAGCTCATTTGATATTAGTTGAAATTTGGCCTAGAATTTTATATAGTGTGGGTTCTGTTTAACTAATGATTATGGCTATAATTTGTAAAAGATGTTCAGAATCATATGCATTAAGCTGAAGAGAAACTCTGCCTCCCTGGGATGACTGAAAGGTCTAAAATATGTTCTCAACAACCCAGTTTTCTAAAAACATGTTATTCTATGCTTGTTTCCCTGACCTACTTTCCTTGGTCAGCCTTATGAGGTCTCCTTTTTCTCTTTGACTATTTATATATCATGTAAAAAAATTAACATCTTCAGACACCATTACAGTTTATATAAAGCTAAGCAATCAATATTAAAAACAGTGCTTAATCTATGCAAAGCTCTGTGTGAAAAGCTATATAAAATCCAAAGAAGTTCCTGCTCTCAGAGAGCTCAAACATCCATTTTCTTCCCTATGTCTATTTGTCCCTTCTCAATGGTCAGAAATGATCAATTTTGATCTTTGTTTTAGCTATCCCACTTTTCATTTTTTAAATTCAGATCTTTTCATTTTGGCTTCTCTTTGATGATTCTTCTTATTTTATCTGTATTAACTCTTGCCACAATATTTTGCTCCCAAATTTAGAAGAGTTTCTTTTAATTTTATTGTTTATTCTGAACCACTGAGCAATATAACCCTTGTTTCATATCTTACGTGGAATAGTGAAAGCTTGCTTCAGTAGAAACACAAAACAAACAAACACTAGTTCTGTAATACATCTGTGAGACGCAATTCAAATTATTTACCCCTTGGGACTCACTGGTTATACAATATAAAATAAAGCGCCTTTTAAGGGAATAACCTAACATGAAGGTTTCTCCTTATCAATGCCAATGTTTATCTTTGTTGAAACCTACATGGAGGGCAATTTTCCTAGTAAATCTGGTGACCAGGGTATTTTGTGCATTCAATGACATGTACTAAAATAGCAAATCAACATTATAAGTTTAGATGACTCTTGGGCTTTCTGTTTTTAATAAGGCTATTGATTCTCTTGCCCAATTGCCTCTACCACCAAACACAGGCACACAACTCTGGCGTACACTATTCATTATCAAAACCAGCCACTAACATTGGCTTTTCACTTGTATACATCAAGGCGTTTTTGGGATCTATCGTGAGGTGTGAAGAATGAATTTTGAGGTCACTGATCTGGTACTATTTTTGATTACACAAACAATGTCCATAAAGCAATATGACCATTCATCTTTCCTCTAGACCCATAGATGATTACCTTTTACATTTCAAAGCCTTAAAAAAATAGGACAGTATAAATAATTTAAGAAATACAAAATTATATATTGTATTCAGTTGTAAATGAGGTGTCTTTCCACCATTTCAGTTCCTACTCCCAAAGGAAAGCATGTTCTTGGTTTATGTGTCTTTCCATATTCATTACATTGTCTTTACGTATCTCTATCTTTATCTATTGATCTATTGTCCTTTTAAAAATACACACAGTGACAGATTATATACATTATTACAAAGTGAATTTTGTACATTACAGAGTATCTGTTGAACAATTCCAACTAACTTATGTAGGTACTCTCCTTTAAGGAAGTAGAACATAATTGTCCACTGCTTAAGTGTGAGATGCTCATGGGGACTTTGTTCTAAAAGTTACGGTATGGATAGGGTGGAAAAGAGTAACTTACAGTAGAGAAAACTGACGAACACTACCTTAGCCAGGTGGCCCAGGTTAAGTGGTAAGTCCTGTTGATTAGTCATCAGTAATCAGTGGTCATGTGGGAGGCACGTACCCTTGATACCTTGTGATAAGAATGGCGATTTACCTCTGTTGTCCTCCTTTCTAAATACCATAACCCCACCTAGCCATGAGAAGCACATCAGACAAACTCAAATTAAAGGACATTGTGCAAAACACTTGGTCAGTATTCCTCATCACTGTCAAGGTCATCAAAAACTAGAGAAGTCCGAGAAACTAGAAGCCTAGTGGAGCCTAAGGAGACTTTAAAATCAAACATGAGGTGGAATCCTGGATGGGATCCTAGAACCAAAAAAGGACAGTGGGCAAAAACTACAGAAATCTAAATAAAATATGTATCTTAGTTATTACTAATGTACCACTATTGGTGTTAGTTGTAACATATATTGTAGGACTTGGGTATGGGGTATATGAGAACTCTCTATAACATTCTTGCAATTTTTCTGTAGTTCTATTCTAAAGTTATTTTAAAATACAAAGTTTGTTGAATGTTTGAAAAAGTATTCTGTGTATGGTTATATTTATATTGTTGTTTTCTATCATAACCTCCAAGAATTTACATATTTCAGATATAATTTAATTTTGGGGACTAAAGTATAATTTTAAATAGAATGTATGGAATATTCAAGATTACTCTGTAGAGGTATTCTCTTAATCATCTTAAATTTTATATAGTCTACGACTAAAGAAATGTGAACAAGACTGCTTCATTTATAACAAAAGACTTAGGAAATAAAATGTGAATAATTTCCCTAGCCAAGGGTATTCTACACTCCTATTACTCTTGAACTGTATAGTGTTTAATGTTTTCATCAGTGATGAAGTAGATTTCATACAGTTCTCCTGCCATGAACATAACTCATTTTGGAGTCTAAGCCTGGATAGTAAGTTAAAGTCACACACACACACAAAATATATATATATACATGTATTTGGAAAATGTTGGCTGGATTTAAGCATAGCTATAGAATTAACTGTGTATTACTGGACATAATAATGTATTACAATAATGTGCAAATTTGGGATGTGTAACTGTTGGACTAACACCACTTAACAGACATCCAGGGCAGGGTAAAGTAGGTTCTGGACCAGAGCACAGTGCTTAGCAGGCTGATCAAACAGAGATAGTGGTGGCCCTGGAAGCCAGACCTGCTCATGAGGTAGGTGGAAAATGGTATTCAGAGAGAGGAAAAGGATCAGAGTTGGGAAGGTTTGGCAAGAAATAACTTCAAAATTCATTAAAGGAGTAGAAGAGGCCATAGGACCACTATGCATGTCAACATCTGGGCCATTTGCCAGGAGCACCTATTTTCATATCTTTGTGCCTTTATAAATGCTGCTCCCTTTACGTGGGACGCTCTTTTCTTTTTTCACTAATTCCAATTCCATCTTTACAATTCAGTTCTGATACTACATTTTGAGTAGTGGGGAAAGGTCCCTAACTTTCCAGGTTGAGTTAGGTGCCCCTCCTGTTTGCCTGAACTTCCTAATAGAGACAGATCTGTTAACCTGCACCATTCTGTTTATCTGTGAGTCTCCCGCAATCATTTGTGAATTCCTTCCTGGCTTGGACTCTTTGCTTTTTGTAGCTTGAATCCCTGTATGTTCTTAGTGCAACGTGCAATCACAGCAAATACTCTCTCTGTGCTTGCAGAATAGAATGATTGGCAAAAATGAGCAGGGTGCCCATATTGAGGCCTCTCAAGTATTTGACAGGGTATCAACAGAGAAGGACCTAGATTCCAGTATTTTGTGATTTGGTGCAGACATCATGAGCCATGAGGCAATTCTCCCTTAATGCCTCGCATTATTCAGATCCCAACACTTAACCTGCACAGAATCTGCAAACACACAACCAAAAGCAGATTTTACGGAATTGAAAGGAACTAATGACACAAAGATGATAATTTGTAGGGAAATAAGGCTTCAGAAGAAAGAATAAAAAAATTGGCACTTTGTTTCTTTAGGGGATTAAAAGAGAAGGTGATTTAACAAAAATCTTCAGGGCTAGACAAGGACTTTTTATTTGAACTAAAGACAGAAGGGAAAATAAACTCAAACTTGAGTACAAGAAAAAAAATTACCCATCAGCTACAACTGTTTATCATTAAGATACATTTAAAGAAGTGGTCATACAACTCTATTCTGGATAGACTTTTATCTGCTGGAGTTGGTTTATGCCTACGTCTGTATGAAGTTGAGTGAGGGAGCTAAATGTTTGCAAAATGCCTTGTCCAGTCTGAGATTCAGTGATTCCAGTGGTGAGAGTTCATTTCTACTTGTAACATTCATCCTGGAGATGTGTGATTCTCAAAGTAAACTTGAAGATAAAGCATTACAGTTTGGATCTTCCCAAATGATCTCCTCCAAGTTGTTCTACACGCTTCGAGCCTCTGATGGTCATGAATCACTGCTAATCTCTTAGAAACATATTTCTCCAGATAACATCGGTTTCTCTCAGAATATGGAGAGGAAAGAAGGACTTCATTTCTTTTACGTTTCTGCTGAAAATAAATGCCAACATTTACTTGAGACAGAAGAAGTTAAGATCACTTGGGGTTGGTATCTGGTTTATAAACAGGCAGTTCTTTGTATATAAACCCAGCTGACCCAAAGCAGCATCTGGCTTGTTCCTTGTGGTGATTGTGTGCTCAGACAAAACTGCTCTTATATTTGCCTTTAGTCACATATGCCAGTTAGCACTAAACCAAACAAAATCTACCTTCTTTGTCAGCCTGGTGACTTATCCTTGGATGATAATTTATAGCAATCTCTGAAAATATACTACATAGAAATGTTAATGCTATGAGGATATTTATTTCAGGTGTTAATTAGTTATGAAAGCACTAAGAGTTTTACATCAGTGGAATAAATTCTGTTATTATGCCATTTCAAGGACATGAAGTCCATTCTAAGCAGCTGCGAAAGGGACACTCCCCTTTTCCTTCCTGTAAACTTCTGCATTTAGATCTTTGGAAGAAAGAACACTCCATAAGACCTAAAAACAAAAGGCAAGATGAGCACATTCAAGTTTTCTTTTGACCTTGTAGCTCTGATATGCAAGTGGCAAATTTTCACTTGAAAAATAAACCCTCACAACAACCACTCCTACATTGTAAGAGAAAAAAAAAAAAAAGAGGCCTGAGGTAAATGTAATCAACTATTCCAGGAAAAATTTAAAATATGTATGCGGCCATAGGGAATTCCAGTATTTGAGTGGAAATACACAGTTCCAACTGCAAGATGCTGTTAGGGTTACAGTGCTCTACCACTTAGGCTGAAAGTGAGAGAGGCATTAATTAAGTAATAACGATCAAGGTATGGGGCATTTCCTGGGGATTAATGACCAGCTGGGGGAGTTGATAGCCCACAGTGCAGCCAAGGGCCATTAACCCCAGCTGGTCATCAATTCTTGGGCCCTGTGTTATAGTCATTATTGCTATCATAAGCCAAAAATGAAAAGCAAATGGGTCTATGGATTACTTTTATGGATGATGCAGTTTCAATTGGTATCTACAGGGCATTCCTGGAGAATGAATGCTCTGTCCACAAGCCAATCAGGTGCTTCGACATTCCATTCTACTTAGGATGCTGCCTGGGAGGAATGGAGGGCAAATGAGGTAGGCAGCCAACAGTTGAAAAGTTTCAGGTCTCTGTTGACACTTGAGAGCTATTGAAACCATAAAGACCACATGGAGGAAGATTCGGAGAAAGAAAAGAAAATGTTCTATTCCGGGAGGTGTGTTTTCTCATGGGTGCTCCAGTTTAGTGCTTTTATTGTGAAATAAGAAGAAATTCACTGGATGATAATGAGACTCCTAGAAGACAGAAAAGTATCAAATTGCAGAAGGGAAAAAGAGAGATGAAAGGACAATGTTCTCTATTGAAAAAAATACACATATTTTCAAAATAAAGAATATGAGGGACTGTCAGCCTACAGTGATCAGACTGGACAGATAGAAATTAATTATATTTGGTTTAAGAAGCTGTTTCTGCAGACTTGGTCAATTTTAAAAAAGTGCATTAGAAGATATCTCAAACTGACTTTCCAATTACCATGGAGGGCAGCAAAGTGCATTAAAAGAAAACTCATTTTAAATGGGTAAATGCATTTGATGCTGACTGACAATATTTTTAAAATTCATAAATTTAGTCACTGGTCAAGCTATTTTGAAGGTGATTCTGAGGAGAGTTGACTTTTGCCAAAGGAGAACAATATTAATGAGAGCCATTTACCATCAAATTAATAATTTCAAATAAGAAGACGCAATGGGACAGTGTGTCTATGCACATGTGTGTGCCTGTTGCAGGATAAGAGTGTAGAAAGGTTGAATTGAAAAATGATTTTTGTACCAGAATTTTACTTTTAATTGTAAAAGAATTTTTACAAAAACCCATACACACATCCACCTTTTCCTAGTACCTCATAGTGCTTTAAGAGATGAGTTTTCCAACAGAGATATATTAGAAATGAAGAATTGGGTTTTAAGCAATTATTCTCTACTATGAACAAACCCTTAAAAATCTTACTTTTCAATGGAGAGGAATGACTTGTAAAAACAAAATAAAGCATATTGTTTATCCACACACACACATACACACCTCCCACTCCATCAGACACAAAGGTTAAAGCGAGGCTGAAGGAGGATTAACAAAAGCTCAATGATGAAATAATGAACAGTTTTTTATGTCTGAGTAGTAAATAATAAAAGCATACCTTATTAAATACAAATCAAATACAAATAGCATCATTTTTTCTACATCATGTTTTTATCTGCATTATTTTTCCTCTATCTGTGATGGCAAAACATTTCAAGGAAGGAGATTAATTTTTTACATGGACATGATTTTAAACTCAGAGAATAGGTTGTAGCCTGGATTCAGATATATTTCTTTGACTTTCTGATATACAGAGAAGAATCAGCCTATTGACAGTAATCCTTGAATGTTGAAATTCTCTTTAATTCATCTAATATTCTTCACATGTTCCTGGATCATTAAAGGTGGATAAGAGAAATTCATGAACTTGTTTGTATTCTCTGCCTACTTGTAATACAGTAGATCTGAGCAAAATAAATCTTGTTGCATTCATTATTTTTAGCTTTTCAACTTTGTTTCCCTCCAAAATGTTATTTACCCTCAGGGTTTCAGCTATCCATCCGAATAGATGACTTCCAAGTCTCCATTTTCAGTACTGATTCACTCAAACTTCTGTACTTAATTTATAACAAGCTTCAAGACCTTTTTATCTTACAGTTTTGCCGACTTCTGATATTCAATGGCTCTCAAAGCAAAATCGGCATATTTCTCATACTCTCTCTTCAAAATTTCACTTCTCTGTCTCTGAACTATAATATTCCCATTCATCCAGGTGAACACCTTGAAGTTATTCTCCATTCTGCCTCTCCATCATCCCACATAACCAGATTGTCACCAAATCTTAACATTTCTTCATGTGCAGAGCAGTTCATACCTTTCCTTAGACACCTTCCTTCATCTTATTTTCCCTACCTCCATTGTCACTAGAGGCATGGGCTGATAGAAACATGAAGGGAGCTTTCCCTTGGCTGGGCTGTCCTTGTAATCCATAATTTGGACACAGTATACAAGTCACCATCAAATATGAAGTTGGCAGGATTCTGAAAGGAATAGTGAGTACTTTGCTTGAAAGAACCAGAATTCACAAGGTATAGACTCATCAGTCCCTTACTTTAAAACCTCTCAGTGGTTCTCTCTTGTCTTCAGCCTGGACTCCATGTTTCTCAGTCTGGAACATCAGTCATTATTTCTTGCCATTGTGTTCCATGCACCCTATGTTGTAGCCTGCCCAACAATTCCTTCACATGTCCTGCCTTTTCACACCTTGGTAACTCTCCTCAAGAGGTTCCATCATCTGGAAATAATCTCATACTACAGGTATTCCTTCTCCTAAAGTAACTCCTACTTACTCTTACCATGCAATCCAACAATCGCACTCTTTGGTATTTACCTGAATGAGCTGAAAACTTATGTCCACACAAAAACCTGCACACAGATGTTCACAGCAACTTTATTCACAACTGCCAGAACTTGGAAGCAACCAAGATGTCCTTCTGTAGGCGAATGGATAAATAAACTGTGGTACATCCAGACAATGAATCTCACTTAGTTCTAAAAAGAAATGAGCTATTAAGCCATAAAAAGACATGCAGGAATCTTAAGTGCAATTAATAAGTAAAAGAAGCCAATCTCAAAAGCTACATACTATATGATTCTCACTATATGACATTGTGAAAAAGACAAAACTATGGTGATAGTAAAAAGATCAGAGGTTGACGAGGTTGGAGTGGGAGGGCAGGGGAAGGATGAGTAGGCAGAGCACAGAGGATTTTTGGGATAGTGAAAATACTCTGTATGATACCAAAATAATGGACATTTGTCATTATACATTTGTCCAAACCCACAGAAAGGACAACACCAAGAGTGAATGGTAAACTGTAGACTTTAGGTAATATGATGTGTCAATGTATCAACTGTTACAAATGTGCAATCTGGGTGGGTCTTCTCGGGGAGGCTATCCAGGGGGTACATGGGAAATCTCTGGCTTTCCCCTCAGTTTTGTTGTGAACCTAAAACCGCATTTAAAAAATAAAGTTTTAATAAAATAAAACAAACAAAAAATTCCTACCCATCCTTCAAGGTCTAGCTGAATGTCATATTCTCCCTACTATTTTCCTCAATTCCCTCCACCCTCCTAATAAGATTGAATGCTTCCTCATCTTTGTTCCCACAGCATTTTCCATAAGCATTCCATAATCACATTTATCATTTTGTGGTTTCTTTTATTTACTTCTCAGTGAGCTGTTTGATGGCAGGGAGTTTTATCTTATTTATCACTAAATCGTAAGCACTCAAAGAAACAAAGTGAGAGACACCTAATAGGTACTCAACTGGTTGTTACATTTTGCTCCTTAGAGTAAGGGGCCAGCCCTAACTAGATTAAATTAAATGTGAAAAATATTTTGTTCAAGTACAAGCTACATAGGGTGAGCTATGTGGCTTATTAGCTACATAAATAAAGGCTACCTAGAGGTTTAGTCACCGGTAACCTCATTTAGGAGCAATATGAGTATAGGTGGCATCGATAAGAATAAATAAGTTATGTAGAACCCTGGAAGTTACAATCTCATAGTCCCCTTCACTGGTGTGAAAAATCCCTGTAATATCTAAGATTTCTGTAATACTGTATCCTATAAAATGTTGCAAACAACATTTTAAAAGTAATCCAGACAGAATGAAACATTTTTTCAAAGATAAACAGCAAGGATAGTGAAGGGACTAAAAAAACATGTCCTAAGAGGACACCCAAAAATGAAACAAGAACACTGATTTCTGATGGTCCACTACAGTCTAAGTATGAATGGAGTGAGGCTAGTTCTGTATGACCTCAAGGATGAAACTAGCAAGGATAAAACAAAGGAGTCAGATTTTGCTTCTGTGAAAGAACACTTTCTGGTTATAGAGCAGTACTTAGGTAGCCTGGCTCACCTCTAGAGGTGGTATCACTTGGTGTATAGGTTGGACATCTACTTCTCAAGAGTGGTATAGATGGGATCAATTAGATATTCCCATAGACATATTTGTTGTTTGATTGGCCCATTTATTACCATCAAAAATTAAAGAAAGCGCTTGTATGCATTTAGATGGGGCATGAACTCATTAGTTCATTAGTTGCCACAGAATACACCTTATTTTATTGTCATAATTATTTGCTGCATGCATTTGTTCTTACCTGCCTAGTTCTTTTTGTTGTTGTTGTTGGTTGTTACCCAGTTCTTGAAGACCTTTGAGTTTTCAACCTCTGACTTGAAAAATTTATTCCAATTGTGAGATTTTAGCTTCTCTTCCTCTATGTAAATTCTCTTCTCTATTTGATGAGTCCAGTGTCTTCATTGGTCCATTGTAGTTTTCTTCTCCTGTGACAGCCTCTTCTCCCCATCTATGATTTAAAAGGTATTACAGGGACTAAACTCTACAAGAACGCACCTTTATTTTGAGTCCCAAACATTTTAGAGATTGTTGTCCGATATGCCACCAATAAAACTGCACTTTTATTCCCCAATATATAACTAAACAATTTGAAGAATAAATGAAAGATGAGATAATGCATTGGAGGACCTAGTGTAGTATGAAATGACTGAGCAGACTTATCCACTTTGTTTTGGGCAGTAAGACTTAAGTCATGGAGGTGGTGAGGTGAATGAGTGCTCTAGTAAGGAATGCTCACAAGAGGAAGAAGGACAGAGTAGAACTTTGCATGCGAGTGATCATTTCCAAATTAAAATGTAAGAAAAGGTGCTCTCCCTCCCCAAGGGCAGGGTGATACCCAGAATTACACTTTTTGAACTCCCTTAAAGGAAAGAAACATAAAGAATGGGGGAAATATATTTTCTATTAACATTGGTGTGTTTTGCTAATTGTTTTATATGTGTGGGTCTAATCTTCCCCAAAGATAAGGTGTTGAGAGCAGACACTTGCCATAGTCTTTCCTTGTTTAATTCAAAGTGCCCAGCACTGAGTGAAGACTTTATGAATAATAAAATACCATCACATGATATAAACAGCAATGAATCAGAAATCTAGAGACTCAAGTTATACTCCTAGTTCTGCCACTGTGAGATCTTAATACCTCCAGGCCTCAGTTTCTTATCTGTGAAATGGGGGGGATTGAAAAATAGTATGTTCCAGGAGGGAGTCGTAGGCCTCAGACCCATAGATATGGTTGAAATAGATTACATGAATTGGTTACAAGAATCTGTTCAGATGTTAAAATGAAATAAAAGGTAGTTATTCAACTATCTTACAGAACTGACTTGTCAACTTGAATTTAATACACGTGAAAGAGCTTGAAGATCTACATAAGCATCTGATAACGACATGAATGTCTTATCTGCAGTTAGTTCCTATTTGCAGGTGCCTAGAGCTACCTCCCTGGCTCCTTCTTCCTGGGCAGAGTCTTTTTCTATCTTATTTACCTTTAAAATATTAAGATTCTGATCTCAGCAAGGTGTTCTAGGGGAGAAGGATCTGGTAACCTAACTCACACAAAGGTGAGAGGTTCATATCGTGTATCCGTTCACAGCAGAATTGTAGGCAAGTGTTACACACTAGGTGGGGAGATATTTTTGGACATGGAGCCTTTTCCCAGCATCTCTCATACCATATCACATAGGCATCTGTTCAGTCTATGCACACTTACAAAGCCAACTCAGCTTGTGTTTGACAGAGACGATGATCATGCACGTGTGTGGGGTGGGGCTGTGTGTCGTGCACCATAGAGGCAGGCTGACAGGGAGGTCCGCAGCTGGCTGTTCCACATACAAGCAGATTATCCTATGAAGTATCTTGAAGTAGATAAATCTGTGTGGATTCTCACGGGATGGACCAGATAACTTAGTAGGGTTGGTTTTTTTTTTCAGTCTGTCTCTATTTCCTGAGATATTTTCATAAAAAAAGTGGGGGTCTCACATGTTGGAACAATTATCCAAGAATATTTCATCCCTGAAAAAAATATAACCTCTGAGTTGCTGCCAAAGTCAATGAGCTCTATGGCAGCTTGCCTTCTGCACACAGACCTCGCACATTAACGCTTTAAGGACGTGAGCATTGAGCACGTTGCACTGTCTCCTGCAGCTCACTTGTGAATGAGGGAGGGAGACTGACTAGGACCTCAAGGAAGGTGCCTGATGGCCCCTGAGGGAATTTTTATTACAAATGATGTGCTAAATGGCCTTGTTCTGTTTTTAGGGTTACCAGTCATATGCCATAAAACATCATTTCTTTTTACATAACTGACGACTAGAATAAAATATTTAAAAGGCATTCTTCAAAGTTACAGAATATTGTGACACAGTTGACCAACCCTTTTCCTCTACTTCCTCGATGCAAAGCTAAACCCCCACTTCCCAGCTTTCCTTTGCAGGTGGGTGTGACCATGAAGCTGGGCTTCAGTCAATGGAATGTGATCAGAAATGACATACTCACTTGTGGGCCTGGCCCATAAAAGCTTCCCTACTCAAGACCTTTTGTCTCCTTTCCCCTTCTCAGTTAGCTAGAATGGAGTCAACCCCCAGGAGCCACGTGTTGAAGATGGTATAGCCTGAGTCCCTGACTCATCTTTTTTGGGAGAGCAATCCAACTAGACACTCCCAACAGGACTATTTTGAGAGTGAAAAATAACCTTTTACTGTGTTAAGCCACTGATATTTGTAGGTTTATCTCTTACAGCGGTTAGCACTGCCTTAATCAATATAATTGTGATCACATTAATTTTCCTGAAGGTCATTATTTAGACTGAATGGGTTTTAGTAGGGACAACACGCTTTTTTGGTATGTTAAATTATGTCTGACAGGAAATTACACTCTTTGAAGTTTTTACTTCTTCCACACCTGGCAGGTACTATCTCAACATTTTCTGCTTCTGCCTCATCTTACCTAAGCTCATACTGGTGTCCATTTGCCTTCTCATTTTATTCTTTCCTTCTTTTTTCTTCTCTTCCTTTTGCAACTCTTTTGGCTCTCTTTTCTCATTTGGTACATTCATTCATTCATTCATTCAGCTAGTATTAACTGCATACCTATTATATATTAGACGTTTGCCAGGTTCTGAATTAACAGTAGTGAAAGAAACAGGCTTGGCTCTTCTCTCATCCCATAGAGATTTTGGTGGGATGTGGGAGATTGAGAATAAACAAGAAAATAAATGGATAAACTTACAGTAATAAATGATGTGTATTATGAAGGAAATGAATATGGTCTGGGAGGGACAATAACGATGGAGGAGTGCAAAGAACCCTGATTAGAGGGGATAATCACAGCAGGCTCTGAGAGAGTGACATTTCAGCTGTGAGCTGAGGAAAGTGGAAAATTCAACTATGGAAGGGGTAGGGGAGGAATATTCCAACATGTGCACTGGCACTGAGGCAGGAAAGTATTCTGTAGGTTCAGATAATTGGAAGGAGGCCACTGTTTACTGCATCTCTGTGGATGATGGAGAGAACTGTATTAAAAAGGTGAAATTAGAGGGCACCTGGAGTAGTACGGAGTTCAAATGTGTGGGAAGGAGTTTGGCTTTGAAAGGAAGTGCAATGAGAAATGATTGAAACATTTTAAATAGGAAAGTAGTCATACAATTAGTGTTTCAAAAACACTCTAGCTTTGGTTTGGAAAACAGATGGTAGGGAGCTCATCAAGGTTGATAACCAGCAAGGAGAGTTTCTTGGTTGTCCAGGTGAAACAATGTTAATTCGAACTGGAGAGGAGGCAGTGGGGATTAACATATATGTGTACGTGAGGCACAGTTTTAAATGTCTTTGTGTCATCCAAGTTAAGATGTTAACATGGGCATTTAGATACATGAGTGTGGAGATCAGAGGAGGGTTCCATGCTTTAAACATAAAAAAGTATTTTAGTCATAAAGTAGAGTAAAAGACCCAAGGCCTCTACTTATGCTCACAGTGTGCTTTTGGGGTTGAAAGTCCTTATAAAGGGAAACAGGATACTAGAATGTCATTCAAACATGGCTGTCAGAGGGCAATTCATTAATTCAACCCACAGCAATAAGAAATATATATCCAGGTGGTTCTCAGAAAAGGGAGTGAGCTACATCAAGCCATCTGCACTCCCATTTCAATCACCATTGTAACTAAAGATGCAAAATTTACAAAAAAGGAAAGTTGACATTGAGGTTTGTAATCTTTTATGCTGGTAGATTTCCTGAAGGGCAGAGAGACTGTATTTGGAAGGAAATCGGTGGGGACCAGAAAGTTGCTTGGTGGACAGTGATAACCCTCAGCTTGAGCTGAGCTTTGTAGACCTAAGCTCAGGTCTATGTTCAGGCTGAGTTAACTCCACCCCAGTGACAGTCAAGAATGGTTTCTAGGGTGAGAGCCCTGGCTGGGTGGTGCTCTGTTTCAGTGCCTGGTCTCAGGTGTGTAGCTCCACAGACAGGGGCCACTTGTGACTCATCACGGGACATGCCCTGAGCTAAAGGCCCTGGTGGGAACAGGATGCTTGGCTAAAATGTGAACTGAACCCTCTCTTCTTTCTCAGGCAATTAAAGAGCTTCATTGCACACTTGGAGACACTGTTCACGCAGGCGATTCTTCTGTTATTAGAGAAGCAGATTGACTCCATTTTGATCATCCTGCCCTCGTCTGCTTGGCAAGCGCAGTGTGATGTCCATATGCTCTATTGTTCCCGTCAGCAGGGCGCTAACGTTTCTTTTGCTGCTGCTCTCACTTCTGTGGGGGATGTTTTTTTAGCCCCCTTTTCAATGTTGCCAACACATACATATATATTTTTAAAACATAGCACTTATTCTGGAGCTGCAGAAGGTGTGAGCGCCGTGTCCTCTAGCCATGGTATTGCATTTTCATTCAAACTCTGCTTCCTGCCTTCAAATGCAGCGTAGATTAGTTTTCCAAAGAGGTACAGATCACCAGTAAGTGGCAGTAGCCTGGCTTAAAGACAGGCTGCACTTACACTTCAGAGGCGACTGCCTGGAACTGGGAAAGGGTTGCAGCCAAACGGAATTTATTAGCAGGATCTATAGAATGTGTTTGAAGAGCTATGGTGGTGTGAGCCGGCAGGCACGCAGGTTGGCCCACCATCACACAAAGTCAAACAGGCCAACTGCTCGGGGGACTCAGGCTGGCATGCCTTGTCAGCATTTCTTTATTTCTTCCTGCAGAGAGACACAAATGGAACACATTTTCAGTCCCAGTGACTTACGCTTCTTGTGCAGTTTTCCCTCTTCCTTAGAGCTTCCTTCCATGTTCTCAGCCCCCACCTTAGCTTCTCTTCCCCAGATGGTGTTAAGGAAGCAATTGTTTCTTTAGTGGTTCCAGCTGATTCCCTCCCTGCCAGTACCTGGATTTCCTGTTGGGCTGGATTTTTAGCTGGGGAGAATTTTCTCAGTTCCTCAAGTAAGGATTTTAAACTCCATATTCAATGTGGGGGCTGTGGAATTTGGCTTCTTTACAAGAACTAATCAATGTAAAGTGTGGACTACACTGCACCTAATCCTGAGAAACCCCCGCAAGAGCGGGAAAGATCGTTTATTCTTCTTGGGGGTGTGGAGCATTCAAAACTCATTTCAGAATGTTGATTTAGTTCTTCCAGATGACTTCCTTGCAGAAAGCCTTCCCTGATAGGGATCATTTGATCTCCACTGGAGAGAGGTACGGCGGGAAGAGGATGGCCTTTGCAGCCTGGGTCTTGTGGAGTCAGAGGTCAGCTACATCTTTACTGACTGGGTGACCTTGGAAAAGCCAGCCTAAGTTTCCCTCTTAGCCAACTGGGGTAAGAATCTAGTGGTGTGACCAAGAGTTTTGGGAGTGGGGCAGAACAATTTGACATTGTTGTGCTAGGTCTTCCTTGGGATAACACTCCTGCTTTTTCAACATTTAACATTTTTGTCATGAAGGAAATCTTGTAATTTTGACAATTTCAGAACAAATAGACTTATAATCTTTTTTTTTTTCACACAATAGCCAATCTTATGCTAACACATTTCATGATCTATTCCTTTTTTTTTTTTTTTTTTTGGACAGAAATCTGAATTCTGTATCCTAGGACGTTGGATTGCAATGCTGGGTGGAGCTTGTTCTAATCTGTGTGTATATAGTTGAGGCTACAGGATTTTCCCTCCAATTCCCCCTTTCTCCCCACCAGCCCTTAGCATTAGGATTAAGTGAGGTGATGTTTGTTACATACCTAGAAATCAATTTGAACTATTTGAGGTTTAAGAAACTAAACTGAGGTATTATCTCAATTTCCTTCCACATTCGATTTTATTTTCAATACTAAACTATCAAAAGCGGCCCAAACCTTCTCATTTCTACCACAGAGAAATTGTAATTATCTGTAGTTATTCTGAAACTGCTACTGCTAATGTTGATGATAGAACATCTCTGTAATCATGGAGGGAATTTGTTTTTTCCTCTCCTCTTTCATAGTTTGAGTGAGTTTTATCTGAGTGTGAAGAACCTCACAGCAGTAGTTGAAAAGAGAAACACAATGATGTCTGGTCATTCCCTCCAGACACTCTAGCTCATTCCCACTAGATGGATCTCTGCCATATAAATATTCAGGGAGCCCTGAACAGTCCATTAAAAACAAAGTCGAACTCTACCTGTTTATAGATTACTTCTCTTTGTAATTACACCATGTTTCAGCAACTAATGGGAATGAAACTTCTTAACAAAAACAACTGACTTTCCATAACATGAATTAAAGGAGAAATTAAGGTCACTTCTGTTTCAAATAACTGTCTCAAAAGGAAAAAAAAAAATCTCTTCATTCATCATAAGCATCCAGATCTCCTTCCTCCTATTAATCCAGGTATATAGAGGCTCCTAACACTTGTAACCAATCTCTGTCTGCTCTAATGGATATTTGGAGCCTTTATTGATTTGGGTATATTTGCTTCTTCTTAGGTCAATAATGATAAATGAGTCATGTTCTGCATGAAGTGACTTGGTACTTTGAATTAAATGATTGTAATTATCTGTAGTTATTCTGTAACTGCTACTGTTACTGCTGTTGACAGAACATCCATGTAATTGTGATGGGAATTTTCTTCTCCACTCTAATAATTTGGGTGAATGTTATCTATGTGTGGAAAAGCTCACAGCAGCGGTTTAAAAGGGACACCTTCCCTTGTACTTCTGTCCTCATCTGCCACATTCTCACTCTTCTCACTCCGGGTTGGTGTCAATCACACAAAGCTGCCTGCCACTCAAAGCTGATACCTGGGAACTTTGAGGAAGGGACCAAGTCACGTGCTGCCACCCAGAGCCTTTCCAGTGGTGAATTCAATCAGGCTCAGGGCCCAGAGATGAAAGGTTAATCACCCACTGTGTTTCCTAGGCCATCCTAATAGGGTATCTGTTTGGAAGCGATCATCCACCCTGTGGAGTTAAACACTCAGTGGTGATGAGAAAACCCCGTCTCCCCGTGGCCCTTGCTGGGCTTCCATCTGCAGCCGTAGTTTGAAAGGAGTCATCTGTGTACAAAGCCCTGCATTCTGCCTTTACGATGCAGCAAAAATTACAGCCTGTGCTAATGAAATGTATGCTCTCAGCTGACCCATGGCTCCAGGGTTTTGCCCATCAGCGCTTCAGCCTCCAGGTGAGGACAGTCTAGAGGCAATTTAGGATGGAATTAAAAGGAAGAAAGTTCCAATTCATACCCTCCAGCTATATGCTTCTCTTAACCAAGTGCCTAGAGATATGTTTTAACATGCATAAAGCAAATTTTAAGTTTTTAAAATGCTTTAAGAGAAAAACACTAAGTTGGGCAAAGTATTATATCTTTTTGTGCCTCAGCTTCAATCCTAGCAAAATGAGGTTGAAAGAAATGACTGCCTTTTGAAGATCTTTGTTTATTCTAACTAGGATTCTGGGATGATAGAAAGGATGGAGATGTTACTTTTGAGTGCAAATGGGTATTAGAAATGTCTTCACTGTGGACCCTCCCATCCAGCACCAATTGGTCTGGTGAGAGCCCCAATTTTCCTTATTTGCATGCTTCAAAACTCAGAAAGGAAAGGGAGATGCAGTCAAATCTTGCTGGGATGAGGCAGCAGTTTGCTAGAAATGAAATGAAGAGAGAGAAAAGAACTCATTGGGCTAGACCCCAAGCGTGCCAGCAGACCTGGAGCAAGAAATGCCTTTGCAAACAGCAATTTAAAGGAGAATACTAAATAAGAGAGCAGTATATAACTGGTGCTTCCAGAAAATAGAACGGCATAGGTGATAAGAGCTTGCCTGAGTTTAAATGGTAGGGTGAAGCAGAAGAGACGGATGAAAGCGATGCAGTTTAGAACCCAGGAAAGAGACTATTCAATGTTGAAAATCTTTGTAAAGAGAGCTTTAGAGCTTGATGCAAGTTGCACAATTAGACAGGAGCAGACGAGGGCAGTGGGTGCCGTTGTCTGATGTGCTCTCTCCCAGCTGAGCTGATGTTGGGGTTTGCCTCCCATCTGGAGAAGCAGCTGGGAGTGGAGGCAGGACGTTTTGGACAGGGTGCCTCCTGGCCTTGAGGGTCCTTCATGGCCAAGAGGGAGAGTACGGATTAGTCTTTGATTCCAGGACCTTGCATTCCCTTCCTCAGTCTCCCTCTTGTCCCCCCACCCCTCCTAACCTCCCGAGACTAGAGGCTCCCAGCTGAGATCTATTTCCATTTGTTTGTGCTCTGTATTGGGAGTGGTCCCCAAAAGACATTTTCATCTGTTTCTCATTTTCAATGTAAGTCTGAGACCTCCCCCCAGATGTGGGGGTTTTTATTCCCTTGAGAAGAGGGGAGTGGGCCATCTTCCTCACCTCCCCATCCTGCATGTGCTGATGAAGGAAAATCTATAAATAATTTAGGTTGCCTTCATGCACTTCTAAGTCTTTCATATGAGGAAGGCATTTGTGGCTACCTCCATTGGTCTTATTCCTGCGGGGATCAGTAATGAAGTGGAAGCCAGAGAGGACAGCCGTGCTGTCACAGTGTGGCTGTGAAGGCAGTAAAATGAGCAAAGCCACTGAGAAAAAATGGCACACCCTGATAGGGCCACTGCTCCCCTGTCCATCTTTTACTGCACAAACTGTTGAAACATCTGACACTGCTGTAAAGCCAGCAAAAACGGATGAACTTGTAGCAGGTGTTAGCACTTGTAGCCATCTAATTTCAGCTTAAACTCCCCAGTCCCCCGAGAACATAGTTACGGAGAAGGGGGAAAGTGAGAGCATTCCTGTTTAAAGTCTGGAATCAGAGGTTTTGGCTAAAGGCCAAAACCTTTAACCCGATTAACTCCTCTCTGAAACAGGAGAACATCAAGAAGAGACTGAATCCACTGCCACTGCGTTTTACAGATAAACCAAGTGGAGAGTCTGGTTCAAATAGTGGACCCGTTAAGAAAGAAGAGAATTAGTGCTATTAGAATGTTTTTTTTTTTTTAATTTCTGCATATAAACTGTATCAACTGCAGCCCCAATCCAACATCTGTCTGCCAGATAATGTGCACAGCTGTATGTGGGTCATTATTTGTCGGGGAACAGAATATCGCACAGTAGATGCTTGTGCATTTCAGATGAATTGAAAGGAAATCCGTTCAAGGAGGCAGCAAACATAGTTAGCCATGCCTTTCAGTTGGGCCTTTGTAATTATTTTTCTTTGAATGCCCATTCTTCAGAGAAATTTACCTTAGAAAACAAAGAGTGGAGCGGGCATTAGGGCAGCCAGCTCACTCACTTTGCCGGGGTGTTTGTTCTTCATTGGCTCCTGTTACAACAAAACACTACAGCCATTTCATGATCTGTGCCTTGACTACCCTGTAAGTGTTCCAGCTTGAGGAGTACAGGTGAAACTGGGTCGGCCATGGTCTTGGTGGACATCAACTTAATGTCAGACCAGGAGGTGATGCTGAACAGAAAACAGCATTGTTCAATGTCATTGTCTCCTTGCCTTATTATTAAAGAGGCACTTAGTAGAAGCTGGGACTTGCTGGCTTGTTGGCTATTACTTTTAACTTTTTTTTCCTCCCACCAATCCATGCGGGTCTCTTCTGCTCCTTCCTTTTCCTTCCTTCTTCCTCTCTCTCTGACCCAGACCTCATCCTAACATGGACACATCGAAGGAAAAGAGTATAGTAATTATAAAAATTCATATAAAGTGAAGGAATGGAAAATATACTATAGCTAAGATACTTGCAAATAGTGAGAGGGAAAAATGCATGTTGCTGGATACACCCCATGGAAAATGAAGCATGTTGTCTGGTATCAACTTATAGTAGCCACCACATCCCAAGAATCATTTAATTGACCCATTGGCCATCCCTGCTCAGCCAGAGTCTTATAATGAAATAATTTGTAATAACACATCTTCCCTCTTGAAAGACTTCCTTCTTGACTTGCGCAGGTCAGGGATGGGGCACTGGGAAGATAGAAACTGGTGGGGTGGGTCATGTTGCAGCTGCATTGCAAACCTGGCCCAAGTTGAGGCAGAAGCTAGGAGTCTGGGGGAGGAATATTTCACAGCCAGTTTAGTGCTCAAGCTCTGAGAAGCCCTTTCATTGTTGTAGATAAATGAGAAAGGAACAGACACACTGGCTCAACAAATGGAGAAGCAGTCGTTATAAACACTAGGGGCCCTGAAACATCCCATGGAAATACTTAAATTTTGTACCTTTATGTTGGCTTGTAACCTTCCATTAGAAACAAAAATACCATGGGGTCAGTGCACAGCTATTTATAGGCTGTGATCCAACAGCCTTTCATATCATCCCGGAGAGTTATAGACCATTCTGTGGAGCAGCCATTTTTGACGAGGTCATCAAAAACCTCTAGTTACACCAATCAAGCCAAAAAAAAAAAAAAAAAAGTAAACTTTAATGGACAATTCTTTACTAAAGCAAAAAGAACTAACTTTGTGAAATACAGGATCCTTTATTTCCCATATTCCATAAACTGGAGTTTCCCTGTAAGAAATTAGATCATAAATTATAATTATTATTGGCAAAACTGGCTGATGGGAATGAAAGGGTTCATTTTCTTCAAAAAATCAAACATCTCAGATTTGTTCGGAAAAAAAAGTGCTAGGAACTACAGCCCCTATTCTTTCTTTTCTGAGCACTGATGGGAAGAAGAGTTATCCTCAGCAAATTATCAGTTGCTGAATTATGAAATTAGAGAAATTGGAAGCAGCTCCGGCTGTAGGTCTATTTCCCCTTTCCCACACCAAAATGGAATCTTAAGTGAAAAATTGCAGCATCTCCACCCTGTAATGAAATGTGCAGAAGAAATGAAAAACGCATTACTTTACCCCATGTGTATGTACTACATCATTACACCACTGAGAATGTTTCACTAATGATACAGAACATATGGGGGTCTTACATAATGAACTACAGAGAGGTACATTAAAAATATAGATGGGTTTAATTTAATTTATTTATTTAATTGATTAAAAAAAACCTTTTATCAGGCAGTTTCATAAGACTTCTGTGGATGGCTGTTATTCTCACTGGTGGAGTCCAGGCTCTGTGTTATTGTGAAGTTTACACTGGCACGAGTAGAACGTGATCTAGTTAGCCCCAATGGAGGATATCCTAAGGTCCAAACTTTTGTTTGGTGTTATGGTTTGGGTTGTGAATTCATTCTCTTCATATCTTTTTGTGAGTGTTGGTTCTAACTCTGGGCAAAGTTCTCTGGTTCAGTTGAATGTGTTCGCATTTGTGATAATCATTTTATTTCTCCCATAGGCTGTTGCCCTCTCTCTCCCTTCTCTCCAACAAAAATGAAGTGTTGGAAATATTTCAAAAGTTGCCATCCTAGTGCCACAGAGATATGAAAATACAATTTTATAGAGAATATGAATGCTTTTTAATACATAATAATAATTAGATTTTACATCCTTCAGAAAGTAGGAAGTAGTTTGGCTTACAGTTACTATTGGATGGCCAGTGTATTGAATTTAGATGACAATTTTTTCATTGGATCTTTATCAAAATTGTTTGTTCAGCTTCATTTTTGCAGTATAACCTCAGAGTGAAATTTTACCTTAGGGTTTCAAAGAGAAAGAGAAAACCTTAATTTATTTAATTTTATTGTATACGGTTTTGAATTTTGTATAAGGGTGTTCATCACATTCAGCAACAGGTTGCAACAATTCAGAAACCTCATCTTAAAACTCAGACTAAAACTCAATTTTCTGTTACAATAATTTTATATAACCCCTGTTACATCTCAATTTATGGAAATAATTAGAGCAAATTAGATCACAGGAAAGTTTAATTAGCCAGGCATAGTTTTGAATTAAAGTTCATTTTCTGTGAAAATTAGAAAAGCCTCAGTACTTGGTTCTTCATTGCACGATGATTTAGCATCGTACATCAGTGGCCTCCTGGCCGAGAGAGGATAGGGCAGTGGCCTGGAGGGTGTTGTGTCCACTGACCCAGAACTGGAGATTGTGCTGTGAAAGCCACGAAAGCTGATCAAGGAAGAGGAACACTGCAGATTAAGACCCAGCTATTTCTAGTGCATTAAACTCCAGGCTAAAATTTCCTGCAATCAATTATGCCTTTGTGATTTTCACATTGCTTGAGAAGCTATTGTTTGATATTTAAAAAATCAGCCTCTTAATCTCACATCATATATAGTGGAAGCCATAAGATAGTGTTTGTATCTGAATATTTGTACCTGAATATTTAGGCATGGGGGTTATATTTTATACATGAAGGAGTAACTTTTCTGACTTTACATTTCCTATTGTGCTTTGATTTTTCTAATGTTCATCTTATAGGGTTTTCCACAAAAGCAATATATGTAATATGTGGCTTAATATTTTCTTTGTATGCACATAGAAGATTTGGCAAATCTTGTAGAGATGATTAAGGCCTTGAATTAAAATTTATTCAATCATGGTGACTTAATTTGGATTAAAGTAGGCAATCAAGGTCTACCTTTAAAGCCTGGCTCAAATCTTGGCTCTTTTAGGAAGCCTCCCTGAACCCTCAGTCAGTTTGTCTCCCCTGCTCTCTTATAATACCCTCTTATAGTCTGCCTTGGTTTCAGGTTACTTATGTGTACTCCCCACCCTCCTGTAAGCCAGGGACTTTCTATCACTCATTTTTGCATATGCCACAGCACTTAGCACAGTTTTGCCTATAGTAGGTGCTGAATAAATATTTCTCTTACTGATTATTAATGTGAGGAGCTATTTAGTATTTAGACCACACAGTTTTGAGACACATCTATGTGCAGTGAACACTTTTGAATTTCTTCTTTCACCGTGGCAGCCTGGAGAGCAGTGACCAACTTGGTAACTCATACTGAAGCAGCTACCAACTCAGGATCCACATGTATACCACCACCCATTTCCCCTGACGTCTCTATCCATCTCACTCAGACAACAATTCCACTGTGGAAAGCAGGAGTAACATTAGCCAGAAGTCATGTTAAATCAATATTTTGTATCACAAGTGGAAAGCCATCACACATGGAATTTGGCAGATCATATGATCAACTATGAAGTTAAATTCGACTTTCCCTGAGTATGGTGGGTCACCTCAAAACCTTCTTGCACAAGAGGAATTTAAATAAATATAGTGAAAATTTACTCTCTACAAAAATAACTAAATGCATTTGTTTGTAACTTACTCTCAAGTTAAGAATTTGAATCTTTTACTTGAATTTTGATTTGACCAAGTACATTTTTTTCTATCCCTTTTCTATAATCACTATAGCATAAAATTCTAACCATGGCCACTGGTTACCATCAAAACACATACATTTTTAATTTAGGTTTTTTAATTGCTTTTTTGACCCGTTCCACTCATTTCTCCCCTTTCTATCCCCACCCTCAACCTCTGGCAGCCACTAATCTGTTCTCTGTATCTATGAGCTTGTTTTGTTTTTTTGTTTGTTTGTTTGTTTGTTTTTAGATTTGACATACAAGAGGGATCATACAATATTTGTACTTCTTTGTCTGACAAATTTTACTTAGCGTAATGCCCTTGAGGTCCCTCCAAGTTGTCACAAATGGCAAGATTTCAGGTTTTACAGCCAAATATATTTCATTGTGTATATATACCACAATTTCTTTATCCAGTGATGGACGCTTAGTTTGTTTCCATGTCTTGGCTATAGTAAATAATGCTACAATGAGTATGAGGTGCACCTATCTTTTTCAGTTGGTGTTTTGGTTTTCTTCAGATAAAATCGCAGAAGTAGAGTTGAAGAATCATATGATAGTTCTGGGTTTTGTTTGTCTGTTTGTTTAGGAAAACTTCATACTGTTTTCCATAGAGGTACACCAATTTACATTCCCACCAAAGTGCCCAAGCTTTTCCTTTTCACCACATCCTTGCCAACACCTGTTATTTCTTGTCTTTTTGATAATAGCCATTCTAACATGTATGAGATGATTCTTACTGTGGTTTTGATTTGCATTTTCCTAATGTTTAAAGATGTTGAACATCTTTTCATGTACCTGCTGACCAACTGTATGTCTTCTTTGAAAATTTCTGTTCAGATCTTCTGCCAATTTTTAAATCAGATTGCTTATTTTTTTTTACTGCTGAGTTGTATAAGTTCTTTATATATTTTGGATATTAGCCTCTTACTAGATATATGGCTTACAAATATTTTGTTTCACTTAATTGTCTTTTCATTTTGTTGTTTCCTTTGCTGTGCAGAGTTTTTTATTCTGATGTGGTCACACTTGTTTATTTCTACTTCTCTTGCTTTTGCTTTTAGTGTCATTTTCAAAAAATCATCACCAAGACCTATGTAAAGGAGCTTACTACCTTTGTTTTCTTTCTAGTTTTATGATTTCAAGTCTTATGTTCAAGTCTTTAATTCATTTTGAGTTAATTTTTGTGTACACTGTAAGATAGTGGTCCAGTTTCATTCTTTTTTTATGTGCTGTCTAGTTGTTCCAATACCATTTATTGAAGAGACTGTCCATTCCCAACTGTATATTCTTGATTTTTTGATCATAAATTAATTGACAAAATATGCATGGGTTCATTTCTGGCCTCCCTATTCTGTTTCATTGATCTATGTATCTGGCTTTATGCTAATACTGTACTGTTTTATTTAGTGTAGCTTTGTAGTGTAGTTTGAGATCAGGGTGTGTAATGTCTCCAGCTTTGTTCTTTCTCAAGATTGCTTTGGCTTTTGTGGGTCATTTCTGATTCTATGCAAGTTTTAGGATTATTTGTTCTGTTTCTGTGAAACATGCTATTGGAATTTTGATAGGGATTGCACTGAATCTGTAAATTGCCTTCGGTAGTGTGGACGTCTCAAGAATATTGATTCTCCTAACCCATAAACATGATATATTTTTCCATTTCTTTGTGTCTTCTTCAGTTTATTTTGTTAATGTCTTATAGTTTTCAATATACAAATCTTTTAACTCTTTGTTTAAATTTATTCATAGATATTTTATTCTTTTTGATGCAATTAAAATTGGCATTGTTTTCTTAATTTTTCTTTAGTTTATCTTTCTCTGATAGTTTATTATTATGTATAGAAATGCAACAGATTTTTGCTTGTTGATTTTATATCCTGTACATTTACTGAATTGTTTATTAGTTCTAACAATTTTTTGATGGAGTCTTTAGGGTTTTCTAATGTCATCTGCAATTAGTGAGTTTTACTTTTTCTTTCCAGTTTGCATGACTTTTATTTATTTTTCTTACCTAATTGCTATGGGTAGGACTTCCAATAAAGTGTTGAATAAAAATAGTGAGAGTGGGTATCCTTGTTTGTTTCTGATCTTAGAGGGAAAAATCTTTTAGCTTTTCACCTTGAGTATGATGTTAGCCAAGGGCTTGTCATATGTGTCTTTTATTGTGTTGAGTTATGTTCATTCTCTACTCACTTTGTTGAGAGTTTTATCATAAGTAAATGTTGATTTTTGCCAGATACTTTTTTCTGTGTTTACTGAGATAATCATGCGATTTCTATCCTTTATTTTGTTAATGTGGCAAGTCACAGTGACTGATTTGCAAATGCTGAACCATCTTTGTATCCCTGGAATAAATCCTACTTGAATATGGTGTATGATCCTTCTCATGTATCGTTGAATTTGGTTTTCTAATATTTTGTTAAGGATGTTTTCATCTATGTTGACCAAATAAATTAGCCTATAATTTTATTTTCCTGCGGCATCCTTGTCTGGTTTTGATATCAGGGTTATGCTGATCTCATAAAATTAGTTAAGAAGAATTCCATCTTCTTGTATTGTTTGGAAGAGTTTGAGTAAGATTAGTATTAATTCTTTTTTAAATGTTTGGTAGAAATCACCAGTGAAATCACCTGTTCTGGACTTTTGTTTGTTGTGAGGTTTTTGATTACTGATTTAATCTCCTTACTAGTAGTAATCAGTCTGTTCAGATTTTCTATTTCATCATAATTCAGTCTTGGTAGTTTCCATGTTTCTAGGAATTTATTCATTTTTTTTGAGGTTGGCAATTTCTTGGCATGTAATTGTTCAGAGTAGTCTCTTATGATTTTTATGTTTCTGAGGTATCACTGTAATGTCTCACCTTTAATTTCTGATTTTATTTATTTGAGTCTTCACTCTCTTTTTTTTTTTCTTTGTGAGTTAGCTAATGGCTTGTCAATTTTATTTCTGTTTTCACAGAACCAACTCTTTGTTTCATTGGTCTTCTCAATTGTCTTTTTTTGGCTCTATTTAATTTATTTTGAGCACATTATTTCACTTATCTCTATTTATTATTCTTCTCTAATCTTTGTTATTTCCTTCCTTCTGTTAAGTTTGGGCTTTTTTTGTTCTTCTTTTCCAAGTTCCTTGAGGTGTAAAGTTAGGTTGTTTATTTGAGACTTTGTTTGTTTCTTGAGTTAGGCATTTATTGCTATGAACTTTCCTCTTAGGACAGCTTTTGGTACAATCCAAAAATTTTGGCACATTTTCATTTTCATTGTCTCAAGGTATTTTAAAATTTCTCTTTGATTTCTTCTTTGACTCATTGGTTGTTCAGTAGCATGTTGTTAATCCCCACATATTTTTTCTTTCATCGTAACTGCACTGGTCCCCATCAAAACACGTATATTTTATGGTATCTGAGGACCAAGATTTACTTTTGGAGAACAGTTACTATTAATATCATATGATATTTAAATTAATAAAAATATCTATCATTGTCAGAGTAATAGAGAGAGGTTGTAACATAATTGATTGTGTTTTATCAAACATGAGAAAACAAAGCATAGAGAATTTGCCAAGGGTCACAGAGCAGGAGGAGTATAATGTCAGATACATGTTTTTTCTTTTGTTGTTAGGATATTGAGCCATACCATCTGTCAGTCTTTATTATCTGAAACTGGTTTACCTATCATAATGTCTTAAGCAGAATCCTGAGTATCCCCCAAATACATTTCATTTGTCTCTGAAATGTTCGTAGACTTATATTTCAGTATTATGTCTGATATCATAGGAATTTGAAATGCATTAAATAAAAGAAAGCACATTGAGAAAATGTGACTTCAGTGACCTTCTCATTCTACCAATAGGTTTACTGAACTTGACTTGCCACATTTAATAAGAAGAATTTATGGTCTCAATCACCCCTCCTACTTTACCTGAATTGTGGAATTTTGTATAGGATACATTGAATTGTATACTTTAAATGGGTGGTATAATTATGGTGTGTAAATCATATTTCTATAAAGTTGTTAAAAAATAAGTACACTTTCTGAATTGCTGCAGGTGAGTAAACATAAGCAAGGAAACATAAATCGTTTAGAAAGTCATCCAGATTTAGCTATTCAGAGTAAGTGTCTGAAAGATTTGAATGCTAGAAGAGAATTTGTAACTCTTCTCTTTGCAAAAACTAGAGGCCTAGAGAGGTTATATAATTTAGCCAATACCTCACAGAGGGTTAAAGGCAGAGGCGGGTTTTGAAGCCTACTCTCCTCAACAGAGGACAGCAAAACTTGTAACTTTAAGTTCTCATGAGTTCACTGCATTGTACCTGTTTTTCAGGGTCTATTCTTCTTCTAAAGTTTATCATCTCTAGTTGTATTGTAGTCTTATGCTTAAAACAGTCAGATGACTTGGTACTGGCCCCAGAGCTTAAAAGTATCTACATGAAATAAGGTTGGGTCTAAATAAATGTTTCTGTGGGATAGGAAACAAATGCTTCCTTCTCCTTTTCTTGGTTCTTATTTAATTAACCTTATCATTCATGTCCTTTGTTTGAAACTATTTCAAGTCATTTTGGGGAGTGAGTACAAATAAATTTGAAATTTCAAAGATCGAAATTATCCATTATAACCTTGGTGTTAACATTTACCCTGTTGCTTTTCTCTGAAATCAAAGGTTGCACATCTTTAATATATTAATACTGCATTGAAAACTGGTAAAAACTGCCTGTATGCTAGAAGCCATTTCTGAATTAAAGCTTTTTGAATTTTTGTCTGTAAACTAAAACAAATCACTATACTTGGGGCAAGTATCCATTTCATTGCACTATATTGTGAATGAATTCACTGTTACAGAACAATCTATTCTTTTAATCTTTATAATTTTTAACTGTAGGTCTAATTTCACTTTAAGAAATAGAGGCTTCATATTTGCAGCCAAATGAGCTTCACATTTACAGTAAGAAAGATGTGCTTCATTGTTTGAAACAACAACCCACGTTTTACTGAGAGATACAAAAGAAGACTGAAATTAATGGAGAGACTCACCATGTTTCAATGTTGAGAGAATTCTTCAAACACTAACTTCTTCCTAATTTTTAGGTTTAATTCAATTTTATTCTAGATCCTAGAAAGGTTTATTCCTTAAATTTGATATTTTTAAGTTGAGCAGAAAATATAAAAGAGTGAGACTAGACAAGAAAATAGAGGGGAGCAGTAGAAACTAGATGCAAAATTATATATAATTTTTAAAAACATGATAAAAGCTATAATAATAAAAAATATGTACTTGCATATGGATCAATGGAAATAAAATGGAAACCAGAGGAAAAAAGATTGAGTATGTATAGACTAGAAGTTAAGTGAAATAGAAAGATAAAAAGAGCTGCGTCTTCTGGAATTTGCTTTGGAGAGCAGGAGAATAAATATTATGTCTGGGAAATTAATTCAACCAAGAGATTTAATACACAAACTGAGGCCATTTTAAAGACAAACTCTGATTCCAAAGCTGTGCCTGTTCTTTGTAAAGCTAAAGCCACAGGGCCAAGTTAGGCTTCCCTTTTGGTTATGAACACTGCCTAAAGAAACGGACCCTGAGATAAGTATTTGAGTACAAGTAGTTGATTTGAAAGATAATCCTAGGAAATATTGGCAGAGGAATAGAGAAATAAGACAGAGAGGGAAGGCAGCTGAGGAAGTTTTTGTTCTCAACCACCTTATCATGGTGGGCAAGTGGAGCCTGATCTTGCTGGAGACATCCGGGAGCTGGTGTGAAACATGCACCTAGACTCATCTGCTCCAGTCCATCAAGGGTAAGAGAACTTGGATGTTTACACAACAGATTCTTTCAGTTACTTGTCGAAGGATGCTAGGGTGGGAAAGGGGCAGGCATTAATCTCTGGGTACTTCCAACCTTCTGCTCCGATGGACCAAACAAACTTTAGTGGCCAGATAATGCCTCAAGCAATAAATACAAGGTGTTGGCAGTTGGAAGTCAGGCCAGCAAGCTCTGAAGTGCTAAGGGCACAGGGATATAGATGAAGAACTAGCAGTATCTGATACAAAAGCCAGTACTCTGGGTATTTATTTTGCACAGCAAAGAAATAAGACTTTTTAGTTTGCTTGTGATAAAGTGAACTGAAAAAAGGTGGTGAAGGATGGTTGATAATTGCTGAACTCAGGAGAGACATATGACAGGTGAGAGAACTCAGTAGAGAGCAAGCAACTTGGCATCTGGCCAATCTAAGGAGAAATCATTGTGACAGTGATTGGAGGGTGCCACTGTGAAATTTTAGACACAGTGATGTTTTATAATGAATCTTTGGGTGTTTCCCCTTCCATGTTAGAGTCTCCTTCAATTATCTCCAAACTTTCAGTAAAAATCAGTTACGCATAACAGTCTCGTGTTAGCAGTGCCTTGGGAAATAAAGATGAAGGGACTGTGTCCATGCTGAGAATGAAGCTGTGCAGAGTGGTGACGAGATGGTTAGAAGTGGTTGACAACTGAGCAAGTTTGGTACGAGAGGTGAGCACCCAGAAAATGTAACTCTGCACAGGAATCCCTGGAAGTATTGGGGAGACTGCTAGTAATTGTGCTACTTTATTTAGATTTTATTTTAAAGAATAATCCCAGAAAGTTATAGGACTTGATTCTGTTTTTACTTAAAAATTTAATATATTGCTCGTTATAAATGTTTGCATTAGTTTTGATTTTTTAAAACACTACATCAAAATATTATTTATCTTGATTATTGGGGTTTTCTTAGTGCTCCATAAATTTTGCCCTACAGATAAGTCCCTCACTTATCTCACCCAAGTCCTGGTCCTGATATGGGCTATTTGGGTCATCTGTGAAACATAGTGCTATAAATTACTGAAGAAAGGAAATGGTGGTGGAAGAATTGATTAGCTATTTAAAAAATGCCCTAAGCTTATTCTTTGTAGCAAATAAATTTTAGTTTGATTAAAGTGCTAAATAAATAAAATTAAAATAGAAGAGACTAATATTAAATGTCAGAATACAGAAGGAATTCCCACACATTTAACGAAGGAAAAAAATACAAAGAAAAATATGCATAGATTTAACTAAATAAAACTTAAAACTTCTAGTTTTAGTTTATTGTTTCAAAAAACTTAAAAAGTAGACAAATAAGGAAATTTATGACAAATATTTTGAAAGGACTAAATCATCAATATGTTAATATCATTTTGGGAAAGTAATTTTGAAGTTTGAATAAAGATCCTTAAAACTGTACTTAACACAGAAATCTCACTGCTAAGAATCTATCCTTATGAAGTAGTAGGAGATGTGGCCAAAGGCTTCTATATGAACATAGTGTTATATGGGGTTATCGGCAATAACAAAAATTCTTGAAAGAATCCAAATATCAAACAATACAAGGTGGCTGAAGAAATCATGGCAGAGTGATAGGATGAAACATACAGATACAGAAAGTGTGCTTTTAAAGAGTATTTAACCTGGTCTTGAGCTACACCAGTGGTCCCCAGGCTGAGGCTGGCGTAGCAGAGGAGGCATCCGCAACATTTGTTTGCACTGATTGTGATCACTGCAGTGGAGACTACAAACGACTCAAGGACAGAGGACCCACTTCCAAAATTTTCTCGATTTTAAATTCTAGGTTCTGTGAGAGATCATAAGGGAGAGGAAATAAAAGGTGACTTGGACTGTTTCTATCAAACTCTAGGGAGTGAGTTTCTATGTCAAATGTGATTTGATTTAGAAAAATATATATCACACAGGATATATACTCTCATAATGATGGGATTATGAGTGATTTTCACTTTCTTGTTTATGCTTTTCAGCGTTATATTTAAGAATGTATTCTTGGAGCAAAGGATTTTTGTATCTCAGCTTATCACTTTGGCATATTTTCCAAATATTTAAGAGAAAATTCTTTCAAATAAAAGTTATAATATTGTGCTGTAGAGAAATAGTGGCTTCAAAAAATGGAATTATTTTTCCCAGTAATTTTCATATTTTAATAGTAGAAATCCATATATGTGTAAAAGAGAATGAGATGGTGGAACTATATTCAATGCTACAGCAAACAAATGTCAGGATGAATGTTCTTTGGATTGAACTTAAAGATAGTTGATTGAAGATGATTTTCTGTATTTCTAATATGTTCGGTATTCACTCATTTCTGTATGAAGCCAATAAGCTGTAACATGAGGAGCTCTGAAATGGTATCAGGGGACTGAGGATCCAATGCCCTTTCTATCACTCCCATCCAAGAGAGCTTGGCCACCATTCACCATCTTTGATGATTCTAAAAGGAAGGATTTTCTGTAGATATTTATTGAGTTTTGGTTGCATCTCTTTGAAATACTTGCAAATATGAATATGGATTTAATAAAATCTTAGGTAGAATTCATCTTTGGATCTGCCTACTTAAAGGCTGGAAAATACATGCTAACCAGTGATTGTATTTTATTCAACCCCTGATATCTTCGAAGCTGGAGACAGAAATAGTCACAAGAAATCCAACTTCAGTATCTGAAAAAGCAACATTTTTTAGTCTGGGCAAATGGGAAGTAATCTCTCATTAGAAGAAGATATTTTACATATATATGTATATATATGACTAAACTTTTCATGTAAAGATGAATGACGGTATTTTTTTTTCGATTGATGGTATTTTAATGAGCATTTTGATTCTAGGCATGCCATGGCCTCAAAAACTGGCAGCAAATGTACTTTATGAATAACAATGAATCTAGTCAGCACAGTACCACCATGTCATTTGCTCAATGAGAATATTCAATGCTTTACCACAAATGTTAAATCGTTCTTCTTTAAAGGAAATGACATCATGAAAGAAATTCAAATCCAGTATTAAATGATTTTTTTTTCTTTTAATTACAAAGGCAGTATCCCCTCTTTGCTTTTTCCCCCATGAGTTGCTTTTTGTCTTGGCTCCTTGACTCAACGTACTCAGTGAATCACTGGATACAGTTTGCTATTTGACTCAAAAGATAAATTGACTGGAAGACTCATATATTTTCCTCCCGCTTACAAAAAATGAAAAAAGAAAGAAAGAAAAAAAGAAGGGAAGAAAGAAATCTTTAAACATCTTATTGAAAAATCATCATTTTGAGGGGGGAGGTTGCACAATGATGAATATCCTAGAACTGTGAACTAAGGGAAAAGGTGCCTGGGTGGCATACTTTGGATATGATGCCACCTTTCAGGTGGCTTTCATTTTCATGCCTGGGAGACGGGCATCTTAAAAAAATGCTGGCTATTGCATATAAAGTTTAGAGAATTGTGTATTGTCTACTAAAGCAACAAGATTTACGAGAGACGTCTGGCTCAATTGCATTAGGGAAAAAAAATGATTTCAAAAAAAATTGCTTCCCTGCCTTTTAAAATGAAAACCATCTGCAATGAAAAATTTAAAATGATAAATCTTCTCCTTTCACACTGCTACTGATAAATGGTTAGTTTTCTTCCTCTTTTTGGAAGGGGCAGAATAGAAACACAGGATTATGTGATATTTGTGTACACAGACCTTTTATTAAATATCTATATACTCTTTTTCTGGAATTTTTAATTATTTTAAGTTTATTATTATCATTAAATGATATTATGAGAGCGATTCCATGGGAAGTCCAGACTGTAACTTTTGGAGTTGACGTTCAGTAACATTTGACCTTTCTTACCTATGAAGAAAATCCTACTCTGTCTCAATAAACAGAGTGATTTCAAATCCATATCTAAGTCAAGATATGTTTGATGTAATATTTTAAATTAGTCAATTTACTCAAATTTACATTTATATTTGATGTTAAGCATTCAATTGGAGATGCTTTTTACAATAAAGAATACTTTTTATTTTGAGAAAAATCTACAGATTCTAGCATTTATTCAAAATGTAAAAGGAAGAAATAACTCCATAATCATTGTTTTCTTTTTTCTCCAATTCACGTGCTTGTACACACATGGGCATAAGCAAATGCACACAAGAGAGCAGTGACTGAAGTAATGAAGCTACATCAGCCTTTTTTTTTTTTTAGGCAAGTGTGTACATTGTTTCCTTTTACCCAGATCCTAAAAAGGGTGAGAACCTAAAAAATGGCAATAACTTAAATTCACATAAAATCATTCTCTATATTCTGTGAGTCTCAGTTTATTAATCTAGAGGGCACTGACTCTCATCTGGCTTAGTGGGAAGCTGGAGTGAGTAGTACTATCTCTAATGGTGGTGTCTTGTTCTTTCTCAAATATAGGGGCACCCAAGCTCCTTTGGAAACATGCGAGTTTAATTGGAAATTCTGGCGCCTACTTTACCAGTCATAAACTGGGTAATTGTTTCCTAATGCAACCTGGCAGTGCCATTGAGGGCAGATTATACAGAGCTGCCATCCCGAGGTGTTCTAAACAAGTGACAAATCATTAACAGCAAGTATCTGGATCTCCGTGAGTGAGCTCCGTGGATGCTACTGGAGGGAAACAAGACCAGAGAGGAGCGAGGGAGATCTGAGTAGGCAGAAGCTGCTTCATTAATGACTGGCATTGTCAGCACTGTGTGCTGGGGATGACTGCAGCATCTTGACTTTCACCTTCTTCTCAAAGGTGTTGCTATGGGTACCATCTCAGAGGTGTCACAGAAAAAAAGAGCAGGAGGTAGACTGATGAACAACATAAGGGAGTAAAGGATATGCAACAGCATAGCAGTATGAAGACATCCTTCCCATACAAACGAGTGTGTTGCATACTTCGATAGGGACCCATTAAATTATGGAGGATGGCAGACAGGAGAGTTGGTTGAATTGTCAACAAATGACAAATAAAAGGTGCTTTGGAACTATTTTATGGCCCCAATTATCCCTAAGATAATCGCAGTACTGGACCTTTATCACTCAGGGTACAATTTTTTGTCACTAAGGTAATTTGTGAGACCCTGGGAATTGTATGCATGTATGGTGTATGGGTGATTTTGTAGTATGGAAAGACTTGGGAAATCTGTTCATTATTTTAAAGGCTATGTTTTTCCGCTCTCTTTTCAAACTCCTGCTCCCTCCCGTGATCAGAGATTCTGTGAAGGTGCCAACTCTCTAGTATTTTGACTCTGAAATTAAACACTGTGGTACCCTTCCTTCCTGCAATATGTTAATCATCATTAGCCTAATTCTCTCTCTTTCTGTCATACTTTAGCCTGTGTATAAAGTCAGGAAAAAATTATTAGGAGCATTTTAACAAATTGCAGCATCTTAATGATTATGTCACAGTTGTCAGATTCCTTCCTAGCAGAGCTGGAAAAGTGACATTCTCTTAGTCTCCCAAGTTTATTCAACTTATTAAAATAGCATAAACAATGTTGAGGTGGAAAACAGGTTTTGCTACAAGCCTTTATTATTGTGTTATAATCATAGAGTCCAACCATGTATATATTTATAGGGGACATTATTAAAAATACTCTGCTGGAAACGCAGAGCAACTTCCCTTCATAGTTTGTTTGGAAACTCAAAGTTCATATTTTATGGGTCTGTGGCATTCAGCCTTTCCAAATTGGCTTAAGTAGTTTCTGTAAAGATATAGCTAGAATTTTTTGCTGTTTTGTTTTTGTTTTCTTCCCTTTTCTCTTACTTAATATTTTTTTTTTACCTTTGCTCTCCCATTTTAAAATCATGGTAGTTGCTCGGAATGTCAACCAAAATAACATTCATAATCTGAAACCACTGCCCATTATTTTCACACATATATCAGTATAACTGTCATTGGAAACCAAATTCTGGGGTGATTTGACCAAACTCTTGGGAGGCTATTGCAGATACTTTTCTATAAAAAATATGTTTTTACTAAAATCATACAAAAGGACCCTTGGCCCTGACCCTATTGCATATTTGTTTTTTGTAGGCATCAATTTACTCAGGCAAAGAAACAGGAGAACTTCTTAGAGAAAGATGAGGTCCTGACTTTCAGACACTTCTATTTTTCTGGCTTAAGGTATAGATCATTGTTAGAACTAGAAGCAGATATTTATGGGAAAATGGAATATTGAATTTGACTAAGTAGTCAGAGCTAAGACAGATTGGAAAATATAGAGTAGACCTGGGCTTTATTCATTAATTTGTTCATTTATTCAACATTTAAGGAACAGCTCTCATGCCCAGAGTACTGAACTTGGCAGAGCAAGACAAAGACAAATAAGAGACAGATCTCTCCTAAGGAGCGTGCACCTAGAGGATGTGCCCTTTAAATAGCTTATTTTATAATGCTGTGAGCAGAATGGATGTATACTAGTGTGATCTGAGATGTCTAGAAATGAGTCACGTAGTGGGAGTAAAATTCACAGAAGGGCTTTCCCAATATCAACTAAAAGGAATTCTTTAGTTTTCAAAGGCTTTTTAGGTATGAAAAACAACTTGAAGTATTAAACACAAGAAGAGCGTTTGAAGGTGGTATTACAAACTCATTGCTGGACAGGGTAATATGGGAGCCAACCTTACTTAAGGAATGTGACTGGGAGAACCTTGGGATATATCTCAGAATTTGGGACTTGCTTACCTACATATTACTCTTCCCACCTTGAAAAGAAAATGTTCCTTGCTGAAAGTTATTAATTATTCCTATGAATTGTGCCATTATGGAAAATAAGCATTAGGAGGTTCTCATACTCATTCCTGGGTTTTTCCTATATGATCTGGACATTTTCTGTAAGAATTTCTTGAAATCAATTATTGTCTTTTATTACAAGGTACAAAATAATTTTCCTTCCAACTGTGATGTTAAGTTGCATCTAGTCTAGCAAGAATAGTATTGAGGAGGAATTGTTTTGGAAAAACTCGAGCGTTTCTCAGTTAACTTGGATTCTATCAGTAAATTTGGCTTTTTTGTTTCGAATTTCTCTGACTTCCCCAGATTTGAAAGTTGTCTGAAGATAGTAGCAACATTTGGATAGTACGTACAATTTATAAAGTTACTAACTCAGCACTTGTACTTACTAAGTAATTGATACTGCCACCTGTCATTATTAGTGACAATAAAAAATAGCACATATTAAATCTTGCAGGATGGCTAGAGGCCATCAAATCATCCTCCTTAATACCACAAATTTTAGTAAATTTTAGAAAATGATCCAGCTGATTTAAAGTTGAATTTAATGTGTTTACAACTTCCAAATATATTTCAAGGTGATTATAAATTGCTTTGGGATTTTTTATACTCAAAAAAGGTCAGCTTTTACTACAATGTAAAATTTAGAGCCTTTGTTGAAATATGTCTTGAAGAAAACTGCTAAAAATCATTAAATATACAAACGTTTGTAAAGGACAGAGTATCTCTATATACATACATATGTATATATATGTGTGTGTATGTGTGTATTTATACATATTTATATAAAGCATACATGAATACACACTCTCATATTTATCTGTACATATGTCTGCCCCTGCATCTGGAAGAATAGATTTGTGTTTTAGAGAGTTGGTCCCGTGTTCATATCCAAATGCAAATTTTGACTCTTCGAAGCACATTTTCATATTTGCATCCCTTCCTTTCTCAGTAGTTTTGCCAGTTGGTGTATTTTTTTGCTTATTTCCACTTTTTCTTCCTCTGCAGCATCCCCCATGAAGTGGCGCTGAAAGATCACGTTAGCACAGTTCCATGATGTGAAATACCACAAGTCTGCAATTTTTCGGTCTTGAGAGCATCGCTGGGCTGAGAGGATGGAAATCTTTCAGTAATTATACCAGTTTGTATTCGTCTCACATTTGGGACCAAATACAAATCCGATCCACTCTTTCTCACTGTGAATATTCATCAAAAACAAAGTGCCAATTCTGGGCTAATCATGTATGGAACCAAACATGGTGAGTCCTAAGTATATACTGTATGTATGTATACATATGAATATATATATTTATATACACTAATTTTACTTGTGTCCTCCTCTGTGCAATTTGTTTGTTTAGTATAGGGGTTGCTGTTATAATGTGTTAATAAGCTGCTGAAAACTTGGCACCTATTACTTGAAATGACAGTTATGTTAGAAGCCTATTAACACTCATAGCAGTAGCTCTGCAGCTACTGGAAATGAATTTCAAAGAAGGTAAATGAACAAAAGCGATTTATATCTCTGAGGAAAGCAAATATCATACCCTGAACCATACATATACTTTGGAAATGTACAGTCTATAAAATGAGCAAAAGAAAAAACCTCTTCCAGTTAAACAGCGGAAGAGAACTTTGAAGAAAGGAAAGCTTCCTAAAAGATTTCCAAACAACCTTGAAGACATAAATGTTAAAGATACCAAGCATAGCTTCCTCTCTTTGTTTCTGTTGTATTTAAACTAGAACCATGTCAAACTTAGTTATAGGAATAGAACAGTACAGGTCGAGGAAATTCACTTTTCTCTCCATGAGAAAAGTTTAAATCTGGATTTAGCTCAAACTTTTTCTTAGTCTCTGAACTTAGGACACCATTTGCTATTGTTCTCAAGGCAGGGCACTTTATGAGTCAGTTCACCCTGACTTTGAACTATTTTAGTTTCTTTTGACTGTCACTGAAATTTTACAAGATGGCTAGAAGTCCTGGGTAAACCTTAGCCACGGTAATAAAAATGTGGTAAGTTAGATTAGGAGCAGGTTTTTCTTTTTTATGACATAGCCTGTGTGTGCTTGTGTGTGTATGTGTGTGTGTGTCCATCGGGAAGGTTATATACTGATGTTGGAGAGAGGATAGTTCCATACTTTTAGGCTAAACTTAGATTAAACTATTAATTTTTAAGAACCTTGCTTTTGAAACCAAGTGAAAGGAAAAAAAACATCAAAAGACTTTTCCATGTCAATTTATGCACAGAAGTTAGAAATCTTAAATCATTTTCAGAGTTTGTATAAAACTAGCAGCCAAAGGTTATAATGGGCAGTTTTATCCCTAAAATAATTTACATTATTACCTTTATCTCTTTAATACTAGGATTGTACTGTCCTGGACACATAGTAGCACTATCTTTGAATTTGCAGCACCATCTTTGTATTATCTGGGTATTGATCCTCTACCCTTTAAAAACAAATCTTGAGAAGTCTTTGGAAGTGATAGAAAACAGGTATAGACTCCAAAAATTGTATATATGTAAACTCAAAACTGTTCTTTATGTGCATGTGTATGCATGCAAATCTGCACGCATGTGTTCATACAATAATAAGGCTTCACAAATCAGCTTAGGGCAGATTATTGTATTGTCAGAGGAAAGAGGTGAGAAGAAAGGCAATTCTTTTGTCAGTAAGACTCAAGGTAAAATATACTTTAAACGTTGTCCAAATAGAACTTCAGTATCCCAGATAAGGAGACACTATAATTGCCCTTTGAGACACTAACTAAAGACGCTCTTATCTTAAGTTCTGTTAACCAAAACTTACGTTTACCTGGCCCTTCTGTACATCAGCAATACAATGACGATTGATGCTCATTATGATTATCCTAAAGGGACTCAAGCAAGGTAAAATTTTGCTTTTCAAATTACTAATAGTTTAATTATGCTCAGTATAGTTTGTATAAAATGAGTTTTTAAAATTGGATTCTAGCATCTTAAAAATAAATAATTCATGTAGCATATAGTTAGTGACTCAACTACTTAGAACGGTTGATTAATCCAATTACCTACTTCATGTCAAGTAGAGAACAGGTCAAACTTAAATGAAACTAAATTTATTTGAATTTTCTAAAGACTTGTATTCAGAAATGCCAATTACCAGTTCTTTGTAGACTGGTAATATTGTGAACTTCCCAATGTTATAATATTCTGTAATTATCTATGAAATGGAATCTGGTCATTTAAACAATAAGAACAAAAACAAAAAGACACTTCCAATGGTTAAAAATTAACTCAATTTTATTCTTTCACTTTTAAAAATAATTACTTCAAGGCTTTTATTAAAAATATTAAAAATATAACGTGTGTGGGAAAAATTTTGAAGCAAAGGTGTATAGTTCAGTGATTTGCTATGAAGGAAATGCCCAGGGGAAGAAGTATCAATTGTAGCATCTTAGAAACATCTCTCCAATCACTGACTTCCTCCCTGCCTCCCGTCACAGTAACCACCATCTTTACTTGCTTTTCTTTCAGTTTTATCACCTAAAGTCAAAGTTTAGTTTCATCTACTTTTTAACTTATATAGATCAAATTGTGCAGTGTGCATTCTTTTGTGTCTAGCTTCCTTATGAAGTTCCATGTTGTTGTAGGAAGTGCATGATATTTTATTGAATGGATGGATAGTTGGGTAGTTTTCAGTTTGGAACAACTTCAAACAATGCTGCCTTAAACCTTTTACGTGTTTCCTGGTACACATGTGCATGTGCTTTTGTTAGGGAGATGTCTGTGAGAGGAATGGGTGAGAGGTAGGGTACAGGCATGCTCAACCTCAGAAGGTAATGTCCATCTATTTTTCAAAGTGGCTGTACCAGTCAATTTATACTTCTGTTAGGAGTATTAAAGAGTCTTGATTTTGCTATTTCCTTGTCATCATTAGTTATTTTCAATCTTTTAGAATAATAGTCATTCTTGTGGTGTCTTATTGTGGTTTTAATTTCCTCTTCCCTTATTAGTAATGGGGCTGAACTCTCTCTCATATGTGTATTGGTTTACTTTTTATGAGTAGCAGGCTATTCTTTATAGATTTATCAGTTTTCATTTTTTAATGTTTTGTAAAGGAGTCCTTTTTTTAGTTATGTGTTCCAGATATTTCACTGTGTGGTTTGTCTTTTCACCTTCCAATTAGTGTATTTTGATAAACAGGTAACGTATTAAAATTTTTAAAAATTTCGGTCATGTTTTGTTAAGTTAATTTTTCTACATATTCTATTTAAATTTTCCAGTGTATTGGCATAACATTGTTAATATCTGTAGCATCCATAGAGAAGTCACTCTTTAATATGGCTGTTGGTTATTTATAACTATATTATTTTAATTTTACCACTTTTATCAGGGTTTATCAATTTTATTCATCTTAAAAAACAAATTTGATTTTGTTGACATTCTCTAGTGTATTTCTCTTCTTTTTTTATGTACTTCCATCTTTTCTTCTTGGGTTAAATTTCTGTTCCTTTTAAATTTTAAAAGATGGATATTTCATTTTTTTTCCTAATACATGCATATAAAACTATAAATTTTGTTTACAAATAGCTTTAGCAGCATTCTACAAGTTGTGACAGGTCATAGGTTCATTATCATTTAGTTCAGAATATTTTCTAATGTCTATTTTTATTTTACTTTGATTCATGAATTTATGGATTATTTAGAAGTATATTGTTTAATTTTCAAATATATGAGAATTTTCAAATTATTTTTACTTATTTCTAGCTTATTTCCATTGATATCAGAACACATATTTTGTATGTCTGTGTGTTTTATTAGTTATTGAGAAAAATCTTTCATTATAATTGTTCATTTGTCTATTTGTTAAATTCTGTCAGTTTTAACTTTATATATCTGGGGCTATGTTGAGTGCATATACATATAGAATTGCTGTAAATTTCTTCTGAATTATACCTCTAATCATTATAGTGTCCCTCTAGGTCTGTCCATGTTGCTGTAAATGGCAATATTTCATTCTTTTTAATGACTGAGTAATATTCCATTGTGTGTATATATATATATATATATATACACACACACACACACACACACCCCACAACTTCTTTCTCCATTCATCTGTTGATGGACACTTAGATTGCTTCCATGTCTTGGCTATCGTAAATAGTGCAGCTGTGAACAATGGGGTGTATCTTTTCCAATTAGAGTTTTCTCCAGGTATATACTCAGGATTAGGATTACTGGATAATATGGCAGCTCTATTTTCAATTTTTTAAGAAAAGTCCATATTCTTTTTCCATAGTGGCTGGACCAAACCACATTCCCACCAAGACTGTAAGAGTGTTCCATTTTCTCCACAACTTTTCCAGCATTTATTATTTGTAGACTTTTTGCTGGTAGCCATTCTGACTAGTGTGAAGTGATACCTCATTGCAGTTTTGATTTACATTTCTCTAATAATTAGTGATGTTAAGCATCTTTTTATGTGCTCATTGGCCATCTATATTCTTTGGGAAAAATGTCTATTTAGGCCTATTTTTTAATTGGGTTGGGTTTTTTTGATATTGAGTTGTTTGAGCTGTTTATGTATTTTGAATGTTAACCCCTTGTCAGTCACATCATTTGCAAATATTTTCTGTAGGTTGTTTTCATTTTATTAATGGTTTCCTTTGCATTCTTTTTAATTATCCAACAACCTTGTGTTTAATTGAAGTATTTAGTCCACTTGTATTTAATTTATTTATTGATATATTTGTCTTAAATCTACTATCATTTCAGTTGGTTTCTATTTGTGCCATTGGCTCCGTGTTCCTTTTTTTCTCCTTGCTGTCTTCTTTTGGGGTAATTGCTTTTTATTTTTCATTGATTCTGTTGGCATAGAAGTTATAAATTCATTTATTGTCCTTTTGATGATTGTACTAGAAATTCCAAATTTCTTGGATTACAAATGTCTAATATTATATTAATTGTTGCTCTTATCCTCTTCTTGAATAATTTAGTTTCATTTATCCTCTTCTTCTTTTATATATAAGTATATGTGAAAATGTAGTTATTTTTGTAGTCAATATTCATTAATATTTACTCTAATATTTATGTTTTGTAGGTTTCCAATTTTTCCTTAGTTTCCAGCCTTCTATCTAAGATCATTTTCCTTCATATGAAAAAAACCTTAAAGTATTCATTATTGTAGGTCTCTTGGTGACAAATTCTCTTAGTTTCTCTGAATTGTCTTTATGTAGCTCTTATTCTAGGTGAATAATTTTTAGTCTAGAAGAATAATTACAGAAACTAGGACTGTAAATTGACAGCAACTTTTTTTCCCCTGTACCTTAAAGATATTGTTTCATTATCTTCTGGCTTCCATTGTTTCTGTTAAAAAATTGGCTATAATCTGTACCTTTTCAGTGCTTTTGCTGTTACAGCTTTTAGGGTACCTTTCTTTGTATTTATTTTTGTGAGGCTCATAGGGTTTCTTGTCTATGGCTTGGTATTTTTTCATCATGTTTGGAATGTTTTCAGCCATTGTCTTCAAATGTTGCCCTTGCTTTGTTTCTTTCTTCTCTTTTTCAGACTTTTAACCATATATTTCAGACTGTAGGTCTTTTAACTGTATCATCTCTATCTAAAGAGATCTACAGGATCTATACTGAGCTCTTGTGAGTCTGTTTCTATTTTGGTTTTTGCTACCTTAAAGTTATGTTATTTTTTTCTCTCCATGGCACTGGTTAGTTTGTTTTTTTCTTATTGTATGTGAAAAATTGTTTACAGAAATAATATGAGACCTAGAATGATGTCTTCTAGATAAACTTTTATTTGCTTCTTCCAGATGCCTGGAGAATATTCTGTAGGAATTTGCATTTAGGGAAGTTAATCCAGTGTATGGCATTGAGATTCTTTAAAACTGACCTACAGTCATTCTAAGGTCTTATCTAGTTTATCCAGTTTACCTTTGCTCTTACAGTACAACTTTTCCAGATCCTTGCCCAAAGCAGGGGGAGTTCACAGAAACTCTCTTCCTAGAGGCCCCTGGACTCTGGTATTGGTCCCTTATACTTAAGAGTCTTCCATTCCTTAAATTAACAGATGCCCTCAGAGGAAAAACAACCCGCAAAATGTATTCTTCTTCCTGGATTTCTGTTCTTCCCTGAATCTTCAACTGATAATTCTTTCTGCTTTACTAGCTCTCCTATGCCTTTAAACATATATATTTTTGATGGGTTTTGTTCCGTCTTCTAGACCTTCTCAGAAGGCAATTTAATCTGAATTACCTATTCTGCTATTACTGAAAATGGAAATACTTTCCTTACATTTGTTCTAAGTCTTTCTCAGTCTATTATGAGTTTGAATGGTTTATTGATTAGGGTTTAAATTAAGTTTTACTCAGGAAATTATTGATTATTTATATAAAGTAAACTGGAGTATAAAAGTCAGTATTTTAAGTCTTGTTAATCTAAGTCTTACCATGATGTATATTTTACCTCAGGTTCAGAAGCAGATACTCTAATGAGGACTCTTGTGAATGTTTTTAATTGGGAAATATTCCTGGGAAAAACTAATAGGGAAAAACCAGAAGGGAAGGAAGCAAGATCCAAGAATTGTGTATTTGACTTAATCACACAGAGGGTCTCTGAAGACTACGTTGGTCACACCTCAGAGGAATTCCAATGGGGCAAAATAAGCTAAAGTATTTTGACCCCTGTACCTATTGGTCATTGTTTAAGGTATGCCCCCAAGGTGACATAAATCCTCATACTTCCTGCTCTCCATCTGCAGATGCAGAGAATGACTGTTTGCAACAAAAGCACACTGGAAACTGGTATGCATGAAACTGGTTAAGGAATCCATGGAGTTATGGGCAAAGCAATGACAATGGTTGCTACAACCTATAAGGCTCTGTCTTTACATAGGTCCATGGAGGCAATTCAGGGATCCACAAACTTCAGTGGGAAGGAAATACATTTGTGTTTTTACTAACCTCTAAAAAAATTTAGCAGTTTCTTTAGTTATAAGGGTAGCAGTAACAGCAGTACCTGGAAAGCAATACCTGTCCCGAGGAAGCACAGACCCCAGCATGGAGTAAGTAAATTGCTCAATAGATTTTATTTTTAAAAAATATATGAAAGGAAAATACAGAAAATGTGTTTCTGACCTAACTACATTTCTAAAGTGAATGTTCTATAATTGACTAGAATGTGAACATGTTGCTATAATCGCTGGCCATCCAGTGTGGTATTAGGAATGTAATGATGATCTATTTTACTAGTCAAAGTTATGATGAGGATTAATTTCAGAAGATAGCATCTGTCCAGAGATTTGGTTAATGTTACATAAAATCATCATTACTAGCATAGGGTATTTTCCTTATAATAAATATGTATAAAGACTCCCTGCAAATTCTTTTATAGTCTCATTTTGGGGTCATTATAGAAGAATGGATTAGAGGGTAGATGACTGTGACTTTAAGCACTTATTGTTTAAGACTCCTTAGATTTGATAACAAACTCCATGGCTCCCAATATTTAGGAACAGAAAGAAAGTAAAATCATTTTTAAAACTTTGACATATAATCAAGTACTTTTAGTCAACTTTCATATTGCAGTTTGAAAGACAAAAATAATTTAGCTAATTAACAATGGACATTTTTCTAAAATTAATACCTATACAGGGAAATGATGTCATCCATAGCACTGTAGGACAAAGATGTTGCCCAGAACCAGAAGTTAAAAAAAAAAAAAAACCTAAAATTCCTTTGTCTCTGGTGAGCCAAATGTCAACCCCAAAATCAGAGGTGATGAATCCTTTTCAGTCTTATTCCAATATTACTTGAGGAACATAGTTTCAAATCAGGAAAGCTATCTTGGACCCCACATAAGGCAATTTCCATACTGAAGAACAAGCGTAATGTTATGGCCAGTAGGGTAGCTGTGGTGGTTTGACATGTAAGAAAGTGGCACAAAGTAGTCTATAAAGTATATTTCATTTATTCTGATAATAAATATGCTTGCTCATTTTACAGAAAGTCAGCTTTTTCTTTAAGGTGGTTACTTCTAGCTTGATGATCTTTTGAAAACTGGAGAAAGAGTCTCAGAAACTTAAAAGTTCTGTGAAGACTCATCCCTACTGATTCGTCTGTCACCTCAAGTTCATATTAACTTGGGCTTAATATGTACCTTCTTAGAGAGACTGTTCAATTCCAGTCATTTCCTGAATTTAGTAACTAAATCTCAACTGCATTCCTAGCAGATGCTCATTTCTTCCTGGGCTTTGAGTATTTGTCTCTGGGCCAGGAGCTTCCTCATATATCAAAGGCAGCTTTTTGGAGAGAAGGGAGACGTGAAGGGGCAGGGGGCCTGGAACCTGACCCTGTGTTACTGCCTCTGCTTGAGAAAGCTGAGAAGTTAAAAACACTCACTAAATAATTCCCTTTAAATCAGAAGAAAAATGATTTTTTACAGTTAACAGTTAGATGCATGATGATTAATGTTTTCAACCTTGAGGGCAAACTCTGCCTGTTTAGTATGAATTTTTTATTTCTGTGTTTCAAGTGAAAAATATCCTGAGATCCTTTTGAATTTCAAACAATTAGTCCAAATTCAAAATGTATTAGGTTAATTGTATATTTTTAATCTAATTTTAATATTCTTTGACTGTGAAATTGATAAGCTAGCATTTATTTGCTCTTGAAGTCTTTTAAAGTTTATAACAATATTTATCCTCTTTTAAATGGTATTACTGCTTAACGATAAAAGCCTGGCCTAAGAAGGTGATAATATTTAAGACCTACACCAACCCATGGGGCCAGGGTGTAAACCATCTACCTGGTCTGCTTTGTTCCCATGAGTGTGTAATATATGTTATGAAATTTAGTGTGGGGCTTCCTCGCTGGGGGACGACTGGCTCAGATATAAGTGGTAGCAGAGGCAAATGTGAATGTTAGCATCAGTTTTAACACTAGATTTTGTAGGAAGACAATGGGACTAATTTATATGGTCTTTGTATGAGAGAATAAGAGTTAATAAGAGGTAACTGTGTATTTTTCCTTATAGGAACTATAGGGGACGGACCTGAGTTAGGACCCCTGCTCATCTGTGTTACTCTGGACAAGTATAAATTTCCTCAGCTGTTAAATGTAGAAAATAAAACTTACCTTAATGTGTGTACATCTTTTAAAAGCTCTGGAATGGTATACAACAAAATGTTAACAGTAGTTCTCTTAAGGAGGTGATTTTATTTGTCTTTTATCTTAGATTAAAAATTCTTTTAAACAAGAAAAAATATATAACAGTCCTGTAGGACTATTTTAAGATTTGGTTGTTCTGAAAAATTTTTTTTTATTAATAGAACCCCTTTATGAAAAGGCATCTTATATGAAATTTCATTACATAAGTATACGCATATGGAGCTGCTCTGCTGGCCTTGTCTTCCCTCTTCAGATGGTCCCTCAGGCATCTCCACGGAGCCCTGGGCTCCAGGGAACAGTGATAGAGACCAGCTTTGATATGGGTTAATGGAGACCAAAAAAGTAAGGGACCCTGAACAATGACAGCCATGTAGTATTTATTCAAGTAATGCTAACTATTAATGTTGTTATTATCACCAATTATTTTTAGACTTCATTCTGGGAGAAAGTAGTATCATTTACAAGAGGGAATATGAGATAACACACCCTTTCTTGGAAGAGCATTTACCAGTTCCGAGGCTTTATCGTGGAAGTGTTTAATCGGTGAGTACATTATGCTGGTCTGGACTTTCTGTGTTGAGCCTACTGGCTGATCCAGCAGTGTCACTGACTCAGGATTCCGTAGTTTTACTTTTTCCAGTCTAACCCATGCAGGTAAAACAGTATGGGGGTGCCTGAAGTGTAACCACCCCAGGTGTGTCAAGCTTGCTTACATCTCTTCTTTCCATGGGGGCTACCTGATTGCCCCCCCCTTAGAAGCTTAGCCTTGCCCGTCTCTCAGGATCACACTTGACCTTTGGCAGAAGAATGCGTAAGGTCTAGTTCACCATTTGGTGATTCAGCATTGATATTCTGACTTATCATTAATATTCTTGAAACTTTTCCCTTAAATTTAAAAACCAGGCCTCCTGCTGTGTGCTGGAGCTGACTAGTATTGGCTCATGGAAGTAACTGTTTACATCTGAGGAATTTTGCAAGCTAGTGGATATCACATAGGTAGCTTGAAACCAGCCACGTCGGAAGTATTTACACTTCAGAAATTGGCAAACTCTACAAAACAGATTTTTCCCTGGAGAGTCAGTTGAATATCTACCAGAATATCACTAGTTGAGAACTACCTACCAACTCACACTCCAGTTCTCATAATTGGATCTTTATTCTTCCCTAGACCAAGTTTCTGCCTTGGAATCACAAAAAGATTTGGATCCTTTATTCTTGTTAGATTTACCTCCAATGGCAGGAGTTTGATTTTATATCTTAGCTCTAACCTGGGACCCTACTCCCCATAACTTGCTCACATATCTCTCCCAAGGCTTGTCTAGCTAAGATTTATGACTATAGTCATTGTTACTGTAGTCCTCCCTTATTTGCAGTTTTGCTTTCTATGGTTTCAGTTACCTACAATCAACCACAGTCAGAAAATATTAAATAGAATATTCCAGAAATAAGCAATTCATAAATTTTAAATTATACACTGTTCTGAGTAGCATGATGAAATCTTACACTGTCCCACTGTCCTGCCTGGGAGGTCAGTCATCCGTGCTACCCACCATTAGTCACTTACTAGCCATCTAAGTTATCAGATCAACTGTGCAGTATTCCAATGCTTGTGTTCAAGTAACCCTTATTTTACTTAATATTCATCGCAAATTGCAAGGGTAGTGATGCTGGCAATTCCACTATTCTCCTGCTGTGCTTAATTTATAAATTAAACTTTATCATAGTATGTATTATCAGTATGCATAGGAAGAAACACAGTAATAGAGGATTTGATGCTATCTGCATTTCAAGAATCAACCAAAGGTCTTGGAACATACCGGGGGTGGGGGTGGGGGGGAATACTGTACCTAGATTTTCTTATCTCACTGCTCTTGAACCACCATCCTGCATTCCCTATTATGTGGTATTAGATCTCTTAGTGCTTGTCCTATGCCCATCTATTAACTTCCTCTTTAATTGATGTGTTTTATCTCAGAGTCTGGAAGTCTTTTCAGTTTGTACATCCGGGTCTCCTTTGTCCTAGTCTGTATCAATTAACTGAAATAACTCAATAGTCTTTCTGTAGAATTAAAAAAACTTCTGAATATACTCCTCCTAGAAATATTTTTCCATATTATTAGGCTCTAAATTATTTAAATGTAATTTGTTATAGTTTTAATTTTAAAACCTAATTTAGCATTTTAATAAATAATAACATTTAATATCCATAATGAGGGTTCACCATATATAAAGTATTTAATTTCTTAACACAGCACCTATATTTTCTCATAAAATAAGCAACATTAATTGTTCCCTATCCATGTCCCAGACACTGTTCTGAGTGCTTAGCATGTATTAATTCACTTAATCCTACAAAATTCCTGTGAGACATGTACTGTTATCATCTTCATTTTACAAATGAGGAAATTGAGAAAAAGAGGGACTGTGTAGCCAATAAATGGCAAGGCAACAGTTTGAACCAAAACCATCTGTCTCCAGAGTCATGCTGTTAACCATTCTACTATCCTGCCTCTTCCTAAAATGAAGCACAAAGCTATTGCTGATGAGAAACTCCACATTCTCTTATTGTTAATGCTGTCAGCTCACTCTACACAGGGGAGAAATAAGGGAGCTGTAACCCAACAAGAGACCATCAGACTGAAAATTCCCTCTCATATCCAAGGAGAGTTGGGAAAATGACTTCATAGAGTACCGTTGAACTACATAGAATCACAAGCTAAGAAATAAATATACTACCTTGCTCTCTGTACCTTCATTTTAGTTTTTTCTCCAGTTGTAACAATATTCAGTGAGGTTGACTATACCAGATGCAGGAAATTGGGGAAGGAGTAGTATGTTGACTTAAGCAAAACATCTAACAAAATTCAATATAAAATGCATATACATAAACATATTAAAATTATTTTTATTTTATTTGAGCATAAAATTGAATATATAATATATGAATCTGTGTTTTATCATAATGTTCATACTGTCTGGTAAAGCTGAGGTTCTGGATAATACTGAAAAATTTTTCCATAATGATATTTTTGCCATTTACTCACAGAAAAATAATACCAAATTATATATATCCAAGCCATAACATTTGGCATATTGAGTAGGAAATAATGAAGTTGAATTGTAGCAAGACAAGGATGAAGAGGCAATAGTTCTTAATCCTAGAGTATTTTCTCGAAGGTTCACAGGAGAAAATAAAACCCAGCAGATTGAAAGGCCTCATGAATCTGCATTACAAGAAAAAATTCTCCAGATGATTCATATGCGCCACATAGTTTAAGAACTACTCTATAGCAGGTCAAGTTACCTTTCTAGCAAAGAAATGCGTGGTTCACTGAATATTCTTAATTCTAATTGTTAGTCTCACTCACAGGGTGAGATTCTCAGGGTGGAACCTAGAAAAGCAGCAAGGGGCGGATGGTAAAGGAACATTTGTAAATGTCAGTCCATGTGTAGGGGTTGTACCCTCCCTGGGGCTCTCATCACAGCTGCTTATCAGTGGAGTTCATGAAGAAAAACGTGTGAAGATCACAGAAACACATGAGACAGGCAACTAGAGTCCCTAAAATGTGATTTCCATTTTGGAGTCTAACAGGAGACAGACCCAGCAGTGAGCCTGAGCTTGGTTTACTATGTTAACCCATTTTCTTATATCCTATTGCCAGAAGAATAGCAGAAAAGAGTTTATTGGTTTTTTTCCTGCATTTCATCAGTGGGAGATTATGGCTGGTCCTCTCAGGGATCTGCTTAGATTTACTCTGAATAGTCCAACAGATACTATTATCGTCAATTTGATCAATTTCCAGATGAAGAAACTAAGACTAAAATAATATAGATGATATGAAATATAGCTAATACATGATAGATTTGAACTACAGACCAAGGTACATGGTTCCTAGTGTTTGAATAGTACCTTCAGCCCATGTTTTTCAAATTGTTATAGAAAATATTTATCTATGATGCTCATGCTTAAGTAGTGTCTGTTGAGTTGAGTGAGAATGAGGGCAAGACCCTGGCAAGCATTTGTAGCAAAAGCAAATCTCTTTTGCTTTTCCTTTCTGTCTTCAGTTGGCACTTCCTGTGTCTTTATTGCTCTCTGATCTGGTGCCTGGGATCACAACTTATCTCCTAGATGCACAGGTCTTTTGCTTTGGTTTTCTACCTGCTCCACTTAGCACACACCACTCCCCAAATCTGTGTTTTAACTTCCTCTCCTCTTCACAAGATAATGTACTTCTCCTCTGTCCTGGACCTCAAGACACAAAATTCTGCTATGTGATGGTCAGGTAAACCGATCCTTGCCACCCTTTGTCTTTAAGGTATTAAACAATATCTGATCCAAGTTAAATTAAGCAGTTCCTTAAAGAAGTACTTCCGGGGCTCTAGGAGTACCTGGTAGGAGTTCCATTTTCAGTCAGTGATGCTTTGGTATGTTTAAACCCAATAGGCAGAGAGAGGCTTAATCCACTTATACATAAGGCCAGCCCTGGACAATGGCATTTATTTACATACCCTCCAGGGACACGCAAGTCTTCAATGCTGCAGACATAAAGATTCAAACCAGGCACACGCACTGACATTTTCCCACCCTGCTTCCCTAGATGCTCGTAATATTTAAGGCCAAGCTGATGCTGGGTACCCCCATGAGAATGGATCCTCTCCTCTGTGAGTTTGCCTAATGGAGCACCTGGCATTTCTTAGCCTGCCAGAGGAGTGCTGAATGCAATGACTTTGCAAAGTCTCCAGGGGTTTCAGTTAGCTTGGAGCCCAAGAGAGCAGTCTGTTCAGACCAGATCCAAACCACCTAAGAAATCAAGTATGTGGAAGACTGGACTTTCTTCTTTCTTACCCATCTCTCAGCTGCAAATTGCTCTCTGTTTTCCCGGGGACAGTGAACAATGAATTACTGCCACCACTCATATTTTAGTATCAACAAAACACTTATACATATACTCTCCCCTTTGATCCTTACAAGTATTGTTTCTCTTTTTTTCCATCTGGGATTATGGTGAGGCTTTAGACTGGGATTATTCTAGAACTTCCAAAGCCACCTAGCTGCATGTGTGATAGAATAATTTATTAAGATTTTAATTGTGTTGTGTTTCTTTTTTTCAACCTCATCCTGGGGCGGTAACCTTTTTGTTTTCCAGCCCTTTGTGATGGAGTCAGAATCAAAGTAGCCCAGCTTTGTTTTCTAACCTGAACTCTTCCAGGGAGATGGAGAGCAGTGAGAACCTTGGAGGGCGGGGATGGGGAAATGGTTGCCGCAGTTAGTATGAAGGGGAAGGGAGATTTTTTCCTGATGGGAAAGCAGCAGTGATCTGAGTTACCTTGAAATTGGTGATTTCTCTTCTTCACAGAGCCTTGAGGTAGAAGCAGGACATTAGGAGGAAATGCCTGTGTGTTCACCTAAGGAGGTGAACGTCCATAGTTACTGAGATTCCAAGGTTCCACTAAGATATCCTGCCCAAGAAGGTGGGCATATTCCTGCCTTTTAGGGATCAATATGGGCTTGGACAAAGACCATTTCAGGAGTGATCAGAGACCGGAGAAGCCACCATAAATGTCTGCTTTGCATAAGATTCCAAAACATTGTTGTTATCCTGGACAAGGGAGAGAGATAGTATAATGACAAATTAGATTTAATGGGACAGGATTACTGACATTTGATTTGATTTAAAGACCTGAGTTTGTTAGGCAAAATTTAAGCTTATTAAGTTGGTGAGTTCAGCATGGCAAATTTGGTTGCCTTTCCATCACACTTGCTTCTCACAAAATTTACATTTAGATGGGGGATCCCAATGGGGAAGACCCAGTCTTGCCATTGTTACATGTACTTATGGCAAAGGAGACATCCAGCCCAGTCCTTTTTTTGGGTTGTTTTTTTTTTTTTTTCCCAGCAGTTTCTTCTATGGCCATGAACCACGTTTTGTTATTGGATGACTTGATCAGTCAGCTAGTATCAGGGATTTAGGATGACCATCTGGGTGAAGCTAAAGGCACAAATGGATTTCATGAAATAAGGAGTTGCTAACTTTCTTTGGTAGGAGTAATGACTTGTAAAACTAGAGGAATTGTTTAAAAATCAAATTGCTTATTAGATTTTCAACTTCTTGAACAACTTCTAATATTTTCTCTACAGAGCCATCTACATATACCCTCTGCCTTTTGTTGGTAAAACATAACCATTTTATTGTTACATTGCTTCATAGCTAAAATTTTCATGATTCTGTGTTTCAGTAAAAATCTTTGATCCCCAACTTAAATTAAGCTGAAGCTAAGAACTAACCTACATATTTACATATAGTATTTGGTCATTACACTAAAAAATAAAAACAAAAGGAAGGATTAAACAGAAAATTTCTCTCTCACTAATCTCTCATCTCCTCCTCCTCTTCTTCCTTGTCTTCTCTCTTCAATATACAGACCTCAGAGAAACACTGCAGAACCACAAATTACTGTGGGGTGCAACTCCTACTTAATAATGACATCCGTAAGTTAGCAAAAATCTGCCAACATCTGCAAGCTCCTCTACACAGTTGTGAGCCAAAGTTAAAAATCATGTGTGACAGTGCTGTGGAAAATACAATTGATTCCAGTCTGATTGTGTCAGTTCCAAACAGAGACAATATTGATGATGCTGAACAGTAATCTTATTGGGCTTGGACCCAACTGAACATTGGTCTTTGTCAACTCATTATTCCTCTATCAGAGGGATCTCCGCAGATTGATCTTGCCAGCACTTCTTGATGTGTCTCACAAATGGCTGTTCTCCTGTTGGCAGGCAGATTTGAGTATTGCACAGTAATTGCCGGGCTTTTTTCCCCTCTTTCCCCGCCTCACTCCCTGCTAGGAGACAGCAACTCCACATTGCAAGTCATTGTCATATGAAGGACCAAAAAGGTCCTAACAAGATAGAGTAGGTAGGTGTGCAGCCCCAGTGATGCCAAGAGCTATGGCCATACCACAGATATTTTTTGATTGGCAAAATAAAGTTATTAAATCCTCTCTTTTCCCTTTAGGCAGTTAATTAGAGAGATTCCCTGAACTTTTCAGAAGTCTGCAGCACTGCCTGTAGGAAAGTTCAGCTCTGCCATCAAAGGGTTTAGTTTGGATGATTAATGTTGTCTCTGCATTTTTAGCATGTTTGAAAAGTGTATTGTCTCATAAGCAGTGGTGGGTGGGAAGAATAAGGTAATGGGCATAACATTTTGAACTGATGGCACAATTTGATATTCCTTTCTAGACATAAAAGCCTTCAAAAATCCAAGTTATTAGTCTAGATAATCAATAAGATACCAAAACATAAATGGTCTTCTGGTGTTCCTAGGTGGATTGGTTAGGATAGAGTCAGGCCTTTGTAATGGTGTCACAGTTTTCTGCCTGGATCAGAGCCTCCGACAGGCAATATGTATCCATGTATTTGTTGTATTATCAAGATAATTGGAGGGGACCAGCACCAAGGATGATCCAAGACAATGTAGTTTCAGAATGTGCATTTGACATCACATATGTCCTCAATCATAAGGATTTGCCTGATGTTCTGGGAAATCCAGCTTTGAATCAGTGATAGAAATTTAAGTTTCAAACGTTTAAATAATCATTGCACAAAGGGTCCATAAACCTTTATCTTTCGTAGTTTATACAACAAGAACTGCTTATGTGGTGTTTACACGTGTAAGAGATGAACACTGAGGCTGCTGGCTGAGATTGCTTCTTGTCTTCTGACTCCCTTTAGCTTTTACACTTTCTCCACTTGGACATGTATCTTATGAAAAGTTAAAACAAGCTGAAATAAGTGATCTTCAGCAAAATGATCTTCTGCAAGTGAAAACTGGATGGAATAAAATTTTTGTATACAGTTATATAGAGTTGGAGGTTCCTGATAATGATGCCTGTGGAATTAGTAGAATCTCAAATTGTGACTTTTTCCTTACTGTCATTTCTGGAATTGGTAATGTTCTTTTGACAGGAGCCATTCCTGTATAAAAGACTTCATCATGAAACCATTTTGGTGATGCACTGAGGTTGGTCAGAGAAGCTGAAGGCTGTGCACCTCCCCCACTCCACTCCTTGCCCAGAGTTGTTCCCTGCTCCCTACTCTATGCCAGAACCTATAGTTGACTGAAAGTTCATATAATGAATCAGTCTAAGTAAAACTCAGTTTTTATTGATTTGACTCTATTTACTCTTCACACATCTCCTGGGTGGGAGAAGGTAGGTGAGTGTTGGGGTTCAAAGTCCTCTTACTGGGGGATCAGGCTGCATAGGAAGGTAAAAATAATCAAAATATAGTTAATTAGGTCCACATATCAAGCTTAATTATCCCAGCAGAACATGAAAGCAAGAATTACATCAGAGGACTGACAATGCAAATAATGGAAAGTTCACTGTTTAGAATCCATTCGATACCACAATCGGAGGGTCACCAGAGGTGAGGGTGAGGACAAAATCACACTTTTCCTACCCCTCCTTCAAGGACACTTTTATATGAATTGAAACAGCACAGTTTTATCATGATGGCCAGCCTTGAAGTTACTCTGAGATGAGGGGAGCATCTCAAGGGTTTCTCTTTATCTTGGTTTTAGGAGAGAATATTGGTGTTCTTTAGCTGATTGGATATGTCATGGGGCACCTGATTGAGAAACTGTGTCTTACTATTGACTCATCACAAAAGAATTGAATATTTTTTTCTCTCCCATTTCAAAAATTGGCCGACTCTACCACATCAAGAAAGCTTGAGCAGTGGTAAGCAGCAATCACTATAATTATTGGAATATACTGGCAGTGTTTAGTGATTTGAAAGCTCAATAAATCGTCATGTATCATCACTAGAAGAAAATCAGAAAGCAAATGAAAGTTTAACCAAATAACAGCAACATAAAATCCATACCTAAAATATTATACTTCTTTCTTTTTGCCTGTTTTGTCATTTTTTTTTTTACATATTTGAGGTGTTGAATTTTATTTTTTCTGGTAATTTCTCATGCCTTCTTTGGGACAGCTACCTTAAGTGGATAATAGATATTTATGCAGAATTCTTGAAGATAAGAAAATTCAGGATCAGAGGAAATCAGGAGAAGAGTCTTAGAATGATTCTCATAGCCATGATATTGGTGCTGTCATGAACACAGGTACAGTTAAGGCTGTTGGATGACTTAGCAGTTGCTGTGGCCTTCAAAGTTCTAAGAAATGAGATATGGAAGTCCTCTAATGTATAGAAAATTTAATGCTGGCTCTCATCTTATTCCAAGATGCCATTTTAAATGGGAAACTAAAGGAGAGGACAAAGATTCTATAGTTCTTAAAACACCCAATCCAGAAAGCCCTGTTAAATATGTTTCTTGAACCCCCCCTAAGTGAGTGAGTCCCCCAGTACTCTCCTTGCAGACTGGAGATGTCCTATTAGCAATTTGACCTGAATACCAGAAAGGCATAAAATTCTTGATTTGAAGTCTATACCCCTTATATTAAGAATCAATACTGACTTCATGGGTATGTGACCTGTGCAGTTAGACAAGGGCCCATGGTTACTTCATGCTCTGCTGCTGCCATCTTGAGATCCTTAATAATTTTTGGACAAAGAGCCTTACATTTTCCTTCTGCACTGGGCCCCACACATTATGTAGTCAATCCTATCAGGAACTGCTGATTTACTCTCATACAAAGTTGCTTTCCTCCTCCTTCCATCCCTTATGAGCAGAACAATGGGAGAGATCTGTAGGCAGAGACACAGAAGGGAGTTGTCTGGCCTTTAAGCATGTCTCATATCCAGCTCTGCCAGACCAGCACCCAGGGAGACCCAGCATCATGTTCCAGATCACACACAGAGCCATCACAGGACTCATCAAAATCCCTTCCCAATGTTTTTGTTAATACTCTTCCAATGAGGCCAGTCAACTTTTTTCTCCTTTAACCCCCTTGTTACAACAAGTACATTTCATTTTAAATTAGATTTCCCATTAACAAAAAATTAAAATAGTACCCCTCCCCCTTTGAAGACTATAAAGCAAAAAAAATCTGAAGCCTCATAATAATGCTCCTTAGATAAAGATGAGAAGAACATTGTCAGAGCAAATAGTCACCCTCTACCATAAAAAAAAAAAAGCCAGTTCTAATTACTAAATTTTATCTACAATTATACCATTTGCAGATGTTTAATTAAAATTATTTTCTCTCTCATGATATTTGGCAACATGACTGTCAAAACTTAATACCTTTGGGAACATATCCAGGATGACTTTGATAGTATTGTCAGTCTGTAAGACAGGGCTTCACTACTGGCTTTGTTCAAGTGAGTTGTCCTTTGGCATTCTCTCCAGCATTTCTATCTGTGGTGTTGTGCCCAGCTTACTGCGGAAGCTCCCAACAATTACTGTTCCCATTTTGCAAATATTTGCATGATTAATTTTTCCTGATGTGTGTATTTCTAACCATGAGTACAAACAGTACTAACAGCTTTTCATTTCAAACAAGTGAGGAGGCACCCTGAGGGGCAAGATCATGCATTTTTATGAAGTTGCTGCTGTGGAAATTTATAATTTTTGCAGAAAAATTCACATTTTTCTGGGGCAAAATGAAAATTTAATACCTGTGAAAACTGCTTTTCATTTTAATAAAATCAAGTGACAACAAGAATAAAACATATGTAGATTCTTCTACTTTTTAGGGGGAGGTGGCAGTGCTCTGTTTTCTTTGCATTTACACAGCACCTTTCCCAACAGTAGCAGGTCCTTACAATTTTGAGAGTTGTGTGTGCCTCTGTTCCCATAAGAAAGAACTCTTAGGCAGCTTCACAAGTTATGAACATAATAAACCAAAGAAATGAAACCTAGTTTATTAAACACTTTGAAAAAAAATTCCCTGATGTAAGGAATCAATGCCAGAAATTTCTATGATAATGAGGAAATCATTAAGTCATGGAGAGCATTTGCTTTTTCACTGATGGAGGACAAGAGAAATTTCCTTTTGCAAGTTTCTAGTAAAACAAATGTGTCATTTGCTTTGATTTTATACTTTGAGTGACTAAGAAAATTTAAGAGTCTGTGACTTTTTAATCTAAGAGTTTTTGACTGCTTAATTCATGTTAGGATTTTTAACCTAGGTGACTAGTCTAAATGTTTATCTGAAGGCAAGACAGTGTTTCCCAAGTTACCACCTTCAGGAGGTACATGAGATGACTTTAGGTGCTACAGGGATGAGCACTTTTTGTTTTAACTATGTACATATTTTAATGAGTAATTGAATATATATTTCTGTATGTTGTGTATGCATGAAGTTTTAACAAATCCTGTTAGCAGTACCTGAGAAATATCCAGTATGCCATCTCCCTATCTTCACACTATATTCATGATTCATTCATCAGGATGTTTCTGCTAAATGAAAACCATGGTCTCCTAACTGACCGCTCTTATTCTCCTGCTGCCTCCATGAAGTTGATCTTCCTCACAGGAATCAGAGAGAAGCCTTAAAAACACAGGTTAGATCCTGATTTTGTCAGCTCAGAATCTTGCAATAGCTTCCCCTCTCACTTGTGGTTAAGGCCAATGTTCTTGCCATGGCCCACAAGTCCTGCCAGGTCTTTCCTTTGGCTGCTGGTCTGACTTCATCTCCTACCACTCTGTTCCAGATGCCTTACTGTTTCTCCGTCACACTGAATGTAAGTTGGTGTCAGGACTTTGGAGTTCCTTTTAATTTCCTTGTCTAGAATTCTCTCTTCCAAACTATCAACATGATTCTCTTTCTCACTGAATTTAAGACTTTCCTCAAATATCACCTGATTGGGCCCCTTCCCTGGTGCCTTCACTCTCTATCTCCTTACCCTGCTTTGTGTTTCTCTGTAGCTGTTACGCCCAGTGGTAGACTGAAGGAATGGCCCTTATTTGGTATCCCATCCTGTATCTGCCTTCTTTGCCTCATGACTCTGTAATCTCTCTCACTCTGACACTGGGCTTGGCTGTATGACTTGCGTTGGCCAATGGGATGTTAGCAAATATGATGCAGACAGAAACTTGAAAAAGTCTGTTCTTGTTTCTGTTTGACTGTTGCTCTTATGCACTTTCTGTGACTACGTGCTAGAGGATAATTTTCATGGAGTAGGAACTGAATCATCCTACTCATCCCAGCCACGGCATTTAAGGTTAGCCCACAGCTGGCTGGCTTTTGGTTTTGTAAGCAAATTTAGTTTGGAGACTAGGAGAGCTGAACAGCCAAGTCCTAAATAAATGACCCACGAACTCATGGAGGAAATAAGTGCTCATTATTTTTAAGACACTTCATACTGGGGTGCTTTGTTATGCTGCATTATTATGGCAAAATATAGTTCATATATTCCCTAATGACATATTACATTTTTAAAATTTATCTACTCCAGAATATAAATTTCCAAGAAGAAATGCTCTACCAGTTATAGTTACTTTTAGTAGATGATGTTTGGCACATACAAAATATTTATTTAATAAAAGCTTGTTGAACTCAGTGCATTTTAAGGATAATAGTGCTTAAATTAAATATAAGGTAGGCAGTGCCATGACAATCCACCTAGGTCATGTGCATAACAATTGCAATCATAAGATGCTCTGGAATTTGGGGATTGAGCGATTATCATTTTGGTCCACTAATGATTACAGTTTGGTAAACACTGTCTTAAGGTCCTGGGATGTTATATAATATCATATTTCAAGTCTTTCTAAAAAGTTAAGCAGAGGTAGAGATTTGCAGATGCTTTCTGTGGAACCTCCATAGACATAGACATTTCCTATAATCCTAAAATATATCAGATAAGCAACTTGGACATAAGGTCTCCTGAAAGTATCTAATTAATCCAGGAGGATGCTGTGATTACGTTTTCAGAAACATACAACCACAAAGAACTTTTACCACTGCTATCTATTATTAAGGGATGTGTAGTCTGAAGTAGCTCTTTGGTTAATTAACATTCATTGTTAAATACAATAATTTTTTGACTATCTAGTATATATATAACCTTGATCTGGGCACTGGGATACAAAATCAAAAGATATAGTTTGCTTGTTCATACATCAAAAGAATCACACTTTTTGAAAAATTGTTCAAAACAATTAATGACATGTACTAGGCTAGGGGATGGGGGCTACAAAAATAAAAATATATAGATCTCTCTAGTCAGGTACTACAATTTCTCTCTATCTGATTGCATTCATTGAAGTATCAAGCCCCATGACCCACAATCATTTACCACTGAAGATTTAACTAATAACTTATAATTTGTTTAAATGCTTAACCATAGTTGTCAACTACCATGTACCCAGTTTCCAGAAATCAAAAAGATAACTGAAAGGATCTAAGTAGCACATTCAATCACAACAGCATAGTTTTAATGTAAAACTTCCCTCATGTAATTTACAAGGCAAGAGAAGTGTCTTTCTTAACCTTTCACCACTGTGATCAGGACTCTTCTGTACCTGTTTTGCAGAACATCATTCTTTAAGTTTATATGATGTTGAGTATGGCCCCACATACACTTATGCTACCTGGTTAATTTGATATTTTGTTGCTATTGTCCAAATTAGCCAAGTGTGCCAAAATGGATTGACTGACTGTTGCATATTTGGTTTCTCCCAAATATATATATAGTATACATATACATTTAGTATATGAAAGCTCTCCTTTGATATTTCCTTTACTATTTTAAAAATTTTTTATTAATTCATAAATTTATTTTAAGCATCAGATAGAATGTTCTAAAGCCAAAAAAAATGACTGACCTGGACTCCTGAGCTCCATGATTTATGTGTTCCTTGAATGCCATAGAGTGACCATATTACCCATAATATTTGCACCAAACAGACAATTATAGTAAATCAGATTGTTTTATGAAATTTCTTCCTTCTGTATTTTATTTGTATCAAAGATAGTGTATACTTTTTAATTTTACATATCTTAGCTGCATGACAACTTTTTTCACTTTGAAACTAGAAAAATTACAATTCAAACTCTTAACATTAATATACATGGCAGATATCTTGATGGAGAAAGTATGAGTATGTTTCCTCAATATATTTCAATTCAAAATCTGCCTCCCCACCCCCAGTGATACATCTAACTGAATTAATATTTTATAGAATATGCTTTGGGAAATTCTGTGTAATGTATACATATTTGAATCATAGCTTTATGCCTGGCCAATAATAATAGTTCACCACTTAGCTAACTAATTAACAAATCCAACATTTAATAAGTACCTACTATGTTTCTGACTGTCTTCTGAGTTTAGCAGGAAGAGACAAAGTTGGTCTTCATACTGATTATAATTTATTTTGTTATGTATTTTTAGTATATAGACTAGTTTTGGGTAGTCCTGACCCTCTGACCGAAAGCAATAATAAAACAAAGATATGCATTTCAGTTTATAAACCAACTAGTAAAAGTAACAAACCTTGTAATTTGACTATGAGCACTAACACATGGAAGGCAGGGGCTGGATGTGTTCCTCCATTTCTTTTTTTTTGTTTGTTTGTTTTCTCGTTCTGTTTCTTTCCCCTTAATTCTTGACTCTTTTTCTGCCTCAGGTTATTGTCAAAATGCATACATGTATGTCTTTTCACTTCTTATAAATCAATATTTTCTTAGATATTACGCTAAGTTAACCTAGCCACCTTTACCTGGCATTTTGCCGACTTGGCTCTGCACTCCCTGTGGACAGGGCTTGCAACCTTCAGAGCCCTATCTTGCACAAACTAGTTGCCCAATAGTTATTTGATAATTTGATTTAATTGAGTCACCACTTCCATATACCAGTAATGCTCATGACATTAAGCATTGGTAATCCCATTGGTGGCCTCCAGGGAAAAGGGAGGTGAATGTTGCTGTACCAACACTAACAGGAGAGGGTGAGATACAGTTACCATTGGGGAGACTATTTAAAGTGAATTTTGAAATTGATGACCTGGCTGAAGAGAAGGTATTCTTTGAGCTTGGGCTGAGATGGTATATTCAGACATATATGCTCCTCTCTATTTCTCAAGCATCTGTATCAAAGATTTTACCATGATTTAAATCTGATTCAGATGGTGAAACATCTGGAAGTCATGATGGCATTTACTGAACATCATAAAATGTTGACATATAAAGCTAAAATTATGTAATGTACCATTCTGCGCTAAATCAGATGCTATCTTATACTAGATTCACCTATAGATGAAGAGTGGCAGGTGGCAAATATATAAGGAAAAACTGTGAGGGAAATATTTTAAAGGAACTTGATTTTTCAAATTAATGAATTGGTTAAAGTCTGCATTGTTCAGTTTTGGTCATGAAACCTCCAAATACATCTACCAGAACCATTGTTTAAATAGCCTAAATGTGTACCCAACTGAAATGACTTTTTAGTTAAGAGCAACTCTACAATATTATATTTCATAGGCTGAAAGATGGAAGTACTAGTCTGGATAAAATTATTCCCCATTTTTAAACTAAAAAAAGAAGGCAAAATTGGTTACAGCCCTATTTCTGCAGTTAGAGAATAAGAAGAATTTGGATTAGTTTGACTCTTTTGTTTTGCACATTTCTAATCCATCTTGGTATTTTGGGGGGAAAAATAGTTATACAGAGAACATCTGTTGCTATTCATGTCATTTTTCATCGACATCAGGTTCCATAGTAGTTTAAGAGGGCCCCTCTCCCTCTCTTTTTAAAATTGTCGTCCTTTACCAAAATTCTAAGGATTTTGTATTGCCCTTTTCATTAAAATTATTAAGACAAACTGATATTGTTCCCCAGATCATTTCCTATCTGTGGCACTGAAACTCTGTTTTCTTCCCTTTGCTATTCCTCCCAGGTAAGGGCTTGCCCCCTCCTCCTCTCCCTGCTCTTTCTCTTCCTCCCCTAAACCCCTCTCTCTGTGCTGTGTGTTTTCTCCTTTCCAGTTTACTTGGGTTTATCTTCTACTTCTTGCCTCCCTATATCCCAGCCTTCATTCCCCAACCCAATCAGATTTATTTACTTATTTACTGTCCCTCTGGTTTCAAACTTGGTAATTTTGGAATTAAATAAATAAATATTTAGTTAAAAAACCTTCTCCTCTTCTCCTCTTTCATTCACAAGCACCTGTTGAGCACCTACAAGTGCCAGGCAATGTTCTACACACTGAGGATAGAGCAGGGAAACAAGACAAATGAGGTTCCTGGTTGAATGGAGCATATATTCTAGCATAAGGAGTAGGGGTGGATAGACAGCTAAGAAAATCGGGTAAATTTAAGTGTGATACAGGGTTGTCAGATTTAGCAAATAAAAACACCAGCTGTCCAGATAAAATTGAATATCAAATAATAATTTTTGAAACATAAGTATGTCCCATACAATTTTTGGATTAAATTGAAATGTAGTAGAGACTGACTGGGACAATTTTAGGCAGTTCTGCAGCTGTCCTCTCCCCAGAGACATGCATGTCCAACTTGCACCCGCTTGCCTATATTCATATGACTCTCTTGTGTACAGTCTCTCACTCCTGCACACCAGTTTCAGCTGATCTAGATTTTGCTCATTCTCAGGTTCTGCCTCCTTTAAACATTTTCTTGCAATGATGCCAGCTCACATCACTCTCTTCTTTTACCAATCACCTTTACAGTTACTATTCACATTACACCATTAACATGAAAATATATGGTTCTAGTCCAATGTCTACATCCTAGACTTGACCTGCTGTGCTCTGCTGCCGTATTCGTGAACTCTCCTCTATGTGTGTTTCTTGTACCTACAATTGTAAGTGCAGGAATTGAGGGCAAAAGCTCCAGGTTTCCAGTTCTGGTTCTGCTACTTACTAAGACCTCACAGAGGCTGCTGGCTGTGCCTCAGTGTCCTCACTTGTAAAAAGGGGGAAATAATAGTATCTCTCATAGAGTTCTTATAAATATTAAATCTGATTATGTATGTTGAATACTGTATCACATATATTAGTTTAGGTCCTCCTTCTCCTCCTCACCCTTACTATTATGATTATTACCACATAACATACAATTTATAGCATAATACAAATTTGAACAAGATTATTAACCAATTCAAAGCTTCAGCAGTAAGTGATCATTGAAATGAACAAAGCCTCTATATACTTGGCCCTCTTCCTGGTCACAGTGAGCAGTCAGGAACAATTTACTTTGTATTGTTTTAGCAGAAAAAGAATTTATAGATTGCATTAACTGGAAAACTTTTTAAAAGGAACATATTTTAAAGTACTATCTTCCCTCAAAAAACAAACCCAGAAACTACATTATGTGAATTAAATGCTATCCATGCCTATTGTCTCTCATCCCCTTTGAAAAGTAAATTTCCAGACAGCAGAATCAATTTCTTTTGTAAGAGGCCTTCTCTTAAATGCAGAAGCTTTGGGTCACTGCTTAAAGTATTTAGTGACAGTTGTGGTGACAGCCCCCTGATGATCTGTCCAGAAAAAAATTGGATTCTATAGCAGCTTTCCATACCTGCCATTCAGCAGGAAATTACTCATTTTATATTAGGCTTTTGTAACTGATGTTTTTGGTATTATGTTATTTGTTGTAGTTGGATCTGTAGCCAAGTTTGTAAATTGAATTCTACAACATACCTTCTAATATTATGAGAAATAAAATCTTCTGGGTTGAAATAGTGTATGTTTGGTCTTGCCAAAGAAATGTGGGGGAAGCCCAGAATAAAATAATATGTCCCATCTGCATAAGAGATTAATGGAACTGTAAAAAATCATTATTGCTTTAAGTCTATAGTGTACTTACACTATTAAAAGTCTATAGTACGCTTTTTGGATTTGAGAATCGTGGAAGAAATACTTCCAAAGTAGCCCCCTAAATGATAGTGTGGCTAAAGATGAAAGCTCCATTAGAATAAAGCCCCCAAATTATTCTGTATGTTACTCTCTGTTTGGAAAAAATAAATCTTTGGGATAAATAATAGTATATTAGAGTTAAAATGACTAAATGACCATGGCTAGAAAAAAGGATCATAATAAGCTCTTCTCCCATCCTCAAAAACTGGCTTTAAAGAATTCCCCCTTCTCTTAGATTATGTGAACAGTCTAAATTGCATCCAGAAGTAAAATATCTTCTAGAAAGGCCTGTAAGCACACACACACACACACACACACACACACACACACACACACACACACACACACACACAAAGATTATGACCTTAAATGATCAGAAAATGTGATTTTTTAACAAAAAAAAAATACAATAAAATTCAAATTACTGTTATTCTCATGATCACTTTAGGGACTTAATTACTCCCTGTGACTGAAGCTAAACTTAATTTCTATAAATTGAAAGTATACTTTTCTATTGCTTTCCATATTCAAGATGTCTTTTTATATATTTTAAGCATGAATCTGTAATGAGGTCTAGGGACAAAATATATTTGTCAGCAGTGTTTTACAGAGTGTGATATTTGAGCCTATTCCATTTTTAGATAATTTCCCTAATTCCATTTTGATTGAAAGAGATCTATGTTGGGTGACACCAAGAGAAGGAAAAGACCTTGCCTTCTCCAAATTTCTCTCCTAAATGCTTGGATGTGGCATCATTTGCTCCTCCTTTTCTAGGTGAAATTCTACTGACTATTAGAATAATTGGAGGGATGAAAAAAAAAAAGCCTCAGGAACAATTACCTTCCCTGAGAAAGCTGATATGCATCCCATTAGGACAGTGTGTGTGTGTGGGGGGGGGGTTTGGGGGAGAAGTTCCCTGAAAATTCCCCTTGATCCCCATAAGGACCTGCTACTTTTTTCAGACCAGCTAACAGTTGGCCAGTAAAGTTATCTGATCTAATGGATTTAGGCTTTAGGAGACTCTCAAATGAGGGGGACACAGAAGGAGTAGCAGAACATTGGATAAGGAAAACAGAGCAGGTGCAAATGAGGGAGGAGGTAAAGGACAAGTTCTGATTTCACATTTCCATTGTGTGAAAAGGAGGAAACTGAGGCTCAGGAAAGCTACATAATTTGGCAAATTTGCTGCAAACTGGGCAGACTGGTATTTGAACCTGGTTTAAACAGCACTAGGAAGCTCTTAAAATAACCCCTAACCAGACCAAAAATAATCTCCATGATGTCTGCTACTAGAAAAAAGATATTCTTAGGAGTTAATTTGTAATTTGTTTGTGTTTTTGTATAGTTTTTTTTTTTTTTCTGAAGTGTAGTCGATTTACAATGTTGTGTCAATTTCTAGTGTACAGTGTAATATTTCAGTCATACATATACAAACATATATTCCTTTTCATATTCTTTTTCATCATAGGTTACTACAAGATATTGAATATAGTCGCCTGCACTATACAGTAGAAACCTGTCTATCCGTTTTTATGTATAGTAGTATCTGCAAATCTCGAACTCCCATTTCATCCCTTTTATAATTTATTTAATTTTAATTTTAATCTATTTTAAATTCCTTGTCTCCAGTTGCCTTGGGACAGAAAGCTTCATTTCCTTTGCTCAAGCACCCCCTCCCTCTGTGAGTGCTGGCTGGTCTTTTCACTAAGTCTTGAGCAGCCTGCAGTGACCTGCCCTTGAAGTGCTGGTTTAACAACCTTTGCCCAAGCACTCTCTGGCTCTTTGTACATCTTTAATAGTTTCCTTGACGGACTATGAAGAACTGCCAGATGACAGTTCTATTTCGTTTTTGTCACCGCCTGGTGCTCCCTTTTTCTCTCTGGCTTTTTCTCAAGGGCGTGATCCTGTAAGTCAATGTGGCAATGTTCACGATGAGTATTGCTCTTTCGACCACTGTATACTGATGCAGAGCGAGCAAGTCACGGGCATGTCAAGATTTCAGGCCTTCAAAAAAGTAATCAAGGAGTATTTTATAAACTCTAATGTCCTTTCCATTGAAAGCAAATTGAAACTGGGGGTTGGGATCTGATATTAAGGGTTTACTTTAAAACACTGCTGCCAGAGGCATAAAAAAGCCCCTTTGATTAATATACCATAGGATTTTGTTCGCTTGGAAAAAGCACAAGTGATGTGCTTTTGTTCCCCAAGTTTTAAATAAAACGTTTGTCATTCTTGCATTCTGTTTATTACTAATTGCACAATTACTTTATTATATAGTACCAGAAAAATATGATTTGAGGCTTCTTCTGCATGTTCCATGTATTAAGTAAATAATCACTTTAGTCAAAAATTATTTATTAAATTACATGTTATTTTTCTAAACATAATGGAGATGTCAGGACTTTTTTCTTTATTAGTGCTGCATAATGAAATAATTGAGGAATTAGTAATAAATTTTTCCTCTTGTAATTTAGAATAAATAAAAGCAATTACTAAGGCTTTCTTTAAGAATGTGGATTCTTGAAATTATCTCACAAAATTATGCTGATGAATGTCATCTGTTTCTTCAGCAAAAACAGAATGAAGTGGCTTTTCCTTGTCATCTCTGCTGGATCAGTATAGCTGTCACGCACTGCATGGACGTGCAGGTTTCTTTGTATATTGTTCCTTTTGATTGTCTCAGCATGGAGAGGGCAGACTAGTTTCAAATATTAATACCTTGATACTTTCAAAAGCACTTTCGTAATGATTATTAACTTTCACACGTTAACCAAATTTCAGCTTTTACACTGAGTAGGAAATATCTTTAAAAGCTAAATGGTACTTTTTTTTATGACATCATGATCAATACATGCTACCCATGATACCTACTGTAAGGCATCCTCTCAAGCACTGTGGGGGACATGAAGGCAGAACGGATATGGACCTGCTTTCAAGGAGCTCACCGTCTAGCAAGGGGGATACTGAATGTGCACGAGTTAGTAGAGTACCAACTAAAAAGTAGATGTTGGCAAAGTGATATGGATTTTCAGAAGGAAAGAATCTTTATGGCTTGGGAGAAAGAGGTATGCGGGGCGTGAAAAGGAGAAATATCACGGAATCGACATTTGGGCTTGAAGGATGGGTATTAATAGAAACAGCTAACATTTACTGAGCTCTTATGTTACCAGATACTCTGACGCTGAAGTCCGTTTTCTTAACCACTAAACCATAAGATGTGAGTATGGAGGGAGAAATATTCTTAGCAGAGGAAACAGTATGAGGAAAGGCATGGAAGGGACTGAATTCTCTCTTTTAAATTATTTGTAGGTAGTAATGAGGTACTGGGGCATACAGAAGCTGGAGCCACACTTTGTGATTCCCTACAATAAAGACAAGTTAGTGCACTTCCAGCTTGTAATGAATGCCAGCAGCAGTGTGAGCCCTAAAAATAATTAGATGCCGCTATCTTCACTGTATGATATTATAACCATGCAATTATATATTTATTAACAAAATGTTGCTCTCTATTCTTCCAACTCTGAAATTCTAGAATTAAGCACCAAATACACAGTAGAATTCGAATTATAAAGAAGACATTCAGGGCCCCTCTGAATCTGGCCTCAGTTTACTTCTCCAATCTTATTTTCCTCCTCACACACCATATACTCTGGCCAGTTGAGTTACTGGTTCCCACATGTGCCCAGTTCTGTCACACCATCCGCTGCTCTTGTGTGTCCTTGGGCTCCTAGGACCGGCTCAGCCTGGAAAGGCTTCCCTCTAGCAACCAGAGCTCTTGGAACCACATTACGATTGAGGGATGTTGAGTACCCCAACCTGGAGAATAAATTCTCATGTCTTTTGTGGGTACCTGCATTTTTGTTGCATGAGACTGCTTATTGGCCCAGAACTGCTTTGGAAAGACTGTGGGCCCACAAGTTAGCTGAGTCAGATCTGCCTCTCAGCCCCTGTCAAGGGCCATAACCCTCTAGTTTATATTAGTGAATAAAACCCTCTGTGTTGCCCACCTCCAGAGCTGCTCCCTGTCCAGCACTCCACATCAGTGTCCTTATCATCGCTGGTTTTGCAGGTATCACTGTCGCCTTTCCTGCTTTTCACTGTTTAGCTCTCCTCCTTTCTGGGAAAGTATCCTTCTTCAAACTGCCATCATGTGGATCATTACCCTCTACTTAGAAAGTCCTCTGGGCCATTCCAGTTCTATGAATTTACTCAAGAGAGATGAAAACATATGTCTACACAAATCCTTGTAGCAAATGTTTACGGCAACATTATTAAGAAACTGCAAACTGTTTCCCAAAGTAGCTTAATTGTTTCACATTTCCACCAGCCAAGTATGTGAGTTCGTTGATAACATTTAGCCATATCAGTGTTTGTAATTTTAGCTTTTCCACTAGGTGTGTAGTGGTATCTGATTATGGCTTTAATTCCCATTTCCCTAATGACTAATGACATTGAGTATATTTTCATGTGCTTATTTGACATCTGTATTTATTATTTTGTTAAATTTTATTCTTTTTTGACTATTTTTAGTTGGATTGTTTATTATTGAGTTGGGTACTTCTAGCTTTTGGCAGTTATAAACAAAGCTGCTACATGTTTTTGGGTGAATGTAATTTTCAGTTCACTCGGGTAAGTACCTAGGAGTGCAATTGCTGGGTCATATGGTAAGTCTATGTTTAATTTTATAAGAAACTGCCAAATGGTCTTTCAATGTGGCTGTATCATTTTGCATTTCTACTAGTAATTTATGAGGTTCCTACTGGAATTTGAGTTGAATTGCATTGAATCTATGCCTCAGTTTGGGGAGGATTGACATACTAACAATACTGAGTCTTCTAATCTTAAGAATGATGTATCTCTGTGCTTATTAATCATTGTTAATTTTTCTCAGCAGTATTTCATAGTTTTCAGTGTATAATTCTTATACATCTTTTATAAAATTTATCCCTAAGTATTTCACATGTTTCCTGACACTGTAAATAGTATTTTTTCAAACTGAAATTGCCAGTTGTTTATTGCTAATATATTTAAATAAAAATTATATCAACTAAAATATTCTATATAAACTATAATATTCTCTGCAAAGAAAGCTTTTTTCTTTCTATTATGTCTGCCTTTTCTCTTTTCCTTCTTTCCTTATCAGCAAGGACCTTCAGTATAATGTAAATAGAAGCAGTGGGAGGGGGAATCCTTTCCTTGTTCTTGATCTTACAAGGTCTTTCACTAATAGATATGATGCTAGATGTGGATTTTTCAAACATGCCTTTTAACAAATTAGGGAAGTCATTTTCTATTCTTAATTTGCTGAGCATTTTTATCAAGAATGGGTGTGAATGTTTGACAAAGGAGTCAATGCATCAATAAAATACAGCAATCTTAGCTGTATCTGCCCCTAAATCCTTACTCTGAAACCTATGTTGTCTGATATTAAGATAGCTGCCACAACTTTCTTTTTATTTGATTTAGCATGATTGTATCTTTTTCCATCCTTTTACTTTTAACCACTTTGAAATTTATATTTAAAGTGTGATTCTTATAGACATATGCAGTTGGGTCTTGGTTTTTTATTCATCTGACAACCTGCTCTTTAATTGAATTATTTAGACTATTTACACTTAATATAATTATCATTACATTATGGTTGAGTTTAAATGTGCTATCATACTATATAAATGTGCTTCCTTCGTCCCATCTTTTTTTGTTACATTTTCCTTTTGTTAGCTTTGCTTTATATTAATTAATTTTTATTTTTCAATTTTCTCTCCATTGTTGGTTTATTAGCTGTACGTCTCTCTTCAGTTTGTTGTTCCTCATTTCTCAGATAAGACTGAGCCTATAATGGTTAATGACTTGCCCAAAATCACATAGTTAAGCCAAAGCCCTTACAATAGCTTACCAGGTCTTATATTTTCTAACCTTCATTATCTCTCAGATATCATCTTTTTTTGTATCCTCTCCATCACTCACTGTGCCCCAGCCACACTGGCCTCTCTACTGCTCCTCAGACATGCAAAACATAGTCCTAATTAACGGCTCATTGGCACTGACTATTTGCTTTATTTGGAAATCTCTTCCACTAAATATCCATGTCTAACACCTCCTGCAAGTCTTTGTTCTAATCATACTTTTTAAGGATGCCTACCCCAGATATACTGTTTTAAATTTTATCCTCCTCCTCAATCTTCACTGCCAACCCTCCTTACTCTGCTTTATTATTTTGAAAAATAACATATACAATTTCTTAGGTATTACGCTTTTTGTTTATATCTTTCCTCCAATAGAATGTAGCTCCATACAAGCAGGAATTTTGTTGTTTTGTTCAATGATGTATTCCAACACCTAGAATGATGCCTGGCACATAGTAGACATTTAACCAATGTTTACTGAATGAGTGAATACATTTGCAAGAGTAAAACATAGAAAGTAAATTTACTTGTTACAATGAAATATAGTTATGTGAAAACACTTGGGAAATCTTTGTTTGACATGGGATTTGTTTGACATGGGATTATATATGAATTTTATTCTTAAAATGTCATTTGATGTTGTTAAAACTCTAGAAGATAAATACAATATAGATAAAGTCAAATATTTCATGTAGCAAAAGACTATGTAAAGTGGGAAATGGTTGGGAGACAGTAGAATAGGAGGTTGCATGTTTGCCTTGATTCAAGGGGTTTTGAGCAAAAACACTTTCTAAGCATTTTTCCTTTCTTCTCTGTCCATCATCTGACAGAGTCTAAAATTCCACTATTAGAGAGATACACCTTTCAATTTTATGGAATTTCTTAATCTTTAGGCATTGCTATCAAAATGTAAATACTCCTGAAAGAGATGGTAATATACTTTAATCTAGTATAAATTTACACTTTGGAGAAGATTTATTGACATCATGTTCAAAGCAAGTGCTTCTAAAAATGGGACCTGTGTGCTGACAAATAGAGCCTTCCTATGACTAATTTGACTGGCTTCATAATTCATGGGCATCTTACTGGCCAGCGCAGACGTTGTGTGCAAACTATTGTGTGTCCATCCTGATGAGAGGATGATTCAGAGGGACTTACTGGTGGGCAGATTCCTTTTCAGAGTATTAAAAGCCAGATCCTTTTATATTCTAAACTTCATCTTTGATAGATGAATTTAGTATTTATTAAAAATAAATTAAACATAGACAGTGGTTTTGGTTAATTCATAACATTTTAAAATAAGATAGAACTTGGCAGACAATGGCAGAAACAAGGTTGTGTGCCTGCTTTTCTATTTACAATGCAATGAAACCTTTAAATCCAGAGGTCCTCATGAGTTTGTTAACTTCTTATTTATCGAAAGAGATACTAGAGGTGATGGAGGCAAATATTAGCAATTGTAACCTATCTAGAAAGAGAACACATATGAAGGCAGGATGAGGCTTAGTGAATACAGAGGTGAAGTTATGTCTACATGGTTCAAGCAGAGTTTTGGGAGTTTGAGTGAATCTCTTAAATTTGTAAAATGAACTGAAAATAAAACTTCGACACTTTTCCCCCCTGCTTTGTGACGCTGACTGTAAATGAATGGTCAATTGACAATTTTGTCTACAACTAAGAGTTTCTCAAAAGGATCTATTTGAAAGATGAGAAAAGAAATGAATGCCAAAGTATAGGAGTAAATATTTTTAAAGCAGACAATTCAATTACTCTTCCAATGAAATATTCTATCATTTTTATTCACTTCTCTCATCCTTCTCATGTTTTTCCAGAGCCTCTCTGAGCCTCAATAGTATTGGATGCCTGCTTGTATCTTAAGGGTCTTTAGAGCTTTAGGAGTTCACTATTGAAATGTAAATGGCACTGAGAGGATTGTGCGGCAGCCTTCAAAGTGGATTGGGTGCCATCAACTTGAAAGCAATACAAGGCTTTTAATACAGGAGGCAATACTGTTCACTTTTCCTTAGTAATGAGAAAAGGGAAATCACGTATGGCTTGCTTTTTTTCTACCTCATATTTTGACTCTATTCTATGGTTGACTCACAGGCAAAATGGGAGACTGGTGATCTGGCTAATCCATGGTTCAGCAGTTCCTTTCAGTTTCTGAATTACTCATATTATAGTTAATATTCTATTCAAATATCTAATAACCATCTGACTTCTCTTTGACCACAGAGATCCCAGAAAATGTAGTATTTATCATGTAGGTAATAACAGTTGAGATTTATCAAGTACTTCTTATGAGAAAGAACCCATGCCACATCCTTTTTTAAAAAATAAACTTTTAATTTTAGAATAGTTTTAGGTTTACAAGAAGAGTAAGAAGATAATACAGAGTTCCTATATACCCTGCACCCAGTTCCATCTATTAATATTTAATAATAAGTACATTGTAATGGTACATTTGGTACATGCACATTAATATGGTACATTTATCACAATTAATGAGCCAATATTGACGTATTATTAACTAAAATTCATCATTTATTTCAGATATCCTTAAGCTTTTTAAAAATAATTTTCAAGGTATAGTCAGTTTACAATATTGTGTCAATTTCTGGTGTACTGCGTAATAGCTCAGTCATACATGTGCATACATATATTCGTTTTCATTTTCTTTTTCATTATAGGTTACTGCAAGATATTAAATATAGTTCCCTGTGCTATACAGTATAAACTTGTTGTTTATCTATTTTGTATATATTTTGCAGTTAGTATCTGCAAATCTTGAATTCCCAATTTATCCCTTCCCACCCGCTTCTGCCCCTGGTAACCATAAGTTTTTTTTCTATGTCAGTGAGTCTGTTTCTGTTTTGTAAATAAGTTCATTTTTTTTTGTTTTTTTGTTTTTTTTTTAGATTCCGCATATAAGAGATATCATATGGTATTTTTCTTTCTCTTTCAGATATCCTTAAGTTTTTTTTAATGCTCCTTTTTGTTTCAGAATCCTATCCTGAATAACACAATAAATTTTGTTGTCGTGTTTCCTTAGGCTCCTCTGGGTGTGACAGAGGTTTCTTAGACTCTGTTTTGATGATCTTGACAGTTTTAAGGAGTATGGTCAGATAGAGATTGTAGAATGTTCCTGTCCCTCTGTTTGTATTTTTCTGATGTTTCTCATGATTGTACTGAAGTTAGGGGTTTGGGGAGAAAGATGATAGTAGTTAAGTATCATTCTCATTATATCACATCAAGGGTACATGCTATCAAAATGATGTAATTGTTGATGTTAACCTTGACCATCTGGCCAAGGTAGTGTGTGCCGGTTCTCTCAACTTACAATTTCCCTCCCTCCCCAGCTCCTTCCATACTGGAAGGAAATCAGTCTGTACAGCCCACATTTAAGGAGGAAGGAGTTATTTTCAACCTCATTGAGGGTGGACTATCTACAGAAATTATTTAGAATTTTTCTGCATGAAGAATTTTTCTGCTCTTCCCAACTTATTTATTTATTCAAACATTTGTTATATTAGTATGGACTCATGGCTATTTGCTTTATACTTTTGATTGTAATCTAACACTACTTTATTTTCTTGCTTAAATTGTTCCACCTTTGGCAATAGGAAATTCTACTGATTGTCTCCCAGTTCCCTTGAACATGCCCTGACTATTGTGAGTTTCTTTTCTTTTTTATTTTTGAGGACTTGCTTACTTTCTGACACTACAAAATACTTCCGGTTCATCACATATGTTTCCTGCCTCAGTCCTAATCTCAGCCATTTCTCTAGGATCCCTGGTTCCTTTTAAGGGAGAATTAGACACAAAGATCTGAGTGTTAGGTGTGCTTACTGCTACTGAGGTGTTGTTGGTTTTGCCCCTCTTAGCCAACAGAGCAAGGAAACATATGTGTATACTAACCTCTGTATATACACATGTTTATAAATATTTTTACATGTAACCATAGTATCTATATTAAATTAAGTATGAATTTATACTGATGTTTTTAAATTCTAATCCATTACATCATGGACCATTCTAGCCTCAACCTCCTGCTTATCTGTAGTGGTTGCAGAATTGTTAATACATACTTCCATGGAAAGCAACTTAATCAACTAAACTACAGTGCTTGTGTGCAATTTCTGTTGCCTTTAGTCATGCAGACTCTACTCATTTCCACAGTTACACAGGTAATGACCTTTCCACATTACCTCCTTCTGTGAAGTTGCTTCATATATTTGTAATACAGTTAGAGTTTTTGATCACATTCTACATTTCATCCTGTGAACCTCCAGCATTCTAAATATTTTTTTTAAAAAAATGTTTATGTATTAAAGTTTACTTTTGTGCTACAAATTTCTTTGGGGTTTGATAAACACATCTTGTCATGCATCCACCATTACAGTATCATACAGAACAGTTTGACTATTCTAAATAGATCACCTATGCCTTACCTACTAACACTCCTGCCCTAAACAAACCGAGGTTTGCGGCAAAACTGCAAGTCTGTTAGCACAGTTTTTCTAATAGCATTTGCTTACTTTGTATCTCTATGTCACATTTTGGTAATTCTTGCAATATTTTAAGCTTTTTCATTATTATATTTGTTATGGTGATTTGTGATTAGTGATCTTTATAAGATTTGCAATAAGATTACAACTCATCAAAAGCTTCAGTGATGGTTAGCATTTTTTAGCAGTAAAGTATTTTAAAATTAAGGCATATGCATTTTTTGGACATAGTGTTAGTGCACACTTAATAGACTGCAGTATAGTTTAAACATAACTTTTATATGCACTGGGGAAACCAAAAAATTGGTTTGAATCACTTTATCGTGATATTTACTTTATTGCAGTGGTCTGAAACTGAACTGGCAATATCTCCAAGGTATGCCTGTAGTTATTACTATTGCCCTCATTTTATACATGAGAAAAGTCAATTGGCTGATTGAATCTTAAATTTTGTAAATAATATTAAAAACTAAGAGCAAAATGCTATGAAATATTAGAGGGGGAAATAGTTTCTTAGGAAAATGCAGCTTCTCACAGTATTGCCTATATCTGGTTTTGTCAAAACCTGTTTGATCATCACCTTATAGGCAATGGCTTCTTTTAAGGATCAGTGCTGAATGATTAAAAAACAATTCTTTTTTTTTTTTTTCACAGAGTTTAGTTATAACACTGGCCTTTTTCCCCTTAATTTCTGCCTATGATAAAACTCACCTATGTTCAATTTGCATTGTAGCTTCATTTTTATGCAATATTCTCTACCTCAAGATTGAGTTATTGGAAAAAGTAGGTTGTGATGAGGTTCTTCTAGTAATCCCTGATCTTGAAATACCTTGGAATGGATTCAACAAGTACCAAAAATGCCAGTTCTGCAGTTGATTATATTTTAATAAGCTTCAGAATCTTTCTTAGTGTATGACAATAGCAGTTTTTCTATATTTGATTATATATTTTTCACTCTATCAGAGGCAACACAAAAGTACATATTCATAGAATAAAATCAAAACTATTACATCTCTGTTCATTCTTATCTGTAAATGTACGGAAGTTGAAAGATAGATTGAAGATGTTCAGTGTTCTCACAGATTCACTATGATATGTAAGATAAAAGAGAACCATTAAATTGTATATCTTATTTATGCGTAGACAGAAGTGGGCCCTATGGATTGTCAAATACTGTGTGAAATATAAGTGGGCCTAGTAATGCATTTTTGCTAATCATTCTTTTGTTTGTTTGAGTCTCGGCAGTGAGATAGTTTGCTCAGTAGTTGCTCAACGATTTGTTTTCCTGGCATTTGGGGGACTCTTTCCATAATTAATGTTTATATTGTGCTATTGTGTGGTTTGTGCATTCTTTTTAAAGACGGCCCTTGGTCACATGACACAGAGCCCTGGCAGCATGCCAAGCCTAGGAAAGTTCATATAATGCCAAAAGCATTAAAGAACTTGGAGGGAAACAGAAAAATACAGGTGTGCTGTTGGGCTCAGATGATGAAAGTGATACTGTTTCATCGCCAGTTGTCTGAAGTAACCTGCTGGACAGCAGACAGTTGACCTCTGAGTGGGCAAAGATGTGGACTTTGGGTTAAAGACCCTATTTCCACAGTGGCTTTGGGCAGAGCCATTAAGTACAGTTTTTGAAATATGAATTCAGGAAAAATTATACCCTGTAAGTATAGTTACCAAGTGTAGTTACCAGGAAGGGGTTTCTGCTGCTAATCTCTGCAAACTGACTGCCTGTGTCTAGGGGCATATTAAAATGAAGAAATAGGAAGCACCCTGACACAAAGAGTAAATAGCTTCCCTACCTCAGAAACAAGTAACACATTCAGAAGTGCAAACAGCGGAACAAGAGCAAGTAGTGTAGATTACGTTCCTAAAGTAGAAAAACATTTAATATTCCTGATTGCAGGGATTCTTAATCTGAGATTCATGTGGACATGGGGGGGGGTTGGGGAAGTTTCACAGACTTCTTAAAGTTATTGACAAAATTAGCCGTGTATGTCCATTCTGATGGGAAGAGAGGCAGGTGCTTCCATCAGATTCTCCAAGGTAAGTATTTATTAACCAAAAAGTATAAGAATGATTAATTATCAATGAGTTAGTTACATCTTTGAGTAGATACTAAAAAACAAACAAACAAATAAACAAAAAGCGGGTTTCTATCACTTAAACTGAAAGGTGGCTGAAATACTGCTTCGGAGATGGTAGAGTTAGATGTGAACCAGAGCTCTATCACTTCACATGACTGGGTGAACTGGAGTTCTTCTCTGTGGACGCACAATGATATCTACTTCATTGTGTTATTATAACTTTCTAGATGAGGTATATAAATGCAATTACAAAACACCTAACAGGCTGCCTGGCATGTAGTCAGTGCTCAAAATGTTATTTCAAAGGCAGGATTCAAGAGTTGTTAAGATATCTATAATTTAAAGTACTTCTCCAAAAATCAAGAACAAAACCAAGCAATGTGTGAGGTATGTAGGTACCACTTAGTCTGGTCACACGCTATGCACTGTCCTAATCAGAAATTCAATTTTCAGGGGTGACCAGATGATGTCTTATCAGAAGGTTCACACTCTAAAATGTGCTTTGATTATATTTATGTTTGATTCACACCAGATGCTAGAATGAAGTTAGAAATGAGATTCCATTGGTGAAATTTGTGGCTCATTAATTAATGTAACGGATTATAGAAGTAGGTTTCACTGGTGAAATTAGTGGCACCTTGATATGTGGAATGGATGGAGTATTTTAGAGATGCTCCTGACATTTCCATAAATAGGAATTAAGAACCTAGCAGACCCTGGTAGCCTATACCCTCAAGGATGATGCCTGCAGCTCTATCCTGTATCTAGTTGTTGGCGCTAATGTTGTTGATCAGGGCCGTGAAATTCTGCCCCTAGAGTACTGACCCATCTGCCTTCAGTGAGTCTCTCATACACAGAGTGGCAGGCACAGTTAAGACTCAGAGAATTAGGGCTTCATTGAACTTGTGGAACAGGCTGTACAAACTGTACCTACTTACTGGTAAACATTTAGTAAATGTCAATACATTTGGGAGACTTTGGTCAGAAATGTGCTCTTATGGAAGAGGCCATGGCTGGAATTATATATAGTGGCTATAATTACATATATACCAAAAAAGGTCAAAAGAGATGTGACCAAATTAGTTTGCAGTAGAGTCAAAGAGTAAAGCCTCCAGGCTGAGCAGAGTAGTTTCATGCATTCATAAGTAGTGCAAGTCCCAGCATGAATGAACAGGGAAGGTAAAACAGGCCCACTGGCAGGTGACAGCCAGGAGGGCACAACTAACTAAGATCAAAGGAGGTAAAAGGCCTCAGATGAAGGCAAAAGGGTGAGGAGGACTGAGGAATCTGAAGAGTCAGGGGAAAGGAAACAGACAGGCTACAAAACAACCTTGGTGATCTCAGGCAGACCTTTGTCTCATTCAGGGAGATGGATGCAAGTCTTACTAGGGCAATTCCTATTTTGAGCGTCTGCAGGGAAAGTGAGTGAGGTAGACAAGAGAGAAGGGCAGCGGCTGGGCGGCATCTTCCAGCACAGGAAGACCCGGACAGGGGTTTTATATTGTACCAAGGCCTCTCTCTCCTTCTGCTATTCTATCTTCCTTTAAGAGTTACTTGCCTTGAGGATGGGGAGCAACCAGAAACCTTATTCATTGCTGATAGGAATGTACAATGATAAAACACTTGGAAACATTCTCGCCATTTATTATAAGACTAAAGAAGATTTACCATATGGTCCAGTAATCTCACTTCTGGACATTTATCCAAGAGGAATAAAAGCATACATCCATACAAAGATGTCCATATGGATGTTCATAGTAATTTTATTCTTACTAGTCCCAAATAGAAAAAATTCGAATAGGCATGGACTTGTAAATGGATGATCAAACTATGGAACATATATACCATGGAATACTACTCAATGACAAATTAAAAAAAAACAAAACTATTGATAATCTGATATATGATTTGCCCAATATTGTAATGTGTTGGTAAATTGTCAACTTTGCTGCTTTGTGAGCAGCAGGGAGTAGGGAAATTCTTGTAAGGAATGTAGCGGCACAGAGGAAGAACATAACTGGCAGGGATTGGGACACAGAGACAAGTCAGCAGAGAAAATAGTTTTAGTTTGGAGGCTATTCTGAAGAGTCCCTAAGCAAGTCACAGAGGTGTCCACTCCATCTCTGAAAGGTGTCAACTTTGGACATTCAAATGACATACAAATGAGGCATTTTGGAAATCACTGGAAACCACTCCCTCAAGAATTGGAAACTAAACAATATCTATTATTTTTTTTAGTATATCTTCTTTCCTTTTTAAAACTAACACCTACCTTCTATCCCTTTTAACATGACTTATGCTATGTTATTGAATAATAAAAGCCGCCATTTCAGATTTTAGCATGGCAATGGAATTTCCTTTGTGAACTCTAGCTACTGTGCCTGAAACCAGGGAAAAAAACAGAAGGGAAAGAAATCCTCTTTGGGGATCTAAAATGGAACCCCTAAACTTGCATAAACCGATTTTGTACATTTGGAGACTATTGGAAGAAATACTATATCCAAGACAGGACATAGTCCCATGGCATTTGGAAACTGAAATTTATAAGCAGGCTGGTAACCAGTGGAAAGGTTTTTAATTTAGGATTTAATCAGAGAATAGTTGATTGCCAAGACTTTAAAAGAAAGTAATTTGTTTCTGTAGATATAGGCCTTTATGTCAATAAATGATTATTATGTATCTCAATAATCCCAAGGTGAAATTAGCAAAAGAGTTTAACAACAGAAAGAAGTTTCTTTCTCAGTAGAAGAAGTTTCTCCATGAACTTTCATTCTCCTAGTGAAAATTAACTGTACCTGCATTGTTTCCCTGAATTTCTCCACTTTCTGAAGGTTGGGAAAATGTATCACAGAATTGCCGAAGGAAGTAACTCTAGCAATGGATTTAGAAGCTTTTAATATAGTACAAAAGAGATAAAATTAGTAAACTGTACCTTGCTGTAGGTACAGGTCTCTGTCCCATCCTCTGGAACAGAGATTGTGCAGAGCATCTGGTTAATTACTAGTCAACTTTAAGTCAATGTCCTTCATATGATGCATTCAGAGAAACTGGTATAATACCCAGTGTTTTGCTCTTCCACCTGCCCTCCTGATGTCAGTGCCATGAGACAAAATGGGTGGAAGGGGACAGAAATCAGTCATCTTAACTACTAACTACTTTGAAGTTCATGCCATGTCCAGACATATTTTGGGGGGGAAGGGAGGAAGGTAATTAGTTTTATTTGTTTATTTACAGAAGAGGAACTGGGGATTGAACCCAGGACCTCACGTATGCTAAGCATGTGCTCTACCACTTAGGCTATACCCTCCAGACAAATTTTAAATATTTCCTATAGATATATTTTGTCCATAAACAATACACAGTATTGCTTCATGTAATTTTAAAATTTGTATAAATAGTATCATACTTCATAGATATTTTGTAACTTGCTATTTTCCTCTCAGAGTCGTTTGAGATATATGTAGATTGATTTAAGTAAATAAGATTGATTATTTTAAATCATGAATGTTGGTGTATAGAGTTCCATAGTAAAAATAAACCACAGTTCATTTGTCCATTTTCCTCATGACAGGCAGTTTAACTACTTGAAATGGTGCCACAATGAAAATTTCTGTCCATTTGTCAGTCTAGCCATGCGAAAGAGCTTCCCTTAGGCATGTACCCAGATACAGGCTTGCTAGGTCACAAGGTAGGGGTGGATTCTATTTTATTAGATAGAACAGAAACTGCTAGTTGCCAACCCTAAAACTCATTCTTCCTTGATTTTCAGTTGGACACGTGGATGTCTGGAAGAGACACTTCCTACCCTTCCTTGCTGCTAAGTAGGACTATTTAAATTTTAGCCAATGATATAGATTCAAATGACATACAAATGAGGCATTTTGGAAATCAGTGGAAATGTCGTATGGCAGTTTTCAGCATATTACCTTAAAAGATAGCTGCCATATATACTTTGTCCTTTCCTTTGCATTGCTCCCTTCCTTGTCTCTGGTATCAGAATTACAGATATGTTGACTAAAAGTCTAGAGTCCATTTTGGACTAAGCACATAAGGGCCTCACTGTAAGAAACTCAGGACCTGAAGGAACTTGGCTAACTTCTTGGAGCTGCCTTACTAGCAACAGACCTTATTCCTTGAGACTTTGCTGGAGAAATATAAGCTTATTTCTTGTGTAAGCCTCTATGGTTTTAGGCTTTCTGTCACAGCCAGCCAGATATAATTTCAATGGATGCAGTAATACTCTGAATTAGTTTTCAGTGATTGCACCTTCGAATATCCCCACAAGTAAAGCATTTTATTATGATGTCTCATTTTTATCCTCACATATCATGTGAGAAAGAAAAACAAGTACATTAAAGACTCTACTCTGTAGCTCAGAAGGATGAAACCCAGGGAAGTTCAATGACTTGACTAAGGTTTCATAATTTAGTATCTGGTGATGGGTAACATATCCAGGATAAATATGATGTCTCACAGACAAGTGCTGTGCTCCTGTGGGGCTGCGTGAAGAGACATTCTCTTGAATATGATCTGGTTACCCTGACAAATCTTATCTGTTCTACTTCTGATAATTCATCTAACATTGTGATCCAAGTCTATCATGAGCTGTCCTATTGCTAAGTAGGAACACATTGAATTGCAGGCTAGAATGCCCACTTTGGGCATTGGTTTGGGCTGGGGAGAGTCATGCCAACTCCAGAAGCTAACTGGGTTACAGAGAAGGGAGGGGAAAGTATACATTCATCAGAAGGCACCTGCTGATCGCCTGGTCTCTTGACACTGCTTGCCAGTCAATTTGCACACTGATGTCAGCACTGAATCTGAAAAAGTCACTGATCTCCTTGCACAGCTGGAGGGCACTGGACTAAAGGAACAGAATTTGAAAGAGAGGAAGAAACTGAGACCTCATCCTACTTTAAATATAATTTTCTTTTCTCTTCTTTCTTTTGTCTTTTTTTTTTTTTTTTTTTTTTTTTTTTTAGCCAATGTGAGGATGATCTAGAAAAAAAAAATTGAGTAGGTGTCAGAATTATCTGGGCTGCTAGGTAGGGTGGGAGAGGCTGTGCTGAAGGAGCGCCTGAGGACAGAAGTTTCCTAGGAAATGCCCAGAAGTGGCTGTTAACTGCAACTTGAAATGACCTGAAGATGCGCTTCTGGCTGCTGTGCCCCTAAAAGGACTCTGTCAGCATGTCAGAGGGCACACATGCATCAGGGGGCATTTTGGAATTTGGTTGATGTCAGTTTGACGGATCATGATTTTCCATCTCCTGCCAAGTAGATGTTTGCCACCATCACCTTCTTTGTCACCTCTGATGTCAGGGTGAAAAGGGCCCTTGAGTAGAGAAGCATGTTTGGTACAGATATGTGAAAAGAAGAGACTATGAGGAAAGAAGAGACAGACAGTTTTGTATACTTTGGCCTCTTGCAAACTGAACCCTAAATCAGGTAATTTCAAATATATTCTCTTAAAAAATTTCTCCTCTACCAAATGTGTTTTCAACTATTATGGGAAATTAAATTGCCCAATTTTAAATCTATTTTCAATGCCATTAAAAGTTATAAGTAGAGAAGAATAACCTATAAATCAAACTCACTGCACTACAAGATACAATCCAGTTCATATATGCCCAGTAAATACTAGCAGATTTTCCAGGCCAGAATTTAACTATCTGTGCTTGATGTGGGAGGGTAACATACATACTTAATAAAAATTTAAAATCCAGGCCTCAGGGCTCAACAAATTGTTCCTGCCTACTGGATTTCTCATTGAAAATAACTGCATTGAAAATGGAAAGTCTAAGGAAATGGAATTTCTCCTGAAATTAGACAGACGGCTCTAATCCATTTAATCAACCAACATGAGACACTTGGCTCTGACTGAAGCGTAAAGGCTCAGTTTTTATCTGATTTTGCAGCCTCCTACTGATGGGGAGGCCATGCAGAATTCCACGTGGACTGTACTGTGGGAGGATCGCTATGCAGGGGGAAGAGTACACTGGGTAGGGGTTCTGGACACTTAATGTCCAGTTTTGGTATTTCCTCTAACTAGCTCTGAAGTCATCAATGATCTTTAAGCCTCAGTCTCCTTTATTATAAAATCGGGAAGTGGAAGATACTCCCTAATGTCTAGTCCAGCTTTAGTGGTCTCCAATGATCTCACAGTTTACTCCACTAGTTGAGATTGCTTCTACAACAACGTAGTGGAGACTTTCAGTGTTTATACATATCTGATCCCCCTCTCCTTCCTGGAACCATTGCAGGTAGGTAGAGGCATGTGGCTCTTTCTGATCAGGGGACTACAGATAGAATGTCTCTCTGGACCAAAGAATAGAAGAGCATTGTGAGTTCTTCATCGTCTCTCCTTCCCTGCATGGCAACCTTGAAAGCTAAATGTTGAGACAGCAGAGTCACAACATAGAAATGATCAGTTCACTGCTGCCCTGGGGAGCCACTGAACTTGCAAAGAACTTAAGAGAGTCAGAAAACACATCTGAGTAAGTGAGATTTTGAGGTCTTTAACTGCAATGTTATCTGGTCTGTAGACAAGAACATACCATTGCCTCAGACCCAGGTGGCTCACCCAGAGGACCCATTTATACCCATGCAGCAAGTAATTGTTCACAAAGCAAAGTTACATAATATACAACAAAGAGAGTACATATCTTTGTCTATCCATGTCTATACATGAACGAGGGCACAGAAAGAAATATAGAGATACTTTTTTCTTTATCGATTAATGAAAGAATAGTATGAAGTTCCCCTTCCTGTGGATTTGGTGGGAAAGGGGGATGTAAGGGAAGATGAACTCACTGAGAAGAGCTCTGTATCCTGAGCACTGTGGTGCGTGGCAGTGCTCAAGAAGTGTTGTTGAATTCAGATGAATTGAGCGAACACTTAGTATGGTGGAGCATATGGCTGACTTTAAAACTGACAATATAGAAGTGGATATTGGTCCCATTCCTTATTCATAGCCTGCACTTTAAAAATAGAAAATATTTAACTTCTATACATGTATATGATTGTCATTCACACATTCATTTATTCAGTAAATATTTATTGAGTGCCTGCATTGCTCAAAGTAGTATGTTAAACGTTGGTGATACAGGAGTGGAAAAGTCCTCATGGAGTTTACATTCTGGAGCATCGGGGTTGAATGATATCAGGGACAGAATCTGATAGACACTAAATAATCAAAATTGTGATAAACATCACCATGGAGAATTAGAGGATGCCTTGGAACTGTATGACTTGGGTACCAAACCTACTAGGCTGGTGGCCCTAGTAGGCCTAGGTGGGCCTCGGAAGTCTTATAGTTTTAACCCAAGTCCTGGTTCTTACTGTGATAATTCGATACCTAAGAGACTTGGCTGAATTGTTCAGCCCACATGTGGAATCTTGCTACTGTGGCTTTGCTTACAGCTGCAGGAGTTGCCAAGTGAAACCAAGGCGGATGTTTTTCCAGCATTTGCCTCGCTTTCACTTGGCTTGAATTTCAATGGAACAATGTTAGTCAAGCACACTATTGCAGGCCCTTGGCCTTGGGACACGGAGAAAGGTGAGCATGGGCTATCCTTTGTCTGCACCAAGATTTACATGTGGTTTTGACACTCCAGTAACCTGAAGTCCTTCCTTATGAAAGAGAGATTATTATTTTACAAATGAGGAAGCTGAGCACGGAGTGGTAAACAGCTTTCCCAAAGTCACACTGTTAATAAACGCCACAGCGAGAATTTGAACTCAATCAATCTGGCTTCAGAATGAAGGCATTTAACCCTTGCTTTACACTGTATTGCCTCTGTCAGTGCTGGGTTTTATAAGAGCAGTCATCTTACTAGGGGACCAAGTCTTGAGCTGAAAATCACCGTTGGCAAAATTGCCCTGAAGTTCCTTAAGGTCTCTTAATAAATCCAGTGTGGGTTTTTGTTTGTTTTGTTTCTGAGAGCTTAGGACAGACTGCTGCTTGTTTGGCTGGATACCTGATAAAGCAATTAATGCATGTTTTGGGGCCGTAGTGTTAGAAATGTCCACCTCTGCAGATGCGAGAATAACCTGCAGCTGGGGAGATGGTCACTTGGAGAGGCACAATGATGACTGAGGACACGTGTTCTTTTCCCCAGAGGGTGGGCAGAATTGCTTACACTTTTCATAGTTTCCTCTCCATTTTTTAATTTACTTTTTCTAAGCCTACATAATTGAATCTTAACAGATTTAATAAGTACACTTTGGATATAACACTACTGTATGTTGATTTGTTACATTTCTCAAGTAATAGGGTCTTCTATAGACAATATTTATTTCTCTATTCCTCCCAATTTTCCCAATTTCCAAATAGAAATTGTAGGAAACTTGGGAAAAGATACAAGAAGATTCTTTGAATCAAGTAGGACTCAGATCATACCACTTAGATTAGTATTTCTGAGAGGATGATTGGGATATTGCATTTTTTAAGCAAGTTTCCAAAGTGATTCTCATGCAGCCTAAATTTTGAAAGTCATCTATGAGTCTGTCCTATCCTAGTGAGAGGATAACAATGGATCATTCTATCCACTGGGCTAACAGTGGAATCTGCCTTTCGTTTTAGCATTTCTTGTAGTGCTATGTCCTGGTGTTGTATCTGTGACCCTTAGCGCTTGTTTCCTGATTGTCAGATCTAATGGAGTAAGTAGGTCACTCATCCAGAGCCAGAGAGAATTCTCTCAAGTTGAGTTTATGCTACACTTCAAATAAGGAACTTAAGTAGCCAAATATCAGTACAAGCAAGATTCATACCTGTTATCTATACCAGTATCAGTTAGGGTTCATAGTTGCAAGCTTCAGAAACAACTCTCTATATTGAGCCCAAAGGGAATTTCCTGATTACCTGGAAAGCTCTGGGGGCTACCAAATCGGTGGGGATCTGGAGAATCAGGAAGAAAAGCAGGCAAGAACAGAGGAACTCTGGAGGACTGGGAACCAAGGAACTGAAGCAAAGATTCTGAAACAGGAACTGGCTGGTGTTTTTTATTGTATGCCTTCAGATTCACCTTCCAGGAAAGGGGTCTGATCTGCTGAGCCTGAATCAGGTTCATCTCCGTGACTGTGCTGAGGCAGGGAGGGGATGGTCTGGATGCCTTAGTTCCTATAGAAGGCAGTGGGTGCCCACTCCCAACACAACTGGATGCAAGGGAAAGGGTTGCTCTCCCAAAGGAAGGCTGAAGTGCAGTTGGAGGCTGGGCAGCAAAAATGGCAAAAGCATATGCTCCCATATCTGCCTGGAAGGCAGCCTTCTCCTTACAGGTGAACGTGCATCTGATTCCAATTTTGGCACTGCAATCTGTGTTCTTCTTCTCATCTGTGTTTAAGAAATAGTAGCTTATAGGGGAGTATTATTATGATGAATATAGGGCCTCTTTAATGCAAAGCAAAATACAGCTATAAATGTTCTTTCTCTCTTTTTCTGTATATCAGCCAGGTGCTTTCATATGCAGTGGAAAATAATTAAGGAAGTTTAAACTGTCAGAAGTATGGAAAAACTTAAAGAAAGCACATATTTTATTTGTTTGTTTTCTCTACTGATTGACTTCTAGGTGCCTGAGGTCACTTATCATTCATTCATTCATTTGGGATGTCTTAGCATTGCGTCGTTGTTGAAGATGCCCTGTTGACTTATAGCAGCAGTTACTACATACAGTCTCTTATTTATCACTCCTTTCCTGGCTGGCTGTGCCTGAGCTCTAGGTTTTGCTTGAGTTTGACTTACCTACCTCTACAAGCTTGTGAAAAAATATCACTTAATTCTTCATTTTTTACTTTGGAAAAACTATCTGAATCATTCTACTAGGATTTATTCAACCAAATAGTGTTCTTTGGTAGAGAAGGGTGTTTACATTGCTGTTGTTAGTTTCCGCTAATTGTAGGAACCAACTTGACATGGCCTAAGGAGCCGGCTGGATGACAGGAGACAGGAAAGACGTATATCCTCAAAGATACGTAAAGACATTGAGAGAAAAAGCAATCAGAAATGTACACATACTCATGAAGACACACACTAAAGTGTTTCTGTAATTCTGACTCAGATCCATTCTGGAAATAATAGGAGTATACATTATAAATAAAATATCAACTGTTATTTGGAGGTAAAAATTGATAATCAGCTTACAGTATTTGAAAGAAAAAATGATCCTGTTATGGTGAAAAATGCTACTCCAAGGCAGAAGGAAATTTTCTGATTTGGAGTTGATGGCATACCAGGTGGCAGCTTTACTAAACCAGATATAGAACCAGAAAGGAAATCCATGCAGGATTCTAAGGGTAGACCATTAAGTACACACTTGTAGCTATCCTTGAATATGAGGTACAACATGCCACCTTTTGAACTTCATCACCACTTACTCCCCAGACTGAAGGCATATTTGAAATGCTAAGCAATTTACCCTGTATATCAAGGATTGCTGTCTTGCTCAAACTATATATGCCAAAAATATTGGCATATGACCCAATCAATGCAAACAACCTATTACTTACTTTCTGAATGACATGTAACACTTTTGCTTAGTTAAAAATTTCCCTCCAAATCATTCTAATGATTATCCTCCCAACTCCTCATGTATGAGAAGAAGGGTAGTCACAATCCCATTTTTACTTTTCCAAGTCAGATTCTTAGCAAATTTATTCTAGATTCAAAAAATAATTGCTGTTTTCTTTCTGTCTCTTCTCAGAAGGGAAAAAACCTTCAAGGGCTGCCATGCTTTTCTCTCATGGTGTAGCTGGGAAATGTACAATTCAGAGCTGCTAATGCATGGAATAAATGGACAGTCTTGCTAACTTCTATTAACATCACTGCGTCTAGAGTCTATGTCAGTTTGAAACTAAAATGTCCTCCTTTGCATCCATAGTACTTTAATTATCCCAACAGTATCTGCATTTATATAATGCCCATCTGCATGATATCAAATCATCTTGACAAATGTTCCAAATTTCTCTTTGTGTGTGTGTGTGTGTGTGCGTGTGTGTGCGCGTGTGTGTCTGAGAAAACTGAGAGGTTAACCAAGAACTTTTTTGGGTTACATATGCATCTAAAACTTGCAGTCATCACTGATAGTAAAAGGGTCATGTAACTTGGAGAATACATGGGAAAAAAATGAATTCAAGTAGATCAGAAATGATTAGTCAGCTCCATTTTCTTTTCTACCACATTATTTTACATCATTTATTTTCAATGCCAGACACTGAAAAAATTGACTTCTATTTAATGAGGTTTGATTTATTCAACCTTGTGTTATTAGTGAAAATAGGAAACCTCATTTGTTGGAAAATACATTTAAAATAATGTGCGGTTTTGAATAAATTATCAGGTGGATGAGTATATAGTGATAATATTGATATTACTTTACATTTGCAAAGAATGTTGGCAGTTTACAAAGCACATTTATATGCATCACTTTGCTCAGTCCTCATAATTCTCTAGGTATTATTGTTCATATTTTATAGATAGGATCTGAAAGCTCAGAGAAGTTTAAGTGACACTAGTAGGTGAAAAGCAGGGGTTCATTCTCTGGTTTTCTGCCTCCAAACCCTTTTTAGTAGTCACCTTTATGGAAAATAACCAAACAAAAAGCTAGCCATTATTATCTCTTGCCTGCGCTATTTTCAGTGGCCTCTTATCTGCTATCTCTGGCACCATCTTCATCCTGCTTTTGGTCTTCTCAGAAGCAGTTCACATCAGCCCTCTTTCCTAACAGACCCCGATGGAGGTCCTTTGCTTAGAAGTTAAACTTTGACCCCTTACTTTGTCATCCAGTGTCCTTCCTTCACAAGCAGGCTTAAATTTGGCCTCAACCTAGTTCTTCAGTCCTTTGTGTCCACCATATGGCCTATGGTCCAGCCATACCAACCTAACTACCTCTTCAACATAGTGTGCTGTCCCACAGCTTGTGTCTTTGTACCCGTGGCTTCTTTTCCCTAGAATGCCTTCCCTTTATCCTCTACCTAGTAAACTTCTACTTATGATCTGAGAATCACTCAAAGATTATCTCCTGGATGAAGCCTTTCCTTCCTTGTTAGGACTAACTTATATGAATTTTATTATTATTAATACAACAGGAAGTTGAAACCATGTGAATGAGCTCCCTAAGGGTACAGACCGTGTCTTGTTGATCTTTTTATGCCCCTGCTTCCCAGGACCTAGTACAGTATCTAGTATTCAAGAACTAGTTATGAAATTAATAAATAAAGTATTAATCATTTCTTCAACTGTGGTAAAAATATCTTCACTTGTTAGATATCAACATTCTTTTTCAGCAGTCTACTTCCAGATATGTACCCAAAGGAATCAAAAGCAGGGTCTTAAAGAGATATATGCATACCCATGTTCTTAGCAGTTTTATTCAAAATAGCCAGAAGGTGAAAGTAACTAACTGTACTTTAGCAGGTAAATAGGTAAACAAAATGAAATGTGGTATATATCCACAATGGAATATTTTTCAGCCTTAAAAAGGAAGGATTTTCTGACATATACTACAGTGTGACTGAACCTTGAGGATGTTTTACTAAGTGACATAACCCAGCCACAAAAAGACAAATACTATTATGATCACATTTATATGAGGCACCTAGAGAAGTCAAACTCATAGAAATAGAAAGTAGCATGGTGATTGCCAAGAACTGGGGGGATGGAGAAATGGGGAATTGTTTATCAGGTATATAATTTCAGCTTTACAAGACAAAAAAGATCTGGGTTTTTTTGCACAACAAGATGAATATACTTAATGCAACTAAACTGTACTCATAAAAATGGTTAAATTTTAAGTTGCATGAGAGAGAAATCAGACATTATTATAAAGTGTTGGTACGATTTCAAAACAATAAATTTCCAGAACACTAGCTTAATCCCTCCTGGAGTCCTGAGGTTGAATAGAGGAGATTGGAGTTAAACTGGATTGATTGCAGAACTCTTCCAGGAGGAAGCGAATGTGTAGTCTGGTTTTGAAGATTTAGTTGAGCAAATATTGATGAAGCAATGTGCTCTGGAAAGATGGAGAGAGGGACGTGGATGAGCTGTCTGTGAGAGGGATATACTGCTTTACAGGAAGTACTTTATTAAGTTCTACAACAGCTATATCAGGTAAATGCTACTTATAATCTCTCTTTTATTTGAGTAAACTGAGGCATGAAGAGGTTAGGTAACTTATCCAAAGAGAACATATAGAAAACAGTAGAGTAAAGTTTTAAACCCATACCACCTGGCAGTAACACCCATGTAGTTACCGAATAATGTGCTGTGCTCTCCAGTCAATTCCATTAGGAAGTGGTCCTCAATGTACTCTTTTGAAGGTCCTATGGTTTATTGATGATTTTCAAAAACATAACGCATTCCTATTGGAGAGCTTGGAATCCAGCTGATTGAATGTTTACAGATAACTTGATGAAATAAAATAATTTAATAACATAAGATATTCAGTTCAGAGAAAAAATAATGTTTTGACAATGTTTTGTAGGTCCATTTGATGTGAAGATTGAGGTTAGGGACTCTACCTCTCTGGAAAATAGTCTCTATCATCATTCTTTAGCACTGCAACTCTGTAGCTCCATGGCTGTTCCTCACATGTAATACTCTTTTGTGGGTTATTATTTTATGAAGTTTCCTTTGCATCTTGCACAGTATTTTCAAACGCATTGGGCTGCAGACTGTCAGCAACATGTCTGACTTTCATCAGAATTTACTTATTTTTCTCCATGATTGCAGCAGATGTGTTACATTATTTTCAAATAAAAATTAAATATGGGTAATAGGGGTTGGGTGTGTATGACTGTGGTAGTAGGAGTTGTCAGGAAAAGCCAACTCTACCATAATAAATCATATACATTAAAATTAAATATGGGAAAAGATGCATCATTGTTTGGATGCTGCTTACAGAAAGAGACTGGACTCTCTACACATGTCAAGTGAATGTGTTAATTTACATTAACTTATCTAAAGTAGAGTCAAATAGAGAAAAGAACAAGGTGATGATTATTTAATCTTCATTCTGACACAGACTGGCAAACTGGGAAGTGCTTTACCATATTCAGAGCTCTTTTCTTTGTCATGTTTTAACAAAAGAAAGAAAGAGAGAGAGAAAGAGAGAAAAAAAGATAGAAAGAAAAGAATGAACAAATAACTCAGTGAGGTGTTAAATATTTGAAAACTATATTTAAATGTTCATGTCATAAAAACTTTGATAAAAAGTGAAGAAAAGTGCATATTTTACCAGGTTTCAAACTGAAAGGAATCTTTTACTATTTAAGCATCATGAGTTAGAAAGTAAATCTTTAGGAATCAGATCAGTGGAGATATGGAAGGCAAAGAGAAAAGAAAACTATTCAAGAATCTCAGAAATCCTTTTGGACAGCAGACCACTTCGTTAAATATATATGAATTAGAGATACACGGATTGTATTTTCCCTAGAATGAACAGGGGCTTAAAATCTAAGGGAAAATAACTTTTGGCAAATCCTATTTGGTATTTTGCTGAACCTGAACCATTCTTGCCAAAAGTTTACTTTTGTGGCTAAGTTTGGAATAGAATATAGAAGTACAAAAAGAACACATTGACTTAACATACATAGATGTATGTGTTCTCAAGCTGAAAATGTTATAAAATCAATGACAATTTAACATTCTTCCAGGAACAGACAGATTCATGCCAAAAGTAATGAATAGCTTCATTGTTTTCTGGCCGCATGTCTGGGTGTGCCAGAAATTTTCAAATTTTGCCTTGTAAAATGTAAAGACCTGATGTAAACCTGAGAGGTAAATAAGCTTCAAGAAATACTCCTCTATAACAAAATCTAAATCTCAGTTTTTTGTCTTCAGTTCTGACCATTTGTGGCACATGGGTGTGTCTCCTTCACAGAGTCAGCAAAAGCGAGTAGGCTGGTGGGCCATATGTGTGTAATTGGGAGGCCCAGTACTGCCGAATTAAGATTATTGCAGTTGCCCTAACTTGGATTCCCATGTACTATAGATTTATATCAGGACAACATTGTTATTTTGACAATTTTCTTCTATTAATTTGATTTATTTTAAATGGCAGTAGAACTTTATCTTTTATTTTTTGTCTTTATTTGGGCTGTTAACTGTGACCTAGAGAGACTTGAATTTTAAACACATCATAGTGGTGGACCAATGGGAAACCTTTGATTATTTTGAGCTATGTTTACCAATGCTGGGGGCAACTGGTTAAGTTGGGGTGGGGGGAGTAGATATGGAGGATCAGGTATACTGGTCATTTGGTGTCCGGTATGATTCCTTAATTAGCAGACCTTCTTCTCATATATTACCTGCCCATTCCCTCCTACACATACACACACATGCATGTATCAACAAAACAAAGTCAAAAACATTTCATGTTTTAATATCATTATCATCATGAAGATGTCACTTCAAGATAAGATATTTAGAAGAATAAATAAAATTTTCTAATGTCTACAATAGTCTATCAATAAACTACTCTATTCATGGTGTCTCCATAAATGTTATTACTATTCCTCAGGAATAGTAAAGCAATTTTCTAATATTTCCCTGGAATTCCAAGATCAAAAGCTTTACTAAAGATATGTCTTCCAATCTTATCTTTGGAAATTAAGACAAAAACAATAATAAAATAAATAACAAAAACAGTAACAAATTCTGGCCTTTTGCTACTGCCTTGGTTGAACATTAATATGAGCACTGTTCTTTGTAATACATTTGTTAATAGAAGTCCTAGGTTTTGAGATGGTCACAGGCATGTATGACTTTGGAGAAGCTTTGTGTAATGAGGTAACTGGATGGCTAGGGTAGGAGAAGGAACCATGATCAAATTCTTCACTTATAGCCTAGGGATAGTCTTGGTTGTGCTTTTGGTAATTATGTTTCCGGGCAAATGATTTGAATCATAGCATTTAGATTTCTGTGATTAAAACAAAAAATTAGGAGGGAAATGACATGTAGATGAGGATTGTAACTGAACATCTCCTGTGAGCTAGCCTTTTCCTTACATTATCTTGTTCCATTGTTCAAACAACCTACTTGTGAAGTAGGAATTACCTCCACTGTTCAGATGAGAAGACAAACTTAGAGAGATGAAGTATCTTATTCAAAGTCACATAGCTAGTAAGTAGAAGTGTGCCATCTGAGCCCAGGTATCTGAGCACAAAAGAGTATTATTTGGCATCCCAAGACCTATACTATAATTTACTTATCCTCTATAAATAGCTTTAAAAAGGTTACATTTCATTGGTTAAATATTGCCAACAGCATGTAAGGAACAATTCCATTTTGACTTTTAGACCCTGCCAGGACATGTATCTTCAAACTATTTTGCATCAGAAATGCCTAGAAAAATTGTAAGGTTTTTTTTTTTTTGGAGGGGTGTCTTTTTAATGTATGATTTTATATCTTATTCCCTGATGATTACCAAAAACTGAAGTTTAAAAATGCATGGAGATGATGTGAACATGTTCGAACTTTAAACATTACACTTTTATTATAGGTTAATGCAAACTTTTGTTTTCAAAAGAAAATTATATGCTCTAGAAAGTGGATCTTTCTTCTTCTTTCTTTCTTTCTTTCTTTCTTTCTTTCTTTCTTTCTTTCTTTCTTTCTTTCTTTCTTTCTATTTTTGTTCTTTTTTTGTTATGTGGCATCCTTCTGGCCTTGAGAGGCTTCTAATTTGGATATTAAAATGTAATTGTGGATAGAGAGATAGATGGTCAAGAAATTGCTAAAATTGCCATATTGTAAAGGAGAGTTTGATTTCGTGTACATATTCCTAAGGGAAATTCAGAACACATCTTAAACCCCATTACTCTTATTATCACTTTTAAAGTTAGAGAATTGGTTTAGTAAACAAATCCAGGCTTCTTAATCATTCCCTGTCAAGTTCTTGCCTCTGTGGTCTTTTCACTCAGTCACCTCCCAATGCTATCTCTAAAAATTTTAAGATATCAGTTCCTTCCAAACATAAGGGGAAAAAAGGAGACTAACCACATGCTTAAAGATTAGTTATTTCTCAGCCAATGAAACTTGAGTTTTTCTGTACCTAAGGAGCTTTATCCACCACAGTCTATGATAGATAGTTAAGACCCTCACTTCAGGAAATCCACAGCTTGGAGTAGTCTTACTAGTCCAGTTCAGACACTACAGCTAAGGCTAATAGTGTTTGATGATCCCATTTGCCTGGAGAAAGGAATAGCAGACATAAGAGAATGCTACTCCCACTACATCAAATTGCTATGCTTTGGATTTGAAACAACACAGGTGGTAAAAGCACTAAGTATGAGACAGCTTAGATATACCTCTTGGCATGTTTCAAAGACAAAACAATACAGCCAGAATCAAATGCAAGGAAATCATTAAATAAAATATCACCTTTACCTGATGAAATTTTCTCTTGAACTACGAAAAACTCTCCGTGGGGAAGACAGAAGGCTGGTAGTAACTAGTCTTTAGGCTCAGCAGTTTCTCAAAGGATTAAGAATAAAAGATATGGTGCCCCCCACACAACTATTCTTTGTTACTGGTTACCCTTAAGTATTGGAATATTCAGAGGCTCATGTGTGCTAAGCGAAAGGCTGCAAAAATTAAAGATATTATGGCAATACTTTGGATTGTATATTGATACATAGGAATTTCTTTTGCCAATTTCTGTATTATATTTCTCTGTCAATGATAACTTTAACACACTGCATACCTTCTCAGAGACTTAGATTTGCCAACTTTTAGCTCTTATATTACATAATTCCCTTACCCTATTGCCCTTCATTTGCTGGTCAATAGTTCCCTTTATATGCCCTCTGGTGTGGCTTTTCTTAGATGGGAAATTTCATATTAACATTTGTCCCTACTATTTATATCTGAAAGTCTGTCCGTGAAATCTCCATCGTATACGTCAAGTAAACTACATTAGAACTCCATTTTAACATGGCTTTTATATAAGTTCTGATACTCTCTTGGTCTGTCACATTTATTCATAGGTCAAATGAAACAACTAATTAATCACACACTGATATTATAAAGTAAGGTTGTGTTTCAACCAGGTTGATCCTATTCGGGGAACACATGAAATCAGGGGCATGTAGCCACTTCTGGAATACAAGTGAAGATGGTATGATAGTCAGTGACCAAAAAAGTAGAGTAACTGGGAGAAGTCAAGTTGAATCTAGAATGTTACAAATAATGTTTATGACTTCCATAGTTCAGAATAAGAGCCAAGGATAGTGTATCAGTCAAGAGAACAGTAACCACTCCAAGGAAATGAAATTTTAATAGAGGGAAATGCCGAGAAGCCAAAAAGATCACAGAAATTTTAATAGAGGGAAATGCTGAGAAGCCAAAAAGAAGCCCAGATTATTAGCAACAGCAAAAAGCCACTATCACCTCTAGGCTACAGGGTTAAAGGGGAAGACAATATTGGTTCCCAGGCTCTGGGGCAACATTCAGAAGCAGAAACCACTTTAGGTATGCCTGATGATAGCTGAAACCAGTAAGGCAGAAACATCTGGCCTGATTTGGAACAACAGAGGAAGCCCAGTTCCTATCATAGTTGCCACCTAAGGGAAAGGGAGAGGGAGAGAGACAGAGACAGATACAGCTAGAGACAGAGAAATACATCGAACTAAATAACTCAGATGTGTGATCCAATTATTTAGATGGATAGGTCCATCAGGTATGAGACAACTTTAAATGGTGATATGTCTATGGGTTTATTGTAACTTCGTTTTTTCAAGGCACTGCCTGGGTCCTAAATGGGTGATTTAGACATTCAATGTGTGCTTCCTTCCTACAAAGGTGAGAATTACTTCTGTGCAGTTTTCCTCTGTGACTAGGCAGTTTCTCAAGATGGAACAATTAGGTATCAAATTCTCTTCAGTAAAGCAGGGTATTGGGTTAGAGTTGACAGAAATCTAGTCAATGAAAGTCATTTTATTCTTTTCAACTAAAATTAGCCTCTTATTTACATGCTATGAACTAATTTAAAATATGTATTAAAATGATCTCACTAAAGGGTTAAAACATTCATTTTAATTCTTTCTCCTCTGTTAGCAAATGATATTTGTTTAAATTGAAGACCAATAATCTTTTTTTACATATCTTTGAATTATGTTCCTCTGACATTAAGACAATTCTTACATTAGTGTTTCTTCAAGTGTTGCGCGTACACATACATTTAATCTACTGAGTCAGAATCTTTGAGAAAGGACATTAGAAAGGCTTTCTAAGTAGTTCTTGTGTAACCTGAGACACTCTGGCTCAAATTAACCTTTCTTGTTATTGGTACCTCCTAATAGATTAATTACACTTAATCAACTCTTACACCCCTTCAGAGCAGAACCATGACAATGTTATTATGTATTATGTATTATGTCTCTGTGCAGAATTATTATGTATTGTGTCTCTGTAAGCCACCTACAGGGTTATTGTTCTTACGTGGAAAGACCAATAGAATCAACCTGATAGTTTTTTTACACTTCTTTCTACTGTAATTTTGTAGATATTAAAATAGATATCAACACATTTGAGTTAGGGTAAACAGCATACTCATTTCACCCTCTGCCAGTGGCATTTCATTCTTCCTTATGGGAAGATCTTGGATATGTTTCTCATATTTCTTTAAATAAATAAGGAATTTCAATGATGTCATGAATTCTCATGATCAGGAATGATACATCATTTCACTTGATGCTTTCAAAAGTAAGTTACAGAAAACTCAACTGAAAGATACTGTTATCTTTATTATCTAGCAATAAGTCCTGCTTTAATTGGTTTGGGATTGGTTGACTCAGGGGCTCAATAAAATCATCAAGGACCCACCTCTTTTCATCTTTCTCTCTGCCATTCTCGGACTGTTGGTGTTTGTCCTTAAGCTAGTTTCCTACATTTCAAAGCAGTTTCAAGCTTACACCCTCAAACAGTTATGTTCTCCCATTTCACTGGACAGATTGGCATCACATGCCTATTTCTAAAACAACCATGAAAACAAACGGATTTTATATAACTAATTTCAACTAAAGTCGATAGGCATCTTGGGCTGAGACTTGGCCTCCTTTGAAGGACTCAGCCACCCATACTTGAACAAAATCAAGAGTCTGTTACTAGGGTCTGAGGTATTACTAGTAGTAGTAGTAATTTTAGTAAAAGTGGTGATAGTAATAGCTAACTCTTAAATAGCATTTACAGGTGCTAGGCACCATTCCAATAATTAGAGTATATTAACTCATTTAATCACCACATCAAGGATATGAGATAGTTAGCCATTATTATCTATGATTTACAGAGACATTAAATAACTTAAGTTACACAGTTAATCAGTGATGACACAAGGATTGTAACCCAGGTGGTCTGCCGTCAGAGTAGGTACTTTTTAAATTAATACAAGGCTGCCTCTGTGGAATGGTGTGTGTGAGAGGGTGAGGAACATGTCTATTAAGTAGATAGCCAATAAGTTCTGTCACAGTGAACAGTGCCTAGCACTGAATAGGCACTCAAAATATTTGCTGAATACACAAAAAAATTAAGAATGAATGCGTAAACACTTCGATAGCCTTCAAGTAAGTGCCTTCTGTCACTCGATGAATGTTTGGTGGATAGTGTACAGTTGTATTTCTGTGTGATTTAAGTAGAGAATTTGAAATATGCCACAAGCTATTATGCCATTTAACATGCCAAGATAAATGAGGGGGGAGTTGTCAGAGAGGGGGCAATTTTTCATGCCTGGAGTAAGATGGATTGACATTGGGAGTTTTATTTGTGAAGCCTGGAAAGTCCAGGAAGTGGTTGCCATTCATAAAAATTGCAATTTCCACCTGTTGTTTAAACTTGTCGTAATGCAAAAAACTAGCAAGGCTTTTATCCTATGCTAAGATCCTCTAAGACCTCTATCCAGAAGATGTCTGACCATTTTATGTTTGCTTTCCAGCCCTTGGAGAGAACACATCTCATTCACCACAGCTTCAAGTTCCCATAGCACCCTCACAGAGCACAGGATGCATGTCTATGTGCTGCTCACATTTTTTCTTGAAAGCAGAGAGAATATGAACTGGCTTGGTCCCCTTTTACATGCAGTTAAGCTCAGTTCTCATGTATAGTTTGTCAGAGATATGCATGATGTCATTTATGTTAAATAGGAATTCACATGTAGCCATCCACAACCATAGACTTGGGTATAGGGGTTCCTACTTGAAGACATTCAATGAATGAAAATATGGATTTATAAACCAATAACAAGTCATTATTCTGATTAAAAATAGATTAATAAACACCCATGTCTGTTAACAAGCCAGAGGTTATTTACTGGAGCTTAGATTAGAGTGAAAAACATAGAAAAGGAAAAAGCAACTTAAAAGTTTGTATGTTATAGAAGATCGTTAAGAAATATCTTCTCAGGACTCTAGAGCCAAAGGAATAATCTAACAATCAATGCCATCAATAACTTTCTCTGCCGTATTTAATGTCAACTATTGATTCCGAGAAAAGCCAATCCTGCTCCAAATGTATTCTTTTAATTTATGAGCAGTTCATTCATCATTATCATTCCCTTTGACCCACAGCAGGCGAGTGACCATTAAGTTCATAGTTTCCTAATTATTAAGAATAGGAAGGCCTCTCATAGATCACTCAAGTCTGAATTGTTATTGGTAATACAGAGATATAAGGCCTATTTACTATCCCAGGGCTACACAGCTAATAAAGTGCAGTGCCAGGAGAACTTTAGTCTACAGCTGTTTCTTGTCACCGTGTTACATAATAAATTACTTTTCATGCCAGAGTCACCACAACTTAGAGTTCCTTGCCTACACAACTTTACCCCATGCCTAAAATACTATCCCCCACCCCAGATTACTCCTGTGTGTATTTGTTTGAATCTGCCTTGATTCCAGAATGCAGAAGCCTCTTGGAGGATGTGGTAGATTGTATCTTCAAGATGGTCACATAATAGTTCCCATTTCACATACTCTTCTACATGATAACCTTTCCATTTTCCCCTTCAGAGTTTATTTCTCCAACCTCTTTGAATCTGAAAGGACCCTGTGTTTGTTCTCTTCAAAAGAACACAAGGGAGGTGGCGGTATACCAGTTCTGAACATGAACCTCAAGTAGCCTGGCAGCTTTTGCTTCCTGGTTTTTGGAGCATTTGCTGTTGAGACATTTCCTCTCAGAGCTCAGCCTACACACTGTGAGAAGCTGGAGCCTCAGGACCAAGGCATGTCTAGATATTCCAGCCCAGCTAAGCTGCCAGCTGCCAGCTGCCAGCCAGGTACTAATAGCTCGCCATGTGAGTGTGCCATCTTGGACATCCAACCCAGTTGAGTGTGAGGACTCCAGACCCAGCTGACTGCTGCCTGTAACTGCTTGGAACACCCTAAATGCAAGCTGCCCAGATGAGACCAGTTAATTCATAGGCCTTGAGATATATTAATTTTTATTTTAATTCCACTAAGTTTGAAGGTAGTTCGTTACATAGCACAAGCAGCTGAAATGGTCAGCACGGAAGTCAGGTCCTGGCTGCCCACAGAGTCATAACATCAGACCTCAGAAGCACTCTCATCTCTGCCAGACAAGCCCCTCGTCAGGCCTCACCGACTCCCGTGCGTACTGCTCACCTTGACAGATGCAGCTCTCCCACACTTCCTGTTAGTGAAATCTGTCAGGTTTGAAACTGATTCCTGGGTGTGTGGATTTTCAATAGAAATTCTAGGAAACTTCGAAGTTTCTTAACATAGAAAAAGAATACTCTGCTTTTCCATATGGGTATCTTCCCAAGGTAATAAGGGTCAACAGAGGTCATAGAGCCCATGAGCAAGTTGGATATAATGTTGACCTTTCCAGAAGGCACAGAGCTAAATTTAACACTCAACATGGTACCTATTTGAACCTGGAGGGATGGTATATTTGCTTTCTCTTTCTACAAGTTTCTGATATTTATAGTTTTTCCCTCAACAGTCTTTTTTGCATACATGTCTTAAGTCACTTTTAAATCCTTCTGAAAGCATGCAGGATCTAAACTGCAAACAAATAATGCTAATTCCTTCCTCTGGTCCCTGCTGGTCAGGTGCCCCTCTAAAATCTGACAGACATTTCACTCTTCATGTTTAGAACAGAGTTCCCAAAGCAAAGGACTTATAGGCAAAACATGAGAAATTTTAAGGTAGACCAGAGATTCTTAAATTTTTAAAAATTTTAATGCTTATGTATTTATTAGGAAAGATATAATGAATATAGCACATATTACACAGAGCAAGGCTAAGTAGAATAAATAAGTTGATTTAAGTAAAATGTTAATTTAATGTTAATTAAAAAACTATGCTCAGACCATGAAGGTTGTCAATAAATGATTGGGAAACAGTGATTTGGAATTTCAAAAAAAATCTGTCAGTTTCTAGGTTCCCCTTCTCTTATGAATGATTTGTTGCTGTGTAGTTATACCTTTCTGGCTGTTTGATTTCCTGCCTTCTCTTTGAGTCAGCAAGCTATTACCTGGCACATGTGGAACCCACATAACCAACATTTTCCCTATCTTATTTCATCATCAAGCTTAATTCACAATTTTTTCCATTTCATAGGCACTCACCAAGGCCAGCGCAGTAACAACTCCATGAACCAAAGAGCTACTTTCTAGAGATGCTCTTGCTTTTCAGAAGTTTCCCAGAGCTAGGCAGCATAGGGCTGGATCTCCAGACCACGGTCAGCCCTAGACAGTCCTAAATCTGAGACAGAGATGACACTCTCTTCTCCCATCCCCTTGCCTCCTCACTGCAGCCTCATCCTCAGATTCTTCAGAGGAAACAGTGGTCATACGCACTGGCCTCCTGCCTCCACCTCCATTTAGTAACCACCATCATTTTTGTCACTGAATCTTCATTTACCCCTTGCCAACTTCACCTTGCACATTTTATGTTAGAGTTGGAAATTGAGTATTAACACTTCCCACAAAGTTACAATTCTTGTGTCTCATATAAATAAATTGCAACTGAAAATGATTCTGGAGACATCTTTAAAAAGATACCTTATTATGTTCTTTTATCAGTGGGGAAATGAAGTGTTTCCATTTTGGAACTTCGAGTACCGCTTAGGAGTGGGTATCTCTTCAATCTTAACATCAAATCAACTCTCTCCTGTAAACCAGATCAAGATCCACGGGCACATGCCCTGATCTTAGATGCCTCACAGACGTCCTCATTTAAGACCTTTGAATTTACCGCCTGCTCTGGAGGTACGATTCTCATCAATTTCCATTTATTAGTAGGTGCTTAAAAGGAGGCACTTTCTGACATGCAATAAAAAGCAAACCTAATGAGCAAATGGCAGTGAACTTGAGGGGCACTTTAGGAGAGGGTCTATCAGTATTCATAACTCTGACACACTATAAAAGACACTTTAGTGCAACGAAAATGTGTCAGAAAAGATATTGAGTTAACCAAAGGGAGAATTTTCTGGTAAAACACATAAGAGCACCCATTTCAAGAGATCTGCACTATTAATATATTTTCACCTTTACTGACAACTCATTTACCAAGTGTCAGATGAATGGTACTGGAGACAGCCCTGATATTAACTCCCAAATGCGGTTCTATAACAATGAAAGGTGTGTATGTATTCCTCCCTAGCATCTTCTCCATAATTAATGCCCTTGGCCTTGCTTAAGCAGCTGATGCCATTCAAAAATTAGAAAAATTATCTTTGGGGATAATTCTCATCATGCTGTAAGTGGCACATTGTAGTTTCTTTATTTTACACACAACTCATCTTTCACATGATACAGACAAAAGTTAGGATATCTTCAGATTCTTAAGGCAACTTAATCTCAATATTTCAAAGCTCCTTAGATAACATCACATTAAGATTCTTTAGTCTATATTTTTTTTTCCTCAAAGGAATCTCTTAAAGCCATTGCAGCAGAAACAAACCCAAAACCAAAGTAACAAAGTCACAGCAAAACCTGTGTATCTCACACCATGGACGATAAAATGTATAATCACACTTGCACTTAATTAATATAATGATAAGCATGGTCAGTAAGTGTAAAAATTCCCTAAATCATCCTGGTATGCTATTTATATAAAATAATGGGAATTTTTTTCTCTTGTTTATCCTTTTTTTAATGATGAAATTCCAGTTAGCTTTCCTTGTAGCCCTTGATTTATAGCATCTATATTTTTGTATTATTCTTTAAAGCATACTTATATAAATGCTGCACATTATGAAAGCTAATAATAATATTCACAGAAAATGGAATACAGCACTTGGAAGCAACATGAATAACAAACCTAATAAGAAAACACTGTGAGTTTTACTGCCGTGGCATCAGATTCAATTATTAATAGTTTTCTATAGATTTCTACAGGTGGCCATGTGGATTATGGGGGAGCAGCATATTTCCAGAACTATTATCTCCTTTGATCTCTGTGTCATTTAAATAAAAATACAGTTCATGAAGGTAATTTGATTAAATACTGGGCTTTCTCATGTGAAATCTAGAGAAAAAAGGCAAATGGGAAAAAAAAACAAATAATTCTATGGCATTGGCCAGAATTCAAGACCATCTTAAATTCTATTTAATGGTGAAACACAAAAGACTACGATTTGGACTGCATTACATTTCTACATTCACTATAAATTTACTATGAAAGCTCTGAGGCCACTTTACCCAGAAAATTGCAAAAATAGACAGAAGAATTTCACTGGATAATTTCAGGTCAAACTAAGTTAGTCTATTTGCTTCCTAATTAGCTTAGGTAGTGAAGACATGCTTTATGTCTTCATCTGTAAGCTGTATTACTAAATGCTCCAGTGAAAACGTGCAAAGCTCTCAAGATATGCAAGAAAACACTAGTCCATCGCTTCTCGTATTCTTTGTATCTTACCTCATTCATTTATTCCTTCATCTATTCACTCATTTATTTGTCATTCAATCATAATTTACTGAGCACCTAACACAGACCTGGTTCTCTGCTAGGGCTTGGGGCTCCAAAGATGATTCAGATGTGGTGATTTCTCTTGCACAGTTTATGGCCTATGGGGAAGCCAAGTAGTAAGAAGATAATCTTGATACAATGTGGCAAATATGTTAGTGATAACCCAGATGCTCAGTCATTGTGGGTATGGGTATGTGGGAGTGGGGCAGTAGGGTGAGAGGAGAGTTAGTGGGGAAACATTTCCTGAGGAGAAATCTGGACAGAATTTTCAAGGATGAGCAGGAAATACCAACATTTAATGGGCAGAGAGAAGACAAGTGATATCCAGCAGAAGGAGACTATGAACAGCTATTTAGGGAGGCAGGCTGAAAAAAAAGAGTAGAAATTGAAGACAGAGGAGGAAAAAATATTGAATTTATTTTGATCCCTACTTTACAAGAAAGATACTGAAGATTTAGTGAAGTCTCTTAACTGGTAATTGGTAAAACTGAGGTTTCAGCTCATAGTTAATTGTTAAAATGATGAGTTTAATTGTAGATGTATGTTTGAGGCAACAGTGGGCCATTTATTGGGATACCAAATATTTAGTTGAAATTATATGTCTGAGAAACAGAGATTTTATTCCTACATTTCCTACATTTGTTTATTTATTCATATGCCAAGTAAATAAATTATTCTACAGATTACATCAGTTAGACCTGCTAGGAGACATGCTCTCAGAGTTTGTAGCATGAGGTGGGGAGTGAGATAACAAATTAAAATATTAAAATATATAGAATGTGAATAATATTCAGTGTTAATGAGAAAATAAAGAAGGTAATAGAGGTGTGGCATTACAATTTTGAGTAGGTGACCAGTAAAGACCTCAATGAGGTGACACTTGTAAAGGAGACAGGGGAGTGAGTCATGCGGATGTCAGGGGAAGAGTGTTGCAGGAAGAAGGAACAGCAAGTGCAAAGGCACCCAGCCTGAAACATGCCAGGCAAATTTGAGAGAATTGAAGAAAAGCAGGGAGGCTAGAGCAGAGTGAGGGAGATATTCGTAAGAGGAAGTGGAGAACAAGCCAGATTATATAGGATCTTACAGGACATTATAAATGTTCTGGCTTTTACTCTGACTGAGATGGAAAAACCATTATAGAGTTCTGAGCAGGGGCATAATGTGATCTGACTCACATTTTAACAGGATTACTTTGGCTGTTGTGTTGAGAACAGACGAAATGGATCAAGGGCTGGAAACAGAAAAATCATTTGGGAGGCCATTGTGATAATCCTGGAGGTGATGATGATGATGGTTGGACAGCGTAGTAGAAATGGAGGAAGAAAGAACTGAGAAGATTCTGGATGCATTCTGAGGAAGGATCGACATTATTTGCTAATGGATTAGATACAGAGTGTGAGGCCAATAGAAGAGGTAACAACGATTCCAAGGATTTTGGCGTGAGCAAATGGAAAGCTTTGCCATTAACTGCGATGGCGTAGGGAGTAAAGAAGATAGAAAACTTGGTTTCGGAAACGTTAAATTGAAATGAGCATTAGACAGCCAAAGGGAGACGTTTAATAATTGGTATATGAGTCTGGCGTTCAGATGAGAGATCCAAACTAGAAATATAAATTGATAGTCACCTGTGATATGTATGATGGTATTTACAGGATAAGATCACAAGGCTAGTGTAGATGTGACAGAGACAAAGTCCAGAGTGAGCCCTGGGACACTTGAGAGTTGAGACTTCTGGAAATGAGAAGTAGCCTGGCAGGAAGAATGGGAAACCCAGGAGAGTATTTCAAAAGCAGAGTGAAGAAGTGTTCTAAAGAGAAAGAGGAAGTGATACCTTTTTCAAACGCAGCTGATAGGTCAGGTAGGATGAGGAATGATCACTGGCCTGTGGGTTTATCTATGTGAAGTCCTTTGAGACTCTTTAATATATAGGTGGTACTAGAAGCCAGTTTGAAAATTAACTAGTTTCAAAGATTGATGGGGTCAGAAATCAGATTACAGAGTTAAGGGTGAAAATGAGGTGAGAAATTAGAGACAGCAAATGATGACTATTCTTTCCAGAAGCTTGATTGTAAGAAAAGAAATAGACAGAAATCCATGTGATTAGTAGGGCACCTACATGTCAAGGAGAAAATGCATTTTTTTTTGTAAGAACAGGTAGGCCAGACTCTTAATTCCTCTGGGCTGACAAGAGGGAGGAGCTAGGGGACAAGGAAAGGTTGAAGATTTAGAGGAAAAAGAGTGTGACAAACAAAGGTTCCTGTGTGATTTTAGAGCTCCTTCAGATCCTAGCCTCTACTTTCATATTTACCAGTGAATTGTCACACTAGCAAATTCTTCAGTAGTCTGATGCAGGCAGCCAGCTGTCAGGGTACCACAGTCCACGTGATCATCAGGAAATGGGATGAAAGGATATATGTAGTATGTATATACACATATGGATAAATAAGTATGCCAACTGGTACGTATGTGTGCGCGTATGTATGTACATATGAGTGTATATATATATATATATGAGTGTATATATTATAATTAGTATGTGTTCATATATAAAATATAAAAATACATTTTCTTCCTTCCTTCCTTTTTAATGATATTACCCTTAAAGGAAGAATATAAGAAAATTCACATTAATTACTTTCACTACAAAAAGGATCTGCTAAACATACCCATAAAAGAATATTTGGCTGAGCCTGGGACCCACTAAAATTCTACGGTTCTCAAATGAAAGCTAAACTGAATTGTTTATAATGCAGTTTATACGTCTAGTGAAGTAAAATAAAATACCAGCAAGGATAACACAAACGCTTCCATGACAGACGTCTTCAGAGACAGCAAACATATCTCTGATCATATTGCAGTAAACTCAGAGTTTTATGATAAGAAATAGATTATGTTTCCTTTATCATATAGCATAAACAATAGTATAAGCTGGGTTTTCTTTGTTAGTGAATTAGTGAAAGTAATTGAAATATAGAATGCAGTGTCTCAGCTTTTCCCACAGGCAAAGAAAGCCAGTCGCACGGGGCTGGTGTAGGTATAATGGAGTTCATTTGAGTTTTGTTTCTGGATGTTTTATCTGTTTCAAACACAATTTGTTTACCAAATCTAAAAAGAAATAACAGCAGAAAAACAAAACAAAAAAAACCGCTTTCACATCTTAGATGAAAGCTTATCTTTCTTTGGATCAGACTTTCCAGTGCCCCAAAGTGCTAGCAGAAATTGAAAATTAAACAAACTACAGCACTGTCAGAAATAATCACACACCAGGCTAGCCCTCCCACTTCTGATTCTCTCCTACACAAAGAAGCTCCAGTGCTGCACTGAACAGCCCCTTAAATCTTTATTGTATTTTGCCTCTGGGGTTTGCTCATCACTGCAGGTCTAAAAGTGTCTGTTATGGTCAGAAATAACTTTAAAAAAATATTGCACCACTGAGCCAACGAGGAGTTCAAATGACTCCAAAATTGTAAACTTGTAAAATGTAAGATAGAGTAAGCACTTCAGCGTTTGGAATAAACTGATGACTTCACTATGTCATCCGCAGTGTTCTTGTTTTATGAAGACTAGAAATACTAAGTTGAAGCAAGAGTACCTATAAAGCCCCGGAGGTGCTTGAGAATGGTCTTTCCTTCCTTGCCACGAAGATGAATAGCAAAGTCTGACTCTGTAGCTGAAAGCTGTTCTTGAAATCTGCTGCTCACGTCACAGACTGCTTTCCCCACGCCTTGGTAGAGAATGGCTTGGTGAAAAACATTCTAAACTGAGAATTAGAAACCTGTGTTATTGTTGTTTTTTTAAAGAAACCTGTGTTTTTAGACCTAATCACATGCAAGGGGCTTTCTACTCTAAGTAAGGCAGTTCACTGAGTATTGCTTCTCAGTTTTCTTCCCAGCAGCTGTGAATAGAATTTTCGTGATTTTGTTTTCATATTACTGATGGTATTAGACCATTTGGTGGTGGTTCTGTCTTTAGCTTAGTATCTAAATGATACATTGTTTGCTTTAAGAATGAGGTTACAAAGAATGAGTGTAGATGGTTTTGTCTACAGGTGAAGTTTTTATTAAAATAAATTATACACATTTTGAAAAGCAGTACATGTCTTTGTGTTGGTGAGTCACACTATTTGGATTTGTCATCAATTCAAATAAATACAAATGAATATGATATACAGAACTTAGCATAACAAAATGAACTTTCTTTTTAAAAATTAATTTTAAAATTACTCTCTTACTTTTTAAAAATTAATCCTTTAATAATTATAAGAGAACTTTTGACATATGCATTGCTGTTGTCATCCTCTTAATTTGGCTTTGACTTAGTGTCATAAATGCTGCTTATATTTGGATAAGACTGAGAAGTATTACATGCATAAATGTGTGTAAAAATATATTTATACAAAATTTTAAATGTGTTACTGCATACACACACAGATATATGTATACATATTATACATATATACACACGCACACTTTTATATATATGTATGTGTGCGTGTATATATGTATACATGTGTGTAAAAATGCATTCACACAGAAAGAGCAATAGCAAGCTCGGGTCTTGAGCAGCATTTCTTAAAACATTTGGCCTTTAGCCCACAAGGGTAGAACTTATTAGAAAGTATAAATTTTTTGTCACCAGGGGAAATCTCTGGTAAACCTAGAAGCACGTCTCCCTTCCAGCTTTACACAATTAAAATTAAGCTGCCTTATAGTTGGCATTTGTGCAGGAAGATATGATTACACAACACTGGAGACTGCACATAGGAGCTGGCAGGCAACTGTGTTGTCGTCCAATTCGGAAACCGTGAGATCTGTGTCTTCAGAGTTTAATGACAAGGCCATGACACTCTGTTTGCACGTCCAGATCCCAGAGCACAGCCTGTACTACCTTCGGCCAGTTCGCTCTAGCACTAGAACTCATGCTCTTCTCCTCCTTTCAGGCACAACACTGTGGCCCTTATGCCACGAAATTCCATGGAAGCTTTTAATTCTTTTGGAGACACATACTTTAGACTTTTTGCCATCACGTATCTCCAAGGACTTGGAGGAACCATCTAAGGGCATTCAGAAGCCTACAAATGTTAAAAAAAAAAAAAAAAAAGTAACAGTTTTCTTATGTTTTCTTCAACATCAGTGAAGTTTCATTAACTATTGTTTATTCAATGCATACTGTGTGTCGGGCCCTGTGTTAGAAGGCTGAGGAAGGTTTAGAAAGCATTATCTCATTAATTTCTACCACTCTATAAGATAAATACAATTATCACTTTCCTTTCATAGTTGGGAAAAGTGAAATTAAATATAAAAAAGTTCTTTAAATACTCTGTCCAAAGTCACAGGCTTCTGTAAAACCAAGATTCAAAATCAGATCTGCCTACTTCCAAAGTGCATGTTCTTTTAAGGAAACATTTTTTAACTTTGTATTTTGATATAATTTTAGAATTAATGCAAAAAGTATAAACTGTTTTGTATATCCTTTTATCAGCTTCTCTGATGTTATTATCTCACATAAATGTAGATCAACTACTGCAACCAGAAAATTAACATTCACACAATACTATGTATTAATCAATAGACTTTATTTAAACTATGCCCATTTTTCCACTAATGTCTTTTTTCTTTCTCAATTCAGTATAGTCTTACCTAGCATCTGGTGTCACATCTCCTTAATCTCCTCCAGTATGTAACAGTTTCTCAGTTCTTCTTTGTCTTTCAATAATACCTTGACACTTTAAAAAAGTACTGATCTTTTGTTTTGGTAAATGTCCTGCAATTTGGGTTTGTCAGCTGTTTTCTCATAGTTAAGGTTATGCATTTTTGGCAAGAATACGCCAGAAGTGATGTATCATTAAGGCATTATATTAGGGGGTATCTGATATCAATATCATATATTACAAGGCAGAAATTTACTCTCCTACATACCTTTGTCTTTTCATTGTGTGACAGTATTAATGAACTATAATCCAGCATCACTGATCTCACAGGTGAGAAAGTTTAAAAAGTTCAAAATATGCCATATTACATCATTTAATAGAAATTACACTGGCTTCCAAGATGCCATGATTAATTTGAAGATTCTTTAAATCTTTAACCCAATTGATAATGAGTCTGTGTGTACAGAGAAATGCTAATAAGTGTTTAATAATCAGTTTTCTAGGCGAGAAAAAGCCTTTATTTATAGCATTTGCTGATTCTGTGGTACAAATACTCCCATCATGGCCCATGTCAAGCTACTCGAGTCATGCCACTGAACTCAGAGCAGGGAGGAGATACACACAAAATCAATTCTCAGGATCTGGTGCCAGCAGGCTCCAGAACACCACTGGAGTAATATACATTTATAGATGGTGTTTTGTTGATTCTAGGCTGCAGTTGGTAGGGGACACACACATAAAGATAAGACAAAATTTTAAATAGTCAAAGAATAGAATTACCATAAAAGACAAATATAGTAACTCCTAGAGAGTCATCTTTATGAATTAGAATGAAATAATAATAATAACAACAACCTGTTGTCTTTGCCTCACATCTTTAAATAGTAAAGTTATTTGATTCAAAGTCTTAAAAAATGACATTTCAAGTTGCCCAATTTCTAGGTGTTATAAAAAGTAACTCTGAAAAACATAGGATGGGATAGTGCTTGAATAAGAGTCAGTGAACACCCCCTGCCTTACCTCAGTTAATTATGGTGGCACAATATTTCCCTTACTCCTCATTCACTAGGACACTGTTAGATTGGAAATCAGTTCAACAATACACTCTTGCCTCCCTCACTGCTTATCTTACTAATGAGGTCACAGCTAATCTTGTCATAGCTATTGGCAGAAGACTCATAAATACCAAGTTGAATTGAAAAGTTTACTTTTTAGACATAATCCACAGTATAAATTTGGCTTAAAATACTTTTTCAAAATTTAAATTTTTGATTACTCCTCTGAAAGGAAAAGCACACACTCCCACACTGGAAGACTGTTTTCAGGTACTCGATTTACTGATCTAATATGAAGTATATTTTAAAAGCAACTGACAGGCCGCACTAACGTCTCATGCTGTTTCCACACAGGTCCCAAAATCCATTTTAAGGAATCAATTCCACATAAGATTATTTTTTCCAAATATGTCATTATCTCTATGTTGATTTAAAAATTACAATATTTTATGCACATTGTGAAAAGCAGAATGGCCTCCCAAAGATGCCCACGTCCTAATCCCCAAAACCTACAGGGGGAAAAAGGACTTTGTGGGTGTGATTAAATTAAGGACCTCGAGATGGGGAGATTAACCTGGATTATCTGTATGGGCCCATTATAATCACAAGGGTCCTTAGACGTGGGAGGCAGGAGGGTTAGAGTCAGAAGGAGATATAACAATAGAAGCAGAGGTCAGAGTAATGTGGCCAGAAACCAAGGAATGCAGGCGGTTTCTAGAAGCTAGACAAGGCAAGGAATGAATTCTCTGATAGAGCCTCCAGAGGAACTCAGCTCTTCTGACAGCTTGAGTTTTAGTCCCATAAGCCCCATTTTAGACTTTGACTTCCTGCACTGGAAGATAATAAATGCATGCTATTTAAAGTCACTGTATCAGTGGTAGCTTAATAAGCATCAGTAGGAAACTAATACACCCATAAAACACACTTTTATTGGGGTTAGCTTCATTTCTCTATTTTATGAATCATTTTAGCCTCTATCCTCCTCATCTTTCTTATCTTCCTCAATCAGTATCTTGACCATTCAGGGAAAAAAAATGTATATTATATTTATCGGCTTGGTGTTCAAAGTGAAACTGATGATTACTGCATGTATCTAAAATAAGTATTCCATCTGAAAGCATGTTCAAGTCCATTTTCAAAATATTTGCAATGATCATTTTAATGAGGAAGAAGCCCTTACTTAGAAAAATTACTCTCAGATAATTAAAAGCTTTTTGTGTCAAAATGTGCAGCCATTTTAAATGTTTCTGCTCTGAGAAAAAAAAAAAAAAAGAAAGACCCAACTTATTACTTTGTGGTTTATTTGTATTGACACAGCCGGAAAGTAATGTCATATAAAAAAAAAAGTGCTTTGGTGTTGAAAATCTCTTAGCTGACACTATCTCTATGAAAGAGTAGAAATTAATGGAAGAAATTATAACCCTAAAGTCCTACAAGATTTTGAAGTCCTCTTAAATAAATTCTCTCATGATGTTAGATGTATTTTTTCCAGATTTGAGTTCTTGGAAGTTAGAAAACAGAAAATAAAATTAATTGGAATGCTCCTTTCCTTCATCACAGATAGAGTATGATGGGATAAGTTTGTAAAACCATTTTCTGTTTAAAGATTTAAAGCTTAATTTTCACTTTAGGTAGTACATAGCTGATCTAATATTTAAGTAAGTATGTAGAATAGAAAGAACTGTGAGCTAGGAATCAGAAGACCAGGTTCAAGCCCCAGATTAGTACTTGACTTTGGAAAATCATTTAATGGTCCCCAGTATATTCCACTTCTAGCATTACTTGCCCTAAAAAAATACATTGTAGACTGTAAATTACTATTCAAATGAAAGTGTAACTCAAGAAGAATTCTGAACTATCCCATAGAATTCTAATACCTGGAAGTAAAATGTCCCCAAAAGGAATTCGTTCATTTTCTCATTTGGAATTATGTAAGTGTGTGTGTGGGCGTGTATCCCAGGCTGCTCATAGCTCACGACTGGCTGCCAAATTTCAGAAGAATGCAAGTTTTCACAATTACTGTAGTTAATACATATTAGTAACTTAGTTAAGCCTATTTTTTTCAAAATTAAGAAGTAATCGAGATTTACCTATTTGATTAACTGATTGTAGATCTCTAGAAATAAAAAAAAAAGCAAAATTTTTGTAAGCCTCTAGAGACACTATGCTTACAGTTAAGGTTCAGGTTGATCTTTTTAATATTGCAACAGGCTCACACACCATTAATCACTTAGAAGTGGCCCCAGGTCATGGAAAATGGATGGCCTAATAATCAGACAAGATGTTTCCTATTTCCAAATTATCATCAGCAAGCAGACTGAGGAGGTGACGATTCAATAACTAATGCTTATTAACTGGGCTTTTTATTTCTTTAATGTTAATCAAGAACATAAGAAGTAGGAAGGTAAACTAGAAACATAATACATATAATTGCAAACACATACGCAAAGATACTAACAACCAGGTAAAAGATGTGTTCATTAAAAACAACTCACTAATATCATTACATGTGAGTTGCCCTGTACTTGGAGATACTGTTTCTGGTTGTCTTAACTGTGTGTATGTAACCCAAAAATGGGACTCATAATCTTCTTCCTGAAGGTGGCAAGAACATAGTGGTGATGGGAGTGTTCAGAAAGCATGAAGAGGATGCACAGGGATCAAGCAAAATGGACTGCTAGAGGGTGGTGCACATGCAGAAATAGAAAGGAAAATAAAATTTAGAAAAAAGAATGGAAAATGGGAGGAAAAAGGCAAGAGGTTAAGAGGAAAGATGGGAATACAGTCAATTCAAACAATTTTGGCAATACAAAATAGTTTGAAGCCAAGGAATTAAACAGATACAGAGCGTATCTGGTAGTACTGTGCTTTGGCTCCAACCAACAAACCATGTTATAGATGAAGTGGAGAAAATGACAGTATGGTGTTCCGCATGTAGCATGGTCTGCATTCTTAGGAGCCTGGTCTTCTGGTTATTAGTGTGCTGTAGGAAAATACTGGAGATCACAGTAAAATGAAAAAAAAATTTGCATTGACCCATAAACCATCTGATAATCAAAACCAAAGGAAGAATTCTCATTGAATAGAAAGTCCAGGGGTCCTGGGTAGGCTTGGATAAGCATGGGATAAGGAAGAGGGAGACAAAAAGAAATTCCAAGACAGGGAACTAGAGGCACTAAGCAACCATTCTGACATTCTTAAGTTCTGTTAGGACAGCGAGGTAAAATGGAACTTGTGTACTTACTGAAAACAAAAGATATGGTTCAAATTCCAATTTGGGTCTTGGAGAGATGGGGATGGCCAGTTGAAAAAAGCATTGACTTTGGATTAAAAAAATCTGTGATCCAATTCCAGCCCAGTCATGACCTAGCTAAGTTTGACCATTTATAACACAAGTTGTTGAAAGTCTAAGATTTTATTGGTTTCTTGATCTATAAAAATTAGGATATTAACAGTCCCAACCTCCAAATTACAGTGAGAATTAGAAGTACGAGAAAGTATTTATGTTGATGGTAATGTTAGCTAACCCGCTATTAACTAGAGAACTTTAAGAAAATTCCTCATTTCAGTCCGTCTTGGATCCCTAATAATAGGCAAAACAGAAGTGATGACAACACAGTCATGGTCTGGAGGGAGGCCTCAATGAGATCATTTATGCAAAGAGTCTAACATACAGTCGGCTCACGGTAAATAGTTGCTGTTGTTATTTTGAAATGTACTGGTTTCAAAATAACCCATTCCAGTTTGTTCAGATAACAAACATATATTTAGAAAGCTTGATTTATTTTTTAGCTCATATGCTTGATATATTTTATATCAAGAGGAAGGGATCCCACACAGACTGATAGTGATATTTATGCTTAGGAAAAGTTCTGCAAATAAATAGCTTCTGAAAGTCATTAGACCACCAAAATTCTGTGTGTCTGTCAAATTAGCTTTAATCCTGCTTCCGGTTTTCAAAATTCAATCCACCTCTTCCTAGCCATTATCATGTCTTCTGCTAGTAAAAAGACGTAAGCAGTTACCTCTGGGAAATAGTTTTGGGTATACTAAGAGTTTTAAGATTTGTTCTCTGAAAGAGTAGATGGAAAAGAAAAACTAAATTTATTTTAAAAACACTGCCTGATTTCCATTTACCCTTGTTTCCTTCATACTGCCATCATTTTTTTTCCATATGCTGTACAGCTAGCACCATGCTGGGTGCATAGAAGCCGTGAAGTAACTAGTTGCTCATTCAGGTGTTTAGAGGCATAAGACTGAGTTTTCCTCACAATGTTTTCCATTTAATTGTATTCAAAGACCCACATCAGCCATATTTTTGTGACTAGAGATTTAGAGTAGGTGCTTAACTGGAAGCTACATTATTATAGTTATTTCCAAATTAAAAAAAAAAAATGCACACGCAAATTTAAGTGGTTATAATTAGAGCAAAATACAACCCAGTCTTCTTTATTGGGGATCCATATTGCTGTCATTATAAATGTCACTTTTCAGCACCATGTCTCTTACCAAACAGAACTCAATTTGAAATGCCAGTTTTTGTGAAAAACTTTATTCGTTTGTCCAAATGGTATTTGGACAAGAGAGGAAGTTTTTCTCTTTGGGTTCATTTTCAGGTTGTTAGCCTAACCTAAAATAGAGCTTCTTTAAAAGTCTGCCCGAATGTTTACTTAAAACAGAGAAGGGACAGCTGAGCGTTGAGTGGTAGTGTTACATTGAGTGAAGACATGACTGTAAATAACTCTGCAGTTTGGAAATGAATGATGCTTTTGACAGAGACGATTATGTCGTATTGACAACATTGATGTCAAACGTGGAGTGAAAATATGAGATTGACTATCAGCAGTTTCCACCAGTGATCACTTGAAATAGCTTCTCTGGGATAAAGGAACAGTAACAAATGCATTCCTTTTGCTTCCTTTACCTATTCCCTTTTCCTTCCCTCAAAGCTAGCTTAGTCCATTTCCACTTTGTGGGAAAAGGATCTAGTGTTCACACTTCATCAAAGGAGGATCAAATACTCTTAGCTCTTTCTTTTTAAGTTAATCGTTTCCAGGGCATCATTAGTCACTTTCCCCCCAAAACAAGGGAAGCCAAAATACCCAAGAAAAGAAATCAAGCCCTGAACTTCTATAGAAATAATTATAATTTCCAAGTTAGACCTGACATAGCTTTGTAATTCAAACCTCACATGGGGCTCTTAGCAGCCTTCAAAGTCATTGTTCACTTAACTGCTAAATACTGGCTTACATTTCTAGGATGGAGAATATTCTGCATAGTAAGTTTTCCAGCTTGGAAAAATGTCACATATTGGAGAGTCTTGATGAGGGAATAATTCCTTCCATATCTATCTCTCTATTCTATTCATTTGCTGTATTATTGAGGCTCTTTGACAGGTATTTTTATTGAATGGAAATTATGCTCTTTTTAGTATGCATTAAAAGTACTCGCTTTCTTTAATATTCATATTTAAGCATGTAACATCATTTTAATATTTATGAAAACTATGATATAGCATAAGAGTTGGCAGACCATATTTACATTCTGGAGTTACTGTGCATAAGATTTGTGAGTCATTGAATCTGGACTTGGTCAGAAGAATTTGGAGAGGAATTTGTTAGGGCATAGAATGTCTGCATGGAAAATGTTCAGCCTCTCAGACATTCTCAGAAGTTACAATGGGATATTTATCTTCGCATAGAACAGTATTACACACGTCCTTGAGTTAATCCTGCCATTGTAGCCTTTCACGTTGCCATACCGCAGTGATGAACCTTCAAAAGGACGTATCATATAGAAAGCTATGCTTGGATAGCAATCTATGTTGTGGATAAAAATCTAGGAATTATAAACATTTAGATGCTTTTTATAGCATAAAAATGTCTCAGATTACTGAGAAGGAATATTAAAGTGATCAGAGAAGATGGCCCAGGACTGAGTTCTGAGGAACATCAAAATTAAATGATAGATAAAGAAGGAAGAAACAGCAAAATCTTTAAGACAATTAAAGGGAGGTGTTCTATACCCTTCTCAGGAGGCCTGAGAGGAATGAATCTCCTTGCCCCTCCTGCCTACCAGGTTGACCTTGATAACAAACTTCTACTACTTTAGCCTCTCCAGCCTGTCTGACTCTCCAAAGTCCCTAACACGTGTGCCCTTGGATCACCTGGTAAATCAACTGCTTGCACGCAAATTCTCAACTCAGGCTCTGCTTTGGATCTGAGAAGGAAGAACCAGAGGAATAGAAACGTGACCAGGAGAGTGCATTATTGCAGAAGCAAAGAGGCTGTGTCAGGAAAGAACTAGTGGGGAAGGATTTTGAGTGCTACTGAGAGGCTGAGTTATACAAGAACTGGTTTGGTGATATAAATCATTGGTGACCCAAGAAAAAGCAGGAATGGTGGGAGTATAAGCAAGACTGATTCAGGAAGTAATAATGTTGAGCTTGGATTTAATTTTTAAAAACATTACTGGAAACACTGAAAAATGGTAGAGTTTTGAAGGAAGGGTTATTTTCTGTTACAATAAGAGGGAAGAAGATGACAGATGATTGCAGATGCAGATTTAGTCATGAGAAGGTAATGCAGTATTCATTATGTTGCTATCTACTTGGTTATCTGCTGAGAACAAAAGGGAATGGGACAATTGGAGGGCTGTGGAGAAGGTGTTGAATAGTCACCGTAGTGATGAGTGAGCGATCACGTTAGTCTCACGGTGTTGTATGACCATTTGAGGCTAGTGACCATGAATGAACCATGATCCCAATCTTCTCTATCGTAAGATTTTTGTTGAGCAGTGCCTAGGTCTGTGGACGCTGCTCAGAGAAAATGCATTGTTGGAGTCATCACTGGGGTTTGCGTAGTGGCTGTGGTGGAAGGAGGCAGAGCTCAGGGAATAGGGGACACTTGCAAAGAGTCATCATAAAGAAGGACTCTGGAACAAGAGCTCCTGATGGAGGGAAGTGAATCTCTGACGGGTTGGTAGATAGAAATGAAACAATAAGGATAAAGGATCAGAGTCAGGGCTACTCAGGAATAATACACATTTTATTTTGTCTTAGGAAAAAAATTGCTTTTACGTTTTCCTTATTTTTCCAAGGCTTGAACTTGGGCTTGAATGATCACATGACCTGTTTTTGGAAGGTGTCATGAATCTGATGTGTTTTTCTGAGATACTAGGAGCCATACCTGTCTCCTTCTGCATTACCCTGGGACTTCACAGACAAATTAAGTTGAGGAGATTCTGATACTGAAAACAAATGTCATTACTTTTCTCCCAGGAATTTATAATGTCCAAATTCAGCAGTATGCCAACTGTCACCTTATGTTCCTATATGCCAAACTACTGGCAGCTATGTAACAACGTCATGTTGATTTTTTTTTTTTTATTCTGGGCCTTTGTATATGCCTTTGCCTGAAATGGTTTCCTGCTATTGTCTCAAATTCTTCCTTCAAAAAATAATCAAACATTATCTTCTGTGTGATATCCAACTCGACCATTCCTGACCTTTCTCTTTGTCTGTTAGTTCATCCGTCCTCTGTGCCCGAATGGAATTTTATACTTTAATTACTTTTTGTCATGCTCTGTTGTAATAATTTATTTACATGACTGTCTCCTTACTTGACTGTGAGTTTTTGAAGGCAGGGAACATGTTTATTCATCTTTGTATTCTTAATGCCTAGCTCAATTCCTGGCATATTTTAGGTGTTAAGAAAATATTTGTTTTTAAAAAAATTAAGAAATGAACTGATGAGTTCCATTTACCTTTTAATAAAGCATGCAGCCACATCACCAGCAACCCTCGCAGCATTAAATGGCATACACAATTATAAGCTTATTTACGGAATCTTACGTTGTTGACTGTCAGAAGAAAAGTGTCACCAAACACATTTTCATAATGAAGCAGATCTATAATCTGGCATTTTATAATTCTTGTCCTATTGTGGACTGAGTGTGGTTTTAGGAGGTGGAGGGAAAAGGGAGGTGATGCCACACTGCCCGATTTATGAGAGGACTGAGGAGCAGAGCTCAAAATGCAGAATGGCAGTCAGATTAAAAGGGCTGATGAGATCCAAAATACATCTTTCAAGCCACAGGAGAGCCCGGGGGGAGCAATCTTGGGAGGACTACAGGCCATTGAGGGAAAGAAAAAAAAACTAGGCTTCCCACCACTAAAATAACAAGAGATAAAATGAAACCCACTTATCAGATTTTAGAATTTTATCTGGACACAGAAAACCTTCAAATTATTTATTTATACATAGTGATAGCAAGCTGTATCTACTTCCACTCCAAAGGGAACTCTTAAATAGTCAAATAAAATGTTGAGGTTTCCTGCCCGATTTACTCAAAGATGAAGAAGAAGGAAAAAAAAAGGCACCCAGGGTTTTGAGATTCTCTTTTTCTAATAACATATGTTTAAATGGAATATCAAAAGTTATTATTTTTTAATTTACTATAGAAAAGGCTCACTTTTTACTAACTATATTTCTATGTATCAAATTTACATATTTTTAGCTATACACAAGCTCAAATACAAATACTTTCTTTTATCTTTAGTTGCAGAAAAATAGATATTTGCTAAACAAGGATATCCTTCAAATGGGTCAATTTTCACTCAGAGGTAGGATTTGAACGTTTATATATTCTAATTTACAATAAAAACTCATTTTAAATTATTTTAACCACTTATATTAGCATACATCTTAGACACTTGAATAACATCTTTTTAATAATGCCAATTTTACTGTCACACCAGCTTTATTTTGACTTTAAAAATATAGTTCCTTTTTAACACAGTAGCTTAAATTATTAAATCTGTTATCAGTTTCAGAAGAACGATGCGGCCTGTGATGGGTATTTTTTCCACATGGGGAAACTGAGGGAGACAGTTTATCAGAGACCATTGCCCAAACTTGGGAAGTAAATAACTAGTTTGGGTTTATAAGACACAAAGGCAAACTAATGATACAAATAGATTTGGATACCCCAATGTCCAAACAAATCGATTTTTATTTACTTTAAGAGATTCTAGGTTTGGAGATGAGGGAGAGGGGCCAGCTGGGTGGCTTCACAATATCTGAGAACAACTTTAGATTTAAACAAGAAGCAGGGAGGAAATAATAATAAGAGAATGAGACAAAAGGAAGTAGGAAGTTAGGATGAGAGGAAGGAAGAAAAGAAAGAAGGAAAACTGCAAGGGAAAGAGTCACATGGGGCTGGGATTCTAGGGGTCTGATGGTCACCCCCGAGCCCCAGCCCAGCCTCTGCTTAAATGGCCCCATGGTAGACAAAAGGCAAGTAGAAAGTCTCCTAATGACAATCAGATAAACATGTTCACATTTGCTTTATCTGGAGTGACAAAGAATAATGACAGTAATGACAATGTCTACCTACACAGACAGAAGCCGGGAGTTGAAAGTTACATGATCTGGGAGTTGAGAGGGAAAATAACCAGATATTCCAGGCCAAGAGGCAGAAAGTAAACCTCAGATTTGGGTCCACGCATTTAGAGGAGAAGGAAAAGTAAAAACAAAATCAAGCACCATGTATAGTTCCTCCCAATTCCCATTCCTAAGCAGAATAGAAGTCAACCTCCTAAATTTCAAGTTGTCACTTACAGATCATTGATTTCATTCATTTATTTGGAAATTGCTGTCTTTTGGGGGATCACTATGCATTAGATTATACTGTTTTCATCTTTTCCTTGGGGATATTTTCTACCAATCACCAGGGCACTGGCCTGCATTCATTAAAAAGTAAGCACTCCCCTAGATATTTCCACCTATCAGTTGTAGTCATCATCCAGGAAGACGTCCACATTCACGTGGATGACACATTCAGCATCTTTCCATAACTTCTTCTACTCTGATGGGCTTCATCTTCCCTCCTCTTCAGTCACTTAGTTCATGGCTAGAAGCAGTGTTCAATCAGTGCACCCTGGCTGTTTAAATAGTTAAATACGTGTGTACTGGATGCTAAAAGCTTTCCACTCAGACGCTCGCTCCCCCTCTGCCATGCACCTCCACTCGTGTGGGACCTCTCCAGAATTCTCCACAGTCCAGCCACTAAAGGGAAGATTTCCTGATTCTGAGGAACACCAAGACACTGCTCCAGCTTCAGGGGCAGCCTGACCTATCTAGACGGGTCAGGAAATGGTTTGAAAGTCAGCCCTGTCCATGACCATACACACGCTTTTATCTACATCTGAGGCTACTGCACCTCGGAAATGATCTGCCCCTAATTTATACTCTAATCCTTCAATTCTGTCTTTCCATTTTCCTTATTTCTGTATTTCTCTTTGCCTATTCCTCCACCTCACTGAGCCACTAACTGCTCTGAGTACTAAGTCTGCTGTCCGCTTCTCTCCGCCTTCACTTTCTTCTCTACTGAAATTTGGTCTGTTACTTGAATTCTGTTGTCTCCAACACCATCTTTTTACTGTTTTGTTCTTCTACCACAACTGCTCTGTAAAATTTAAATTAAATGTAGCCCACAATCCATCTTCTTTGATCTTACAGCCACTCAAGCTTTGAAGAGACCTAGAGAAAAACAAATAAGCTTACAGACTTATTATGTGCCTCAGCGCTGCCTGGTGGCTTCTACGGTCCTTGGTGAACTCCCTGCCCCTTGTTTTTTATTTTGAATTCATAGCTCTCTCCTCTAGTGCCCAACCTGCCTCTCAGTGTAGTCTCTTCACTTTCACCAGAGATTTTACTCCAATTTGAGAGAGAAATTTGATATTCTCTGGCAGGAATACACTCACCTTTATATACTACCCCATCAGGCTTCCAGAATTTTGATCATTTATTTAGCTCCTTCCTTTCAGAGCCAAGGAAAGATGTTTCTCCTTACTGTCCAAGGCTAGGACCTACTCATGAGTTTGTTTTTCTATTTCATCCTTTTCCATCACCTCTTAGACTCTCCTCCATCAATGATTCTTCCTCTGCACAGGGTCATTTCAGCTTCAAATGTGCTCATGTCCCTTCCACATATAAGAAAGAAAACCCTACCTTTTCCACCTTGCTGCCACATTGTTTCCCCTTCTACACAATCAGTTTAATTATTCCCTGAGCTCCCATTCACTCTTCCTCTTCCTAAGAAGCGACTTTTGACCCAGTCATTGAAACCGTTCTAGTTAAGGTCACCATCATCTTCCCATTTGTCAAATACAATGGACATTTTTTGACTTTTATCTTACCTAACCTTTCTGAATCATGTGACACTGTTGACAACTTCCTCTGTCTTAACCTGCTGTAGACCCTTGATCTATATCTTCTGCTTTCTTTCTGTATGACTATTCCTCAGCTTTATCAAGTTCATCTATCAACTAAAGTATCTGTATTCTGCTAGATTCTATTAGTCCTTTTTTCTTCACATGTTTCTCTCTCTCTGGATGATCTTATCTGTAATAGTTTAAACAACCATCCGTATACCTTCATCTGTCTGTGGAATATTTCCAGCTAGCTAATGATGATGACATTAAAATTAATAATTATTAATATTATTAACATTTATTAATCAGTTTTCCAGGCACTGTGCTAAGGTCTTTTCTTACATTAACTGATTTACTCAACAAAATTCCTAATTTTTTTCCCTACTCTTAGACCAGAGAGGTAAACACCTAGTTCATGCCATGTAGAAATTAAGTGGCAAAATTAGGCTTCAAACCTGCCTTCTCTGACCCCAAAGTCCATGCTTTTAACCACTTCACTAAACCTGATATATCCAAAATTTAATGCATATCCCTTAAATTACTCATATCCCTAAATAATCTGTTTCAGTAAACATAATCATCTGCAGCAGAACAGAAAATGAAGTCGTGCTAGATTCTTCGATTTTCCAAGCAGTAAGCCATCAGCTGCTAAAGTTTTGCATCTCTTCCCTATATTCTTATTTAAAGGTACTTAGTTCAGTGGTCTCATTATTGCCCTAATGCCTCATTGAAAAAGTTTTCTGATTGGATTATGCACATCTTCCTTGTCGTAGTGTCCCCCGATTTCCCTCCAGGAACTATTTATCTTCTTATGCCCTATATCTGATTACATCGCTTCTCTGCTAAATTCCTAACAACTCCTCAAACACTGCAGCAGTTTCTCAAAGTGAGTCTTGTGTATCACCTTCCATCAGAATCACCTGGAGAGCTTGTTAGACAGCAGAGTCTCGGGAATCACCCCAGGATTTCTTAATTAGCATTGATGGCAGTAGGACCTAGACTCTGTATGTTTAACAAGCTCCCCATGTGATTCTTTTTCACCCTAAAATTTGAGTGTCTGGCTCCATGTCAGGTGCAAACACTTCAGAATTGCTGATAAATACCACATGACCCTGGCGTTTCTCCTTCTTTCCCTCAGTTCTGTCTGTGCCTTCACTCTGTGCTCGGCTTACTCCCTGCCCTTCAGGTACGCCAAACTTTTTGCAGTCCCTCCACTGAATCCAAACTTTCTTACGTGTTGGAGACTTCCTATGTGCTTTACTTCTACCTAAAGGCTCTTTTCCCTGTATGTCTGGCAAGTTGCTTTGTGTGTGTTCAAGTGAATGTGTGTGTGTGATGTACATTGAGTCCTCGTTAGACTGAAATTTTCTCCCAGGACGGAGTGAGCTCTTTAGTTAAAGGAACTGTATTTCCGGAAATCATTTTTTAAAAACACCATTCCAAGTTCCACCTGCATGCAACACTCCGTTACAGCCTGGAAAAACGGAATTTGAATTCCGTATGTGCTCAATATATAGGTACTTGAAACTTTTAGCAACTTCTCTGGGATTCATGACTGATTATCTGACTGGCAATTCATACAGACTTTTTGGAGGGAAATTTCATGTTTGTTGGTATCTCTAACAATGAGCACACTAATGGAAATGGAATCCAAAAAAGCTATTTAGGTCATCTACAGAAAGTCCTAATCAGAGAAATGTTAGAAGGAGTAACTTAATTGAAATCTCTCTGTGGTCTGTTTATATCACTATTTCACACCCCCTGCAACATGAATAATCCGAAGGAGGAATGTGAGTAATTATGTTTATGTGTTAGATGTTGAACTAAGCATTACTCTTCACAATTGGCTTGTAAATGTGTAATCCTCCTTTTACAGATGAGAAGACTGGGTTCAGAGATATCAAGCGACTTACAAGAGTCACCAACCTAGTAAGAGACAAATCTGGAGTTTGAATTCAGGTACTTTTATACCTTTTCTATTTTACCTATGTTGCCTTATTTTGAAGCACACACTTATGGAGATTTTGCCTTAATAAGTAAACGTTGGTTCAGATATTTTTTTATGTGGAGAGTGAAAATATTCTATTGGGTTTTTCCAGTAAAAGATAGCTTTACCCATCACATAAGTTAGATTATTTCTCCAAGTTTTAGAAAACAATATTAATGATGTTTTTTAAAAAAAAAATTTCCTAGTAGCTCTTGAGGCCTTTAGCAAGCACAGAAAAGAGTAATACACTGCTCATAACTTAGTGAGGGAGCCATTTAATGCTAATTGTCAGATTGATTACCTGACCCGTGGTGACACAGGTGGAAAGCGAAATTTGAGGGCTACAATGAAGGATTTCCCCATCCCCCTCCTTCCCCACACCCTCTCTCTTCCCATGCCCCATCTCCAGGAAACTGGGACAGCTGGTTATCCATCTCATTTTCCTAGCAGTTGCATGCTGACTCTGTCACCAAGCTGTGCATTTGCTAGAACAGTGGATTTTCTTTATAAGACTGATGAGGGAGAGAAAGCAAAAGTACCGTGCATTGTTTCTGTTAAGGTCCATCATGCTTTGTGTGTGTGTGTGATGCCGCCTAAGTCAGGGAGAACTATTAGGAGAGAATCAGATCTCTTTAATGAGCCTAGAAGTAATGCAAAATTCATGTGCTTTCACCTGCAGCCGGGTGAAGTCTGGTGCAAAACAGAAAGAGGGAGGTGGGAAGGACCGGTTATTTATGATTTTCCTGAAGCACAAGGTACCCTGGCTGCTACTGGGCATCCTGACCCACTTGTTCATTTTTTAGGAAGAAGTGGATACTTTCAATGGGAAAAACTCAAGCATCAGATTTGCTCCTTGGAGCATTAATAAAAGGGCTCAGTTAGCTTCATCTCATTATTTTACTATGAGTATTGACTTTGGCCTAGAGTCATGTATAGATAAAATGGTGCAAGGGCTTGTCCTAAGCGATTACTCAGAATTACAAATCATTTCACGTGTAACTGAATACTGCAGTCTAGCTGGCACCCTGCCCCTTGCTTCCCCCCCCCACTCCCCTTTTTCTAATAGGAGCGCAAATCCAGCTTTGTCTGAAGAGGCAATTAATCTTATTCACTGAAAGCTGAATTTTAATTCACCAGCATGTGGAGGACATATTTTCCTATCACACAGAATTAGTTTAACAGAATTCAGAAAAAAAATATTGGAGGTCTTGGCGTTCTTGGGCAGGCAAAATATCTTGTGGGTACATTCCTTTATTAGCTATCCACATAGTATGGATATGCTTTTTGTAATAACTCTATTAGGGTAAACTATGTTTGTTTTGTATTTAAAAGTGGCTGGTGACTTTTTTATGTAAAGAAACCTACAAGATAGTGTGTGTTTCGGAAGAAAATGAACATAAGGTGAGAAAGATAAATTTTAGTCTTCTGGAGATTCTAAAAGGCTATTATTTTTAAGGGCACAGTTTAGAGATGATCAGAAAAATAAAGGGACACGTAAAAATCTTAGACAGTCTACATACATCCAAATCAAATCACATAGAAGGGTAAGTGGAGAGGTACAATGTAGACCTTGCATTGGAGGCTTGTGTAAAATCTGTTAGGCAAATACTGGGTTTCTGTAGTGCTTCTGCTGAGCTATATTTTAACAATTTTCCCCTGAGCAAGACCCCATCCTTTTGTCTGAGGTTTGTTTACCGTGTAGACAAAGTGTTAAAAGAAAAAAAACCTTCCTGAAGCAGCTTCTTAATTCAAGAGATTTGGAGATTTGGACAAGAATATGATTTAATGCATGTCTATGCTTAGTTAGATATCAAATTCCCGTAAGGTCAGAAAACACATGGGCTTGGTTTTGTACTTCTATTTAACACAGCACTCCTCAAAGGCTACTTTAAGGTACAGGCAGATATCAAAACATGTAACTGTTTTTCCCCAGTGAAATGGGGAATTTAATTAATTGTAAAAGGTACAGATGCTCTTATATGCCAAATAATAATTGGTACAGTGAAAAATCTTAAGGGTTTACTCTTAAGAGTTTGAAAGGTGCTATCAGTTTTTTTGTGGCTTCTTATCCGCTTATGACTGTCTCATACCCCTGGAATTAATCCCCCAATATGATTATTTCCATTACTTCTTCCAAGGATGGAAGAGGTAAATACCTAAGAAGTTGAATACTTAATGAGATGAGGACTCAGGGAACAATGGAAATCTTCAAAAATTGTCCTAAGGTTCTGAGGGTTGTTTTTTTTAAACTCTTGGTGAGTGTGGGGTGGGAGTGGGCCAAATGCAGGGAATCTATCAGTTTAAGTGTGCCTAATGGTCACCAAATGTCATGGCATAACTGTTTAAGCACAAGGCTGTAAAGTCACAAAGCTTTATTGCCCTGCCAAAACGTTTACAGTGGTAAACCTGGCAATTATTCTTAAAGGAAACAATTTAAAAATTCAAGGTTTTCACATTACCAGAAAATGCTTCTTTAAATAGTGTCAGCACCATAAAGGTGGATTTTTGGAGTCTGCATGTAAACATTGCATTATCTATATAACGTTTAGAATTTAAATGATGCAGAATTGGAATTTGGAGATGGGAAAGCCCAGGAACACATATTTTCAAATAAACACTTGCAAATGTTCCAGCACTTGAATGAGGCACTGAATGTACAGCAGTGTTCGTCCTTTGTTTAATTTTTTGTAAGCTCTGACACTATCCTGGGTGCTTAAGCTTATGTTGAGAGAAGAGTTTCTCCTCTGCCATTCTTTTGTGTATTTTATGGTCAGATCTTCAGTGCTGCAACTATTTGACCTGAGAAAAAAGTGAAAGGTGAGCTGAAAATAAATGAAAAGGCAGAGCTTTCAATATTTCTCGCTGCTTCTTAAAGTATATACAAAACGTTCTTATTTCCATTCCTCTTCACAGACATCACATGAAACACACACCCTTTAGGGGAGGTTCTGGGTGATATTCAACTTGGTCCTCTCGTCTCACCTTGGCTCATCAGTAGTGTCCTTCCCAGTACAAAGGTGAAGAAGCTCTCCATCAGCACTCCTGCTGGAGAGAGGGCTTATTTCTCCTGTCTCCTTCAAAAGATGCAAGATTCTGCTCAGAATTCTTAATGAGGCCCCAAATAAGTCAGTATGTTTCCATGCAGAATTATTCTTCCTAAGCCTGTAATCCTCTATCTGGATTGTCCTGAACATCCCAAAGTCTGTATGTTGGCAGTCTGTCTGTCAAGGAAAATTTAACAGAGGTTTTAGTGAGTATAAAATAAGTTTACTGCCATCAGGTTCCATTGCATCCATTTACAGATGGGAAACAGAGGCCCTGATTGTTACATGTGCTGTATAATTTGCTCAAGGTAAAGAAGATCGTGAGATTTGAGCAAGGACCTTTGACTGCAGAACCTATGCTTCAAACTACTTTGCTATCTTGCCTTTTTATAGCTATAGAGAATAAATAATTTCAGTGATTTAAGAAATTAAAGCAGCAAAATGAAAAGCAGAGAGAAAACTAAAATGAGGAGAGGAATTTCTTTCCATGACTTAATGTTTCTAGATCCCAGCTCTGTTAGAGCAAGGGTAAAGATTTTCAGATGATTCCTTAAACTTCTTTCCAAGCAGCCCTAGGAAGTTCAAGGGCCTCATAGGATCAGCCTCTGTAGCAAATGAAACTAGATTCCTAGGTTCAGATGTGCAGAGCAAGGAGTGTTTTGTGTTTTTTTTAAAACTCATTTTGAGGAATGTTAGGATGTTTTAGGTTGCAATTCATCAGAAAACTCAAAATATCCCATAGAGTATGGGATTTTGGGGGAAAAAAAATGTCCTAATAAGTCTGAAGGTATGGTGTCCCAGGATTGGGTAATCCAGCAGCTTAATGGCATCACTGAGGATCCAGATCCTATTCCTCCTCCCACTCTGTCATCCTCAACATACCACCTGGTATCCCTGTTGGTCTCAAGACGGCTGCTTAACTCCAGGCATCACATCTCCATACACCAATACCAGAGGGAGAAAATGCAACTGCCTGTATCTTGTGTACTTTTGTTAAAGAAAGAAATCTTTCCTAGGAGTGTCTCTAGAATATTTCCTTTCACACATAATATATATTTTCTCTACAACTTGGTTGCATATCTACCCCCAGACCATCCGCTGGTAAAGGGAATGGAATATATACATTTAACATGAGCTGAGAAGATGAGGATGGAGCAGAGAAATTATTTTCCCTAGGAAAATGGGTAGTTTTATGCCAAAGTCCAAATAAAGGTGAACTCCCAGAATCTCAGTGGTTGAAAAATAGTTTGGAGAGTGGAAAAGATAGGCAGAATATCAATGTATTCTGGATATTTCATTTGAGAGTCTACTATCCTAAGGCGTATCCAACTCCCTTTCCCCTTGCATCTGTGGAGAGAGGACAAGTGGACGATTTGCTAAAGTTTACCATCTATTCCTTCTTTCGTCTTCTTAGCAAGTATTAAATGAATGCCTTCATGTGCTATGTGCTGTGTTAGGGAGTGAGGAATAATAGAAGTGAGGAAAGCAAAGCAGTAAACAAGTCAGAAAGGTGAATACGACTCTACATGAACTTCTGGGCCTCTGTCCTTGGCAAATCAGGCAGGTTCTGCTGGGATCAGTGAACTGTGATGCACTGATATGTATTACTTTTTTAGGAGATCCAACTGGAAGCAGAGGGAAAGGGCTCGTGTTCTCTGTTATAGTTCCATGTTGTTATCATTCCCATAATTGAATGCTCTTAGGAGTTTCCCAGTGGGAAAGATCCCCATAATCTTTATTTCCTACCTTTTCTTAGAATTCTATCTTCCAGCCATAAAAGGATCACAAAGACAGCTCCTTTTTGGGTGGATATGACTGTCAATAGCCATCTGGTTCCTTAAAACATGTAGAAACTTAGCCCTTCCACCAAGAAAAGGCAAGTCCTGCCAGATTATCTAAGCAGAACCATATTTCTATTTGAAAGAAGCCTTAACTTTAAAAATATTTCTATATGAAAAACTTCTGACTTATGGTGAAGTCCAAAAAGCTGCTGTTTATCTAGTTTATTCTCTGAACCATTTTTAAATAAAAAATGCTCAAATTTATATTTCTAAATGAATATTGAATAAAACATCATAGTCCCTGAAGACAACTTCAGAGAAGTTCCAATTTTTTGTTTTTAGTGGTATGTGTTATCGTTAGAATAAGTAAGTAGCCTATGGAGGTGACTATTTTGAATACTCCTCTGTAAAATTACTCAAAATGATTGACATGCATGGTGCTATAGGGTGATACTTCCTATACTTTCCCTCTGTATCAGTGCCTGGTTAATGATCCAGCTCACAGTGGTTGGAATACAACTTGTTAGATGCCCAGCATTTGAGGAAATAAAATATGGAAAAATGGGATAGCTACCATACTATCATTTATGTTTTTTTCAACAATCAAAAGAGTGTGGAGGGGGAATGGGAGAAGAATAAGAGGAAGCGTGAAAGAGAAGAAGAGGATGAAGCAGAAATAGAAAAAAAAATAACAGGAACATAGATCTGAAACCCCAATGGGTTATTATAAGTTACAAGGATAACAACAGAAATAAAGTCTAGATATTTGTATAAAGAGAGAATACACGAAACACTTTTGAGAATTAGAATTGCTGACAACAGAATTTAAAATGATGTTAGACTTATTGTGAAATTGCATTGCTTCTACTTACTTCATAAAATATGTGCCTTCAGGGACTCTGGTTAACATAGTTTGGTTGATTATTGTGTTGTTTTAACATCTTGTGGTGAAAGCAATCTGGCAAACTAACCACGTTACAGGACAGATTCTAAGGAAATTTACCAAAAGAAATCTATCTGCTTCAACTCTGTTTGTACTTGGTTGCTCTATTGAGAATACAATTTGAAAATACTTTTAAGAGCTTAGACTCTGAAATGCACTGAACATTCAACTATACGATGCTCAATATTTGTTATTATCAACTTGTAAATATCAAGCATGAAGCTATGATTTCTGTTTTGGACATCTTGGATGCAAACGTTAATAAGATATAAATCCCTCTTGCAAGGAGCTTATAGTCTGGCATGCCAGATAAACACTTAGGCTTCTATAAGAGGAAGTAAAAATCAAGTTTTGTTTCTATGGTTATTATAGTCACTGGGTCTTAGGGATTATTTTTCTATTAACCTAACAATATAAATACGGCATGTGACTTCCTAATTCAACCCTGTAGAATTTCTCGAGTTCTTTGGCATTGGTCTGAAATAGTCTTGACCTGAGATTGGGGACAATAAGTTAGGAGTGAATACGAGCAGGGGAGTACAAAAGAGGTTCTCTTTAGCAATTTAATTTGACAATTTTTTGAGCTTTACACATTACATATTAATACTGGATCAGGTATTGGTTATCCTAGCCCAGGGGGTCGTGAAGTGTTGGTGACAGTGATCTTAAAGGACTCTGGGATGAAAGTGTGTGGCCCAGATGATCTGAGTTAGACCATAGAGATAAAGATCTTCACTGACCAAGAGGTTATTGCCTCTTTACAGCAGGCTCAGGTTCCAAACTCCTCATAAGAACTTTGATTGCCAGAAGCAGTAGGAAAAAAAAAAAAAAAAAACAAAAAACCAACTTTCAGAAAGAATTAAGAGTCATTAAAGATAACCTGTTTTATTGCTCCTTGAGATGGAGAATATGTAAATATGTTTTTAAACTTTTTTGAAAAATCTAGCATAAACAGCAGATCTCCATTAATGAATCTAACCTTGTTTTTCTGAACACTGGCATTATTCTTACTTCATTGTTACTTTGGATTTTAAAATTGAATGATATGGATAAGGGCCATTAATCCTGTATACAGAAGTCCCACGGTTCTAGTGATGATATAAATGTAGAGGGAGAATTCTAAACAATTTTCAAGTAACACAGGAAAACACAAAAAGTGTTCTCAGAGACTTTTTAAAAAGATTAGCGAGATGCAAAGCACCATGAGTTAATCCCTGTCTATTTTTTTCCTGTATCTTTGTCTTTCTCCTCCTTAGAACAAAGTCTGATGTAATTTCAGCTCTGAATACATTGCCTCTTGCTTTTGTATGGCTGAAGACAAAACACAGGGTAATACAGTAAATGTTTAGAAAAGAAAACTAACAGGTTATTTTTATAGTTTTATTTTTGCAGAAGTAAGATTGCATTTTGTGGCACTTCTGGTCTTTAAGAATATTGACTGAGGTTAGGTCCCTGTTAAGTCAAAGTTTTTTTCATTCATATCTATAGAATTCAAGCATATCACATTCTTGTTGATGGTCTGTAGAAACTATTGCATAAGCATATATTGCATTAATTGCCTAAATAATAATAAAAACAAAAAGTAAAGCTCAATTCAAATAGTTTTCTAAATAATAAGCCACAGAAGCTTTCATGTAAGTGGTTGCTCCTCAGCTATGTAGATGAGTCCAAATTTGTCCTGTGGCACAGCCACTAGACAATTTAAAACATGTTTTCTTTTTTATTTGACCGTCTGAGTTAATTAGTTCCCCCTGGCTGAGTTATAGCTCCATGAAAGGGAATTCTGAAGGTTTTTTTCTTTGTTAGTTTTGTGTTTGAAGTAAACACCCTGGACCTTCTATAAACGTAATGATTTTTTTCTTAAAAACTGACTAAACTATACTAATAAAAGCATAATGTATATTATTAGGTCTGAACTCTTGGCCATGGGTATCTGTGCATTTTAGAGATGGTCTGTGCAAGAGTGTCATAAATGACCATTTTATAGATAGATAATGTTCTTAATCCATAATTCTTTATTGCTGATGGTTATTGCATTAGATGATGACCCATAGCTATTAAGAGTCAGTTTTTAATATCACAACCATTTAGAAAGGTTAATGGACTCGGTTTTGAGACTTAACCTTTGGATGCTGCAGGTTAAGAGGTTATATTTGTGCACTAAAATGCCAGAAAATACCCACTTATTTTCATTTCTCTATGCACTTTTAGTGATGTGGTTATGTACAGTAGCTGTTATTTACCAACCAAACTGAAAGAAAGTGTGTGACACATAAGATAACAAGTTTCTAGAGCAGTGAGATTCTTGCAAAATATACATTTCATATTTGGCTTCTATTATTTTTCATTTAGACACAAGAATTTAAATGTGAACAGATGTAACCTAAATCAGTTGAGGAGTATTTATTATGGTTGTTCAAAAAAAAAAAAAGATTAAGATTGTAATTCATAGTTTTCTCGGCTAGTCTGGAAAGTTCTCATGTATTGTAATGGGGAACTGGTCATTTAGGAAAATCATGTATCCTTTATGGATGAGATCTATCCACAGCCCAGAATTTTCCAAAGAATAAAATAGTGTCTATCTGGATTCAGTGAATTTCATTTCAAAAATCTAACGAGGGTTCCATGGTGGTCATTTTCATTTGTTTTGCTTCTCATTATTAATTTTCTTTTTATCTCCCTTATTCCCTTTTATTCCATTCATTTATTGTAAATAAGCTTGGTGGGAAGAAAATCCCATGTACTTCCCTTCTACTATGGAAGCCAGAAGCTAAATATATAACCAGCTCCAGTAATGGCTCCCAATGAATTACACCTTCTTGTACCCATGTAGTTGTGTCTCTCCTCCACACTGACTCTGGGCTTGACCAAGTGACTTACTTTGGCCAATAGGGCATAAGTAAATACGATGCAAGTAAGAGTCTTGAAAAGTTCTCATCCATTAGGTTACCCTCTCTTGCTTGCTCCTTTTAGAAGCCTTCCACGATGTGAAAAAGCCTAGGCGAGGATTATGAAGAGAGACTCTTGAACCAGTGGCTTCTTTGAAAAATTACCATTGGACATGGGGATGAGGCCATCCAGACCCAGAAAGTCCTCAGCTGATCTGTCTGTCCGCATTCTCTGTTACCCAACCTCTCATCGATTCTCTGAGCTTCTGAACAGTTTTCCAAGAAATTGCCTTTTACTAATTTAGCCAAAATTAGTCACTAATGCAACCAAAAACCCCAAATAACATCAGCTCTTGAATTGGGACTTTGAAAATGCAAAGGGATTACTTGAGAATAACACAAAACCACCATGAAAATATTTACATGGATTTACTTAGAAGTTATGAGTGAATCATATGCATATTTATTTAGTTTGGTTTATCAAATATTCCTTACCAGAGAATGGTTCATAGAACCTATTATGAAGTAGATGATGATATTAACTTAGCCACCTCTGGGTAGGAATCTGAGTATCCATTTCTCACTTACTTTTTACATATATTGTATGCAGCTCAGTCTAAAAGTTGTTCAAAGAATAATTACAATATTTGAAGACTTTGTGTCCTAAGCAGGATTTCTTTTCTGTTTAATTGAATGTAATTAACATAGAATATTGTATTAGTTTAAGGTGTACATAGCATTCCTCTTTATTCCTGTATTCTCTTGTACTTTTTTGTGTCTGTTTTTCTCCTTTGTTCCATGTTTCTACATTCTGTTCCCCATGCCATCAGGGGCACTCTGCTCCTGCAAATTTCACTATCTCAGTGCCCCCCGATGTTGTTCTAACATTTCCCCTGTGCTGTTGCTCTCCTTTCACATCTGCACTGAGCTCATCATCCTGCTTTATGCTATTGGAAACTTAGTGTAAAATCCATATATAATATGTGAATTATCCTAAAAGATACAGCACATTAATTTTTCCCACCCATAGCTCTTCTCACAGGCTGAGCTGCATAATTATTGATAAATGTTTGTTTTTACCACTTTAAGGACAGTAGTTCATTGTCATTTTATTGTTTCAGTTCTAGCCTGAGGTTGATAGCTAAACTGTGGCATGTGTGCTTGTATGCAATTTATAGTGAGAAGATCTTGGCTCTTAAAGCTGGCTATCCCCACAAAGAGGCAAAGAATCATGGTGCTATTGCCAGGCACACTGCTTCATAGACAGATGATGCTCAATAAATTTTCATTGACTTGAAGTTCAATAAAGTAATTCTCCAAACTCAGAGAATTGGTCTTCATTCTAGAACAAAGGAACCCAGAGTTTCTGATATTATGTAACCACTTCCATGGTAAAAGAAAGTTATTCCCTTTTGATATACAGATAGGTATTCAGTCACAAAAGATGAGGAGCCATGGAAGACAGAAGAGGGCTATGAATTCTAAAATCCAAGAGAAAAAGAGACCTTGGAGGTTAAGTAACATTTCCCTTTTCTTGCACAGCAAACTCCACCAAAGCTATCACAATCTGTTCAAGACTATAAATTTGGTATTTTGTACATTAGAAGGTACATTCAACTGACAATGCTAGGAAATCCATTTTTACAACTTAACAATTTCTGTCAACATTTAAAAAATGTTTTCTGTATCCGTTTCTTGGGAGACTCATAAAGCTGGCTTTCCTGAGTGTTCTTGGTTTCTGCTGTTTGTTCATTCTTTAACTATTTTTTCCCTTCCATTTCAAGAAGAGCTGTTGGCCATTTTCTCACCTTCTTTGGCTTTGGCTGTGACGTTATGTGACTCCAATACAGTTAGGTGAGATTTTTATAGGCCCTCAAAGGCTAACAAAATAATAAATGTGGCAGTTCAAATAATAGCAATCATAGCAGGTCAAGCAAAAAAAAAAAAAAAATCCTTTGGACTGAGATTGACAAACCTCAACATGCTCAGAAAATTCTCTCCTTATTTTTAGCTTTTTTAAACTTTTTTTTTTTTTGTATTGCATTGGGACATTTTCATTCTGTCTCAACTGTTAACTGATTCTTTTTCATTTAAATTTTCAGTGCATAGATTCTGCTAACTAAGAAAGGCTCAAATATTACTGCAGAAATGAATCCTTTTCCTTGATTATATTTTTTCTAGGCTCTTTCAAAGGATATCTATTTCTCTAATTACTCTTTTATAAATCAAGGTGTTAAAATGTCTTTGAAATGCTTTTTTATTTTGATTTTAAAAGTAATGTTTATTGCAGAAAATTAAGCTACAGAAAAGTGCAACAAAGACATCACAAGCATTATTTATTTTCCTAGTGATAGCTGGGTTGCCCTTTTATTTTGTATCCTTCTAGTCTTTTTTCTATGACTAGATATACACATGTACATGACATATATACAACTGAAATCATACTTTTTGATCAAGCAGTATGAAATATGATTTTCTTGACAATAAACATAAGGGCTTATAAAATTCAAGCAATAAAATTTCAAACGGAACACTTAGAATTAAAACATGACAGAAATATATCAAATTTCTATTGTTTGGATGGGAGTACATTTATTCCTTAGGTATAAATAGCTCTTGCTGTTTTGATGGGAGCTTGTCAAAAAACTAACTACAGCATATATTTGTATATATATTTGTGGCACTATACAAAACAAGAGATTTTGGATGGTGCTGCAAGTAATGTCCTAAGATCCATTTTGATACTTATTTTCCCAATGACTTTAAGGCCGCTTGCCTCTCAGCCCTCACCTGGCATACTTTCTCATGAAATTCAGCTGTTATGGACAGAACTGGTGGAAACACTACAAAAATAACACTCACAACATTTTACCTTTTAAGCATAGCTTTATTCATTTTTTTCCAGTCCACAGCTTGGAAATGTGGCCTCTGAAAGATAACAAGGTCTGGTTTCGTAGCATGCCATAGGCTCTCTCTGTCTCCCCCTCTCAGTGCTAACTCTTTTGTTTGTACAATATTCTTTTATTCTGAGCAATATAACATTTTAGTTCTTGTAATAAATGCCTTCATGTGAATCAGTTCAGCTAAGAGAATGTTATTAGACTGTGCTCCCAGGCAGCGCACCTCCACACGATCAATACAAAGCCGGGCCTCAGCTCATTCCCTCTTTGCTTAAATTCCCTGCAAATGTGCAAGAGAAGCAGCAGAGGGTGTCATCAATCACAGGCCACTGTGACATATGCTGAAACCTGACCAGGGCCGAGATGTTTTAATAAGGCATCCATTAAAACCCTCAAATAAATTGCAATTTGAAAACAGAACATAATACCAGCCAAGTTTTCCTCATCCATCTTGTGGCATGTCATGTAATGTAATTGCGTTGTTAATTTATCCAAGAACTTTCTCAGTACACTGTTTCGTTGGCACCATTTAATTTCCCTGTAGACTATTTGTGTGTGTGTGTGTGTGTGTGTGTGTGTGTGTGTGTACGTGCAAGTGAGACAGAGAAAAAGCGAGAGTGAACAATGGGGGGGAGAAAAAAAAAAGACAGAATCTGTTTATTTCTGTGTGTTTGTGTGTCTGTGTGTCTGTCAGTTCCTTGGAGGAAGCAGTCATGTTTCTGCTTAGCATGGCATTAGAGAGCTAGTCAGAAATTTGAAATGCCTGACGTTTTGTCAATGGCCTCTGAGCATCCCACTGCTGCCTGACCAGCTCTGGCCTACAGCAGGACCACCGCCTTCTCTGCTCAACGTGCCATTGGCTTCTGCCCCTCCAGAGTGGGATCATTCAGAGGGCCTGTGGATCTCATCAATAAATATTGACAGAAGTGTTCAGGGGCTCCTTAGGATGACCACGCAGTGACACTCAGGACAGTCCTGATTCTGGTTCCCTAGCTCTTGGGTTAGAAGTGAGAAGTTTTGATGAGCATAAGAAAAGTAAGAAGTTATAAATCAATAGGTGAGAATAAAAAAGTATTTCTCTGGAATAATGTCAAAGTGATTGCATTGTGTATTTTATATATATACTCTTTTTTAAGACCTTGAAGGAAAGATGCAGGCAGGCAAGGGCTCATATAGATTTCTTTGTCTTCTAAGCAGAAATCTAAAAAGAAGTAATGCAATTCTTCATGGAGGGCTGCATCAGCAGATTCTTCACCCGTATTTATTCTTCTAGGTTTGCTTAATTTGTTCTGTTTTTCTATAAGAGAAGCCATTGGAAGGCGGAGGGTAAATCCACCCCACACATCCCATCTATATCCAGGATGTCACAGGAACCATGATGCCAATCAAATATTGGTTTAAAACTGTCAAATGTCTTTCCTAGGCCTACTATTTTGAAGTGATAAGTTGTTGACCTAATGACAGAGGAGAGAAAATAGTGTGACAAAAAGGGGAAAAAAATGCACCATAAATTGACTTGTGGAGCTACTTTATGATAATAGAGTAAAATAGTTATTTGAGATCCCGTTTTCAAAAAAAGAGTTAAGTATAAAGCACATCAGTTAATAAATTAACAGCCACCCTCTCAATAGATCCTTGTGCCTAAAGCTGTGATATAAGTCGGCCCTTAGAACGTGGCGAAATTCTAATGTGCATCCTGCATACAAACCATTCTCCAAGGCTCCACCTGATCACTATGCAAACTATTAGACAATCACTAAGTATGAAAGGTGCCAGGGAAAGCCAAATTAGTTTCTGCTTTCTGCTAATGGATGACCTTTGTGATTTGGATCAGGGGTTGAAATTCACTTAGTCAGAGGCAGGAGAGCAGGGAAAACACCTAAAATCATTTTCTCTCCCTACAGAGGAGATGCCTGGCTACCACCTGCCCAATAAATGTCAATTGGGTTATTTTTTTAAAAATAAGCAGCCTGACTCAAAAGCATTTCATGCCAAGTGAAGAGGTGCAGGGCAATAGGAGTGAAAATACTTAAAAATATAAAATCAAAAAAAAATAAAGCATTTATATGTAACATAAAGCAAAACCATTAAAAATTAGAAACCAACCCATTATAAATTAGACATCAGAATGGTTAGTTTTTTCCTAGGCCTTTGTTAACACCTCAGTGTTTCTAGGTAGATTCTTAAATCTTTACTGAAATTTAAGCTGACACTATGCTTAGGAAAAATGATGTTTGGTTTCTCATAGCTGAAAATATTTTGAGGTTTAGCTGAAATTTGTTTGGAATTGGGAGTGTAATACCCCAAGCAACATTCAAGGGATCAGAACCAACAGGAACTGGAATATACAAAAATACTGTTTCTTTAGCTCCACGTGAGCCTGGGTTGCCAACTTTCACATGCTTCTAATGTTAGCTCAAGCTTTCTGGCAGTCCCATTGTAAGCTCCATCTCACAGGCATCCTCTGCTATTTTGGCATTTTAATGTTGGCCTTGCTGCTTTTTATTTCCCTGTCCAGGAATATAGTCATTTTAAAAACAGCATAATTATTATTGGACGTGCACTTTGTTTCTTAAGTTCCAGCTTGAGATGAATTCTTTCTTGCATTTAGCTATGACCCTGGAAATGCACAGAAGGAATAAAATATGAAAGACACCAAGGACATGGACCTTTAATTCCTCTTGTGTATTGCAAGGGCAAGAAGAAATGTCAGTTCCCAAGGTGATTATATAGTGCATGTTGGCAAGAATGGAGTAATTGTGTCCTACTCAGGGTGTGAGAAATGTATACACGGGGAGATAAAATTGTACGGGGACAGACAGTATAGGGTAAGCACATGTACAGCACAAAAGAATTCAATTGGGTGGATGACACAGGTCTTTGGCCTTTGTGGAAATCAATGAACTGCTGTTTAGGTGTCTTTTTCAAAGCACAGGGTTGTTGAAAGGATACAGCCTTGACTCTGATCCACTGAGGCTTGCTCAGTTAACCCTAGGATATTTTTAAGAAAGTTGATTTGCTTTTCTTTTTGATTCCCTTTTCTCTCGGCTTCCTTGAGCTAATTTACAATTCCTGCATCTATTGCTGCCTTTAGCTATGAGTGCCATTATTCAGCTACCCTTTTTGTAATTAAATTCTGCTTGAATTGCTTATAGGCCTAACCTCCCTCCTTAACTTCTATCTGTGACCTCCTGTTTCTAAGTTAGTTAGTGACATTGTATTGGACACACCATGAATAACCTTTCCTGGCTGCTAAGATACCCTGGGTCTGAATTCAATTTGAGGTTTCAATCTTTGCACAAAATTCCCTGCAAACTTGCATGCAAATTCAAAGCCTGATCCATAAAAATCTTCTAGCAATATCATTCTAATTTCAGAAGCCTGGTGAGATGAAGCCATGTGTTATGTTATAAACACCCCAACAAAAGAACTGTGATCTTACCATGTGATTTTTCCCCCCAACGTAATTTTGTAAATGTTGTTGATTCTGCCTCACCATTTGGAGACTCTTGCATGTGTTACTCTTCCAAATTCCCTGCTTTAAAATTCCCCAGGGCCCCATAAGTGCTGGGTTTCTTAAAGAAATAGGTTACCCTTACCCCTACCCCCCACACTCCCCACTCCTCCAAAAACAATCCCCATACAAAAGGGCCAATAAGCTAACTCAGCCACATACAATGATATTGTGAAGAAAACCTCAGGAGAAAACCATTTAAATTTCGTGGCATAAATCTGAGCTCTTGGCCAACCTTCCATTAGCAAGTAGCAAGCACAAGTCTCATGCTAATTCTCCACCAAACCTCGAGTTTTATGAAAGCTACATTTTATCTGTTTGATTATTTGCAGCCACTCGAGAGTTGGAAAAGGAATATTAGCACCACTCACATTTTATTGTGGGAGTCACAGTACTTGGTTGACCCCCTTTTCAGGTCCTATTGAATTTCCTATACAAAGGAAATGAAAATGTTTTATATTTAATACAGCAGCACATAACGAGAGGCTTAGTTATTACACAGAGAGCTGCAATTTTCTGCCTTTGTTTCAGCTATTACCGTGGAGCTGAAATTTCCAAGCACATTTTTTATGATTTGTTTATGGCGGGCTTTAGAGATGACAGCAAGGGGGAATGCCACCTTTAAGCTGCTACCTACACTACAGTAAAGGGCTTTCTGTTTGTACTTACGTCTCTCACAGAGGAGTGGTCCAGCTTCTTACTGATGTCCCAGTTTCTTGCAGACAGGTCAATTAAAAAAGTTGAAGAAAAAAGTGATCTGGAAGAAATCATAGATTGAATCAAGCATTTTACTGATTTTAGTCCCACGTCCTCTGAGATTATCCTGCAGGGAGAGCTCCAGCTGGGCTCTTGGCTCATGCCAGGCCCTGGGGTTAAGCACTTCATCTTTATTATTCAATTATTACAATGATGACAGTGAATAACAAGTAGGTACTCTTATAATTATTAACCTCTTTCTATAGATGAGAAAACTGAGGTTTAGGGAAGTTTTCTAACTTGTCTAATGTTGCCAACTAGGATTGGAACCTGGTCTGATTCCAGAGCCTGCTCCTCCCTATTTTTTTCTGGAAACAATAGTCCTTTATTCTGTTTTTTAAAATTTCCTTGCTGCTGCTTTAACACTTAATATTACTTTTTCTTTCTTTTTAAATCACTTTCTTTTAAAAAGTAGTGTGTATTAAACACATAACCTTCAGCTAGATTCACCAGTTCTGGCAATTCGTTTTCTTCTCTCTTCGTACTGTACAAACACATACGTGTATATATATACACACACACTTATGAATATATTTCTATTTATTTTACATGACTAAACCATCTGAAAGTTAGTCATTGTGATACTTCTAAAACTAAGAACATTCTTCCATTTAACCACAGTGCCATCACCATACCATAAAAATAAACACTAGTTCAGTAATTTCATCCACTATCCAGTCCATGTGCCATTTTCCAAAAATGCCCCCAAAGTGACTTTTATTATTTATATTATTTTCGACCCAGGGTCTAATCAAGGAAGAGCTTGCCCTCTTGATTTCTCTACCTACAGCCTCTCTTGAACACTGGATGGTAGAGTAAGATCTTTGCAGGCTAAAAGAATTAAGCACAAAAGCTTGTGCCTAAGTACAGCTGTTGTATTGATTTATATATTATCATAGTAGATCTGTACATTTTAAAGGCCCTTTCCACTCTGACATTCTTGGAACCTGTGATGCTGTGACCCTGGTTATCTAAAGAGTGGAATAATGAAATAATCTGATGATTCCCTAAACTATTCTACAGTCATTTAGTCTCAGAATTACTTATAGTTGCCATATTTAGCCTGATTCTATCTTGTCATTGCTTAAAGGACTTTAAACTGGCCTCAGGAAATTAGTTCCTCAATAGGTAACTCCTGACCCTCCAGGATTCAAAAAGTCATTATTTTGAAGGAGAATAAAAGGAACAAAAAGGAGTAAGAAGCCAGAAATGGGGGAGAACTAGGGTGAGAATGTGAAGAAAAGAGCAATCAGAATCAGGATGCTTAAATTCATAATTACAAACACATAGTAATATTCGCCAAAATATATTGAGTGGTTAGCATGCCTGGCAGAATTATGAGGATTTTAAATGTAGTATTTCATTTAATCCTTACAAATAATGTTCCAAAATAGGTTACTATTACCCCTTCACCATTTTATGGAGGAAGTATGGAGTACCTTGTCGAAGGTCATCTAGATAATCCAACGCAGCTGTGCTCAAACCCACACGGAAAAGGGAGGGAGGGAGGGAGGGAAGAGGAGGAGCTAAGGCACGGTGACCCTAGCAGGGCTGCGTGGTCAGCCTCTGCTCCTATTGTGCCCTGTCTTCCCACAAGCTCTTAGTTAACGCATCCTGTCACTGGTCGAGAATCTTAATCTTTCTCTGTGTCTGCTACCACTGCTTTAGTTCAAGCCAACTCCATCTCTTAACCAGATGCCTGCAATAACTCTTGACAGACTCCCTGCCGCCAGCCTCTCCCTTTCTTTAGTCTCTGCTCCACAAAATGGTCAGAGTGTTCTTCCGGGTGATCTTTCTCAACGTGTTACTCCCTTGTTTGAAATTCTTTGACTGTTCATCACTTAGACCAGTGGTTGTTATCCTGCCCACATGAAAATCACCTGGGGAGCCACTGGTGGCCAGGGCTCACCTCAGATTCTGGTTTGATTTTTCTATGGGGGCAGTTTTCCCAGAAAAAAACACAAGACACCCAGTTAAATTTGAATTTCAGGTAAACAAATACTTTTATTGTAGGTATGTTCTAAATACTGGACATACTTTTTAAAAAATTGTTTATCTAAAATTCTGATTTAACTGGGTATTTTATATTTTTATTTGCAAAGTCTGGCTATATGTTTGTGTATATTGTGAGGGAGCCAAACGTAAGTATTCTTTTAAAATCTCCCCAGATAAATCTTGTACAGAACGGAAACCACTGGCTTACAGGAAAAAATCTGAATAAAATAATATCTAAATGTCTTCCTATGGCATAAAAATTCCTTTAGACTTTGGCCTCTGCCTCCTTTCCAAGTCTCACCCCTCCTTACACCCAGTCCTGTATACTTTATCTCCAGGCCTTTGCACATGCTCTCTCCCAAGCCTTTCTGGGCTGTTTGATGAACTCCCAGTCGTCCTTTATGACGCAAATCTGACTCCTCTAGGTAAAGCGAACTGCATGGTCTTCTCCATTTCTGCAGAGTTCTGCACATGCGTCTACTGTTCTGACTCCTCGTGCTACTAACCGTTGTATGCTTGCCTATCCACTTTTTACCAAGCACTGTATTAGTCACTTCACATTAGGCTCAAACTTACATCAGTTTTGTGCAGAGTAACGTGTATTAACATGTTTAACCTTAGTATATTCTTAAAGAATAATGTATCAAATACAACATATACTAGAATTGTAGTACATTTCTCCCAAGACTTTTTCTTCCTCTCCTATCCACCAGCCAATTGAACAGAACAAAACAAAGCACTGTAGACAAACGCTTGTCTCCATGGCTTTGATATTTTAAAAGATGTTTATATGTCTCATCTCCCAGTGACAACTTCCTAGTGGTACTACAATTTTCCTCAATAACATTTTAGATGTTATATGCTAATTTATATAAAGCCTTGTTAATTACATTAAATGTAATTAAAATGGTGACATATTTGGTATTATGTATTTTGATGTATTTTCCCCATATGTAACACTGTTAACACTTCATATAGTAAAGTCCCATTAATTTGGATCTATTAATAGATTATGATTTGGAAAAAGATTGTGTTGTGGTTACTTCTCATACTCAGTTTTCATTGTATCAGATGACTTCTTTTGGAGTTGGAAACAGGAAGAAATGTCTGCTGTTTCATAGTCTCTAAGTTAAAACCTAACATAGATTTGCAGCTAAGCAATAAGAGAAAAGCCCTCTAAAGAAGGAAAATCAAGTGATCATACTTGTCCCAAACATGTCATTCATGTTTGCATTTCCCATTTGGAAGCAGATGGAAGCTTCAGAGCAGAATGGTGACTTTTCCTACTTGAGCTCTGGGATCTAGAGAAGCTACTGACAAGATAGATTTTTGGTAAATTTTTGTCAGCTGCTCTATGACCTCATAGCATTCCTCATCATTTTACAAAGCAACCCAAAGTTTGCAACGTGACCTAAATTTTTGGTTACATGGGCGTGGTATATTTCACTTCTCTGTAGCAGGGAAATAATGTCCTGCTTTATTGAGCTTTTTCCCTGTTGGGGGATTTCCTGTTTTCATCTGGTAGTGGATAATGGCCACTTTCTTACATGTACTTGTAGGCAGTGTCAGGCTTCTCCTGCCTGATGTTAAGCCTTTCTAACTTCACTTGTTGGTTTAATGCCTGCCTCCTCACTAGGTGGTGACCCCCTTAAAGACAGTGGCTGACATTTACTCTATCCTAGTGGCAAGTATCGTGCTACCACAAACCAGGTTTTCAGTATGTTAATTCGCTCAAAAGCTGACATGTGACATTTGCTGGAATACAAACGGAAACTAACAATGTTAGTTGTCATTAACTCAAAATACCAAATCAACAAACGATTGCATTTTAATCATGAGAATTTGAAATATTCAATGTAAAGTACCTAATAAATTGCTTAGCAAAAATCAGATACAGTGCATACAATTGTTAGTAGGAGTAGACAGTACAGTGGATTTGCATGCAAAACTCTGCAAGAATAGTGAGAACTACACATTCATTTTGCCTAGGGAAGTCAGATTTTGGTCTTAAAGGATGAATGGAGTTCATCAAACAACTCAAAGGAAATCCCAGGCTTGGGAGACAGCATGTGCAAAGACATGAAGATAAGAAAAAATAGGGTATTTAGGAAGGTAGGTGTGATGTGTGTGGAGGGACAGAAGAAGTGAAACTTAAAGGCAATAGAAAATGAAGATATACAAAAGGCCAACAGGTACATAAGTAGATGCTGGACATCACTAATAATTGGGGAAGTGCACATCAGAAGCAGTATGAGGTATCACCTCATGCTTGTTAGGATGGATCTCAACAACAAGACCAGAGATAACAAGGGTTGGCAAGGAAGTAGAAAAAGGGAACCCTTGTGCACTGTTGGTCAATAAATTAGTGCAGCCACTATGGAGAACAGCATGGAGGTAACTCAAAAATTTAAAAAACAACTATCATATGATCCAGCAATTCCACTTCTGAATATATATCCAAAGGAAATGAAAACATGACCTCAAAGAGAGATCTTGCACTCCTCATTCATTGCAGTATTCATAATAGCCAAGACATGGAAACAACCTAAGTGTTCATTGATGGATGAATGAATAAAGAAAATGTGTTTTATACACACACACACACACACACACACACACACACACACACACACACACACTAAAATACTATTTTTCAGCCATGAGAAAGAAAAAGAATCCTGCCGTTTGCAACAACACGTCGATGTGGACCTTGATGACATTCTGCTGAGTGAAATAAGTCAGAGAAAGACTAATACTGTATAATACCACTTATACGTGAATCTACAAAAACCAAACTCAAACAGAATGGTAACTACTTAGGGCATTGAAGTGGGAGAAATAGGAAGGTGTTGGACAAAGGATACTGGTTATAAGATCAGTAAGTTCTGGGGATCTAATATACAGTGTGATGATTATAGTTAGCAATACCATATTATATACTTGAAATTTGCTAAGAGAGCAGATCTCAAAAGTCTCAGCACATAAGGAAATGGTAATTATGGGACATGATGAAGATGTTAGCTAATGCAATAGTCATATTGTGCAATATTCAAATATATCAAATCCATGCATTGTATGCATTAAACTTATACAATGTTATGTGCCAGTTAACTCAAAGCTGGGGGGAAAAATGAGGCAGGGTTCAAACTCAGAAGGACACTTTATGCCACAATAAAGAAGTTGGATATTACTTCATACTTTTTTCTATAAGCTAGTGATGTTAACCTGCATGCACACTCGACTTAACCTGTATGTATTTATTCACTAAATGATTAAACACTGATCTCTTTTTAGACCCAGAGAGTCAATTTTTATATGAATCATCTGCTTAATACCCTGATTTATTTTAAAATGAATCTGTTAGAATAGTAAATTTCATTTACATTTGTGTAGTACGTTATACCTTTCAGAATAGTTTTCAAAGAAAATGTATTTTGACCCTCACAACAGCTTGTGAAATAAAGATGGTGTTAAAATTACAAAGAAAAAAAGTTAAATTACCTTTTGATTGGATATCAAAAGCAAGAGTACTAATAACAGACCATCTCCTGTCTCGCTGCTCATTCTTACCTAGTCTTTTTTTCCAGCTTCATTGAGATATAATTGACATGTATAAGTTTAACATTTTTCTTTCTCATTTTTTCCAACTTGAAATGTAACTGACATACAACATTATATAAATTTAAGGTGTACAGCATAATGATTTGACTTGCATACATCATGAAATGATTACCACCATAAATTTAGTGAATTCTTATTGTCTATTGAACATGGAAGGAACTATAACACAAGCAACACACAGAATATTTTATTTTCTTAGTAGTTGATCTGGGGATTCTTTGAAAGGAAGTGTCCATGCTTGTTGAGACACTTCCATGATGAGCCTGAGACTTTTAAAGAGCATGATAACTTCCAATTTGTTTTCTAAGACTAGTAGGGTCTGATCATGGTCAGGTCTTTGGTTTAAATGAATTATATTTGGGGATATAATTTTGATCCAGGTAAATTTCTCTGTATAACAGAGAGGAGAAGAGTTCAAGGTTGGAGGTTTATCATGTCTGGGGAAAAAGAAATAAGAGCCAAGAAGACTAGATCACATGGGAAGAAGAGACTGTTCAATCTTGTACCAAAAAGAAATAAGACTAAGAGCTGTGTCTAGGGTTGATAGCTTTAAAATGTGATTGGAATCCTCCCTTGCACTTCCCTAAGTCATATTCATTCTTGTACTTTTCTCACTGACAATTATGTATGGAAGTAAAAAATGAGGATGGAAGGATACCTATTTTTGGGTGCCATAACATAGTCTTTCAGATTAAGGCAATCTACATGCAATGTAAAGACCATGTATTTTGAAACAAGGCAAACATATACTAGCTGTGTGACTAAGGAGATCTGTTTCCTAAAGTGGGATGATAACTGACACATGGGATCATCGCAAGGTATAAAGTAGTAATAAACGTAAGTACGGAAGCTGGACTGAAATTGATACTCTCTAGCATGCAATAAATTATTGATGCAAATAGATTCATCTCAATTAACAGCTCCTAGAAACTCACATACTGATGTCAAGGGACCCTTGGAGCTGGAAGCCACGACATACTAGTCCTGGACAAAATGAAACAGTCTAGGTTCAGTGAGCCAGTTGTATGTCATAATCTCCCCCTACCTCTATCAATCTTTATATGGTCTCCACTCTCATATTTTTTTAGACAAGGATTAAAATCTCATTTACACGAAGATTTTAAGATACAAGTGGCTTACAAGGTTCAATGGTATCTTTCCAGGGGTTGAAAGAGCATTTTATGAGTGATAAAAGTAAAGTGGATCTTTGATAGTGGAATTTCAGGCATCAAAAGCTGAGACCGTGGGACTGAGAAACACTTCAAGCCCTTGAAATCATGCCAGGCTGATAGTCCCTTTACTCTACTTGTGCTTGAGGGCTGCACGGTTCCCTTGCTAAGATCACTTTCAGGGAGTCTCAGAGTCCTATAACCTAGCAACATTTGTACGGGGTACATGTACTTGGAAGGCATGCCTGTCCAAAGTGCGTGGCAACAATAGTTTTAAGGAAATTAATTTCCTGGTCTTCAACATCCGCATGAACTTTTGCCTGGTAGTGGACCTGTGGCTGATGTGGTCTTCTGGTTCTTTTTTCATATCTGCTCTTTAACAATTGCCCTCCTACTTTATAAGAGAAAGTCATGCCCCTCACCATTTTGGCCCCATGTGTAAAAAGGTCCAGCATACCAAAAGAAGGGGTATTTTTAAATACTGTTTGTCTGTGAAGCCTTATGTAACCAAAGTGCCAAGAGAATGAAGGGTGACATTAGAAAGGGGTGGTTTGGCCCAAGATGATATATTCTAATTCAAGTATATTTGTAAAGTAGGCAACAAAGGCTGTATTTTCTTCCAAGAGTATTTTTCCTTTGTGAACCACTGTCAAAGAATGAATGATTATCATTGGGGAGACCTTTGGGTGCAAAGCAAAGAGACTGGAAGAAATACGGAGGTGTCACGAGGTAACAGATACATGGCAAATCTCTGTGCCTGACCTATCTTTATAAAACCTACCTACCTACTCGCTTACCTATTTAATATATCATAGAGCTAGAATTCGGCAGTGAAATGTTGTAACAGGCCAGCACTTTTCTTTCTGTTTAAAGTAAATGTGATTTGATTGATTGGTTAGACAATGAGAACTGGCTTTGCCAAGTAGGTTAAATGGTGAACATTTTCCAAAAATGGAATAAACTAAATCATCAGCTCTAAGTTTTGACAAAAATATATCTGATGCAAGTGATAAGATGAAAGCATTTTATTTAAAAATACGTTGGCAAAGATGTATTGAAATTAATGATATTTTTATTTTCCTAACCTTCTTTTGAGTGTATCAGGACTCATACAAAGTGCTTCAGAGTAAGAGTGGCAGGAATAATTAATAGTTATTAGATAGGTATTGATAAAGACTTCTTGGTATACTTCCCACTGAGGCAATGGATGACTCTAATGACTGGGTGACAAAGCCTTTTGCAAGACAGTTTGTTTATAATTCTTTGTTTTCAGTAAAATTGAAGGAGCACCTAGTCAAGTTGTTAGCTGATAGAAAACTAGAAACACTTTTTGAGGATAGATCACTATATGATATCTTGTATATAACTCAGAGGAATGCCAAGAACTGAGTGACAATGCTGTAATAAAATTCTTTCCATTTATATCCACCTATTTGTGTGCACAGGGTTTTGCAGTGTTTATATCTATAAGTGAGGAAAGAAATAGAATTGATGCTCAACTCTGTTACATTCCGGCAGTAATATCCATCCATAAACACATAAATCAATTGAAAATAAAACCAGCCCCATCCATCTCATTATGAAATGCATTTCCAATGAAATTTATCATATGTAATTATTATTTACCCAGGTTTATGTCTTATTTTCTGCTCTCTTCATCTTTTGTTTACTAATACTAATACTATTTATAATAATAACCAAATCAGAAATACTTTTTGTAGAGCCTTTGGGAAATAAATAAGACTTTAATTTATACACATTTTTCTCACAGAGAAGTAACATAGAACAATCGATAAAAGATCTTCACAGATAAAAATGTGTGTATTAGGATAAAACTTAGTTGGGATATTGGAGTAAACATGCAATTTGAGGACAAAGGAAAGCTATAAAATTCCCAACTGTTAAAGGCAATCTCATTTATGTTTTTTAAAGTAGATTATGGTAGATTAAAATTCCAGAAGTATTTAGGGATTTTGTTTTTTAAATGCCAATATTCACAGCAAACCGGAAAATTTTATACTTTCTCACTGTTTAATTTGTTATGAATAGATTTTCATAATTACTTCAGGAATCATGAGAACAACAACAACAAATTTAAATGCTGTAAAGAGGAAGAGACAGTTGTGAAACTGAGTCGTCATCTTTTTCCCATTAAGTGAGGTTCTCTGGCTACAGCCAGGTCCTCACCCAGCTGCTTGTAAAAGCATCCACGGTGCCACTTCTACTAGGAGAAGGTGCAAGAAAAATGCACCTACGTAGCCATATACCAGCACATTTTTAGAGGTATCAAAGAGGGACCAAAACATGATTTCTCATGCAATTATTTTACATTAAGATACAAATATTGCTCATGTAGAAGCTTAGACCCCAAATGTTCACTGTTTAGAAATAGTGCACATTGAATTTTTATGAAGACACTTCCCTACTCAGTTCCTTTATCATTCTTTTCCAGTGGAATCCAATGAACATGACTGATCTAAAGTTTAATAGGGATTTGGCCACAATCCAAATAGACACTAAGCAAGGGGAACCTGGGACGTGACACCATGCTGACTCCACAGAAAATCCCTTTGCTCCTATTAAGACTAGTTGATTCAGGAGTTAAGGATGAGCAGCTAAATTTTATCCAGATGTACTAGGAGATAGCATTTTCACGAATACAGATGCAGCTAGAAGTGGGCACCGAGAAAGATTTTAAAGACTACAACAAGATATATGAATAATGAACCAAATGATTGTAATAATTACTATTTTAAAAACTAGTAGCCAACCATTTGAGGTGTTACACTGTGTTTGTCCTACATGCTTACCAGCACTGTTCTGAATGCATTATACCCTTGTTACCCAAGGTAATCCTCACAACAAATCTGAGCTACACAACTAGCACCCTTGTTTTACAACTGAGGAATTCAAGGTACAGAGAGGTTAAGTAACCTTCCAAAGGTCACCCAGCAAATAAGTGTCAGAACTGGGGTTTGGACTTAGTCTGTGTGGTTGTAGAGCCTTCCACTTAACCCCTCTATTACCCATTACTTTAATGAAAACTCTACTGCCACAGACAAAGAAATTTATATTCTTGAAGGTGGGTTTTTAAAAATATGGCAAGGGCAGATGGAGGAGGGGGTTTGGGATAGTTTGGCCCTCTGCCTAGAATTAAACATTCGCTAATTTTCTTTTGCTCTCCACTGTTTCTAAGTAAATTGCTATACACACTTAAATTTTATTATCATACTTTCTATCTGACATGCTGTGCAAGAACACCATGATTTAGAATATCTTAATAACAACTCAAAGAAAGAGACTTAAAAGTAATGTTCAGAGAGAAAACAGATGGCCACCAAGTGCAAATTCTGAATGCATATTTTTGTATGGGGAGTAGATGTGGTTGGTAAAAGGTTATGCTGATAAGCAAAATGTTCTTGTATTGTTATGAGCTTATTATTTAAAATTATTTCTGAGATCTGTAAAGTTGTTTAAATAGTACCCAAAGGAGATTCTGGCAAAATAAACTCCAAATCATCCTTAAGATGATTTGACTTAAGCAGATTATTGACACTCAGTTAAAAACTCAAAAATAAAATGTCACCGAGAGGATAGAACAACGGCCGTTCATTTAAGGCTTGGCCATTAGCTCATATCTGAAAATACCGAGGTACTTGTATAAACCTGGACTCCACACGGAAGCTATTTTTAAAATCCCTATGAACTTCCTGGGGAAAAGCCCAGCAAATAGGGCCAGGAAACTTGAATCCAGGATCCAAACTCTTGAGGCCTCTCTGGGTCACCTTTGAACCCTGTGTTGCTATTTCCCCAGTGCAGCACACCCTCCCCACAACCCTTACTACCGCTGGCTGGAGTCTCAGCTTCACACGGGTTCGTGCCCCAGTTCAAGAGCCCCACTGTCCTTTGCTTCACCCTTTTTCTGGATGACAGCTGTTTCCTTCCGTTTTGGCTGTGGAAATAGTAATTTTGGATTTTAAAAAAAAAAAAAAAGTCATCTTCAAAATCCCCTACACAATTCTACAAAAAGGATTTATTCCTATTCCAGGTCTGGCCTCGTCAGTGTTATCCTCCTAACCCAGCTGTAGTGATGTACTGCTCTGGCTGCCTGCCATAAGCAAAATTCTACCTCAGGACATCCTGCTGGAGGCAAAAGGCCAATCTGGCCTGTTTCGCAGCAGCTGGGTTGACAAACCAGTACCCTAAGGACGACGACAATAGCATATGTGTGTATATTTAGAAACACACGTACACTACATGTGTGCTTGTGTGTGTGTATACACACATAGAAAATAACTATGCCACATATGCTCTGTTTGTATACACATACATGTATATGTGTCCCCAGAGTCCAGATGTGCTGTACACCTACTTCTAGTCTAATATGAAGTCCATCTGCTTCCTACCTTACTTTTTGTCCTTCTGAGTCTAAAAGGATGCTGCTCACTCTTCAGCGTACTCTCAGAGCACAACTCTCTCCTTCTGAACTGGGTTGAAGTGTTTTCACTTTGGGAATCCTTAAAGTACTAACATACCTTCTGACTTGCAAGTGGCAAGTGTAATGTTAAACATTATGCTTTGTATTTCTGGGTTACCCATTCACACATCATTTTATTTTTCTAAGCAAGGAAAGGAAATACCAATCCAAATAGATATCAACATAAACCTCAACCTTCCAGACCTGAAGGTTTAACATGGATTTCCCTCTACTCTATAAATCACTGTCCTAGATTCTACTAAATCTGGCTAAGCAAGTTCTATCAATATTTTGTCTGACAACACAGATGCAGTTTGGAAACAAGTGAAGGGAAAAAAAGGTTACAAGTCCTGGAGATTTTTGGACGTTTCTCTAAATCTCCTATGCAATTAGATAACTCAAATTTGGATGGATTTTAACAGATTAAAACAAGAATTGTAAAGAAGCCAGAATTTCCTCTAGAAGAATTTTTATTCAAAAAGGGTCTGGGATAATTGTGTACCAAAGACAGCAATGTGTTCTTTAAACAAAAAAATAGTGGAAAGCAAAGGTTATGGCCAGAAAAATGAAAAACACCTAAAATATATCTTTTGAGATAAAAATAAGATTATTTAAATGTGTAAATATAATATATTATAACTTAAATATCAAAAGAAGTCAAATAACTTTGAATGTATTCGGTGATTCCTAAAACACTGTGCAAGTCAACACAAGGCTCTCCTCTAAATATCTTTTTTTATTGCTCTAAATTTAGCAACCCTTTCTATTTGAGACTATAATCTGATGAGGAATCATTTTGTTCTGGATTTTTTCATCCAGAAATAACTTACAACAGACTTTTGGCTTCAATGAGGCACAGGGTTTGAATCTCATCCGTGTGCCTGTTTTTTACTCCAGTGACAAAATGAAACGAAATGAAATGGAGTTTCGTTCAAATGGCATTTCAGGTGATTGTGCACAGAATAGTTCCATTTGGGACAGAATCAAAGTGAGAAATTTTAGAGAGAGAGAAACGTGAAACACTTGAGGAATTGAGCAATTAAAAATGAATATAGAAATAGTTGCTCATTTGTGAGTACAGCAGAAACACGGTACAGGATGACCAAAAGAGTGAGTCAGGGAAAGTTGGAGGACGTGAGATTTCGATTTGGATATTATACCCTAGTGATACCCATCCTTTCTTATGGCAATTGTCATAAAATGGAAAATCTCTCACTTAATCATACAGAGTGAACTAAAATTCACTTGCGCAATGTCAGTCCTGCGTCAGCTCTCCTGAAAGGCACTTCCGACCCTCCGATAGAAGCAGCCATTCCCTCTTCTGTGCTATTTCTGTGCGTTCTGTGTACCTGGATTGTTGCGTCACCCTCTGTTGTGATTTTGCTTTTGAATGGTGTTTTCCTGTACTTGACTGAGAACACCCTGAGGGTAGAAACTATCTGAATCCCACTACTGTGTCTTACTCAAATGTTTTATGAATTGATGGCTTGATAATGACTGATGAATAGGTAACAATATTAAGCTGAATACATGGCACTAAAAGTGAAAAGACTATTCGAAGATACTTTCTACGTGTCTTGCACCGGAGCTTTATCTAATTACCTTTCCCATCAAGTGCATTTCAGAGTAATGATTCTGAATAACACTTCCTGGAAAAGTTCCTTTTTCCCTTTCTATAAGGTTAGAAGTAAGGATTCTGAATAACATTTCTGAAAAATTTTCTTTTTTGATATCACTACATAAGGTGTTATGAAGTAATTTAAAGAATTTCATCTTCCTTCTCAAAATAAATCCCTACAGTGAAATGAGGACCCACCAGGGAATGTTAGTGGCTAGGTAAGAACTGCTGACTAGATCTTAGACAAATTGTACAGGTGCTATGAAATCCAAACTCCATGGGTAATATTTAAAATATATCAAATCTGTTTTCTCTATCCCATATTCATAGTTTATTTATGATATACATCATAGCCAAAAATATTCTAAACAAAACTGAAAAAAAAAAAACTTTCACCTATCTTGGTAGCTAACTTTTGAAGTAGCATATAAAGTGCTATAGCATTAGAGAAACTGATTTTGACCTGAGTTTTTGACCCATTAAACAATTTTTATTACTTTGGGTGCTATTTTAAAAGGGATTGTTTCTTTACTTTCTTTTCCTGTTGATTCATCATTAGTGTAAAGAAATGCAACTGATTTTTGTACATTAATCTTGTAACCTGCTACCTTGCTGAATTCTTTTATTAGTTCTAGTGGTTTTTGTGTGGAGTTTTTAGGGTTTTCTATATATAGTTTCGTGTCTGCATATAGTGACAATTTTACCTCTTCTTTTCCAATTTGGATCCATTTTACTTATTTTTCTTGCCTGATTGCTGTGGCTAGGACTTTCAAGACTATGTTGAATAGAAGTGGTGAGAGTAGACAACATTGTCTTGTCCCAGATTTTAGTGGGAAGATTTCCAGTTTTTCACTGCTGAGTACTATGCTGGCTGTAGGTTTATCATAAATTAATTTTATTATGTTGAGATATGTTCCCTCTATACCCACTTTGGTGAGGGTTTTTATCATAAATGGGTGTTGAATTTTATCAAATGCTTTTTCTTCATCTATTGAGGTGATTATGTGGTTTTTGTCCTTTCTCTTGTTGATGTGGTGTACTACATTGATTGATTTGCATATGTTGAACCATCCTTGTGTTCGTGGGATGAACCCAACTTGATCATGGTGTATGATCTTTTTTATATGCTGTTGGATTCTGTATGCTAATATTTTGTTGTGGATTTTTGCATCTATGTTCACAGTGATATTGGCCTATAATTCTCTTTTTTGGTAGTGTCTTTGTCTGATTTTGCTATCAGGGTGATGGTGGCTTCTTTGAATGAGTTTGGGAGTACTCCCTCCTTTTCAATCTTCTCGAAAAGTTTGAGAAGGACTGGTATGAGTTCTTCTTTGTATGATTGGTAGAATTCCCCAGTGAAGCCATCCAGTCCTGGACTTTTGTTTGTAGGGAGGTTTTTTATTGCTAATTCGATTTCATTTCTAGTGATTGGTTTGTTCAAGTGGTCAGTTTCTTCTTGATTCAGTCTTGGTGGACTGTATGTTTCCAGAAACTTGTCCATTTATTCTAGGTTGTCCATTTTGTTTCCATACATTTCATAGTATTCTCATATGACATTTTGTATTTCTGTGGTATTGGTTGTAATGTCTCCATTTTACTTTCTTATTTTGTTTATCTGTGATCTCTCTTTTCTCTTCTTCTTTATGAACTTGGCCAGAGGTTTGTCAATTCTGTTTACTCTTTCAAAAAACCAGCTCTTTGTTTGATTTCTATTTATTTTAATCTCTATTTTATTTATTTCCTCCCTGATCTATTATTTCCTTCCTTCTGCTGACTTTCAGTTTTGTTTGCTCTTTTTCTAATTCTTTTAGCTAGTAGGTTAGATTGTTTGTTTGAGATTGTTCTTATTTGAGGAAGGCCTGTATCACTATAAACTTCCCTCTTAGGACTGCCTTTGCTGCATCCCATAGAATCTGTGTGGTTGTGTTTTCATTATCCTTTGTCTCAAAGTATTTAATTTCTTCTTTGATTTCATCATTGACCCATTGGTTTTGTAGTAGCATGTTTAATCTCCATGCTGTCATTTTTTTTATCCTTTGTTTTTCTGTAAACAATTAATTTTTAGAGTTTTGTGATATTCATGTATATAAAATTATGCCCTTTTATTTGCAATACACTGTTTGTTTATAAAACATTCCTCTCCAGTTCTCTTGTATGTTTGCTGGAAATTGGGGGGGGAAATGGTAGACATTTTACTGATAATGTCCTGGACTTTTGTTACTATTCCAATCACCACTACTCAGAACAAATATTTCATCACTATTTATTGAACTATGTTTCACCCAATGTTATGCAATAGTTAGCTGCAAAATTAATTAAACTCTAAGTTTTCTTTCCAACAAAATGCCATAGTACAGGTCATTTGATCTTCAACTGTGATTTGTAAACTTAAATCTGTATAGAAATCTGTGGGGGGTTTTTGGTGGGGTTGTTTCCAAATAGAAAAGACAAAAAACCCAAATATTCAAGAAAAAAAACAAATATTCAAGAATCAGAACTTAATGAGTTCTCAACACTGCCTGCCAGCTCAGTCTTCTTATCTGATATACAGTGATTCCAGGTTTCCACTACTTCCCTCAAGATCATACTCTGCAGCCTCTCTTCTCAAATATGCTCACCTTTTAACTCTGCCAAGTTTATGGGCATCTTATTCCCTTCACCTCTCAATCTTGATCTAAGAAGATTCTATCCTCTTGCTCAAGGCAGGAAATGGCAACCTACATTGCAGATTGCATGGCTAGCCCTACATCAGTCTCTAATCCCTCAAAGACTTCTGTTGTAGTGTAGATCGGATATTTACCTTCAGTCTCAACTTTCACCAACATATTGATGTTTTTATTTCTTTAAAACTTTAAAAGTCATCCACCTTCTGCACTACCACTCTACTTACCTTCATTGATGAAGTATTTGAAAGAATAGTGTGTATTCCATCACTTATGTTACTGTCCATCTGTTTGATCCTGGGACACATTGTGATAAGTTTTCCGATACCATTAATCCAAAAAAATTTTTTAAAGCCTCACCACCATGGTAAGTACAATGGTTGCTTTTCAATTATTGCCCTGACTGTAATAAAGTTGGGAAATATTACTCACTCAGTTCTTGAAGATGATGCTCACTCTGGACTCCATGACCAGTGTTATCACTCTTTCCCAGTTTTTTCCTTCTCCTTTTCAGTATGCCCAATCTCCTCCTCTGCTCATCTTTCTATGCTCCTCAATCTGTTTAATTCTTACTTTCTTCTCACTATAAGTCACTCTTCAATGAACCTATCCATTTCTGTGACTTAATGAACTAATGGATTCCACAGATACATTTTTTGAGTACTCTACATGTCAACCAGCTGCAAATCTGCATCCCTAGTCTTGACCTCTTTTCTGACCTCCAAACACATATTCATATCATAGTCATCCTAGTTCATAACAAAGTAAAAAGGGCCTAAGGCACCTCAAGTTGGTGATCCTTGATAAACATAGGCACAGAATAAGCAGTGATTGACTACTGAAACAATTAGTGAATTTCCCCTGAATCATCTCAGGAATTGCAGAAGAGTCAGAATCACAAGAAACTCCATCCCTCTGAAAGAGAGAGAGGCAAAGTATATAAATACATGTTTAGTTGTGGATTAAGTAAGCCCTAAAATGAATACTTGAGATGCATATTTTACAGCTTTGCATTTAAATATATCTTAATTCCCAGTTCCAACTCTTGCCAGCTAGGTAACCATATATAAAGTCCTTCATGTATTTATTCAACAAAAAAATGGATAATAATACCTCCCTTATAGAGTTTTGTGAATATAAAGTGAGAATCAATGTGTGGAGTTCACCTAAAACAATGTGCTGGTTATCAAGCAACCCTGATAACCAGCATAGTAAATGGCATCTATGATTAAGATAAGATTTCACCTATGTAATTCTGACAGCTTGGCTTTAAAGGACAAAATAAATCCTGAATCGGGTCCTTGAAAGCTTCAGAATGGAGTAAAAATTAAGCTTTTGGGAGAAGCTGGTTAATTGGACAAACTAAGGTGAAGTGGGGGGAGGAATACCACTGGTCTTTGCTGGTTCTTTGAGAATCTCAAGCTTTCTCTTTATTTTCTATTTCTGGCCTAAAATTTTAAATAATAGTAATAGTAGAAGTAATAATAATGATAGTAATAATACTTTTACTTATTGTGCACAACCCATGTGTCTTACCTCTTGTTTAGATTGTCTCTAATGCATGATAGAACCTACCAGGAGGTAGTACTGTTACTTAGTATTTTATGAAAGAGAAAATTAAAGTTTGAAGAGCTTGATTTGAATTAATACCACATCTAATAAGTACAGGGGTAAGATTTTAGTCTGGCTGTTCTGACACAGAGCCGGCGCTTTTCCTTCTATAGATCACATTGCCTCCTTGACTACTGTGCTTCTCTCGTACATCTTTACTCTGATTTAAGGGCCCAATTGTATCTGTTGGACTATTTTGAGCTGTGTATGTGCTAGTGGACTATAGCCAGGAGGCAAAGGTTCAGGCAGGCCAAGGTCTAGTGGAGTCTCTGTTCTCTAGTCTAATCTGTTTCCAAACCCTCCTGCAGCCCAAGGCTGGATTGTTCAACTGGTGTTAATGTTCCCTGTAGGTGTCTGAATCTTTTGCCATTGTGGCTCTGATGAACTAGGCCATGGAAATTCAAGGAAAGAGGCCCTTTATCTTTTTAGCAATAGCCAGTTCCAGACTTTTCAATGGCAGAAAGCACCATCCTAGGGAGAGTGGTTCAGGATTATAACATTAGCCTCCATTCTGGGCCGTGACTGACACAAGAGCCTGGCCCCTAGCTGCAAGTGAGGTTCTTAGACTCTCCTTCCTTGAAATTCTCCAGGGCATGTTTCTCCAGGTCCCCAGCTCTCTGAACCCTTGGCTTCCCTGATCTTTGACTCCACTGAGCCTTGACCTATCTGAACCATGGTGTCCTGAACTTACTTCCTGGCTATTGTGCACCAGCACGCACACAGCTTAACCCTTTCACTCCTAATCCATCACTCATTGACCACATAGGTCATAAATCTGACATTGAAGCATATCGTTCAGAGTCCCAGCTCTCATGGTTAAGAAATTTTTGTAATTTCTTTGATAGTATAACAAAACTATTGTGAAAATTAGAATGAAAATAAATATAAAAATGTATATGATGACTTGAAAATCTATGTATTAAAAAAAGCCAGCCAAGTTGTAAATAAGTAACACATGGTTATTTTTATAAGTTAAATTATACATATTCAATATTCATTTTCAACACTTATGATAGCTAAAGTAGAATATAAAAACTGCTTGCATTTTTCCTACAAGACTCTCACAGACATTTCCCATTCTAAGTACATAAGGGTATTTATTTACAAAGTGTTCCATTCATAGTCCCCTTTGTGTAAATTTAATGAGCAGATAAGAAAAGTTAATTAAAACATATTTTATAAACATTTTATAACATAGCACTTACTGTAAGATAAGGTTTTAAAACTTGGCTTCTTTAGACATTTTAGATTACAAGACTATAAGGAGAAAGAAGCTAAATTCTAATTAAGCTGCCTTCTGAGAAATCCCTCTGGGTATAGAAATTTGATGACAAATGGCTGAAGATATGTTTTTTGTTAAATCCCAATTAACAGCTACTTGTGTTCAAGGATATCCATTACTGTTTAGGTTGTAACAGTGAAACATAGAAAATAGTCTAAATGTCCAACACATAGGGCATTTTTTGCTTTCAAATGGAAATTTAATATCAATGATTTATATTACATTTTTTGCATTTTCCAAATTTTCTGTGAATAGTACAAAAAACACTATGGATAGATATTAAAACACAATACCTAGCAATGATTGTTTGTTTGTTTTGCTTTATGATTTGGGTTTGCTTTTTTCCAGTTTTGAGGGTAAGGGGTAGTAGAAGGCCTTATAGCTATGATCTTACGTAGGAAGTCAAAACGAAAACAAGGTCTATTTAGATCAAAGACTAGGGTTTGTTAAAAAGCGTCTCCATTTGTACAACAGATGTTTCATATAAAATTTCTCTACATACATATTTCCACCCCATCTAGTTATCTGGAATTTAGTCTAAAGTCAGCCAGGAAAGTTCTGACTTAGAAGAAAGTTCTGAGATAGTCTCCACTGAGTGACAAAGTAGGCAAATTTGGACATGATTTAAAAGAAATAGAAGAAAAGCCCAGAAGTAATAAAGAAGATGCATTATGGGAAAGTGAAGAAAAAGTAACCAGGTGGTGGGGAGGTTGGCAGAATTCACTTGTTTTAAGTAAAATGTGTAGCCTGAATTTTATTGGCTTTGGTGAGCACCATGATGGCAGTGCAAGGTTCACCTGAATTTATGAAAAGGGTCCTTTCCTGTTGTTTCCAGGAACAAGTATAATTGTAAATACTAATAATATTGTAAGCATCATCTCTATGTAGACTGTAAATTTTATAAGTAACATGATTCACTGAAAGGATATACATCATTGAGAAGCCTAAATCTTAAAACATAAAAAAGTAACCAGAAAGAAAAAATAAAGTAGAACATTTGTTAAAATCATTTACATTGATTTTTATAGAGGTTCTAAATCATCTAACCTGCTTTACTTTGAAGCAGATATGATGCGGAACAACACTCTGTATAGCATCCTGGTTGAATAAAGCTTAGGACTCAAATCTTAGCAACTATGTGTTTTAAATGCCTAGTACCTATAGTGTAATGTGCATACATCTGTTTTTACACGTGTTTTATACACATGTAAAATATTAGCACATTTTGAGCATGTATTTTCATCTGGAAATTTGATAGGCTTCAAGAAGAATCTGGGTGTGTAGGACAAAGAGTGAGTGGAGGAAAAAGGAAAGAGAGTTGAGAGGTAAGAATGAACATATTTTTTCTAAGAATTTTCACATGGAAGGTATAATATTATTTCCCTGCTGAGATCTTGTCATCCTTTCTTTTTACTTCATAAACTCTTCAGTCTATTCCAGTGGAGTTTTCCTTTGAAGGCCACCCAGAAACTCTGACCTGGCTGGCAAATGGGGAGAACAGCTGATTTAAAGACTGTCTCAGAGAACTCTAAAACAACATGGTTTCTACTGCAGCATGAGGGACTTGGGTCATTTGAACGGTAAAGATTACCAGACACTGGTCTGGAGGGTAAATAAGCTTTCAGACCCCCATTTGCCTTTCAGCTCACCTTCTCTCTGTATATTAGTATTAATGAGATGCTGCTCCTAACACAGAGAAATGTTTTTAATGGCTTGGTATAAGTTGATATGTTGTTCTTTGACTTATTTTTCTGCACATGATGGTAGAGGCAGTACTGAGTAATGCTTCAACGTACAGCCTCAGGGTCCGGATGACTTGGGTTCAAATCCTGGTCTTGGACGCTGCTTAGGTGTGTTCAGACAAAAGAAAACAAAAAATTAGCCACTCCACGTCACAGTTTACTTACGGAAGTAGGAACTGTAGTACATATTTCATAGGGATGTTGTGCAAACAAGCTATTAAGTGTTGGGAATATAGACAATGCTCAGTAAACACTGGCTATTACCATCATGTTGCTGTGTTTTCCATTCTCTCCTCTGTTTCACTTTCATAAGCATATCATTCCTCATGGTTAGAAATGCAGTCTGTGGCCACAAGAGTTTTACCTCTCTAGAAGGCATCTTGCAATGGTTACCTTCTCCTCATGGTTGATGTGAACACCAGATAACCTGAGACTGAGTCGATGGTTAACATTCTCATACTGGTTTGCTTCACCCAAAGACAACTGGATAGAAATCTTTGGGGGGTAAAAAAATGAATACTTGATTAGCTCAGAATGTCCCAAGGAAGTACGACATTTGTCTTACCTATAGCTTCAGAGGAAGTTGGCAGTCATTTTAAAGCCAGGCCCAGTTTTTCCAGAAGGCATCAAGTCTCAAGAAACCCAGTGCTGCTGCAAGAACAGAGCGGGCTCTATTGGGAAGCCTCTTTGCTGGCTTCTATCTGTAATCCAAATCCAGCTCTGCTAAGTCCCTGACCTCATCTACAATCTCTCTCAAAAAAGGTTGTCCATTTTGTGTTCATTCTAACATATTCATTTTTATAAATAATATTTTATTTGCCACTATGGGAATTGGAAGCTAAACCTATGAAATATTACAAAAGCTCGATTTCTGATGTTAGAAGAAGGCAGGGGATGGGGATGATGAGTGTGGTGGGGTAGAAGAGAAAAGAGAAACCTATTTTTCCTGCACTTTAAAAGATAGGAGCTATGAGGAATGGTGGGGATGGATTCTGCTAGCCTCAAGACTGAGAAAAACAGAAGGATGTCACCTCTTAATCCTTGTCTTCTACAACTATTAAGTCTACTATAAAAATGCATGACTTTGTTCTCACTTAATTCTGGTCTGTAAACAAATAGCATCATTAGGACTTCTCTCAACATTCTATCTAAAATAGCATGACTTGCCATTACGTTCAAACCTCTTACCTGCTTCATTTTTCACCGCACTTCTACTTGATACTGCATGAACTTGCTTATTCACTTTGTCTCCTCTACTAGAACATTAGCTCCATGAGGGCAGGGACTTGTCTGTCTTGCTCATAATGGATCCTCAGTGCTTACAAGAGTCCCTAGCATACTGAAGTGATGAATAAGTATTTATTGAATGAATAAATGATCTGAAAGGAATCTGGAGTGGGAAATGGAAGAGACAACCGGGGAACCAAATACTTAATTTAATCTAGATGAGTTAAGGGAGTTGCTCAAGCTCAAATTCTTGCAGAACTGAGACTAAAACCTACATCTTCTCAATTCATAGTATATTGATCTTTATACTATAACAAGATAACCTCTTTATAACAATTTAGTACATTAACAGCATATAAGATAAAAAATTCAGAAGTCTTTTTGCGTTAAACATATTATTCTTACTTTTAGTAATACTTAAGTCTGGAGGCTCATACTTCAATACTTAAGGTACTCACGACACATTCATCATAGAACTTATCACAGAAGATGGAAATAGAAAAGGAAGAAATAGAAAATCCATGACACTCCCCAAAAGTATTTTCCTAAGAAACACTAATGTGAATAATGTATAATGCTGTAGCCTCTCTATAAAGGCAAGAGAATATGGGAGAGGATACAGGGATGAATGAATTTTTATTGGTTTGGATTTTCTCTAGAGAGATATTATAGACTAGTTTGATTGTCATCATCATTATTACCATCTATTGAACACTTGTTCAGCCCTGCACATTGCACTAGATACTTGGCAAGTATTTGAATCTTTCATTCTCGCAACAATTCTGTGTTCTCATTTTAGAGGTACAGAAACTAAGGCTCAGAGAGGACACGCTACACAGCTAGGAGGTGCTCAGAATCCATTATTTGGCTGCAGAGTCTTAGTGCATCCCCCTATTTCATAAGATAAAAATAATTTCTTCTATGGCTTCCTGAGTGCTAGCTATACCATGGATGCTTAAAATATTCCGAATAAAATTGACAGTTGGAAAGAAATTTAGAGATCATCTTTCCCAGGAAGGACTCTATGACTAACCCTTTGGAATACGACTTTAAGGAATATCTTATTTCTTTAGAAGCAAAACTGACAGAGAAGCAGGCCCCTTCACTGGTGGTGGTTCTTTCACTATGCCACAGCCCTTTTATATTGACTGATATGAGTATGATGCTCATAAACCTATTAAATTATAAATATAGTTGGGTACATGGGATTGTATTTTGAAAATATAAATCATTTTCATGTGGTAGAATTCCAATTCAAATCCTTCTATCTTCCACAAAAATTAATCAAGGAAGTTGAAGCTTAGTCTCAATCAGAAAAAAAAAAAATCTATAAAATTGTACCCTCATGTCATAAACTGACCCTTTGTATCATGGGTCATGCATTGCTGACACATCTACTTATGTATTGTATACACATTTGTACATATACTACATATACAAAAGCACACACATGTAATTTGAGAATATACCCTATGTGATATGAGGATTTTTGTAAATCAGAATGATGAATTAATCCACTTAAATCTTCAGGAAAAATTAACATTACAGGAGAATCGTGGTGACATTCATAAGTTCATGTTTGCTTTCCAAAAATAATCATCCTGTAGACTGTAAAAAACACTGGCCCCAACTAAAAGATTATATACCAGGTAGGGATGCCAAATGCAGTTCACACAAAGCAATTACAGTAAAAGCTGTGAGTTTTACTACTGCTTGGGGAATACTTTACACATTTACTTTTCCTCTACGAAAGAAACTTGTGCTAAGAAACCACTGCCTTCTCTATGCAAATGGAAAATGTGGGATACCTGAGGAAAGGGTAAAAATTCAGTTTAATTTCTATGTGAGCCTGGTCAAGTAATTTTAAAAGTCAAGCTGATGTGGGGAAAAAGTAAAATAAAAGCTTTCTCATTTCTGAACTGGCTTTCCTTAGCATTTTCTTCCTAGGGTATAATCTGATTCAGAGCAGGAACATACAGTACAGTTAACATTCAACTTTAATTGCAATGAGGTGACAACAGACTGGGTAATGAGTTGTTTATGAGTTGTAGATGTGTTTACAATGAGTTGACAATGTGTTGGATAAAGTGTTCTTCTAAAGTTGTAGATCTATTTACAGTGAGCAGTGGGGGCTGTTCATTAGTTGTCGATTTGTTTGTTTACATTGTTTTCGATTTGCAATTGCTATGAAACAAATTGCACGCTGATGAAGGATGATTGTTTGTGCGCCTTAATGATTTACTGTAGTAGCTTGTCTGAAAAAGTACTTAACTCGGCCTCATCTGTCAGTTTCTACTGCAAAAGCTCCGAGTCACAATAGTTTTATTAGCATAGCATGGTCCATTTGTAAGAACATTATGCATCTAAAAAATCTCAGGACTTTGCTATTCAGCCCATTGTATTTGGGCCAGCAGACCTGAACTGAATTCTTTCTGCTTGGTACACATTTATATCTTTTGAAGTTATAACATGATTAATAGTTGGTTCTTAAACTCCCAGCTACAGAAGAGTTCTACAAATCCTTTGTAACTCAAGGTACTGCTGATTTTTAACCTTATCTTTGACTCACTAACTTCTGTAAAAAGTCTCCTTAAAAATATCAGACTAATTTGAGGGTTATAAAACAATTTTATAAAACGTATTTTAACATAATCAGGGACGAAAGAGTAACACGGTCCCTAAAACACAATTAGCTGGTTCAGTCTGCATCAATATGTGTTACTCATCCAGCTTGTGCATTTAATAGCTTACATTCATAGAAAGGAAGAAATAAGAAAAGAAACTGAACTCTACCCACATCTTTACCATCTCAAAATTCACTCTGTCTCCTTATACATGGACCAGACCCATGTGTATTCATACAAGGGAGCTGGTTTATGCTGAGCCTCATTTATATTCCATTCATACATGACAATAAATAAAGCCATCTTTTAATAATTTGACTGGAAAATGTTATGAGTCAGAATTCATGGGCCAAACCTAACTAAGAAGCTCTAGTCTTCAAAACATCAAGAATGAAATATTGTGATTAATTCCTGGGGTCATAATAAGGAAAAAAAAAAAAACCTAAAAAAATTAGAAGGGACAAAGGAAGCCACTAAAATCAAGAATAATGAGTTTAATAAATGGTAAATAATATTAATTCAAGTTTTCAAAGCATATCTTATTCACTTTACATAAGAAGGTTATTTTTATCCCCATTTTACATATAAAGCAACTGAGATCAGAAGTCTGTTTTTATGCGAAATTTGTGATTTTTAAATGCTGGCTTTAATTTTTTTAAATATGTGGACCAACTTCTGCTTATGGAAAATCCTGATTCTATGTATATAAAGCATATAATAGAAGCCCAGTGACTTTCTGAAATCATATATCTACAAAGGACAGAATTGGATCATATATCCAAATGTTCTGATTCCAATCTGGTGGTGGTATTGTCACTTCCTGTTCTATTTTGTTTTTATTAAATGAGAATTAAAATCTCAAAACATGAGCCAACGAGTTTTCTTATTTAAGTCATAGAGATCCAGTGGGGCTTTCTTCCTACTAGTATGTTATTATTTGCTATCATACGTTTAGTTCTGTTTGAGATTTCTAACTGATGGAAAAATGAGGAAACTTGATGAAATCCCACAAAATGAGTGTTGTCCTAAACTCTTGACCCTCATTTTTAGAAGAAACCCCAACAGAAGGACCCATTAAGTCTGGTTTTCTGTGCTTGTCCCTGAGGATCATGTTTTGCCTTTATACCTAAGTCAGCTTCATAGGCATAGTTTTCCATGCTCCTCATGAGGAAAAGGAAGACATTTTAATTGTCTAAAAATTTTAAGTTAATAGGTATACCAAACAATTATTTCTAAAGATATAACTCAAAAGGTCCTCCATGCTAAATTGGGCTTTTGATTTCTATATAGGGGCCCTCATTTACTAGCATCAGTGGTGCCAAAGAAAATAGAAGAGATTACATTTTCCTCTCTCAATGTGCCATTTACTACTGTGAGCTTGAAAAAATAAATTTGTACTGCTTTCCAGCAATGCTGACCCTAAAACAAATCTGTCATTGGAATCTAAAGCAAAGGCACTGGACGAAGTGCTGAGGTGTTGCTTCCAGGGAGCCGTGTTAGCATATTCATGTTGGAAAGGATTTCATCTTGGAGGCTTCCGTTCATCTTTCCAGATATTTTGCAAGTAAAAATGCATGAAATTTAAACCAGCTTTTCACATGGCCATTTTTTATGGCAGGCCATTTCAGCAGTGTAACAGGGGTAGACACCTATAAATGTATAATGTGATGGATTCAATTGTAATGCAGCCTGGATACATATGGAGGTAGTGTTTGCCCTTCAGTGCAAATCCATTTTTATGTCAAAAGGAATCCATTGAAATTAATAGGGCATTATCCAAGCAATAAGTAACACTGTATATACAATGCAAAAATTTTTAGCAGGAAGACAAATTTTCTCTAAATAGTATGAAAAATAACCCTGCTAAGAAATAGCAAATGAATGCATTAAGAAACAGTAAAGCATTTAATATTTTTAGAACAAAACAGGCAGATAGGTGACTAAGATCTTTAACCTTTATTCGAATAATACCGACTAGCAAAGTGTATTTTCCAAACCCACATTTATTTTGGACACAGGCACTCACGTTATTTTTGAAAAATATCAGTGAGTGTACCAATGTCACTGTACATTTTTTGAGTATATAATGCAATTTACTTGGCTGATTGAGACATTATTTCATTCATTCATTGAAGAAATGTTTTGGCATTCCTATCACATGGCAAAACACCTTAAACAGAGAGTAGAGTAGTAAACACAAGAGATATGGTCATTATGTTCATTATGTTCAAATTTTTTAGTTTCTGAATTTGATTTCTAACTTACCTCTGAAGCATTATTTTTTAATGTTGAATTATTCTTTGAGTCTCTTGACTACTTTCATATTTCACCTTCTCATGCCCAGTATGTCTTAAAACTAATATGCTCCTATAATTTTGTTCTTAGAGTAATTTTTATCACTGTATCTAGTTTTTACTGTTGTGATGCTCAGTTTACCTTTTCCCATCCCCAAGAAGCATTTTCTGGCAATAAGGAAGATAATGTGTCCAGCCCTCAGCAGGTATGCTGGTAGTTAATACATGTTAATTTCTTCACCCCACTTCCAGTATGAACTACTGGTCTCTTAATTCCTTTTGGGCTTTATGGAATTCAATGAAGAATCATTAAAGGGAGTTGGGAACTGGGGTTATATTTACATACAATCAGTAGTTCTTTACTTTTGCTGTTAGCACTAAGTCATGATAGCCACTGGCCAGATAGACCTAGAATGACCAGAGCCAGGAGTCACTTGATTAGCAAAACTTACCTATAGCAAGCAGATACTCAAGGAAAGGAGGACTACAGACACCGACAAATGGGAAAGGCCAATGGCTGCAGCTATGGATTGAGTCTAGCTTTCCATGGCATTGGAAAGGCGCAAGCAGGAAGCAGTCCTTATCAGGAGATTCAAAGCATATGAGGAAAAGCACAAAATATTAATTGGCACAAATAAGCCAGTTTGGCACAAGACCCTGAACCTGAAGAATCAGTCAAAGAAAAGCTAAATTCTCCCAACAGAGGTTGATAAGGCTCCCAATGTCTCAGAGCTAGTGGGGCACAGGGAAAGAGGGACAAAATGAGGAAGGACCTCAAAAAATACATTCTAAGCAGCAGGACAATAGGCTACCCCTGAAGCTCACTGAACATTCTTCCTTTTAAACAAATTATACAGGTTGATGGGTGTGATCTGAGGATAGAAGGATATGCCTCATTTCCATTCTCAAAGCTGAATGCGGATTCTTTCATAAGAAGTGTGAGGTGACCACCACCTGGGCCTCACATGTGTCAGGGTCTCACTGGCTGTTTGAGCCTTGGCCTCCAGGGATGGCCCATTTAGGAATGAGGAGACTTCATATGAACCTGTTCCAGCCTTGTTAACCTCCTGCGATTTGTATGGAGTATTTTCAGCTATTTTTTTGTGGGGAGGTTGCTTTTTGGAATCTTAAAAGTACAAAATTTGCTGAACTAAGTATCAAATACTTATTTAGAATCAATAAAACTTATTATGTACTGGGTAAAGGATAAAATAGATCCACCCTCACTTTTTTGAAAGAGCAGTTATGACACTTGCACCCTTGTGACTGTGGCCCACTGACTGACCAATGGGACCACTGGCTGATTCAACCAATTCCTGTTTAGCAAAGCCCTGATCACACTCTGCTCACACCCAGACATGAATTTGTTCCAACTCTGACCTTTCTAACAAGGCTGTAAAAGAAGTTTATGTGGCACTTCATACACTACCGAGGACAATTGAAAAGAAAAATTATCCACTCCTAATAAAATGATGACGTTATACACATCCCCAAAATGTTCACGAGCATCACACAATGTGCAAAACAGATCCTTTGCATCCATCTGGGCAAAAATAAAAGATGAGTCACTTTGGAAAAAGGCAACTTGTTTTTTTTGTTGTTGTTGTTGGTTTTTTTTTTTTTTCGTTTTAAAGTTGTATTAGAAATAGAAGTGATTTTTCTGCTAGATGGAACATGAGAAGTTTAATATGTGTAAAGGAAGAGAGGCAGGACCTAGCTCAAAGTCCTCTCCCCCAGTGGTCAGACCACATATTTATGGCAAACAGCTCCAATTTTCAAAGGTACACTTAAGAATTACCTGGAGATCTTGTAAAAACAAGGCATCCTCATCTCCGCCTTCAGTGAGTCTGATTCAGTTGATCTGGACTTTGACTCAAGGATCTGCATTTTGGATAAAGCATTTCAGGTGCTGTTTTAAGGCAGATGGTTTGTGGGGTCATATTGTAAGAAACACTAACCTAGAGTCTTGATGGAGGTGACTGATTTCCACCCGTGAGCAATGTGGTGCACACTCCTCACAGTGGTTTGAAGAAGTTTCCTGAAAGTCTCACTAATGGGTATTGGTGTAGAAGTATCTTTGGTTCTTTCTCAGGAAGGGAGCCACTTGTAACCAAACAGATCTTCCCAACTGAGTCAACTGTTAAATTCTTTATTGACAATATGGATTGAGACTTCAAGTGATAGCTAATCTGGATTAGAGAGAAAAAGATGTATCATCTTCCCCTGAAAATAATGGGACCCCTAACAGGTACAAAAACAAAACAAAAAAAGCCAAGTAGACTGTCAGGGATTTTATTGAGAAGAGCAATCTAGACGTGAAACAGGCTATTTATTTGAATTTTCCTATACCCTTTAAATATCAGCTATCTCGATGTTACTTTTCAGAGACTGTGACCTTTTAAGAAGTGAAAAGGCACCAAAGTGCTATACACTATATTGAAGCAGTTTATCAAAATGTCACCCAACAGTTGATGCCAATTGCTAACAAGATATTGTGTTTCCTTATTTAATTGGCCAGCTTACCTAATTATGGCTGTCTTTGGACATCTATTGATGGGCTCTTTCAGAGAAAAAGGAAAGCATCATTTGAGGCAATTTCATATAAATATGTGAAAAAGGGAGACAAAGTAAAGGAACACCCCCAATGAGAATTATTATTAAATAATGAAATTTACCTGTTTGCATGGATTCCTAATTTACAGAAACACCTCTATAACATATCTAACACAAACCTGGGTAATTGCCAATTACTCAGGCTGCTGCACCTTCCAAAAGTTATCTTGGCATACAACTCAGCAGAAAAATAGGAAGTACCCTGGAAATTACTCAAAAAATGTGAATACCACATGTCAGAGTCAGTGAGCTTTGGATGAACTATAAAGAGTTTTCATTATTTAGGTCTATGAAAGCAAAGGAAACAGAAATATATCCAATAATGTAAGGCAACAGAACCAGGAAATTTATAAGAAGGCTTAATCTGTGGATTTAATTTAAAATATTGGGCCATGTTCAAACTGTGACATTGAAAACATTATCCCTGGCTATATTAGTGATCACTCAGAGGTCAGGAAGAATAGGATGTCAAACTTCCCAAGGTTTTTAGACAAAGGACTTTTAATGAGTCCTTTCCTTTAAGCTTTCCTTTTTCTTCTCTTATGTGGACATGAAAGACAACCTTAACACATTCCACAATCAATGGAGAGAATGCCCAGTGCCACTTATCTTAAATGCCATATTAATCTTATTTATTACCCCTAGGCTGAGGCTTTAGATAGTTAAGTGGGCCTAGGTCAATACATGCTCCATAAAAATTCCAAATCACAGAGAATTAGACACAATAATACCAAAACTCACTGCCCTGGATGCTATCACCAAAGCATTGTTCAGCTTTGGAAGATGCAGAGAATGCCAGAAGGTAGAAAATGACCTTAGGTTCTGTCTACAATGTTCATTAGGTTTGGAGCACTTCCTGGAGAGGAAGTCTGGGCATGCCTAGGGGGAAGGTTCCAGTGGTCCTCAGGAGGTTTACACCCAGGGCTTATTTATACCCAACAAGAACAGTATCTGCAGGGAAAGTGAATCTTGGAACTTTAGGACATATCCAAAGAGTTACAAGCCTCTGGATGAAGGACCCTCTGAGTACCAGATAGCAATTAATAGAGGATTTTGGTATACACTGCAAACAACATCATGGCTTAGAAATCTCATATTTCAGCCCTCGTTGGATACAAATCACTTGAGCTTTCGTGGAATAAATACTGAGTAAATATGCTGTGTTCCTCTAGCTTGCTGATTAATGTGGACTATACTACTGGTTAGCTCTTTGGTTTGTCTGATTTATTTTAGAGCAGTGAGGAGCCCAGGCCAGATGAGGGAGTTTCATGTTGGGTTTAGAAACACATGCCCACAAGTCAGAATACAAGCTTACCAAAGCTACTTGAAAATATTGTAAAACTACCACAGCAGGTATCCATGGATTGATGTCTCAGGTTATTAAGGATAAACTGTTTAATCGAATCAATATCTCTTAATCACTGAGTAGTACTTTTGCCTGAAAGTCATGATAAGAAAAATACTCAAGTAGTAACACTTTAAAACCAGTTACCAAAACTTAGAAGGGTATGGTGTTCTGAAGTGTCCTAAATACTAACAGCTTGTAATAAAACTACTTAAAATGAAATCTCAAAGCAAAGAACAACAACAAAACCCTAAAAAACCCATGGTGTGCGTGAGCCAACACCAGCAGCAAAAACACACTTGGGCCACCACATGAATGCTGTCCTGCTGAGCTGGACAACCATGGTGACAGCTGATTTCACTTCTGAAATATCTGTAGTGTTGAACCCCAAGAAAAGATTAAATGAGGTTAAAAAAAGACAGTTAAAATTATGTAGTGTGCTAAATTGACAATGTTATAACAAAGCCAGCAACTGCCTAAGTACATCCTGAGAGAGGGTAGAGACACAAACCTTGGGCCTGAGACCATCATACAGCCTACCACATCTTCCCTCATCTGGAAGGCATGACAGACTCTAAGAACGCTCACTAAGCCTTTTATCTAAAACTACCTAGAAATGCCAACTGCTACTTTGGAGATCAGCCTTTCACTTGAACCTACAATTCTTGTCTTTGTTTCCCTCCATGAGCATAACTACATTTAGCTTGCATTGTAAGAAAGAAATATTATTTAATCATTCATTCATATATGAGACAATTTATAAAACCTGAAGAGTGTTATAAATACTGTTAAAAAGAGATGATCATTTACATAATTTGTAGTTCTAAAAATGGTGAATTTATTCAAACTAGTTCTGGGTGCAAACGTGGTCTGGGTGCAAAATGACAGTTCTATATGGCTTTGATGTAAGATTCTGCATGGTGTCGCTTCTTTTCTAAAAATGTTGAAAAGAGCTAGTAGCTCACTTAATCATTTTCAGATACTCAAATTAACCATGAAAGCAGCTTCAGGATGAGCTATTAGAAAGGAAGTATAATATGATTAAGAATAACAATACAGTTAACTTGGCTTACCCACTAGAATTCCAACCTCCTGCAGACCCTGCATGGGGGGTGTGTGAATAAAATGATTTCTATAGAATAGGTGTGGAATGGTACTGTGGACTAAATTGTGTCCCCTCAAAATTTGTATGTTGATATCCTAACCCCCAATGTGACTGTTTGGAGATAAGATCTTTAAGGAGGTAACTGAGGTTAAATGATGTCATAAGGGTAGGGCCCTAATCTGATATGACTGGTGTCCTTATAAGAGAGACGTCAGGGATGTGCACAAACAGAAAAAACACCATGTGAGGACACAGATAAATTGGCCATCTATAAACTAAGAAGAGAGGTATCAGGAGAAATTAAAACTTGATCTTGGCCTTCAATCCTCCAGAATTGTGAAAAAATAAATTTCTGTTCAAGCCACACAGTCAGTGGCATTTTGTGATGGTAGCCCAAACCCACTAAGATGGATTTCATGGATGACTCACATATATTTGCAAATGACCATGTTTTCCCCTTTTATTATCCTGCATGTGCTGCCCCACTGTCATGTCTTCCATTGTTCCAAGGGTATGATGTGCATTTTTGTGGACATTTCATAGCAGCTGACACTTCTGTCTTGTCTCCTGTTCTCCTCACAGTGACTGATCATAAACTCCTAAGCAGCTAGCATGATGACCTGGGCTGCTTCTATAGCAGTCACCCTGAGGAGATGGGAAAACGCCTTCTTACTTATTCGATACAATTTGACACCAGGCCCACAGTGGGACTTTCTGGTGCTCCGTATGTTCAAGACACTGAAGTGAAACATAGACATGCTTTTTTATTTGCCTCATTCTGCCCCACCTCTCCCCAAAACTTTACCTCCAAAGTCTGAATGAAACCGGAAATTTATGTTTACACCTTAAGATCCACTTCAGCATTGTGTCATAACCAAACAAAATGCCACTCCAGAGCCTTAAAAAATTTTTGTCTTTATTTTTAATCAAGATATAATTGACATAAAACATATGTGCAACATGATTTGATATATTATATATATATGTATGTGTCTATATAAACTGCAAACTGATCACCACAGTAAGTTAACATGCATCACCACACAGTTACAAAATTTATTCTTCTTGCAATAACTACTTATAAGGCCTACTCTTTTAGCAATTTTCACATATGCAATAGAGTATTATTAACTATTGTCACCATGTTGTACATCATATTCCTATGACTTATTTATTTTATAAGTAGACGCTTGTAACTTTTGACTCTTCACCCATTATAGCTACCCTCACACTTTTTTTCAGATCCACATATAAGTGAAATTATGCAATATTTGTGTTCCTCTGTCTGACTTACTTCACTTAGCGTAATGCCCTCAAGGTCCATGTTGTCCAAATGGCAAGATTTCATTCTTTCTATGGCTGAATGATATTCCTTTGTATATGTATCCAATTCATCATCTGTATCCATTCATCCATTGATGGACACAGGTTATTTCTATATCTTGGCTGTGATAAATAATACTGTAATAAACATGGGGGTGCATATTTTTTTCGAATTAGTGTTTTTGTGTTCTTTGGATTAAAAACCTGGAAGTAGAATTGCTGAATCATATATTAGGTCTTTTTAAAATTTTTGAAGAGCCTCCATACTGTTTCCCATAGTGGATGCATCAATTTGCAATCCTACAAATAGTGCCTGGGAGTTTCTTTTTCTCCACATCCTCGCCAATGCTTGTTGTATCTTGACTTTTTGATAACAGCCATTCTGACAGGTATGAGGTGATATCTCATTGTGGTTTTCATTTACATTTCCCTGGTGATGAGTAATATTGAGCATCTTTTTATGAAACCTGTTGGCCAGCAATATGACTTCCTTGGAAAAATGTCCAGTTGTATTCTCTGCCCATGTTTTAGTTGGATTGTTTGATTTTTGTCTATTGAGTTGTCTGAGTTCTCTATATATTTTGGGTATTTACCTCTTATTAGATACATAATTTTAAAATATCTTTTTTCCCATTTGGTAGGTTGGCTTTTCATTTTGTTGATGGTTTTCTTGGCCGTGAAGGTACAGAAGCCTTTTAGTTTGATACAGTCCTGCAAGTTTATTTTTGCTTTGGTTGCCCTTGCTTTTGGTGTCAAACCCAAAAAAAGAAAAAAAATGCCAAGATTACCATATAAGTTTCTTCTAGGAGTTTTATGGTTTCAGGTCTTATCTTCCAATCTTTAATCCATTCTGAATTGATTTTGTGTACACTGTGAGAGATTATTTCAGTTTCATTCTTTTGCATGTGGCTGTCCAGTTTTCCCAACACCACTTACTAAAGAGACTGTCCTTTCCCCACTGTAAATTCCTGGTTCCTCTGTCATGTATGGGCTTATTTCTGGGCTCTCTGCTCCATTGATCTGTCTGCCTGTTTTAATCTGAATACCAACCATACAGATTACCATAGTTTTGTAATATAGTTTGAAACCTGAGAGTGTGATGCCTCCAGTTTTGTTCTTTTTAAGGTTGCTTTGGCTATTTGGAGTTTTTATAAATCTAAATTTTTGGATTGTTTGTTCTCTTTCTGTTAAAAATGGCACTGGAATTTTGATAGGGATTCCATTAAAAATGTAGATTGCTTTGGGTTGTTCAGCTATTTTAACAATGTTATTACAACCCATGAATGCATGAAACATCTTTTCATTTGTTACTTCTTCAGTTTCTTTCATCAGTGTTTTACAGTTTTCAGTGTGCATGTCTTTCACCTCCTTAAATATATTCCTAGATTTATTATTTTTGATGCAATTATAAATGGGATAATCCTTTTAAGTTTCTCATTCTGGCAGTTTATTAGTATATAGAAATATAACAGATTTTTATATTATTGATTTTTATATATTACAATTTCACTGAATTTGTTGATTAGCTCTAACAGTTTTGGTGGAGTCCTTGTGGTTTTCTATATATAATATTAAATCATTTGCAAATAGTGACAGTTTTGCTTCTTCCTTTCCAATTTGGATGCATTTTATTTCTTTTATTGTATTACCTAATTGCTCTGGCTAGGGCTTCCAATACTGTGTTGAATAAAAGTCGCAAGAGTGGGTGTCCTTATTTGTTCCTGATGAGGAAAAGCTTTCAGCTTTTCACCCTGAAGTATGATGTTAGCTCTATGATTGTCATATATAGCCTTTATTATGTTGAGAGATGTTCTCGCTATAACCACTTTGTTGAGAGTTTTTAATATAAACAGTTTTGAATTTTGTCAGATGCTCTTTCTGCATCTTTTGAGATTATCATAAGATTTTTATCCTTCATTTTGTTAATATGGTGCATCACACTGATTGTTTTACAGATACTGAACCATTCTCACATTCCAGGAATAAATCCCACTTGATCATGGTGTGTGATCCTACCAATGTGTTGTTCAATTTTGTTTGCTAATATTTTGTTGAGGACTTGTGTATCTATATTTTCTATGTTGATCTGTAATTTTGTTTTCTTGTCCAATTTTGGTATCAGGGTAATGCTGACCTCATAAAATGAGTTTGAAAGTGTTCTTCTATGTTTTGGAAGATTTTGAGAATGATTGGTATTAATTCTTTTTTTAAATGTTTGGTAGAATTCACCATTGAAGCTGTCTGGTTCTGGGCTTTTGTTGATTGGTTTGTTTTAGATTACTGATTTAGTTTCCTGACTAATAGTATTTTCAGATTATCTGTTTCCTCATGATTGTATTGGTAGGTTGTATGTTTCTAGGAATTTATTCATATCTTCTTGGGTATCCAATTAGTTGGTATATAGTTAATAATAGTTTCTTATGATTCTTTGTATTTCTGCAGTATCATTTTTTATCTCCTAATTAATTTCTGATTTTACTTGATACTTCTTTTTCTCTTTTTGAGTTTTGCTAAAGGTTTGTCAATTTTCTTTATCTTTTTAAGAAGCCAGCTCTTAGTTTCATTGTTTTTTGTTTGTTTGTTTTGTCATTTTAGTCTCATGTTTATTCCTATGCTGATCTGTTTCCTTCCTTCGACTCACTTTGGGCTCATTTGTTCTTTTTCTAGTTACTTGCAATGTTAGATTATTTGAGGTTTTTCTTGCTTCTTGAGGTTGGCATTTACCACTATGAACTTCCCTTTTAGAACTGTTCTTACTTCATCCCATAAGATTCCATCTGTGTATTTCCATTTTCCCTTGTTTTAAGAATTTTTGATTCTCTTTTGAATTCTTTAGAGCATTGATTGTTCAGAAACATGTTGTTTTAATCTCCACATATTTGTGAATTTTCCAGTTTGCCTTTTATAATTGATTTCTAGTTTTTACGCCATTGTGGTTGGAAAAGATGTTTGATATGATTTTAATCTTCTTAAATTTATTAAGACTTGTTTGTGACCTAACATATGATCTATGCTGAAGAATGTTACATACATTTGAGAAGAATGTGTATTTTGTTGCTTTGGGATGGAATGTTCTACATTGATCTGTTAAATCCATCTGGTCTAATGTGTTGTTTAAGGCTAATATTTTCTTATTGATTTTCTATCCAGATGATCTATCCACTGATGAAAGTAGGGTATTAAAATTCCCTGTTATTATTGCATTGTGGCCTTTGTCCCTTTAGGCCTATTAATATTTGCTTTACATATTAGATGCTCCTATTTTGAGCTCATAATTATAAATGTTACATCCTCTTGTTGAATTGACCCCTTTATCATTATATAATGTCCTTTGTCTCTTATATCAGTTTTTGTTTTAAAGTCTATTTTATCTGATATAACTATAGCTTATATCAGCTTTTTTAATTTCAATTTGCATGGAATAATTTTTCCATTCCTTTACTTTGTGTGTCCTTACATCTGAAGTCAGTTTCTCTTGTGGGCAGCATACAGTTGGGTCTTCTTTTATAACCATTCAGCCACTCTTTTGACTGAAAATTTTAGTGAATTCACATTTAAAGTAATTATTGATAGGTATATACTTATTGCCATTTTGTTTTCTGTTTTGCAGTTCCTTTGTTCCATTCTTCTTTTGCTCTCTTTGTGATTTGATGATCTTCTATAGTGGTGTGCTTAGAAACCTTTCTCTTTTTCTTTTATGTATCTAATGTAGGTTTTTGCTTGCAGTTACCGTGAGGCTGCAAGTCTTTATTGACATCTCTTAATAAAGAAAAGAAGACAAATGGGGAAAATTGTATCACAAAACAGACTACAAAGCTTCCTAAGAAACTTTTCATTCCTTTATGTCCCAGAATTTAATACCACGTGGCAAGTACCTCATGTAAAAAGGAACTAGTATAGTAGGCCTGTGACTGCTATCTTAGAAAGACCAGCTACAAGACTGGCTGATATCTATGACCTGGGATTTCAGGAGGGTTTCCACTACCCTAATTGATAAGAATGGCTAACTATGCTTAAACAGTTTCTGTAAACAATTGCCATTTATACTGTACACCTGCTTTCTTCTGAGGAGTCTATAAATTTTTTGTGAGTTAGGCAGAGGGTGCCTACATGCCTAACCCCCAGTAAAAACCCTGGACGCTGAGTTTCTAGTGAGCTTGTCACTACTGACATTGTAATTTGTTGCTGGAGGAATTACATGTACTCTGTTTGACTTCATTCAGAGAGGCCTCTTTAAAACTTTTGCCTGGTTTCCTCTGGACCTTGCCTCATGTGTCTTTTCTCTTTTGATTTTTCTCTGTGTATTTTCACTATAAAAGATCATCACCATGAGTACAACTACATGCTCAGTTCTTCTAAAGAATCATCAAATCTGGGAGTAATCTTGGGGACCCTGAACACATGCCCCAATCTCTTTTCTCATTTCCCTGTTGAAACTCTAGCTGTGTTCCTCAAATTCTACTATCTTTTAAAAATACTATCAGTTGACTGAATGATATCAGCAAAAATGGAGTAGGGAACTCCAAACTCTCCTTCTACAAAAGCTATGATTGGATCTCTGGAAAATCTAACCAAAAACATACCACAACTAGGGGAATGCTCAATGAAGAAAAAATAGCTACATTTCACTAAGAATGCTTTGTGGTGTTTAACTTAGCTGTTACCATCACCTACCTACACTCTAAAAGAATGGATAAAAAACCAATGATCCAACTATATGGCATCTATAGCAGACTCACATTAGATCTAAAGACACAAATAGGTTGAAAGTGAAAGGGTGGAAAAACACAATAGTTGAAACATAATTCACTTGTTCTACTGCCCCACTATTAGTTAATGTTTTTCAGGCAAAGCTGATATTTGGTGGAAACAATCCACTGTCCATCAAGTGGTTAATGGGTAAACAAAATATCATGTGTCCATACAATGGAATATTATTCAGCAATAAAAAGAATACATGCTACAACAGGAACAAACCTTAAAAACATGCTAAGTGAAAGAAGCCAGACCAAAAAGGCCATTTAAATAAAATACATAGAACTAGACACATCTGTAGAGACAGAAAGCAGATCAGTTGTTGCCAGGAGCTGAGGGTTAGGGGGAAAATGGCGACCGACTGCTTAATAGGTATGGTTTCATTTTGAAGTGATGTAAAGGTTCTAGAACCAGATATTTGTGATGGTTGTACATTATAGGTACACTGGAAGCCACTCAATTCATTTCAAAATGGTTACAATGGGAATTCTATATTATATGAATTTTACCCCAACATAAATAATATAAATCAGTTTAGCCTCTCTTAGTGTCTTTCAATTCTTTTCTTCTAATCGTGATTCAATAGTCACCATAAATCTTGGGAAATCAATAATAATAGTAATAGCTAACATTTTGGGTACTTATCCTGAGACAGGCATTCTTCTTGTTTTAACCCAGTCACAACAACTGTAAATAGGCAATAATATCATCTACATTTGAGAGATAATAACATTGAAGCAAGGCCAGACAGTAAGTAAGCAGCAGAACTGGGATGCAAACCAAGGAAAAACTGCATTCTGAATCACTTTTTATAATACTCTCTTCCTGGGTGAGGGGATAATGTTGAAACTGTATGCAAGTGTTTCCTGTCATGCTACAAATTCCTAAGATTTGGGTCAGACAATAAGCTGAGAAATAAATGCAGGAATTTGATAAAATGCATCACTCCTTCTTGACACCAAAATATCTTTGGAGCAAGTTTGTGTACAAGAAGTCTGTCACCTCTTAGAGTGAGCTCCTTTCCTTGGAGTAAATCTTAGAAGTGAGTTTCCTTTGATCAATGGCTTTGGGGTCACAGTGGTCTTGGTTTAGGGGGCTGTGGTGGGAAATACTGCACCCAACTGCTGTCTGGGACCCTACTGTTTTTACCTGTGATGTTCCTGGAGTGACCAGAAAGGAATTTCAAAATTTGTATTAAGTATACGGAAACTTCCACCACATGCAAAACAGACATGTACACCAGAAAAAGAGACAGTGAGTGTGTGTGTGTCTGTGTTGGGGAGGGTGATTAGGGGGAAAAAAATTGAGACATGGGATAGGCAGAGAGAGAATTTGGGCTTCTGTACTTAAAAGAAAAGGTAAACTCAGATACATTCTGTGTGAGAAATTATTCTATTTTTTAAAGATAAATGTTCAAATAAGGAAAATATAGGGAAAATATTCAGGGCACTTGAAAAAGCAAGTAAGATATAGAGGCTGATGGAGCTGGGATAGAGGCCATGCTCAGATGTTTATGAGCTGCATAACCTTGATTAACTTATTTAAATTCTAAGTTTCCTGATTTATAAACAATGAAGACCACCCATCTCTTAGGAGTGTGAAGATGAGAAATAAGAGTCACAGATTCAAACACAATGCCTGGCACAAAGAAGGTATTGCCCTTGGGCCTTCACATTGCAAATATGAAACTTGAGACTAGGATGCTTCACCAGCCTACGCCCAAGTTAGACCCTGTTCTCAGAGCATGAGGGCCTAAGTAGGGTGCCCTGTAATGAACACTTGTCACGGGAAACACAGTGATATAGTTTGAGGGACACCTTATAAACATACCATTAACTGGTGTTAAGGGAAATGGGAGATGTTTGCCAAAAAAAAACTTGTGTAGCCAATGAGTGTTTTCAGAGGAGGAGGAGGATGTTATGTCTGGCTAGAGAATCAGGAAAGGCTTCCTGGAAGAAGTGGAGAACATAGATGGGCCCAAGGTAGGGAGTATTGCAGTTGGGGCAGCTACTTGCACAAATAATAGGAGGTTGAAAAGCAAGAGGCTTAAGTAGTTGATTTTGGCTGGAGCTGAAAATTCGTAAATGGAAGATAAAGAGGCAAAGAGGAAATGAATTTCAGGGCAAAACTCTGGGGAGTCTTTCCTGCTTGGCAAGTGTTCAGGCCTTATCCAGAAAGCAGGACAGAGAGTTTGAGCCTCAGGTTGTAGGGAGTTGAGAGAAATGATGGTGAAATGGACAAAGGCCCATGTACATGAAACACCTTTTCATAAACTCAAGATTATATACATTTGGCCTTGCTCACTTAGGATGCCATGAATCAAATTTCTGCAGCTCACAAGAACTATTTTAAAAACCTACAATGCTTGACTAAACATATACTCAGGTTAGAATTCAGTACATAAATTGGGTGCTGAGTTGGCACTGAACTGTCTGGACATGGAAATAGTGTCCTCTATTCCTGGGATTTTTTTTTTTCCTGTCAAGCAAATATTTATAATTGATCTTTCCTTATTTTTATTCATGAGTCACAATTGGCACCCATCTGAAATTCTGGCCATGTCTCTGTCACTCTTAATGATGCAGCTGAAGTGAAACATTTACTTGGTAAAATTCTGTAGTTAACCTCTCCTCGCTGTTCTGCTTCCTGAAAGTGTGTCCACAGGGCAAGAGTGTTGTTCCAGGAGGCTGAAGGGAAATACTGATAAAGTTTAGAATTAAAATCCTCCTTTTAAATCATTAAAATAGTCTACTTTGTTTATTTTCTATCTGTGCATCTTTCCTCATTTGTATTAGCTGTCATTATTACTAATTCAAGTTTCTATAATCGTTTCTCTCTCTTATACACAGTTCGTAAACCAACTCTCCTATTTCTATGCCAATGGGGGAAGAGTATGAGTATAAATAATCCAAAGGTCATTTGCTTTTAGTTTTGGAATATTATGTCGTTTTGTTAAAAGCAGACTTACTGCTTAATTTTATTTTGCTTAAGAACATATAAATATTAATGAGCACTTCCTGAAAGACATCAGCTGAACAGTGGGACAGGGGAACAAATGGATTAGGTGGTCTGCTGTGAGGAAGATAGACTAACCATGGATTAATAATTTGCTGTAGGTAAGTTAGTAAGTAGATAGATATTTAAGAATTGATCAGAATTTATGTGCCAGGAAATATTACTTTGTTTAGATGATTTTTTTTTCTTTTCAAATAAGTAGTTGAAATGCATTTGACACTTCCCTCCCTAAATAGAATGTGTTAGATGCCCAGTTCTGAACCATCACACATAGGGTGGGACTGAGAATAGGCATCCATATGCATCTTCCCAACTGCCTAAGAGACACTTGTATATGAACTTTATCTTATTACCTCAAAATCATCTTGTCTGAAACTGAACAGAGCATTGTCCCCCTAAAAAATATTGGCAATTTCAATCTCCTAGTTATCCTAACTTCAGATCACTTTGCATAAGTTTCCCCTTTTAGCAGTCTGTGCTGAGGGGACAGTCCTTTTCACAACTAAACTTGAATTCAGAGTCAGCAAATGTCACACTAATGAAATATAGAAGATGACCAGGGTTTCCATTTCCACATGTAAGGAGCTTGGAGATTGCTACTCCATCCTAACAAGCAAAAAGCTGAACAGACTGCAAAAGCAACAATGCTTTACAGATCTCCAAGAAGTGAGGACAAAGGGAGAACAGCTGCTTCCAAAATTGGAGGTACCAGCAGGTAAATACATAGATGAACAACTTTATCATAGCAGAGACTCATGAGTAGAAACCACTGTGGTAACCAGGGCTAATTAGGAAAATCTGAACTGTAACTGACAAATTAGAAGCTCAGTGCAGACAACTCTGAGTTAAAAACTCTAGGGGGACCACCACAATTTTGTGAGATTTACCTCTAGGAGCTCGATTGGGTTCCCACAGTAAATATTGGAGAAAAATCCTCTCATACTTTGGTAGAAGGAGGGGAAAGGGGACCATTTTGAAATATGCCAGAGCACTCTGTTCTTAACAAGTTGTGCCCTTGGGAGAAATTTGTTAACTAGAGCCTAACCTGCTATGTTATTAGAGCCTAACTGACCTGTGAAGGGAAATCCAAACCCCAACCCACTCTGCCCATACTCCCACATAAGGGGGCAGAAAAAACTTCAAAAACATTTGTGAAATTCACAGTCCAGAAACAAGCTCACTAAAAGACTGAGACCTAGGCAGGACTATAGAACTCCTCCCTCCACCCTCACACCTCACCACTATATTACAAAGGCCCACTGACAGCAGTTCGTTTTACACATCATGCCCAGTTATCAAAACAAAGAGTCAAACACAAACAGAGGCATATAACTGAAAGACAAAACAAAACAAAACACAATTAAGAGATTGAGGAAGCATCAGAATCAGACATTACAGGGATGTTGGAATTTAAAACAATTATGATTAATATGCTAAAGGGCCTAATGGATAAAGTAAATAGCATGCAAGAACAGATGGAATATCTGTAAGCAGAGAGGTAAAACCTCTAAGAAAAACAACGAAAAGAAATGTCAGAGATTTAAAAAAAAAAAACAGTAATGGAGAAGCCCTTTGATGGCCTTATTAGTAGCCCATTAATAGTGGATGTGGCTAAAGAAACAATATTTAAGCTTGAGAATATCTCAATACAAACATACAAAGCTGAAAATTAAAGATAACAAAGACTGAAAAACAAGGAATAGAATATCCAAGAACCATGGGATAACTAGAAAAGGTGTAACGTACATATAATGGGAATACCAGAAGAAGAAAGAAAAAAACAGAAGAAATATTTGAGTCAAGAGAGACTGAAAATTTCCCCAGATTAATGTCAGATACCAAAGCACAGATCCAGGAAGCTCAGAACACCAAGCAAGCTCAATGTCAAAAAGTCTACACTTAGACATATTATTTTCAAACTACAGAAAGTAAAAGATAAATCCTGAAAGAACCTAGAGGGGTCCTTTCCTATAGAGGAACAGTGATAAGAATCACACTTGACATCTCAAAGTATGTAAGCAAAAGGAGAGTAAAGTGAAATGCTACAGTGTTGAAAGAAAAAAACCTCACCAACTTAGAATTTTGTACCTAATGAAATTATCATTCACAATTAAGGAAAAATACTTTCTCAAACAAAAATTGAGGGAATTTGGTAACAGTAAACCTGCCTTGCAAAAAATATTAAAAGAACTTCTTTAAAAAGAAGGAAAATAAAATAGATGAGAAACTCAGATCTGCATAAAGAAAGCACATAGAAGGAATAAATGAAGATAAAGTGAAAATATTTTTTAATTCTTAATTGCTCTAACAGATAACAGTTCAGAATAATAATAGCAATAATAATTGATCATGTGTGCTTGTGTATATATCTTACACATGATTATATGTCAGTGTATATTTTTTTCTTTACCTGGCATTTGCATTAGGGATTGAAAATGGTACTGTTCTAAATCTATCATTCCTTCTTCACTTAGTGGTTGAAATATTTCTATTAAGAGAAACTTTCCTTGTCAACACAAATAATTTTGTACAGGAAATACACATTAAATGCTTGTTTCTTTCCATTTTTTATCAGTTTTCAAAATAAGGAATTGCTTCCCTGGCATCCTTCAAATATTACAAATTAGTTGTTTTAATATCATGATGACTTATTTCATGGATTTAAGTATGTTTTATGTTTTAATTGCCTTCACATAGTATGCCTTATTCATGCTTAAATTGCCTATGTGGGAGAATGGGAGCCTCTTTAAGTTGGTTTCTGAAGTATTGTTTTGTTTTGACATGAACCTAGCAGTCATTGGGAATTTTATTTTCTGAAGTGATGGAATAGCTCAGGCTCAGTTTGTAAATCTCACTCAGTCCTAAGATCTCTTTTATGAGCAAATTTGACCACCTTTTCATATTGTCGAGCACCATTTGCATATCACTTCTGTGAAATGCTTGTTCATATCTAAGCTTTTTTTTTTTCTCTATGGTTGTTGATCTTTTGCTTATCTTTTTAGAAAATTAGAGAATTATTTTTATCATGTCTAGGTAGGCTATCAAAATGCAAATTTTTGGCCCCAAGCTAAAAGATAATATTCCTGTTACAGATCTTAAAAAATGACTCAATAGTTTAAAAACACATAAAGATCATCTAACTAAAGAATATGTTCTGATATAGGATGGCTCCAGTAATTCTACTCCACAGAATAAACCAGATTTGACCCAACTTGATCATAAAACATCCACTATTTGATTAAAATATAAACTAGCTTCTGGCTTCAAAAGCTTCAACTTTGACATTTTTCTAGAAAACCCTCAAATTAGGTAAGATCCGTATGCCTGTTTTTCACTCAGCCTAAGGTTCCCTAAAGCCCAGTGGCCCCACATTTCACGTTGGTCAGTGTACCCAAAATAGGACATGTTCTCAAAGATTTATTTAGGCAAGACAAACCCTTTAGAGACAGATTTTTAAGTTAGAATGAAAGCTCATTATTTTATAACAAGGGGGTTATGCATGCACACACACATATTTTATATATATATATATATATATATATATATATTTATGTGTATATATATATTATATATATTTATGTGTATATATATTATATATATTTATGTGTATATATATATATATACACACACACATGCATATACATACATATATACACACACACAGATACATACATGTGTAAAATCATCTATCAGAATGATTCCCCTATTTCAGTATCAGAGTTCCAAAGAAGCTAAAAAGCACTCATTAGGTGATATCGATGTGTATCAGTCAGGGTCCCAGGAAGAAGCAGATGACACATACAAAGTGGGTAATTGAAGAGCCTATAGTTAAAGGTCCATTTAGGCAGGCATGGTCAAGATTAGGGATGATGATGATGAGTTGAAGAACCCAAGAATTCTCAACACAATGCTAAGTATTCCCAGTGCGTGGCCTGAAAGGTCAAGGAGAGCTAGCTGTGACCAGAACCTGGTGAGAGCTGTAACCTTTGAAGAGAGGCCACCTGACAGAAACTCTGGCTTTAGGTCAAGGACTGCACCCTGACCTCTCCTGCTCTCCCTCCTCCTCTTGGTACACTCCCCCCACCCCTCCATCCCATTGACTGAGACCAAGTAAAAGTTTGAGTTAAGTCCTCACATACAGGTTGAGGAAGGTAACCTGGGCACAGAGCAAGGCAGAGAAGATGGGAGACTTAATCTGGAGAAGCAAATAAAGTTTATCCAGTTCATTGAGTCAGAGCCCAGGGAAATCCTAAGTGAAATTTTACTGACAACATGGAAAAGCATAGAGAATGGCTCCTCCCTCAGAAGGCTCGTATCCTCCCAGATTCGGTATTCCTCTCCGTCTGTCAGTGTTCACAAATGTTCACATTATTCAACTCACCTTTTTTTAGACTTCTTTCAGACCAACCCGTTTCTGCTCACACCATTCTTTAGATACCTCTCAATACAACTGATTTTTTTCTAGTTTCTAAGTTTGTTACATTTCTGGGCTAAAGTTGAGGTTGTACTCTTATTTACATAAATTGAGTCTAGGCATTCTCAAGCTTCTCAGCCACATATCACAAACAGTCTCTTGGGTGATTTTCTGTAGCTAACTATTATAAACATTTGAATTTTTCTTATTTTAATCTCATATTTCTATGTTCTTACAAGAGGAAATGGAGATTTATATAGATTCTAATATTCTTCTGATACTATCTATTACACACTTAAAAACTGCCCCCTCCCCATGAAAAACAGATGCATGTATATATCTGTATATTTACATTTACCCCATGGCATAGTTTAGTCAACAAAAATACTAATTGAACAAGAGTAAGTGCTAATCCTGGCAAGTACCGTTCTAACTTTGTGCTAGAGAAATAGATGAGTTAGTAGTCTAATTGCAATGTCACAATGCTGAATGCAACTTAAAATTATGCACACCAGAAATAGGAGGGATTTATTTGAAAATAGATTTGGATTTAGGGAGAGAAAGCACATACTTGAGAAGAAAGAAAACTGTATAGTCAAAAGAAACACAAATTGTACGTATTGAACAAAACTTACCAGAAAGAAAGTGAAAATAATTTGGCAAGGCAGAGTGAGTAATTTAAATTTAATGTTACAAGCACAAATAAGCCCAAGGAGCAAGGCAGATCAAGGAAGCTTTTCTAAAGTTAAAATCTGTGTAATTATCCATATTTGGACAATGGTTAGGGCCTAACTTGGGGTGGCTAATAAGATGGAAAGAAGATGTGGGTGCTGAGGTGCTGATGAGAATGAGGTAATAGAAAATGACTTGCAGGTGTCAAAGGAAAACAAAAAAGATGGTAACAACATAGAAAATAATGAAAAATTAAGGAGTGGTAGATTGTGGAGGAGGAAAAGTACCAACTTTAGTTTTGGACATGTCCACCTTTAGGTTTTGATAGTTAATCTGTTGATACTTTTCAAGAGACATCTGAAGATTTATAATTGCAAGAGGATATGTTACTAAACCGAAAGCAGACAAAATAAAGTTGGTAAAGTTTTTCTTCTGAGTGTATGAATTCCCTAAAACAAAAAAAGAGGAGGAATTCTGTAAATATGCTTAGGAGTCACCCACTCTTATGGCAAAGAATCATCAGAGAACAGCAATTAGAGAATGAAGGTCAGGAAAGTAATATATCATGAAAGTCAGGAGTGGAATGCGATGTCAAATGCCCAGAAGAAAAAACCATTGATTTCCAAGCAACAGACCATAAATACAACGTAAGCTTCTATTTTTGAAGACAGTTCATTCTTTGTTTCCTGTACTAAATACAACATTAAGATTTATTTAATATGTTGCATACACATAAAATAAGTAGGTCTCCAATAATTACTCAGATGATAAATCAATCATTGCAACATTCAATATGGAGTTTGCACTGCAAGGTCTATGAAGTATTACAAGTAAGCAATCAAATTCTTTTGAATCCTGATAAATTAATATATTTGTTTTTTTCTCGAATAAATGTAAGGAATTTGATATGTTACAATTTGAGAACTTTTAATGTAATTAACGATCAACAAATGAGAGCTAGAACTGGGTAATTTATCCTATTCTAGTGATTATATGGAATGCTTCACATATTTTAGCTTTTACAAAGGCAATTTTGACTACAGTTTGTGTATATATGAAAGTGTAATGTGAGTGTCCGTGTTAGATCATTAAATGGAATATGTTAAAATTTCTCTTGCTGGTAAAAAGATCTTGAAGATAAACAGTTGAGATTCCTTCCTAGTCATTATTCAAAGAATGTTTATTTAGCGCTCAATTTTTTGACATGTATGTTTCTGTGTATGTGTCTAAAGGGAATGGGGTCCTTCAGTAAGGTTTTCCAAAACTATGTTGCCATACCTACAGCAATACAGATGTAAGTGGGATCAAACTTCATTTGAGAACATCACAGACCATATCAGGAAGCCAAATGATGTCAGATTATTATTCAGCATAGTAAATAAACATCCACTGTAAAGTACAGTACACCAACTGGATTTGCTGCTTCAGTGAAATTGGTATGGGAAAGTTGATGAATATCACTGTCTTCAATATGGAAAAATAGTCTAAATGCAAAGCTGGAATAAATTTGTTTCTAGTCAGGTTGAATTAAGGATAGATGTATGTACCCAAATATAAGTTATACAGTTATGGGGGTAAGCCCAATTACATGCTCCTAAATTTATTAGCTAGTAAATGCCAATCTCCTACTAGGTTTAAAAATAGATTTGAGGAAGTTAGACCACAATCTACTAAGGAAGGACAGCTTCACATACAATATTATTGCCTCTGTTTTTACAAATAAAACTATACTTTTAGAAGCATAGTTACAATTCTTTACCTAAAGTCAGGTATTCTGTTTTACAGGTATTTGCATTCTTTATTATACACTAAAAAATTGATTTTTTTATTTTGTAAATTCAGAGGGAAACATATTTTAAAGGAAACAAATTTGCCATCTGGAAGACTAAGAGGAAATTTTTTTCTTTCATCTTGGAAGGAATGTGTGTTTGAAATTGTCAAGAATAAGTTGGTTTCTAATGTCCTGTATTAAGATTTTATTGCTATTTTCCAGTTTTATTTGTGCTGTCCATAATCAAAGTGGCATTTTTATTTATAAAGCTAAATTGATATCTTGCTGCTGGTAATGCACATTGATAACGATAGTTTGTAAAGCAATTTGGTAATATACAAAGGGCCTTAAAAATGTTAATTCTCTTTGACCCAGTAATTCTAATTGTGATAAACAGTTCTGGGGAAATAATCCTAGACAAGCTAAATGCTTTATATGCAGATGTTTATTACAGCTCTACAGTTGCAAAAAACTCTAGAAATAACAAAAATAGCCAACAATAAAATGGTTAAGAAAACTGCTATATAAAAACTTGATGGAATTGTAGTAGTCATTAATTACTATGGGTTTTAATACCATGCAGTAGCTTGGAAATTCTTACGATTCAATAAATTTAAATAATAAAAGTAATACAAGCCAGCATCAAAATAGTATTTTAATAAGTGATTATTGATAAATGAATGAATGAACAAGTTAGTGAATGAAATGATTGTAGATATACCATGCACATTGGCTCCTAGGCACCTCTATTAGTAGAGTTAGAATTATTAAGCATGAATTTACTGCATACCAGTTGGGGACAGCCACCAAAATGAAATTTGCATAAAAGAGAAAAGAATAGTTAAATACGTTCTACTTTTTCAGTCTCTAATACAGTTTTGACGCTATTTTTTATTGCTATCATAGAATTTTAAAAACAATTCAAAAGTTTTATATGTACTCCATAACCAACAGAGAAAAATCACTAATGGCAGTGTAACAAAATAATGAATTATTTTTCATATGTATTTTCCTTTTTTTATTGAGGCATAATTGACCTAACACCATACTAGTTTCAAGTGTACAACATAATGATTCAATATTTGTATACCTGGCAAAATGATCACCTTAGTAAGTCTAGTTATATCCATCACCAAACATAGTTCCAATTTTTTTTCTCATGAGAGAATTTTTAAGATATGTTCTCTTAGCTACTTTCAATATTCAATAAAGTTTTATTAACTATAGTCATTGTGCTGTACATTACATCTCCATAACTTGTCTATACTATAACTGAGGGCTTATACATTTTGACCCCCTTCACTAATTTCTCACACTCCCTTAGTCCACTACCCCACTATCTCTAGCAACCACTAATCTGTTCTCTGTGTCTATGACCTTGTTTATTGTGTATTTTGGCTATTTCTTTAGATTCCACATACAAGTGAGATCATACAGTAATGTCTTTTCCTTTCTCACTAGCATAATCCACTCAAGTTCCACTCATGTTGTTGCAAATGGCACATTTCCTTATTTTTTTAAAGCTGAAAAACATTCCATTATGTATATATAAACCGCATTTTCTTTACCTGTTCATCTTTCAATGGACACTTAGGTTGTTTCCATATCTTGGCTATTGTAAACAATGCTGCAATGAACATGGCAGTGCATACATTTTTTTCAGTTAGCATTTTCATATTCTTCAGATAAATACCCAGAAGTAGTAATTGCGGAATCATATGGTAGCTTATTTTCAATTTTTTGAGTAATCTCCATATTGTTTTTAATTGTGGATGCAACAATTTACATTCCTACCACCAGTGTACAGGGTTCCCTATTTTCCACATCCTTTGCAACACTTCTCATTTCTTGGCTTTTTGGTAATAGCCATTCTAAGAGCCGTGAGGTGATATCTCATGAGGTTTTGATTTGCATTTCTCTAATGATGTTGATGTTGAGCATCTTTTCATGCACCTGTGGCCACATGCATGTCTTCATTGGAAAAATATATATTCAGATCCCTTACCCACTTTTATTCATATTATTTTTTTTTGCTATTGAAGTTGTATGAGTTCTTTATATATTTTAGATATTAACCCCTTATCAGATACATTTGGTAGGTTGCCTTTTCAATTTATTGATGGTTTTCTTTACTATGTAGAAGCTTTCTAGTTTGTAGTCCCACTGGCTTATTTTTGCTTTTTTTGCCTTTGCTTTTCAAATAAAAAGACCAATGTCAAGGAGCTTAATGCCCATATTTTTCTAGGAATTTTATGGCTTCAGACCTTACATTCAAGTCTTTAATCCATTCTGAATTAATCTTTGTGTATGGTGTAAGGTATTGATCCAATTTAATTTTATTGCATATGGCTGTCTAGTTTTTCCAACACCATTAATTGAAGAGACTGTCCTTTCCCCATTGTATAGTTTTGGCTCCTTTGTCATAAATTAATTGATTAAATATATGTGTTTATTTCCAAGGCCATCTATTCTATTCATATATGTATCTGTTTTAATGCCAATACCATACTGTTTTGATTACTATAACTTTGTAATAGTTTGAAATCAGAAAGCATGAGGCCTTCAACTTTGTTCTTTTTCTCTCAAGATTGCTTTGGCTATTTAGGGTCTTTTTAGTCCATAAAAACTTTTGGACTGTTTTTTTCTGTTTCTGTGAAAAATATCATTGGAGTTTTGATAGAGATTGCATTGAATCTGTAGATTGTTGTGGGTAGTATGGACATTTGAACAATATCAGTTCTTCCCATTCATAACCAATAAATAATCAATTTTTTGTATCTCAAATTCTTTCATCACTGTCTTATAGTTTTCAGTGTATAGGTCTTTCACCTCTTTGGTTAAATTATTATTAGGTATTTTATTCTTTCTGATACAATTATAAATGGGATTTTTAAAAAAAATTTCTCTTTCTGGAAGTTCATTATTAGTGTTTAGAAATGCAAGAGACTTTTGTATATTGATATGGTATCCTGAAACTTTACAGAATTTAACATTTTTTTGTTGTTGATTCTTAAGGGTTTTCTGTATACAATATCATGTCATCCACAAACAATGAGCTTTACTTCTTCCTTTTCAACTTAGATGTCTTTTATTTTTCGTAATTGCTTAGGCTAGAACTTTCAATACTATGGTGAATAAAAGTGGGGATAGTGGGCATCCTTGTCTTGATCCTGATCCCAGAGAAAAAGTTTGCAGCTTTACATAATTGAAAATGATGTTATCTGTGAGCATGTTACATAAGTCCTTTATTATGCTGAGGTTTGTTCCTTATACATCTACTTTGTTGATTGTTTTTTTATCATAAATTGATGTTAAATTTTGTAGAATGTTTTTTCTGCCTTTAAAGAGATGATCATATGATTTTGGTCCTTCATTTTATTAATGTAGTGTATTACCTTGATTGATTCCTGGATATTGACTCATCCTTGTATCCCCTGAATAAGTCCCACTTGATCATGGTGTATGACCCTTTTAATGTATTGTTGAATTCAATTTGCTAATGTTTTGTTGAGGATTTTTGCCTCTGTGTTTATCAGGGTTATTGACTTGCAATTTCTTTTTCTTGTGGCATTTTTATATGGTTTTGGTATCAGGAATTGCTGGCTTCATAAAATGAGTTTGAAAACGTTCTTTCCTTTTCTATCTTTTCTGTTATTTTTTTAGTCTCTATGTCCATTCTGATCTTTCTTCCTTCTGCTAAAATTGGGTTTTGTTTGTTGTTCTTTTTCTAGTTCCTTGATATGTTAAGTTAGGTTGTTCATTTGAGATTTTTCTTGTTTCTGGAGGTAGGTATTCATCTCTATAAACTTCTCTTTTAGAAATGATTTTGATGCATCCCATAAGTTTTGGTATGTTGTATTTCTATTTTTATTAGTTCAAGGTATTTCTCTTTTGATTTCTTTCTTGACCATCTGGTTGTTTAGTAGCATGTTGTTTAACCTCCACTTATTTGTGAGTTTTCCAATTTTCCTCCTTTAATGATTGCTAGTTTCATAACATGGTGGTTGGGAAGCTTAATATGATTTTAATCTCCTAAAATTTATAAAGGCTTGTTTTGTGACCTAACATAGGATCTATCCTGGAGAATTTTCCATGATCATTTGCTGTATATTCTGCTGCTTTTGGATGGAATGCTCTGTTAAGTTACTCTGGTCTAGTTTGTTGTTTAGGACAATGTTTCCTTGTTGATTGTCTGTCTGTCTGATCTATCCATTTATGAGATAGGGTATTAAAGTTCCCTACTTAATGTATTGTTGTCTGCTTCTCCTTTAAGTTCTGTTAATATTTGCTTTACATATTTAGGTTCTTCTATGTTGGGTGTGTACATATTTATAAATGTTACATTCTTTCACTGAATTGACCCCTATATCATTATGTAATGTCCTTTTTTATTTCTTATTATAATATTTGTTTTAAACTCTATTTTGTTTGACGTAAGTATAGCTACCGCAGCTTTCTTTTGGTTTCCATTTGCATGAAATATCTTTTTCATTCCTTCACTTTCAGTCTTTGTGTATCTTTACATCTAAACTGAGTCTCTTGTAGGCATCATGTAGATAGGTCTTGTTTTTTAATCCATTCAGCCACTCTGTCTTTGGAGAATTCATTCACTTACATTTAAAGTAATTATTGATAGGTAAGTACACACTTCCATTTCTTAATTGTTTTGTGATTGTTTTGTAGTTCTTGTGTTTCTTTCCTTCCCTTGTGGTTTGATGACTTTCTTTAATGGTAAGCCTAGATTCCTTGATCTTTTGTGTATTTGCTATAGGTTTTGGCTTGTGGTTACCAAGAGGCTTACATATAACAACTTTAATGAAAGTATGCTGAACTGTACATTTTACTCTCCCTGCCCCTCATTATTTGTTTTTGATGTCACATTTTACATCTTAATTTGTGTATCCCTTAACTAATTACTGTAGTTATGGTTATTTTTACTGCTTTTGTCTTTTAACTTTTATAGTAGCTTTATAAGTAATTAATCCCCCACCTTTACTAGGTATTTATCAGTGAGATTTACACTTTTATATATATATTTTTGTTAGTAATTAGTATCCTTTCTTTTGACTTTAAAGAATTCTTTGTAATGTTTCTTGTAAGGCTGGCTTAGAGATGATGAACTCCTTTAGCTTTTGCTTATCTTGAAATTCTTTCTCTTCAGTTCTGAATGTCAGTTTTTAATAGAGTGTCCTTCGCTGGAAATTTTTTCTTCCAGCACTTTGAATGTATTTTGAAATTCCTTTTCTGGCCTGCAAAGTTTCCTCTGAAAAATCTGATTATTACCTAATGAGAGTTCCCTTGTCCATAATAAGGTTTTTTCTCTTGCTGCTTTTAGAATTCCCTCATTGCCTTTAATTTTTGACATTTTAATTGTAATATGTCTTAGTGTGGTTCCCTTTAGGTTTATCTTATTTGGAATTCTTGGGCTTTCTGGATCTTGATGTTTGTTTCATTCCCCAGTTTAGGGAAGTTTTTAGCCATTATTTCTTCAAATAAGATTTCTGGCCTTTTCTCACTCTCTCTTCTCCTTTTGGGACCCCTATAATGCGAATATTGGTTTACTAAGTATTGTCTCATATTTTCCTTACTCTATCTTTACTTTTTTCATTCTTTTTCTTTTTGCTGTTCTGATTTAGTGAGTTCCACTCCCCTTTGAGTTTACTGGCCCTTTCTTCTGCTCCTTCTAGTCTGCTGTTGAACCACTTCATTATAATCTTCTGTTGAGTTGTATTCTTCAGCTCTGTGACTTCTATTTTGGTACTTTTATATTTTCTCTTTGTTGAAGTTATCACTGTGTTCATCTATTCTTCCCCCAAGTTTTGTAAGCATTTTTATGACCATTTATCAAGTAAATCATTTATTTCCATTTCATTAAGAAGTGTTTTTGTTTTTGTTCTTGTTTTTGATCTTTTTCTTTTGCTTGGAACATATTCCTCTGTTTCTTCATTTTCTTTCACTTTCTGTGTTGATTTCTATGCATTAGATAAAAACAGCCTCTTCTAGTTTTGAAGGAGTGGCTCAGGTAGGAAATGAACTTTATTCTTTAACCCTGTCCTCCATCTTGGTTGCTTCTCAAACATTTGTTATTATCCAAGCAGCCTGTTTTATTTTTAATAGCTCCCAGTATTTGAGGGTGTGCCAAAGGGGAGGATCTCAGACAACATCTAGATTCAGGCTGATTGGAAGTCATACCCTCAGCAGCTTTCGACGTATGCTTATATACAGCTTTGTGGCACCACAAGTATAAGCCCCACTGGTCACCAGAGTTGGCATTCTGCAGGTGTTTACTGGCAGCAGACAGCAAAATCAGGGCACCAAAGGTATAAGCTCTTTTCTGGGTGATAATGGTGAGCTGGAGCAAGGCAATGAGAGTGTACAAAGATTGTATCCATAGGCCTTCATTCCCGGAGAGTATCTCCTCTGGTCTTTAGATGTGGGCCAAAGCAGAAGCCTGCTCTTCAGGCTAGAGCTCTTGTGCAAGTATATATGCCTCTTTCACTGAAAGCCTGGAGTTGTGTTCAGTCTGCTGTGTGTACAGTGTCCTCAGTGTGTTACTCAGCCAAGAACCATCTCTCTGTTAAGTCCCATCAGACCTGGGAATACAAGTCCTCCTGGCCCCCAGAAAACGATGAAAGGCCATCTCCTGGGTGACATCCACAAAGTCAGGTTGCTGGGCCTAATAATTGAGGCTGGAGGTGCATATAAAAGTCTCCCTCCAGGAGATGCTGGCACCCTGGAACATGACAGAGGGAGAGTGTAAAGATGATACCTGTCTTCCAAGGTCTTAGTAGAGTCCCCTTGGGCTGCAGCTATGAATATAAGCTAATAAACCTCTTTTACAGAAAGATGAGGCTCCTCAGACTGTTGCCTCCTGCTGTGCCCTGGGGATGGTAGCCATTTAAGAATCTTCCTCTAATGGTTACAGTTTGATAGAACCCTTGAGTGCAAGCACTACTGGCCACAGGGCCAGAGGATCTAGAGGTGGCCTGTGGGTGGCAGCTGCAAAACTTGGGGCCCCAGAGGAGGGTACAGATTTCTTCCTGGGAGGTGCCAGTAAGTTACGAGCAAGGCAGAGGGAAAGTGCAAAGATGGCACCTGCCAGCCTCCATCCCCAGAGACTACTACCTCAATAGGCCCTTACATGTGTGTTAAATTAGATTCCTGCCACTCAGGCAGCACTTTAAGGTAATCATATATGCTTTTCTCACATAAAGTTTGGGTGCCTCAATTGCCTGCTTCTGCATGGGGCCCTGGGGTGCGTTGGAGCTTGTGAGCCCTTTAAGAGACATCTCTCAATTTACTGTAGCCTTGTGTGTTTTGTGGACATGAGCCTCACTGGTTTTCAAAACTAGGAGTTTGCAGTTCTCCTCTTTCAGGTGCAGACTTTAAAACTAGGAGTGCTTGATGTGAGGTTCAAACCTTTGCTCATCAGGGAGAAGCTCTGGGTTTTGAGTTTCTTCCCCGTTGTGGGTGGCTGTGTTGGGGGTAGGGTTTATAGCGAGATAATATGTCAGCCTCTCCTGTCTGCTTTGATATGGATGTTTTCTCATTTGCCTATGTGGAGAAGTTATTTAGCTAGTTTTTAGAAGTGTTTTGTTTTGTTTCCCCCAGAGAAGATTGTTCCATGTGTAGCTGTAGATTCAACGTGTCTATGAGAGGAGATGAGTTTAGGATCTTCCCATGTCACATGTTAAGCTGTAACCATATTAGTAAAGATAATTTCTTTTACTTCCCAGAGTGCTTTCAAAATACATCTCTCACACACATTTTGCCTGTAAGATAGGTAACTAGTAAAATAATTTTTATTTATAAAATCTAGTGATAAACTGAAAATTTTCATTGAAGTCTTTGCAACCTCACAGCTAAACAATGAGATCTCTAGACACTAGGTAGGCAGGAGGTAGGTAAGTTCATAGAGATCGTGAATAAGGGGATCTATGTCCCCTTACAAACAGTTCTCCATCACTGACTTTTGCGCCCTTGATGATATTTTGTCTTTAGCTGTCTGTTTGTTAGACAGTGAGGGCAGTGAGCCCTGATAGTCACTAGATTACACTTTATTGGCCTGCTATAAATACCATCTTGTATAACTGTCCTCATTCTTCTGTGAGAAACATGAACACATTTGGAAAACTGCTATGTAGCCAGTCTAGGAATCCAAACAGTGCCTGAGTATTCTAGACCCTATCAATATTATATCTGAAAAATAATTAATATAATATAGTTTAGGTCAATAGTCATTTTTGCTCTTTGGCATACTCAATATTCTAATTTCAGAGCAGTCTCAAAAATGGTTATGTACATAACCAACTTAAAACTTTTTTTTGAAAAGTTATGAAAAATTATAACTAGTTATAATTCATATACCTTCATATAATTTCAAAAATCATATAACTTTTTAGCCAAAACAAAACACTTTCAGTGAATGGAGAAACTATTAATCATTATTTGAGGACAATAAATATGAACTGGGAATGTCACAGGAAAACAAGGACATATGATCATCTTGATTGTAATGGTCAATATTAATAACCTTACAAAACTTATTAGCTTAGTAATTTGTAAAGTTTTGATTACATTAATTAAACTACAATTATCTTCTCAAAATCTGATTTGATTACTATTCCTTGTTATTATAATGAGTCTGTAGGATGGTCTATGACAGCATATCAAATTCCACTTATAAACTAATAAAATTGCTCAAATCATGATAATACAAACTCATGGAATAAAAGAGAGCTTATCTAATCAATGCTTTTAATTTTCAGATAGGAGAACAAGGTGTAGGGAAGCAGAGTGGCCCAGTGCTCAGTAGTTCACTCACTGCTGAGCCAGAGCCATAGCCCGGGTATCTTAGTTCTCAGTTACACTTAGCAAATTTTTGAGCACACTACAGTTGACCCTTGAACAAATCAGAGGTTAATCCACATATAACTTACAGTTGGCCTCCATCTCAGTATTTCCTTTACATTTGTGGAGGATTCAACCAACCACAAACTTGTAGTATTATAGTATTTACTGTTGAAAAATATGCACATATAAGGACCTGCGAAGTTCAAACTTGCATTCTTCAAGGGTCAGCTGTACTTCAGATACTTCATACCTGCTCATTTCCTTTTAAAGTGATATTTAGGACAACCATAGAGTAGAAGAGAGTAGCTTTTAACAGACCACAATCCCACTGAGACCGCTGGTAAAGTCATACATAACACACACACACACACACACACAATTTGTTAAAGTCATCAGAGAACTGCTGAAGCAACCAGGACAAGATGGGGAAATGTTCACAGACAGGGGGAACTGCAAAGATGAGCTTATTACATTGAGTCATTTTCCTTTGAAGGCATTTGTTAATTCTAGCACATGGTGAAAACTTGAGAATCCAGATTTTGTGTGGATAGAGAGCCACTGAGAAACAAGCAGTCTTCTGAGACAGGAGAGATACAGTTGGAAACTTGAGGGCTTACGATCACAATGAGAAGGAAGGGACAGAGAACTGGGCCTGATAAACAGCTGGTTTTCCCCTCAAGGTATTTGCTGACTTCTAAAGCTGCAAAGGACAGGAGCACATGAAACTAAGCAGAACACCTATAAAAAGCAGAGAGGAAGTTTTTGCAGTCTTACTTTACTACAAACAAAGAGTGAGTACAGAGGAACCCCCTCCCCTCACTGCCTTCTACCACCTCCAAAGAAAGGAGGATCCTGGTGAACATACCAGGTCCCAAAATGAAAAACCATGGACAACTACATCCTAAGAATAAGGGTCAACTTGAAGTGGTCTGAGCTTCACTAAATGTGCATTCTTGTCTTAGCTCAGCTCAATGACTGTTTGGATTAAGGTGATAAGTATCTATCTCCTGAGTAGAGGGAAAGGTGACCCTCTCTAAAAGAAGATAATATCAGTTGAATATTAGTTCCTGTGATATTCATATATACAATATCTACTGCTCAGTCAAAAATAGTCATGCCAAGGGAGAGAACCACATAACTACCATCTTCCTCACCAAATAAAACAATTTTAAAAAAACAGCAAGACAATTAGGTGATCTAAATATTTATGCTAGCAAAGACTGAAAAAAACAAAAACTATTAATGATATATTAAAAAACAAAGATAGATAAAATAAGTGGAAAATGGAGAATTTCAGCAGAAAATTAGAACTATGAAATAGAATCAAATGGATATTTTGATATTAAAAACTATAACAGAAAAGTACTCAATAGATGGATCTAATAGCAGATTAAACACAGCAGAAGTCGAGATTAGTGACTTGGTACATGGGTGGATAGAAAATATCCAAACTAAAGCATAAAGAGAAACAATAATGGAAAAATTAAAGAACATAAGACACACATAGGACACACTGAAAAATAAAGAACATGTTATAATCGGAGCCCTAGTAGGATAAGAGAGAAGGGGCCACATACAATATTTGAAGAAAGAGTACCTGGGACATTTAAAAATAATATTCTAAAAACTATTAACAGTCTGTATGTATCTGAGAGAAAGCAACAGAACATATAGCAGAAGATTAATTCTAACCATCCTAGAATGCTAAACAACATTATAACTTCATAGGCCAAAGCCTCCTTCCTGAAGTTCTTGTTTCTCGTGTGAGAACTTTTTCAATCAGGCTACCTCTGCCTCAGTGACAATCAGTGGCAACCCACGTGCACAAAGGATGTATCTGGTGGTCAGAATTTAGAGTCCAAAGTCACCTATGTGAGTTAAGCACTGTTTCTGAAGGCCTTTGTTAAAAAGGCAGTAAGAGTAACAAATTAGTCTTTTCACATCCAAAACCATCTTATCTAGTTTGCCAGATATATTCTTTTATGAGGATGGATTTATTCTCCACTCTTCTCCACCCTACTCTGTGACCTACAGTGTCCACGGATTGTAGCAAGAGGCTCCTACAACAAGGTCCTCCACAACATGGCACCAACCGTTAGCAGCCTTATTACCTGCAGTGCTTTCAACATGGTCTGCATTACGTTAGGTCCTGTACCTTCACACTTTTCATTCTCTGTGAGTACAATGCATTCTTTAGCTGTTTTACCTGCTAAAACCCATTAGACATCAAAAATTTATCTCAATCACCACCTTTTTCATGACATCTTTTTTCATTTCGTGGCCCAAATGTAATTTTTCCCTTCTACATTCATCTTGAGAAGTAGTATGGTAGGTCATAAAAACATGATTTCTGGAACCACATAGACCTTAATTTGAACCATGGCTCTACCATTTATAAATTATACAACTACGTTAAGTGCTGTGTTAGCCAAAGCACAGGGTACCCAGGAGGCGTACCCAACATATCCTTGGGAGGAGACAAAGGTCAAGGAAGGTTTCCTGGAGAAAGTGGCATTTAAACTAATAAATATAGATCAAATGAGCTGTCAAGCAAAGAAGGGAGTGATGAAAGGGATATTCATTTGTAAGTTGATACCTCTAGTAAATATGTAAGGTGTGATTCTCTTAGAATGACTTAAATACAATGTAGAAGGTAGGCTGTTGGAAAGGAACATCCTCATCAAGCTCATCAAAGAAAATCAATGTGCTGGTTTTTCTCCTACCTTCTACTCATGCACTGCTCCATCCTGTGTCTTCTGCTCTGCCTGGTGCCCCAGTTGGCTGACCCCTACAGATCGCATTAGCAACCAGGTTCCCTTGCCCTCTGGCTTCTTCTGGCTGAGTTCAACCAATGGGAAACAACAGCAGGAAGAGAACAAACGTGTTTGGGGTATTTCTTCCTGCTCCCTTCCTGCTTTGGCTTCACACCTCTAGAAATAGCTGCCTCCCTCTATGACTCCAGCTCTCTCTAAGTCCAAAAATACAGTTCTCTCACTTTCCTGTTCAGCCATAGGGTGTTAATGGTTTCTTCTGTTGCTGACTTCTGGGATCCTCACCATTCTTCATTTGTTCTCTTGACCCTGCCTACATTTCCATAAGAGTTCCTTTCACAGGGGTCTCTTCCTTTGAATAATCTGGGGAAAATTGTTTTGTACTAAGGATCAGACTTAACAAAATGAAACACTAATGGGTAAACTAGAGATGTATAGAAAATCAACCACATTATTATCTAATAATAAGTGCTTATTTATTTTTAAACATAGCAATATTTTTTGAGGACAAAAACCCTTAGTGGTCATCTTCACCAACTCTTAAGTGTAAAGACTAGTAATGGGACTGGAGGACACTTAGTATAAAGGACAGGAATGAACAAGAGCATGGAAAGAGGAGGGGATAAGCATCAAAGGAAGTTTTCCCCTACTTCATATTTTCCTTCAGTGCCAATTTTGTCCTTGAGCTTGAATTGCTGATTTTAGAAGGGACTGAGGGAGACAATCAGGAAACCCTGGCCAGAGAGCAGGGCTAGTGCCTACCCGATACTCTGGGGACGCTAAGCTGTGTAATTCACGAAGTGGATGATTCTATCCATTTGATGGGACAACACTCCCTTACACCTTTGTTTGGTGCAATTTCTAGGACCCGTGTTTTTTGTGCTGACAATTAGTCATTTAGCATTAAGTAAGAACTCAGAAGTTCCAGAACTTTTCCAAAGAGACCTATTTTCGCTTTTCCTATAACCTTGTCATGGCTTTCCTGCTTGTGGCAGCTTGAGGACCTGGTAGCAGTTTTTGTCTCTATTGACATTTATCTACATCCTATACTCTGCGGCAACTTCCTGAATTTAGGAAACCTCTTTGGTAATTCAGACTATGATTAGCAAAGCCCCAGAGTCCCGGTTCCGGTCCTGCCACTGAGAGAGGTCACTTAAGACCAGAGACCATCTGGGAGGCCTTGAAACTCCTGGGGAAGTGGAGGAGACCCCCAGGAAGCACTGGAAGAAGACTTAGCCTCTGGAATCTTCTGGGTGTGGGGCAAACTTCTGCTCAAGTCTTCTTGGATACAAACTTGAAGCTCTGAGGGCGTCTCATGTTCCCAAAAATCTCTTGAGCAGTCTCTGGACTCAGACTGTAGCCCTAGAAGCAAAATTTGTCCTTTAGTGAATGAAAAAAACGTACCCATGTGTCCTCCCTCATCCTTGCTCTTCTGCAAACCAGGAATGGACAAGCAGGCCTTTGCTTCAGACTCTCTAGTGACTCTATGCGTGTGTATTTATTTATTTCTCCGTGATCAGCAGAGATTTGATCAAATCTGAAAACCCTACATAATGTATGCCAAGCACATTCAGATTCATTTGCATGTAAATCATCACAGATGACGCTTTATAAAGATGGCTAAGATGCCGCTTAATAAGCATTTTCAAGCCTCTTTTATTTTTCTGTAAACACTCTCTTTAATCTGAAACTCTGGAAGGTTTGAATTTGGTTTGAAATGGCAAGCTCAGGAATTCTGAGCAGATTTTGACAAGCCTGAGCTCTCCCAGTCTTACTTTTCATCTGTCCGAGATTGACTCAGAATCCCCCGGCCAGACGGATGAAGAGTCCCAGCTGTCAACTCCCGGCTCCCACTGGTACTTTATACTCATTGGTTTTAAAAAAAAAAAAAGAGCGTTTTCATGTTTTAAATGCTCATTTACAAACCGTTTCTCATCTCTTGAGTCTCTGCAATGTTCCCTCTGAGGCCTCCATGCTCCCAGGGGAATTTTCCCTGGTTTAGGAATAAATAGGAAGAAGGGGGGTGGGAAGAACAACCCTCCTCTGATAAGCTGTCCCAGCTGACAAGCCCTTCCCTTCAGACCCATCCACTTAGATCAATGAACATTTCACAGGCTTAACCAGTTATCTTCAAGAGAAGACAAGGCCATTACATAACCACACATACAAAGAGGTACACAACATAAAAATGCTTCCCACAGATTTCAAGTAGGAAAAAATGTGAGTTTCCTATCTTAAGCAACCCCCTAGAAATACCCTTCTCCTCTCATTCAGTTGCTCTTTAACCAGTCACTCATTCTGTTAGTTTCTTTACAATTTAAAAAAAAATTGTACAAACCCTCTCTTAAGCAGTATCCTCATTTGTCCTGTATATTTTTTTATATGCATATTAATTCTGTGTACACAGATCAACAAATATGCAGTTTGTAAATTCTTTTTCATGACATTTATTTTGGGGCCTTGTGTGAATATTTATCAGAATTCAAGTGTATATGAAACTCGAGTTTTTTTAAGATCACTCTGACATTAACCTTCTCTGATATATTTTTTCAGACTCTTCTGTGTGTGGTCCACAAATATATATTGAATGAATGAATGTAAAAATTAAAACATACCATTTTCTGATTTTTAAAGTATATTTTAAATACTAGCAGAAATATGTTCTGTTTAGGTCTCCAAACTGGCTAAAACACTAAAGTAATAACGATTATATCAGTAAAATAATAATCATTATTAATCATTAATAATAATTATGCAACTAACAAGTTATGGTCCACAAAGTTCTCATATACACAATATATTTTCATATACAGTCTCATTTTTCATCTTGAGATACTTGTTCAATTTATTTGCAAGTTATATTAGTCTTTTTTTTCTTTTTCAGTTTTATTAGGTAGAATTAGTTTGACTGCACATATACATTACATTGTATGAAAATACATATATACAATATACTGCACATTTTTTTTCATTTACATATATGTACTGATCATTATTTCTAAGAACAGATTAGAGCTTTAGCTTTTTAAACTTACATAGTTATCAGAGGAATAAAGCCAACCAAAAATAAGAAATGGCAGAATGCAGTAATCCAATCATGAAGGACAGTCAGATGTCAAGAAATCCACCATCTAAGTTATAAATAATAAGTGGTTCATTTGTGTCCTTTTTTTTTTAGATTCTACATATAAGTGATATCATATATGGCCTTTATTATGTTGAGGTGTGTTCCGTCTGTGCCCACTTTCTGGAGAGTTTTGATCATAAATGTATGTTGAATTTTATCAAAAGCTTTTTCTGCATCTATTGAGATCATGGTTTTTATTCCTCAATTTGTTAATCCGGTGTATCACATTTATTGATTTGTGGCTATTGAAAAATCCCTGTATCCCTGGAATAAATCCCACTTGATCGTCGTGTGTAATCCTTTTAATGCATTGTTAGAGTTGATCTGCTAGTATTTGTTGAGGATTTTTGCATCTACATTCATAAGTGATGTTGGCCCATAATTTTCTTTTTTGTGTGTGATATCTTTGTCTGGTTTTGGTATCAGGGTGATGATGGCCTCATAAAATAGGTTTAGAAGTGTTCCTTCCTCTGCAATTTTTTGAAATAGTTTCAGAAGGAAAGTGTTAACTCGTCCCTAAATGTTTGGTAGAATTCTCCTGTGAAGCCATCTGGTCTTGGACTTTTGTTTGTTGGGAGGTTTTTAATTAATTCAATTTCAGTACTGGCAATTGGTCTAGTCATATTGTCTATTTCTTCCTGGTTTAGTCTTGGCAAATTGTACCTTTCTAAGAAGTTGTCTGTTTCTTCTATGTTGTCATTTTTGTTGATGTATAGCTGCTCATAGTATCCTCTTATGATCCTTTGTATTTCTGTGGTGTTGGTTGTAACTTCTACTTTTTCATTTCCTATTTTATTAATTTGGGCCCTCTCCCTTTTTTTCTTGATGAGTCTGACTAAAGGTTTATCAATTTATCTTTTCAAAGAAACAGCTTTTAGTTTCATTGATCTTTTCTACTTTTTTTTTTTTTAAGTCTCTATTTCATTTATTTTTGCTCTAATCTTTATGATTTCTGTTCTACTAACTTTGGGGTTTGTTTGTTCTTTCTCCAGCTGCTTTAGGTGTAAGGTCAGGTTGTTTACTTGACATTTTTATTTCCTGAGGTAGGCCTGTATTGCTATAAACTTACCTCTGAAAACCGCTTTTGCTGAGTCCCAGAGGTTTTGGATCATTGTTCTCATTTTCATTTTCACTTATCTCCAAGTATCTTGATTTCCTCTTTGATTTCTTCTCTGATCCATTGGTTGTTTAGCAGCATATTGTTTAGCCTCCACATGTTTGCGGTTTTCGCAGTTTTTTTCTTGTAGTTGATTTCTAACCTTATAGCACTGTGCTTGGAAAAGACACTTGGTACAATTTGTTTTCTTGAATTTGCTGAGGCTAGCTTTGTGGGCCAGCATGTGGTCTATTCTGGAGAATGTTCCATGTGAACCTGAGAAGAATGCATTCTGTTGTTTTCAGATGGAATGCTCTATAGATACCAATTAAGTTCATCTGGTCCAATGTATTATTTAGGGCCCGTATTTCCTTATTGATTTTCTGTCTGAATGATGAAAGTGGTGTTAAGGTCTCCCGCTATTATTGTGTTATTGCCAATTTCTCCTTTTATGTCTGTTAACAATGGCCTTATGTATTGAGGTATTCCTATGTTGGGTGCATATATATTTATAATTGTTACATCCTCTTCTTGGATTGATCCCTTAAGCATTAGGTAGTGTCCTTGTCTCTTGTAACGATCTTTAAGATCTATTTTGTCTGATGTAAGTATTACTACTCCAGCTTTCTTTTGGCTTCCATTTGCATGGAATCTTTTTCCATCCCCCTTACTTTCAGCCTGCATGTGTCTCTAGTTCTGAAGTGGGTCTCTTGCAGACAGCATATACATGGGTCTTGTTTTTGTATCCATTCAGCCAGTCTATGTCTTTTGGTTGAGTGTTTAATCAATTTACATTTAAGGTAATTATTGATAGATGTGTTCTTACTGCCATTTTGTTAATTGTTTTGAGTTTGTTTTTGTAGGTCTTTTTTTTCTTTCTTCTTTCTGTTCTCTTTTCTTGTGCTTTGATGAGTAGAGAACTTCCTTTAACATGTGTTGTAAAGCTGGTTTGGAGGTGCTGAATTCTTTTAGCTTTTGCTTATCTGTGAAGCTTTTGATTTTGCCATCAAATCTGAATGAGAGCCTTGCTGGATAGAGTATTCCTGGTTGTAAGTTTTTTCCCTTTCATCACTTTAAATATATCATGCCACTCCCTTCTGGCCTGAAGAATTTCTGCTGGAAAATCAGCCGATAACCTTATGGGAGTTCTCTTGTATGTCATTTGTTGCTTTTCTCTTGATAATTTTAATATTTTCTCCTCATCCTTAATTTTTATCAATTGATTACTATGTGTTCCTCTTTGGATTGATACTGTGTGGAACTCTCTGAGCTTCCAGGACTTGGGTGACTGTTTCCTTTCCCTAGTTAGGAAAGTTTTCAGTTATTAACTCTTCAAAAATTTTCTCAGGTCCTCTCTTTCTTCACTTTCTGGGACCTCTATAATGCAAATATTAGTGTGCTTCATGTTGTCCCAGAATTCTCTTAAATTATCCTCATTTTTTTTCTCTTTTTTCTGTTCTGCAGTAGTGATTTCCACTAATCTGTCTTCTAGCTCACTAATCCGTTCTTTTGCCTCATTTAGTCTATTCTTGGTTCCTTTTAGTGTGTTACTCATTTCAGTGATTTTATTCTTCAACTCTGGGTATTCTTGATATTTTCCAGCTCTTTGCTAAAAACTTCACTCTGCAACTGTATGCTTCTTGAGTTCTCTGAATATCTTCACCATCATCATTCTGAACTCTTTCTTGGATAAATTGCCTATCTCCTCATCACTTATTTCTTCTGGGATTTTATCTTGTGCCTTGTCCTGGAAGATATTCCTCTGCCACCCTGTCTTATCTTTCTCTTCGTATTTTTAGGTAGATTAGTTATGCTTCTTGACCTTGGAGAAGTAGCCCTCTGTGGAGTATGTCCTATGCATCCCAGCAGTACATTCCTCTCTTTGTCACCCAAGGGCCAGGGTTAAGCTGGTCCCAGTGTAGAGTCTGGCCTGTGTTTGTGGATTCTTTCCACATGCTTTGGGACTGTTGTTTTCTTATTTCTCGTATGTGCCTCCTGCTGGATGAGGCTGGACTAGAGGCTTATGCAGGCTTCCTGGCAGGTGGAGTTGGTGTCTGCCCACTGCTGGGTAAAGCTTGGCCTGGACCTCTCATGGGCAGGGCCCTGTCTAGAGGCATTTGTAGCTCAAGAAGTTTGCTGATGGGTGGGGCTGTATTCCCACCCAGTATGTTGTTCGGCCTGAGGCTTCCCTACAGGCTGCTGGGTGGGGCTGGGTCTTGGTGCTAATGATTCAATCGAGATGTCAGCCTCCAGGAAAGCTCACGTAGATGAACACTCCCTGAATGTCTGCCACCAGCTTGTATGTCCTCTGGGTGAGCTGAAGGAGAACTTCCAAAACCAGCAGGCCGGTCTGGTCCAGGTTCCTGTGCAATCACTGTCTCTGCCCCTGGACCCGGTGCATGTGAGATCCCATGCACGCTTCCCAAGAGAATAAAATCTGTCTCCCCCAGTCCCATGGGGCTCCCGCTGGCCTTCAAAACCAGATGCCAGAACCCTGGTCTGGGGAGCCTGAGGTGGGGCTCAGAATTCTCACTCCTGTGGGAAAGCCTCTGTGACTTAATAGTTCTTCAGCTTGTAGGTTGCCCACATGGAGGGTATGGGTCTGACTGAATCGTGAGCATGCCTCTCTTACCTTCTTGCTGTGGTTCCCTCTCTGTTTCCAGTTGAAGCAGATCTTTTTTTCTAGGCTCCAGTCTTTTTTCTTGATGGCTATTTAGCAGTTGTAGTCATGAAGAGAGGTGAACTTGTGGTCCTACAACTCTCAAGTTATATTAGTCTTAATGTTAAAGATACCCAGTCATCTTTCATTACCATTTCCATGATGTAATCATGGAGTGATTATTTTTTCCCTAAGCTTCTGCTTCTAAAATATAGAAGAAAGCTGACTTGAGTTCATTAATTTACTAGACTTTCTGGCATATGATAAAACACATATGTGGAATGTCTCTTCTCTTTTCAACTCTAGGATATTGGTTAGACTATAGGTTAAAATGCTACTGTCAAAAAGATACTCAACAATAGAGTAGAACAAATGAGTTGGAAGCCCATTTCCCTCTTGCATTATGGTGCAGAGCTGAGCAGTCCAGAGCTGGAGGCTTCCCTTTCTCCATCAGGAATGTGGTGCTCAGGCTGCTGGAATCACTCTGCATCCTTTAGTATGTGGCTTCCATCTTGGGCCTAAGGCAGCTGTTCCAGCTGTTGCCATTTCCCAGCGAGGAGAGAGGGAAATGTATGTGGGAAGCTCTATAAGGTCAAAACTTTCAAAGGCCACTTCTGTCAAACCTACTGCAAAACCTTAGTCACCAGGTCACTAAGGCTGGCAAATACTGTGTCAAGCTGGCTTGTCACATGCCCCACTGAGACTCAGGGCTGAGAGGAGGTTCTATGACTAAAATGAGGGGGTTGCAAATGGACACTGGAAGAATTTGCCACAATTTGTCTAAACTATGTCTATGTACTTGGTGTATATTTTCTTGTCTGAGCAGAGGAGGCATCTAAAATAAAAACTGTCCTACGAGCAAGCCAAGGGCAAAAGGTTTGCCCTTGCATTTCTTCCATTGTTGAAGGAAAGGAACAGTGCTGAGGATAACACAGAAGAGGCCACTTGCACATCTTTCTGACTGGCCCCTATGCACATCTATCTAAGTCTGCAGGAAAAAGAAAGCTAAACATTTTTAACAAGAAATATTTTTCACCCAAAGTCTGTTTGGAAAGAGCAAAGCAGAGTTAGCTGGGTGCAACCTTCTGGGGTCTCCAGGCAAGGCAATACTGGGAGGCAATTCCAGTGGTCACACCTGCCTCAGTGGTGCTGGGCAGTATAGGTAGCATCAGGACTAGATTGTTGGATTGAAGTTGGCATTAAGCAGGCATGGGGACACATGGGTAGACTGAAGGTCCTACCTCAGTAGAGGAAAGTAGCAGGAAATAACTCAGTGGAAGGCACACTTGGCGGTGACAAGGCAAAGACCAGCCCCAATTCCCAGAACCACCATGTTGGAAGATGGTTGATCGGATGGAGTCCCCAGGGGAGAAAGTTGATCCTCAGCTATGAATAAGAGATAAAGTTAGTGTAATGTAATTGGAAAAGCCCATGTATTATTTATTTTACTATAAAAACAGTAAAACAAATTTCCCCCTTTGGCCACCTCCCCCAAAAAATGTTGACCTGTGGTATAGCTTTTGCTTATCTTATGCCTAGGTGTTTTACAAATTCAACAGTCTACAATAATTGGGTACAGAAAAGTTAAGATAATAGCATTCACTCAAATGACTTTTTTATTATTTAATGGACAAAGTACAAAATAATCCAAAGGGCAAATACATTCCTCAAATACATTTCACCAGCAGTGTTTCTCTAAATTACAAATATAGAACTCAGAATTGTCCCTCTTCTAAGATTACTCCAAAAGCCAAATCAGATGAAAGCTACTTCCCCTCTTCATATAAAAGGTCCATCAATTTTTGTCTTTCAGTACACAGTAACCCTATCTTTAAAGTGACAAAAGATGCATCTTTATGTAAATGCTTTGAACTGCATGTTGTACAGACTTCCACATAAGAGTCAAGTTAAAATTCATTCCACGTGTTCTGAAAGTATATTCTACCCGATGAGTTTGGGTGGATGCAGAACGGTTCAGCACATTTGATTTTCCATTGACTTGATGTTTATGTTGGGTATTCAATTGTTTTAAAGCGTGACTAAAGAGTGTAAAAATGTTATAGGAATCCATGGGTCCAGAAGAATTCTCTGCTCGACTGAATTCCCTAAGCTCCATCTACATGTATTTTCTAGACCTATTATTTTTTCCCAAGCCTTTTGAGTGTTTGGGGATTGCAGTGATTGAGGAAAGTGGTCATTGTAAATGACAATATTCTATTTTAAAACCTCTTAGCAGAGAATCTTCTTTCTGTCCTGTAGAGGTGCAGGATTCCTCAAAAATTTCAAGAGAAAAAAAAGAAAAGGTGATTTTTCCATAGGGCAACTAGATGTCTCAGGGATATATTTGTTGACTTTTATATTTTTATTTCTCTCCTTTAAGCCAAGGAAGATTTCGACATCTTGACAGTACCCAGGGTGGGGGACAGCAGGGGAGAAAGTAAGCTTGGCGAGGTGGGACAGGTGCTTAGAAGGAATTGGCTTTACTTAGGATCTAAGTCTGAGGGAAAATGCTGCAGGAGGCTCAAGTTTTATTGCCATTTTTTTTATTATTTTCATTTAGCAGTGGCTTTACCCTTAAACATGTTTAGCCTCTTTCACTTGTCAGTGATACCCTCCCCAGCAGACACTGAACACTGAGCATCATGTGGTCAGCGCTGGGTAAGACTGTGAGGTTTTCAGTTTCCTCTCCCCTCCAACTCCTCCTAAGACTCCGAGGTTCTCACATTATAATTTCAGAATTTCTCCCTTTCCCCCCTTTTTTATGCTGGCAAAACCTGCTTTTCACTTGTATTAAAACTGTCAAAACTGCCCAAAGGGAAAAAGTACATGTTTTCCCATTGGTACTGAAAAGAGTGAAGAAGCATATTTTGGCAGTTTCAGTGGAAGGTGTGAAATTTTCACACAGCTCTACTAGGGAGGTACACAAGTCTGGCCCTGTTGGAGCATCTGATATTTCATGGATGGCAATTTCTTTAAAAGGTATGGCCTAGGGCTAAATTAAAAGATGCGGATTTAGACGCATCGCATTCCGTGGAAACAATTGTGTGAAAGATGCTGCTGCCTATTTAGGAAACAAATGGTGCCCCTTTAAATTTTCCCGATGGCAAGTTTCATGGTAAAATAAAGATACGGAGTTACACATTAAAAATGTAGGTTAGCTTGTAGAACCCACACCAAAACAATGCAAAATATATTATACTGTGACGTATTGATTTTGCATGAAGCTGTTATCAGTTAGTGAAATGCAGAAACCAATAAAGCATCACCATGGCTGGGTAGGAGAGCTCTAGACACAATTTATTTTTACACTTAAACCAATTATTGGCTTTGCTGCATTTTAAAAAAGTATGGCATACGTTCTTAGAAGGTTTTAAAAAATTCAATCAAGTCAATTATATTGATTTCATATACCATATTAAAAAACACTCTTACATTAGAGTTGACACATTTTGATGGCTACCATGAAAGTACCAAAGCTGGGTTGAATTCTCTGGATTTTTTTTTTTCCCCTAAAGATTTGGCTGTCCAAACATGAATATAAATATTGATTTTTATTTTACACACAATTTATAGGCTGGTCCATTGCTAATTTTACCTCAGTTTGTTTAACAATGGAAATTTTTGACATAAAATGTTTACTGCCCATCTTGATTTCATCACAGTTTTAGAATATTAGTTTAGAATATTTAGAATATTGACTGGATTCACAGAAAAGTGAATTGTAATTTTTAAATCAAATAGGTTTCACACAGCCAGTCCTCTACACTTACATACTGAGAATGTCTCCACACCACTGAATCTTATTTTAGTGCATTTAGTGTGCCCCCAAACCCATGATACATACAAGAACTAGTAATTTCTATTCCTAATAGAAGATATCCAAGAAATGCTCAGGGTTCACAATTTCTTTGCAGTTCTTGCATATTAGGTGATGCTCAGTCTTCTCAGATTTTATATATGTCCATAGCTTTTATTTTTATTGTAGAATCATTTTTTGAGATATAGGAAATCTTCTCTAATGGAGGAAACTCTCAATATATTCACTCAGTCTTTGCTTGAAACCACTCAGATTTTAGAAGTGGATTCTTATGGTAAAATCCTCTTCTCTAGATTTTCACTTAAGTTAATTCTGTCTCTGGAGCCATAGAGAATAAATCCATCCATTAACATTATAATTCAGGTATTTATGGATTGTACATCATTCTTTCCCTTGCCCTTCACTTCTTCAGGTTTAAAGCCCTCGATTTCTTTAATCTCTTGGCCTCAAGTTTGTAATCTCTTACCTTGGACATTCATTAACTCTTTCCTCAGCATTTTGAGTTTCATCTCAATCTTCAGGTTTCCACTGTAGTGATTTCTCTCCCTTACCAACTTTTCTGTCATTAGATGCTGTTTCCATAAGGAATTTAAAACATTTATTCTGATCAAGAAACCAGGTAAAACTATGGTACAGAATTGTGACATTGGCATGAATCACAATCTGGGTCCCCAGAACGCTGTGTGTGGGGGTCCCCTTGTCTTCCTGCACCTCAGCATTCACCCCACGCAACTGCCAAACCCAACAGCTTAAGAACCAAGCAGGGAATTTCTCAAATGCTCCAAATAGCTGCACATCACTACAGATTATGGCTGGCTGGATTTAGGGAACAGTTTTTTGGCTGGGGAAACATTCCAATGGGATAGATTAATCTATGTAAACCACATAGCTCAGCTGAAACTGCTGTTCAGCATTCTAAATTGCCAGCTCCGTCTCCTTTCTGCACAAAAATGCACATTTCTTCCTATAATAAAGATATTTTATAATAGCAATAAGGCAACTCCAGGGTGTGTGGTTATCATGAGATAATCATACCCTAGAGGGATTACAGACACTTGGCTGTGCCTCATAACACCCCATGTGTGTGTTTATCTCATGATAACCACACTCGCTTTTGTATCTTATTGCCTAATTATCCTCTTCTAATGCAAAATACTAATTTTTTGTCTGAAACAATATGTGCAAGGATGCATTGCTAACAATCACATGAAGACATTGACAAACAATGCTGCTGTTGCTCTATGTTCACTTCCCTTAAGGAAACGGATGCACAAGAAGAAAATTCTCAGTGATTGGTGAACATTCCAGTCCATTTTTGAGCTGCTTCTTAAAAGGACTATACAGAGGCTTCTGTTTTACCCAGTGATGCTATGAGATAAATTACCCAGACATTTTTTCTCTTTTAGACATGATTTCTCAATTATAATTGAAAACTAGAGAATGAGCAGGAATTTCAAGCCTGAAAAAATACACTAAGTTAATTTATTTCCAAAACGTTAATGGCAGAGATTGATTTTGATTTATTGGGTTATCTAATTTAATAATATCTATACGCTGCTTAGTCACTCCTCCACATATATTTCAACTGTCAACCTTTTAAGATGAAAAATATATATTAAATTTTGTACCTTACAGTAGTGTGATTCATACAAGTCTATCAATCTTGAATCATTTGACTAACTTTTTTAAAGTGAAATTATTGCCTACATAATTATCCCCATTCTACATAGTAATGTTTATTACTTTTACATTACATTATTTAACAATTAAAGCCAATAAGGATTACATGTACAGATTTCCTATGAACCTGACCTCAGGAATGAACATTTTCAAGTTCTATTTTTGAAAGTTTTATTTGTAGATTTGGACTATATTTAAGACCCCGCAAAGGCCATTAAGGACTCTGTTGTGTTTCATTACTTCAGTTAAACTTAAATTATTCTGAGCAAAAAGAAAATCTAGTTTTTGAGGACTTTTACCAAAAAGTAATGCTATATTCTTAAAAGTTTTTTCATATCTGTGTGTAGTTCATGTGTATGTATATATACACAGATTTATTAAACATACACATAGTATGTTTAATAAATACTCCTTCAGTACTTGTTTCCATTATTCTCAAGGCCACTCCTTATAGTTTCTTAACCTTACAAATGTAGTTTTCTCTTCCTGGTTTCTGACTTCATAAATACCACTGGGTCAGATTTGCTTCAGTTCAATAAACCTGTTCTTTCTGAACTGTCTGGTTATGTACTGCAAGATAAGCTCTGTCCCTGGAGTCCTGTTCCAAGGGCACACACTTGAACTTTGATTTTAGGGATGGATTTACTAATCGAGACTGCACTAAATCCCAATCCATAAATAACATGTAAATATAGCAACGATTATTAATGACAGCATTAGATTGTTGTAAGGACTAAAGGGTGAAAAGGTACTTTAGAAGATGCTACTCTGTTAACAGAAGAAGAATACAGTGTTTACTTAACTCTCAATTATCCACTGGCAGGTAATGAATGAGAAATACTATTTTGTTGTTTTTAGACACAGGCATATTTTCTTAGGACTGAAAGGCATCTTAGAGCTTATCTATTCCAATCACTTCTTTATACAGCCAAGAAAATTTGACACCACCATCTATTCTATTTACTTGTCTTTCACTAAGAGCCAGAAAGGCAGATCTTTTCAATCAATATATGTAAATTACCTTCCCCACAAATAGTATGAGACTGAAATTAAGCAAACTTAGCTAAAGCAAACCTTTTTAGACTAATTCTGAGCATTAGTCTGTCTTTCCTTAGCATGCAGTTAGGGAACCATAGAGAGCTGAGTAGCTTGAATAGGTGAAAACTTTTGAATGTCCTGTATTTTCATTTGACTTTGTAAATAAAAATTGCCAAGATGTAGGTGGAGAAGATTCTTATCGAGTTTACTAGATATCAAGCAGTTATTATGAAGGGCTTCACTACTAGAAACCAACAAGGTTCTGGATACACTAGCACAATTATGCTTTAATGCACTGCTGAAATCACATGTAAGAAAGCAAAATTTTCCTAGAACCAATAAATAGTTAAGAAAAAACAACAATGAGCTGAAAGTTGAGTAAGAGTGGCAATATGTAAGCAAATGGGAAAGTAAATACTGCCTTTGGGGTAAATTAATACTAGTACTGGGATAACGGATGGAAAATAACTGTAACTTAGGCCCATGGCTTTTTGTGGCAATCCAATTTAGTAAGAAATTAGTAACAAAATACTAACTACTATATATAAAATAGATTAACAAGTTTCTTTTGTATAGCACAGGGAACTATATTTAATATCTTGTAGGAACCTATAATGAAAAAGAATATTAGAAGGAATATATGTATGTATATGTATGATTGAAACATTATGCTGCACACCAGAAATTGATAAACTATAAACTGATTATGCTTCAATTAAAAAAATATTTTGAAGATATAATTTAGAAACTAAAAAACTAGTTCATAATAACTTACAGTATAAAGAAGAAAACAGAATGGAATTGGGGAAAAAAACTTAAAACTGAATGTAATTTAAAAATATACAAAATTTGTAGAGTGCAGCAAAAGTGATCATTTCAAGGATATTTATAGCCGTAACTTATTACATTAAAAAAAAATTGCTGAAAAATAACCCACGCATCTAACATAAGAAATCAGGAAAAGAACAATAAACTTAAATATGGTAGGTACACCTAAAGCAACAGAGGACTATAAATAATAAAAATAAAATTTTAAATTAATAAAAAAATGTAAAAGAGTATCTACAAAGTGGTCTTTTGAAGAGAACCCTAAGTAAAATTGATTAAAAAAGAAAAGGAGATGATGCATGAACAACATTAGTAAGAAAATAAGAAAATTTTTTTGGTATACAGGTTAGATTTAAATGTAACTAAGAACTGTGAATCTCAATGACAAGAAATTTGAAAATTAGAGTACTGCCACATTTCTAGAAAAATGTAACTTATTACAGATGACTTCAAAACACACTGAAAAACTGTATATTATGTATTCATTAAAGCATCTGAAAACCAGAGCCAGATGGTTTTACTAGAAAATTCTATCAGTCATTCAAGAAACATACTGTTTCAATCTGACAAACTCTTCCAGAGGACATAAAAATAGAGAGCTCTACAAGTCATAAGACTAATAGAACTATGAAATCAGAAAAGGGGGCTGAAGGTAGAAAAATCACAAGCCCATTTCATTCATGAATTTATATGAAAAAATCTTCAAAAATATAAAGTCTGATTACATTTATTATAGTAATATAATCATGATTTAATGCTAGTGAATACACAATGATATATCATAAGCAGATTAAAGGAGAAAAATTCTTAATTGATAAAGAAAATGTAGTTGATAAAATTGAATATCAATTAATATTTTTATAAAATCTTTTAGCAAACTAGGTAAAAAACATCTTAATGGGGACACATTAGAATCATGACTTACTATGAGGCTAGATATCCACTAGTATCAATTGTTACCAACCTTGTCCTAGAATTTCCAGCCCACACAATAAAAGGAGAAAAAAAAAATAAGGTTTAAAAAGAAACAGTTAACAATTGATTGAAAAGTTTCTCAATATAGACAACTACAAAGAATATGCAAAACAATTTTGAAAGGTTAGATCAATGAGTAAGGTTGTTGGATACAAGATCATTATATAAAAACCTGTCACATTTGTACACAACAGCAGAAAATAGAATAGTTACAATGTACAGTAATAAAAAAAAAGATGGTAACTAGAAATCTAAAAAATGCAAGACTTATGAAAAAATATATACAGAAAGACAAAAATCTCTAAAGGGTAATAGCACATTTATAGCACTTTTTTTTTTTTAAGAAAGAAAACCTCAAATACTAAAGTTTCAGTGGAATTTACATCATAATCCCAACAGGAATTTTTATAGGAAATTGACAGACAGACCTAAAATGTATAGGAAAGAACTGAGACTAAAGAAAGTGAATCTACTCCTGAAGAAATGATGGGAGCTCTACCAGATACCAAAATTCATCATCAAGCTCTGGGAATGGGGACCGTACAGTACGAGTGCAGGGATGGGCAAATAGATAAATGTAAGAGGAAAAAGCAACCATAAACAGACATGCACCTGTGGAAATGTGATGAACAACAAAGGTGGTGTTACAGATCATGGGAAAGTGAGCAACTCTTGATTAAATGGTGCTGTGACAACTGTTAATCCATACAGTAATATCGACATATAGCCTTACACCATAAAATACAATAAACTCCAGGTAGATTAGAACTAAATGTGTAAGTCGAAACTTCAAACTTCCACAATAAATTTTAAGAGGCTATCTTTAAAAACTCAGAATTGGAAAGATTTTCTTTGGCAAGACACATACACACACAAATGCTAAAGATTAAGTCTTGATAAATATAATTACTTCATAATTTTAAATTAAATTTAAAATTTGCTTATTAAAATACAAACACGAAACCACAGACTAGGAGAATATGTAATCAAGAAGGATTCATATCAGAATATCAAAACAACTACTACAAGTTACTAAAATAAACCAATAGAATAATGATGGTAAAACTCACCAAAATGAGGAAGCTCAGAAGAGAAATTAACTTTTAAGAGAAAAATGAAATTTGGGGGCCTGCTGACTTTCAAGTTTAGGGCAGAAGTTATGGATCGATCTGACCAATAGACAGCAAGTTGTGGAGATGAAGGGTGTGGGAGAGGACACTGACTTAGCCTGCGGAGGGGAGAGTGCCAGGGAGCTGCACGAATGTTAAACCAGTCTTGTCCTGTATCCAGACTCTGTTGCCTCCCCGACACTCCTACTCCTCTACACCCACCACCCCATTTCCCCATTTTGCAACATCAGTTGACTTGCTTCTCATTGGCCTTGCCTTCCTTTATCCCTTGTGCATAATGAATTCAACTTTAGGGTTTTTTTTGTCTGTTTGTTTGTTTTTGTTCTGTTATATAATGTGCATCATTCTCAAGTGCTGTCTTTTCTCCTGCAGCTTTGTCCTTGACAGCTTGCAATGTTTTTTATCCTTTGTTGGTTTGGTCAAAGGCAAAGATAAACTCAATAGGCCATAATTTACTTGAAATCCTCTACTCGAAAGTTGTCTCTGAATTATCACCATTCCCATCACCTGAGGTTTGTAGTTTCCCTGGGTTCCAACCGTATGCTACTGTTGAAAACCATACTAGTTACGTTAGACAGGACAAGCTATTTAATCTTAGCTGACATTTTCTTACAAAATGAAGCTTTTTATTGTGTACCCCACAGAAATATTTCAAGAATAATGTAAGTAAAATTACTAGGCTTTGTAGCATACGTGCGTCATCTTGCCACTTTCCACCTGGCAGATTAGTAGCAACACCCACAGTATGAACCCATGACTGACCCAGCTATATGCTTTTTCCTGAATTTTCTGGGTTGCTTTCAACTAGAGGATGAGTGTCCTTTCCTATGGGACATTATAGGGTGGATTTCTGTTTTGGTTGGAACACAGGACTGAGTGATCACCGAGATATTTTCCTCCTGAGAATCTGATTCTACCTTTCTCTTCTAATTTTTTCTTTACTTTAAGGATTAACAACAGCAGCATTTAGTCAAAGAAAAGCTTGAATCAAATGAAACTGATCACTCATCTATTCATCTTGGACCTCTCTTGGGGACCGCCATAGAATATCCTACTGAATTTGGCACTGTGGCCTGGGTGCCCAACAGTTTGGTGATCTGATCTCTGTCTCCAATATGCATAATGTTATATTCTTAATCTCAGCTCCCTGTTTTAGTTTCTTTATAGGGAAAAAGAAGTGGAGAGCTTGGCCAAGAAGGTTTGGTCCAGACGTGAATAGTTATGAAATCTTATAGAGGAGGCTGGGCTCATAGTGAGAAAATAATGCTGGCATTAATCTACTTAGAATTGCACAGTGCTCCCACCTCCCCCCCCCCCCAATGTGGATTGGTTTAACACCCTTTGTTGGTGTTATTTGGCCATTCCCTTCAAATGCTAATGACCAGCTAGTTTAACACCCTTTATTGGTGTTATTCGGACAGTCCCTTCAAATGGGAATGAATAGCTTGCTTTGTTTCCATAGACAGGGGAGCCAAATAACTTCAGGGCCTAGAAGCAAATTATTTCTCTGGTATAGACCCACCCTGAATGATGAATTGGGCTCTGTGGTGGCTGTTTCACTGAAGACTGGGATTTCCCTACCCATCGCAAACCAGGCCAAAAAGGAGCTAAACCATTTTCTCCTCATTATCACCTCATTAAGCTCCCCAAGCCAGTGCAGGGCTGGGGTAGAGGCCTGCTACAGGTAGCTTAATGAGTTTCTTATTTATAGGCCCCTGTGCTGTTATGCAAAAGCTTGTTATTCCCAGGCCTAGAGTATGGCATTTTCTAAAGGGAGTTGAGAAATGCAATTATCAAGCATCTTAGTATGGGCCTCACACCGCTTCTTGGCCACTTGATCGACAATAAATACATTTGTTAGATTGGCAGAATTTGATATTGTGCTGTGTTGTTTACCCCAATTTTCTTGTTTTCTTCTTCTAGCAACACAGAACAGATGCTGCCCCAGATGTGGGAGATCCAGATGTTTGCCAGCTTAAGAACAAATTCATAACTGTATATAGCATTTTACAGATTCCTCAGTTTGATTCTGAGGAGAAAAGTTGTCTCTCCTCTCCGAAACATTGTTTAAATATGACCTCCAAGTCACATATAAAGCAGGAAAAAAATATTCAGAGAAGTATGAAAAGCAGTTCCATTTTTAGTTACCACAGAAAGATAGTTAAAGTTGCTATAATTATACATAAATATACAAATCAATGTATCATATTTTGAATGTTCAAAAAAACCAATTTACTAAAACATTCAAGCACTAAAAATGTATTAAGCACTGACTATGTGTCTGGCATTGAGCGAGGCCCTGACAGGATGTAAAAAGTTAAACACACAAGTTATTGCATAGGTTCAAAGAAATACTTCATCTGAAGAAATTCTAGCAGTTGTAACTTAGATGAACTTAGATATATAGAGACATATGTTTATTCAGGTATATGTATATAAATATGTATGTGCACATATTTCTCCACAAAGATACATACTGAAGGAAGTAGACAATAATTTTAAAGCAAAATAAAAGTTGACCAGTAGAGAATAAGCCAAATAACAGGCACAACATATGCTGTCATATAAAAATACAATTCTACTTCCGATACACCACACAAATGGGAGGGAGACTCTGGCTGAATTCATACTATTATAAACAGTTAAGTGACCACAAATAGTTTATACCATCCAGCACAGGCATTCAAATATTTGGAGTATAAAATGAATATTATAAACCTTCTCATCTTGTTCAGGAATAGCAGGGGTATGGCAGGTATATAGACATGTAATACCATACAGAAAATAGCTCATTAGAGAAGTTAAAGAAAATGCTAAGGAAGTGCCAGGAGGAATTCTTCCAGTTTAAAGAATAAAAGAAAGTAGAATGGAGATGGTAGAATTTGAGTTTAGATTTAATAGTATGGGAAGATTTCAAAAGTGGTTTCTTCAGTATTTCCATGTGGGACAGACTTAGCAGCCACATGTGATTATCAGGAGCTTCAATGATACAGACTTGTCTTGAAGTTATCTTTTCAGTACCAGTTCCCTATTTTCACTTGGGTTAGAAAATGTGAGATATAAGTGAGGTGGCTAACTGGCCAGCAGACATAGATAAAGAAGTGGTTAAATCTCACACAACTCTGTACAAAAAAACTACCAAGGTACAAGATAGGGAATTTCTGGTTACATTCAGAAAATACCAATTTTTCTTGGTAAGAATTGAAGTATGTATAAGAATAGTTCAAGATACGAACTAAAAATAGATTAGAAAGAGTAGATGAGGGCTGGAGAAAAGGTTGATCAATAAAGCCAGGTTAGGAATTTCAGGCTTTGCTCTCTAGGCAGTAGAAAGCATTTTTTTCTTCCTCTAATTGTTTTCTTTTCTAAGCAATAAGACAGAATGATGAGATGGTTACTGTGGAAGTGACTTGATGGATATAACTGGCAAAGGGGAAAACTAAAGGTGGAGAGATCATTTGCTAACCTATTCAGTAGTCCAAGTTAAAGTTAAAAAATGTATCTGTAAGAAAGAAGAAAATGAATTCAAGATGAATTCATTGGAGTTAGAACACTAATTTAGTTAGAACACTTTCATAGTAAAAGCTTGTATAATTGAAGGATAACTAAAATTTCAAACTTGGATAACTATGACAGAACTATGAAAATCTCTGGGTGCTTTTGCTTTAGTGGGAGAGGTTATAAAAACTCTTCTTTGGACTAAGTTGGCAGTTCAGACATCTTTTACAATAGAATGTCCAATAGGCAATAGGAAAATTGGAACTGTAGTTTGATAGATAATTGCTGCTATAGAATAAATGAGAATATTAAGAGCATAGGAAGAAAGAATGGGAAGGTCCATTATATCCATTGCATGTGGGGAGAAAACAAATCTGAGGAGAAGATAAAGAATCAGGGTTATGAGAGGAACAGTACATTAGTTCACTTTTGCAGTAGTTTATGGAAGCAGACTATACAAGAAGTAGATGGTAAACAAACACTCTAAAATCAAGTTCAATAATTGAGAAACTCATTGTATTTGTTGAATAAATGGTAAGAAATTAACAGTTGAATATTAATATACTTTTTAACTTAGAAATATATAGAACATTTCATCCCAAAGCAATAGAATGCACATTTTTTCAAGTGCACATGGAACATTCTCCAGGATAGATCATATGTTAGGCCACAAAACAAGCCTTAATAACTCTGAGAAGATTGAAAGCACATCAAGCATCTTTTCCCAACCACCACAGTACGAAACTAGAAATCAATTACAAGAAGAAAACTGAAAAATTCACAAATATGTGATTAAAAAACATGCACTAAATAACCAATAGGTCAAATAATAAAAGAAAAAAATACCTTGAGACAAATAAAATGGATGAACAACATACCAAAACATAGGGGGTGCAGAAAAAGCAGTTCTAAGAGGAAAGCTTGTAGTGATAAATGTCTACATCAAGAAATAAAAATCTCAAACGACCTAACTTAACATCTCAAGGAACTAGTGAAAGAAGAATAAATGAAGTGCAAAGTTAATAACAGAAGAAAGGAAATGAAATCAGAGTAGAAGTAAATAAGAGATTGAAAGACATTAAAAAGATCATAAAACAAAGAGCTGGTTCTTTGAAAAGATCAACAAAACTGACAAAGCCATTGGCTAGACTCACCAAGAAAAAAAGACTCAAAATGGAAATGTAAGAGATTACACCTGATACTACAGAAATATACAGGATGAGAAGAGGCTAAAGAATTATATGCCAACAAATTGGACAATCTAAAAGAAAGGGCTAAATTCCTAGAAGCATACAACCTGCCAAGACTGATTCATCAAGAAACAGAAAATCTGAACAGACTTATTACTAAGCAAGGAGATTGACTCAGTAATCAAAAACCTCCTGACTCAGTAATCAAAAACCTCCCAATAAACAAAAGCTCAGGACCTGATGGCTTCACTGGTTACATGTTCAGTAGAGTTCAAAAAGAATTAACACAAATTATCTTCAAACTCTTCCAAAAAATAGAGGAAAGAACACTTTCAAATTAATTTTACAAGGCTAGCATTACTATGATAACCAAAATTAGATAAAGATGTCCCCCGCCCCACACACACACAAGTTACAGGCCAATATTCCTTAGAAATATAAGAAAAAAATCCTCAACAAAATATTAGCAAACCAAACTCCAAACATTGAAAGGATCACATACCATAATCAAGTATGATTTATCCGAAGGATGAAAGAATGGTTCAACATCCACAAATTAATGTGATACACCACATTAACAAAATGAAGGATCAAAATCACATGATCACCTCAATAGATGCAGAAAAAACAGTTGACAGAATTCAACATCCATTTATGATAAACACTCTCAACAAAGTGTGTATAGAAGGAACACACCTCAACAAAATAAAGGCCATATATGATAAGCCCACGGTTAACATCATATTCAACAATGAGATGCTGAAAGCTTTTCCTCTAAGGTTAGCATCAAGACAAGGACACCCACTCTCAACACTTTTATTTGACTTAATATTAGAAGTACTAGCCAGAGTGATTAGGCTAGAAAAAAATAAAAGGCATCCAAATTGGAAAGATGTGAAATTGTCAGTATTTGCAGATGACATATTATATATTCAAAACACTAAAGGCTTCACCAAAAAACTGTTAGAATTAATCAATACATTCAGTATAGTTGGAGGATACAAAATCAACACACAGAAATCTGTGGCATGTCTACACACTAATAATGAATTATCAGAAAGAAATTTAAACAATCCAATTTACAATTGCATAAAAAGAATAAAATATCTAGGAATAAATTTAACTAAGGATGTAAAAGACCTGTATGCTGAAAACTGTAAGACACTGATAAAAAAAAATTGTAGAAGAAACAAAAAAGTGGAAAGATAGTCTGTGTTCATGAATTGGAAGAATACTGTTAAAATGTCCATACTACCCCAAGGCAATCTATTGATTCAATGCAACCCCTACCAAAATTCCAATGACTTTTTTTTTTTTTTAACAGAAATAGAACAAACAATTCAGAAATTGAGTGACATACTAAAGACCCTGAATAGCCAAGGTAATCACAAGGTAGAAGAGCAAAGCTGGAGGCATCACCCGTCCCTGATTTCAAAATCCATTATAAAGCTCTGGTAAACAAAACAGTATAGTATTGGTGTAAAAACAGACACATAGATCAATGGTACAAAAGAGAGCTCAGAAATAAACCCACACATATGGTAAATTAACTTAAAAGAAACCAAGAATATAACAATGAGGAAAGGACAGTCTCTTCAATTAAAGGTGTTAGGAAAACAGGACAACCACCTGCACAAGAATGAGTCCAGACCACTATCTTACACCATACACAAAAATTAATCCAAAGTGCATCAACGATTTGAACATAATACCTGAAACCATAAAATTCCTAAAAGAAAACATAGGTGGAAAACTCCTTGACGTTAGTCTTAAGGATGATTTTTTTGGATTTGACACTGAAAGGCAAAAAATGCAAAAGTAAACAAGTGGACTGCAACAAACTAAAAACCTTCTGCACAGCAAAAGAGACTGTCAACAAAATGAAAAGGCAATGTACAGAATGGGAGAAAATATTTGCAAATTATATATCTGATAAGGGGTGAATATTCAAAATATGTAAAGAGATGATAGAACTCAATAGTAAGAAAAATCTGATTAAAAAATGGGCAGAGAATCTGAATAGACATTTTTACAAAGAAAACATACAGATGCCAACTTTAACATGAAAAGATGCTCAACATCACTAATTATCCAGGAAATGCAAATCAAAACTACAATGAAATATCACCTCATACCTTTTAAAATGGCTATTATCAAACAGACAAGAAATAAGTCTTGGCAAGGATGTGGAGAAAAGGGAACCCTTGTGCACACTGTGGGTGGGATTGTAAGTTGGTGCAGCCACAATGGAAAACAATATGGAGGTTCCTCAAAAAATTAAAAACAGAACTACCATGTTATCCAGAAATTCCACTTCTGGGTATTTATTCAAAGAAAATGAAAAACATTAACTCGAAAAAAGATATATGCATGCCTATGTTCACTGCAGCAGAATTTACAATAGCCAGGCTATGGAAACAACCTAAGTCTATCAATGAATGAAGGAAAATGTGGTATATACATACAATGGGATATTATTCAGCCATAAAAAGAAGGAAATGTTGCCATTTACGACAACATGGATAAACTTTGAGGACAGGATGCTAAGTGAAATAAGTTAGACAGAGAAGGACAAATGCCATATGATCTCACATTTGTGTGGAATCAAAAAAAAAAAAAGACTTCATAGACACAAAGAACAGACTACTGGTTGCTGGGGGGGTGGCAGAGCAGGGACTACGGGTTTGGTGAAATGGGTAAAGGAGGTCAAAGGATACAAACTTCTAGTTATAAAACAAGTCATGCTGATGTACAGCATGGTAACTAATGCTAATAATGCAGTATTATTTATAGGTTGCTATAAGGTTAAATTAGAACAGGTAGAAAAAGTAGCAAAATATAGTTAGATAATAGAATTCAGTTAAAAATATTACTAATTGCATATAATGTGAAATAATAAGGGGTCCTAGATAATCTAACAAGATAGCACAATTCTAAATTTGTACACAATAATATAACTTTAAAAAGCAAACACTGACAGAACTAAGGAAGAAATAAATCCATAGTCTTAATAGGAAATTTTAACATATCTCTCTCAGTAGGTGATAGAACATGGAGGTAGAAAATCAATTGATAAATGCAATTTTGGAATACTGAGATTTAACAAATTTGTTCTAATTGATAGGTATAGGATCCTATATTCAACAGCTACAAAATACACATTATTTTCAGGTGCACAGAGAACATTTACCAAAACAGACTACTCAAATCACATAGAGTATGTTCTTTGACCACAATCAAACTGAAAATCAGTAACAAAATGTTAATTATAAAATACCCCACATATTTTGAAAAAAAGCAATAGATTAAATGAAGAAATCCAAAATTTTTTGGAAAGATGAATAAAAGTAATCCTCTAGAAATATATATTTTAAAACAAAGAGGAAAAAGCACAAATAGCCTTAATTAGGAATCAAAAATGAGATGTTCCTTTAGACACTAGACATGACAAAGAGAGCAAGAGGATGTGATGAACCATATGATGAAAAATTAAATGAATTGGATCATTCTCTTGAAAAAATCTTACCAAAAAACAGACGAAAGACAAAATGGAAAAACTGCATAGTTCTATATCTTTTAAAGAAACTGAATATTTAATGTAAAACCTTTCCACCTGGAAAACTGGCCCAAATAGCATCACAAATGAATTCTTTCAAATATCTAAAGAAAAAAATTGCACCAATCATACACATCTCTTCCAAGGATAGAAAAAGAATATTTCCAACTAATTTTATGAGAATATTATAACTGTAAAACCAAAACCTTACAGGAATATTAAAAAAAAAAAAATTAACCATGTCAACGCATTAAAGGAAAAAAAAATCCTGATTTCAATAGATCCAGAAAAGTACGTGAAAAGAACCCCTTCGTGATTTAAACACACACACACACACACACACACCAACTCGGCAAACTGAGATATCAGACGGAACTTCTTTAGTCTAACAGCATTTACAGAAAAAATAACTGTGCAAACCTAAAGCATTAAGCTCCTACTAAACACCGTACTAGAGGTCCGATGCAGAAAGTCAAGAAGTGAAACTAAAATTACGGGGAGGGCACAAACTTTTATTTAGAAGATAACTTCTGGGGGATGTAATTAAACAACACTGTATTTTATACTTGAATAGTGTTAAGAGAGTAGACCTTAAATGTTCTCACTACAACAAAGAAGTATTAATTATGGAAGGTGATGGAGGTGTTAACTAATCTACTGTGGTAATCATTTCCCAACACATAAGGGCATCAAATCATTTTGTATACCTTTAACCTATACAATATTATATGTCAGTTATATCTCAATAAAGCTGAGAAAAATAAAGGGATATGAAATGGCAATGTAGAAATAGAATTAATAAGTGAATTAAGCAAGATCCCTGGCTATAAGGAGAATCTGTCTATGGACTAAATATATAGATATAAGTATCTATATATATTTAGATACATATAGATGTAAATATATGTATAAATATGATCTTTATATACATTTAAAATTTTTTCTTATATACTAGCAACAGACACTTAGAAAATTTAACTTAAAACAGCACCATCTACAAAAGTATAGAATAAATACTAGGAATAAATCTAAGAAAAAGTATGCAAGTCCTCTGCACAGAAAACTACTAAACATTACCGAGAGGAATTAATGAAGACTAAAGTAACTGGGAAATATGATGCATTTATAGATTGAATTTTTTGTTTTCCCAAAATACAATTTCAATCAAAATCCCCCAAATTTCATTTTGTGGATTTGACAGATCTAAAATTTTTATGGAAATACAAGGGACCAAGAATAACTAAAACAATCTTTAAGAAGAACATATTCAGAGGATTTACACTACCAGATACAAGACTGCTAAATCTACACTAATTAGCAATGCATCATTGGTAGAAGGATAGACAAATAGACCAATGGAACAGAATAGAGTCCAAAAATACACCCATAAATATGTAAGCACTTGATAAAGTTACTGCTGAAAAAAAGGTTTCTAAACCAGTATCAGCAAAATCATCATTGTCTTAACTACTAACGTAGCTAATTTTCATATTAATCTGAGATAGTCACACCATTTTGCTGTCAAGAAAAATATGAATTTTAACTCATTTTAAGGTAAATTCTCTATTTTCCTAAATATTGACAGGATTTCACAATCTTCTCCGATCAACTTTGACATGTTCTTCCATTTTCATTTAATAAATTGACATTTGATGATTACATCAGTACCCAATTATAAGTTAAGTAAGATTTACTGGCATATTAAAATAATTTTAAAGAGATTATATAGATGTAACTGGTATGATATCTATTTTAATTTTTAGGAGACTGCAAAATCTTACATGAATTTCTATATTCACATAAGAACTTCAAAATGTTAAACTTATTTACCCCAAGGGAATGTCTAAGAGGTCAGATCTTCCTAAATATATAGTTTTCACACATAACACCATCTTGAAAACATCTGGACTTCACAGAAACCACAGGGTAAGGAATAATCCTTCAACACCCAGAACAACCACATTCCTATCACGGTAAAGTAATTTTCTAAGAAAATGTTTGATTTTTCTGAAACTACAACTAAAATATAAATATATATATAGCCCTGTTCCTAGTGTAGCTATCTGATCTTTGTATACTTTCGTGGGAAGTTCAGGCAAACATGATCTCTGAAGATTCAAAAAGCTGCTTTTACCCAGAGACAGAATCTCAGGGACAATTTGATAGGGTGACAAGAGAGACAACCGTGTAGGTGTAGCGGGGTATCAGTGGAAATTTAGAATTACAACAGGTTTCTTCCCAGTTGAGATACAACTGAAACAAGCATTATCCTTTTGTATCTTCCTTAACTCACAGTAAAACATAATTTTGAATGTTTGTCAGCCAATAAAACCTGCAAAGTATACAGTAAGATAAGACTGGAACAAGGAAAAAAATCTTGTGTGACTAAAAAAAAAAAATCCTAAGAACATAGAAAATCTATATAATCATGAGAAATAATAAAATAATTTTTGTAAGTAAATCTCACAAGAAGTTTGGAATCAGATTTTAAAGGGCATCTCTTCTGTAAGCAGCCTCCCCTTTTGTGTTGCCTTGGCCGACACTGAAGTCTCAAGCTCACATCATCAGGGAAGTAAGTGTGCTACGTCTCCAGTCTGATATGAGCTCTGGTGCGTCCCCACTGATGCTGGGACTCTCTGCTCACCCAAGGGGTCAGCAGAGAGGTGTCAGGGCAGTGGGCTGATTTTGCACACTTATAGAAACTGAGGCTAGGGTTTCCCGGGAAAACAGAAAGGAAAGTCCTTAAAAAACTAAAAATAGATTTACCATATGTTCCAGCAATCCCACTCCTGAGCATGTATCTGGAGAGAAATCTAATTCAAAAAGATACATGCACCCCAGTGTTCACAGCAGCACTATTTACAGTAGCCAAGACATGGAAACAATCTAAATGTCCATCAACAGATGACTGGATAAAGAAGTTGTGGTATAAAAATAAAAATACAGAATACCAGACGAGAATATTATGAAAAACTATATGGAACCAAACTGGATAACCTAGAGGAGATGGACAAGTTTCTGGAAACATACAGTCCACCAAGACTGAATCAAGAAGAAACTGACCACTTGAACAAACCGATCACTAGAAATGAAATCGAAATAGCAATAAAAAAAACCTCCCTACAAATAAAAGTCCAGGACCAGATGGCTTCACTGGGAAATTCTACCAAACATAAAAAGAAGAACTCATACCAATCCTTCTCAAACTCTTCCAGAAGACTGAAAAGGAGGGAATACTCCCAAACTCATTCTATGAAGCCACCATCACCCTGATACCAAAACCAGGCAAAGACACTACAAAAAAAGAGAATTATAGGCCAATATCACTGATGAACATAGATGCCAAAATCCTCACCAAAATATTAGCAAATGAATCCAACAACACACAAAAAAGATTATACATCATGACCAAGTGGAGTTCATCCCAGGGACACAAGGGTGGTTCAACATATGCAAATCAATCAATGTAATATATCACATCAACAAGAGAAAGGACAAAAACCACATGATCATTTCAATAGATGAAGAAAAAGCATTTGATAAAATTCAACACCCATTTATGATAAAAACTCTCACCAAAATGGGTATAGAGGGAACATATCTCAACCTAATAAAAGCTATATATGACAAACCTACAGCCAGCATAGTACTCATAGGTGAAAAACTCAAAAGCTTCCCACTAAAATCTGGGACAAGACAAAGATGCCCACTATCACCACTCCTATTCAACATAGTCCTGGAAGTCCTAGCCACAGCAATCAGGCAAGGGAGAGAAATAAAAGGGATCCACATTGGAAAAGAAGAGGTAAAATTGTCACTGTATGCTGATGACATGTTACTATATATAGAAAACCCTAAAAGGTCCACACAAAAACTACTAAAGCTGATTGAAGAATTCAGCAAGGTAGCAGGTTACAAGATTAACATTCAAAAATCAGTTGCATTTCTTTACACTAACGAATCAACAGAAAAAGAAAGTCAAGAAACAATCCCCTTTAAAATAGCACCCAAAGTAATAAAATATCTGGGAATAAATCTAACCAAGGAGGTGAAAGAATTATACACAGAAAACTATAAACCATTGATGAAGGAAATTAAAGAAGACTTTAAAAAATGGAAAGATACCCCATGCTCTTGGATTGGAAGAATCAATATTGTTAAAATGGTCACCCTGCCCAAGGCAATCCACAGATTTAATGCAATCCCTATCAAATGAACCAGGACATATTTCACAGAACTAGAACAAATCATAATAAAATTTATATGGAACCATCAAAGACCTAGAATTGCCAAAGCATTACTGAAGAGAAAGAAAGAGCCTGGAGGAATAACTCTCCCAGACTTCAGACAATACTATAGAGCTACAGTCATCAAGACAGCATGGTATTGGTACAAAACCAGACATATAGACCAATGGAACAGAATAGAGAGCCCAGAAATGAACCCACAAACTTCTGGTCAACTCATCTTTGACAAAGGAGGCAAGAACATACAATGGAATAAAGACAGTCTCTTCAGCAAATGGTGTTGGGAAAACTGGACAGCAGCATGTAAAGCAATGAAGCTAGAACACTCCCTTACACCATACACAAAAATCAACTCAAAATGGATCAAAGACTTAAACATGACAAGATACAATAAATCTCCTAGAAGAAAATATAGGCAAAACATTACCTGACATACATCTCAAAAATTTTCTCCTAGAAGAAATAAAAGCAAGAATAAACAAATGGGACCTAATGAAACTTACAGGCTTCTGCACAGAAAAGGAAACCATAAGTAAAACAAAAAGACAACCTACAAAATGGGAAAAAATTTTTGCAAATGAAACTGACAAAGACTTGATCTCCAGAATATATAAGCAGCTCATACGACTCAATAAGAAAAAAATAAACAACCCAATCCAAAAATGGGCAGAAGACCTAAACAAGCAATTCTCCAAGGAAGACATACAAATGATCAATAGGCACATGAAAAAATGCTCAATATCACTCATTAGCAGAGAAATGCAAATCAAAACTACAATGAGGTATCACCTCACACCAGTCAGAATGGCCATCATTCAAAAATCCACAAATGACAAATGCTGGAGAGGCTGTGGAGAAAAGGGAACCCTCCTACACTGCTGGTGGGAATGCAGTTTGGTGCAGCCACTGTGGAAAACAGGATGGAGATTCCTCAAAAGACTAGGAATAGACTTACCATATGACCCAGGAATCCCACTCCTGGGCATATATCCAGAAGGAACCCTACTTCAGGATGACATCTGCACCCCAATGTTCATAGCAGCACTATTTACAATAGCCAAGACATGGAGACAGCCTAAATGTCCATCAACAGATGACTGGATAAAGAAGAGGTGGTATATTTATACAATGGAATTCTACTCAGCCATAAAAACCGACAACATAATGCCATTTGCAGCAACATGGATGGACCTAGAGACTGTCATTCTAAGTGAAGTAAGCCAGAAAGAGAAAGAAAAATACCATATGAGATCGCTCATATGTGGAATCTAAAAACAAACAAAAACAAAAACAATAAAACAAAGCATAAATACAAAACAGAAATAGACTCATAGACATAGAATACAAACTTGTGGTTGCCAAGGGGGCGGAGGGTGGGAAGGGATAGACGGGATTTCAAAATTGTAGAATAGATAAACAAGATTATACTGTATAGCACAGGGAAATATACACGGAGAAAAAAAAGTGACAATGAATATATATATGTTCATGTATGACTGAAAAATTGTGCTCTACAGTAGAATTTGACACAACATTGTAAAATGATTATAAATTAATAAAAAATGTTAAAAAAAAAAAGAAAAAATGAAAAAAGTGGTATATTTATGCAATGGAATACTACTTGGCCATAAAAAAGAATAAAATAATGACATTTGCAGCAAAGTGGATGGACATGGAGATCGTCATACTACGTGACTGTAAGCCAGAAAGAGAAAGAAAAATACCATATGATATCACTTATATGTGGAATCTAAAAAAAAAATTGCACAAATGAACTTATTTACAAAATAGAAACAGACTCACAGAGATAGAAAACAAATGTATGGTTACCAGGGGGAAGTGGGGTGGAAAGGAATAAATTAGGAGTTTGAGATTTGCAGATACTAACTAATATATAAAAAATAGATAACAAGTTTCTACTGTATAGTACAGGGAACTATATTCACTATCTTGTAGTAACCTATAGTGAAAAAGAATACATAAAGGAATATATGTACTTATATAGATGACTGAATCACTATGCTGTATACCATCAAATTGACACAACACTGTAAACCAACTATACTTCAATAATAAAATAAAATAAAACAACAACAACAACAAAAACCCAAATTGAATCAGAACTTGATGGAAAAAAGCTCACAAGGCAAAAGTTTGAAGATAACTGAACCTGAAACAGATACTAGGCAAGAGGTATCAAAGGGGCACTTCTCATCCCAGGGCCTGTGCCACGGGGCTGCTGGTCTACACCACACCTGCCAACTCAATAGGATTCGGGGATTCAGGCAGGAATCTCGGTTTGCACTCTCTCTGCACCGTTTATGGTAGGATCTTGGATAAGCCACTTTCCTTCCCTTTAAAGCTCAGTTTCCTTCAGTCCAAAATCAGGATTAAAACACCTGTCATAATTACCTTGGGTGATTGTTCTGAAACAAAAAAATGAAGACAAGGTAGTACTCCTTGGGACTTCTATGTAAATATACCTTTATCTTTGCACACATTTAGGTATCAGATACTGCTGAAACCGGTCTTGGGGTGGGGAAGAATTTGAGTCAAAATACCTGGGTTTAAGTTCTCATTCAATTACTAACACTCTGGGTCAGATGGTGTGATAGTTACTTAAGATACAGAGATGAAAAATCACTGGGGCTTTTTCATCTTCAGGATGAAAAGTGTGGTCTCAATACTATCCAATCCGTGCAAGAGTGTTCATACACTTCTGCCTTGTTGAGCAAGGGCTGAGCCCATGTGGTTTGCTTTGGACAATAAAATCTGAATGGAGATTGTGTTTATTTCTTCCACACAAAAATGTTAAGTTTCAGTGTGTGGGTTGCCTTGTTTTCTTACTTTTTCTATGCTTCTTATATTATGGAAAAATGTAGTAACTCTTCAAAAAACCTGTGTACACATGGCTTGATTAAGTTCATGCATTTTGTTTTAAGGAACCTGAGGTTTTAGGATTATTTTTTTCTGCAGAATGATCAAGGTAATCTTGACTAATAAAACAATGCAAGGATATTTTCATAAAGCTAAACTTGTTCAATTGAAAGGCCTGGACTTTATTCTGAGTTTATAGTCTTCCCACATTTTTTGCTGTGATAAAATATCATTTCCTATATGAAATGATTATCATTCTGTTAGGGGTAGAATTCCAAAATGTTAGAATTACGCAAATACAAAAGGTTACATGAATACAGTAAAAATATACATGTGACTGCCAGTTTAGGAGAAATTAATTCTAGTAACTGCTAGCGTATGCCTTCAAAAGATTTGCTAATCACGCCTTATGTCACAGCACTTCCGACTTTCTGTGTGAGAATACAAATCAAGTTTCACATTGGGAATAGTGATAGTTTTGTTTATGACCTTAGAAACACTGTGACGGGTCTCTATCTCACTGATACACTCTCAGGTGGGTGGCTGAGGTTGTCAGATGAGACTTGGTAAATGGCTGCCTTACTATGTTAAGGCATTTTAAGGCCATATTATGATTTACTACCTTCAAACATCTGCCCAGAAATTTTAAGTGGTGTCAAAACTGGTCTGTAATTCCTGGACAATTAAAAGGCTTCTGATCAAACACCAAATGGTCCAGGACTCAAGCCTGTTTGAAAAAGGTTTTAGGCTCAATTTTTAGAACAATAAGGTAAAATTGTAGAAGTGACATCAAAGACGGCTAGTAAATGAGCACTTCCACCTAGTGAGTGGATTAGATTGGAGGTGAGGGCGAAAGAGGGGGAATAAGATGGGTAAAAATTGTCAGAGTGGGTACAACTTGGCACTTGCTGATTCAAAATTGTGAAGTCCTCCCTACTGCCCTGCTGTGTCTTTGCACTGCTAATTCCTTGCATTTTATTTTTCTTTTAGCCCTTCCAGTGGAGCTAACAAAAAACAAAACAAAATCAAACGATCTCCAACATACTAACAGCTGTCTACAAGATCAGAAAGCATCCGAAAAGACCCTAAAGAGTTGTCTAATCCCAGAGGAAGGTCTTGTTTAAGTGGAGACGTGCTTACAGCAGAAACCTTGGAAATTTCCAGGAGTGGACTTTTATTGTCAGAACTTTCAATAAAGTGCAGCCACAGATCCTGGGAGCATTAAATAAAAATTACCAACAAGCTGTCTTACCTGTGTGCGCTCTGCTGAAAGGAAGGGCAAACGTGAGCGAGTAGCACTTGTACATCAGTCAAAACTCTGACAGCTACCCTGTGAAGTCTGACGAGCTGCCATGTGCTCGGCTACCTAAGGTACTCTTAACTGAACCATAAAAAGACAAATAAATTAGTAATTGTATCCCTCCTGTCAATGTCCTTTTCCGTGAACTTCCCGAGCTATTGGTTAACATTGTCTGGAATGACTTATCAATATATTCTTAGCTTTCTTCCATAAGACAGATACACTTGATGTTTTTTTGTCACAAATTATTTTTTTGAATTGATATAAGAAAATGATACAGATACTGCCCGTTTCTGGACCTCTCCTTTGACTCCTTGCTCTCCTGCCTCCTCCCATTAGGAAATCAAACCAGTAAGATTAACATAATCTTTCTTGGAATTGACTGATCTTTTTAAATAGATCCCATGATAGACATGTGTAAAAATCAATAACAGGCCCCTCATTTGTCAAAGCTAATGACTAAACTCATTTTGAAGTTCAATAGTGGTCACTGAAGAGCGGCCACACAGTTTATGTCTAATCCTGTAGGTTTCTCCACTCACTCTGCAGAACGGAGAGACGGGAGGCTTTGTGCTTGAGGCACAATAGAAAAGCTTGTGTCTCTAATTTTATTTGTGTATGTTCATTTTTCCTCCAAAGCAGGGCTACTCCTTGGTTCTTCAAGCTAATATATGAAGGAAATAAAATGAAGGATCCATCTTACGCTTTGTTAACACCTTCCCCCCTTTTTTAACCAATTCGATCGTAAGCTCCTTCAATTATAATCTTAACGCCTTGAGGTTATGGGCCGTGTCTTACATATTTTTAATATCCCCAGAGAGAGTAACATAGCGATTGGGTCACAGGTTAGCACAAAATAAAGATTTGGCAGAATTAAATCATCCAGCATCTTGGTCCACGGCACAGCAGTGTCTCAGACCAGACGTTCCACCCGTGTAAAGAGCAGAAGACGCAGCTCTCCAGCCGCCTCGTCTTTGAAGGACGCCCTGCGGCACAGGGCGGGCTAAGCAACGTTTGCTTCTGAGGCACTCTTACTCCTTCCCGCAAAACCTCCTCCTGGAATTGCAGAAGGGTGAAAGCTGCCAAGGGTTAATAGAACACCCTCCTCCCTTTTAAACATGCTCTGATTACAGGTGTGTCCCAGCAACAAACATCCTAAAATCGAGAAGAAAGATGTGGGTGAAATGCCCGTGTGACACGCAGCCCCTAACGAGTTATGATTTGGCTTTTCAGTTACTATTAATAAAGGCAATGCCTTATATCTGCATAATGCATTATGCTTTACATAGCTTCTTTCCATAGACCAGCTCATTTTCCAATCCCGTATCAGGACACTTAATAAATATTTCTTTCACTTCCCTAAAAATTCCAAATCACGGTTTGCTGTTCTATATTCCTTACTTCATCTGCGAGTTGCCTTTTTCTGGGCTCCAGGTTGTATATTGTATTGCATGCCCATTGGACACGGCCATCTCATGGAATCAATAGGTCAGATACAATTTGAAACTCCCTAGGTAATGGATTTTTAAAAACTGCTTGAGGGTGGGGGAGAGAGACAGGAGGAAAAGGACTCCACAGACACAATAACTGAAGTGGAGTGATACATTCATGATGGGAGCCGCAGAACTGTTCTTTCTAATAGCTTCTCAGGGGAGAAGCCGCCCTCTTCCAGAAGGAGGTGTCCTGGGAATAGCAAAGCCACTGCCATTCCATCCTTTTGATGAACAGAAACCTTATCAGTGCAATTCCCCTTGAGAGTTGAAGGGAGAAGGAAGGAGTTTAAAGACTTTTGAAAAATGTGGGTGGTGAGGGGAGGAAAGCCCAGCCCTTGGCTTGTTCATTTGGAATCTCTCGTGAGGGGGAGTGTATGCTGCCAAATTTAGGACCCTCTGCAGAGCTCACAGATCCTGACAGCTGATCTGAGCTCAGTGCATGAGTTTGTTCTTGCCAGGGGAGAAGGAGCAATGATGTGAAAAGGATGTTGAATGAATTAAATACAAAGTATAAAAACAAAAGACCGCTTGCCTCCAACATAAATATCACAATGTGATCATATTTTCAGTTGCAGCTGTGCAATGAGGATGTTGAAGCATCAGTCATTAAATAATAAGTAGCATAAATTATTTTGACTTCAGAATAAGACACAGACACCTCACAGTTTCTAATTAATCTTAGAAGCTCAAAGTATGGCAGGGCTTTGTCTCTCTTGTTACAAGACTAGGAGGTTAGGGAAAAAAAATCAAGGAAGCAGGTGAAACATACTGTCTCCCATCTTGGCTTTGTGGCATTTATAAGGCAAAACAGGCTTTTTTTTTTTTTTTTTTTTTCCTGTGCATGGAATCCTCAAAGGCTTAATTATCTGGTGGCATAGGAGGAGCAATCTAAAGCCAGTCCATGTCTAACAACAGGCTGTTTATGTGGTACAACAAAATCTGTTTTGTTTTTTTAATGAAAAGCATTGTGGCGTTAACACCTCTCATTTGTGTTGCGTATACGTGTGTGTGTATGTGTGTATGTGTATATTCCCCCCCTCCGCAGTGGCTTTATCCAACAAGGGCTTGGTTCCTGCTCACAGCCCGTGTTCACTGCGGGGCGGTGGGGGCGCTGCTCCTTGGAGTCACACAGAGGCTCAGGCTGATGGAAGCTCTACCATAGCACTCACCCCCATGAGCACTGAGTCAGGGGGACGAGATGAGTGACTCATGGGCTGCCTGTTAGTGTCTTACCTGAAAGCGACACGTGTTCAGTTTGCTCACGTTTTGGTCACCAAAGCACATTCACGCCTACTTTTCTTTTTTTTTTTTTTTTTCCATTTAAGTATAGTTGATTCACAGTGTTGTTTAGTTTCTGGTGTACAACACAGTGATTCGGTCATACGTATATATATTCTTTCTCATTATAGGCTGTTATACCGAATACAGTTCCTTGTGCTATACACCTTGTTTTTTTTAAAGCCTTATTAAGGTATAGTTTATGTACTATAAAATTCACCCATTTTAAGTATTTGATGATTTTTAGTAAGTTGTGAAACTTCTACCTCAATTTTGATGATTCTTAGTAAGTTTACAGAGTTGTGAAACTTCTACCTCCATCCAATTTTAGAACATTTTTTCTCAGCCCCCCAAAGACCCTGTGTATTCATTTGCCATCTATCGCTATTCCCACCCCAGGCCCAGGTCACCAGTACTCTTCTTTCAGTCTCTATAGATTTGCTTTTTCTAGGCATTTAAGATAAATAGAATCATAAAATATATGGCCTTTTTCACCTGGCGTCTTTCACTTAGTATAATGTTTTTGAGGTACAGCTATGATGCAGCATGTAACCATAACTGCTCCTTTTTATTGCTGAGTAGTATTTTATTGGACTGATACTTTATATTTTCTGTATCCTTTCACCCACAGATGGACATTTGGAGTGTTTCTGCTTTTTAGCTATCATGAATAATGCTGCGATATTTGCATACAAATTATTGTGTAGAAAGAGTCCCCTTTTAAGAAGAAATATTTCATTGTGTAAGATGGGAAATTCTTTATTCTCCATGAATTCCTTCTGAGGAGACCACTCTTTTGGGGACATGTGCAAATAAGAGTTAAGCTAGAAGTCTTCACACTCCTCACTTTAAATCCACTGCTGCCTGATATCAAGACTTCACAGACAGAAAAAGAAGTCAGAGAATCTGGACACTTTCTCTGGGAAGAGTCTGAGGGAGGTAACCACATAAGGGACAGCTGAAAAGAAAATGGGAGGAAGACAACCATTGCTAAGATGGAGTTTTCTTACGAGATATGCACTGATATGCATATTACATAACTGACTCTGTGTTACTTAAAAAATCTCTGGTAACACCTACATTTTTCATTAAGCTTTGTGTGGAGAAAGATTCTTTGGAAGTAAGCCCAGTGGGAACTGACTTTTATGTCTGGGTGGACAGCGTAGACATTTCTGGTTGTGCACCAAAAATCATTAGTCTGTTGTTCTCCTTTCTTAGCAATATCCAGATTTCATTCTGGTGTCCACCCTTCAGTTCTTGTGCCTGAGGAAAGGTAATTCCACCCATACAGTACATTGTTTTCCTGGCCATAGCCACAGTGGTAGGTAAGTAACCTTAGCTAGTATAATCAGAACGAAGTTTAGGAAGAGAAAAACTCTCTTACATGGACTTGAATGAAGAAGGATGCAGGTGTGGTTGTGTCCTCTGAACACGAGGGGAGCCAGGCTTGGACGAAGCTTACACTGTTGCCAGCAGAGCACAGAGGTAACAATGTTGGGACACTGAATTAACTAACCTTGACTCTTTAATTTAATTTTCCAGATAGATTATTCAGTAAAGCCCCTTTAATATTTAAGCCCCTTATAGTTGGAGTTGGAACTTCTATTCCGGCAGCATAAAGATTCTAAACTGACATTTATTTGGAGCAAAACTCCACACAGTACAAGGCTGTATGAGCCAGAAGCTCTGGGACCCTGAGATGATAAATTTTAGAAATTAGCAGATATCGTACGTAGGCTGTGGAACTGTCTGAAGTCTGGGACAATTATGCCCTGAAATCCAAAGGGCAAGAAGGCCCCAGTTAGTATATAGGTTACATTCATTTTGTTCCCACGGTGTTTTTGTAACTAATATGTAGTGGACAGTAAATAGCTAAAAGTACTTTGACCTATCTCTGTGATACCTGGAGAGCTGTATCCTTTGACCCTGTAAAGCAGTAGGTTCTTTTACACAGAGAAAATCAGAATGCACACAGTGACAGGATTTGCTTTGTTTCCCTCCCCAACCGTCAGACTAAATGAATCTCCTTTTTCTCTGTTTATTGGAGAACCCTACGTGCACGTCCATGACAGCACTTAACACTCGTGTACATCGTGTGTTTACTTGCTTGTCACCCAACTGGATTCAGAATCCTTGAGGGCAAAGATGGTGTTATTCCTCTGTCTATTTTTAGCATCTAGCTTTGCACCAGAACACTAATGGGGTGTTCTGTAAACCTGTTCGACAAAATCAGTCTACATGCTTCTGATTTTCTTTCAAAACCATAATCTTTCTTTAAGGGATAGCCTCATTTCACAGTGGAAAGAGAAACAATACAAAAAGCTGTGGCCGGTAAAGTCAATATATTTTTACTTCAGCTAGTCACTAGAAAATCTGAATAAAACCCCCCAAAAATCTTTCTGAAGCCATCAGGAGTTTCTAGGGAGTTCATAACTTGAGGGGCCAAAATCCTGAATGGGAGAGTTCACTGAGGTAATCCCAACAGTCTGCTTCTTACTTTTCTCCTTGGGACATATGCCAATTCTTAAGCCCTACAGGATGGAAGGCTGAGAAGCCAGGAAAAAAAAGTAACTGCTAAGAGGAGAGGTATAAGCAAAGTTTTGATGACCTCATGGACTGAGATAAAAATTAGAGTTAAGATCTCTAAGACAACCAGAATTTGAGAGGCCAGGGTCTCTCAAACGGAGAAAAGAGCGGTTTGGAGAAGCAAGCCTGACCCCCACTTTAGTTTTCCTTTTGCAGTCAAATGTTCTACCCCAGTTTTCCTTTTGAATCACGTGCCAATTCTTAAGCTATGTGGTACAAAAGGCAGACCAAAACTCAACAAAACTTTCAATAGTTCTCAGCGCTTTGAAGAAAAAGTGAGTTCAAGACCTAGCAAATATGAAAGGCCCTGATAACACCCAAGAATCTCATTTAGGGACACTGGGGGGCTTCACTCTAGGAGTTGAGGTGAAAAAGAGGTAAGATTGTTATTATGAGTTCTGAAACTCGGTCTGAAATCGAATCATTTTCTTGCTGGATTTAGATGTCTATTCTACTCTAGTAGCTTAACAGAAAAAAAGTGACCTACTTCAGGATGACACCTGCACCCCAATGTTCATAGCAGCACTATTTACAATAGCCAAGACATGGAGACAGCCTAAATGTCCATCAACAGATGACTGGATAAAGAAGAGGTGGTATATTTATACAATGGAATTCTACTCAGCCATAAAAACCAACAACATAACGCCATTTGCAGCAACATGGATGGACCTAGAGACTGTCATTCTAAGTGAAGTAAGCCAGAAAGAGAAAGAAAAATACCATATGAGATCGCTCATATGTGGAATCTAAAAACAAACAAAAACAAAAACAATAAAACAAAGCATAAATACAAAACAGAAATAGACTCATAGACATAGAATACAAACTTGTGGTTGCCAAGGGGGCGGAGGGTGGGAAGGGATAGACAGGATTTCAAAATTGTAGAATAGATAAACAAGATTATACTGTATAGCACAGGGAAATATACACAAGATCTTATGGTAGCTCACAGAGAAAAAAAAGTGACAATGAATATATATATGTTCATGTATGACTGAAAAATTGTGCTCTACACTGGAATTTGACACAACATTGTAAAATGATTATAAAGCAATAAAAAATTTTTTTAAAAAAGAAAGAAAAGTGAATCCTCTGTAATGAGAGGTAACACCCATTGTCTGTGATTTCTCACATCAACACAAAAATCAAATACAAAAACCTAACTGCAGTTAGAGGAAACAAATGCACACTGCCTTCAGAGGAGCACCATTAAGACTTACAGCTGGTTTCTCAACATACATGATGGAATCCAGTAGACAGCAGAGCGCTATCTGTAAAGTACTGGGAAAAATAAAAACTTCAAATTTAGGATTTTACATCTGATGATAATAACCTTCAATAGGAAGATAAAAAACTATTCCTAGGCAAAAACATACAGAGAGAATTTGTCTCCAATATACCCCCAGTGAAGTAAATACTAAAGGGAATTCTTGAGGTAGAAGGAAAATGTTCCTGTATTAAAACTCCAAGATGCAGGAAGGGATAAAGATCAACAGACATGATAAAGATGTGGTCTAATGACTGTACCAAACAATGATAGTGATGTCTCATGATTTGAAATATATTTACAGTTAAAGTGTATGACACAAAAAGGAAATGAGAAGTGTATTCTAAGGCTTTAGAATTACCTGAAAAGTGTTTTAAAAGTATTACTTTATGTATCAGGTGAGACAAACAGAAAACTAATATAAGATGATAGATAAAAAATTAGTAACTACATTTAATGTAACTGGACAATAATTGCTAAAGTAGATTTTTTTAAAAACTAAAAAATTCATGATACATATAAGAGGCACATCTTAAAAACAAGGATAAAAGTAAAAAGTTGAAAACAGGAATACCATGAAAAACACTAACAAAAGAAAGCTGGAGAAGACAAAACAGACCTTAGGTAAGATTCAATACCAAAATTAAAGAGGAATATTTCATAATGATTAAAAGTCAAATCTATAAAGAAAACATAACAATTCTAAGTTTTTATAGACCTAATAACATAGCTTCAAAATAGGTCATAGGCAAGATTCAATACTAAAATAAAAGAGGAATATTTTATAGTGATTATCATTTCAATCTATAAGTAGATGATAACAATTCTAAATTTTTATACACAAAATAATATAACTTCATAATATATAGGACAAATCCTAGCCACAGCAATCAGACAAGAAAAGGAAATAAAAGGGATTCAAATCGGAAGAGAAGAGGTAAAAATGTCATGATATGCAGATGACAGTTATACTATATATAGAAAACCCTAAAAGCTCCACACAAAAACTACTAGAGCTGGTAAAAGAATTTGGCAATGTAGCAGAATACAAGATTAACACACAAAAATCAGTTGCATTTCTTTACACTAACAATGAAGGAAAAGAAAGTAAAGAAAGAATCCCTTTTAAAATTGCATCCAAAACAATAAAATACTTAGGAATGAATATTTACAAGGTGGTGAAAGATTTATACATGGAGAACTACAAAACATTAATTAAGAAAATTAATGATGACTTAAATTAATAGAAAGATATCCCATGCTCTTGGATTGGAAGAATCGGTATCATTAAAATGGCCATACTGCCCAAGGTAATCTCCAGATTTAATGAGATCACTATCAAATTACCCAGGACATTTTTCACAAAACTAGAACTAACAATCATAAAATGTATATGGAATCACAAAATGCCCAGAACTGCCAAAGCAATGTCGAAGAAAAAAAATGAAGCTGGAAGAATAACCCTCCCAGACTTCAAGCAATACTACAGAGCTGCAGTCATCAAAACAGTGTGGTATTGGCGTAAAAACAGACATACAGATCAATGGAACAGAATAGAGAGCCCAGAAATAAATCCACACACCTATGGTCAATTGATCTTTGACAAAGGAGGCAAAATTATAAAATGGAGAAAAGATAGTCTCCTCAGCAAGTGATGTTGGGAAAACTGGACAGTAGCAAGTAAATCAGTGAAGTTAGAACACTCCCTCACTCCACACACAAAAATAAACTCAAAATGGCATAAAGATTTAAATATAAGACAAGACACAATCAATCTCCTAGAAGAAAACATAGGCAAAACATTCTCTGACATAAATCTTAGCAATGTTCTCCTAGAGCAGTCTACTAAGGCAATAGAAATAAAACCAAAAATAAACAAATGGGACCTAATTAAACTTATAAGCTTTTGCACAGAAAAGGAAACCAAAAGCAAAACAAAATGACAACCTATGGAATGGGAGAAAATGTCTGCAAATGATGTGACTGACAAAGGCTTAACCTCCAGAACATACAAATAACTCATAAAACTTAATAACCAAAAACAAACAACCCAATCCAAAAATGGGCAAGGGATCTAAACAAGCAATTCTCCAATGAAGACATACAGATGGCCAATAGGCACATGAAAAAATGCTCAATATCACTAATTATCAGAGAAATGCAAATCAAAACTATAATGAGGTATCACTTCACACCAGTCAGAATGGCCATCATTCAAAAGTCCACAAACAATAAATGCTGCAGAGGGTGTGGAGAAAAGGGAACACTCCTACACCACTGATGAGAATGTAGTTTGGTGCAGCCATTATGGAAAGCAGTATGGAGACTCCTCAGAAAACTAAAAACAGACTTACTATATGGTCCAGCAATCCCACTCCTAGGCATATATCTGGAGGTAACTCTAATTTGAAAAGGTACATACACCCCAATGTTCACAGCAGCACTATATACAATAGCCAAGACATGGAAGCAACCTAAATGTCCATGGACAGATGACTGGATAAAGAAGTTGTGGTATATTTATACAATGGAAGACTACTCAGCCATAAAAAGAATGAGAAATAATGCCATTTGCAGCAGCATGGATGGACCTAGAGACTGTCATTCTAAGTAAAGTAAGCCAGAAAGAGAAAGAAAAATACCATATGATATCACTCATATGTGGAATCTAAAAAAAATAAAAGAATACTATGAACTCATCTTCAAAACAGAAACAGACTTGCAGACATAGTAAACAATTTTATGGTTACCAGGGAAAGGTGGTGGGAAGGGATAAATTTGGGAGTCTGAGATTTACAAATGTTAGCCACTATATGTAAAAACAGAGTTTAAAAAGAAGTTTCTGCTGTATAGCCACAGGGAACAATGGTCAATATCTTGTAATAACCTTTACTGAAAAAGAATATGAAAACAAATACATGTATGTATATGCATGACTGGGACATGACCAGAAATTGACATATTGTAACTGACTGCACTTCAAGAAAAAAAATAAAAGGAGAAATAGAAAAATAGAAATAGAAAAATCTGTAATCCTATTAGGAAGTTATCAGTAACTGACAACATGCAGTAACAAGCAAAGAATCCATATGAAACAGAAAATAAAATAACAAATAACAAAATTGACAGCTATAAGGCATTTCTGAACATAGGCAGAATATACATTCTTTTCAACTGCACATGGAATTTTTCCAAAATTGATCATATGCTGGGCTATAAAGCACGTCTTTAAAAATTTCTAAGAATTAAAATTATTAGGAGTATGTCCTCTGACCATAGAATAATATATGTATTGCTTCAGAGGGAATTCGATTGAAGCCTACTCAGTGTTGGTTACCACAGCAGTGGCTGAAACTAGAAACAGGTGACGCCGAGGCGATCTGAAGTGGTGCATCAGGAGGTGTCCAATAGGCTTGGGCTTTTTTATGTGCAAGTACTTTTAGGTGTTGGGGTAAATATTCATAATTTTATACTGTCAGTTAATGGAAAAGGTTAGAGTAGCCAGACTAATCAAGGAAGACCATAAGATACATATGCGGACGGATGGATGGACGGCCGGACACACACACCTGCCCTTAAAATAGTAGGAGAGCAGGCAGGGTTTGCAAAGACCCACCAAATCACATTACTCTATCACTCAGTCACCTTTGTGACTCTGCTTGTGTCCACCTGAGCGACTACATAAATGAGACTCCAGTAGCTAAACTGTGCTGGGTTTATTAAAAGCAGTGCCGGGTCCTTTTACTCCCTCCTGCCTTTTTTGAAAATTAAATTAAGTTTGCCCTCTCACCCCTGGAGGCTTGGAAGATATTTTTTGAAAGGTAGGGAAAGAAATCTAAATGTTGCTAATTCAGAAGTGTGGGCTGTGCAAGTCCTCATTCTAGTTATGTTGAATCAAATAACTTAGGGTTAATTTATGGGGACCTGACCCCTCCCACAGAGCCCATTTAACTCTGTTTCCCAAATACCAGCTACAAAATGAATCATTGCAACACAATATTAAAGGGCTGAAATAAAGGGATGTTTAACACGATGGAAAACAGAGAGAACCTGGTCAGAAATTCCTTGGGAGTAAGGGGGTGTCAGAGAAAATTCATTTCAACTGAGTCCTGGAAAATGATTAGGACTTTATAGATGGATCTGAGCATGTTAAGGGAAGGAAACTGGCCACAAACAAGGGTACAGGCCATTTGGATATACATAACATATTCAAGGAACAGTGAGTCAGGGACTTGTCCACTGAGGTTACAGCATAGAGTGAATGAGAGGAAGGAAATGAGAAGAAAAAATGGCGGGTGAAGGCATGAAAAGTCTTACTTAACTTGCTCACGTGCTTGGATGTTCTGCCTGTAAATAGAGAGAGTCATAAAGCTTTTCAAGTGGGGAAGAGTCATGATGGAAGCAAAATTTTCCAACAATAATTCAAGTCACAGTAAGGAAGACAGAGTGAGGAGAAATTAGAATCATGGTTTATGGGTAAATTTCAGAAAAGAGACAGGGTTTAAATCTGAGCCGTGACAGTGGGAATGAACAGAATGGGGGTTATTTAGGATCAGAAACATTTTGAAGGTAGAATTAAAGACCTTGGTAACTGAAAATGATGAGTGAGTGAAAAGAGTCAAGAAAAATGTAGCATGGCCTCCAAGGTGGATGGAGATACTGTTAGCCCATGTGGAGAATCCAAGAAAAGGAGCCTGTAAAGGAGCTACCAGAAAAATGTCGTGTGTCATAAAAACTACATGGTTACAACTGAGATTTTTTAGAGGGAATAATGGAATGATCTCTTCTAGGCAATTTTTCTCCTAAGCTTAAGCAGCAGTCTTTACAATGACTTTAATATTATATAAAGTTTATATTTGGATATACATAGAGTTTTTAAAAGGTCTGGAAGTGACAATAGAATCAGGATGGTAGAATGGAAAGCCCATTAGATGATAAATTAGAAGTCACAGTCTTCATCAGCCCCCTGGTTGACCTTGGAGGAGCAACCTGATCACTACAAATGTCCATTTCATAATTTGTGAAAAGAAGAATGCTTTCTCTCTCTCCCCCACCATGTAAGAATCAAATGAAATGATGAATTTTTAGTGAAAACTTACAAAGTGCAGCACATAGCATTTTGTGTCATTTGTTAGTTTGATAATTAAAAATAAACTCTTGATTGAAAATAAGTTCTCAAAATATTTGCAGGGAAAGGGGTTTAAATTCTATTTGAAGGGTTTAGTCGTGGAGGGTGTGTTTCTCTCTCTCCCTCTCTCTCTCTGTAATTCCTGAAACAGCACATCTTCCCTTAGCTCAAATATTAAATCTATGAGGCTACAAATGTAACATTACACATGATATACATTATAAAAACAAACCCTGAAACATTTGCCTGGGGCAAAATAAAAAGAAACTGAAAAATTGAAGATGTCAAGCATTTTTACTTAATGCAAGATATTCCCATTATTTCTTTTCCTTTTAATAAAGTTCACACTTAGTTGCTCTCTTGAAAACCAATTCTTCCTAAAGCTTCTCTCTTCATCTTTAATACGACTCTTCTCTGAAGCTCTCATTTCTATCCAGGCAGCATTATTACACATCTTACAAACCCGAGCATTAGAGATTAATTACATGTGAAGTACATCTGATGGCTCTGGGGTTTCTCTGGGCAGCAGTGAATGCTACCCACTGGTGTCATAAAAGCTGTGTACATTTAATTAAAATGTAGCTATTTCACTGGGTCTACTATGCAAGGAGGTCCCTGTCTTCTATAAAAAAAAAAAAGAATGATCTAAAAACTCGCAAAGTTAAACAAACAAAATACTCTATGGTGAGTGACAGGCGGCTGGAGAAGCTGAGCATGGGATGGAGAAGGCAGACAGAGGGAGAAGGGCCCCTGTGTAACAACCACTCCTTCCGGCTTCACCAAGCCTCTCTCCAAATGCTTCAAGTCAGAGAAAATCCCAAGTGCACTCTTCTGCCCTCTCTGGGCTGTTGATTCAAAAAGCCCTGAGGGGTTGTAAGCAGATACCAGTCCACACCATGGTGATTCATTTGGCATTTCATTCTCCCAAAGCGTTAAATGAGCCTTTCCCCTCTCATGTCCCCCTGGCACTTCCCTTACATTGAATAAACTCCAACAACTGAAAGGGTCAAATGCAACATCGAGTCCAACCAGGAGACCCAGCCACAGCTTCTCAGCCTCACTGTATGCATCCATGAGGAACGGGTCAGGAGTTTTCATTCTCTGGAGGGAGAGCTTTCTCTGAAAGCCCCAGCAAATTTGGCTGTCTCCATTTTGTATACAAGTAGTAAGTAGCCACGATGTCATCCGAAAATGAAAAGCAGGCATTTTATAACATATTTCTATAAAAGCAGCCCAGGACCTGTGCTAGTCCATTTGGTTGGAGGAAGTGCATAATAACAGTAATAATACTTGCTAACGTTTATTCCACGTTACCACGTGCCAGATATGCACGTAGCATTTCCAGCCCTCACACCAGTCCCTGAAAGAACACACCACCATCGTGTAAAAGAGCGTGAGCTTTGAAGAGACAGAAATGGTTTGAATCCTGGCTCTGCTCCTTTCTGGCTCTCTGAATCTCAGTTTATCTCTACACTAATATTTCACTGGCAAGCTGTAAGTGATACTTAAATGATTGCACATATATACACACATCATATATTCTCTCTCTCACACACATATATATGTACACACACACATACACACCCCTCCCTAACACATTTTCTGGCACACAATGGCAACAAGACTTCCACAATATCAGTTTCCATCTTAGTCTTCAGAAGACTCTACGGGTCTCAGTATTATTTTTTTTTTTAATTCTAAGGACGGGGATTTGGGGATTTTGTGATTTGTTCACTGGTAGTAGCTTTGACTAGTGTTTAATTAATTTTATAGTACACTGTTTTGTCCTATCCAAAATTAAAAATGCATCATATGGAAGAAACAGTTGATCTGTGTTAGATGGAGTCAGTGTTTATCTTACTTGGCATGCACAGAGAGCTATCAGCTCACCCTGCGTTAGAACTTTTCTTTTAATTTTTAAATTTATTTGTATTAAAAAAAATTTTAAGTTGAAGTATGGTCAGTGTACAATGTTGTCAATTTCTGGTGTACTGCACAGTGCTTCAGTCATACATGTACATATATTCCTTTTCATATTCTTTCTCATTATAGGTTACTATAAGATGTTGAATATAGTTTCCTGTGCTATACAGTGTAAACTTGTTTAAATCTATTTTATATACAGTAGTTAGTATCTGCAAATCTTGAACATCTCTTTAATCTTGTTACCTTGCTGCATGGGAGTGAAAGCAGGGAATGGGTGGAGAAAGTAAATTTTGACATTTAACTAGGTCCAGGTTCGAGTTCAAGATGTGACGTAGAAAGATCCTGAAACCGTCTCCTCCCATAGATACACTGAATCCACAGCTACATATGGAAAAATTTCCTCTGAAAAAACTCTAAAAATGGAAAAATTTCCCCTGAAAAAAACTCTAAAATCTAGCTAAGAAACCCCTACATGTTGGATAATTAAGGAAAAAAAGAGACCTACATGGAAGTCAGTAGGGAAGGCTTAGACACAGTCTTGTCATAAAACCCACCCCCGATGCAGAGACCCACAAACTGGAGGGAACTCAAACCTCAGAGCTTCTCTGAGGAGCCGAGGGATTGAACCCCACATCGGGCACCCCATCTTTTAAAACCTGCATGTGAGAGATGAGCTCCCCAAACGTCTAGCTTTGGAAACCAACCGAGCTCACATCCACAAGACCCACAGGCTACAGCGAACAGACAAATGGCTCTTAAAGGTCCGTGAGCTCACACCCACTGGCTCAGGGCCTGACACAGAAGCAGCCTATTGAGCGGTGCCCAGGCTTCGCAGGAAAGAGGCTCATCTGCTTACTGTGCAGCGCTGGCCTGCAGGGCATCGTCTAATGCAGCACACGAGGGCCCGCTGGGTACCCCCGGGGACAGAGGCCGGGAGGCCCTGTCTTTGTGTTCTCCCTCTGCCCACTCAAACCCCCAGAGAGGAGCCTGTACCCTCTGGTGCCTGACTTTTGTGGCTGCCACTGGGGACACCTCTAGATTGCCTGGCTCTGGTGGCCAGCGGAGCTCATGCTCGTGGCTCCCACAGGAGTGTAACTGTGGAGAAAGAGTTCTTAAGTGATGACCACTCCCTGGGCACAGCAGGAGGTGACAGACCCAGACTCCAGTCTCTCTGGGAAAGAGGCCCACTAGCTTATCTTCATAGCATGACCCGCGCGGCAGGCTTCTAATTAAACACACGTCTCAGGGCCGACCGTAATCCTTTCCAGAAACCTCCAAGGGCAGGCACTATCTTTGCATCTCCCTCTGCTGTGCTCCTGAGAACTAGTGTCTCCTGAGAGCGGGGTTTTATACGCCTCTAGGCGGGCTTGCATTCCTGGGTCCCGATGGGGCCAGAACGGTCACAGAAAGTTCCTGGCCAGCTGCCACGCCCAGGGCACTGCATAGACAGTGGACTGAAACGCACCCCAAATATTTCTGTAGAAGAGGCCAATTTGCTTGTCTTAGAGCTTTGGCCTGAGTTGCAGGCTTCTGGTTTGGGGCAGATCTTGGGCCTGGAGGGGTGCACTCTGGGGACAGAGGCCAGGGGAGGCCATCTCTCCCGCACACTGTCTTGCTCCAGCGACCCTGTATCTCCCCAAAAAGAATTTATAATCTCATATGGCAACACATGCAAATGTTTGATCATTACGTTCTACAATGAAACTAATAAAATGTTACACGTCCATTTTACCTTAATAAAAAAATAAATAAAACTACACACACACACAAAAAACATTTAACTAGGTCCTACCATGAAATTCTCTTTTGATCAGAATTACTCTCGTCCAGGATATTTTTTTTCCCCCGTGTTCTTACAGCTGTCATCCTCAATCCTGGGAAGCATGTGTAGTCTTCTTTGTCCTTTATACCTACATATGAGCCAGAGAAATCACGAGGAACCCTCTCTTGTTCTACATAAGGTCGGGAACTGTCTGAACTTTCAGAGTCTGGAGTGCGGACTGAGGGGTGTGGGCAAGGCTGGAAAGAGGACGGTGAGGTAGCTTCTCTTTGTTCATTCTACAGCTGTTGACACAGTTATGGAAAATGATCAAATTCCTCAGACTTATTCTCTGCAGTTCTTAATTCCTCACTCCTGGATATTTCATTTCTCGAACTTCTACTAGTCTCATTTATTCTACTGGGACCATTTCTAAGTTATCTCTACCTTAAAAATTGGAGAAGTTATTTTTGGAAGATCTAAGTCAACACTGACTATCAGGAGCTTTGATTTATTTTTAGGCTGACATATTCAGGACACAGAAAAGATTATAGTTATAGCTTTTTTTCCAAAGGAATCTGAAAACTTCAAATTGAGAATCTCTCAGTGCAACTTAGTGTTTATAGAAGGGTACAAAAAAGCAGATCTTCCCTCCTCCCCCCAAAAACTCACACGTAGAAAAAATTAAAAAGGACATATACAAAATAATGTGTCGAAAAAGAATGGTTTCCACGAGGCTTGTATTACTACAATTTTCCATTAGGCATCATCCTTTCCTTTAAATAAGAATGCAAAACCACAGCATTTAAATTTTTAAAATTCTATGGTTTTACTTTAAAAGTAATAAACACCCAGCTGTCATAGCACAGTAAAATTACACTCAGTAGTATTCCTCTGTTCAAACACATATAAATGACAGATAAAAAATAAACATTGCACACCAAAATACACAGCCCAACTAAAAAGGAAAATAAGTAACTCTGCAAAATGAAAACTGAAAAAAATATGCAAATCAGTGAAGGGGTCTGAACCCACAAGCTTGCTCTCCTCCAAGATAAGAAGCAAGTGATGCTGAGCAGAATTTAACATTCTGCATAGGAAACAAGACTGCTTAAAGACAATGCTCTCTAGATTGTGAAGTAGGACAGAAAAAAAAAAGTTACTGAACACCCCCTACAGCTATGGCTTTTAATAAGCTACAGGCTGGGAGTGAGAAGAGAGACACATTCTTGCAACAAGGCAGTGGCCAAAGAAGCCTAGCAGCCCACTGACCGCAACTACATGATCCTCAACATCATGTGGAACAGGTGCCCTTGACGGTCACCATGTGCTCTTGGAAGCAGATAGGCTCAGGATGGAAGGCTGGATACATGCTATGCTAAAACGCCTAAAACATAAAGGGAGAGAATTAAAAAAAAAAAAAAAAAGACACTCGTGGTGCTTTGCCCTAATCTCCTTGCTCTCACCACTGGAGTGCACATTGATCTGACTTCCAACATCGGAATTTGTCTCAGTTTTCCTGTGGTCACTGAAGCCTGCTTTGCCCACTGGTCTGGCATACTAAATGTGATGGAGAACTAATGTCTTGTGGACATATCCTACACTGACTAAGGGAAATTAGTGCATAAATATTCTCATGATCTATGGATGAGATAACTCTTAGAGGCTGTTCTATCCTGACTCGCAGAATTTGCCTAGTAGAAGTGACCTCCAGTTACATACAGGGTAATTGACTTGGTGATGCATCATTTTATCGCCTGTTTTGCTTCCCTTTCTCCCTTCTCCAGTCTTCTTTTGGTTTTTTTCCTAGTTCCCAAATGAACTAGTTACAATCAAATTCTTTACTCAAGGTCTGTTCCATAAAGAACCCAAACTAAGATGGATGCTGAGGAAGACAGCCAAAAATATCAGAAGAAGAAACACAGATTGTCTCAAGGAGAAAGTCACATAATGAAACAGTCTCATAAAGTTTACAAATACATGTTTAGTCCCAAATATAAATGAAGAATAAGTTCTATTAAAAAAGCAACAACTTATGAAACAAAAAAGGCAAAACTAAAGCCAGATCAACAAGATATGAAACAAATCCAATTAAAAATCTTGGAAAGGAGATACACAGTTTTCATATTCAAACACAAAAGGTTGCAGTAACTTGGCACTGGACAAAATTGAGTAAATAAGTGAATTAAAAGAGAAATTTATCCAGAATTCAGCATGTGAGATAAAACAATAAAAAGATAGGCAGTGGAGTGGGGAGATAACAAAGCAGTGGAGGACAGGCTGTGAACTGAGCAGTCCTAACTTCTACCACATTATAGTTCCAGAAGACATTGGAGGGAATGGCACAGAAGAAATTTTTGAAGAAATGAGAATTTCTCAAGTAGTCCTAAGATCAAGAGTGGATTCAAATTAATAAGCAGAGTAAATACAAATATATGAATAAAAATAAAAAATAAACTTATACACAGTTAAGTTAATTTGCAGAATAGTAAAAGAAGTTATTTTACAAGCTTCTAGACAGAAAGGACACTCTACAAAGGAAAGGTATTTGGACTGACAACTCATCAGAAACAATACAGAACAGATGATAGTGGAGAAATATCAAAATGCTGAGGGTACTAATTATTTAATACTATAAAGGAAAAACATGCATGCAGAAGCCATGAGTGATAGCACTAAGATATGACATAGAGGCTTAAGTTTATAGAAAAAAAAATGACAAGCTTAAAGATGCCAATGAATGTGTTCTCCCCAAAGCCCATTATTCCATAAAGAGACTTGGGTAAGATACTTCTTGAAGCACCATGGAGAGCGTTCTAGGAGAGGGGCACTGCCTCTTTAGGTTCTTACATATTTGGTAGGAAGTTGGAGTAGAGCTGGGTGGTAGCAGAGAACACCCAGTCAACTCCATACCAACGGGCACTTCCTGGCTGGGAAGTGGCTTTGTTAGAAAGATGCTCTTTTGAGGTTCATTTAGACATTGTTTAGCTCTGCTGAGCTAGCTCACTGAAAAGCAAGCACAAGGGGAAAACGAAGACCTACCGAGACCATTTATGAAATCATGTTTCTCTCCTCTAAAAAATACATATATTTGTGTGTGTGTGTGTGTGTATGTGTGTGTATGTATGTATGTGTGTATGTGTATGTGTATTTGTGTGTGTGTGTGTATGTTCAGGCACACAAAGAGTAAGAAATTTGCCATTCACAGGTCCCCACTGCAGCACAGCAAGCCAAATACCCTAAACTACTATGCTGCTGATAATCACCTAAACATACTGATAATTTTGTTATTCGAATGTACTGATTAGCTGGTAACAATTTTCAAAGGTGAAACGTAAGTGAAAGTATAAATTCAGAGAGGCAGGCAGAGCACAAGAGCCTGCTCTTACTCTGGGGGTTACTAATCCTGGGTCCCCTTGAGCTTGAGCTTGAGTTTCCAAGTCTTCAAAGTACCTGAAGGATGGTAAACAAAGCTTGTTCCGGATGAAGAGTCTTATAGAAGACATTCTATATACATAGATCTAAGACCACAAACGGTATATTCTCAGTGTAAAGCATGGTAGGAAATAAATTGGCCTCCTTTTACCATCACTATGTGAAGACAGATGATAAGAAAGTTGGGAATGGATATTAAGTGCTAACCTTTCAGCTATGCAGAATTCACATTCAAACTGTTACCCTTAATTATCTCCCAAATGAGAGTGAAAACATGTTCTCATTTTACATAAAGCAAGTAGCCCTTGTATCATAAACAATTATGCTAATCCTCTCCTAAAAAAAAAAATTCCAAAGTCCAAAACTGGTGAATGTTTTTGCCTTGTTCAATTCAGTAAGAATACTGTTATCTTGGTATCCTTTAATGTAAAAACTAAATTATATATCTAACCATTAAAACACACTTTATATAAAATATTAGGGAAATGAAAGATTTTCCTCTGGATAAAACCTAAAAACTAGCTGACGGCTCCTATACATCAGGCAAATGAGAAAAAAAAATCCACGTTGAAGACAAAATCTTGCATAACCCTACCTTGGCTGCAGTGACCCACAATCATGAGAAAACTGAAAACCCAGAGCTTCTCCCTGAGGAATGAAAGGTCTGAGTCCCACATTAGGCATCCCACCTTTTAAGACCTGCTCCTGAGAGACAAGACCCCAAAACAGCTAGCTCTGGAGCCAGTGGGGCCTGCATCCACAAGACTTACAAGGTTATAGTGAAGTGAGAATAGTTTCCATTCTCACACATGGATCATCTATCCCAGGACCCAGGACAGAGTGTTTAAAAAGCATCAAGACTTTATGTAAAAGAAGCGTATTTGCTGATCTTAAAGTGTCAGCCTGATGGCAGACATCTAATGTAACAAACAATTAGGGAACTTTGTTGTCCTCTCCAGGGCCGGAGGCTGGAGGTGCTCTCTCTGTACTCTCTCTCTCTGACTTGCTGCAACTCTTTAGTACCTCCCAGAAAGGAGCTTGGGTCTCATTTGGCACCCCAATATTTGTAGCTGCTGCCAGGGATACATCTAAATCACCTGGCTTTGGTGGCCAGTGGGGCTTACACTCATGGGTCCCACAGAACTGTACCCAATGGACAAAGAGTTCTTAACTGGCTCCCACCCCCAGAGCACAGCAAGAGGCAATAGTCCAAGGAGCCCAGCCTTTTTGCGATAGTGGCCTGTGAGCTTATATTCATGTCTGTGCCTGAGGGGCAGGCTCCTAATTAAATCCACAGGCCCACTGTAATTCTCTGCAGAGACCATGGAAGAAGAGTACTATCTTCATGCTTACTCTCTGCAGTGATCCAGAGTGCCAGTCTCTCTTGGGCAAGAAATTATACATGTGTCTGATATACTAGTTTTTAGATTGGGTGACCCAGATTTTGCAGCTGCCACATAGGGTATAGCTTTTGATAGCCTGGCTCTGATGGTTAGTTAGAGTTTTCCAGGGATGGAAGCCAGGGAATGCCATCTTTGTGCTTTCCCTCTGCCTTTATTCAGGTCACTGGTATCTCCTTGAAAAGAGTGTGTATACTGATCTTTGTGACTGCCTCCCAGGAGATAATTCCAGATCAACCAGTTCTGGTGGCTAGCAAGACTTATGCTTATATTCCCATGGGGGGGAAAAATATATATATATACTTTAAAAGCTGCTGCCTGAGGGTTTGCCTTCCAATCAGCTTGAATCCAGCCTGACTGGGATTCTCCTCTTTGGAACACTGACAGGTCTTGGCAAACCGTCAACTGTTGGGAGTCAGTAAACATAAAATATGTTGCTTAGAGAATCACAAAGGTTTTAAAGACAACCAAGAGCTAGGACAGAGTGAAAGATAAGATTCATCTCCTACACAAGGCCACTCCCTCAAGATTAGGAGAAGTGGCTGTTTTATATTATGCATAGAAATCAACACAGAAAGTCAAGGAAAATGAAGAAATAGAGGAATATTTTCCCCTAAAAAAGAACAAAATAGAACATTAGAAAAATTCATAATGAAATGGGGATAAGTGATTTATCCAATAAAGAGTTCAAAATAATAGTCATTAAGATGCTCACCAAACTCAAGAAAAGGATGGATGAACACAGTGAGAACTTCAACTAAACAATAAGTACCAAGTAGAAATTACAGAGCTAAAGAATGCAATAATATAACTGAAAAAATACACTAAAGGTGTTGAACGGTAACTAGGTGAAGCAGAAGAAAGTATCAGTGACCTAGAAGACAGGCCAGTGGCCACCCAATCAGAGCAACAAAAAGAAAAAAACAATGAAAAAATTGAAGACAGTTTAAGGAATATATAGGAGTAGACTAACATTCACATTATAGACACTCCAGGTGGAAAAGAGAAAGACAAGGGAGCAGAAAACTTTGTGAAGAAATAATGACTGAAAACTTCCCTAACCTGGGAGAGAAACAGACATCCAGATCCAAGAAGCCCATAGAGTCCAAATGAGAGGTAATCAAGGGGATCCACACAACGATATATTATAATTAAAATGTCAAAGATTTTTTAAAATGAGAGAATATTAAAAAGCAGCAAGAGAATAACAACTTTTTACACATGAGGAAACTTCCATAAGACTACTACCAAATTTTTTTTTTTTAATTACCGAATTTTTAAAGAGAAATTTTGCAGGTCAAAAAGAGTAGCACAATATATTCAAAGTCCTGACAAAAATTCCAACAAAGACTATACTATTGGTCAGGGTTGTCATTCAGAATTGAAGGAGAGAGTTTCTCAGACACAGAAAAGCTACTGGGGCTCATTACCACTAGACTACCCTTACAAGAAATGTTAAAGGTATTTCTTTGAGATGAAACAGAGGGATTCTCACAAGTAGGGGGGAGAAAAAGAAAAACATAACTCTCACTGGTAAAGGTAAATATATAGTAAATTCCTAATGTTGTAAAGATGGTTGATTAATCACTTCAACAACTAACAGAAGACAAAAAGACAAAAGTACTAAAAATAACTATAATAATTTGATAAGGGTATACAAGATACAAAGATATAAATTGTGTCATCAAAAACAAAACATGGGAGAGGTGAGTAAAGTGTAGAGCTTTATAATGCATTCAAACTTAAGTTGTTATTAACTTAAAATAGACTATTATATGCCATAGGTAAGCCTCATGGTAAGCAAAAATCAAAAACCTATAATAAATACAGAAAAGACACAGTAAAAGAAAAAAAAAGACACTACCAAAAGAAAAAAAAAATCAGCTCACGAAGGAAGGGAACAAAAGAAGCAAGAAACATAAGAACTACAAAACAGCCACAAAACAATTAACAAATGGCAATAAGCACTTACCTGCCAATAATTACTTTAAATGTAAATGGACTAAGTTCTCTAATCAAAAGATATAGAATGGCTGAAGGGATATAAAAACAAGACCCATTTATATGTTGTCTACAAAAGGCTTACTTCAGATGTAAGGACATACAGAGACTGAAAGTGAAAGAATGGAAACCTAAGAAAGCTGGGGTGGCTATACTGATATCGGAAAAAAGAGACCTTTAAAACAAAGACTGTTATAAGAGACAAAGAAGCCATTACATAATGATAAAAGAGTCAAGCCAGCAAAAGCGTATTACATTTTAAAATATTTATACATCCAACAGAGGAGTACCTAAGTATATCCAGCAAACACTAACACACCTAAAGGGAGAAGAAGACAGCAATACAATTAGGATAGGGGAATTTAACATTCCACTTTTATTAATGGCTATATCACTGAGACAAAACGTAGTTAAATTTCTTTGGCCTTAAACAACACATCAGACTAGAGGAACTTAACAGATATATAAAAAGTATTCCATCCAAAAGCAACAGAATATACATTTTTTTCCTCAAGCAACCATATGGCTTTGTCTAGGATAGATTATATATTAGGTCACAAAAACAGTCTTAATAAATTTAAGGTGACTGAAATCATATCTAGCATCTTTTTCAACTACAATGGTATGAAACTAGGTATCAATTACAAGAAAAAAAGCTGGAAATTCATCAATACGTAGAGACTAACCCATGCTACAGAAAAATTAATGGATCAAAGAAGACATAAAAAGAGGAAAAAAAAAATCTGAGGTAAAGTCAGTGGAAATACAACACAGAAAAACATGGGATGTAGTAAAAGCAATCCTAAGAAAGAAGTTCATAATAGTAAGTGCCTACTTCAAGAAACATGAAAAATATCAAACAACATAACTTAAGATCTCGAGGAACTAGTTAAAAAAAAAAAGATAAAACAAAACTCAAAGTTATTAGAAAGAAGGAAATGACAAAGATTAGAGCAGAAATAAATACAACAGAGATTAAAAAGACAATACAAAGATCAAAGACTAAAGGGTGGTTCTTTGAAAAGATAAATAGAATTGATAACCTTTAGGTAGACTCACCAAGAAAAAAAGAGAAGAGACTCAAAATTTGAAATGAGAAAGGTAACATTACATCTGATACCAAAGAAATATAAAGGATCATAAAAGACTAGTATGAACACTTATGTATCAATCAGTTGGACAACCTAGAAGAAATGGATAAATCTTAGAAAAATACAAACTACCATGACCAAATGATGAAGAAATAGAAAATCTGAACAGACTACTGGTAAGGAGATTAAGTTAGTAATCAAAAACCTACCAAAAACAACAACAAAAAGTCCAGGACCAGATGGCTTCACTGGTAAATTTTAGAAAATATTTAAAGAAGAATCAATACCAATCCTTCTCAAACTATTGCCAAGTATCAAAGAGGAAGGAACACTTCAAAATCATTTTACTAGGCCAGCATTTCCCTGACACCAAAACCAGACAAGGATGCCACAAGAAAAGAAAATTACAGACCAATATCCTTTATAAGCATAGACATAAAAATTCTCAAAATATTAGCAAACTGAATTGAATAATATATTAAAAGAATTGTACACCATGATAAAGTGGGATTTAGTTCAGGGAGGCAAGGGTAGCTCAACATTGGCAAGTCAGTACTATACATCCTTTTAACAAAATGAAGGATCGAAATCATATGAACATCTTGAAAGATGCAGAAAAAGCATTTGACAAAATTCAATATTCATTTATGGTAAAAACTCTCAACCAAATAGGTACAGAGGGAACATACCTCAACACAATAAAGGTCATATATGACAAACCCACAGCTAACACCATACTCAGTAAAATAAAGCTGAAATTTTCTCTGTGAGACAAGAACACTCACTCCTGCCACTTTTATTCAACTTAGTACTGGAAGTCCTAGACAGAGTAATTAGGAAGGGAAAAGCAGTAAGAGGCATCCAAATAGATAAGGTAGAAGTGAAGCTGTCAGTATTTGTGAATGACATGTTATATATTCAAAACCCCAAAGACTTCACACACAAGAATGCTAGAACTAATTAAAATTCTATAAAGTTGCAGGATACAAAATTAATATACAAAAATCTATTGCATTATCATACACCAATAACAAACTATCAGAAAGAGAAATCAAGAAAGCAATCTCCCTTACAATTGCATCAAAAAGAATAAAACACCTAGGAATAAATTTAACCAAGGAGGTGAAAGACTTGTACATTGAAAACTATAAAACACTGATGAAAGAAACTGAAGAAGACACAAATGAAAGATATTCTGTGTTCATGGATTGGAAGAATTAATATTGTTAAAAAGTCTATACTACCTAAAGAATCTATTGATGCAATGCAATCCCTATCAAAATTCTAATCACGTTTTTAGAAAAATAGAACAAACAATTCTACAATTTCTATGGAACCACAGAAGACTGAATAGCCAAGACAATTTTGAGGAAGAAAAACAAAACTGGAAGAATCATCTCCCCTGATTTCAAACTCTACTACAAAGCTATAGTAATTAATACAGTATGATATTGGCATAAATACAGACATACAGATCAATGGAATAGAACAGAGAGCCCAGAAATAAACAAATAAACCCAAACATATATGATCCATTAATTTATGACAAAGGAAATAAGAATATAATATACAATAGGAAAGGGACAGTTTCTTCAATAATATTTTTGTAAATTATAATTTATTGTTAACAATAAATGTTTGGAAAACAGGAAAGCTGCATGCAAAAGAATGAAACTGGAACATAATCTTACACCATACACAAACACTAACTAAAAATGGATTAAAAATTTTAAATATGAGATCTGAAACCATAAACTCCTAGAAGAAAATGTAAGTGGTAAGCTCTTAACATCGGTCTTCATGAAGATTTTTTGTACCTGACATGAAAAACAAAGGCAGTGAAAGCAAAATAAACAAGTGAGAACTACACCAAACTAAAAATGAGATTCAGCAGAAAAGGAAATCCTTCTGCACTGTTGGTAAGTATGTAGATTGGTATAGTCACTGTACCAATCATATGGAGTTTCTTCAAAAAATTAAACATAGAAACTACCATATGATCCTGCAATTCCAATTCTGGGTATTTATCTGAAGAAAATGAATACACAAACTCAAAAATATATATGCCCTACCATGTTCATTGTGGCATTATTTACAATAGCCAAGATGTGGAAATACCTAAGTGTCCACTGATGGATGAACTGATAAAGAAAATATGATATATACACATACCATGGAATATTATTCAGTCACAAAAAAGAAAGGAATCTTGCTATTTGCAGCAATACAGATGGAGCTTCAGGGCATTATGCTAAGTGAAATAAGTCAGACAGAAAAAGACAAATACTCTATGATTTCACTGAAATGTGGAATCAAAGAAAACAAGTTCATGGACATAAAGAACAGACTACAGGTTGCCAGAAGCAGGGATTTGGGGGTTGGTGAAATGCGTGAAGGAGGTTAAAATGTATTGTCTTTCAAATATAAAATAAGGAAACCATGCCAGTGCACAGCATGGTGACTATAGTTCATAATACTCTATTACATATTTCAAAGTTGCTAATAGATCTTAAAAGTTCTTATCACAAGAATAAAAAAAATTGTAACTGTGTAAATGATGGATGTTAATTATACCTATTATGGTGTTCATTTTACAGTATATACAAACACTGAATTATTATGTTCTACATATGAAACATAATATTAATTATATCTGAATAAAAAAGAAAAGTACATATAGTGAGAATTAAAGTCCTGTTAACAAATAGGAAATCGTAAATAGAGGTAAGATGTTTTAAAGTCATTGTATTGTCCATGAAATTGCTTAATTTCTAGAAAAATTAACTAATAAAAAAACCCCAGAAAATCCAAGGAATTGTATAATTAGAGTTGCACACAAAGCTCATTTTGGTCAAATGCTATTGCTAAATATTAAGATAAACATTCAACCAAAGCCAAGGCCAAAGTCAAAAACATCATAGAATGAATTTCTGGGATACAGTATTAAATCTGAAATGTATTTGAAATATTTTTTTCTAATAGCAATTATAATGTCAAACATTCATAGTTTGCTAAAGAAGAGTAATTCTTTTCAGGGTCAGCTGCTATATTTCTCTTGTAGCCATGCTATTGTATAATTGTGATACCAAACATGCTCTTTTGTCAACTGGCATATTTAATAATATCAGAACTTCTTTATGGCTGGTTGAATATATAGAGGAAAAAAAATATTTTTTAAAAAAAGTCTGCAATGTTCACATCAGCACTATTTACAATAATCAAGACAGAGAAACAACCCAAATGTCCACTGACAGATGACTGGATAAAGAAGATGTGGTGTGTATATATATATATATATACACACACACACACACACACATACACACATACACACACACACTGGAATACTACTCAGCCATAAAAATGAATAAAATAATGCCATTTTCAGCAACATGGATAGACCTAGAGATCATCATTCTAAGTGAAGCAAGAAAAAGAAAGAAAAATGCCATATGATATTGCTTATATGTGGAATCTTAAAAAAAGGACACAAAGGAACTTACCTACAAAACAGAAACAGACTCACAGACATAGAGAACAAACTTATGGTTACCAGGGAGTAAAGGGGGTGGGAAGGGATATATTGGGAATTCGAAAATTGCACCTCTTGGGGAGTGATGGAAATGTTAGATATCTTGATTATTTTGGTGGTTTCATGGATGTCTATATCTATCAAAATTTATCAAAATGTACATCTGAAATATATGTAGTTTACTGTACAGGAACCATACCACAATAAAGGTGTTTAAAAAAAAAAAAGAGAGAGAGAGAGAAGTTCCTGCAATTTTAGGCACTAAAGTTGGTTCTGAATCCATAGCTGGTTTTTTTACAGGAATTTTTTACATTTTAGCCTTAATAAGCTAAAAACTCAAAGAATCATTTTAAATTATTTCCAAGTCCACTTTTTTTCAAGGTCGATTAGCAAGAAGAAAATTTTTCTAGCATATTATTTTCTTCATATTCTTTATACATTTATGTGTGCATTTAAGACAACATGAATTAAATTTTATGCAATATTTATGTGATGTTAGAATGAATATAAAAGTTATTTTAGCATTCACCATCTATATATGTTCAAATAATTAAAAATTAATGTATATTAAGAGAAAAATGGGTACTATATTAATGTAGGGTGAAAATGTACAGTATCTCTAGAATACTTATCTACATGAAGATTTGTATTTTAAGAACAAATCTTAATATCCAACTTGTTTATATTGAGACAGTGTTACCCTTATTAGAAGTGGTAAAAATCATGCATGACCACATGGTCACTGATTTGCAGAATTCTTATCAAAGTGCAATTGGGCTATTCAGGCTTCCAAAGGTTGAGGAAGAAGCTAAATAGTGGCTTTTAACCAAATATGAAGACCGAGGTATAAGGTATAAGAATAAGAGAGATCCCAAATTACCAACCTATCCCACAATTGTACATAGCATCAAGATAGGTTGTTTATTCTAAGGTTTCCTTGGTTAAGTGAAGTTTAGAGAAAGCTGAAAATTCTGAATCCCAAGGGCAAAGTCCATAATTACCTAAAATCCAGACATAATTATTCTGGCCTTCCCCAAGTGTGTTCAGAGTTGAGACAAAGCACTGTGAGTTAGGTTAGCCCTGATCAAGAGCCAGGGGTTATAGGTAAACAGCTATTGGTCAAAATGGAATCAATTTACTTTCTTATTGTATATATATATTAGAACTATCTATAGAAAAATTGTATTTTTCTGTGTACTCTCCAATTTACATTTTGGTACACTGACTTTCTCACAGAGGATCATCTTTCTAGCCCTAAGCATGTATGCTCTTCATAGTTCTAGACTAGTCCCTTGTATTTGGAACACGTGTTTTGGTTTTTACTTTTAATATTCTAAATCTCAACTTCCATGTTATATTGAAAAGTTTACACTCTCTTCAAATAATAAAATATTTGTGTTGATAAGTAAAAAATATTAGAAACCAAAAAATGCTAACAAACTGAATAAAAATGTTTCTAATATGTCTCATAGGTAAAAGACTGATCTCTCCAATACTTCAGGAAATCTTTAAAATAGAAAAAAGGACTACAAACCTTAACAGACAAATTAGCCAAAGACATAAATAAGTTTTAAAATAGTCCTTAAGTATATGAAAAGATATTTAACCACCCTCACAAGACAAATTAAAATCAGAATAGCAAAAATTAAAAAGTATGACAATATACTCTACTAGAAAAGCTGTGCAGAAATAGGCACTCATAATTTGCTAGTGAAAATGTCAATTCTTATTGGGGTGGATTTGGCAATATCTACCAAAACTGTCTTAAATCCAGCAGTGCCACTTCTGGGATTTAGCCTAAAGGTACACCTCTATTTACGTAAACTCACATGTAAAACTATTTATTGAGCATTATTTGTAATTTCAAAGCATTATAAACAATGTGAATGCCTATACATAAGAGAGTGGTTGAACATATGATTGTATAGTCACTCAACAGAGTATAATGCAGCTGTATAAAAGAATGAGAAATAAGTGTATTACTTTATTTTGCAATATTATAAGCAAATATGAAACAAAAAAAGATGTGAAAAAAAAAAACCCCACAGGTGAAATAAGAAAATACGCCTGTACCTGCTCACATACGCAGAAAGAAGGGATCAATTTAAAACTAATGATATGGATGACTTATACAAGGTGGATGGCAAGGGGCAGTATTGGCATGGAAGAAGTGAAGACGACAGACACTTCTCTGAGGATATATATTTGTATAGTTCTGACTTTTGGAGCCATATTTAAAATATAATCAACAAAAAATATTACCTTAAAGGATAACGGGGAAAAAAAATCTCCAAAATGAAATATAAATAGAACCAAATGGACCAAATTCAATTTCTGCTGAATAGCATAACCACAGTGAAGGGGAGAGGGGTGACCTAAGTATTTTTTCAACAGTATATGGATTATGTGCCCTCAAGCTAAAGGCAAAAATAATTGTAAACAAATGTTGAACTCTGATGGTAATGTTCTTCCTGCAGAGGTATGAGTAAGCAATTTTGAAATTACTTTCTATGTAATCTGGGATTTAGTAAAATAAGTAAATATACTGTGGACAATGAAAGACAGATTGCTCATTGTTCAAAATGAAAGTACGAATATGGAAAGGGAAGAAGCTAGAATGAACCCTGTGGAAATGGATTAGAATTAGAGTCATCTGAATTCATGATTATATGTATGTATATACACAATAATATATATATACACACACATGAAATATATGTATGTATATACACAATAATATATATACACACATATGAAATATGTGTATATACACAATAATATATATATACACACACATATGAAATATGTGTGTATATACACAATATATATATACACACACATATGAAATATATGTGTGTATATACACAATTATATATACACACACATATGAAATATATGTATGTATATACACAATAATATATATACACACATATGAAATATATGTATGTATATACACAATATATATATACACACACGAAATATATGTGTGTATATACACAATAATATATATATACACACATATGAAATATATGTGTGTATATACACTGCATCATATATATCAATCCATATATATCTCTATTTCTCTATCAATCTGCATATGTACCATTTACCTACCCACCCTATATGCAGATTGATAGAGAAATAGAGATGTGTATGGATGGATTCACACACATTTTGGGAGAGTGGGGTGGGGTGTGTAGGTGAATATGTATTTGTATTTACATACATACATTTCCTAGCTCTGTTCACTGAGAGACCTAGTAGTAACTGGTAGCAAGGAGCTTTGTTTCTAAGTATCATTCTCCACTAAAGGAAAGAGGCTGTCTTTGGGGAAATGACTTACTCCAGTGCTGAGGAAGTACAAAATGGCCCTAAAGGGTCTCTTTGTGACAGAGAATGAGCAAGTTTTCAAAAATGATGGAGATATATCAGAAAATCCTATATGTGATACAGTTAAACACACTGAGTCTTCAGCATTTTAAAAATAGTTTAGCTATAAAAATTTCAGATTTTGAAGTGTTATAAATTCAGAATATTCCCATTGATCTCCTTCTACAATTACCAGTGGGACTTGCCATGGATTTGAGACTGACAGAAGTTGGAACTTAACTGTTGCAATTAATGTGGTACAGTTTCATTACAAGAAACAAAACCCAGAATGATTTTAGCACTGAGAGCTGGAGATCATCTAGAAAATTACTCATTTTGTTTTGCAAAATCACTGGTGCCTCAAAATCGTCTGGGGAGTCTATTGGTTGGGTGGCCGTCCTCCCAGTCCCCAGCACTCTTTTCTGACTGCAGAAAAGCCCGATGCCCACCCCACCACCACCACTACCATTTGATAGGACGTAAGATTTAAGTTACCATAATTGTCTAACTTCACAAGTTCATGTCAGAGCTATAATCATAAGGAAAATCTATGAAAAAACAGAGAAAGAATCGCCTTCCTCAGTTGGCCACTACCACAAGGCTTTCTTGGTAACCACTTCTAACAGCACTGCTTCTTCTGTTTCGTCACATATGTCCCAACAAAGGAAGCCCACCAAGGGTGAAGGATGATCCAGAGCTGACAGAGAAAGGAATTTGGAGGTGATTGTGTATTAGACACGTCAATATTCTTACACATAAACTTATAACAAGTGGATTCATGACTTTTCAAACCAGGAAGCCCTGGGTCAAACATCACTCTCCCATTTATAGTTATGTGACTTGAAGGAGTGACTTGACTCAAGCTCACAGTCTGAAAAGATCTTTGCTAACACCTTGTCCCTCTCCCTCTCCCTCAGAGTCATAAAATGGTTACTCTAGCAGAAGCTTAGGGAAAAAAATGTTAATTTTCTCTCTTTACCCTCCCTTTGCCTGTTTTCAATAGCCTTGTATGAATGTTAGCTTTGGAAGTGGCTTTTTGAAAGGAGTCTGAAATTAAGGCATCAAGAACCTAGCAAAGATTTAAAACACTGAACCTCTTCCCCTACATTTCAAGAGTTCCTGTTTTGTCTCCTTGTCTCTTCCCATTTCCCAAAACCAGAATCTTTTTGACATTTGGGATTCAATAAATTTGTGAACATAGCCAAAATATTTCTCTTAGAAATTGTAATATACACTATGTTCCTTGAATAGAGATGAGAAAGGGAGCTTTTACATTGTACAAGCACCACTATTTGTGTTTCCGTAAAAATTAAGAAATTCTAATTTATCTGAGATCTCTTTATTCATACAGCTGATTACTATGTGGTTGGGAGCACCAGTTTAAAAAGAAAAAATCAAACCAAACCAAAAACAAAACAAAACAAAACAAAAAAACAGTTAGGGTCAGAGCCCCAAATTGTTTATTAGAGAAATTTCCAGAAAGAACCATTTACACAAAGACAACACTACCTTAGTTCTCCTTATGATAATAAGATTATTTCCCTCAGCCCAGCTAATCAGTTAATACCATCAATATTTCCCCAGTTCAACATTAGATTAAGTATCTTTATCTTCCAATTAACCTGCAATTATGTGTCTTAATATCTGACATTCTCACGGATTTTGGTTAATCCATACAATGCCAATATTTAAAGATAAGGTCCGCAGGTCAATCAGCTAGAAACTATTCCCAGAAGTTGATGCTAATCAAATTTGTTCATGCAATTCAGTGACTATATTGCCATGATAAGTTTTAGAACAGATGTTTGACACTGAAGAAAGCTCTTTATAGTAAAACTTAAATCCCTTTTGTTCAGTAATGCCAAAGTTTATTAAGAGACACTTTTTTTGGTACCTAATTAAGGCACTCGATCAAAAACAGTCAAAACAGCGGCCCCTTTACAGCCTTCCCAAGTATGAGGTTTCTGTCTCTCCATGCAGCCCTGATGAAAGCGCAGCGTGAGGAATGGATAAAATTATGATCTAGGCTGAGAAATTAGCCTTAAGCACTTGTTAATAAAGGCAAATAGAATTTTACAAACCAACATATAAACTTTGCAAGGTCATTTTATTGCTTTCTGTACCAAGGTAAAGTAAATTGATGTAATTATCTCCCTTATCTTATTTAATTCATTTTTTAAAATCTTGGTTGATGATGGGAGGTCTAAAAATTAGAACAGATTGAATCTGGCTATTCTTTTAGCTCTAAGCTGCTGATCCATGATTAAACAGGTTTTTCTCCTGAAAGAAATCTAAATACTCTATACTTCCCCACTTCCATGATTTTCCACAATAAAAAATGTGATGTTGATTTTCCTAGAGTATTCTTTTTTTGAGGTGAACAGTGGAGAATTCTTTCCCTCTCTCTCTCCTTTTCTCAATGTCCAAAATTCATCATTCTATTAAACTAACCATTTCATATTTAAAGTAGGCATTGATGTATTAAACACAAAACAGTTAAATTTAAATGTTTCTCCCACCTAATTAAAAACTGGATAACTGAGGAACATTGAAGAAATAGTCAAAGTATCTTTCCACAAAGCTAGTCTTTCTCCTAAAATACTTTGAGAATGGGGCTTTTGATTAGATTATTATTTTTATTCATCTTAATTTTCCCGATCCATTTTTCTTTAGAAATTACCAATGCCAGTAAACTTATCTCATACACCATATGATGAAGTTCAAGTATATGTTCATTTGATCTCTCTAGGCTGACATTTTGAATACATTCATAAAACAATCTCAAGATTGAATATTGCATTGGTGAATCAGAAAGTTTCCCAGCACCATTAGCATTTCTGTTGTTGTTTTAATATGATATAATCATAGAAAGCTAGACTGAGAAGTAGATCACCATAAAATTATTATCAGGCTAATCAAAGTTCCTTACAGCATTTACTAATATAAACGATGATGATGTCCCTTGTAGATTAACCCTTCAGACCACATGTGAACTAAAGTTTCCCTGCGTGATTCATATCCTCTCAACCAGCTCTCAAAAGCCATAATCAAAAAAATATTTCAGTGACAATCTTTGGGACTCCCGATGGTGAAAATGAAATTCAGCTTTTCACTAAACAAGTTCACTAAACAAAAACTCTTTACCCCTCCACTACCTCCTTTATAGATTCTAAACCAGAACTACTTAACCAAGGCTGTCACAATGCATGTGAAAGGGCTATTCCAACAGGACATCTGTGAAAAGTTAAAATAGGCCGTATCAATTAAAGGCTCATGACCAAGGTCACAAGAGTTTACTTCCAGGTAGAGTTAAAGCTGATCTTTCCTTTTAAGGCTATTAACGATGCAAGTGTTCATCTGTACACCAAGCAAATTCACTGCAGCTTACATGTTAATGAAAGTCTCAGAATAAGTTTGAAATCTGTATCATTAGTAAAAAATAAATTTTGCAAAACACAATCTTGTAAATGAGCTGTAGCTTTAAAAACATACCACTGCCTCTTCCAAAAAGGGACCTTCCCGAGATCAGACGCCTATTAAAAACCAGAAATGTTAGACATCTGTTGCTGTGTTGCATGAAGGCAAAGACAGAGATATATTAGTACCATATGTGAAGGAATAGGATTCCAAAATCCAGCTTTGCTGGTATTTCCCAAAATAAATTGCCAGGTTTATAGAATAAATAAAATCAAAGATAAATGGCTTAAAAAAAAAACAAACCTCACCTTAACAATTAAGCAATTCTTCTATCAGAAAGATAATATATCTTGATATATGCAACGTGTTACAGCAGTTTTTGTTTGTTTTCAAGTGGTTCCTTGAAGCAGAGCACAGTTATAGGTAAAGTACAATGTATATTCAAAGAGAAATATGTAAGAAAAGTTTTTTAGTAAAAAGTGACTCCTGGGTCAGATGCTTGAGGGTCGGGGAGAGATGGGGACCAAAGCTGAAACTGGATCTCATTTTGTTTGTTGTTATACTAGCAGTTCCTGATCACTTTTAAGCTCAAGGGTGATCCAAAATCTGCCTCAGCGGGCCACACTGTGCTCTGTGGTCCCCCTTACGGGCCTGGTGGATGGAGTATCATGACACGTTGTAGTGTTGACTCTGTTTAAGACCCTTCAGCTTGAACTACGACTGAGAGTTTGGTGGTTGCTTAAAAAAAAAAAAAAAAAAGCCTTCTAATGACCAAAATGACCAAAAGCAAGCCCCCAGGTCTGAGGAATGGGATTCATCCTTCTGACAGAATAACTACATCACCAATTCTTTCAGGACAGAGCAGGGAAAATGCCAACGTCCCCATGCACAAGTTGGGGGGATAGGGGTGGTTACATTTAGTAATGAGAATTGGACAGTCCTAGAAAAAGAAAAAAAAGCAAAATAGCAGTTGAATTATCCAGCAGTGGTCAAAATGAGGAAGTAGCTGAGGCACTATCTAATTTAGGAGAGCTCACTAACCTTGTAAAGCATTGATTAATCTAACTAATCTTGTGTAATCGCATTGTTTCTGAAGTAATAACTAAGCCTATCTTTAAGAAAGGACAGGGTGGCTTCCTTAATCAGTTTATAGCTATAATTTCCAAAAGGAAAATAGTCTTAAGGGGCAAATATCTCAGGGAGTAGAAGCAGTAACTAGATCTAGAGTCAGTAGAAGGAAGAAGTCTATACTCATGAAATTAAAGCCAATATATTACTAAGGGACTCTTCTGGAAATGAGAAACAAAAGAGGAATCGCTGTCTTTTTGGGGTGGTATGCAACAAGGTCTCTCTTGAGGAAATAAGGCGGCCTCGCAAGGAAGCTTATATCCACAGGACTTCCTAACAATCCCATCTTGTCCCAAGAATGCTGAATATTTTCCACAATCATTGGGAAACTCATAGGACAACATACTTGCAGAGAATCAGCAAAAGGAGCACAGAGCAGTGTTTAATGCCAGTGCCCCAGGATCACATCCATCAGAAGATGGGAAGCATGACTAAATTTCTTTTCATGTAAGCTCATATGGGGAAAGAAGGGCGAACTTTAATTTGGGTTCATTCTGACCAAGTCTATATGGAAAATGACAGAGAAGAGAGAAGCGGACCTGCTCCCCTTGATTCTTTTTGTGTATGGAGGTTTGCTTGGCATGTTACAGGAGGTACAAGTCAGCTTTTCTGGGTTACACTGAGGGAACAAACCCCTCAAATCTCAGAGGACTATAACACAAGTGGAGTGACTGCTTAGGTTCAATGCTGACTGGACACAGCTGAACATCTCTGCTCAGCAGTTCTGCTCAGAGCAGCATCTTCTTTCTGGGTCTGTGTTGCAAGAGCAGTTTTTCTCAGGGGTATGCCTTCTCATTGCCAGGGGGCTAACAAAACCATGTGGTGGCCACTCAGCTTCCTGCTTTCATCTCATTGTCCAAGTGAGTCATGTACCTGCACACCCACAGCAGGCACCAGGGATCACACAGCAGTGGACAGCGATGGGTCAGGTGTCATGCTTTCACAAGGACGAGGGGGAATATCTGGGAACAGTAACACAGTCTGCCACAATGGGAACTTTGGATGTGAACAAGAATGGATAATCTTGACTTTCTTAACAACTGGCCAAATAAATTTTAAAACATAGTCTATTAGCATATTTTAGTTGGCTACAGATAGGGGCTGGGCAAATAAACAACCATGACATCAGGGACCATTTTTAAAAAAATATTTTAAAACAAGGAAAATATCTAAGAAATCTACAAGTATGTTTTTCTTGATGTTGAAAATTATGTCATTCAAAGGGTATTTTGAGGAATAAAGAAAGTTCAGGTAAATTCAGATGAGTTCCAGTCACCATGCCAGACCAATGACTTAAGTTAGTCAAGATGAATGGTATAAATGCCACATTGCAGGCTAGGATAATATTAAGAGATTAAAATATATAAAATGCTTTAAAAAATAAAATACATAATAAAAACTTAATTAGCTAGAACCTAATGAGTTGGGATGTTGAGTAAACTGGTATGTATTATTCTGCTCAAATTTCAGGAGAAAAAACCCCAAATAATAACAAAACAAATATGCTGAAGAGCCAGCATATTGTCTTAGTTTATTAGAAACTCACCTAAATTTCCTCCATCTGGAGGAAGAGGGACTAAAATGGTGACCTAACGTTGCTTAAAAAAAAAAAAAAGAATAAAAAGAAAAAGAAAAGAAAGAAAAAAAAAATCTCCAGTAATCATATGTTTAATTTATATTATTTAAAAGGAGGAAAATAAGTGTGGCTCTTATTTAGAAAATTTGAAATCACATATTAAAAATTATTTTTAAGCAACTCTGTTTCCTGAATTTCTAGTTAACCTAATTTTATGTTTTAAACCCTGATAGGAATAGGTTAGCATATATTCAAAGTGTAGAAAAGAATTTATTCATGTCAGACATTTGGCCATTCTTTTTTTTAAATAGAAGTACTAGGGATTGAACCCAGGACCTTATGTATGCTAAGCATGGACTCTACCTCTGAGCTATTTCCTCCCCCTGTTCATTCATTAATACAAAGCTCTTTAAGACCTATGAAATGTGCTAATCTCAGTTTCCTTGTTTGTAAAAGGAAATTAGTTCTTTCAAGCACCAAATGAGGAAATCATGCAAAAATAGTACCTGACACCAAGAAAATACTTGATAAGTTATTTTAAAAACAATCAATATTTATCTATCCATTTAACAAACATTACAATTGGGTCCTGTAGTCAGCCAGGCCAGTTGTTGGCAGAGGCATGAACACGATGGAATGAGCAGAAAACTTGAGCCAAGTATATGAGAACTTTCTGTTCTCTTTGAAATGAACTTTTCTAAACCTCCTTTCTCAATGGCATAACATTTCTTAATTCGGACAATTGATCATTCCTCTACTGCAAATAAAATGTTAAAAAACAAGAACCACTAGAAAATTTTGCTAAATAGACATAAGTAAAAACTAAGCCTTTTGTGTAAATACCACTTTAAGATAATTCTCTAGTTTCCCTTCAAGCTGATAACTGCTTCAAAACCCCAGTATTTCAAGAGATGTTTATTTTCATTAAGAGACAAAAAGTAAACTTCAGCAGTAAAAGGCAAACACATTTGGCCAAAATTTTAAGAAGCACATTTTTATGTCTGAAGTGATTCATTCTTCTCTAATCTAGATTCAGTCCATGGACTGAAATGACTACCTACCTACTTCCGAAAGAGGTTGTAGTAAGAGGATTTCAAGATGAATAAAGAACTATTCCTTCCTTCTGGAGGCTTACAGTCTAATCCAAGGGTTAATTTTAGTATGCAAATTGCTAACTAGTGTAGAGCATTAAATTACTTGCAAGTCTCTGATTCTCCCATGTTCTCTCACAACCAGTGGTGGCCTGGTTAACTGGCTTTCTGAAAGCAAATCAGAAAGCCTTGATTTATAATGTTTGGCAACATCCATGGTATAAATACTCCCAGCATGGCTGATTTCAAGTTATCAACAGTTGAACAACTGGCTCTTAAAGTTCCTGAATATTTAACAGTCCATTCCTGTGAGGCAGCACAGCCCAGCTCAGCACCCTACTGCTCCCACTTCTATGCCTTCTGCATCAACTGATCTTAAAATTCCCTTTTCCCTCTGGCCTGGCTAATTGCTATACAAATTTTCAGTTCCCAGTTATCCTATTTGCCTCAAGAAGTCTTTCCCAAATCATCTAGTGTAATTGGTTTACTTTCTTCCTTCCTTTTTTTAAAAATTAAAAAAAAATTCTATTGAAGTACAGTTACAATATGTCAATTTCTGGTGTACAACACAATGTCCCAGTCATGCATATGTACATTTTTTTTCATTAAAGGCTATTACACGATCTTGAATACAATTCCCTGTGCTATATAGAAGAAATCTGGTTTTTTAAATCTATTAACCACAATACTAATCAATACTATATTGAGAGCAGTGAATGTTTTCCCATCTTTTCCAGAGAACTGTGAACAACTTGAGTCAGAATACCTGACTTATCTTAATTCCTCATTGCTTGGCACACTTCTTTTCTGGTTAGGATAAAATCAGCACATGTATGAAAATAAATGCCATGAGAGAAGTACTACCTACCCTTGGCGATCAAGTAAGAGGGAAACAACTGATCAAGAAAGGTCTCATAGAATAGATGACACTGAAGACAGGCTTGAAAATGGGTAGAATTTCCATTAGGGGAGATTGGAAAGTAGAAGAATGTTCCATGCAGACGAGAGCATGAACACAAAGCTCAGGGACAAGACTGTGGGGCGTGTACAATGGAAAAATGAATCATCCAGTAAGGGAGGAGCGCCAGTGACGTGATGGAAAGGATGGTGGGAACTCAGTCTGGGTGGGGTTAGAGAGTCCTGGATTCAGAAGGCTGAGTAAGGAACCTGCGTTTAATCTGGTAAAAATGGGGAACTATATAATTAGATCTTTAGAAGGACTATCTGACAGAAGAATGAAGGAAAGACTGTTATGTAAGGAAAGATGAGGTAGAGGAACATATGAAAAATAAGGAAAATTTAACTTAAGGGGTTTTAACAAAGGTGTAGACTGGGGGAGTGCATTTTAGAGATGTGAAATTTTAGAGCAGTTATATCTGCTTCCCTTTTTCCTGTCAAATACAAAGAAATAGCAAGCAGACAGGTCAAACAGAACCAGTGAAACTATACAGTTCCTTGACCTTCAAACCATTTTCTTTCTCTCCCTCCCCCTCTTTCTTTCAATTTTAAAAAGCCTTTAGCTCTGTATCAGAAATGAAAAATTACTTTCTCTACCACAGGAGTGATGGTAATAACCAATACCACTGTCTTTACTATTTCTGCCAAAGAAAATGTATATTCTTATTAATACGAGTGTGGTTTTCACATTTAAAAAAATGGCATACACAACCATCATGCTTTGCATGTCCCAAATACTATGGAATAAACTTTTTCATCAGTTTTTCAAAAACATTATGTGAAATAATATATCATTATATATTGGTCAATCTAAAAATAAGTTTATAAACAAAACTCAGAATCATGCATCTAACTCCAGGTTATAAAAGCCAGATGACACAAGCAGTAATTCCCCTGCAGCATACCATGTAATTACTAACAAACTCGCTCCCTTGACTTGATCCTTAGCTTGCTCTTCAAAACAAATATATATGCTTTGTTTTAATCGCTAATGAGCAGGTCATCTCTGAATTACAAAATTCCCAAATAAGAAGTGCTCTATCTCAATTCTCATTACATCTTTAAAGACCATCAGTGTAGGCAGGCTGCCTTTCACAATACTTTCCCTTGTCAAATTATTTTAATTTTTCAAGTTATGGTTATACATAGCTCACAGACAGTTGATGGGTGAATTGCTGATGTTATAGAATGAAGACGTATATCATATGGATTTTCTTGACAGAGCTAGCTTGTCTTTTGTTTTTTGTATACCTGCATGCCATGAACAATGTGGAGCCTAGCACAGAGTAGGCCCTCTATAAATGCTTGTCAAAATGAACTAGTGTGTGCTCACACTGAATTTTTGCTATTTCACATTTATGCATATATATAAAACATGTCACTTTTGTAGCCCAGTTACCCAAACTTCTAGGGAAGAAATATTAGCCATTTCATTACGAAATCATAAGTGCTCATTAGTAGACTGGAGGATGCTTAAAATATAACAACACAATGTGAATTGTGGCAACAAACAGACATCGTCCTCTTAATGCAAAGCCTAGGTGTAGAAATTTTGAGGTTAATGCTGGATTCCTCTTATGACATACGAATAAAATGTCAATAGGAAGGAATGTGCCAATACTTGAAAAAAGCAACTGAAAATATAATTGTGTCAAATTTTGGCTGTAAGCTAATGTTAGACAAAAGTAAAGCTTTCAGTTCATATCAGTCTATCAAAAGACAGTTCCTCGTGTGAGGGCAATCCCAGAGGCTATGCTTTTAATCACAAGAGATGGTGGTAGAGGAATGTTATTCAATTAGCAGGACAAAAGCATAACTCTTCCCAACAGGGATGTTGAAGTATCAAGCCTAAGAAGAAACCCAAGGAATAAATTGGGCAGTTAATTCAGTAAATGCACACCTGCTGATAAGATGAGTAGCTGTAAGATCATGTATCTAAAGACATTGCCTCCTAAATGGGTTTTGAGGTTTCCAATAGGTAATACAGTAGATAATATTTCCTCTACAATTAAGCCAACAGGGTAACTGATTATCCTGTTCAGAAGACAACCATGCTATTCAATGGTTATTATTCCAGGGGAGACTGAGGAAAGGATTCTTCCTTCTAGGTACAGCTTCTATATGCCAATTCATTTGTGTAAAATAGACTCATTCTCTCAAGGCTGGTATTCAAATCACCATCCTTAATTATAATTGTTGGCTGCAGTGAATAATCTGTGGATGGTTTTGAGTTGCTGCCAAAGATAATATATCTCCAGGGGCAGGGGCAGGGGGGAGCGGAGAATAAGCTTTATGGGAAGAGAAGCTCTTTTCCCATAAATGATGAATCAATCCATTATATTTGTGATAATCAATGCTCTGGATCCTTTTCATGTCATGGTGGGGGGAGGGAAACCCTTAGTGGCCAATCATTATTAATTCATTCATTGCACTAATATTAATCATGAGGAACTAATGTGATATTAATGTGACTATAATGGAGACTTCAATAAGAATTTCACTCTAGAATAGAAACATGGTATAGATTTTGTTTTCTAACTTAGTTACCTAACAAGTACTTTTTAAAGATTTTAAGGGAAGAAGGAAACACCTGACATGCTTTCTCCTTGAGTATGGAACCAGGGGGAGCTATACTGAGGGCTCACCCATAAATTTCCTGGTTGGTCCAAGGGTTGTCTGAGTCAGTCAGCACTTCTGACGTTGAAATGTTCTTCCAGGAAATATGTATTGCTGACTGCTACAGCAGCAGGGACAGCGGAGGCAGGTTTCTGGGAATAGAATCTAATCTCTAATGGTGCCTGTCATTTCTTGAAAGGAGTTAGAGGAGCATGAACCAGTCAGGCAGTAAAGCCTGACTTCCCAGCTTGGATTTGAGAACCTTTCTGCAATGACCTTAATCCAATCTCTTCCAGTGCATAACAGGACTCACTTCTGAAGACTCTGAGGCAAAACAATCTTAATTCAATATATTCAGTGCTTCAGTAGTCAAGGAAAACATGACCAGTGTCCATCCTGGCTGGCTTAGCCCTAGTGCAGGCCACTGTCTTACTGGAAAACTCAACATCTGGGTGATACAGAAGGCTATAGAAGCCAACAAGGTTCAGTATGATCTGACCCTCCGCACAACGCTGTGCACTTATCTCTTACTGCTCGTGATAAAGGAGCAGCTCAGGACTCCTCACATAAACCACGTTTCCTGCCTCCTTGCTTTGCTCATTCAACTTCTCTACCTAGAACCTCCTTCCTCCCTACCTTCAGACCAGCTTCCTCCTCATGTTTTACAGTTCAAGTCAAGCATCACTTCCTCCAGGAAGCCCTCCCTGTTACTTCCTTCCCCCATTCATTTCTGTGCTCCCTGAAATTTCTGGGCACATATCTATTGGGATGCTTGCCATAGAGTTCAAATGACCATTTTACTTTTCTCCCACTAAGCTATGAATTGCTCAACACTTAGGTGTGTTTCTCATTCATCTTCCTATCCTCAGCACTTACCTGAGTATGTGCCACATACCAGAGGGCTCAAAAAATGTGAAATGAATAAATAACTTGAACACATAAACAAATATGTTAATACCATGTTTGAATATAGGTCTTATATTTTCATTTTAAATTCTCTTTGGTCATACGAGGCACATCAGTAAGCTCTCAGATAATGTTTTCCGTACACTTTTTTAATCTGTGGACTGTTACAATGCACTCATTTTTTTCCTTGGTAATCTCCAACATCACTTTTTTCTATTTTAGCCAAGTCTCTTCTGCCCAGTCTAAGGTTACACTACCATTAATTCCATCTTTTCCCCCAAAATATTTCTTCTGTTAATTATGTTTGTATATACTTGGGAGAAAAATCTTATGAGAGTCTCTTACTGGCATAATCCATGATTTCTCCATCTATAAAACTGAAAAACTAATAACAATTAGCCCCAAGTCTTGGGATTACAAATGATGTGATAGACGAAAGGTGTTGTTAAAAAGCCATGCTAATAAATGTCAGGCCTCTTCCTTTTCTGTGCCTCTGACAGATTTTGATATCCCTTAGAGGGATAAAATAGTTTTATTCTTTGGGTCAGTGCTCTCCTAATTTCCAATTATATTTTTATTTATATATATATTTATTCATATATAATATTATATATTATATATATGATGTTATAAATAAATAAATATATAAAACTTTCCACAAGTTTATAATTTCACGGATCCTCTTTAGGCTCCTCACATCTGACATCTCTCAAAAACAACTGGAGCTTAAACACTTCCCCTCTGCTCCCTATGGAAGTCAGTCTCACTAGTGCTGTCTCAGTGACTGAAGGCTAGAAATCTTAGTCAGTGGTGGTTTCCTTTCAGTTCCCACTTCTGCTCAGTTACCTAGCGTGAAGTGCTCGCCCTTTTCCCGCCAGCTCATCTCTTGAGCATTCCCCTTCTTTCCCACCCTCAGGGCTTCTATCTTAGTTTAGAACCTTCTCATCTTTTGTTTGGTTTATGCAGTAACCTCCCTGCCTTCCAGGCTCTCCTCCCTCCATTCACTATCATGTCCTCCCCACTCTAAAAGTGTTCTTTAATCACATAATACCCCGGTTTAGGAGCCTTAAATGACTCTGTATAGGATTAGCTCTGAAGTCCGTGGGCCAGTACCTATGGCCTTTTCTAATCTGTCCGCCAAACACACTTCCAAGATCATTTCAAGCCACTGGAATCTCACTCTCTTTCCTCTGGTCACAGAGTGAGAGCAGAGTTTATACTGAGATTGGTCTGGAAAGGCAGGGAAAAATATTTGGTTTGGAGCCAAGGGTTGTGCTGGGTCTTGTGTTTGTTGTCTCCTTCCATACTCTCAAGAACTCCGTGAGGAGGCTCTAATTTTTCCTATTTTAAAAATGAAACAACAGCAACAAATCTTGGCCTAGAAGAGATCCATTTTAGATTTCCTAGATGTTAGAAGCGACATTCTCCCTGAGACCTATCTGCTTCTAAGATCTTTCCATGACACCACTGGTGTTCCTCAAAAGCGCTTTTTGTCTGCACCTACAGACTCTTCCAAGGGGAGTTTCTTCTTTCTGTAACACTCTTAGCCCTTTTATCCCTATTTGCCTTTTAGTTCCCCCTTTCATGCAATTTCTCTTATAAAAATTTGCTTCATTTTTTTCTGTCTTGATGCTTCACACATAAACCTTCCCTATTGCTTACTCCATCCAACTGCAATTCTAATTAGCAAATTGTGCCACCTTCAATAGCCAAGAGAATATCTTACACATACTTATGTGTAATCCTACAGCTTATATGACATCTGGCACATAAAAAGAGATCTAAACACACTTTACGAGATTGAATGTCTTCCTAAAATGAAGGCATCAGGTAATGTCTTTCTCTGAAAATTTGGGTGTGAAAGAAATAGAAATTTTAGTATCATTTTTAATCAATTTTTAAAATCATATTAAATCCTACTTCAGGTCTCCATCCTATTGAGCTGATGATAAACTGAATCTCGTTTTGGGAGTCCTCAAATCTAGAACTCTTATGAGGTGCCCAAAAGTTGGCAACTAGAATAAAGGTCCCAGTTTTAATTCCACCAAAGTTACCTTAGATCTTTCCAACCTATATACCCTTGTGGACAGGAGGGTCTGCTGTGTGTGCCAAGCCTGAACAGGGGATCTTTGCTGAACCTGAGAGACCAGTGCTTGGCGTCCTCACCTTTAAATGTGCACCACCTGGCCATTGCCCTCTGAGTTTCTGCCTTCTCCCTGCAGAACCTTTGGTCTTAGGAAAGAGCACCGGCTCTACAATACTTTCACAGCCCTATCCCATCCCCCACCATACAGCTAGAACTTGCCTCCGTCCCTCATCCTAACGTGATCACTTCATACAGTTAATGAGCTGATGCTTTCAGAAAAAAACAAAACAAAACAAAACAAAAACCAAGAGTGGAGTTTTGTTCAGCTGATTGCAGCCCTAGGTCCCAGAACACAATCACTGAGTGAGGTAAGCAAACACAAAGGCCTTAGCTACTCTCTTTGAATGAAAGAAAAGCACTAGGACAGGGGATAAAAGTTTGATAGCGTTTATTCTTTCTTATGCCTCTCAACTGTGAAAACACATTAATATCTTAAAAATTTACCTTGCCATAATTGTCTGTACACTTACTTTGGATACCACCTAGTATATTATTTTGGGAGAGAGTGGCAGTGCAGTATAGTAGTTTAAGTACAAATTCTGGAGCCAGACTGCTTTAGGTTCAAAATCCAGTACCATGACTTACCTAGCTTATCTCTCTGTGTCTTTATTTACCAATCTGTAAAATGCGAATAATAATAGCACCTTCTTCGTAAGGTTGTGGGACTATTAAATTAGTAAACGTATGAAAAGCACTTAGAATAATGCCTGGCACATATGTAGTAAGTTCAACATACAGGTTAATAGATACTTCTGTGTACTGTGTCCTTTAGCTGTCTAGTCTAGTATCTTGCCTTCATCTCTACATGAGTGACTCAAACCAAGATTTTTTACCTCTGATATCTCTTCTAAAAACTAGTTCAAATTTCCAAATGGATGTTGAATACTGTTCCTAGGTATTTGCAGATATCAAAACTCACAAGACTATCATTCCATCCAAGAAACACCTCTATTCTCATTAACTTTTTTTTCCTTTCCTACGGCCCTCAAGCAAGTCAGCAGGTCCTACTGAATCTCCACCCACCTTCCTTTTCACCACCACCACCACGCTACTTGAGACCTAGTTACAATAGGCCCTCAGTATCCGTAAGTTCCACATCTCAGGAGTCAACCAACCACAGATGTAAAATAGTCAGGAAAAAAATTCCAGAACATTCCAAAAAGCAAAACTTGAATTTGCCAGCCTGGTGACTATTTATATACCATTTACATTGTATTTACAACTATTTACATAGCATTTACATTGTATTAGACATAATAAAGTAACCTGGAATGATTTAAAGTATATAGGAGAAAGCATGTGGGTTATACGCAAATATGATGTTATTTTATATAAGGGACTTGAGCGTCCTCATGTTTTAGTATTTGGGGGTTCCTGGAACCAATCCTGTGTGAATGCAGAGGGATGACTGTACTTATGGCTGACAAACAAAACAGCGCATGAATTTCCTCTCATTTGAAAATATTTAAAACTGAATGAAAATAAACACACAATAGTATCAAAATTTGTAGGATGCCATTTAAGCAGTATTGAGGGGAAAATGTACAGCACTAAATGCCTATATTCAAAAAGAAGAAAACTCTCAAACTGCTGACTGCATCTTTACCTTAAGAAGTTATTAAAAAGATAAAATTAAACCAAAGTTATCAGAAAAAAAAGAGATAATAGAGACCAGAGGAGAAATCAATTAAATAGAAAATGAAAACATTAATAAAACAAAATTCTCTTTCTGTGGGATCAATAAAATTGATAAACCTCAAGTCAAACTAAACAGTAATAAAAGAAAACACAAATGACCAATATCAAGAATGAGAGAGGGGTCCTCAAGACAGATTTGACAGATTTTAAGAGGATAATATGGAGACATTGTGAACAGTTCTATGCCAATAAATGCAACAATTCAGAGGAAATGAAGAAACCCTTTGAAAAACACAAACCACCAAAGCTCACACAAGAAGAAATAGATAACAAATACCTGTATATCCATTAAGAAACTGATATTTCTGTAAAAACAAATAAAACCAAAAAGACTTCTCTCAAGAAAATCTCAAGCCCAGATGGCTTCACTGATGAATCTACCAAATATTTAAGGAAAATAAAATAGCATTTCTACACAAATTCTTGAAGAAAATCAAAGGAGTGCTTCCCAGCTTATTCTGAGTCCAGCATTGCCCTTTGATCAAATCCAGAAAGAGACATTACAAGAAAAACAATCTACCAGTATTCCTCATTTATATACAGATATGTTTAAAATTACACAGATATAAAATTTATATAAATATAATATTCTAAACACGAATTTAGTAATTCAAATTCAACAACAGAAAGAGGATAATACCAGGTAAGGTTTATTTCAGGAACTCAAGAATGGTTTAACACTCAAAAATCAATCAATGTAATTTACCATATTAAGACACTAAAAATGAAAACTCGTATGAGCTTAGTTGGCATAAAAAAAGCATTTGACAAATTTTTGGCAAAATCCAACACTTATTTATGACAAAAACTCCCAGAAAAATAGGAATAGAAGGCACCTTCCTCAATCTGATAAAGGGCATCTACAAAAAAAACCCCCACAAAACAAAATCCTACAACCAACATCGCAGTCAGTGGTGAGAAGCAACATGCTTTCCCTCTTTGCTCAGGAACAAGACAAGGATGTCTTTTACCTCTTTATTCAACATTATATTAGAGGTTCTAGCTAGTACACTAAGGCAAGAACAAGAAAAGGCATCTAGATTGGAAAAGGAGAAGTAACACTGTCTTTACTCACAGATGACATGACTATCTATATAGAAAATCCACTGGAATCTATAAAAGGCTACGAGAACTAATAAGCAAGTTTAGCAAAGTTATAATTTACAAGATCAAGAATCAATTTTATTTCTACATATTAGCAACAAACAACTGGAAATTGAAATTTAAAAACCACTATTTCCAAATGCATCAAAATATGAAACATGTAGGGATAAATGCAACAAAAAATGTGCATAATCTGTAGCCTGAAAATTATAGAACACTGTTGACAGAAATTAAAGATGACCTAACTAGAGAAATATACCTCATTCATGGATAGGAAAATGCAGTAATACTAAGATATCAAATTTCCCCAAACTGATCCACAGATTATTTGCATAGAGATGATTATTTTTACTGTTTTTGACTAGGATGCTCATGTTATGAGTATGTGTATCTGTCAAAACTTACCAAATTTTACACTTTAAATACGTGTGATTTATTTCCAAGTCAACTGTACCTTAATAAAGCTGTTAAAAAATGAAACTGCAAAAATCTCTTCACTGGCTCTCTGTAGCTTTCATGTAATAAAATTCAAGGTTTTTACTGGAAAAATATAGACTTTAAGGTTTTCCTACCGGGTAATCACTTCAGGAAAATCATTTCACTTCCTTGAGTGTGGGTTCTTCCATCAATAGAGCAGAAATAATAAAGTCTGGCTGAAATGGTTGTTGTTAGAAATAATCATAACATCCTATTTAAAGTGCCCAGGATATTAACTGACACCTGGCATTTAATAATACCTTAAATTTGAGGTGACAAGTGTAAGCAATCATCAACTATTGCCTTAGAGATCAGTCACTGTTTAAAAAGAAGCGACTGGGGCATAAAAGAATTATTGTACATTCCTTAGTTCACGTTCTGCCTAGGGCTTGTCCTGAGTGTATATCACTTAATAATTTATAGAACCTTATGTTATACAGTTTAAAAACTAACAGATGATCACAATGGATACCATGATTTGTTAACAAAACCTGAATTTTCATAACACCTTGGTTGGCAAATATTTGTTCACACAATTGCAACCTTAATATAGTGAGAGAGAATTCTGTTGCCATTGACTTTTTTTTTTAACATGTATGAATTTCAACCCCAAACAAATCTGATAAACCACATATGCCATTTGAAATGTAGTTTTCTTTTTTTCTGAAACTTAGCACGTATCTGTGAACTTCAGCTGTGAGTGTAACTAGCTTTATGACCACGGGTGAGCCCATAACATTTCTAGGTCTCTGTTTCTTCATTTTTATAGAGTAAAGCTTGTATTATATGACTTCCAAGATCTTTACCTGCTTCTAAATTGTATTGCTGGGATAGTGTATGATGAATTATTCGAATTCTTGGGTGCTATGAATTAATCTTGGATATTTTAAAGCATATTGTTCAATGTTTAATTTTACAACTATTATTAAAATAAACCTGTGTTTTACTATAGCACATTATTATAAACTTACGGAGATTTTTCTTGGATAATTTGGATCAGCAGAGAATTTGGAACTCTGAAAATTGGAGGAAAAACTAACTAGATCCACTGACACCAATTTCATAATGTCTGAAGGATACCATTGTTTTAAAATAAGTGTCAGTGAGAGAGGCCAAAGAGTGGCATGGATTGGATAATTATATTAATTGTTAAAGATTTTTTTCTTTTTCATGTATGCACAAATATTTAAATTTTTCTACTTGGGTGTACCTGCCATATTTACTTCAAAATACTCAGTTTTATTCTATTTCAGAAGGTGACAGGGTCAAGTGTATTCATATTAAAGCTGGATTTCTCAATAGTCTATATTTTATTTGGGGTTACTAAAATTGGAAAGAAAAAAGCAAACATAGGCAAGTAGGACTGATTTGTATGTGTGTATGTGTATGTGTGTGTGTGTGTGTGTGTGTGTGTGTGTGTGTGTGTATACACATATGGATGTTACTGCCAAGATTTCAAAAGAAAAATATGTCAATAAATGGGCAATTTTGTTGTTCATCTGCCTTATTTATAAGGTTTTATCTGTAAACGGGCATTGTTGTTTGTCTACTTGCCTAATTCATGTTTGTGTGTGTTTGTAAGCCCACATAAATATACTTTGCTGAATACAATGCTATAGAATTCACAATTATAAATTCTATAGCATTATAAATTACAGAATACAGAATTCATAATTTAAACATAATGGTGTCTTTAATCTTTAAGAACAATATCAGGGATAATGAATATGCATATTAGTAAACAAAAATACTCTAGTAATTTTACATATCCACTTTCGTGTGTATGTATACACAGAGAGGCACACAGATACACATATATATACATCTGAGAATATTTTAAAAGAAACTTGTCAAAATCACAATAGAAGTTGAAGAGAGCACTCACAAAATCTCCAAATCTCTAGATAATACCCAGATTTTTTTTTAGAAATGGAAAAATAATTATAAAATATATTGTGTTAATAAATCAGAAAAGGCACTTGAAATAATCTCATAAAACATTATAGCTTAAATAATGCCCTTCATCAGTATTCTTTGTTTAACATTTTATGTTTATTGATAAATGAAGATGCATTTAAATAATTCAAAGAAAACATTAGCTGCAAGCAAGGAATTAATAATTGATAGGACTGGAAGGACTCTTTTCACTTGGGAAATAGATAATATTAGCTTAATGTGGGGCTGTAGGAACAGAGGAAATGTAATGGATCTGCCTGCTTTAAACTGATGATGGTTATTGTGGTCTAAAAGTTGCTACAAAGGCAGAAGCGGGACAGCTCGACAAGTGCAATAGATTTCACTCATAGGAGCTGACAGTGCAAATTGCGGTCTGATGTGCCAGATTTATACATGGGAGGAGACCTAATGATCATGACATATACTAAGGAAGATGAAAAAAAAATAAATGCAAGTTAACCATAATTGGAAAATGGAAAGAAAAACCCTTTGAACGTATCAAGATGATAAAAATAAAGAGATTTTACTTTTCTCCTTCATTGGGTTTGAGGACAGAGGCCAGTTAGAAAGTGGCTACCTTGCTTTAGACAAGAAACGCCCACCATAAGGTTTGAGTTAGATTCTCACTGCAGTGCAGGCAGCGGCTCCAGCTTGCACATGTGGCAATGCCAGCACCTCTGGTGCATCGTGGAAGATGAACGCCCCCAGATAGAAGAGCCACATATGTTGGCTATTTTCATCTCACCTGTATTTGTCCTTCTCCAAATATTAGAGAAAATTGAGTCATACACATCTGGGAGTTCTAGAGGTCATTCATTGTGTCCTGCCTTCTCTGTCTCCTCCATTCCCACTCCCCGGGCGAGAGAGTTACTCTCCAGAGCACGCAGGGAAAGTTCAGATTACTCCCTGGTAAATTCATCTCTGACATTGGGAAGGACTTTTTAATTTCTAATCTGGCATAATTTAAATATATGTCTTTAATAGTTTTGTTTAACCCTCTTGGTCAAAAAGAACCTCTAAATACAAAGGGCCTTTTCAGAAATCATCCCTTAAATTTGTCATTTTTGCTTTAGAACATTAATTACCAAAAATGCAGATTTGAAACTAGTTTCAGAAAAATTACTTCTTTGCTAAAATTTCAGCCACTTACAAAGTCTACTGATTCTGCAGCATTCCCTTTGGGGCTGATGTGGAATTCCACATTTTAAGACATACTCAACTCTAAGGAAACAATAACACATGACATAAGTTTTTCTGGTTAAATCTTACAGATCAACATCCTTCTCTTCTCACCCCCAACCATCACACACAATTCACCAAAGAGAGCAAAACAGAAAAGAAAAGCAAAATAAATCTCTTTTTCCCCAAAGTTGTTTCTTCATTTGAAGGAAAGAGCTAGAATAAAGTCACACCCTCAGAGACCTACCTGGGCCCCAGACAGGCAAAATAAAAGGATGTAGTAAGCGAGATGAAGGGGAAAAAATTATAATGAAGATAGTGTGGCCAACTAATGGTGCTTAAGAGCTCCAGATTTTTGTTGCCATGCACAAATATGGATTAGGGGTTGCTATATACTCAACTTTCAAGAGAAATTAGAATTGTGACTTTTGTCTGTGGCAGCTCACAAGCTTGAAATATCAGACCAAATTCAAATTGCAAATTGTTCCATGTTGTGCAGACCAAATACGCATGCCAGCATGACCGTAGGAATGACCGAATGAGTAAGTCCAGCCAGAAACTGTGGGTGCATCCTGAGCTCCCCTCCTGCCTTCCCACTAAGGCATGAAACTCATTTTCACTAGGAGATCTCTCATTCATGCAGACTAAAATTCACTATCCTTTTGATCACCCCTTTACTTGTAAGCCAGTCTTCGTAGAGATGCCGTACTATTTAGAACTTTATATGACTATGCATTTTCAAAATTATTCTTAAAATTAACTTTTTAATCGATCATGAAGAATATGTGCTTATTGTAGAAAGCATAGAAATTATCCATAATTCCATCATCTCAGAGACAAAATACTGTTACTAGTTTAGTGTACTGCCTTCTTTTATTTTCCTTTACATATAACATTTATGTTAGATAGTAACTAAAATCATAATGTAAATTTAGTTCTATTGAGACACTCTTTTCAATGTTATGAATTCTTTCGTGCAGACTAAAAGTACTTTTAGAGAAGGAAATTATTATTTGTATAGCTTAAAAAAACATTTTCTCCTAAGACTGAGATCTAATACCTTAATAATTGGAATTGGAATAACTGGAATTCCATCAGCCATAAAAAGAAAATTTTGCCATTTGCAACACTGTGAATGGACTTGGAAACTATTATGCTTAGTAAAATAAGTCAGGCAAAAAAAAACAAACCCAAATATGGTATGATATCATTTATGTGCAGAAACTAAAAAACTAATGAGTATAACAAAAAAGAATCAGACACAGATGTAGAGAACAAACTAGTGTTTACCAGTGGGGAGAAGGTAGGGGTACGGGACTAAGAGATACAAACTACTTGTATAAAGTAAATAAGCTACAAGGATATATCGTAAAACACATGGAACAGAATCAATATTTTATTATAACTGTAAATGGAGCATAACCTTTAAAAATTGTGACTATGTTATACAGCTAAAACTTATATAATGTTATAAATCAACTATACCTCAATTAAAAAATTTTTTCTCCTAAGACCTAAATCTGATACCTTAATAATTGTCTTTGTTGAGGACAAGTTTGATGCTGGCCAATAAGGAAGCAAGTTAGAATAGGCATAGGTCATTATGGCATATTACAGATAACCAGCTTACAGATGTACAGGAACATTTTCAGATCTATTAGGAGACTGCTATTAATCAGCTATTAACCTCCATTTAGAGTCTTCCAATTTCTTAAGAATGTGTTTATTAATTTACTTATTTTTCCTCCACATATTTCTTCCTTTATTTAGCTTAATTTTTAATCTTGCTTTGGCGTTCTAGGCTTTGCATTATGTGCTAGCAATACAGAAACAAATGTGACATAAACCCATCTCCTACCAACTTTTTTAGTAGGGGACACAATTAAGGAAATGTATAACTAAAACCATATAAAAGTACTAGGATAGAACATTACAGAGGCTTAAAGATCTAAAGCCCCAGACATGGATGGAAACCTATACTATCTACGTGGACCACAGCAGATTAATGGTATTTCCTCATGATCCCCAGTTCTTAAACTGTCCACATAGGACATCTAGATAGCTCCTGGCTGTGTTTGTGTGTAATTTATTGTCTCACATGATATTTTATATGCTTTTATAGCTTATTTTCACACTTGCTTTATTTTATTATTTTCACACTTTAACTTTCTTGCTTTTCTTAGGTGGGATGAATTTCTTTCTTTTCAGTTACTTTCCATTTTTAAAAAAAATATTTTTATGGTGTTGGGAATACTGAACAGCTACATGCAAAAGAATGGAACTAGACCACTGTCTCATACCAAACACAAAAACTGACTCAAAATGGATTAAAAATTTGAATGTAAGACCTGAAACCATAAAATTCCTAGAAGAAAACAAAGATGGTAAGCTCTTTGACACTGGTCTTGGTAATGATATTTTGAATTTGACACCAAAAGCAAAGACAACAAAAGCAAAAATAGACAAGTGGACCTACTTCAAACCAAAAAGCTCTTCACAGCAACGGAAACCATCAACTAAATGAAAAGACGATTATGGAATGGGGTACAATATTTGCAAATCATATATCTGATAAGGGATTAATATTCAAAATATATAAAGAACTCATACAACTCAATAGCAGAAAGCAATCTGATTTAAAAATGGGCAGAGAATCTGAACTGACATTTTCCCAAAGACATACAGATGACCAATAGGTACATGCAAGGATACTCAACATCACGATTCACCAGGGAAATGCAAATTAAAACCAAGATGAGATAGCACCTTACAACCTAGAATGGCTATTATCAAAAAGACAGATAATAACAAGTGTTAGTGAGGATGTGGGGAAAAGGGAACCTGCCAGCACTACTGGTGGGAGTGTAAATTTTGTGCAGCCACTATAGGAAGCAGTCTGGAGGTTTCTCAAAACACTGAAAATAGAACTAGTATATGATGCACTTCTAGATATTTATCCAAAAAAAAAAATACTAACCCATAAATATATGCACCCCTATGTTCAATGCAGTATTATTTTAATAGATGTGATATGAAAGCCACTGTCTACTGATGGATAAACGGATAAAGAAAATGTGGGATACACAAACACATACAATGAAATATTATTCAGCCATAATAAAGAAGGAAATCTTGCCACTTATTACAACGTGGATGGACCTTGAGGGAATTATGCTAGGTGAAATAAGTCAAACAGAGAAAGACAAATGTATGATCTCACTTATGTGTGGAATCTAAAAAAAACAGACTATAACCATCACCAATACCACAACAGCCAAGCTCTTGGAAACAGAACAGATTGATGGTTGCCAGGGGGATATAGTAAGTCATGGGGATGTAATGTACACCATAGTGACTGTAGTTAATAATACTGCAGTGTACATTTGAAAGTTGCTTAGAGAGTAGGTATTAAAAGGTATCATCACAAGAAAATTTTCTAACTGTGCATAGTGACAGATCTAATAAGACATTATGGTGATTGTCTCACAACACATACAAAAAGCGAATCATTATGTTCTCCACCTGAAACTAATGTTATACTTCAATTATATCTCAATTTTTAAAAAAGTTAATTAAGCCCTCTCAAAGTCCTATGAATGGTGAATAGTAAATTTCCTCTTACCTTCAAACTTACTGATGAGAAAAGACATACGTGAATCAACTGGGAAAAAAAAAAAAAAACAAGAGAAGAAATTACATCATGAAGGTCCAAGACCTCATTCTACTCAGTGGAACTTCTCTGTTACAGAGAAATTTGGTGCAGGGGGGAAAACATCATTCTAGTTTGGCTTTGGTAAACTTTTGAGTGTGGCAAAGTTGTGAAAATACCCTAACTTCAGCCCTTTATTCCTAGAAACGCTCAAACCGACTGAATGTGGCCTATTCAACAATTAATGAAGTTCACATTTTTGAGATTCTCCAGCTTGGACCTCTGGCTTTGCCTGATGGGTGAAATAAGGAAGTATTAGGTTCATTAACTACTGCTGACAAAGAAGGTAGAAAGATGAAGGATAATACACTAAAACTGAAGAGCAGGATTCAAAGTGTTATCAGAACTAACGGAGCAATGGGTACCCGTGAACCAACCCTTGAGCTGACTCTCCTGCGGACATAAGGATTCCTCATAGCGGACAGACAAAGGATGTGGGCTGAGGTAGCAGGCGTCTTCTGGGCTTGAAAGTTCATGTCAATCAGATTCTTAATTAATGCTGGGCTATAGAAACTGCTGTGGCAGAAGGTTCCTCTCAGCACAACATCAAGCTGGATGAGCCAGCAATGACAGTAGACACATATGTCAGGGATGTTTTTTTAAACTATAGGTACTGCTTTTAATAGCATGATTACGGCTGTGCAGTAAGTGATGCCTGTAGACTGAAGAGGACTGCAATGAGAAGCAGCCCAGGCAAGAGGGCCAGGAGCAGCACATGCTTGTTATTTTCAGCTGGTGGGGATAGAACATATGGTCACTTTACGAAGGTGAGTTACCAACAAACAAGCAGGAATCAAAGCCAAATTGTTCCCAGCTGGATTCTTTCTTTTAAGTTCATGTATGCTCTTTCCATTTTCCCTTCTCTCTCATTTTGGATTACTGGTTTTTTCCCCCAAAGGGCTAGGGGCATATATTAGGAAATTCATTTACAGCCAGGAAAATAACTTAGGAAATAAGTTGTCAGAGTGACACCCTGCCCATAACTTACAGACAATGAAGAGCTAGTCGCTGTAAATTAAGAATGCCATGGGCACTGGTACAGGCAGGCCTGATCTCAACTTTGGTTCTAACGTTTGGTAGTTAGACAGGCTTTCTTTACACAAGCCGTGGAAAACTTACTTCACCCAAGAATCATCAGCTACAAAGTCAGGAAGCCGACTAAGCACCATCTTCAAGTTTGCTGTAAGGATTAAGTCAAACACAAATCCGGCCAGGCCGGCACTACCCTGCCACTGGTTGTGTACTGGGTACAAAGGAAGGAGTACCTATCATTGATATTAATCTTAAAATGGCTTTTTTTTTTCTTTTCCTGGTAACAATATCGAGCTGGAGAGAATTTTGACTGTAACTAAGAGACGGGAAAGTGAATGCAATTCCATTTTCTTATCTCTAAAATGGAGAGAGCTCCTGGAGACCCCCAGCCCAGCCCCGCTGCTCCCGCCTGAGAACAGCCCCAACCCCATCGTCCCTCCCCCAACCCCGCCGAAGAGCTGGACCACGCTCACCTTGGTGGCAGCCCAGTCGAGCCAGCCTTTGCCTCTGGGGTTGACGTTCCTCAGCACCAGCCCTTCTGCCAGGCAGCCAGGAGGCCCGGGGTAGAAGTAAACGTTCTGTGAGGTTTCAAGCTGACTTTGATGACCCAAATGACTACAGCTGGGAGCGAACCTGCCCGGGCTCCACTTCCCGTTGCTCCTGCTCATCCCCCGCCCCACCTGGAACCTTTCAAATTCTTTGATGTACTTAGAATCTATGCCTGTATCACTGTTTTCCACCCTTTTAATTTATCTTTGAGGATCTTGCTGCTCTAAGACTGAGGATTAAGCATCTTCAGTTAAAAAAAAAAAAGACTGCAAATTTGTGTGTGAGAAAGAGATTCACCGTTTATTCTCCGTGGAAAGCTTGTACCAGGTAAAAAATGTCCTTAGAGGGCACTGACCCAGCCTTGTCCTGCAGGCTCCTGGGTTGGATGCCTATGCCCTCTACCCCACCCCTCTCCATGCCCCTTGTTAACCAAAAGGAACAATTTGAAGGGAATTTATATATAACAATTATAATAAACCTATACATTAAACAAAATAAACCCAAACAAGACAAATTTAGCTGAACTGTCAGCACCATTCACCCCATCTTCTCCCACCTCACACTCCTCCACCCCATCTCTCTCCTCTCACTTCCTTGCACCTCCCCCAAGGGTCTCTCACTCTTCAGAGAGCCTGTTACCATGACTCACCTTAAATGAGTGGGCCGGGTGAGTGCAGGGATTGCAGAACACTGGTAGGATGGGCTGAGGGGCGGGGCATCAGGAAATGAGGTGCTAAGAAACACCTGGGCACCAAAGACTACCAAGAATTACACAAAATTAGCAAAAACACCTAGTACTATTCCTGTTGCATAGCAGTACTTAGCAAACAGATAAAAGCATGGCATCAAGGTTTCTAAAAGGTAATGTTACTGAACCAAACTTAAGTCCACTAGCCGGCACCCAGTAAAGCCAACCTACTGACCGGCTGTGGTGAAGGAAAGTGCGCGCTTACCGCAAGGGTCAAGCAAGAAGCATGAGCGGCTTCTGCTCAAAAGACCCAAACTCCCTGACGGCTTTCAGGGAGAGGTTTTTAAAGATAGGATGAGGGAGAGGGTTTCCAGGTGCATGATCAACTCACAGACATTCTTCTGATTGGTTCGTAGTGAGGTAATTGGGAGTTCACATCATCAATCTTCTACTTCCAATGGGGTCTCCGTGCTGTGGGCGGCGTTCAGCTAACTTCTTCCACCTGGTGGGGGTTTCAGACTTTGTAAACAACTCAAGGACGTGGCTCAGAGTATTCCCTATAGCCTTTGAGGAGGAAGTTAATGTCCTTGACTTTGTGGAATGGCTAAACTATTATTATTTTGTCTTGCTTGACTGTTTTCCATTTTTTCTGCATTTTCTCACTTCTCTGATTAAATCTGCCCTTTGGAACTTGGGCAAGCCTAGGAGGCTAAAGTTTTTCTGAGGCAGGCTGAGGACATGGAGGGTCTGTCCTGTGGAAGGCTCCATAGGGTCCTGCTTGGTTACAATCCCCCTTTTTTTGCTACTCCTCAATCTTGAGGGGGTGGAACAAGAAAGGGAATAAAGTTTTGAATAGAGAGGTTGTTCATGAACTTGGCAGAGCAACTCAGTTTTCGAGAGACTCAGTTTCCAAAACTTCTACTCATGGGAATGTGTGATGTAGACATGGGAAAAAGAAGACTAAAACCACAAGAACTTTGTACTGTTTTGAATAAAATCATGATGTGGAGAATCTTGCTATGAAGAATTTCACAATACCATTGTTCTTCATCTCTTCTGATTATATTATAGTCTCTACAGGCAAAAAAGTAAAAAAGAAAAACACAATATTTACTTATACAGTCGTCCCTCAGGTACCTGTGGGGAATGGGTTCCAGGACCCCCGGGATACCAGAATCTGAGGATGTTCATTTCCTTTATGTAAAATCGTGTAGTATTTGCATATAACCTATGAACATCCTCCTGTATACTTTAAATCATCTCTAGATTACTTATAATGTTATGTAAATAGTTGTAAATACAATGTAAATGCCATGTAAATAGTTGCCAGGCTGGCAAATTCAAGTTTTGTTTTTTTGGAACTCTCAGGAATTTTTTTTCAGAGTATTTTCAATCTACAGTTGGTTAAATCTGCAAATGTGGAACTCACAGATATGGTGAGTTGACTTATTATTCAAGGTTGCTACCAAGTACACACACACATACACACCCATTACAAAGTAAAATATTAAAAATGGTGGTGAAATTACAGTAAAGAAAAAATTAGAGTAGAAAAAATTAAAATGAAACCAAAAGTGAAGTTAATTTATGGAATACTCTCTGTAAAGTTTTCTTTCTACTTTGGCTACAGGTTTGATTCTGAGCTTGCATTATAATGGAGTAAGACAGCTAGATTTTAGCTACCCAGAGTTATTCTTACCTCTCACATGTTCAGTACTAGAGTTTGTTCTTATATTTTTATATCGAAAGCTCCAAAGCAAATATCACTACTTTCTCAACAGAGAACACAGTCTACAGAATTTCTGTTCATTTGGTTGAAATCTTTATGGTGCTTAGTTAAAAATATTCTGCATCCTTCAGAAAAGTGAGGGTGCATTTGGGCTAGGTGCATTCTCAGATACCTGTCAAGAACAGGAGCGGAGATACAGGAGAGGACTGAGTCTGGCCAGCTGGACAGCACACACCCCATCTGCTGCTCGGCTCCAGACGCTCTTGCCCTGGGGAAACGTGGGCCAGTGTGGCCAGCATTCATCTGTCAGTTCTCTCATTTATGGGGATTGCTTAGGTCAGCTTCTCAGATCTACTTACTTACTGGGAAATGAACCTAATTAAAAAAATACTTGAGTAGATATGGAAGATGATGATAAAGTCAACATTACAAACAATAACAAACTGGCAGTTCTGTATAAAAGAGAGTAGAAGTTAGATAAAAACCGTCTTTGAAAGTTTACAAATGATGTGTTGGCAAGGTTGTGGAGAAAAGGGAACTCTTGCACCCTGTTGCTGGGACTGAAAACTGGTGCAGCCACTATGGAAAACAGCTACTTAAAAACTAGAAATGGAACTACCATATGATCCAGTATTCCACTCCTAATGTATATCAAAAAACAAAACACTAATTCAAAAAGATACACACACCCCAGTGTTATTTGCAATAACCAAGATATAGAAGTAACCTGTGTCCATCAACAGATAAATAGACAGAAAATGTGACACACACACACACAGGAATATTACTCAGCCATAAAAAAGAAGGAAATTCTGCCATTTGCAACAACATAAAAGGAACTAGAGGGTATTATGCTTAGTGAAATAAGTCAGATGTTGAAGGACAAATACTGTATGTTATTTATATGTGGAATCTAAAAAGTAAAACAAATGAATATATATAAACAAAACAGAAATAGAGAACAAACTAGTGGGGAGAAGGAAGCGGGGAGGGCACAATAAGGGTAGGGGCTTAAGAGATATAAACTATTATATATAAAATAAACAACAAACAAGAATATATTATGCAGCACAGGGAATTATAGCTGAGACAGGAAGAGGGCAGGGCACAGCCATTTAAGGAATGATACATTTTGATGTTCCTTGAAAAGGAGTATTATTATAAATCCTTGAAAAGGAACATCAAAATGGTGGAAGATTCAACCCCCAGTATGCCTTGAGGCTAAGAGTTTGGGAGATTTGCCTTCTAGTAGACCTTGAGCTTCATTATATGCCCATTGTAATATATTAATATGGTGAATAACATGCCCACAGGCACCATGACAGTCCCAAGGCTAGCCACAAAAGGTCAAAGAGTGGGAACTGGCCAACTTCCTGGGAATCCCAGCCCCTTCCCTAGACTAGTTAGATTGGTCCTTCCACTTAAGAGAATATGAAGCCACTGAACCCACAAAAACTGGCAACCGGTGCCTCATGGTTGGTGCCTCATGGCTGCCGCCTCTGCCCTCTTTCTCTCTTCCCCTTCGGAGGAGTCTATGGAGCGTGTACCTACTTTTACCATAATCTGAGCACCCAACCCCCCACCTCACGGCCTTTCTCTTGCCTTTCAATGCATCTCTCTAAATAAATCTACCTTTACTCAGCTGTGGCTCACTCTTGAATTTTTTCCTGTGCAAAGCCAAGGACTCACACTTAGCGGGGCATGTCCCAGGGGCTCAACAGAAGCCTGGGACACGGCCCTCCTCATGCTCCACATCTGTTTTTCCTGCATCATAGCCATTATTTTTATAATAACTTGAAATGGAATACAATCTATAAAAATATTGAATCACTACATTGAATACCTGAAACTAATATAATATTATAAATCAATTATTCTTCAATTAAAAAAAGTAAAAACAAGATACTTCATATTTAAAAAAATTTTTTTGAGAATGCTCCCTTCCTTGACAAAATTACTAATGAGACCACAACCAAAAGCATGCATTAGTAGAGAGCTTTTAAGTTTTTAAAATGACTTCCTTTATAGGGCTTATCAAAGTTTTTTAGGAAAGAATCACAAACAGTAGACAAGAATGAATGGTTAACACTGAAGTTCTCAGAATATAGACCATACCAGTAAAAGTAAGAAAAGTTAAGACAATTTTTTCCCCAAAGTAAGAAAATTCTTTGAAATGTTACTTTATATAAAAAAGTCATGACATAGCTGTGCTTATTTTAATAAAGAAGCCAAATTCAAATTCCAAACAATTTCAACTATCCTACAAGATCTTATAATAGAATTAATGTTCTAGGAAGATGCCATGTTTTTATCCTGTGGCTTCAAGGACCTGTCATAACTGCTAAGTGCTTCCTAGGAGAATGCGGAGCCCATTTGAGAGGCAGACAGCCCTGTGAATTCCTCCAAATCTCAGGATAGCCTTTATGTGGAAGATGAGTAAGCTTTCTTCTCGTTCTTACTTAGCAGACACAGAAAGTCAGACTTAAGGAAACGAAACGCTTACCTCTTGCTTCTAGTTACTGATGACTTTGGGCCTAAAATCCAAGTCCTTTCATTCCACAACTTTTCCTCATTTGGAACCTGCAAATTCAGCTTCTATGAACCTTTTTTTCATACTTTCTTTGTGTGTGAGTTCACACTCACTTTGTGTGAACACTATGATTACTTGAGGTAGTCTTTGAAATCTTGGAGATGCAAAGTTCACCTAAAGAATTCTAGGGAATGAGACAGTTTTGTTCATGCTGATTCATTTTCCAAATGTTTTTATTTGTTTCTGATCAAGGACAGTAAACACATCGTATGTCAGGCATATGATGTGCTGAGATGCGCTGTTTGCCTTATATTTGCTCTCTGCTGGTTTTGGTCACAGACATGAAGCAAAGGAGTAATCTTTTCTCTCTCCTGTGTTGCTGCAGCCATGTTATATACTGTTGACAACTGGGGATGAAAATTGGCCCTGTTCTTTTAAATAACTAGTATTAAATGAAACAGTCTTTGAGAGGCACCAGTTCCTTCCTAACTGATGGTGGTCTTTTGAAAGAGGCTTTTCCAAATGTGTTTGCCTTCTGAAAGAGTAGTGGATGGGGGCAGTCCATAGCCCTTTCCAACAGGGAAGATGGATTAGTTTTGAATGACTCTGTTTAAGAAGCTTGGTTCTGGTCCAGCTGGCAAGGGCATAAAGCAAAGTAATTACTTGAAAATAAAAAGGAAAGAAAAGAAAAAGATAAATATTGTCTCCTGTATCTTCCCTGGTAACTTGGGATTCTGGCTTTCTTTTGAATTAAAAAAAACCCCATCATTTTAGGGCCAAAAAATAAGATTGCCTAGTATCCTAAGGGAAAATCCCATCCAACAATGGTTTGGGGTATTAATAGTGGTGTTCATTTTTTTCACTTGAAAATCTTTATTGAAGTCATATTAATTAGTTTTGTGTCACAGTCCCAGAATCTACATGGAATCATGTGCAAGACAAGGGAAAGCATTAACTACAATGGAAAATGTGAAGCGCAACTCATTTCTTGAGAAAACTGCTATTTAATATATAAGCTCTATTAACTCCATAACCTCTTCTATAGTGGTGACATTCCAAAGAAACAGTTGGCAAGTAAATATACATATAAGTATAATAAATATAAACAATATGAAACTGACAGTGTGAAATACATTTTTCATAGTTTTCAAGGGAGCTGAAGAGCAAAGGAATAGCTTAAGATCTCAAAACATTGTAGTTACAAGATCTAATTCATATAAATATCCTTAAGAATTAAATAAGATCAGGAACTATAGTTCCTAATTTATAACTATCAGAAGTGAGGCAGAATAAAAAAGAATGAAATAATGCCATTTGCAACAACATGGATGGACCCAGAGACCTTATCATTTTAAGTGAAGTAAGTCAGACAGAGAAAGACAAATATCATATGATGTCACTTATATGTGGAATCTAAAAAAAAAAAAAAAAATACAAATTTTATTTACAAACCAGAAATAGACTCACAGACACAGAAAACAAACTGTGGTTACCAGAGGGGAAGGTGGGGAGGGATAGATTAGGAGTCTGGGATTAACAGATATACATTAATATATATAAAATAGATGAACAACAAGGACCTACTGTATAGCACAGGTAACTATATTCAATTCTTGTAATGAGCTGTAATAAAAAAGAAACTGAAAATATATATACATATATATGTATACATTAACTGAATCGCTTTGCTGTACATCTGAAACTAACATTGTAAATCGACTACGCTTGAATAAAAAATAAGAATAAAAAATAAAGAAAGACATGAAGTGAGGCAGAAAGGTTTCATGACTTGTTCAATTCACCTATCATAGGTTGATCTAGCAATAATGCTATAATTGGCTCATTCACACACTACTAAGAATTTTAGAATTTGGTGGAACTCAAACAAATCAGAAAAATGGAAAGGCACTGAAAGAAGGAAAAAATATGCTTGAATGGATCAGTTTGCTTCTCAATTATTACCTTTCCCCTAGTTCTTCAGGATTAAACATTTTAAAAGCGTTTTCATATTTCAATAACTCATCCAAACTATTTAATCCCATCAAAAATGCTTCTTAGAAAGCAGATCTCAGGAAAACACACTTTCCCAATTAACACCATATTGTAAACCAATTATACTTTAATAAAAAATAAAATAAAAATAAAATAAGCTAACACAAAAAGAAAATATACTTTCCCACTTTTAAATTATTCTTCATAATTCACTGTAATTCAGATTATTAAAATCTTTCCAGTGGTGAGCTCTACTTAGCAGGTATGAAGCTGGAGGGGGAGCCACCCACAGATGTTAGGCAAAGAGACTTACTGTTGGGTGAGAGCTACGTGAAGAAGGACTATAGAGGGCATAACACACAACATAGTGGTTAGATATTCTTCTGCACAGGACTTAGAATGTGAGTAGAAATGCATAATTTCTCTATAGTTTTACATCTTCACTACTCAGTTTTAAGAGCTTATGATTTTCCAGAAATCACTTACCACATGCTATAATAGTCCTGCAGGAAGAGCATGCTGAGGATGGGAGGGAAACTATTCAGCAACCAGTAGAGCTTAGGCACTAACCAATTCTAATAAATGCCAGCTGGAGGGGTGCCTCAGAGGCCCCTTGCTGGTTCAGGCTTCAACCCTTAGGGTCTAGATTGTGGTAGGTCTGAGAGTCGTAAGAGGGACTAATTGTGAGGGGGTAGGGCAAAGCAGTGGCTATTTAGCAAGAACATAAAAATATTTCAGTATTTTAGCTACTACACATACTACTGAATAACAGCCCTGGTATTATGTAGTAATATTATTGAGAGATTTGGTTTCTAATTTGATTAGTTTGGAATCTAATTTTAAGTTTTCAACAAGAAAATGCATTCTGGGTTGTATTTGTTATTTACAAATTTTATTTTACTATGTACATATGAAGTTTTGAAACACAAACTGATTTTATATTGGGCACCGTCTGTAACATTGGTAAATCATATTACTCTCTGGTCTTCTCAAGAGATACATTTGGGATAATAATATTAATCTTTCTCAAGCTCTTCACCTAGCTAGATAATAACCAAGTGTCCACAAAGCCTTTTAAATATATCTTTGACTTCTTAAACTTTGAAAATAAGGCTCATATTCAGCTATTTCAGATTTTCAAATTCCAGAATTCACGCTTATGGAATCCTCTTTGGATAAATAAGACAAGATTGTAGCTCCAGTAGAGAAGGCCCAATCTGACAGGGAGAAGATCAACAAAGGTTCTCATGAGATTGGCCACATGCTCCTACTTCATGGAGGTCCACACATCTAATGCTTAACCACTCGTGTTGTCTGGACCTGCACTGTCCAATACAGGAGCCACTAGGCACATGTGGGTATTTAAATACAAATTTAAATTAGGTAAAATTAAATAAACTTAAAATTTTAGTTCCTTAGTCACATCAGCCCCATTTCAAGTATTCATTAGCAACATATGGTTAGTGGCTGACATATTGGACAGCTCAGATACAGTTCTATTTCATTGCAGAAAGTTCTACTGGACAGTTCTGGTCCAGAAGTTTACTACATCTTCTTTTAATTTCTCTCATATAAAGTAAACACATTTCCTCTTTTCCTAACTCCACAGGACAGAGAAACAGTTGAGCTTATTAGTCACAAAGCTTATTTCCTGGTTCCTACAATTGGTTATTGTCATGTTTTTCACTTGTGTGCTTTTAACCAAGCAATTCTACAAAAGGATCACTGTGGGTCCTTTTATACCAACACATGGTGTTATTCTCAAAATTTTTCCATGTCTTTTTTTACATTATAAAAAGGAATAGAAAAAAGGAAAAAAGTGGGGTTTTTTTGCCCTTTTTACAGTACAAATTTGAGACTGCATGTAATTCTCTAATATGAATCTAACATTGAATACATCATATCTTGGCTCTAGGAATTTCCCTAAGATACTTTTCTGTTAAAAATAATAAGACACTGGCTTTTGAGTCACCTTCCCTACCAAAAAATATTGTTTTATTTCTCATTAGCAGTATATCAGTATAATTCTGAATCAAAACTAATATTCAGATAATTTTCTTATGTTGCCCAGACTCCCTGAGAACAAGGAAAAGGCTTTCGAACTAAATTCAAGTTTTCCTCTACTATACTCATATGTAGACACCTCCAACATTCTCATAGACATCATCCTGAATGCTGAATATAATTTATTCATGCCTCAGTGATTTCTGACTAAACTATAGTACATTAACACCAACCAGATAAAAAAGTAGGGAGAAAATTCCACCCACTGTTTGATCTACATGATGCCAAGCTCAGGGAAGATCAATTGTTTCATTGGATTGACTGATTTTTTTTGGCAGCATCTATCTGTGAAGAGATATGATTTGGAAACTAGCAGTATCTTAGTTTTCCTATTTATATCAGCAGACAACACACGTGACAACAGATTTGTCCTTTGCAGTGATCTTATACGTGTCCTTCGGTTCTATCACCTGTAACAGAAGGAGCCACCCCTCAAGAAAAGATGCCAGAGTGTTAATTCAATCCTTGTGCCTGTAGACTCTGGCAGACAGGGTCGCAGACTAGGGAGTGTTTTTATACTTTTGACCTTGGCTCTGATGGGCACTGTGCTGGCACTGGGCTTGAGAACCCTATTGAAAGGATGTTTTTGCCAGGCTGGCTGGCATTTGATATGCTTGCTTTGTATTGATACACTATTTGCATTGGCATCATGAATGCTATCCTTCTCATTTTTTAAGAATGCAAAATTGTGTTTATTTTTACACTGTTAGGAGAAAAGAATAAAAATGTCTTGATACTTACAATTAACGGATATGATATGCCAGGGTAAATTCCTTAAGCTAATTTTGCCTTCAAAATACATGAGTTTTAGTTTTTAAAAAAAGTTGTACCTCTTTATTGTCTGTATTAAGTCCTGTTTTAAAACAAAGATGGGGGACATAGAAGAGAAATTATATCAAATTATACCAACCCAATTTCTGGAATATAACTAGCCTAGATAAACCAGGTTTTTCAATTTTGTTTTGTTTTGTTTAATTTTGTTTCTGACTTAAAAAAAAATCTATCATCTCCAAAGCTTTTTTTGAATTTCCAGAAAATTTTTATTTTAATTCTTCAGGGTTATTCTTAAGCCAAAGATCAAAACATGCCATAATGCTCCCGAAATACAACCGTCAAAGGTCTCATCAAGTCCTTTTTGATACAATTGTATTTATAAACAGTGTTGAAAACTATTTAATCAGATCTTCCCATGTTTTGAAAAGCAAATAAATTTAGTTTGTGAGACTACAAGGGGTAAATCATCGCCAATAAACCAGTAAACAAATCAGTTGCTAAATTGTGATGCTCTCTCTTGCTGTAATTCTCATTTCTAAGTCTGTTTCCCATTCTTGTATTATCTTATTCCTGAACCATTATAATAACCTCCTAAAGATGCTTCCTGACTAGGTTCCTATGTTCATCTGCCTATGAAATTCATCTGTTTAAAAAAATATTTCTAATATTTAAAAAAATATTGCAAATGGGTCCCTCTCTAAAATATTCAAAAGGTTCCGTATTGTGCAGATCTCTTAGTCTCCAAGTCAGATTCAAAACTCCCCAAGGTATGGCCTCAAATAGATTCTTCCAGGTCCTTAAGGGCAGGCCCAGTTTTCATCCAGCTTGTCTGGCACACAGGTGGTGCTCAGGAAACTTTGTTGAAATTTCCTATACTACCCATAGCTTTTGATGGAACAAGACCCCAGCAACCTCCCACTCTTATATCTTTATATGATGTGATATTTTTATATGATATGAGAGTCTTCTACTGTTTTCCCTAACTAAAATCCCTTCTTCTCCTCCATCTACTTTTTACATCTTCCAAACCATTCCTTTAAGAACCACCTCAAATGTTTCCTTTTCCAGAAATCTTCTCTGAAATCCCTTTCAGAACATTTACAGTATATATTACATTCTGCATTGTGTTCTATCTGCTTGTAAGTTTGTCTTAATTACCCTGCTAGATTGTAAGTTCCTTTGGGACTGGAAATGGTGTTACAATCGTTTCTGGCTTACCCACAGTGCTTAATATAATATTATTAATCAGGCAATAAGCAAACTCTGTCCTCTTTTGAGACTAATTATGTAAGAGGCTTGTCATGTAACAGAAAACCTAGAAGAATCAATCAAAAGAAATCTTATCTAGTACACTTAGATCGTGCCTTTCAAATGTTTATATCTTCTTACATTACAATTGCACAATATTGTAAATGAAACTCTTTATAAAGCTATTAAATAAAAATAAATTAGATAAACCAAAATAAATAATTTTCCATATAAAAGTGTATTAAACTCAACTTAAGAAAATATATATTCCCAATGAATTCTTTATAATATAGGCAGAGATCTTATTTTATCATTAGTTTTTCCTTGCTAGAAAAAGATCTCTCTCTTCTAGTCACTCTTAAACTCTTAGTGTTAGGGTGTTATAATCCCCTCCCTTGTCCTCCTCCTCCTTTTTTTTTTTTGTCCTCTCCTTAGCTATATTCTTGCCCTCACTGACTAGTGGTGGGTCTCTCAGGTGCCCCTGGCTGTACTTACCAGCCAGTTGCAGTAGTGCCTGGGCTTTATATTCTTAGCTCCAAGGCCTGCAATTTTGCAACATCTCTTTAACACACTCTCTGCTGTTTCTCTATAACTGAATAATGCATGGATTGTCAAACTTACTCTTGAAAAGAGTTAATTTCCAGAGAACCAACTTGGAAGACAGGTCATTTCAGGAAAGAAACTCCCCTTCTTCTATGTTTACCCTTCATCCACTTAATACCAAATATATAAACCCATGAGTGAGTGGTTAACACACAGCACTTACTGCTGAGAACCTGGGTGCTGCAGCCAGATGGACTGAGATTCAGGCACTGACCCTGCCAGATCCTGGCTATGTGACCTTGAACATGATACTCACCTTCTCAGAGCTTTACCAGCAGGGCTAAGAGGACCTATGGAAACATATGGAAAACACTTCGTCCTGTACCTCGCAGTGTGCAGGTTTTTAATAGATAGTAATTATCATTATTATAAGTATAAAGTCAGGTTTGCAGCAAGGAGGAAAGAACATAACAGAACGAGACCCACAAACTACAGAGATTGAGGTTATCAGAATGTGAATCAGGACTGGAAGGATCTACTCTGACCTGAAAACAAAAACAAACAAATTTTTTAAAAAAATGTTGAGAGGGAAAAAGGAAGTAAACAGAGAAACAACCCAGAATATCATGCTGTGAAATTTGTATTTGTTTCAATAAATTAAGAGTGACATGATATATAGGTCCCTGAAGAGGATGGAAGATCGTATTAAAAGTCTGAGAGCAGCATACAGGAGAATCTGAGGTAGGGAGAGACTGAGGTTAGGAACTCTTAAAAGTGTGGTAATAATTCAGTCAAGTGACCACGAAGGTGCTGATCCTTGCAAACAAGAGAGGTAGAGAGGTAGTGTTTAATGGAAGTGGCACTGATAAGGAGAAACAAGTAGGACTTGGAAATTTATGAGATATGGGAAGAATATGCACAGATCAGATAAAACCTTTAGAGAATGGCGGCTCCATAAAAAGAAACTGGCAAATTGGGAAGCAGGACTATTTCTGCACTGGGTTATGTCTTAGTCCAATTGGGATGTTACAACAGAATACCACAGACTAGGTGGCTTATAAACAATAGAAATTTATTTCTCACAGTTTTGGAGGCTGGGAAGTCCAAGGTCAAGGTGGCAGCAGGTCTGCTGTCTGGTGAGAGCCCACTTCCTGGTTCATCAATGGCCATCTTCCTGCTAAGCCCTGCATATCCGGGGAAAAAGCAACATTCAGTATATAGCGGGATACTAAATTCAGTTTTAGACAATATCCATTTGAGTAATGATGAGATAATGGATAATGACTATTACTTAGGTCTGAAATAGAGAAACCTCGATCCAGGACTAGATTTTGGGTCTAAACTCTCAAAGAAGAGTATTGTGGGGTGAGTACCGGCACCCAGCTTCACTTACTCCGTAATTCTGATTCAGATCTGGTTTAATCTTTGAGCCTTCCTAAACTGCAATATAGGAATTAGATTTGCTAAAAGCCCCTCTCTTGAAAGTGCTATCACCACATTTAATAATTCACTCACATTCATAGCACCAAGTAACATAGTAATGGGGAACACAAGTAACATTTCCCATATTCCCAGAGTCATAAGATGGCTTTGCTGTAAGAGTAAACTTCCTTAGATCCAAACAGCCTGGAATCTTGCAATAATCACGTTCACAGTGGAGCAAAGTCAATCCATGGTAGGCCCGATTAGAGCAGAGGTTCTCAACTGAGGGTCATTTTGCCCCCCAGGAGACAATTGGCAACATGTGGAGACAATTTTAGTTGTCATGACTGGGGCAGGGACGCTACCAGCCTCTAGCTAGTAGAGGCCAGGGATTCTGCTAAACTTAGTCTACAATGCACAGCAGAGCCATCCACGAAGTGTCATCTGGCCCAAAATGTCAATAGGGCAGATGCTCAGAAAGCCTGAATTTAGAGTGACTTTCAAGGAATTTACTCTATTAGGTTATATCTTAGACTTTTTGAAATACTTAAAGTACCTTGTGAAGTAAATATTTGTTCATTGTTGACGTGCTGATTGATACACCAAAATAAGCTCCATATAAGATGCATTTACCCTGAAGATTTTCCCATGGCATAGACGCTAATAAGACAGCATTTATTCTGCTTCTGGTACTAGAAATTGGCAATGCTGAATAAAAGACCAAGGCGGTATTCCTTTTCTGCCCTTAAGTGCAAAGCAAATATTCCCTCTCCTAGTTTTTGTTTAACTCAACAGGTTTACACTGATTAAAAAAGAAAATTAAAATCTTCATAATTTTAAGGTTATTAAAAGAATGCTGTGCCCTGAATTCGATTGATGAAAATGAAAAAAGAAAGAAAGAAAGAAATAGATTCAGAATGTCAGTTTGCCCTTAAGTGATGTATTAGCTACAAGAAATCTCATTACAATTTGATGCCTGAATCCCTTGAAGGAAAGATCTTATATTGTGAAGGTAGCATATGTGTCATGTGATGTAAGTACTTACTTTTATTGAATAGGTAAGTATATAATAGCTAAAAGCCCCATAAATCAGCTAAATGTCCTCTCAATTTATAGAGAATATTTGATCTGAGAACATTATTGTCTGGTGAACGACGGGGAGGAAAAGGAGACATGAAATGCAATAGAGATGGATACAGTGGGTAATGCCTTTGGATTCAGAGTATCAGATTTCAAGTCACAAATGGACGACCTGCACTGTTTCTGCACTGCCCATAGACTGCCCAGGCAATTTTAAAAATTTAAGACTTGCATATTAGACTTGGTGAATGGGGAGTTACATGCATATAACCAAATCACTCCAGAGGGACATCCAAAAATAACGGAAGAGGATAGATGCAGGGTAGATATATTCAAGGAAGTCATTTTTCATTGGACTTTTTATTTAAGCAAATTGAATGGTGATGAAAGAAAAAAAGCAACTATATTTGGTCAATATCTGTCAGAGAACCTTTTAGACAGGGGGAAGAAACTGCTCTGTCTGGCAGCTAGGAATGAAGAAAGACAGATTTCAATAGCCCAGAGGGTGAGCTGGCATTTGCCTAGAAGCAGAGGAATGAACTGGGTTATTTTCTCTTTTCCCAGAGAAGGAGGTGGGGGGGCAGTTTCCTGCCAACCATGGAAATTCTTCTACCCTTTCTCTGTAACTTTTTACTTTCTAAAATCATAGTATAGATTCTCATATATTAAAAATCTCATTCTTTGGCCTTTTATAATTAGCATCTTACTTCCCCTCTATTTCCTGTCAAATGCTTGAATGAGAAACCTAAAGCTACTTCCTTCATTTCCTCATCCACCTCCTAAACCCTCTGCAATCTGGCTCTCAATCCCAAGACTCATACCACTTTTCTAGGCACCAGCAGTCTCTTTTTAGACAGTAGAATCATTGCATTTCATGGATGAGAGCTTTGGTCCTCATCTAACTATCTAAACACAATCATTTTGTTTGTTTGTCATCTTTATAAACCACTCTAAAGAACTGAATAGTATTGAAAATTCTCCTGGTTCTTCAAGGTCTCTGACCACTCCTTTCTCATACTCTAGTGTCTTTTGGATTTCCTGACCCAAAGAATCTTTTAGAGCTTAGTCCTTCCTCATCTGCTAACCCGTACAAGTTCTGAGTTCATTTACAGGGAAGCTTCAGATACCATGCTTGCACTCAAGCAGTTTATGATCTCACTAGGGAGACAAGCCTACTATGTGAAGCCAAAACACAAGTCAGCCTGTAAACCAACACAAGCTCTGCAGGGGAATTCCCATAGCCTTTCACATAACAGTATCTAATAAAGGTTGGATGGATGGGTGGATAGATGATGAATGGGATGATGGATGGATGGGTGGATGAATGAATTAGTGAATAATTGCATAGAGGGAGCCACCCTAGTTCAGAAAACCTAGGGAAGATTTCAGGAAAGTGCATGAAAGAGATTTAAATTGGTCTTGAAGAGATGATAAAGTAAATAGTGAATTGAGAGAGAGGAAATCTTCCAGGCAAAGGCAACAGAATCAGCAAAGCTTTGGAGATAAAAAATAAGAATAGATTGTTTTGGGTGCTCTCTCATCTGTAGTTTTGTCATCTGTACAATGGGGCTGATAACAGAAATCAGCTTATAAGATTGTTAAATGAATTAGTATTTATAAAATGTTTTGTAGTGCCAGGCACAGAATAAACTTTCAATTAGTGTTCCATTATAATGATTGCATTTGGAGAAAATGAGACTTAAAATATCTGTTTACAATAAAACATACCAAGCAGCTATCTACTAATATTAAAGTATACATAGTTTCATTATTTATTACTCTAAGGAATATCTGAAAAGCACTGAAGCATTTTAGGAAACAAGAGGATACTTAAAAATACTGTGTTCTTACCTGTTGATGCTTACCTTCAATAATTTAGAGTATATATTATTTAAAAATGCTGCTCATGTAGTAACCTTTACGATGATAAATTTGGGTATTAGCTGCTTCTGAACTTTTGAACCTGTTGTGGGATTGAATCCACAACCAATACAGAAATGTTTCTTGTCATTTTATAATTCATGAAGTTAAATACCTTCTGCTGGCTATGGTTATTGAGGGAAAAGGTATTGAACTGGTAGGCCTGAACTCCAAATGGAACTTTCATATACCCAGGAAATGTTGATTTGTGAAAGCCCTGTTGTACATCTTCTTGGGTTTATCACCGAGTGAGATTTATATTGTGGCAAAAACTGCAGTGCTGCCCAGGCCTGCCCTCTGATTCTGGGGCCTATTTTCTTCCTCTTCTTTTTTTTCTTTCCAGATTACTTCTCCCCACAATGAACGAACACATTCACATCCAAATCTAAAAAAAATTAGATTTCTTCCGTCAGATTTTTTTTTTATTCCAAAAGTTCCTGAAATCTCACTTAGCATTAATTTTTTCATGTGACACGCCCTCTATAACGGCCATGGTGCTAGGTGGTAAAAATATAAATACATCTATAACATGGCCCCTAATTTCCAGGATACACTTTCATGTGTGGCAGAGATGGAGGGATAAATTAAACAGACACTGGGGGAGTGAAGGAAGACTCCAGGGATTAGCTAGAATTTGAGCAGACACTGAAGGCTGGCAGGTATACAGAGACATGTATGTAAAAGACTAGTGGGGAACGGTGACACCTTCAGTGAATGGAAAGAAATGAGACTGTAGAGATGGGTAGGGTGGTATTAGGGTGGGCACATTGTAAAGGATCCTGTATGCCTAGCCAAGAAATGTGAAATTTGATATGAATTTTTTTCCAAACTGCTTCTTTTCTATACCTGAAACTTTATTAATTCCATCACTATGCTCAACACACTCATTCTTGGGACACCATAAGTACTTCATAAAGTGCATATATGTATATATTTAAAAAAATTTGTTTATGCTTTTTCATTTTTTTCTTTTTTAGTGGTATAACTGATACACAATACTACATTCGTTTCAATTGTACATCATAATGATTCGTTTATGCTTTTATTTACTCCATTGTTATCTTTAAAGAAATTTTAATCAGCAAAGTGTGGTCAGCTTGAAAGTTACTTAATTACTGCTCTGAGTAACATTCTGTTTCCTTCATGACCTATTAGAATAATTCTGTAATCACCTTGACCTTTCCTTGAGCACTGAATATTATTATAACCAGAAATAATGAGTCTATAAATAATAACAGAGATTCTATTAACTTATCTTCACAAATGGTCTCATCTTTAATTCCATTTAAACACAGTCTAGCTTTATGGCTCTTTTTATCCAGCCAAGTAATATTCTTTTCAATTCCAATATTCCTTGCTACTCCCATTTCCCAAATTCTTCTCAGACTTTACAATCAGCTGTTTGAACTAAGCTCATCTACTTATTAATACATCCTGTAGTGAGTGCCCGCTATGTGGTAGGTAGGTACAGCTAGCTTCTAAAGCACTAAGTTCAATAAGGTATCATCCTGTCTTCAAGCTGCTTACGGTCTAGTGGGAAGCAGACATGAAAGGAGTGGTCCCACAAGACTGAGACAGAGGTGTACACACAATGAAAAACATCTGGGCTCCAAAGCTGAGTCAGGTCAGAGAAGACCTTTGAGCTGAGTTTAAGAGGACGGCTTACCAACAGCAGAGGGTGCAGGTGATGGATGTGCACAGTTCAGTGGTCCCTGGAAGAAGCATCAGACCCTTCCTCATCGGCCTCTCGTTGTTTGGTTATACCCAGAGCAAATACAACTGGAACAAAGGTCATGTCAATTCCAAATTAGTCCAATTTTAAATCATATGTTAACTTTTCAATCATCTCATCTAAAAAATACCCTTCAGATTCCCAAAGCAACAAAACAGAGGACAGAAGTAAAATACTATTAATGGCCGTGGTGTGTTTTCACCTGTTTCTATAGCATCCAGAATGACCTGTCGTTCAGTGAACAAGTAAAAGGACAGGTAGGTTAGACTAAATTGCGTGAGGCTCCCCGGAGTAAACTGTTTTTGCTCTTACCCGCTATCTCGCTGCTCTGAGATCAGAGGGTGTGTGTAGGATATCCTGTAATACAGATTGGCATAGTTAAGCCAAAGGGGCCCTTGGGATTTAAGCCTACTGCCTTTCAGATTTCCCTCTACCCAGCATCAATCTCTCCTAAATTTCTGTTAAAGGGGGAAAGAAATACAGAGTTAGCAATCCTCCAAAATGCCTTTAAAATAACTTTAAAGGCTCTAAAAATAAAAAGACAAAGTTGCACAGAACAAGAGTAACCATTTTCTGAGCTTATAGCAGAAAGGAAACTGAATTTTAGTTCTTATATAGACAGAAAGGAAGACGTAAGAAGCATTTCATCACATTTAATCAAAGAACTGTATTATTTACATGGGCCTGGGATTTTTCTCCCTCTCTCGCAGTTTTTGAGCATTTATCATATGCCAGGTACTAGACTAAGTCCTTAGCCAGCACAATCTCATTGCACATTCACAGTAATTCTATGAAGTAAATACTAACAGTATTCCTAATGAGGAAACTGAGTCCTAGTTAGGTCAAGAATCTCAACCAAGAGCTTATGGCCAGTTAGTGGCAGAATTATGATCCCTACTTAAGTATATGATTTTTAAACACCTTTTCTTCAGTCCTAGCCATCTACTCTTACTGTTTCCTTATAGCATTTGCTGTATTCTCTGTGCGTTTCAATTTTTAACTTACCATTTTGCCCTTGTATCTGCGAATTTTCACTTCAAAAGAACATAAATTTACCAAATCAGAATTTGATTTTTTTTTATCTTGAGGAACCATTAACTATTCAAAAGGTGAATTTCCTTTAGATAACTAAATACAAAAAATGGATTAAGTATGTATAAAATATAAAGCACACATATAGGAGAAAAGCAGAAATTCATTTAACAACAAATGAAGAAGCACCTTTCAAAATACTTGGAGCCTGAGGAAGGAGAAAATTCTGAGAGATGTGATGCCCCCGACTAACACTGAGGGACGTCAGTGATTACCCGGCTTGCCCTCTGACTGGACACTACGACCATGGTGGGAAACCGGGCTTTGTAAGTTACTGAAAAATCTAAAGGTTGGGGTTTTGTTGGGAAGCCCAAACTTTATATTTCTCTGCCCATGCTTTAGCTCCCCAGGTCTGAAAACACATTTGGATTATACTGAAAATGAGTTCGGGGCAAAGGCTTTCATTTCTAGGCTCAATCTAAGAGCATGTCTTGGAAGGGAGGAGTCTGCTTCAGGGCGCAGCCAGGGAACAAAAGACAGCCACGTGGATCTTGGGTTCAGTACTTGGTCCTGAGATACATAATTCTGTGTGAATCTAAAAAAATCATATTAAAAAAAATTCATGAAGAGTCATCCATGAAGAGCGGCTACTTGCATTAGAGAACAGAGGTGCAGCTGAGGCTCTGCACATACTTGCTCCCTGTTGCAGTTACTCTGCTGTTTTCAGCCCCAGCTCTCTCTTCTGGTTTGTGATGCTGTAACTAGGACTCTACAAACTATGTTTCCTATTTGTTAAATTTTTGTTAATAAGAGGCACGAGAGAAGGGTTTCAAGATGAGAGGATGAGGGAAGGGACTTCCCTGTCTCTGAGTTACGTGTTAGACCTGCCTGGGCTGCCAGAGCAATGGCCCCCCGTTTTGGTAACATGCTACAGATCTAGACGTACAGACCGCCCTCAGGGGTACCAGCTCCACTCAGGTAGTGGCCCTTCCCTTCCTCAGTGGCTGAGTCCCAGCTCTGCAGGCTCCCTCCTACAAGCTCCCAAGCTGGGCAGCACTTCCTCTTTTTTTTTTTTTTTTTTCTTTTAATTGAAGTATAGTTGATTTACAATGTCGTGTTAGTTTCTGGTGGATAGCATAGTGATTCATCATATTCTTTTATTGTTACAGGTTATTACAAGTTATTGAATATAGTTCCCTATGCTATACCATAGGACCTTGTTGTTTATCATTTTGAATACAGTCATTTGTATCTGCTAATCCCAAATTCCTAATATATCCCTCCCTCCGCCTTTCCCCTTTAGTGACCATAAGTTTGTTTTCTATGTCTGAGTCTCTTTCTGTTTTGTAAATAAGTTCAGTTTTTGAGTCCACATATAAGTGATATCATATGATATTTGTCTTTCTCTGTCTGACTTCACTTAGAATGACAATCTAGGTCCATCCATGTTGTTGTAAATGGCATTATTTCACTCTTTTTATGGCTTAGTAGTATTCCATTGTATGTATATATACCATAACTTCTTTATCTAATCATCTATCAATAGACATTTAGGTCTCTTCCATGTCTTGGTTATTGTAAATAGTGCTGCTATGAACATCGGGGTGCATGTATCTTTTTGAATCAGAGTTTTCTCCAGATATATGCCCAAGAGTAGAATTACTGGATCACATGGTAACTACATTTACCTAACGTAATGAAAAAAGATGTTTAAGTTTAAACAAGGGGAGGAAAATAAAAATGAAGAAATGTCATTCATTTATTCACTCCATTTATTTATTCATCTATTTATTCTATAAAACGTTAGTGAACATTTTCCATGGACCATGAATGGCTCTCTGTCTGTAAGCATTGTTTACTGAGCACTTTTTATATGCCAGTAATGGCACACAATGAAAAAGCTAACATGCCCTGCTTACAAGGTCATACTCTGATGAGCTTTTCCTTCTAATGGCTCTTATGTTTTGCCCTTTGTCATCCCTCCTACCAAGAGGCACCATTACATTAAAGCAAGCCATCTATACCATGATTTTATAGTATGCAACACTCCAAAGGCAGGCAGTTGGGTTCAACAGCCATGAATAGGGCCCCATAACCAGGCAGCACTGAGAGCCTAACATCCACTCAATAAACACTTGCAGGTTGTTTAAGAATAAGAAGAAATATAGCATTTACAGGGAAATACTCCTTAGCCCAAGAGGAAGAGACCTCAAAAGAAAAAGAAACAAGAAGCCAAAAAATGGAAAAAAGACTTTTAAAAGAAGAGAAAGATACGGAAAAGAAAGAAAGCAAAAAGAAAAAGTGAAAAAGTGGAAGTGGAAGAAGAGTACACATGAATTTTTATATCCTCAGACTGGGAATGATATTAAAGCCCCCACAGAAGAACTAGAAGGCCATTCTACCCCACTCCATTGTATCTCAAGTTTGACTCACACATAAGCATAAAAGAATAAGTCATTTCATTTCCATTGTGAAAAACCTGTGGTAGCTGCTGCATTATACAATCCTCATCAGTCACTGACATGGCCCTCAAGTAAATAATGATCTCTTGTTCAGTGTGATGCTGCTGCTAGTAATGGGCACATAATAGTGATGTATTACCATGTTAAATAATGACATGCAAAGTTACAGTATGTGTGTTGATGTCATGTCACCGCTAACCTGCTACTTGCACTAAATTTGTCATTCTCAACCTAATGTGTTGCTCCAGATGGAAAACTTAATTTTGTCTTGCTCCTTCCATTCACTTCCAGCTCTGGGTAGTCACAAACTACTCTGGGCTCTCTCCTATCACCCTATCTTTGCCACCTCCTTTAATCACTCCATCGCTAAAAAAACCAGACATGTTGCTGGCAATGGGCACACAGATGGACAAGGGAAAATTCTTCTCCTGGACACCTCACATTTACTTTGAAGTCTGCTCATCTGGGAGAAATCCAGGTCCAAAACCATATTTATATTTGTTACACAGGCAAGGCAGCAAAAGAACTTAAGAGTGCAGGGATGGAGAAACATATGGGAAGGCTGGCTATTCTGGGTCCCCGGTGGGGTAGTGAAGCAGCTCTGATGGAATGAGCTTTCAAAGTCATCAGGAACTACAACACAAACAATATGTCACATGACACCATCTGGAAAAAGGCCTTCAAAGTTCAAAAGAAAGAAAAACAACTTAGCATTCAATCCAGAACTAACGTTTAGCTGATCACGAAAAGTTACATGTGTAAGATTAACTCTTATGTGATCAAAACTGCTATGTGGAGTCTTTTACTGAAAGAAAGAGTTATAGGGCTATACGCCTGTGAGTACAACACAAGCCGCCTATAGTAGATGACTTTTGATTCTTATTAGTAAATAATAATATTATTATTCAGCTTATCACTTTATTTTATCCTTGCAACAATTACATATGAGTTGGGCTGAGATTTTCCTATTCACTATAGTGATGAGAAAAATGAAGGCAAGTGATGTGTCCAATGTTGCAGCAATAGTTATTGAAGGAAGGAGACCCAAGTGTCCTGTTTCTTGGCTGAGTCTTCTTCTCTTTGTGCTGTTTCATCTTGCTGCTTTAGAAACTAAAGGAAGCGAGGACAATTGTAAACAAAAAGAGCACTCGCAAGATGGTGTATATTGGAAACCAGGTTTGAAATTAATCCCCATGCAGTATTTAAGGTCCTTTTCTCTATGGGCAAAACGACTTATGCTAAACATTTAATAAAATGAATTAGAGCAACTCTCTTTCTTATGATTTCAAGTAACGTAGGCAACCTGTTTTCAATTGGGCAGCTATAATGAACCACTAAATGCAAAAATTATTTTCTGGATATTTTAGACTAAGGGAACTAGTTATATGTCCTGAGTGTACAGGTTAGTATTTTTCAATGTGTGAGAAGTGTATAATCATGGTAGAACAGGTAGTGGGTGTGACTGTTTTAGACAGCATGAAGACTTGGTATTGAATAGTGGTGGTGATCATAGTAATAAGTTTTGTTAACTTTTGCTTGTTTTTCAATCCTTCAGATTACATCAAGTGAAAAATCTCAGTTTGGTTATAGTTTTAAACCTCTCTACAAGTTGACGATTCCCTTTAAAACAAAGAAAAATCAGGCTTTAGCCTCAGAACTTTTAGCAGGCAAAATCATCCAGCTGGAATTTATTATATTATCTTTTTATTTTTTAATTTTATTTTATTTTTACCTCTTATAAGTAATGTTAATGTCTGTTTTCAGTCATGATACAAAAATATCTTTATAAAATATATTCATTTAATATAAAATGGCACTGGTTAAAATATTAACTAATAATTATGTAATATGGTACTGAATGAAGTTTGGGAAGCCCTGATATTGGTACAATTTTGTCAGGAGTTAAACTCAAAATAACTGGTTAAGGGCCTTGAGCTATAAGTGTTATCCTTTGAAAATGAGGAACTTAGAGAGGCAAGCAGCCGGAAACTGGCCTGGCACTGTCAGTTGGATCTCGGTGTTGCCAGGAGCTGGCCTGGCACTCACATCCAGGCAGTACTGTCATCCTGTTGAACATAAACAATTTCACAGAACACCATCATGGGAAAAGGCCACTCCATGACCACAATGGATCAAGATAAAAAGATTTCTCACAAAAGACTGAACCACAAAAGTGACCAAGAATATCCTTATCCTGGCTGATAGGAGTGACTGTTCCTTTAGCCTTGCTTTATTCCTTTCATCTTCTGGCTAAGATTTATTAAGATACTCAGTCATAGAATGACTCTTGCTTCCTGACAGCATCCAACCCAATGCCAAGCTCCACTTCCTTGAACCTGACCCCAAATCACCTACCACAAGCTCAAATCCCAGAAGTCCTTCCTAATACCATCATTTTTAGAGGCCCATGGTGTGATTTCCCTCATTGTAATGGGCCAATAAACCAAATTTTGTTTAATTAGAGGTGTGCTTCTAGTGTTCCTTGGTTAGAGGGCACTGACAAATTGCAGGAATAGTGTTTAATGACCATGTTGAAATACTGCTCCTTCTGAAAAATGAATCAAAACCTGAAATTATTTCTAATCAGAAAAATAATATTTAAAACATTTGTGATTATTCATCACTGCAATCTCCATTTAGTCCATCTGGTAAACCAATTACTATCTCAGAGTACTACTTCCAAGTGGACCTCATACTCTGACTAACCCACATTGATCCCTTCTCCCTCTCAAAGCATTTTGGTTGAGACTATGAATGACGTGACAGTAGCTAGCAAAATAATAAAATAATTATAATGACAATTATAATGACTATCATTCTTGTTCAGCAACTATCAAACTCTGTGATAGATGCATTTTCCTGTATCTTATCTTATGAAATCCTTATTACAGTCCTCTGAAATAGATATTATTCCCATTTAACAGACAGGGAAACTGAAACTGGGGAGATTAAGTGACTTGCCCCAAATTACTCACCTCATACAGTGGCAGAGCAAGATTTGATCCAAGCTTTTGATGATCTCAAGGTTTAAGTTTGTTCAATTCCCATTTTCTGTCTCATAACTAGGAAAGTCAAGCTCAAACTCCAAAACTGACTAAAAGTAGGAAAAATGATTACAATTTGACCTAAATTTTTAGTATGGTTTATATTGTATTCTTCCTTTGAATTGTTTAATGAAAAGAGATGAAAATGCTAAGAGCCACAAGACTAGATATCTGTAAACAAAATAGTACATGAAATCCTTTCTTCAATGAAAATTTATTGCTTATATTTAGTAGAAATATTAGTGGGGAAATTACCCAAGCTAAAAGATAATAACTGATGGCAGAGGATAAGACCCATTGACTAGTAAAAGACTTTGCTTTTTGGATCCTCTTATACACTTATTTTGTGATCCTTCCCCAGTGGATTTCATTAGTTTCAAGGAACCATCAATTAATCTGAATTGTCTACTATTTCCGGCTTATAGTACTGCTCCTCCCAAGAAGAGTTTCATCTCAATAGAGAAATCATAAACACCATCAATAAAATACCCCTTTATGACTCAATCAGCCTGAAAACATAAAACATTATTGTGTCTCCACAAACACGTATACAGCAATTCTTATGCTTCAGGTCTATACTGGTTCACCTATATGATTTACTTTTCCCCACCCGTTGCGATATACTGTGATATACCCATTACAGAGCTTTAAAACACTAAGCAGTCTATTCAAATTCACACAGATGGTAGATGGCAGATTCAGGATTTGAAATTGAAATTTCAGACCTCACGAGAGAAGTTGGAGGGTTGAAAAATGGGAAGGTCCCCAAAGGCAATCCTCTACTGGCCTGTATTGTAGGGGGATCCTGATCAAATGATGCATAGAGAACACACAAGAAGAGACCCAAACGCTGTTTAATCTGTCTTATTTACCAAACGACCTCATTGTACTTTAGGTGATACGGTTAATGTGCAGCAGAGTAAACCTCAGGGGAGGACACTGTGAAAGTACACAGTGCAAAGCTCAGTGGAAAGCTCAGCAAGTCCTAGTTCCCTTAACCCTGGCATATGGGAACTATATGTCTTAGTGCTGACTCGCCTGTCTGTCTCAATGCCAGGAAACCTGAATGTGCATTCCAGAATGTATTTGGATACATTGCAAACAAATGTCAGAGCAGCATTATACCCCCTCTACTAATGTACATTTGTAGGTCAAGAGGGTGATGCTGGAAAAGATTAATCCCTTGCTGAGTATTATCCATCAGAATGCTTTTAAATGTTGGCATATAGGCAGCTAATAGATTATATACCATAAACACAGCTGTTGGAAGAAAAACGGCATTTCGCAAGTCATACAATTAAAATCTCTAATCTCCAAAAGTACCAGAATAAGAGGAGGGGGAGGGGCAGGGAAAGATGAAAATAGAGCTTTTCTCGGAAAGGGCTATCTGTCTCCCGGATGGTACACTTCTTTGATTCCTTTTGAGTACAGAGCACTTGTACTGAGCTCTGAGTAAAGGAGCACCAGAATGGACTGCTTCTAAATGAGCAACATGTGGCAAAAGGAAGGTAGATTTGAGAATGGAAAGAAAAAGAAAATTTCATCTCAAACTTGTGTTTTTTCCATAATATATGTAGACTGTGTGTGTATTTGAATATACACACATAGCACTGGGAAAAACAAAAGTCTGTCTATACTATATATATATTTTTTTACTTTTTTTATTTTGGGGGGCTGGAGGGAGGTAATTAGGTTCCTTCCGTCCTTCCTTTCATTCTTTCTTCCTTCCTTTCTTAATGGAGGTAGTGGGGATTGAACCCAGGACCTTGTGCATGCTAAGCACAGTGCTCTACCACTGAGCTATACCCTTCTCCCCTATGCTATATATTTTGAATCGTCTTATGAAAAAATTATAAAGAATTACAAAGAAATATCAGTAATACAGTTCTAGCCTTCAGACATAAAAATATATTTGTTATCTTTCAATTTTTGTAAATCATTTATGTGTATATACATATATATATACACATAAATTTTCCTACAAATTGTAATCATACAGTATATATATACTATTTTACCCAACATTATATTTTATGGCTGCATAGCATTTTGTCACTTGAATATAGCACGCCTTATGTACAAATTCCATGTTGTTACATATTCTAGTGTTTTCTAATTTCCAAAATTAGAAACAACTATCCTTGCATGTAAGTCCATGTGTGCATCTCTGATTATTTAAGATATATTTCTAAAGTAGAGTTACTGGGAAAAACAATAAATACTTTAAACATATATTTATTTTTAAGTTCATAATAAAAAACCCTTAAATTATTATTAATAAACACTTATGTTGGGATTTCAAATAATATAGAAAAAATATGAAAATTAAATTAAAAGTCACCCTAAATTCCATCACTATTATAATTGTGTTCAATATTTTTCTAGACTTCGAGTGACTAGACTTATTGATGTACATGTGTGTATAGTGGGTACACACACATGAGCTCATACTACACATCACATGGCCTTTTTAACCTGCTTTTTTCACTCCACAATTTGTCATGCAGATCTTTCCAAATTGTTAAACAGAGATGGATCACATGTTTAATGAATGAAGATAATTCCATTTCATGAATAGAGAATACTTTATTTAACCAATCTCAATTTATTTCTAGTTATCCCTTTTTATAAATAATTCTACATGAACAACTATACATATATATGTATAACTGTGGATATTTGACCAATTATGTCTTTGAAATAAATTTTTTATAGTTTCACTCATCTAATAAGCATATACATACATATGTTTACTGAGCTACAGAATATACATAATTACATAATACATCACATTTATATTACTTATATACTATATATAGAATTTATATTCTGTTATACAGAAAATATGTCCATTGTATTAAAGTACCATTTGCTAAAACTTTAGCCAATGCTTTATATTATCAATATTTTTAATTTTAACTAGTTTGAAAAGTAAAAAATGATAGCTGTTAGTCTTTTAAAGTAATTGGAGTTTGTATAATGCAAAAAAAAATTCTTCACTTTAATACCATGAAGTATATTCACCAATATTTTCTTCCAATACTTTTTAAACATTAAACACTGATAACAGCTGTAATTGAATTCAGTTTGAGGAATGAGGAAGATATCCAATTTATTTCTCCGACTGGCTAGTTAGCTATCTCAACATTATTTACTAGTAGTTCATCCTTTCCAACTCTATTAGTTTCATAGGGCTGCCATGACAAAGTACTGCAACCTGGCTGGCTTAAACAACAGAAATGTACAGTCTCACAGTTCTGGAGGTCAGAAATCTGAGATCAAGGTGCCAACCAGGTTTGTCCCTTCTGAGGGCCATGAGGAAGAGTCTGTTCCATGCCTCCCCACCTGCTTCTACTGGTTTTCTGACAATTTTTGTCATTTCTTGACTTGAAGAAGCATCATCTCACTCTCTGCCTTCATCTTTGCATGGCATGTTCTCTCTGTATGTATCTCTGTCTAAATTTCCCCTTTTAATAAGGACATCAGTCATACTGGATTAGGGGCTTACTGTACTGCAGTATGGCCTCATCCAAACTTAACCAATTATATTTGCAATGGTCCTATTTCCAAATAAGGTCACATTCTGAGGTACTGGTGGGGAGTAAACATTTCAACATACGAATTTTGGGGGAACTCAATTCACCCCATGACACCAAACAATCTATAATAACATGTCTTGTTTCTTTGACTAGTATGTTTTTCCCTCTAGCAAGAAGAATATTCTTTCAATAATTTTTAGTATATCTTAGTATTTGATAGGGTAAGTCTTTTTATTATTCATTCTTCTGAAGAATTTTTTGTAGTCTAAGCTTATTTTACCATATGCATATCATGATGATTTAGTCAAGTTTCTAAAACTTTTATGCCACTGATATTTTTATTTTAATATTGTTGAACTTACTGGTTAATTTAGGGAGTATCTGCATGTTGATAATGTTGATTCTTCTCATACAAGGAAATAGTATTTCTCTCCATTTATTTAAGTTTTTGTTTGTGTTCCTCAGTTGAATTATAGTTTTCCCCATATAAACTCTGTACATGTCTTCAGTTTATTTCTATGCATTTGTTGTTATGATTGTAAAAAGGGTGTTTCTTCATTTTGTTTTCTAGATGGTTATTGCTGGACTATAAGAAAGCATCGAGTTTTTTGTGGGGGTTTTTTGGATATAGGACATTGTTATCAGTCTTACATTGAACACTCTTATGGACCTAATTTTATTTTCCAGACATACAACCATACCACCTCCATTAACAAGTATTTCTGAGTTTGACTTTTATCTTTCACTTTCTAGTAACCTACATCTATATCTTGGCTTTTTTTTTTTTGTACTTTGTTTTTGTTAATGTGCTTACTTTTTGTGTATTAAACCACCCTGAGTAATCCTTTTAGAATTAGTTTGTGAGAATTTCTAAGTACTTGGACATCTAAAAGTGTGTTTACTATTCGTGCACACTTAAATGTTAATTTGTCTAAATATAGAATTCTAGGTTCACCATTATCTAGCATTGCTGAAGTGATGTCTGATGTCAATCTGATTTTCTTTGGGAACTTTTAGCATTTTCTCCTTTGCCTTTAAAATTTTGAACTGTGGATGCATATGTCAATTTAACCCATTCTGTTTTACATTTGGTGGATCTTTTCAACATAAAGATAAGTGATTTTTTTCAGCTCTAGAATTTTATTCTGTTTATTCACTGACTGTATCTTACATGCATGTTGAATATATATATGTTCTCACATAAATTTAAATTTGAATTTTCATATAAATTTTGAACGTATACATGTACATACATAAGTATGAATGTATATATAAGTGTTGAATATATATATAACTTTGTTATACTGAAGTTTATATATGGTTAAATACATAGATGTTAAGCATATGTTTTAATGAGTTTTGAAAAATACATGCTATCAAGATAAATGATATTTCTGTTGTGGACTAAATTGTGTCCCCTCAAAATTCATATATTGAAGCTCTAATCCCCAATGTGATGATATTTGGAGATGGATTCTTAAGGAGGTAATTAGGTTTAGATGAGCCATGAGGGCGGGACCTACTTGTGACTATCATATTACAGACCTCAGTAGATAGTAAATATTTTTACTTGCCATTGTTATTGATGAATAAGTATCAGAAAATCCATAATAAATGCCAAATGAACAGAGTTGATTTTCATTGTGATATGCGTTTTGAGTCTTATGAGTTGAGTTGGGCCCTTTTATTCCAGTTTTGTCACATGAAACCTTTCAAAATTAAATCCCTGATAAAAATGGCTCTTTCCCCCCAACTACTTTCCTGACAAAGAAACTAAGGCTTAAAAACATAAGGAAGTTGCCCAGGGTTACATAGCTGGGAAGTGAGAGAAGTTGGAATTTGAACCCACACTTGTCTGACTGAACATCTCCCTTCAAATGAGAAGCAGTTACCCCAGGACGGTGAGGCAAGTCCAGCCCATGTGTTTGGTGTTTCCCAGAAGATGGTGGAGGGCCACTGAAGCATTCTGAGTAGGAAAAGCAGCACAAATGAAATTCACAAGATCATTTCACCACATTTACTCTATTTGTAATGGCAGGCATCTGATGATCATCATCAGAACCTGATGGATGTGGGCGGATTTCTTTTTCACTCACAAGCAAAACCCAGAATTAAGCTTCAGTGGGAATTTCTTCCTTTCAGTGTTAAATTTTTTTAAAATCTCACAAACAATCTAGACTCCTGCATTTTCATCAACACAGATAAGACCATTTGCAGAAGAGCACCACGCCAAGATTCAGTCAGGGACTGCATCTGATCATCCATTCATTCATTCCACAAACTTAAATAAAGATGCTACACTAGCTTCAGTGATTGATGCAAAGACGTGGCTCCTGCCCTCAGAAGCTCATATTCTAGAGTAACTTAAGTACAATTGTGCACACCTTGATGGGCCCTCCCTAACAAGTCTTGGTGCCTCTATGAAATTCAGTTAATTTCCCCTGTCTCAAAACAGATTGCACAACTCTGTGGAATGCTCATTACCCTTAGCTGACGGCAAACCAAGGCTGAGCTGCCAGATGGAGCTTGGCACCATTTAAAGGTACCAAAGAGGCCAAAGTTCCTCTCTGCCACAGAACCTGGTCTTTGCTTTTCCTTTCACATTTTTTTTTTCAGTATCTATTGTAGTCTTAAAAATAGAAACACATGCCCCTGCCAGTCCCTCCATGGGATCCCAAATGAGAAGCCTCTCAAGGAGAAAGACATAATGCAATTTGAATCAAAGTGTGTGAAGTTTCCCAGACACACCCAGCCAGAGCCTCTGGGAGACAGCTGGGAAGATGCTGACAGCCCACCAGTAATAAGCCCGCAGGATCTGCTGCCAGGAGGGCTTCTGCTGTCATCCTTCACTTACCAGGCTTCTCCATCTTCTCTGTTTTTCACACAGTTTCCCCATGCTAGGGTTTGCCCTACATGAAAAGAGGGTTTGGCTTCAATAGAGCAGAGTAGCTGTCTCCCTACTCAAAACTTCACTCCATTTGTCCCTGTGGCTTTCACTCTGGATTGTCTTTCTACTTTGAGTTGAGCAGGAGTGTGATTGATTCAGGGGATTGTAAGTAAAGATACAACAAAAAATTATGAAGCTTTTTCTCTTCTGTAATGTTAGGTTTCCCTCGTCCTGTACTTTTATGCTTTCTGCTTCTTTAAAACTGCTCCCAGGGAAGAAACTAACCATCTCGATTACATTAATTGTTTGCTTCTTTCAGAAGCAAGAGTTTAATACTGGGGCAAAGGATGAAGCTTACATGGTGGCATTTCAAACATAATATTTCAAACATAAAATTTCAAACACAAAAATGGTGACGGTTATTTTTCAGCATTCCTGATACCATATTATGTGAGTAGCCCTGATGGAAAGTCAATGCAAACTGTGTTTTCACCACAATTTGCCTTGACTATATTCACACTTAGCAACAGGGTCTACTGATGGCTTGAACTTGGTCATTAATTGCGCTAGTGTTTATGGCCATGTATTAACATAAACCAAAATGCTACTCACTTAATGACATTTAAACCCTCACTGACCTCATCCTGGACTATTTTTCCAACTCTGTTTACCACTACTCCCTGTGAGTCAGCCAATTCCTCAATTGTTTATTGACCATGCTTTTTCCAGGTTTGCAATCCTCATGACTTTACTCAAAATTAGAGCCAGCCTGGCATGGAAGAGCACACAACTCAGATGGGACTGACTGGGAAACACGGCTTAAACACAGCAGGTGACTTACACAATATGATAGGTATATAATTTTGAGCTTTTAGCTTAATCATCTGTAATATGAAGCTTCCCTTTGTGTAATGTTCTTAAAAGGGTAATGTAGGATATGGAGGGACCATACACAGACGAGGCACTCAGTAAGGTTCTTCTGTCTTTTCTGAGAATGAAAATCTTATTCATTCTTCCAGATACAGCTCAGGTAACACCTTTTGCATAAAGCGTTCACGGATTGCCTCCACTGGGATGCAATTTTTTCCTCTCTGAAATTTCCATCTCCCTTTGCCCTTATCTATCATATGAGGAAAACATCTATTTGTGTAGTATGGGGTCTCAAACTGACATTCATAATGTAGCTTAAAGAGCAAAGGATTTGCCTGGGGATCTCTATGCATGGCTGCTCTGCATGGGGACACCTGTTTAGGGCAGAAAGAAGAGTAACATCGGGCCCTTTCCAATTCCCTGTACCTAATCTTGTATCCTTGGGCTTTTTCTCTTGAAGAGGGCCCTGGATTGTATAGGTGTCAGTCCCCAAAAAGCCTGATTAGCACCTGGGGAGAGGAAGGGAGATGAGGACAGTGGAGGGACCCAGAGCTGAAGGAGTCCTATTGATGAAAGACAGCACAGGTTTGGGAACAAGTATGCTATTTGGGATCTGGATAACTAAGGTGGCAAAGGTTGGGAATGTGTCCGTAATCCATAACAATTCTGGCAATATGAGGATTAGCAGTGATGAAGCAGGTGCCCACAGAACCCTTGTCAGGACAACTGACATTCTCCTGATGGATACTGACAGCAGTAGCAACTTCTCATCAGGTCAAACATCCCTCTTCAGAGAGGTCTCCTCTGACACCTCTTCTGACATCCTCCACCAGCTTCAGTCTCATCTACCCTTATTTGAAGCACTTGTCACACTCTGAAATCCTCTTGTTGGCCTTTCCTTTCAAACCTCCTCCAACCCCACACATACACACGAGTGCTAAGAGCCAGGAATTTCTCCCAGTTGTATTCATCAATTATCCCCAGAAGAAAGAGGGTACCTGACTTATAGAAAACACTCATTAAGTATCTAAGGAATAAATGAATGTGATGGCTTCTCAAGGAGCTTCATAAAAGGAAGACAGCGACAAGGGGAAATGCTAACATGGAAGAGGAAAGGCAGGGTGGCTACCTCATAGTAACTGAAGTTGACAACCCAGTTAGTGAACACATGGGGATGCTGTGTCTGGGGTTCCCATGGGAACAGGTGGGAGATTCCAGTTCTCATCGGCTAGAGAGGACTACGAGCAATTAGGTTATATGTATACTTGAGTTGTTTTTGTGGGTCTTATCTTGCCTCTTAGGCTCCAAGAAGTTGGGACATATCCTCAAATTGCCCAAAGAACCTAGCATAGTGTCTTGCAAAAATTAAAGAATTACATTTAAATTAAAGAGTGACTGAAAGAATAAGAGATTAGCTGATCTTATTCCATATAAACTGTCTATGTGTTAGAAAAAGCAACATAATAAACCAGAACTGCTAAGTCATTAAAAGCATTGGAGTTTTTCAGTATGTGATATGATATAAAAGATTTCTCTTGGAAACTCCTAACAGGGCATCCATTAGAAGGTAGGAGTCCCTTGCTGTGAAGTCTGAAACATCTCCTTTTGCCACAAAATGACATGGTACACAAGCGCAAATAAGTATAGCTAGTAACTTAGCAACTGCAAATATTTACAAATATGCAAGGCAGGCCCCATTAAAATATCAGGGTAATTCTTGGCAAATTGTATATCATACAAATGCTTTGAAACCATGCAAAATGAGCCCTGTTGTGGGTGATTGCCACAACTGCTTTTAACTGCTCCTGGAAGTGTCTCCCAGTTTCTTGGGTTTTGTTGGGTGGGACTGACTGTGACATAAAGTTACACTGCAGGCCAAGCGAGTGTGTGGTTTATCTTATCACACTCCACCACCAGGGTCTCCAATTTGGGTGTCACACTGGGTTAGCCTAATTAACAAGCTGCAGAAATCAGAATTATTTACCAGATGGTCTCCCTCAAAAGACAGTCAATAACTTAAAAATAGGCAGGGAATCTGGAAATTTGTGGTAGTCTAGAAACGTTTGAAAAATTCACTCTTTCATGAACTATTTATGAAGGTATTTTATGTTACATACCTTTAACATTTTTCAGAATTCGTTTCAAAGACTGCCTTAAAGTCTATTGAAAGTGAATTCTGCTTTTTTAAAAGGAGGAGGGAGGGAGAGAGGAAGAAAGAGAGAGAGAGAAAACCAGGAGAAAGACTGAACATATGTGCACAATGAGGAAGAGTTGGTGGAAAAATTAATACTAAGTGACTTGTCCTTCATTTTGTGAATCTGAATGATGCCAAAATAGGCAGGCAAAGTAACTGCACGATGTGCCAATTAATACTTAAACTAGAGACAAAGGGAGCAACTGAGTTTCCTGCTGACCTGATAAGGAGAAAAAAAAAAAAACCCTCAAATTGCATTATGATTAAATTGGAATTCAATTTTACACCCTCACAAACATTTTTTTTAATTTAATTTCTAGAAGCTCTCAAAATTAAAATGTATTCTAATTCTCCTTCTGCTATCTTACATCTCCTGTACAATAGAGCTTACAGTTGGAGCCAATTTATTTTGTCATTCACAGTATTTCAAGTTCTTGGAGAGAAGAGGCTTTTTCTGCCAAGATTCACACCAAAGCAACTTGATAGTCTTGCCCAAGAAGGATCGAATGGGAAAGTAGACGGTGAAAATGGTGCAATGTGCCCTTCTCTGGAGCCAGTCAAGTGCAAAGAAATCTGCGTTGCTGCACTTGTGAGGGCTTTTCAAATGTGCAGAGAAAGCAGATGAGCACAGGGCTTCTGGCCTGCAGCACCGCCTCACTCACCATTTGTTTTCTCATCTGAAACTCTAGGGGGAGAAAGAAAAGGCAAGCAGACACATCCCACCCCTCCTTTTTAAGGGGGCGGCCATGCCAGATATTCGGAGTAACTTATTCAGCCCAAGGCTAATCAGCTGAACAACTTGTTTTGGCTAGACATTCCTCATCTCCATATGGAATTGCTTGTGTGAGTTTTTGGACTATTATGTGGTCAAAGGGAGAATGTTGGATGAAAAAAAACAATTCTCAGCACTTTCCTTTTCTCTCACATAAATCCAGTTTCAAGGCTGAAGTAAACTGCATGAATCGCCCAAATCCTTAGGCGGAAGACATCACAGAGTATCACATAAGCACCATCTTTAATAGGTTTCAAGGCATGCCTCTTAAATTGAGCTAAATTTGCTGATAAATCCACCATAGCTAACCTTGCCTACTCTGAACCTAGCCCGGGGCCTTCTTTATAAAGAAGGCATATTTTCACTGAACCAGAGTAAATCTTAATTACGTATTTGCTTACCATGGAGAGTCATTTTGCTTCTGAATAGAAGGCTGTAACTGACAGAAGGTGGAGAGTGGGTTGGAGTAGTATATTTTACAGAAATCTATCAGAAAATATATATAAAAAGGAAAAAAAACCCACTCCAAATTGTCAAATAATTTTGAGTTTAGCAGACTTGATTATTCAACATTCTTTATGCTACATATCTTATCAGGATCAAAATATTCTCTGATGCTTCTTAAAATACCAGATAGGTTTCTTCCTTAACAGACTGATCCAGTAGTTCTTGGGTGGAACTCAGTTTTCTCCTATTTCTTAAAGGTCCATATATAATTCTGAATGTTTCTTCAAAGTCCAAAGAGTTGAAGGCTATTATTCCTTAATATTTGTTTATAGTTTTCTAATAAGGGATTAATCTATAAAGTGGCTTTGCAATGAGTCAGCAGGCTTCAGAAAGAGTACTGTTCATTCATTCATTCACTCATTCATTTAGTCATCCATTCGGAAAACACGCATTGCACAGTGTTAACGTGCCAATCACTGAGCTAGGTCCTGGGGATATAAATGTGCATAATTACTACAATCATGCTACCATAAAGTCCGTTCCCAGGGTGTGGTTACTCTGACAACTCAGGCTGAGTAACTTCCATGATGCCAACTTCCTAGAAAGATATCACAGCCAAAGGCCATTGCAGTATATTTCACCTTCCAGCCTAGGCTCAGAAAAAGCACAAGTAAACATGTAGGTCATGAGGGAAGTGCCCAAACATTTCTTTTTTGTGTTTTTCTTTTTGGAATGTTTGTGGGAAATATAACCTATACAGAGAAAAAGAAAAAAAAAATTGTACAAGTTAAGAAATAGTCTTAAAGCAAACACACATAAACTCCACTCAGGTTGAGATACAACATTACAAACTCCATTGTGTTCCTTCAGAATCAAAACTCCCTTCTTCTCCACAGGAGCCACAACCCTGACTTTTGAACTTTATGTGAATGGAATCACACTGTATGTTCTCTTGCATTTGCTACTTTTGCTTAATATTACATATTTTAAATTAATCCAGGGCGTTGCATGTAGTTCTAGTTTGTTTACTTTCATTGATGTATAGTATTCCATTATATGAACTTACCACAATTTATTTAGCCATCCCACTACTGATGGACATTTGGGGTGCTTCCTGTCATCTGGCTATTACAAATGTTGCTACTAACAGTGGAATTGTTGGGCTACAGGATATGCTTATAGTCAACTTTAATATAACTACCAAAATGAATTCCCACTGGATGAATCAAATTTACACTCTGTCAAGCAGCTTGTGAGTTTCTGTTGCTTTATATGCTTACCAACATTGGCATTATTGGACTTCAAAAAATTTTAACCCATCTGAAGGTGCAATTTGTTCTCTTACAGTACCTTTCAAAGGTTGTGTAGTATTATCATTCATATTTAGCTCTATGATCCATTGGTAATTTGTGTATATGAGAAAGAACATAATTTTGTTTTTATACAAATGCCCAATTCCAAATTTTCCATTTATGGAAAATCCTTTATTTTTTCACTGATCTACTATATCACATCTGTCATATACCAAATGTCCATATATATAAAAATCACTTTACCTGGCCTCTCTTTTTCTATCTCTGTGCCAATTCACACTGTTAGTAGGGTTTTATTTTAAGTCTTGATACCTGGAGTATCAGCTTCCCCTACTTTGTTTTCCTTCTTCAGTATCTTGGCTACTGCTGGCCCTTTATATCCATACGTATTTTAGAACTAGCTGTCAAGTACTAAAAAAATTCTCCTGGCATTTGACTGAGATTACATTCGATATACTTGAGGTGCATGTGATGGGGCTGTATAAAAGCCTCAGCCTCTATAGATGTCCCAGTTTAGAACAAACCCATCTGAGCTCCGGAACTCCCTGTAGGGATTGGCCAAGGACTGTCATGGCTGCCACACAGTTCAACTCCTTTCCAATTCTTATTCCTTTACTCTTCCCCAGGGGATAATTCCAAGAGCACTCTTCAATAAACAACCTACCTACAAATAAATATGCCTCAAAATCCACTTCCCAAAGAATCCAATCTGTGGCCTAGATAAGACATTTGATCTGGATTTGAGTTCTTTTCTCTGCCTGTTACATACTCTAACTCTAAGATCTGTGGAGTTGCTGAACACTTTATACTCCATCAGGAACACCTACACAATATTGCTCTTGAACGAGGTAAAACAAGATGCACGATGGGCTTAATTTCATGGGCTTCACTAACATTATCATCCATCTCTTTGCACAGAAGCTGCTTACACAGACTAGAAATGCATGCTCCAAACTAGAAGCCATATATGATATTGTTTCTTTTACAGTCATATCCCAAGCATCTGGAAATCAAGCAAAGGACATAGACATGGTGGCTCCTAATTGTAACGACTCGTGAATACTTTTAACCCCATCCTTCTTGGGTCTACTGAGTTCTAGGTTTAGTACCTCTAAGATATATGCTTCCACCATGGAGCACTGACAAATTAAGGACAAGCTGAGACCGCAATCTAGCAATTTTGGTGTCTTCTTGCCAAAAGGCAAATGGCAAAAGTAAAGGGTTACCAAAAAAAAAAAAAGTAAAGGGTTACAACATTGGCTGGGGGATAATCCTAACTGTCAAGGGAAACATTTTGTAACTGCCATGCAGTGTGAACTGTTTAGATAGAACCAGCAGATTTCTGAAATGCTTCTTTATATGACGATATCTAGTGATAAAACGTTAGCAAAAGTTACTGTAACTCTAAACAAGCCAGACTATCATGCTGAAATATCCTTTAAATAAATACTTTTAATGCTCAAATATTCCAGGGTCACTTTTTGTTTCTTAGAACAAGAATCTTGACCAATAAAGGAATGTGTATATGAGAGGATAATATAATTTAATGGGTTCAAAGTATGACAATAAGATAAACTTCTTCTACTTAATTCATAGACTAAAAATCTTCAGGTTAAATGTATTGGATGTGCCAGAAATGCTGAGGTTAAGAACACCATTTTGACCCTATTTCACATAAATTTCCCACTAGGAAGCTACAGTCCCCAGAGCTTTACCAGCCTGCCCAGATTCACTTCTACCCTCACACTGCCTAATTTCTAAGTGAATTCCAAAATCACATCTTCTCTCTCTTCTTTTTTTTCAATTCTTTTTATAAATTTCTACCACTTGACCTTTTAAACTTCTCAAACACCTTTATCTGGTAATTAGAGTGAACACTGGTACATTCAAGTGTACCAATCTTAAAAGGAAAATGTATCAGCAACCAAATGCAGGCAACCAAAATCTTTCTTTTTGTCTTAGGGGTCCAGTTTTGCTCAGTCTTTACTAAAACATGTAGCTATCAGATAACTGTCTCATGCCCAATAACCATCAACAACAGAATAGATTAGCCCTGTGCTAATTATTCTATTCCCAGCCAAACTGTTTGTTAATTTAGCTGATGGCCAGCATTTTGATTATGATCTCTTGACATATGCTTGAATTCAATGAAATTCCAATCACTTACACATTAGACATTCAATTTACTAAGCATATTGTTATAAAATTTCCTGCTCTGAAACTCTATTTTCAAGTTGGTAGGGCATAGGTTTAAGATCTGATATTGGTAGTAGATACTCTAAATTTAAGCCAAATTGACAAACTAGATGTTGATAAATCACCAGGATCAAGTGACCTCCACTAACAACTTTGGGGAAAAACTCACAGTGAAATTACTGAACTCATGGCTAAATCTATAGCTTGTCATTCTAAAGTCTCTGGGCCAGAGGTCAGTCAGATTGTTGATGTGACTCACACCTTTCAGTGCATTGTGGAATGTTACAGCTAATAAGTGACTTCATTAATAAGACTATAAAATAAATACATAAAAATCAAGCAGTCCCCTATTATATCATCAATAGCAAGTTATTTTATTTAAAGATAAAACAAACAATAAACCTGATGGCCCAAGGAATTAATAGGGAAATTGTGATTTGTAGGAATAAAGTTATAAATATTTCCTGGGAAATAAATATCATAGTTTAGGAAATAAAACTTAATCTTATCAGATGTCAGTACTGAAATTAGTATGTAAATATATTCCAGTTCCAAACAAAACACAATGATAATTTTTGACTAACTTTCTAGAATAAGTCTTTTCTGATCATGACTTTACTGAAGTATATTTTACATATGATAAAGTTCCCTCATTTCAAGTGCACAGTCTAATGATTTTTAGTAATCTTACTGCATGGTGAAGCCAACAACCTAAATAAGCTTTAAAACATTTCCTTCACCCCAGTAAGACCCGTCATGCTCATTTACAATTCATTCCCATTCCCACCCTTAGCCCCCATGTAACCAATACTCTACTTCCTGTCTCTACAAATTTGCCTTATATAGACATTTCATATAAATGGAGTCAGATGTTATGAGCTCTTGTGTCTGGCTCTTTCACTTAGTGTAATGTTCTGGAGGTTCATCCTTGTTGTAGTATGTGCCAGTAATTTTTCCCTTTTTATTGCTGAATAGTGTTCCACTGTACAAATATTGCTGCCAAAATAACTGTGATATTATCAATAAAATAAATACATTTAAAACACCAAATCTTTCTGAAATTGTAAAAGATAGAGGAATCTTATACACATGATATTATAAATATATATTAATATAAACAATGTAATATTACTATTGTAGGAAATGACAGACATGTCAAAAGGGAAATCATAATAGTTGGACCCAAAATGCAGTATTTACAAGAACTTAACATATAGTAAGAATAGCACTTCATATCATTGAGGAAGATAACTGATTATTCAATAAGTAGTGTTTAGATGACTGGCAAAGTGGACTTTAAAAACTGAACTAGAATTTTAAAATAATTTTAAATTCTAACTGTACAACTGACACCACAATGAAATTAATCCCCAACAGTTCAAAGATTCAAATGTAAAAAGTAAGAACATGAACAGACTAGGTGAATATTTATACAGTCCTTAGCTTCATAGAAAAGGTAGAAACTATTAAAAAAAAAAAAGGCTTAATACATCACATTTTTGAAACTTATGCATGGCCTAAATCATAAAAAGTAAATTGCAAATGACAAAAGGAGAAATATTTACAAAAAGGGGAAATATAAATGCCTAATAAATGGTTCATGTTTCAATATATAACATTTTAAAAAGCGCTTACAACACACTGAGGAAGAAATTCAACCCTAATGTAAAATATATCAAATAACCGTATTAGTAAATGAGAAGGAATGACAAAAAGCCAACAGAAATAAGCTCAAATTTATTATAGTAAAAGTGGAAAGCACAACCATAATGAAGAATGTATCAAATAAAATTTGCTATTGGAGAGGGTTTTTTAATGTTAATCCCTAGAATGAGCTGCGGCAACAGCCACTGTTACATTCTCTCGGTGAAAGTGTGAAATGGTTTAACCTTATGGAGGACAATCATGAAAAGCTTCTCAAAAGCCATACAGTGATGCATACTCTGACTCAGCAATCTATTCCTAGTGTTCTAGGGATAGTCATGGGTACCTGTTTATAATAAGAAAACCTAAAAGCACTAAAATATCTAACAATAAGGAATTACTCAATGAATTACAATAAATGCATACAACTTAGTCCTCTTCAGTCAATAGAATGATGAGACAGAATTATGTGGAATGACATGAACAGTTGCTAAAAAATAGTTTTTAAAAAGCGGACTTCAGAATAGTTTTTGCTATATGATCCCATTTTTGTCTTAGAAAAGGAAATAAAATTTTTTAAAATATAGAGGAGTAGTAGAGATTGATTCAGTAGTGATTATGGTTATCTTGATTCCTATTGATGGAAAGATAATGAATATATTTAGAATGAGTTTAAACTATAGCATTATTTGGCTCATCTGCATTTTCCAAACTTTCTTTAAGGAATATGCATTATGTTTAGCAACAAGTATTATTTTTATAATAAAATATTATTTAATATTTAATTAATGTCTTGGATAAGTGATTGGAATTATAATAAATAATAAGCTTAATGAGAGTTAGATCAAAAGTGTAAGTAAAGCCTTCCATATCTCTTAGAATATAAATAGAAAGTTAATTTAAATTTTCAAAAAGGAGTTTGATAGAATTGTTTATCAGTGATCTTGTTCTTTTGCTTCTGCCTGTAACTGGCTTCCACTTTCCTTATATTTTGACTATATTCCTTCTGCCATTTCTTTGCCCTCAGTTTACCAGTAAAATTCAGTTTTCTCACTGAGAAAAGCAGTAAGAAGAAAATGGCTTTTAAACCTGACTCCCCCAAATTACTCTCCTCTCTTGTTCTTCTCATTAAACCTCTTGAAAGAATGTGCCACACATTCCACTGACTTCTACAGCTTGTATTCATTCTCAGCTCACTGCAATCTGGCTTTAGTCCCAAATATTCTGATGCAACTTTTGTCACCAAGTTTACAAATGCTCTTCTAAATGCCAAATATGTTCAAAAAGCTGCTTCCAAGCCTACAGGGTAGAGGTCTTCCCTTAAACATTTAGATTCCCCTCAAGCCCCAAGCACAGTCTTTTCATTCGTAGTAAATCCACCTTTGGCACCAGGAACCATTCTAGTTACCAGAGATTCAAATCAGTAACAGTAAGAAACAAAGCATTCTAGTTCCCCTGCAGTTAGTATTCAGCTATCGGGACATCTCTTGTTTGTTGTACTGTAATTGCCTTTACCTATCTCTCCTGTTGTTGAGAGGATTAAATGAGATAATGTATATAAAGCACTTGGCACACAGCCTGATTCAAACTAAGAGCTCAGTAAATGGTAGCAAATACCCAAATTCTGTGTGTTCAGTAGATGCTCTGACCCAGGGTGAATTTGCTTCTCAGGAACTTAAAGTGTGTTTTCAGTTCACTTCAAAAATGTGTTTTACAATGGAAATCACACTTTGTTGCTACCTTCAGGACTGGCTCTTCCATGTTTCAGTTTTAGATCTTTATTCAAGATATCTTTATTCTTTTCTATGTTTGAGCAGAGAATTAGGCACTGGAGCTACAGAAATGATTACTAGACAACCCTTATCCTCAGTGGGCTCACTGCCGTATTGATGGTAAAAGTAGAGTTATACTGAAACAGAAGAAGCATGATCACAAAAGTATTCATCTTACAGACATGAGCTGAGGCTTAAGTTTTTAAGTCAAATGAACCCCTCACACACACACATACACAGAAAAGCCATTGTATCTATGTAGACAGGTATAGACACAGTATGAGCTAACGACTGTACTTAGTCCAGCATCTTCAAATAGTATTTGGAAGAATCCAAGGTATAAACAAAAAAATTCACTTCTCAAACAGCTCAGCATAAATGAATTTACCTCCCCAAACAGCAAAAGAAATTTTTATCCAGGATATTGGGTCACCAGCCCTGAGAGCAGCTAGGTTTTTCATTCAAAATTAGAATTTAGAAGATATACATGGAAAGACTGTGAAAACTCACAAATACCAATGTGTATGTTTGTGGGATCTCAGACACGAAGTTGGTTCCTTTAGCTTTCCAAGGTTGTAGAGAAGCAGAACTGGGAGAGATTCTGGCTGCTACGTCTATAGTCAGAGTGAGACACTGCAATCTATTTAACAGCTACAATAAAGTATATTTTGAGACCTGAATAGGTCTAAGAAACCTAAGATTCTTTTCAATTCAATAGGTTCAATATTGTTTGTTCCAAAGGGAAAAGGGAATTCTTTCTTAAATCCTCATGAATTTTATATCTGGTCAGAGAAATCTCAGTTACTTTCTGGGTCTAAGGCTGAAAACCAGTTTTTCCTCACACTGACCACCAGCTTACACATAGACAAGCAAGGCCATGACTTGGCAGATAAACACACTTTGGCAATCTCTCTCTCTCTCTCTCTCTCTCTCTGTGCAAGTGTGTGTGCGGGCACATATTTGTGTGAGCACATGCAAACATGCCCCAAGTGATGAAGTCCCTGAGGGCAGAGGCTGGGTCTCATTTTTCTTTATATCCTCAGTGTTTCTCCATAGTTACTCAGAAGTGAACAAATGGATCAGCAAATGTCAAGACAAAAGGAAAATGTACAAGTGGTACGAATGGCAAGGAAGATATGGTGCTTCACCACTTGGATGTTGAAATAAACATGAAGTAATTAAACCACATGTGGGTTTCTGGGTAAAAGCCATAGGCCAAAAAAAAAAAGGAGAGATAGAGAGAGAAACAAGTTTGAAATGTTTGTGTTGCCTCCAGCAATTTCTTTACCTTTGCAACCCTGATTAAACCAAGCCTTTAACTTTCATTCAGTAGGTTTAATTCCGGGTGACTCTTAATGTAGTTTAAATATGGGTACCATCATTGGTTTCCACAAGCACATTTTAAAAGCAAGCATTTTTATTGAATAGATTGTATCTTTCACCATGGTTTTCTTTTTCCATATTTTTGAAACTTCTTCTCTTTCCCACACTCCTAACTTTGCAGAGATGGACAGAAAATTTTTAAATATATTCATAAAACTAAACCCAAAACTTTTTTTTGCTATAATCTGTGTAAATAAAAAAAAAAATTTAAACACTAATTTATGGACCATTAACTCGACAATGTCTACTGAAGTAAGTTTCAACTTGATTCTCATCACTGACCTAGAAGAGAACTTTCCAGAAACAATGGCTAGGCATGAAGGGGAGGCTGAGCAAAAAGATATGAAGGACTGTGAACAAGAGAAAAAGCGGAAAATGCTTTGAGCATTACTCAGTGCCCATCTGTATAGCATGGCTCAATTTTATGCATGAAAACATGTGTGGCTCACAGGATCATTAAGGAGAAAGCAATGTCTCTTTAAGATTCCAGCCGTAAACAGTTGTGGAAGAGCCTCTCTGTATATCTTCCAATGATCATTATCACAGAAGACGATGTTTTTTAAAAAACCTCAGATGTCACCAGGGATTTTTAAGATTTACTTGAAAGACATAAGCAGTGGGGTAGTCCGTTTGCAATTACTCCCCCATCCAGGGAATTTAAGTTCTGAGTTCCATATATTATAGTCATGAATGTTGCTTGCAGCACTGTGCCTGTCCCCGTGAAGGCTACAGCTGTCACAAAGCTCCCGTGACATGTCATTGTCTTTTGTTATCATCCTTGCTCTACAGCAGGTGTCCCTGCATCACAAACTACCTCCTTGTCTGCCAACATGGCCAGCAGAAGAGGCGATGTTGCTTTAGTGTCGCTTTTGAACCAAAGGGAGAGAGCAAAACAAGCCCATATATATGGAGATTTTGGCTTGGATACAGGACACTAGCTCAAATAAAATGTCACTGCAAATAGCACAAATCACTGTAAACAAACACTGCCTCCACGCCTGGTGTAAAACATCCACAGATAAGGCTAAGACTATCAAATGCTGCTTTGGGACATGCTTTTGTCTCCTTCATCTTTAAGCTCAGAGCTCAATCCAATTATCCACAAATTTCGGTTCTGTTTCTGATTTATGTGTACTAGGGTTGGAGGGTTGTTGTTTTAAGAATATTTTTGCTGTGACAAGTTGAAAATTTTAGCTCATAAGCTAAGATTACCTCAAAATAAATATGCTAAGTAAAATCCACAAGATATGAATGCAAGGACTCTTGGCATACAAGAAAGTTAAAATATAATTTTTCACAAGGAATTGGTATTATTCGTAAGATTCTTTACATTCTCACCATTTATTTTGAGGCTGTCCAATTTGTGCATTTTTCACCAACTTACACTGTTAAGTATAAAGTGTTTCCCCCCAAAAAAGGATTCCTGAAAGATTCTTGAAATTGCCTTCTGTAGCTTCCTTCCTCACTAAAGCTAACTATAAAATCCTTATACTGTGTAACTGAAATGCTAGATTCTTTCCATAATTCATATTGATTTTTGCATAAAATGCCTATTCTGAGCTCAGAACTACATAATCAAACACAACCATCAGTTTCTGATGCTAAACAAAATTATCCCTTTGGGGGGATTTATTCACACCTTCTCTGGAGATAAAGGGGGAAATAATCATCTAACTTCCTGAAACATTATAGCTTTACATTAGATAAAATAGACACCTCTATCTGGAGTCAATTTCCATGTCAGGTAAATCAGATAGTCATAGCTCCACAGTAAAGAACTAAATTTCATCTGTAAGTCAAATTTCTAAACAGTTCCTGAGGCTTTTAAACCTTCAAACACTCAGAGAAGGAGGTGGTCATGAAGGAGCTTATGAAAAGTGATATTTTTCCCAGGGAATTTTTATCTACCATTAGCCAGATGCTGTCTCCTTCATGTTAGTCCCTCCCCAAAACAAATTACCACTGCCAAATTAATCTTCCAAAGAATTCCTCTTTGTAGAAGGTGTAATCCTAAACCCCTGCCACTTCCTTCCTTTCACATCCAGAGTTGCTCTGGGGAACAACACACAAGCTCATCTCTTCCCACTCCTCACTCTGACCCCTCCTCACGGGGGACACCCACACTGCCTTTCCTCCCCTTCTTGGTCCACAGCAAACAGCTTTGATACTTGGTCTCGTTCCCTCTTCCTGAAAGTTTTGTCCTCATTCTAACTGTGGCTTTGTCACATTGCTGATGTCTCAGCTCAGGTGTCCCCATCCCAGAGAGGTCCTCTCTGACCAGCAAAAGTGGCTTCACCAGGTATTTTAGGTCTCATCCCTTTGGTTTCATTGACTTCAGAAGAGTCATCATGATCTGAAGCTCATTTGCCTGTCTCCTTGTTTATTATCTGGCCTCCCCATTCCACGCTGGAATATAAGCTCTATGAGGACAGGGCTTTTACATGTCCTCTGTTGCTTTCTAGGTCACCATCAGTGCACAGTGTATGTTTAATAGACCAGAGACAGAAGCAGATTCTGTTGTGTCCAGGAAAAAAAACATTATATCCTTAGGGTTCCGAAGTCTCCTTCTCCCCAGCCTCTTTGCATCCTCACCCAGATCTGGAATTTTTGTCTCTGAATTGCTCAGATATCCTCAAACCACCCGACTTTCATTTAGCCTCCGCACACAAAATGAATAATAGGTCCCAACCATACATTCCATCACTTCTCCACCAAATTGATATTCCTTGATTCCCTGAGGAATTTTCCTTCCTTTCAAGAAGCACTCTGTGCTCTGCAATGTTCCTGACCATGAATGCAGGCATCATGGCTGACGACTTCCAAATATGGCATCAAAACCTCCAAGGCGACTTGCCTAAATGATATCATATCTCCCAGCGGCTGGATTTCGGTTTGTTAACTTTAAAATGAGAGGCAGGTTTAAAGATTAACAATTTGCTTGGATAAAGGAAAAGGGAAAAATATAATTAATCATTTGCCTGTCCCCCAACACTAGTTTACAAAACCATGGTGCAACTTTATTGAGCTCAAAATTGAAGGGTGGCAAGGTTAATATGTAGCTTTAGACCTCACGGTTTCATTAACAAACACATTACAGGCTGTAAAGCTGAACTGACATTAATGCTAGGCCCAAACAAAGTAAATAATTACTGGCTTGGCAAATGAGGAAGGACTTGCAGAGTTTGTTTACATTGGGTTTTTGGAAAATTCATGTTGGCAACAAGTCAAATACAGTTTGACTAGTAATTGTGACAATTGCTCACAGATGCTGCTGGAAGAACAACAAAAGAATGGATTTATGGCTTTTCTCTCCCCCTACATTTTCCCCCTTTGTTGCCTTTCTTTTTTTTTCCCTTTACCATTTTGGATCAATAAAGAACTTGCAGCCACAAAGATAAGTGGGTTACATTGCAGATGGGCCTTGGAATGTTTAAAAATCTCATGTTGCATTTTGTCTTTTGGCCCTAGATTGGAAAAGACACAGCTGCATTCAAGCTGCAGTCATAAAATCCATGCTCCTTGAAAATGCTCATGCATTCCCTCAATAGAACAGAGTTGAGAGGAAGCCTGCTTAGACGTTTTCCAATATCAAGACTGGGTTGTTTTGTGCCGGTGCGCAGCTAACAAGCCACTGAGTTCCTAAGACTTAAGGAGAGAACTCTAGCTGAATAGGATCTATTTCATTTTCCCGAGCTGGATTGGAAGAGTTTAAAAAGGAATCAAGGGATAAAACAACTCACCAAACTGGAAAATAGTTCTGCAGAGCAATTGAGGTCTGTGACATATAATTTGAAACAATTTTGGTTTCCCTCATCAAAGATCAGTATTCTGCCAACTAAAAGCTAATACTTCACACACGTACATCCTACTCTTTCTAAACGCTTGAATCTCAACCTCTCTATTCTTGGAAGATAGAATTTCAGGGATTTTAAGTATAAATGCAAAGCCTGGATCTTTCTAATTCCATTTCTACTAACTTCAAGTAGTAAGAGCCAGAATATCCTGGGATTTTATAGTGCTTAACTGAATCGTTCAACATGAGAATCTAAAGCCTTCATTATTATTTAAGTGCCTTATCTAGATCCATAATCTTTGCGATATCAAAGCCATAGCCATTGTCTGTTCCAACATGTTGTTCTATCATTCTCTAAATCATGTTTCTCTTACTACTCCTTGGGGTGATCGCTGCATAAAACTGAATAAAAGTAGATCATTATCTGCTAAATAACTAAAGTAGAAAGGAATTTACGCCCCAATAGGCCTTCTTTTAACCAGTTAAATACTGTGTTCATCTATCAGTAACATGCTCAATCCACATCATCCAAGTTTTCAGATTTTAATTGCCCTTAACATTGAAACTCTAAATATTCCTTAGAAGGAAAAACTCTTACTGTGAAACTTACAAGCTTTTAGGTGAAACACCAATAGCTGTAATATTTTAAACTCTAAAGTGTCCTAGCTTCCAACTTTCTTATTGCCTAGACTTCTCTAATTGTGGAATTGGAACGCCAGAGGCAGGACACAGGAAAAGGTTGACTGGAAGCAAAATTCTTCAGATTTAGCACCAGGATCTTTGATTCACTGTCTGGATCGTTGGCCATTAGCACATAACCAGCGACAAAACTCTCTGATGCCCCCAAATAAATGTAATATAACAGTTACCAGTGAAACTTTTCTGACATACTTTTAAAATTCTAGGCTAATTATCAATGGTAATAATTCAGGGTAACAGTCTTATTAAATAATGTGTCATACACGACCAAGATCATTACTTGCCTCTAACTTTTCACTTTTTATATCTTTCTTCCACGTTACAGTTAGCCCTAGATTTGATCATGCCATACGATTGCTCAGAATTCTTTTGAGGATGTCTTACTGCCTATAGATAATGTCCAAACACCCACACATTTCTTTGAATGCTGACACAATCTAACCTCGACTTAGCTTTAGATATCTTCAAACCTACCCCCACTGCCCTCCTACTGAATGCTGCCTTTAGTTCTATTTGGCATTTTCTTAAGAATCCCTGCACTCTACCTAACTGAAGACTCAGGCAAGAAATAAACTGCTCTTCTAGGCTTATTTTTGAGTTACTTTTACCATTGACCTTCTTTTGCTACCACAAAGAAAAACTATGTTTTTCTACTCAAGACCTCATAGGCTACATTAAAGATTTCGAATATTATTTCAGTAAAAAATTTTAGCATTTTAAGTCTGCACTTACATCATAAAGCTAGATCATAAATTTTAAAAATATAGCAGTTCATACAAATTTGGAAAATTCACTGACAATCTTATCTGTGGTCTGATCAATAATTTGAGCAATAATGGCACTAGAAAATAGAACTTGATACATATACTTCAACCATAAAGTCATAGAATGTTACCTGTCTCTTAAGGTAACACGCGTTGAGTTAGTAAAACTGACTTGTTGGCTGCTCTAAAGTTATACAGTTGAATAACTTGCATGGAGAAAGTCCAGAATTAAAACCACAGGCAAAAATGGATATATTACGGGTGACTTTTGGAAATAGTAAAAAAGAAATAGAAAGCAGTTATAAGGGGAGCACTTAAAATTAGGTATGAATGGTTTATACTATTGATTAAAGCATTTTAAAACATCAATAAAAGAACACTTTGCACCAAGTAGCTTTCAGGAACCTTAGGAAAGATCATTTGATTCAGTTCAAAGGTTAGAAGCCTTTACTCCAATAGGTAAAGAAGGTGGTTCCATCTCCATTCCAAAAGAAACAAATACATAAAAGTTCAGAGTCTAAAAATCAAGTGTTAAGGTTTGCTCCAGTAAATATTTTTTAAAGATGCAAACTATGTTAAAAAAAAAGTAATATGTAATGAGAAGATTACACTTTTTCATTATATTTATTTATTACCTAGCTCATACTTTCTAACATATAATTAGCTCCTTAAAGGACCTCTATATTACGTTAAGTCCAAAATTAAATACCATACTCCCTGTACAAAACAGGCTAACAATGCATCTTTTGAGTTGAATGATATTCATTCAAGAAGTCTTTTAGATCTTCCCAGACTTTCTCATTCTCTGGTATCCTTCATTTTTCCTTGTGACTAAAGAATGTGTTATAGAGATGAGCTACAGATGGCTGTATGTATGTCTCTCCCAATCATGTTACTGGGAACCCACTTGTGGTAACTCTACCATATCTATTTAACAATAAACAAAACAAGGACAAGAACTCTAATTGCTTTCTTTTCAATTTCCCACAGAGCATGTTTAAAATGCAGTCTCCTGAATCCCGGATTTAGCTTCTACAGGCCATTTCCAGGACTGGCCTTGAAATAAGCAAAAACTAATGGGTTAATAAAAAGAAGTATCAAAAGGGAAATAGTGGCAAAAGTTCCTGCCCAAAATCTATTCTAAAAACTAGTTACATAGTGGAGAAGACTATCAAAATGGGGGTTTGCCTATTATCTGATTTTGGCTGAAATCCCAGAGTCAAGAAATCTAAGTACTCCCTTAGCTTAAATAACATGCTGCATCTTTGCAGGTGTTGACAGAAGAAGAAAGCTGGTGACTCCTAGGCATCACCTACTCCAGGAAAAGCCTGCACCTCCAGAGTTTGGTTGGGCAAGACAATGTTCAATTCCTGTGGGAAGATGTGACCTCTGAGAAGACTTGGGTGGTCCCGGACTCTGGCTGAGAAACATCAGCGGGGCAAAGTGAACTCAATAAATAAAATCTGTGGGAGCAGACTTCCATAAGTCAGGTACCAAGTCATAAACAGTCAGCCATAGGATGTAGCAGCACCTGGGCTGGGAAGATGCAGTAAGAAGTCTCAGGAAATGTGAGAGAGTATGTGCACATATATGCATATAAATGTGTGAGTCTCCAAATACATCCACAGAAGACTCATGAAAGAAGATAAGAATTTGAACATTCAATGAAAATCCAAAGGGCACCAATGCCAGCTGACCAAGTCTACCAGTCAAGGCAAGACACTTTCTGCCTCTGACCTCTCTCTCTGTCCCTATTTTCAAAACATGGAGAAGCCAATGGCACCACAGGGTATGGGAAACAAAGTGTGGAAAGGTGAGTGGAGCATAGCTGAGGCTGAAATATGTCTATCCTGAACTAAGGAGGCAGAGTCAAAAGACAAACAAAAAAACAAACAAAAACTACTTAATTGGCATGAGATTTGGGTATTTAATACTAGGGTGGACTATACTTTCTATTAGTTAAATAAAGTAACTATTTATTAATATCTGAGGGTGACCAGAAAAGCTAGAAGACGTGCAAAAAATAACAGAAGTAGGGGGAAAAATGAATAAACTTAATCCTGAATGATACAGAGAAAAATAACAAATTTGTATAATTTCACCTCTAATAGACCAGTGCGTTCCATAAACTTGTCATAATTTATTTCTTAGCTTTGCCTAATGCTTGAAAGGTAGTGTTAAAAAAAATCTATTTGTGTTATCTATGCTGGGTCATTTTACATGAATTGTTAGGATTCTCAGTTGCAAAAGAAATCCAGTTTGAACTAGATTTAAAAACAAGAGAATGATCCACAGAACTGAAATGGTTTCATGAAGAACTGAGTCCAGGGGCTTCAGTGAATCATCAAGACTCTCTTGCTCTTGGTTTTTCATCACTGCCTCTTTTTCTCTTCTACTTCAGGTGATTTCCACCTTGCAATATTGCATCTGTCACTTTCCTAGCAATAAATATCAAATATTAGAGAATTTTCTTGGGCCACATGCTTATCACTAATGCAATTATTAGGAACAGGGGACTGAAGGTCTCTGAGTAGCCCCTTGGTCATGTGCCTACCTCTAGGATGGAGGTGATGCTGGTGGCACCATGACCAGCATCCCCACGAAGCCCACACGGGGTTGTGGAGAAGTGATCACCCAAAAGAAGAGTGGATTGCTGTAATCAGAGACGAAGGTGGGCAAAAGGGACAGATGTCTCTTACAATCACCCAAAATGATTAGTGTTTATTAGAGTGGATAGCTAGCCAACTGTGGGTCTCAGTTCTAAGCATGGATTTCTTCCCTCAATGAGTAGAAATATCGGGGTAGAAAACGGAAGAAAAGATTGTAACAAAATTCCCTACATTATGTTTGGAGATGATTTTTAAAACAGGTTTATAATGTAACACACTTCCCTTCAAAAGGTAAACCTAACTCCTTCCTCTTGACTATAGGCTGGACTTCATGATTTGCTTTTAATGAATATTGTTGTGAAATCATGATATTTGACTTCTCAGGCATCTTGTAGAAAGATCTGTGTGTGACCCTTTCTGACTTGAGGCCTCTGTCAGTAGCCAGCAGCGTCTTGCCAACCACCTTGTAAGCCAACTTAGAAGCAATCCAGCAGCCCCAGTCAAGCGTTCAGGTGACTGCAGTCTGGTAGATACCATGACTAAACCTTCCAAGAGACCCCATGCTAGAATCACCCAGATAGACTGCTCCCAACATCCTGACCCACAGAAAGTGTAAGAATCATAAATGCTTATTGTCATAAGTTTGGGGATCATTTGTTATGCAGCAATAGTTAAATAATACACACGTCTACTAAGATGATAATAGATGCTCTATGAAACAAAAGGTCAAATACATATGAATAAAGATGTATAACCAGCTATCTTTGCTGTGGGATTTCTCAGAACTTAAATATACTAATATAACTGTGAGTTCCCAGAGAGACAGAGACAGAAACATAAATAGTATGCAATTTCCCAAACTTCTCTATAAATGCCTTTCTTTTTAGAATACCTAATAATATCTCTGGAACTCTCACGTTCCTAGGACATTCGAAAAACACTAGGCTTAGGAGCATATATTAGAGAAGACAATCAAGAAACTTTTTGCTTCTTAAAGAACAACTTAATGTCTTAGATAAAATCTGAATAACAGATTAACAGGGCCAGGATTAGGGTGAGTGAGGCAAATGAGGTACTCATCTCAGGGGCAAAATTTAAAGAAAGCTCAGTCATTAAAATAAATCATTTTAAACTAAAATTAATGCACAAACCTCCATGGTGAATAAAATATCAAAATTTTAAATAAAGACAGGTATTTGTTGTTTTGTTTATTTCATGATCCTGCATTACTATGCAAGGAAAACAGTTATTTCCAATTAATCTAGTCCCTGGCCTACATGACGATCATGCTCCCCTCCAGGCAGTTTTATAAGGGTTAATGATGTGCAAAGAGATTAGGCAATACATGTGGCCTTTTTTCAAACTGTAGAATTTGTATTAATTTTTCTACTTGGCTAAAATTCTTTCTTACATTTCCTTCTTGGAGGCCAGGATGCATTTCACAGGAAGAAATTAAGGATAAATTGGTTTCTCCTTTGTTTCCCAGATTGGAAAAAGAAATTTTTTTATAATAGAAAAGGATCTTTTAAAACCACCTCCCAGATATAAATTACATCTACTGGACCCTGTTGCTGTGTTGTTGATAAAACAGAAACTGATTTCATTACAAATGATGGTATCTCTTCAGATGCTAGTTACCTACCTCCCGAGTAGTACGGTATGAATGAATGTTCATTTGAATTTTAGATCTGTTTAGTCAGCTCTTGAAAATCTCCTCTTTGGTGAACACAGCATAGTGAAGCGAAGGATTCTCTGGCTTACTTTTTTTTTTTTTTCCAATTGAAGGGGGTCTGAGTATTGTGACAAAAAGAGCTTTAACGCAATTCATGTTGTAAATGACTAGTACGTATACTTCTCCAACACAGTCTGGCCTCCTCTGCAGCGACTCAGCACTGTGGCATCTAATTTTTCAGCTTTACCAGATGGAACTAATCTCTTCTCATGCAAAAGTCAAATCTATCATAATTAGTCAGTGCTGTTCATTTCCTCTTCCAATGCATACTGACCTCTTGCAGGGTAGACTAAGAACTAGCTCAGATGTTAGGTGTTCATGAAAGTTTCTCTCAGCTTGTCTTATTCTTCTCTGCAACTCCTTTGACCTGTTTATTATTTTGAAAATTCCATAGTAGGAATGCTCCTGTAACTCAGGGATTGACAGAATTTTTCTTAAAAGGGCACATAATAAATATTTTAGGTTTTGTGGGTCATATAGCCTCTGCAGTAACTACTCAACTCTTCCACTGTGGTGCAGAAGCAGCCACAGACAGTATAAAGTAAATGGGTGTGGCTGTGTTCCAATAAAACTTTAATTGTAAAAACAGGCAGAGAAAGTGAATTTGGCTTCTGGGCTGTAGTGTGCTGACCCCTGCTTTAGTTTATGGCTCCGAATTTGGCTAAAATAAAGAGGCCTCTGAAAGAATTTAACTGCAAATCAACTTTCTTTTCTTTACCAAGAACTGATTTTAACAAGGAGACGGCCATCTAGGAGGCACTTAACACCAAGGAAAGACTTTGTTTTTGTCTGTTCTTTTAAGGAAAGCTCTGCAACTTGCCTGATGTGAATTGCCCACAAGTGAATTGTTAGTTGCCGTTTTTCAGTGTGATACCTTCTCGTTTTCTGGGTAAGAACAGTAAGCCAGAGGCAGAAAAAAAAACTGTAAGAACTCATTCAATTGAAACCATGAGGTGAGTTACAATTGACAAAACGGCTAATTAGATAGTAAAGGGTACTAAAACATAGGATTTAGAGACTGGGAAGTGATAGTCCCTCTTGACTACCTTTCTATATCTATTTAGTTTTTCATTCAGTTTTGGTGTCAAGAGTTTGAGAATCATTTTTGGAAGAGAGTAAAAGTTGAATGATGAGATCATGTATGAATAACAAAGAAAATGGGGTTGTTCAGTCAAGAGAAGACTCAGAGGGAAAACAATAAACTTTTATTTGTGTATTTGAAAGCGCTGTATTTACAATAAGAGTATATTTCCTTACTATGATTTCAGAAGTTTTAAAAACCAAAAAGAGAAATTTTCAAGAAAATCTCAGCTAAATTTTTAGAGTTTTCTGAGAAAATTGCCTAAGCATGGAAAGGACTATGTTAAAAGTGGTGGAATTTCTTCTTTTTAGAGCTGTCTGACCATCATATGGTGGGTATGTTGTGAAGGGAATTCAAGAATCAGATGGGTCACTTGATTAGGTCAATGACTCCCAGTCATAAATTCAGAGACCAGGAATATTACACACACAAACACTCACATGTGCACGCGTGCACACACACACGTATATAGTTAAATGGGAACCTGAAAAAAAAATGCTTACTAACCTTTTATAATGCCAAGTAAGGACCTTCAAACCAAACTGATGGCCAGTATCACTTCATAAACTATATTTAAATAAAAGCATAAGAAGACATAATCTTAAAATTAAAGGCAGTCTAAAGAATAAACACAAATTCTGAAAAGAATAGTTTCTAACTTCATCACATAAAAATCTAGCTAGTTCGATCAAGAGATGACATGGGTTTGGTTTTTCTCATCTTGGTATAGAATGGCAAAATCCTTGTCATGAATATGCATGAATCCTCTGATCATCATTTGGGAATTACTGAAAGTTTAAGTCCTTGCCAGTTCTAAGACTCTGAACCTGTGAGTGAATATGACAATACCAAGTATGAACTGGGTCCTTCTTCCAGGTCCATAGTCATGACTTAAAGGTAAAAGTTCTGGTAAAATTCTTTGCCAAGTGAATTTATTATTCTAAATGATTTCATTCCCACACAATGGAAACATGCTACACTATGGACAAAGCAAAGCTTTTAAGTCTATTTTTCTATCCTTGTAATAGAACTAAAATACAAAACACCATAACTGCATAAATAATAGTTACATAGCTACTAGTTATTGTGGGTTAAATTATGTTCCTTCTCCACCCTCCAAAAAGGCCTAACAAACTAATACACTAGTCTTGATAATTTCAGAGGCAAAAAGAAAAATCCATTGGCAATATAAAATGAAGAGTAGGCTTATCCAGGAAATTTTCTAATAACACTTAGCATTTCAGGATAACCAAATTATATTCTAAACTAAAATTCTAACTGAAGAGAAGTTAAAAACAATGTTCAGAAGATTGGGCCCATTGTAAAACTCTATCTCAAGCGATTTTGCCACTTTCCTTCAGTTTTCCTCTGGGCATATATTTTAAGACTCTCTGTACAAATAATTTTGTGAAAAATTTTTATGAATTGAATGCATTCCTGGATTTGGTTTCCCTAACAATCAAATGTGTATGTGTACACACAGGTGCACACACACATACACACACTAGTTCTGGCAAGAGTGAGGCATAGTGAATAGGGAGGAGGGGAAACACTACACCAGCTTCTACTCATTGCTATGTCAATGCACATAAATTCTAATTTGTAACTCCCCTGCAGTTCCATTGTGTGGCTCCATTAGTCTATGCATGAATTATTCACATGCAATACATCATAATGGCATCAGAACCATTTGTGATATCAATTCACACTATTATAAAACAGGTAATCTTCAACTGTCCAACACAACACATGTTAATTAGATCTCCAAGAAACTTTGCTAGTCAATCACCTTCTTAAGCCCAGCTCTGGCCCCACCTCTTCCAATAAACCTTCTAATCACTCTTTGCTACCTCATGTCTTTCATTTTTAGACCACCCATGGAATACCTGACACAATGTAGTAGTTTAAACTACATTTCATTGTGTTGTTCTTTTTATGGCTTTGCAGATTTAACTCTTCTGTCCCTGAGTATATTATTTGATTCTTGAGGGAACCAGGACATATGGTTCTTCTGTAACTTCTACAGTACTTAGCAATGTTAGGCACATAGTAAGTTTTCAATAAACACTAATTGGCTTGTTTAACTGCCATGCAAATAGATGCAATTCACAAAATTTTAGATGCTGGGCTACTTGGTTTAGCAGATTTCAACTTTCTGAATAATCACATGAGTTTTGGTGATATGGTTTATTATTTTGTTATGAAATGTTTGTCTTATTTTGTCTTTTTTGTTTCCATTAATTCTCTGAGGAAACAAACTTCTTTTTGTGCAATATTATTAAAAGCGAGATTGTTGTGAGGTCAGGAGAAATACATGTAAATGTTTACAGCATAGTAAGTGACATACAATAAATAGTCAATGTATTATCACCATTGCTATTTTGCCACTCTATAATTTTTCAAGGCATGTAACAATGGGAAATTGCTAGCAGAATACTTACAGTAGAAAAGCAATTTATAAGAGAGATTCACTTAGCTCAGTCCTATGCATTCAGTAGGTATTTAATAAGTAATAAGTAAACTCTATTAAAAGATAACATACATACCAAAAAATGCAAGTATTTGCACAGTCCAAAGGAATGGTTACACAGTGAACACACATGTGGAATCAGCAAATCAGATCAGGCAACAGAAGATTATCAGCCCCACAAAATCGCCTCTAATGCACAATTCAAGTCTATGTCCATCACCCCTATTGAGTATAACCATTTATCCTGACTTCTAAAGCATTAATTAGTTTTGCCTGTTTTGAACTTCACATGAATGGAATCGTATAATATGTATTCTTTCATGGCTGGATTCTTTCACTCAGCTTAGTGAAATCAATGCATACAATTGCATGTAGCTGGTTGGGTTTTTTTTGCAGGAATATTTTATTTTATCATTTGTAGTACTGTATATTATTCCACTGTACAAATATATCACAATTTATTTATCCATTCTGTAGTATATGTGTATGTGTGTTATTATAAATAGTACTATTTTAGGTAGTATTAAGCATGCCTTTGGGTGACGTTATGTACACATTCCCATGGAGTATAAACATAGGAGGAGAACTACTGAATTATTATATCCATATTTACTAGATAATATACTTTAGTAGGTTTAGTTTTACAAGAAGTTGCCAAACATGTTTTCAAATTGCCAATTTACACTTTCCCCAGCAGTGAATAAGAGCTAGAATATTTCCACATTGTCACCAATCCTTAATGTTATCTGTCCTTTAAATATTTTAGCCATTCTGAAGCATGCGTAATGATACCTCAAAGTAATTTGTATTTCCATGATGACTAATAAAATTGGTAACTTCTCAGGTCTACTGGTCATTGGGTAATCCTCTTTTGTGAAGTGCTAAGTCAAATATTTTGCTCAGTTTTCAACTGGGTTCTTTTCCCTTTCTTAAAGATTTACAGATATTCTCTGTGTGTAATATAATCACTAATACACTTAAAGTATCATCTACCAACCTGCTTTTGTTTTCTATTTGACCTAGCTCTTCTATGTTTATTTTTCTCTTCTCTTGTCCTCTTTTAGATTAATATTTTTTATTTATCCCACCATATTAATTTGTTTGTTACGTATTTTTATCCTTTTTGTGATGTCAGAGATTGTAATATATATTCTTGACCTAGGATAGACCACTTCAAATTATTAGTGTTATCCCTTCCCTAATAAAGCTAGAATTCTGGAATACTTTAACTTCATTTATATCCCTCTTGCCTTTTGCATTTTTATGTTTACCTCTGGGACACTTTTCCTCTGGTCGAAGAACTTCCTTTAGTATTTGTTTTAGTGAAGGTTCATTTTGTTGATGACAAAACTTTCAGCTTCTGTTTTACTGAGAACAAAATTTTTACTAATAAACAGAGGCCTTTATAAACTTCATTTTTACTGTTCATGGATAGTATAGTCTATTTTATTTTATCTTATTTTTGCTATTGATAATGTGACACATTTTTTCTTTAAGCACTTTCCATTTTCTACTAGCTTCCATAGTTTGTGTTCAGAGTCAAATGTAACTTTTTTATTTACATGTAATGTCTTTTTTTCTCTGAACACTTTTAAAAGTTTTCTCCATGTTTTTGGTATTTAACAGTCTAAATACAATATACCTAAGTCTTGTTTCCTTTATGTTATTTTGTTTGGAGTTCACTTAGCTTCTTGAATTTTTGAGTCTTTATGCTTCATCAGTTTTGGAAAATTCTCTACCATTAGCTCTTCATACACAGCTTCTGCCTCATTCTCCTTTCCTTTTTTAAGGGACAGTTACATGTATGCTGGAGCTTTGGAAATTTTCCTACATGTCTCTTATGCTCTTTTCTATATTTTCAATCATTTTTCTCTCCATGCATCAATTTGGATATTTTCTATTAAGCAGTCTTCCAGTTTACAAGTTCTGTCTCCTGCTGTGTTGAATATGTGAATAAATGCAGCTATTGAGTTAATTTCAGCTTTGTGATTGCAGCAGATTTAGAATGTCCATTTATTTTATTTTATAGATCCTAAATTATCCAGTAAAATTCTCCATCCTTTCATCTATATATCCTTATCTTTCATCTTGTCCTTGAAACTATTAATCTTTGCTAACTTGAAAGTTCATGTCTGCTAACTCTTATATATGGATTACCTTTGGGTCTGTTTCTTATATTTTTATATTCTGATTATTGTCTTGAGTTTCAGTTTCATGGCCCTGTCTTTTGGTAGGCCTAAAATTTTTAGATTTAACACCATTAATTTGCATATAAACAGTGCAGAGGCTAAGGATGAGCTCACCCTCCAGTGTTGCTTAACACTTTCCTTAGCCAGGCAGCATGGAAGCTTATCAACTTGATCCATTTAGGGAGTGAGCTGAGTTCAGTCTAATTTTGGTTCACTTCTTTACATGGCAAAGCTCACCAGGGCTCTCAGTGAAAGCCTGGTATGTTACCTGAGCCTCTTTCTCTGGAAACACATGAAGTCTTTATCTCTTTACCATAAATTTTAAGAAGAGTCTGATCTGCTTTTCTATTTATGCTTAGCTGTTTATCTTTCCACACCCAAAATTTCAGAATTCAGCATATGTCTTAAGGAGAAAACTGACCATGAATCTGAGGTCTCACAAGTTTCCAATTTTGTTAATGCACTTCTGCAAAACTGCCAAATGCTCTGTTGACTTCTAAATCTGGCAGCAGCTACTCCCTGCCTGTGCAGAGTCCAAGAACTCAGCTTCTTGCTCATATCCAGACTTTGGAAATATAACCAGAGTAAAATAAACTGCAAAACATCCACTAGTCTATGGCTCTCCCCTCTCCATATTCTTAGCCCCACTACCTCTCATTGTTTTAACAACTCTCTAATGCTGTTAAATATACGATCTTTTAACTAATCCATCTTTTCTAGTTGTTCTCAGTAGGAGATTTGGTATGACAACAACTATTTCATCTTATTTTCATTATTACAGTCCATATAATAATGTTTTTGATTCAATTAAAAGATCTAGTTATTAAAATATACTATTTAATTTGAAAATTTGGCAGATAACACCAGCCTATATGAAAACAAATTGTTGATGTGAAATGTACAGTGATAGCAAAACTATCTTAAATTCAAAAGCAATGTTTCAAAATTGAAGGAATATTAAGCATAAACTTAATAAAATCAGTATCTCAAATTTTTTAATCCTTTTTTATCACTCACTTATACAAAGCAGCAAGAGAATTTGTAGAGGTAAGTGATTATTTTGTGGGAAGACTTTCTCATATTTTGAATGTATGTTAGCCACTCTAGGTATTAACAAAGCTGTAGGATCTGGTAACATACCAGGCTGTAGGATCTGCTGTAGGACTCGGCATTTCAGAGAAATAATTGAATGGAATTACAGGTGTTTTTCAGAATAGTTTATGTAATCAGAAGTCTAGATATAAGACTAAATGAATTTATCATTATTTAAAAACATATTAGCCATGGTGCAACATAATTCAAGTGGATGTGGAGTTTTGGTTCCTAATTTTTTCCAATATATATATAAGGCCTTGCCTCAATTTTATGTTATGATTTTAGTTAAACTAAGTTTGAATGGGTTACATACAAACTCAATAGCAAAAATTTTGAGGTCTACATCATGTGGCAAAAAAACCCTGCTGAATGACATGATAGTGGTATCTGGCCACTGGCTAGACTTTATTAGAAAACCATGTCAGGCTGGCTAAATAAAGAAGCAAAATGTTGTATGTTTATTTATTCTAAAAATCTTAGGCAGACTATGAAGTCTTTAAGTTTGACACTCAAGATTTGGTAAATAACTCAAATATTACTGTTGAAGCCAATTGATCCTCTCCTAGATCTAAAGTTTAATTGTTGATCAGCTTTTTGTTGGATTCTGTGATCCAATAAACTCTTCTTTTCACATAATTAAATTTGCTTTGATTTTTTTCTGTCACTTATAAAAAAAAAACAAATTCAGAGGTCACACAGGAAAAATCAAGGTCAAATAATCAAGGAGTAGCGAGACTATATACCAGAACCTAAGGACTAATCATCAATAATCAGAAAAAAGCTGCTGAAATTACTTCTCGAATTAGAAAGGACTTGGACAACAGGTAGCTAACTTGAGTTTGTGATTAAAAGAGGGATATGGATTCAGGGACTGCTGTTCACTCTACCCTTCATTTCTTCCAAGGGCATTTTCCCTTCCAGAACTGAGGATGCCTCTGATCTTGACAAAAATTTATTCAGAGGGCATTGCCTAGTTATTAACTCAGTTTTGGGGTAGCATTTGCTGCATCTGGTGATCTTCCTAACCTCAGCCAGCTTGATTGCTAGCAGAGAAGTCTAGCGAGATGAGGGAAAGGAAAAGAGATAGATGTGGTGAGAATCAGTACTTTTCTGGAAACATTTTGGCACTCTTAAACACCATCAAATCACTGGTTCTACCATTTTCATTTTTTCTTTCAAAATACTAAAGTATTTTGTGACTGTTACAGAGCTAAAAGATGCAAAGCAAGAAACACAAAGATATTAAAGAAACATTTTTATGAGTTAAGATTGTTTTAACTCAAACTTAAAAAAATAAAAAAGTAAGAATTTTTAAAGTTAATTTAACTTTAATGTCCTTAATTGGGTTTTTCTGGAATTGGCAGTAAGATATAGGCTTGGAAGTCTCACTTCAAAATGGGCCTTTAAAAACTATTTTCAAAAATATCATCACCAAATTCTTGAATGTTCTTACTGCATTAAGGTATTTATCAACCCATCATTTTTTTCTTTCACTACAGCCTCTCCAAGAACACACAGAATATTCAAGGAGGAGATATTTTACAGTGTAAGGAGCACTGTGTTCTACTTTGACCTGACAGGGATTAGAACTGTGACCTTGAACAAGTCATTTAATCTCTCTGAGTCTTAATATCCTTTTCTAAATAACCCAGAATTTGATAAGTGTTCCGAAGTGTTATTTTAAAGATTATTTGAGTTAACAAGTCTAAAGTGTTAATGTAAGACTACACATAATACATGTTCAATTATATATGCCCCCTTCTCCTTTTCAAAGACACAGAGATATCTTTGTAGCACAACAGACATATATGAAAAGCCACATAGAAATGTGTTTTATTACTCTTTAGATATAAAATTCAAACATTTAAAAATTTTTTTCATATGATCTAGAAATATAACCACTATGAAGATTAGAAGAAGAAATTTAGGAAATAAGAAAAGGCAGTATATTAATGAACTGTGTTTGCTTGAATGGTAGAAGAAAAATACCCGACAAGTTCCTAAAGCTTTTAAGATGGAAGAAACTCAGTTGAAGTAAAGAATAGGTGGGTTTTAACCACAAGAAGTAAGACTTAAAGTTTCAGAATGGTCAGTTTGGGACCTAAGTAACAAGCAAGCAGGTCCGTGGTGCTAATAACAAGGTTCTTAGACTCTCCTTGTGGTAAGCTGGGGAACTGGTGAGGATTTATGATAGAAACTGCTTAACTGAGCATAGTAAGAGTATACTAGGCTTACAGAATAAATAATATATTAAATATTTTAATATTTTAAATAAACCTGGGGAAATTTCAATAAGAACAGTGGACCAGGACAGAAATAGACTCATAGACAGAGAATACAGACTTGTGGTTGCCAGGGGGGCGGAGGGTGGGAAGGGATAGACTGGGATTTCAAAACTGTAGAATAGATAAACAAGATTATACTGTATAGCACAGGGAAATATACACAAAACGTCATGGTAGCTCACAGAGAAAAAAATGTGACAATGAATATATATATATGTCCATGTATGACTGAAAAATTGTGCTGAACAATGGAATTTGACACAATATCGTAAAATGATTATAAATCAATAAAAAAATGTAAAAAAAAAAAAAAAAAGAACAGTGGACTGTATCAATGTCAATCTCCTGGGGGTGACATTTTATTAGAATTTGCAAGATGTTAAAAATGGGGGAAACTGGGTAAAGGGTACACAGGGTATCTCTGCACTATTTCTTATAATTGCATACAGACCTATAATTATTTCCAAATAAAATGTTCAATGAAAAAATATAGGCTCCTGATTGAACTATAAGGTGTCTATCATTAGCACAATAATAAATATTAGTGGAATTAATAAATAAATGAATTATTGACATTGCCAGGTTATTCTGTGTTATGCTTTAAGGTGACTCCATAAAAATTATTCCTTTTCATCATCCCATTAGCATCATTCCAAGGCTATTGGAATAGCTCTCAGATTGATTTTATTGCTTGCAATGTCCACTTTGCACATGACTACCTGATTTTTTTCTAAAACACAATTTTGATGACTCCTCCTTATCACTAAAAGCACCAATTATTCCTCATTGTCTACAGAATAAAATTAAATAACTTTAACCTAGCATTCAGAGCTCCTATCTTTCTGGGTCCCTGCTCCAATATTCCTTATGAATTTTCTACTCCAGACATGTATACCAACTTTCTGTTGCCAGTATATGCCTTGAGCTCACTTTCTTCTGTAAGCTTTCTATTCAGATACACCCAGACTCATTCCTTATGTTGGCTCTTATTTGCTAAGTGATCTCAGGGAAGGCCCTTGTTCTCCCAGTCTTAGTTCATTCATCTGAAAAGTGGGTATAATTACAATTACTTCCAGAACTTCATGAGGAACGAGAAAATATATTCCAAATTCTTAATATAATGCTTATTATATATGATTTTGGTAAACAGTCATTTTCTTACCACTTACCGCCTTATAATTAATCTTATCAGTGCCATTTTCTGCCCACTATGGTCCTTCTCTCAGTGTCCTTTATGCCTACCAGGCTCCACTAACTTCTCTAAATCATTTTCATCTTTGCTAATCATTTATTTAGGAAAAAATCCTGTTGCTAAAAAAGGAAATGATTTTCCTTACAGCATTTCAACACCATCTTCTTCTGCAGTAAAACTTCGTACAGCTCAACCTCACACCCACATAATGTCAATCGCCAGCGCCAATGCTGGATTGGAATCTGATGGGAACAGGAACCACATATTGGTGTGTTTCTTCAAGCAGGTTGTGGTTGAGTGAACAGCACTGAACAAACATTAAGAGGGCCCCTCAGATTTTCAGTTTTATCATGTGGCCTGCTTTAGAGCTATTTCAAGAGATAATGAGATATGACCTGCATAAATCCAAAGAACAGCTCAGACATAAATGGTACCTACAATGAATGAAAGAACTGAGATCTCCTGACGGAGGAGCTATAAATCTAGAGAAGTAAAATAACATTTCATTGTCCTCCTACTCAAACAGGACTAAAAGGCAGATAGTCCTCCCCTCTGTTCTCCTGTCCTTGGTGAGATGGAAGAAGGATGTCACTGCTGTGAACCCTTTTTCAACCTAGACATCCTGCTACTTTTCTGGACATTGGGAGTCAAGGAGTATGAGGTATACAGAGGAACAAAGATGACTTCAGAGGTTTATGTTATTAAAATTAAAAAAAAAACAAAGCCATGAAAGATGTCCTAGCCCAGGGACAGAGATGGACTGTGCTTCTGGGAGGAGCATTTTGCAAGAAAAAGGCTCTGACCAGGGTTGAGAGACCTGGGTTCCACCACAGGCTTTTCCGTTACTGACTCCATGGTTGTAGGTGTTTTACTTCTCCTCTTTGGGTCTCAGTTTCTTCACATGTAGAGTCAGGGAACTGGACTAGATCACTTTAAGGCCTTTCAATAATGACATTATCTGCCCCAAATGTTTGGCCCTTGATTATACCTGTATTATCTGAAAAGTCAATTCCATTTCATGTGAGAGAAAAATAAGAAATTATTCATAATCTTAGTTACAACTTTCTTGGTTGAAAACCGAACTGAAGAGAAAAAGAATAAAGCTAAAAAGAGATGCTTAATAAAGATGGGTTACCTGTGGAGCAGAACAAAAAGGAATAAAATCTGTTAGAAGGGTTAGACTTTAGGAATATGTGCTCTGCTTTCAAAGAGTTGGAGGACTTCTCCGAAAGCAGTATAAGACAGAGAACCCTATTTGCTGGCTTGGAGGAAAAGACTGGCTTTCTTCCCGAAACATTAGAATGTGAGTGCGGTGAGAAATCACCATGAGCCTGGGGAGCTGCAGGAAGCAAAGCTAAACAGTGATCAAAGAGGCACTAGGTGATTTTTCCTCCCTGTGATGTCCAGAAAGAAGTTGACTCTATAGATTGCTCATTTACTTGTTCACATTTTGAGACTGTGTTTTTTCCATCAAGGCGTTTGGGAAAAGGAAATAAGTCATGATGTTTGATTCCTTTATGATCTTCAGCGCAGCATTCGCTCGAAAGTAACAAACTCCCTATCCTTTCAAAGAACTTAATTTTGTTGTCAGTTTTTCCTTCGAAACCTCTTAGTGAGAACTGTGGGGAAAAGATTATCCAAAGGAACAGTGGATGGCAGTGTTGGTTTGCAGCTCTAAAGCAGAAAGCAAGGAAAAGTACTATTTTTTAAAGAAGAAAAGTAGCATATTCTCAGTCTTCTGAAAGAGCCTCACATGGGCGTGGATCTAAAACCATGAAAAGTTCATGTTCGCAGTTTCAAAACTTGTTAAAGCAACTATATCAGGTGATTTGAGAGCACTGCATTACAAAATTTGGAGAGGGAAAATAATGACCCAGAAAAAAATGATGGCCTCTTTTAATGCAAAGTTTGACATAAACATCTTCACAGTATCTAGATTGTAGTGGACAAACTGAACTAGCCGGTCGATAGACTATGACCAAGAAACACAAGAGACATTTAAACTACACTAGCAATTCTATGTCTTTTGTGGGAGGTAGGAGAATTTAGATTAAAAGAAAGAGGGGCCAGGACGGAAAGGGGAGTGGGATGGAGTCCAAACAGGCAACTTGTTATGAATATACGTGTTTCAGCATTTAAATAGCACCTGTCCCTTAGGAATGCACGTTATTATTCTTCCCTAATTCTTCTCCTTTTTGAGTATCTCACATCTACCTTTGAACACTAATTTCTTCACGCATGCATTCCTTCATCCATTAATAAATATCTCTGAGCATGTCTGAAATGCGAGGTACAGGTGCCCCAGGAAGGGAAACAGGCATGTAAATAGAAAACTCCCGTGCAGTATGGTAAGTGATAGCTAATGGTTTATGGAATTGACTCAGATTGGTGGGGCGAAGACATGATACAGTTTTTTCTTCTCAAACCACAAACCATTGCCCTTTTTCACTATGTCAAATCGTCCTATCCTGTGGATATGTACTAAATCACATCTTGGGCAGATTTTGAACTCTCCTGAACACTTCCAGTTATTAAAGTCGTCATTTTTCATTTTCTGCTCTTATCCTCTTTGAAACTCCTTTTCCTACTACATTTAAATACTCATTTACCTGCTGCAGCCAAGGTTTGTGGCTTCAAGGATCTGAAGAAGAAAAGAGCAGATTTCCCTTTCTAATTCTTCTCCTTGACCTTGTTGCAGGGGCTGGGGATTTTTGTGATCTGCTCTGGGACACATGCTCCACCCTGTGACAAATCTTCCACATTTCCACCCTCCATTTTCCAGGCCTAATTCTATAGGCATCTGTCTGGGCTGCTTATCTCTGTTCCTCTGGCTGTTCCAGATCTCTGTGTGCAGACATAAACAGCTCCAGCTCAACTCTTCCAAATCTTCCAGCTCCTGCCCCCAGAAAACCCACACAGCCTCTTCTTGAGTCCTTTGACCCAGCTCTGTGATGCCCATTGACCTGTGGGAACTCACACACCTTTGTGTACAACAGAGGCCACTCTGCCTCTGTGCTGCTCTGTGCTGTCATCTTTTCTCTCTAATCACTTTTGTCCTGCCCAGGTGGATGCAGGGCAAATGAACAAGTCAGCTGCCCGGCTAAATGACCAGCTGAGAAATGAGATGCCAATCTCCCTTCTTGCAAGCATCCTCAATCTTTTGGAACTCCTCTCACATAGCTTTATATTATAAAGACTACATCTCCAGAAATGGTGGTACATGGAATAAGGAAGTATAAGGTGAGGCTGTGGCAATGAGGATGGTTACCTACTGGATGAAAAAAAGGTGAGTCTGAGGATACTGCCAATGTTTCTAGCAATGGAGACTTCATGGAAAGTGACATCATTCTCTAAGAGAGAAAAGGGGGTACAGGAACATTTTGGGATGGGAAAGTAGTACATCTAGTTCTGGACATAAGATGATGGATATCCAGACAGAAATGGACTAAATGAAATGTTAATTAGAACTAAAATATAAATTAAAAATTACAGCCTAAGTTGGAAGAGATTCCAAATCTGAAGGGAAGATCTAGGCTTTGATGAATATACACTGAAGAAAACACAAAAAGAATAGGGCAGGCAAAATACTGATTCCTGAAGGGTTTTCTCAGGATGTCCATGGACTAAATGGAACATTATGAGAACTGGTCAACAAGATCAAATTCAAAAAGTAAAGCATTCCAAACAAAGAAAGATCAGTAAACAGAAGAATTTTTTAAAAAGTACTTTCAATTTAGCAGTCCAAAATAACATGAGAAAAAGAGGGGTCAAAACAAAAGAAATAAGAGAAGACAGCATTCCTTCCAAAACAGCTTATATTTACACTTCTTTCAGGAGTCCATTTAAAAACACAACGAACACAAGAACCATCAACAAAAAACAGTAAAGCTATTGTAAAAATAGCTTCAAATAACCATGAGTGATAAAATACTTGGGAAAACTTACAACTCACTGGCTGTTTAAAAAAAAAAATGGGGATTTGAAGGTATTTTACAAATCTCATTCAATGTCTTCATTGGATAGATGCGGAACCCAAACCCCAGGCTAGGGACATGAATTGTTTAACTAGTGAGGAAAAGAGGGTCAGCAGAATCCAAATCTCCTGGGTCCAGGGCCAGCTCTTTTCCACTAGTCATCAGCGTCACCCTTACTAACCAATTAGAAGTGTCACCAAAGGCCACTCTTACAAACCCATGAGGTATCTTTGAGATGAACCAGTGCAATGGCTCCCTTTTTTTTAAGACAAATTTTTTAAGAGTAATTTTAGATTTACAACAAAATTGAGAGAGAAGTACAGAGACAGCCCATGCTCACACACAAGCACAGCCTCTGCCATAATCAACATTCACTCACCAGAATGGTATATTTTTACCAAGGATCAACCAAGGTGAATATTGGCACATTATAATCACCCCAAATCTATAGTTTACCTTAGGGTTCACTCTTGACATACATTCTATGGGTTTGGACAAATATACAATGACACATATCTATCATTATAAATGTATTTTCATGGCCCTAAAAATTCTCTGTGCTCCACCCATTCATCTCTCCCCACTCCCAGCTCTGGCAACCGCTGATCTTTTTACTGTCTCCATAGCTTGCCTTTTCCAAAAAATCATATTGTTGGACTCACACAGTATGTAGCCTTTTTATATTGGCTTCTTTCACTTAGTAACATGCATTTAAGGTTCCCAGTGGCTTCCTTTTTAAAGAAAGAGTGAAGAAATCCAGGGAGTCTTCCCAATCATGCCCACCCTGGATTCCCCATGACGTTAGAAATTCCTAAACAATGTTACCAACCTACTTTCTTGATTACATGGAAAACTTCACTGAAGTTTGTATCCTTTAGGAAGTACACACCAACATTTTTGAAAGATATGTTTGTACGTTATTATGACTAGTTTCTATTCCTACTGTTCACTAAATATTATATTTCTGAGCAAAATGGAGAGTTTTAGTAAAACCTAAACCACCAGCAGAAGCAGTCATGATGTTCTTTGTGTATATTCACATCATTTAATATAGGAAAGAGCTTTCTATAATTCTTGATGAGATTGTGACATGGAAAGAAAAAATAGTAGCCATGGCCCAAGATTCTTATGATTACCACTGATTCTGTCAATAATTTGCTGTATTTAAATATCAAGTTAAAGAGCAAACTATTTAAGAATGCTTCAAGTGCCAGGTTCCCATGATTTTTGTATGTCTGTTTGGTAATTCAATTCTACAACGTAAATAGCTGGCAGCGGCAGTGCTGTCTGCTAAATATCTCATTACAAAATGCTAGAAAACTAGAGAATTACTGACAATTAAGGGTTGGTACACACAAGTGGCCAAAATTACAGTTTACAAAAGAATGATAATTGCTCAAGAAGATAGAATTGATGCATATAATTGGATTTGGTCATTTAACTTTTTTTATGTGTTTGCATTACCTCAAATGGATGAATGCAGTTGCTTTATGAATTAACAGGCATTGTTTGGTACCCCTGCTTTCCTTTCCACACTGTTACCCCTAACCTTCAGCCTCAACTACACTCAGGGTTTTTACTTTCTATTTTGACTTCTCTATCAATGCTTTCTTTTCTTTTTTTGCACTCTATGATAGCATTGGCAATATAGACAGCAAATAACCAAATGCAAGAGAGCTATAAATCTTTACATTAATATACATATAATGGAACAATACTTGATTGTATTCAACTACTGACCAGTGGCAGAACCAAATTTCAAAGTATGGTGTGAAGACCACTGGTTGCATTACGTTTGTAATGTCGCGATGTTTATTTCTTTATGAGTATCATCAGTTAACTGCTGCTTCATTTGTTCCCATCAAGATGATAACTGTTCTTGACATTCATTCTGGTAAGCAGACCCATGGTTTTAAAAAAGAAGCATAAATGGCTGCCCATGTGGCAAATTTAAGGAGTGTCATAGACAGCATAGTGCAGGGGTGTAACAAAACAAAAATTGTTGGAGAAGGCACAGGTTATCAAGACAAGATAATGACTGATCTTTTAAAAAAAGTGTTGATCCTCGTAATTTTTATCTTGCTACCTTTTTCTACCAAGATGACTAAGTTACAATGTTAGCACTGTCAGGGAATCAAAGAATATTTACTCATTCTGGCCAATTTGCATAACTGGTTGCATATACCTGATCAGTTCTATCACATTTCTTGACTATTATAAAATATTTCCCTGTTATACCTAGATGATTTGGAAAATGTGGAAAACAATGAAAATTTGGATGAATTAGGTGAGTTGATTCCACTCCCAAGAATCTTTGAATTATCAGTGCAGATAGCATCATGTTTAAAAATGTCTTCTGCACACCTTAAGTCTTGAAGCCTTTTTTCCTGCAAGATCTTGTTAATATTTGAACTTTCCTAGAATGAATATAACTTAATCACTTAAAAGCCAACTCCAAAGGTAGGTGTAGAAAAGGAGCTGCTGAGAAAGAGGAAAGAAAGCTGAAAGATTCCAAGGGTTGGAGATTGTTGATTTGGGGTTTAGGATAGTGTAAGTGGACCATAGGGACTCTTACTTCTGCAAACACTCATTTCAATGTTCTAAGCCCTTGCTCCTAAATGAAAGGCATATCCTCCTCCAAAGTGCTGTTTAAGATTCTGTCCTCATGGTTTCTCATCACAAACTTTACCTGTTTTCAATCACTCCATTTACTTCAGCACAGCCACCATTCTTCTTGCCTAGAAGAAAAAGAAAATCAACTTTTACGTCAAGTACCAGTTTGCCATTACATCCCAAGTTTCTGTTAATAGAAAATAATGACCATTTAAGTCAGTTATTAATTTTATTTTAAGACTCTGTATCCAAAGATGGTATTCATGATTTCATTTTCTAAGTATATTTTTGTGGGCTTACTTTTATAATTTAAATATAGTTGAAATAGTTATTAAGATTGTGAAAAATAGCTCAAAGGAGCAAAGATAAACAATATGTGATTCTCATTCTATTTGGCAACCCTGGCATAACTGAGACAAGTTACACGGGTAGAAGGAATAAAGGTCACTTGAGATTTACCCTGAAAAATTCAAAGTAGGTGGATAATCAAAAGGAAGAGATGCAAGTTAGTGCTGAAATTTTTCAGTATATGATTTTCATGAGCATCATAATTTGGGGCTACATTATTAAAGACTCGGTGTTTACAAGCTAGAAAAACCCCTTTCTTCATAACATTTATAAGAGCATAGTTAACACACTATCATGGCACAGGTTTACCCAAGGTAGTTAAAAATGAGAAAGATAAATACCTTTGATTAGAAAAATTGAACCATAATGAAAACACAAAGAATTAAATGTAGCTTGAACTGGTGGAAACTGAGGGAGGGTATAACTAGTCAACCAATTTTTGAAAGGAACACAAAAGAAATGGGGCAATTGCATGAAATCAAGCAAAGGAATACTCAAGCTGTGTATTAAGAGGTATTTTCTAACACTGATGTTTGTTGGACTTTGGAAAAATGACTCTTTCAAAGGAAATGGTGGAAAACCTTTTTCTACCTCATTTAAACTGGACTGGATCAAGCTTTTTCTCTGGGGATATAAGTCTATTTGGATAGACTGTCAGTAGATGATTCTCATAAATTGTTTTTACTTCTTATTTCTTTGAACCAAAAATTCTAGGGCATCTGGTCACTGATTCTAAAAATACATTTTCCCCTCCAATATATTCAACATGTTAACTTTTATCTCTTTCTCCCATCTCTAGGATATATCTTTGAAAGAAATATAAAGGAAATATAAAGCATCATTTCATTATTTTGCCAGAGTAAAATGAACCAAATAAATTAAAGTATTTGAAAGTGGCTCATTTTTAGTTTGGAATATACTTGGAATGGACATTTACATCCATTAAATAAAAACTAGCATTTGACTATTGTTAGGAAGATGTTTACCATGAATTTTATAGTTTTAAAGTCATGTAGAATTCAGTTCTAGTTACAAAATCATCTATTAAACCATCACTCAGAACGACCTCCATCCCAATGTTGTTATTACATAAAATCTGTGGTGAAACCTAAAATTTTATTTCACATACTTAATAAAAGTACATTATTTATACAATTATATTTATAACTAATAAAAGCACAATATATAAAATACACCTATATTCTCTATAGGTATTGTATATTATTTTTATAATAGTGATAATAATTTTGAGATTCAATAAGCTAAGATGCTATCAGTGTACTAGTTACAACAAACTATGCTATTTCCTTGGGCTTCATAAAATTACATAGCTTATCTACATTAACAATAAGAAATTTTCAGAGAGACAACAGGGAAATTTTGTTTCTTTCGGATTGGATTACAAATTCTGTATGTTGAAATAAAAATAGCAAGCAGTATTCCCACCTTTTTCCCTTTAACCTAAATTCCAGTGCTAGGCTGTGTGAGAAAAGGGGATTTCTCAAAAATGAGAAAAATGAAAAATTCCAAGGTAAAATGAGTAATTTTGACAGGGTCAGCATCACTAAAAATGACTTAGGACCTCAAATAAAGGATCACGTCTTCTAACCAAGTGATAACTGACTGATGTTTAACATCTATCTGGGTTGCTGGTAGGAAAATTGGTTGGGAAGCCAATGACCATGTCTTCTTGTTGACCAGCCTGAACCAAGAACATGTGATCATTCGAGGCAAAGAGCAGGCTTGCCGACTTAAAGTGTTTTTTTATAGAGCCAAGCACAATGACGCTATTTGCCTACTTTTTAAAATGAAATGCTCAGTAAGCTAGGGGGCTTCTAATCTGTTTACCAGCTGTACTGATGAGCTGGATTTATTTAAATGTTATCACCAACCTGACCTATGTTACAATGACAGATAATGTTTTAATGAGCAAAAATATCATCTTTCTCAGGCTTTTCTTTTCTATGAAAAGAGAAATTTATGTTCAAAGATTCCACTTTTCCCTACTCTTTAAATGTAAATATGTCAGAGATATATTAAAATGGCATTTGATATAGACTACTATTTTTAAAACAAAGTTGTCATTTGACTCCTGGTGAATTGCTCGTAAATTCAGGACTGAATAAAGAGATCAGATTACATTAAATGCATTTTGGTATCTATAACTTTCTGCAGTGAATTAAAACTGGCTGATCATGTCTCCAGAGCATTTCATTTTCCGTTGATTCATGTACTGTAATATAACCTTCAAAATTCCCTTATGCCAACAAACTCACTCAGATATGCTGAGTGTAAGAGGAGATTAAAGTGGCTATAAGATTGAAAACTGCATGAAGGCATCAGATAATGCAGTAGAGGTATAATGAAAGTGTAAACAAAGCTGGTAAATGTAGAAATTACTGTTCATATAATCCACTGTTGAATTCAATGGAGAGTTTAGCTCCCTGCCAAATATATATTAATACCAAACAAATTGGCAAGATCAATACACCAAGCCTGTTTCATTCTTATTAAAGTATTTTCCTCTCTGAGACTAAGCATTAAGTAAGGCATGTCATTCTCCTCTGTAAAATGTAATATTTCCCCAATAGGAATTTAGCATTCAGTTATACTCAGATTCCCAGCTCTGAGAAACTCACATCAGATGATTTTTCTCCACTCTTTAAAATTGAAGTTACTTACAGAAATAACCTTTTATATTTTCCTGAGCAGAAGCCTTTTGTTTCTGCACTGCGAAAGCCAATCCATCCTTTAAAGGTTCTTTTTTAAAAAAAAAAGAGCATTATTACTGAGCTAGGAGCCTCTATTGTTTCAGTAGTAGCTAGAGCTATGGATGAATGCTTTCAACAGAAGTTAAAAGAGATAATGAGTCTTTAATGATACAAAATCAGAGCCTTGTGTGCCTAGTGAAGCCTGACACAGGCTCCAGCTTGCAGCTAGCGAGGAAACTCATCCGCTATCTGTTTTATAGGCCAAAAATACTCCAAAGTGCCTCCTTGGAAAATGGTATATCCTTTAAGATAGGATCAGTGGTGTTCGTCTGTTAGATTAAACTGTTCTGAGATGCAAACCAAAACAGGACGATAAGCCTATCGTCTATTCCTCTCCATACCTCTCTCCAAAATTTAAGGCGAACACATCTCCACCTTCAAAGAAGCAGCTTCTATTTTATTCCAGACTTTTTTGAGTGCAATTTCCTTTTATTTCTCTTCCCCTCCACCAAAACTACCTACAAGAAACTCCAGAGTCACCTGCTTGCCGACCAGATAGTAGATTACTTGGCTCAACCGAGAGGGCCTTTTGTCCACCAAGTACTATTAGAAAACTGGTTTGCATCTCAGCTGTGTAAATGTGTGAAGTCCTAGCCAGAAACTTCTGGGGAGCAGTGGGAAAAAAAAACCTCCTGCTCCATGAACACAAGCCAGGCTTCTTGATGTTAAATCAGATTTGCTTCTGAAAGGATTGGCATGTCTGATATGATTAGGAAGCTTCAGTTGTGCTGATTAGAAATTAAAATTAAGAAAAACAGATTGATCTGGAAAATAAGAAACATAAGGGCACATTGCTGCACTCTACTCTTTGCAATGATGCTTTAAAAGTGATGAATATGAGAATTATTTATTGTAGGAAATCCTAACTAGGTTATTGTATAAAGATTTGCATGCTATCATCATTGTATTGAAGTGCCAAAATCAGTTATAGAATCGAAGAAAGGGAAACATCAACATAACTTGACTTGGTATATATTTAGCATGCCTTTTTCTTTCACTTTCAAAAAATGTTCATGGGTGTGAGTGAATCTGGGAGCTGAGGGAAGGTGGGATTAAGAAGGCAAATATCCCATAATTTAGTGAAAGGAACTAAATTATTCTGCAGGGATTTATTTTTTAGGAAAGAAAATTTTTTTTATTTTTTCCTCCTTTTTCATTCATTTCTCCCCATCTTCCCATTTCTAGACATTCAGCTTGTCTCTTCTAGACATTCAGCTTGTCTCTTCTAGACACACTGGTGCATGCGAGAAATGATCATTACATTTAAAATAGAGAAAGGGGATGTGAGGCATATTTAGAAGAGTTAAAATGTATGAAGAGAGGGGAAAAAAAGACATTTATCTTTTTACTCCAAATTACTATTCCAAGCCATGTTATTATCAAGACACAAAGAAGCAATATAATTGTTGATAACGTGAGCATATATTTAAGAATTGATTAATTTTAACTTTATGATCGTGAGGTTTCTAATCTTTTACCTGGCATCAATACCAAATATGACTGTAAATAGGTGAGTGTACTCTTAGAACATCTCCTATTATCACCAAATAATTGGAGCTTCTTCCTCATAGAAAACTCCATTGTTATATATATATATAAACACACACACACACATATATACACATATGTATATATGTATGTATACACGCACACACATATTTTTATGTCATTTACTATTACTGTACGTTCTGGGACTACAGTCATGAGCAAAGCAGGGAAAGATGCCTGCCTCACATTCTAGTCTCTGGATGAGATGCTGAGAAGACAGCAGTGAGTGAGATAAGAGAGATCCAGACCCTCATGGCACTTGCAGTCTAATGGAGATGACAGCCCGTAAGCAAGTAAGTACATACATACAAATGTACATGCACCATACGCAAAGCAAGTAGAGAATGTGAATGTGTGAAACAAGGGGAGGGTGATAAAAACAGAAAAAGCTGATTGGAAAACCAAGATTAGACGTAAAGATAAGTTTTTGGAGATGGAAAGGTAAGACTTTCAGAATCTTTTTGAGACTTTTCTCTCAGACCTCAATCAACTTCTCAAAGAAATACCACTGAAATCTAATTCTATCTCATTATTTTTCCAGAGTAAAATGAATTAAATAAGAATATTTAATGTATAGATATGTATCTTCTTGTTTGTAAGGAGCTTTCATTTAGATAAGCAAGCAAACAATGTGTGTACATAGTAAGATAGCACTTACTCAAAGTAGAGAGTTTAAGAGAATTATCCAGCTGATTTCAGAAATAAATAAATAAATAAATAAATAAATTAATTAATTAATTTGAAGGGGAAAATATAATTAAAATTTGGGAATGGAAAGATTCAGATTATTTATCAATATTAGTCACACACTTTAGACAGATTTTCAACTACTTATTTTATATTATTGATATATATGCAGTATTATATAAAATATTTTTACAAAAATTAGGAGCTTTGCCAAATGCATTGTTTCCAGTGTTCTGGTTATGTGTTCATCTATAATATTAAATGTTAAATAGTAGCTTAACTGAAAACAAACTAGTTAAAAACTATTATAATAAGATATAGTAATCCATTTTAAAGATCCCAGAAAATTCAAAGATGGGAAAGATAGTTGGGTTCATCATTTTGTCATTCTATTCAGACACTTGAATTTTCCATAACATTTATTCCTTAAAGGTTTTTTCAAGTCTAATTTTACATGACCCAAACAGTAGGGTTTCCAACATATCTCTTTCTTTAAAATTTAATTTAATTTTTTAAAATGGAGGTACTGGGGATTGAACCTAGGACTTCATGCATGCCAAGCATACACTTTACCACTGAGTTATACCCATCCTCCTTCCAACATACCTCTTGAAAAAATGGCTGTTACCAAATATATTTCACTGCTATAATTTTTTCTTAACTTATTACAATCTAAATAATGTAAACATGTAAACAATAGAGGTTTTATTAGTCCATATCATTTCCTATCATGAATCCATGTCATTTAAGAGTGAACAGAGTTATAATGAACTATTACAAATAATTGTGTATTACCCTTAATAACAGCCATAAAATTTAAACAGTTGTTAACGAAACAATGAAATACATAATGGGGCTTAATGCTCTTTGTTCAAGAATTAGACCACAACCTACAACTTACATTCAGAATTCCAAATCTGTTTCATAACCTGAATATATGGGCTCTACACAATGAAGAGAAGACAAATTGGTTTCGTTGGATCCATAGATAGGTAAAGAAGCTAATGAAAGATTAAGAGAATATGTACCTTCCATTGAAGCAAATAATTTCAAACTGAATATTTTTGCTTTGCTTTCTGATCATCAAATTTGATCATGTTCAACCATTTTACTATTTTTTAGTGGAATAGATCGTACAGTACTCCTCTTTTCCCTCCTGTTTAATTGACATTTTAAAAAGCTTAAATGTGGACTTTTACTAAGAATCTCATTCTTTCCATCTTTCAGAATCAACTGCTAAATAAGTGAAGGAATTTTTGTTCTATCATCCAGTGCTTTCATTTAGTAGTAATAATAAATTTTCAGGTAGATAAAATGAAAGTGTATGTGTGTATAATCAGAACTTTGATTATTAATCAACACCAAAAAATTTAATGAAATGTGCATTTAAAACAGAACATAAGTAATATTATTCCTTTACACTAATCTAAGTATATATATAGTTTCCTACTATATGTCAGGTATTTTGTTCTGCTCTATGAAAAAGATAAAAATGAACATTCAGCTGTTATCTTTGAAGAACCTGTAATATATTGTAGCATTGAGGAAGGAAATGGCAGTAGTAGCAGCTGTAACACCTTGGCAGCGAGAGCACTTGATTTTGAGCTCCCATTCTGAGACCTATTACCTTGCTTGTAGGCATGTCAATTTTAAAAAGTGTGACCTGGGGATCCAGGCTTGGTGCACCAGCACATGGGGTCAGAAGAATCAGCATGGATCAGAAAAACAGGGAAGCGCTGGGAGAGTGGTGGTTCCCATAACAATCAAGAGCCATGTCACTGAGGGACAGGGAAAAATGGAAATTTATCCAAAAAGTAAACATACGTTAGATTTTATGTTTTACTCCACAAATCAACATTTGCATGGGCCTGAATGGATATTTTTAAAAACATACAAAGAATATGATATAAATTCACTAAAGTTTTCCTTAAATGATTCTCCTCTTATGTCTTAATATCCATGGCCTTCATCTCTAACTACAATTATCAGCCAAAGAGTATGTGCTTCATACTTTACTGGAGAAACAACACAAGACGTGGTAATATTTCACATTCTTTAACATTTTGTTGTTTTGAATTGGTACTTCCTTAGACATCCTAGCACACATTTTATAGCTGGTCTCGGTGTAACTAAACATTCTTATTATAATGTAAATTTCTTGTGCAGACCTTCCAAAGAACATCCATACCAAAGCTGGACAAAGGCAAATTTTTGATAGACACTGGCATCCTAAAATGTCTACTATATTAACCAGGTAGTCATTTCCAATGAAACCATTTGCCCTGCCAAAGAGCACTTAATATCACCCAGTAAAGACTGTGAGGAGAAGTAAATGCCCTCACTTTCCATTTCAAGAACGGAATTTACATGGAATAGATATAACCTCTTAGTTATCCTTGGACAACTTTTCTTCCTTGTATTTAAAATTAGCACACAATTTCTGTACTCAATCTAATCTATTTTTATTTTAGAAATACATATAAAAAGTTTCAGTTTCGTCAAGTGTTTGTGGTATAATTCATCATAACCTTAAAAAACCATTATTTGCTGTTATTCTCAATCTTTTGGCTTTTTGGAACATCTTTGTTCAGCTCCTGTCATCATATTATAATGATTCCTGATTATACCTGATGTAAAATAACAATGTTCCAATAAGTACCTATATTATTTTAGGACTCTTTTAATAACAAGGAACAGAAACTCAACCAGAGCTGGCTACAGCAAAAAGGAGGAACGTCACCAAATCAAGGGGTGGGCAGGGAAACACCACCACAGTCTGTTGCATCTGTTGCCTCTCCTTCTCTCTGTGCAACAGCTTTCAGTATTTTGTTTTTTGTTTTTTTATGAGAATACTTACTTTATTGTGATTACAGTATACAAATACAGATAAAGCCAAAGTCCATTCTGTTTCCCTTTAAAATGATTCTCCTCCCCAGAAGTATGTTTGATGTATATCTTTGCAGATCTATTTCCTATATACATGTAACATATATATAACATATGGGATTAATAATTTTTAATTTATGCATAACATGGTATTGTATATTTTCCAGCGTAATTTTTTAAAATTTAACTTTTTCAATGGAGGTACTGGGGATTGAACCCAGGACCTCGTACATGCTAAACACATGCTCTACCACTGAGATATATACCCCAACCCCCTCACTGTGATTTTTTTAAACTTAAAAATATGGCTTGAAGATATCTCCAAGTTATTCTTTTGAACTGATTCATATATATCTAATTCCTCCATTCACAGGATTTGTGTAACTTCTTCACAATTAAAAACAATTTAGACTGCCAGCAGCATTTCAGATTTCTCTTTAAAGAGTATGTGTGCATCAGTTTTAATCCCTCTAATTGAAAGAGATTAAACCGCTTCCATGAAGCCAAGCTCATGCCTGCTGACAGTTTCCATAGTCATTCTCACAGCTTGGGCAGGACCCATCTGAAAATCCCTGGGGAAGGACTCCAGCTGACGTAGTTCAAGTTCTTTGCCACCTCTCAGGGAAGCTGTTCTCAACAGGAGTCATGCATTTCCTGAAGAGGCATTTTGGAGACTTGTGAGGGTATTTTTGGTTGTCTCAATAACTGAGAGACGCTATTGGCATTTAGTAGGCAGAAGCCAGGAGTAATGGATGTTCCACAACACACAGAACAATCCCGCAATGTGAACATTCCAGTAATAGTTTGCCCTGAGTCACCTCATTCTCACTTGGCTTTTCTTATAACAGCATCAACAACAACAATGAAAAAAACTGTGTGAATTGGGGGGGTGGGAGTATGTGTGTGTCGGCGTAGCAAGTGTATATAATAATACACATACACATCATGCATATGAATATCAATACATAACACATTTATCAAGATTGTCTGCTGTTCTAATTAAACAAAATCGCTTTCTTATTCATACTGTGCAGGTTGTAAAATTGGCTGGATGCCCTGAAATGCGATTTAGAGTGTCACATAAGTTATCATGTTCTGTTCTGTCCTTATTTACCAAGAAATCCCTCCAAACAAAATTGACAAAATGGGCTCTGTTATTTCTTTTGAAGCTGTCTTCTTGTCAATAAAGTTTGCACATTTAAATGACTACTACTCTGTATAATTTTCAGATTATATTACATGTTTGCAGCTGGAACAGATACTAAAAACTGCCATAAAGTGTGCTCACTTTCTATGCATAACAGCTGCTATAAAAACCTTGATATCCTACACATTTCCATGTTTTTTCCTGTTTAAATGCACATTTTTTGAGGATTTTGGGTTTGGGTGTAGGGGATTCTTTCTTTGGACTGAGGTTGGGAAAGAATTATCAAAACCTTTGGCACAAAAGGATAGTATTAAGCTGTGATGCTGTGTAGTGAGTACACAGGTTTAATGTTATCAATGTTTTCAGTGATTAAGTGTGAAAGGCAGTACCAAAAATAAAAGCAATTCTAAAAATGCCATGCATAAATAACGACCGGGAAGTTGTTCATAAAATGAGACTTACAATCTGAAAGGTGTTAGACAACTAAGAGCCATATTGTCTGTGTGGCACTAAATTAATTATATATGACCATGGCTAAGTCACTCAATCATTTAAACCTTTTTGGTGATTTGTAAAAAATGGAAAGAATGAAGCCTACTCATTGGCGTTCTTTCAAAAGTTAAACGTGATAATTTATAAGAACAAACCTAGTACACTGTAATTACTTGGTCAGCTTGATGGATTTAAATCTCTATCTAATAAAACCTTTATACTATACGTTGCTAAGAACAAACAGTTATGTGGCCACAAGCTCACTCCACAAGTGAGTGAATTGTGATATTTATCAGAAGCAGTCGTGGAAGGCCATTTTTAAACTTGAAGTCCTAAGGTGACTTCAGGAGACTCAAGATCACCATAAAACTCACCTGGGGAATCATCCTATTGTCAGTGGTTTTGGGACTATTTTCTCATGTTTCATTCTAATCATTGAGAAACTAGAAAAGATTAACTAGCTGATAGTAATGATAATCACATTTTTACTGCGGCTATAATTTGAGCACCCCTGAATTCTCTAGCATCCTGACTTCATCCTTTTCTTTGGTCCCCAAAGAAATTAAGTCATACCCACATCTGTATAACTGCAAGAAATCTAGTCTCCTTACAAATATCTCTGTGTTTCCCTAGGGGAGAAAGTTTATATCATTTCTCAAACTAAACTTCTGCTCCTAGTTTTCTTCTTGAGAACCTCTAGTTGTGTCATTACTGCCTCTCTATGCTTCTGTGGACCCTAACCCCAAATCAAGGATTTGGTTTGCTATATAATGAAAAGGAAGGTTGAATTTTCATTCATTTATGCATGCAAAAAATATTTTCCAGGACTTGGCTGGTGCAAAGGACATAACAGTGAACAAGACAGGTAGTCTTTGACCTCCTTGAGTTTATATTCAAATGGGAAAAACAGATATTAAGCAAAGAATTATATGATAAATTAAATAATTTATTACAGTTTTGATACTTCCAAAAATATATATAAGGTTCTGTGAAAATAAGTATTAGGGAGACTTAATCTCATCTAAGGACTAGAGAAGAGTTCTGAAAAACTGGCAAAGTGAAAGTTAAAGTATGAACTGAAATTACCCAGGGAGAAGAGGAGTATTATAGTCAGAGATAACTGCACATATGAAGGTCATGAAGTAGGAAAGACTGTTTAAGGAACTTAAGGACACCAGTGCACATGCAGCTATTGAATGAAGGGAGCGGTGGCATAAAAAGAGGCTATAGCAGGAGGGAAGTAGGACCATATCATGGAATAACATTTTGGTCTGTGTCCTAAAAAATGACAAGCAACTTATGATTGTTTAGGCTGGAGTGTGACATAATCTAAAACATTCTAAATGATCACTTGGTATTTACAAAACACCCAGAATTCTAAGTACATAAATTGAATGGTATATACTCAATTAGGAAAAACATCCTTCAAATTTTACCATCAAACATTTGGTAGACAGTCTTCTGTTTGGCTGCACTGAGTCGAGGCACATGTGCTCTTTCAGAGAAATCTCATATATGAGAGGCACAGCTTAGTTTCTTGTTGTCAGAGAAGCCTGCTGAAAGGGAGGACTACCAATATTGAGGAAGTGACACAATAGTTTAAGAACTGTTAGAAATTATTTCAGTGTATCTGAGAGTTCAATGAGGAACTTGTGGTTTCAGTTCTGATGCGGAAAAAGCTTGGAAGTCTTCATTCTATCTTTTACAGCCAGAAAAAGCTATACAAATGAAAATCAGTGATAACTCTCAGATTCATCAGATAACTGAGGTTTGGGAGCCAAAGCCACAACAAAATCCAGAGGCAAATCCAAACAATCACAGCTGAGATCTGCTTACCTGGAACTGAAGCTGCTTGTGCTGTAAACTGGTAGGAACACATCAACGGTCATTTTAACCAATGGCTGGAGGCTGAGTTTGAGGCTGGCATGAAAGTGAGAAATTTCTCAGGGACCATAGTTTTAAAGAAGCTCCCACATATTTGTTGGCTTTACCTCCAGGAACCCTATCAGGTCCTCTTGGTAAAGACCTGAGAAGGATTCCCTCTTGGCTCTGGCAGGTAGAGAAGAGTAAACCTTGTAGAATATATCCAGAGCCTTCTCCATAACAAAGACCTACTTCCCAGAAGAAAAGACTTTTCTGGAGCCTTCTTTACTTGAGGACAAAAATTCCTCCCATCTCAGCCTTCTCTAGCATTTTTGTTTCACCTAAGTGGGAGCGCAAAATCATGGTCAATAGTAGGTCTTTGAAAATTGATTAGGAATATTGCAGCCAGGGAAGACAGCAGGGGGCAGGGGATAAAACTAACCCACTGGAAAAACACTTGTGAAGGTCACAGCCTTGGGACAGAGGACCACTAAAAAGTTGAGAGATATTTGGAAGAATATAGAAACCTCACTCTTCCCAACAGTATACAACCATGGCAATAAGAGTAGATTACACCTGGAAGAGCTTTAAGCTTTCTGAGGAGGAGCAATCAGGGAAGCCCTAAGTCAAAAGGGGAGACACAACTGAAGACACAAAAGGAATCTGAAACCTCTGGCACCTACAGCAAATATGAACACAATCCAAGTCATAATCAGATTGACATAAATCCTACGCTAAAGGCCTATTCACCTCCTAAAAGTTCCTCTTACCTGTTTCAACAAGTCTGGCTTTCACCAAAAAATTAAAAGGTTTGTCAAAAGATAAGAAAAAGACTGTCTCAAGAGAAATAGCAGGTATTAGAATCAGACTCTGACATGACACTAATGTTGGAGTTATCAGAGAATTTAAAATAGCTATAATATGTTAAGGGTTCTCTTGGAAAATGTAAACAACAAGAGAGGAAAAAAAAAAAACAGATGAGTAATTTAATCAGAGAGATTGAAACTCCAAGAAATAGTCAAAAGGAAATTTTAGAACTAAAAACAGTGTAATAGAAATAAAGCCTTCACTGGGTTCTTCAGGAGCCTTGACAGAGTTGAGGAAAGAATCAGAAAACATGAAGACAGAGCAATAGAAATTTCCCAAACTAAAATGCAAAGAGAAAAAACAGTGAAAAAATAAAAGAAGTACAGACACCCAAGAATTGTAGGACAACTTCAAAACATGTAACATTTGCACAACTGTAATACAAGATAGAAAAAAAAAAAAGAATGGAGCAGAAGAAATATTTTAATAGTTACTGAGAACTTTCCAAAACTAATAACAGACACAAAACCACAGATCCAGGGAGCTCAGAGAACACAAAGCAGGAAATATACCAAACACATCAACCCACCCCTAGTCACATAAAATTCTAATTGTTGAAAACCACAGACAGAAAGAAAATCTTGAAAGAAGCTGGGGGCCACTGGGTAGAAACACCTAACCAGAGGAACAAGAATAACAATTATGTTGTACTTGTACAATACACAAAAGTTAGTTACTTTTCTACATGCCAACATTAAACAGTAATATTTTGAATTAAAAATATATATAATTTACAATAGCACCAAAATTTGAAGTACTCAGGTATATATCTAATATATATAACATATATATATATAAATTTTATATAAATAATACTATAAAACACTTAAGAAAGAAATAAAAATATCTAAATAAATGAAGAGATATTCCATGTTTACATTGGTAGATTCTGAACTGTGAAGATATCCATCTTCCCAACTTGATCTATAGATTTAATGCAATCCTAATCAATATGCCAGCAAGCTGTTTTGTGGATACCATCAAGCTGATTCTCAAGTTTATATGGAAAAGCAAAAGACCAAAAATAGACAACATAATAACAAAGAAGAACAAAGTTGGAACACTGAAATTCCAAGACTTACTATGAGCTATGGTAACCAAGAGGGTTCGGTACTAATGAAAAAACAGACACATAAGCCAATGGAACAAAACAGAGAGTCCAGAAATAGGTCCACACAAATATAGTCAACTGATCTTTGATAACAGAAGCAAAGACAGTTCAATGGAGAACTGTCTTACAAGAAATGGTGCTGTAACAATAGGACATCCACATTCAAAAAACTAAATTTAGACTCTATTATGGACTGAATGTTTGTGTCCCACCAAAATAAAACCATTCTAAAATAAAATGCTTATTTAAAAAAAGAGTTAAAAAGCATGGCCATAGGAATCCAGTGGCTGCAGTAGCAGCAGTGATGACAGCAAATGTCCAATGATACTGACTAGCAACTGATCATGGGATCTTGCCTGTTTCTTTGCCTTGACTATTTTTCCAGCCATTCTGTTGATTCTGATGTCTGTAAATTCTTTTCTTGCCTAAGTTAAATGGGGTCAACTTTTTTTTTTGTTTGTTTGCAAATAAAAATCTTCACTCCTCATGAACTTGGCACTAGAGAATGGGACGCAGACAAGAGAATCTTGGACTGGGTACTGGGCGCAGCTGAACTTAAACTTTTATTTAAAGTAGGCTAGGTCTTAGAGACTCTATCACTCCTCTCCTGAGGCAGTGATCTTTTAAGAGAAAATAAGTTCTTCTCATGCCCCAATCCCGTATCCTCCACACAATACACTCTTCCTTTACCATCTCCCAAGGAATAAATTAATTCAGAATCCAGCAATCCTCATAGGGAAATTATAAATTCAAACCCAGAAAAAGGCTTATACTTCAGATGAATTTTGGAGCATTGCTACTTTTTTTTTTGGAGATATTTGATATTTGAGAGTTTGTGTGGGAATAGATTCAGAGTGTGAATGAAGAGAAAAAAATTTGAATTGTTATTATTTTACGCAATAAACTTGCTTATTTGAGTGACTGGAAATGGTGTTAATAGTGTTGCCAAACTTTAAGATAATAAAGATCTAAACTAAGACAAAATGCCCTAAGTATCTTGATTTAAAACAGAAGATGAAATCGAAAGAATTAGGGAGATGGAAATACTCAAGTAGATTTATCATGTGTCATGTACATTCCAATAAGTTAATTATTTCCTCCAAGAAAATCTAGAAGACTCTCAAAGAAACCAATAAGGAATACAAATAGAATCCAGGTGATACCTTGAAGTATCTTCAGGTATTTCTATGTCTGAGGGTAAAGGAAATGAAAAGACTGAAGCTATAGAGTTACATTGTTTAATAACTGTTTACTTAGCATTTAATTAACAAGAAATATAATTAAAAATGAGACAGTTTCTCAGGCTCATTAGCCTTATTTCAATTGTTCAATAGTCACATATGGCTAGTAGCTACCGTATTGAAAAGTACAGTTCTGGAACTGTTTCCTCAATGCAAAAAGTTCTATTGACAGCACTACCTCTATGCTACACTGTCTAAGGGCTCTGGATCCTGAGAAACAAAGATTTGGAACACTTCACTGGATAAGGAATACCAATGAGATGAGATATTGGCTGAATGCAAAGAAAACATGAAAAATGAAAGTCATAAATACTACATAAGGCCTCTTTAACAACTCTAGAAACAAGGTCTGTAGCATCTACACAAACTTCTTTCTATTCATATATAAAGTTATTTAAGCTAATATTTCCTTTCTCCTTGATTGTTGAAGGTAAGGGATGATGGCTGTTAAACACATTTTACTCTGGAGTGTGCAGAATATTAAGATCAGACTGTGAAAAACTTCAAAGAGATATGACCAATACTCTTAAACTTAGACTTGATGCTTCAATGTAGTCAATTATAAGATTTTATTTACAATTCTGTTAGGGAGAGAGTAAATACATTTTTGACTGCACAGAAGTGATGTCATTGTTACTGAAGCTTTTATCTTTAATATAAGGATATTTGGAGGAAAATTGTGTATGGGAAAGCTAGACAACAAAAGAGATGGGAAAAGACATTTGTTTCTTGGCTGCTTTTAATTTTAAAATCTCTCTTACTTGCAAGACATTCCAAAATAGATGAGAGCAAAAGCCTATTACAAAAGTACAAAGCAATTAGATATTCCTTCTTTTAGCCAATCAGAGGTGTCCTCACTCAGAAATTTGAAATCTTGTGGGAATAAATTAATGACATGAAGATTGTTGTAATTTACATTTTTGGTTAATTAATTGGATTTTTTTTTTTCTGTTGTCTGCCCCAGTAACTGTGGGAGGCTGATTGGTTCAGCCTCCCACATAGTAATTTTCTAAAATAAGTTTGTGAAACTCAAGAGTTTTCTCCTCAATATCAAAAAAATCTCAATGCTTTTAATGTTTCTAGGAAATAATTTTAATTCATATAATTTTATTTAAAAGGATATCATATATCCACTCTGGAGAAAATAAATAACACAGCAAAAATAAAAGCAAAAAACAATCAATTTTAGTTACAAAATACTGAGAATTACTACTCAGATTGAAGAATTACAAGAACTTAGAAGGAAATCTTCCTTCCTTACCTTTAGCAACCCCTCCTGGACACTAACAGATGACTCTGGAGAAAATAAAATGATATACCATCATTTAAAAGACAGAGCTTGGAAGATAAATCGTAAACCCCAAAATGAGCACTGCAGATCAAAAGCCACAGACTCAGGTGGACCCAGACCTCCACATACTACACAGACAGTTCAATGTTGACTATAATAATGGCCAGCCTTTTCCTTTGACTCTATTTGAATCCAAATCTATTTACATCTAAATCTATTTGAGTCGAAAACTATTGCTGTGCAGCAAAAACACACCATAAATCAGTTTAAAAAATAATCTATTCAGGTCATGACATTGTGGGCTAGAGAATGAGGCTGGACTTCGCGAGATGGTTCTTCTGGTCTAGGTTAGGTTCACTAATGTGTTTGATGGGAATCAGTGACTGGGCCATGTTTATTTCACCATCTAGAAGGTTAATCTAGGTGTATTCTCTTGGAAAAGGCAGAGGGCAAGAGAAAGAGCAGAAAAATAGATAAGATCTGAAGAGACTTAGAACACTATCTGTTCTGTATTCTATCTATTCTGTTCTATCGATGTATTCTGTTGATCAACAGAAGTCACAGCTTAGCAAGGCCAGTCTGGATTCAAAGGATCCCTACCTCTTGATAGGTGAATACTTGGGGACAGGTGGTCATTGGGGTCATCTTTGTACTTAATCTTACACATACTTATAATCAGATCAAACCTTTTCAATGGGAGAAAAAATGGAGGAAGGTGTAGGCTTTTAAAGCAAAATTTTGCAAAGCCTTTGCTTGCATTGTCACAGCATTATAAGGTCAAAAACCCAAGATATGAGGTCCCAAAGACAGGAAAACTAGATTAAGGCCACCAAAGATAATTGGTGGCAAAGCTCACATTCTTTTCATCTAAGCGAAAACAAGGAATTGGTGAAATGAGAAGTGCTGTCTAAGCCACAATGAAAGGTTTTTATACTTAAACCATGAAATACGTCGAGCAAGTGTGAAATATTTCAGTGTGCTTGATTAACTGGAAAACTCACATGGGAAGCAAATATCACACTAAGACTAGAAAGATAAATCACACTTCTATTATCTCGCAAACAAAAACCTATGATCTATAATGTCAGAGAAAGATGAGGGGAGTGGTATCTTTTCCTCTGTGGGGTACTTTCTTTTTTTCCCTTCTGTTTTGTTTGTATGCATTCATAGTACTTTTTTTTTTTTTTAAAGAAGACAATATAACTTGCAAAGTGTTATCTATACAAAAAAAATTAGGCATCACAAAAGAATACATAAAATAGACATAAAAAATTTCATCTTTGCAACAAGCAAAACATGGGGATTTATTTTTTGACTATGTGGTTACTGCTATACTACCTCTCGGGCAAAATGAAATTCCTCATCTAGAGTTTAAAATGATAGTTAAATCCTAAGACACAGCAGAAGAAACAAATAAGTGATGAGCTACCCTTCGGTCCCCCGTTAGATCCTCTACCACAATGTCCCTCCATTGTTGGTCAATTGTTATAAGCATTTGAGTTTCTTTTTCAACTAATTATAGTATCTGATTTTCAAAGGATTATATAGCAAAAGATGAAGCTTCGCCTCCTGCAAAGGTCATGATAACCATCAAATAAATACGCTGTTTTCATTTGTATAAGGAATTTAAATAAGTGCATAAGAACCTCAGGTAGAATGTCAAATCAAAACACTAATTTTCTGATCCTCTGTTTTTAAACAAAAAAAAGTGAATTAAAAATCCTGATAAATGTCAGTCAAGTTTCCATCTTATAAGTTTAATATACAAGTTGATACTTATAATTTGATAATTTTTAATAAATGGGGCAGCCTTTATCACAAACATCTAGAAATTAAGGAATAATAATGTAACATAATGCCTGAAGTATTATGTAAAAGAAAAGATTTATGCTTTGTTCTCCTTATTTTAATATTTCATACTCCAAGGGGCAAAAGTATCAATTATCTGAACTGAAATAAACTTTTTTTTTAGAACTGAGGCACATAGCACTACCAACAATCTTCAGAAGATAATACCTTTCGTCCTGAAATGATTCCGCACTAGAAGTGTTGATAATAAAAGCCTGGCTCACGCTCATGAGGGAAGCGTCCACCAATGTCTATTCTCACTTTCAAAAATCACCCGCAAGGGTTTATGGATGGCAAAGACATAAATGAGGAACTTGTTCCTAGAGGCCTGGTGGGTTTGTCATGAAGCTTTTCTATATAAATAAAAGAGACACTGAGAATGGAAATTACATTATTTTTAGTACTGTGTTAAAGGGAAAGGTCAAGTTAACCCCTTAAGAATTCAACGAGCAACATGATGTACTACGTGTCCAGCAAAGCAATCCCCGAATGGCCCTTGTGGACATCTGGTGTAAATCATCCATCTTTTTGCCCCATTAAAATCAGTGGCACCTCATTAAAACAGTTCAGCAGCTGAGCGAACACATTATTTGGTTTTCAAGGAGTTAACGGAAATAACTATAGGGATCAGGAAGGTTTTTGTCTTCAAGTGTTCATAGTCACCCAGACAAAGAAGCTAGTTGAATCATTTCAAGAAGATCTACTTTCCCTGTCAAGGTGAGAAAGGTATAGCCATTTTTGAAATGGGATTGAAAAAAAATCATCTCTATCTTCTGCAGCCCCTCATATTGCTAGCAATTACATCTTTTGGGGTCTGATAATTCTCTGGTCAGTAACAGTGCTGTCATAGGTACCTCAATCCTGACCCGAAAGAATCAGTGAGTTGCTAAGAGAATATTTCAACCAAATCAGATGAGTATTTTGAAGTGTCACATTGTGGTGACCCCAATCACTCAGCCTTCAAGACAGGCAAGTTTGGTGGCTTGAAAGCAAGAACCTGCACACTTTCCTTGACCAAACAGAGTGACTTAGGGGCACAATTTGGTTATATCATTTAATGCTACTTTGAACTTGCCTTTCCTTATGTTCCTTGTCTTCCTCCATATTTCTTTCCATTTTCTTGCTCAGATTCTAAAAGCATGTCTACTCTAGCCTTGGAAAGTGAAACATTTCAGGCAACCAGATCAGCTTTTGGAAAATCACCTTTAAAAACATCTTCAGTTGAATAGTAACAATGATAGTGGAAAAGAACTCCAGTTGACATACACTACACTGCCTGCTACACAGAACCACACATTCATAAAAGTTTCCACACACCTTGTATTTTCACAAGGTAAAACCTTATCAAATTTAACTTACCTTATTTTTTCACAAGGTAAACCATATCAAATTGTTGTCAACGATCAGTTGCTACTGTGTAAACTCAAATATTTTTTATCTCTGTTATACTTTCTCAATGAGTTTAAGATACTCTACCTTTAAAAATAGTTAATATACATAGGCAGTATGTCAGTAAAATGCATAAAACCACTTGTTCAACTCAAATGGATCACAAATTTAGTTAATCCTGTAGCGCCATTTAAATACATCCCTTGTTCAAAATTCTTCCAGCTTTAAGAGAAAAAATCCTTTATGCACACTAGTATCTGCAAAAGTTCTACCTCATATTGGCACATATATAAATGGGATGTACCTTTCAGCAAGCATTTTTTACCTATCCTCTTAACAAAGTTCTAATAGTAACAATGATATTTTGTGAGGGAAAGAATTTCAGTCATTATTAGCAGAAGTATAAATTGGTCTATATGTTCTGGAAGGCACATAATTGTATCAATGCAATATCTTAAAATATGCAAACACACTAATCATCAAATCCACTTTTCATAATTTTTACTATTGAAACTACTTGAGAATACGTGCCAAGTCTTACCTACAGGGTTATTTATCACAACATTGCTTATAATAGAAAATAAAGTTATAATTTAATTGTCTATTGTAGGAAACTGGCTAAATAAATTATGGTATAACCATACAATAGATTATTATGAAACCATTCAAAGTGTTATACAACAATAACACTTAACTATATACAAAAAAAATCATGCCTATAATTTTAGCAAAAAAGCAGACTACAAGAAACGTATTTCTAAATATTTCAAAGTCTACTTGTGTATATATACACACAGAAATAAATGACTGGAGATATATATATATTCCATAAATACATGAGGTTTATAGGTGTTAGGATTATAAATAGAATGTATTTTCTTTACTTATTTCTAAATTTTCTGCTATTAATAGGTGTGCCATTGGTATCTTCAGAGTTTCAGAAAACCCAACTGAAACTTGCTTACTCAAAAAAAACAACAACAACAACAAAAAAAAAAACGTTTCAGGGCTCAGATAACTGAAGAGCCAGGCAAGGTCCTTCCCAGGCAAATTTCCATCTTATAAACAAAAAGGTTTTGTACTTCAACAGTGAAATTATATATGGTGAGCAAGAGTGAAATTTTTCAGTGTGCTTAACTGGCTAACTCACATTGAAAGTAATATAAATGTTTTACCTTCTCCTTTCTCCGCTTCTGTATTGTTGATCCTTTTCTCAGGCATTTTCTACCCTAACAATCCCAACATGGCTCTGACAATTCCCACAGCTCTATGCTTCTTTAAGTCCAGAAAGGGAAAGACAGTCCATATCCCAGCATTCCAAGCAAAAATCTTGAGACTCCAACAAGACTAACAGGTTTTCAGGTGGCTCCCTCCAAACCCACTCCCTGTAAAAAGGCACCAGTTAATGTGCTGATTGGATTAAACTATTCAAGGTCATCCTTAGGAGCTAAGCATAGCATCAATCTCATGCAAACCACTTAGCTGAGACTAGGAAGGAGGGCAATTTATTTTCTGAAAGATATTAAGGGGCTGCTGCCAAAAGAGATGGAAATGGTCCTGGCAGAAGAAACAAAAACAGCTACTGTAAACACATAGGATATTGGTAATAACAGAAAAATAAGAGTTACTATGTTAAAAATGTATATTTTTGTCTCACAACACCATCTGGATCTGAAGGACACAAAGCAATTTCCCAGTCTATCAAGGCAGGCAGCCTCCTGGAGCCAGCCATCAATAAAAGAGTGGAGTCATGACAATTCATCTGTTATTTGCACTTTCTGTACCACCCCACCTTTCAAGGTCTAAGCTTCCTCAAAGCTTCCTGCTGCAGTGTGCTCCTCAGCCATGCCCAACACAGATAGTGCCTCCTATTCCTGACCCCCATTTATGTTACTTGGTCAGAAATCTCCAGACTTTACAATTACCCCTTACAGGACACACGTAGTCAGTGCCTCTAACTAATAATATCACTAACGTCTCTGGCTTATTGAACACACAATTAGTGTCAGGTGAAGATGATCCCCAATTCTAAAAATGACCCTACCAGGTAGGTATTATTATCCCCATTTATAACTGAATCAGGCAAAAAAGACTCAGAGAGTTTAAATTTGCCAAGGTTAAATTTTCATCAAATGGCACAGCCAAGATTCAATCCCAGTTCATTTGGAATTTGAGTTTTGCCATAATCCCATGATCCATTGTGCCCCAGGGCACAAAGTAAGCCCTGAACTCTGACCAAAAGCTCCAGGAGCAGGACAGGAGTCCTCCTTAGGTAAAGGATCAGGGAGCTCTTCCTAATTTGTATTACCATTCTGCCAAGCTGAAATAATTAAGACATTTAAATATTTCTTAAAAAGTCTTTTCATTTCAGAATCACTTAAAACTGTCCCTATTACTATCTTCTAAAGTGTGCCTTTGGGTTTGGCTGTCTCTATAATTATAATTTGCAGCAAATTCATAATGAATACCTACACAAACCACATCTGGTTTCTGAGCTTTTAGTGCTCTTGAAGAGAATTTTTCTTTTTCTTTTTTTTTGGAAAGAGGAAGTAAAATTATTCTTCGTGTTGAAAAATTCAGTCCAGGCCCCAGATTTAAGCAGGAGGGTGGGGAAGGGGGCAGGACTGAAATCAAGATCACACTCACAGGATGAATCAAGTCAATGAGGTTTTCAGTGAAAATATATATTCATATATATTCAGAAAAAAATATTTATAGAATTATAGAACATTAGAGCCTAAAGTGATATACTACAGATAAGAACATTGGGATTTATAGAAGTTTGATGTCTGACCCATGATCACAGTTCATAGAAATACTACCACTGCAATCCGGGTCTCCCACAGAGTCAAATGATTTTTTTCTGTTAAACCACAAAGCCTGCTGCTAAGAAAACCTGTTTTCTTAAAATTCAGTATATTCGTAATTGTTCTTTTCAAACGAAAAATATATTAAAAATTAAAATGGTGCACAAGGAATTTTCACTAAAACATTTGAGGAAAATGAATTTTACATCTGAGGCTTTCTAGTTCCAGAGATAAACACTAATTAAAATCCCATAATATCAAAATGCCTCATTATTTCTTTTAGACAAATCCAAGCCCAGAATATTTTTGAAAACTTGGGTAGTTTAATAAATACACTTTTTAAAAATAACTTAATTAAAGATTTAAAAATCTTCCTTCACTTGTTTATCCTCTATTTCATTTAGTTGCTGAGGCCTTAGAGTATCATGTTCCTGACTTTTCTTGGAAGAAGCAAAGATAGTATTCAGTGTTCTAAACTACATCTTCTATTTATGGGTGCATTTATATATTATATTTATATATTACAAAGTTCTGTCCAAAGTTAGCACATTGTGAAATTACCTAGACTCCTAAAGAGAAGATTCCAAAACAGTAAGGTCTTAGGCAGGTGAGACATATCATTGATTATTTAGGTGATTTTTCTCGAAAAAATTTTAGAACCACTTTATTCTGTTTACTTATGATCAAAAAAAAAAAGTTGAACAAAGATGTATGCTCTACATACCCAAGAGAGAGGAAACATGCAAAACAGAAGTTTGTAGCTTCCTCTTCCCCAGATCAGAAAACAAGCAAATGTAAATTATGGTCCTTGCTGTGCATTCCAGATTAAAGACACATGACACAAGAGTTGGCTTTAAATACAAAGGGTCAGAATGGAAAGTGTAACTTTTAAGTAATTCATCTTCTGGGACTGGTATCAGACTACTGTTATACTACAGGAGACACATGCAGAAAACCTGTGTCTCTCCCATCAGGGCTTTGATGTGGATTCTTCTTTTTTTCCTTTTCATAAAAATGTAACTTGAAAGAAAAGAATAGCTCTACCTCTGAAAAACGATCCTGCTCTGTTAAGCAGCCGACAAGGCACTAAGTTTAAAACAAAATTTAGGTGGGAGGGGAAGAAGCAGCTGTAGAAATTAACCTAAAAGTTCAGTAAACCTTGCCAAGACATGTGACAGTGCTTAACTTGCCCAGAGTCGGGACTCTCCTTAGAGACCTCTCCAAACATTATCAAAAGCATTCCCTTTGAACGAGGCCAACTCCTGATAATAATACAAGGGAATCAAACTCAGGCATCTCTCCATAATGGGATTCAGATTCCTCACAAACTTGGGAGTGTTGAAGGTTTAATTACCCAGTAAAACAAGAAAAATGCATTATACAGTAGAGATAAATGAATGGGAACACCAGGGAAACATGTTCCTCCATAAGTCATTTGGTCACATGATTTCTTCCCCATTTCCTTTCTCTATTATGATAGCCATTTTATTACACAGCCCCTAATGACAGAGGGCAAAAAGCAAAATACTCGGCTTCCTCAAAGTACCTCCCAGACTGAATGTAATAGGGTGCAAGTTTCTGAAATGGCTGAAAGCTTTAGAAAGATTTCTTTTTTAGTGTTTCACAGATAGAAAAAGCTGGCCACCATCAAATCAAGTACCATAAAACCAAGCAGGCAACAAAAACGGCAAAAGAAACAGTAGATTGAAACTCTCTTTCCCTCCTCTCTCCCCTCTCTCCCATCCTTTACTGGAGCATTTTTCCTGTGATTTAACTGTTACTCTTTCAAGGCTATATTAATCTTTGAAAAATACCTAAATTAGTTTGGACTCAGTAACAATGGCCAAGAACTGAATTACTCCTTTTTCACACCTCACCCAGGTGCTGATGGATTTTAAGTCAATACTCTTGCCATTTTTCACCATGAACCCAATCCTAGCCTCTTCTCCATAGCTTCTGATCCCTTAGCACTCCACTTTCCTGGGAAACCTTAAGGTTTAATTTTGTTTATGGATGTTAAACCCAGCTTTGAAATAAGGATTCAACATAATGTGATACAGATATGAAAAGAGAGACTGCAAAATTTTTCTTCCAAACTATTGAGGAGGACTACAATATCTTACCAAGGAAAATTCATGGTGACACAGCTTTCCAAAAGTTACACAATATGAGGCTAATAGTAAGTTTTAGACACAAATTAATAAATTAAAGAAAAGTAGGAAAGAAAAATCTGTTATATTGCTATATTTATAATTTTCCCTCAAAACATGAAAGAATAAAATAGAATACTGACTATTACCAGGAATAAGATGGCTTGAAAACTGTACGAATGGATAACCATGTAAAAACACACTCCCCAAAAAGCTGTTTATGGTTTCTTTAGAGAGGAAATATGTGCAATAAAAATTGAGGACCAGAATGTAAGAAGGAAAATGCTCTTTCTGTTACAAAGTAGAAAAAGATTTTTAAAACACCTAAACCCTGGTAAATGCATATAAACTCTCATTTGAATACTATTGTAATAAAAACAATAACAAAAGGAAACAAAATCTGAGAGCTTATTTTAAATAGATTGTCATTCATTTGTCTAAAGTTATGGCCCTATCCAGAGAATAAAATTCTGATTGGACCACTTAGCATCTTTAGTTCTCCAGGACTATACATCATTCTTACAAGAATTCTCAAGTTAAAAATCCAACAAAAAGTCATCCTACACAGGTGAACCTAAGATATGCCCATAGTTATTCTCACATTAAAAGTCAAGAACCAGGGGGAGGGTATAGCTCAGTGGTAGAGTGTGTGCCTAGCATGCATGAGGTCCTGGGTTCAACCCCAGTACCTCTGTTTAAAATATATATATAAACCTAATAACCTCCTTCCCCCATCCCAAAAAAGTCAAGAACTACTAATTGCTCAATAACTAGCAACCAGAAAAAGGTTTCAGTCAGATTTGTTTCCCCTAATCTGGCCCCTTTTCCATCTTTCCAAGGTGGTCTTTCTCAACATCCCAACAGCACAGAATGATTTAGCCAAAAATACCCCAACAAAAGAGTTTTTATTCTCTGGTAGCTGCCAAATCATAGCCATTTGACTGTAATTTCAGAAGTAATGACAGGCCTTAGGGCTATCATTACAGTACTTCAGGCAAGAAGGTCTAAACTGGGATTTTCGCTGTGCATGTGTAGGACCACACTTAATTTACAGTTAGTGCCGTCAGGAACCCTAAACACGCTGTCTAATGTGCCCTCTCCGTTTCTGGTTGACTACGAAGTGCAGAGATTAGTACTCTTGCCAAGTCAGTGAGAGTGACACGAGTTTGACCTTTCTCCACAACAAGAGGGAGATAGTGCTTCCACGGCCTCTTCCTGTATGAGCTCTTTGCAGGGTTTGTAACATATCATTACCAAGACATCGCTGCCAAGGGTTGCCATTTTAGAGAAAACATACAAATGGCCCAATAATGGGTTTCTTCATGCGTCAACGAAAGCCGGTAAAAGGAGCTTTGTTTGTGTCCTCATTCTCTGATGTACTGGAACTAGACTGCCTTCTTGACCTTTGTAGTGTCATTCATATCTCAAACACGATACAGCCAGGCTAAGAATTGAAGGCAAAAATTGTAGAAATCCACGGTAACAGTGTTGTCTCATCTGGCTAGTCTGGGACCAAATACGGAGTCTACTGTCACACTGAATTCAGTGGGAATAAGGATTCAGGACTTAGTCATTCCTTCTGCATGTAGAGCTGGCCCCGCTGGCTGAATCAGGGGCACTAGTCTTTGCGTAGCCACAGCTTTATCATGACCTCCTTTGTCAAAGCTTGGACTTCAATACAGGTGGGGTTAATGATAATACCTCAGCCTCAGGGCTGTTCACACAGGAGCTGGTAGACAAAGAGATGGTGTCATTAGTTCATGATATGCTTTGCACATCAAAGCAAAGGGAAGGTTGATTCTTAAAAATGCAGTGAGCAAGTTTCTTTGACCCTGTGGCACCTATTGCCCCTTTTTGGCAATAGCCTGGATTTGCCCTCCATTCTATCCAAGTATTTAGATGGGGCCCTACTACTGTCTCCGCAGTGGAGTTTGTGCCAAAGGGCTGAGCCAACCTGTGGGTGGCAATTCTTTGAAGAAAAGTATAGGAGGGAAGAAAACACTTAAATGTACAGATGCTCACACGAGCTTTTATACATCTAGTGTTTGAACCCAGTTCATTGATTTTGGTAGGTTTTTCATCTGTTATACTTATCAGAAAAAGAGAACAGGATTTATGATTTCAAGTTACTAAGCACATCTGCAAAAATGACTAGCCTACTGTTAGAAACTACATAATACATTTTGTGTGACAGAACACAAGCTTATATATTGCTAACAATATTAAATAACAACCCAGGTTGGGGTGCCTTTATAACACTCAATTGCTAAATAACAGCTCTATGGAAGATATTCAGTTTTATTATTCTGGAATAATCCCAAGGAGAAAGAATCCTGAGGAGATGCTTTAAAATCAAATGTGAATGCAATTAATAATATTTTTAGTGGCACTGCTCTTATTTCCTTATTTTTATCTAAAAGATAGATATCCTGCTAAAAATGCTATTTTTTGTCACTGAATATACTACTTCTTTAATACTAGAAAGCCCATCGAGGCAACATTTACAGTCACAAGCAGAATGTGAGACAAGGCCATTAATTAATGCTCCAATGAATCAAAAGAGCTTATCATTTCATTCACACTGAGCTGAAGTTTGGTTTTGTTCTAGTTTTTTTAACCTTTTTATTGTGAAACATAACACACATACAAAAAGCCCATGCAAAGATGTAAAGCTCAATGATTTTTCATAAACAAAGCACCTGTGCATGGCATCAAGAATTAATTTGCTGCCTGTACCCCACACACATGGCGCTCATTTCCCTTCCCAATCACTACTCCTTCTTTTTAATTATCCTTTTCATAATTATTATGCTGTTTATGGTAAATGATTTTTGTACCTTTATGCCCAAGTGAGCATCCCTGAACCTTATAGTTTATTTCTGTCTTTTTAAAAATTTTACATAAATGGAATTATACAGCATATCTTTTCTTGTGCCTAGATTTTTTTCATTCAATATTGTCTTTGTGACATGCAGATGGCCAATAAGCACATGAAATGATGTTCAGTATCACTAATTATTAGAGAGATGCAAATCAAAACTACAATGAGATATCACCTCACGCTAGTCAGAATGGCCATCATTCAAAAAGTCTACAAGTAAGTGCTGGAGAGGGCTGGAGAAAAGGGAACCCTCCTGCACTGCTGGTGGGAATGTAAATTGGTGCAGCCACTATGGAGAACAGTATGGAGTCTTCTTAAAAAACTAAAAATAGAGTTACCATATGATCCAACAATCTCACTCCTGGGCATATACTCAGAGAAAACTCTAATTCGAAAATATACATGTACCCCAATGTTCATAAGCAGTACTATTTATAATAGCCAGACATGGAGGTGACTCAAATGTCCATTGACAGATGAACAGATAAAGATGTGGTACACATACGCAATGGAATATTACTCGGCCATAAAAAGAATGAAATAATGCCATTTGCAGCAACATGAATGGACCTAGTTATACTAGGACCTATCATACTAAGTAAAGTAAGTCAGACAGAGAAAGACAAATATCATATGATATCACTTGTATATGGAATCTAAAATATGATACAAATGAACTTACTTATAAAACAGAAACAGATTCATAGATATAGAAAACAAACTTATGATTACCAAAGGGGAAAAGGAGAGGGAATGAGGGATAAATTAGGAGTTTAGGATTAGCAGATACAAACTACTACATATAAAATAGATAAACAAAAAGGCCCTACTGTATAGCACAGGGAACCATTTTCAATATCTTGTAGTAAACTATAATGGAAAAGAATATGAAAAAGAATATATATAAATATATGTGTAATTGAATTGCTTTGCTGTACACTAGAAACTAATGTAAATTAACTATACTTCATTTAAAAAATTGTCTTTGTGAGATTCATCCATGTTGTTGCATATATCTCTAATTTGTTTATTTTCATTATTCATGAGTGACATTTTAATTGTTTCCAGTTTTTGTTTATTACTAAACTTTACAATATTGCAAAGAACATCCTATAGTTGCTATATGCATTCTTATATATGTTTTTGAAACACAGACATACATTTTTCTTGGGTATATACCCAGCATTGGAATTATTGGGTTTTTAGTAGGTGAAAAGGCAAACTAGGGGCTCAAGCCCATGTCTCTATAACTCCAAAACCAATACAAGGCACTCAGTTTCTAGTATATACCATATTAAAATAAAAGAAATAGAAATTAATAGATTATATCTTGATAAAGTTGTATTTTGCACTTGGCATATGAAGACAATTCACTTTATTTTTTATTTTTTTAGTTTGTTTGGGGGGGTAGTAATTAGGTTTATTTTGTTATTTATTTACTATTAGAGGGGGTACTGGGGATTGAATCCAGGACCTCTTGCATGCTAAGCATGCACTCTACCACTTGAGCTATATCCTCCCCGCAAGACAACTCACTTTAAATAATAATGATAAATAATGTCAGTGAATTTTCTTCAATATTAGCCATGGCAAGAGATCTAAACAGTGAGCAAAACCAGAGAGGTGATTTTCTTGGATACTGACATCAATCATATTAGAGAAATTTCTGAGGTTTTCATCTCTCCTGTACTTAAGACAGACACATGCAGTGAGTGTTTAGCATTTTACATTTTCAGAAATCAATACAACCGAAGTCTTGTAGGTCTACATTTTAAGTAGCTATGTCCCTTGGTCTCAGGGTCTTGGGTCTGTACTGAATTAGCCACAGACCAAATAAAGACTGTTTATGATCCCTGTTAACAAATTATATAAAGTTTGCTTGGCTCATGAGATAACTCTCAGTAAAGACAACTGCTACTCTGGGTCCTAATCTCATAGAACTGTCATCTGCAAGTCTTTGGATACAATACTTTGATTTGTGATGTTCTGTATTTTTTTTTTAATGGAATGTGCACTGTTATCATTTCATGCATCTCCTGGATGGTCACCTTAACCTCATAAGAAACTCAAGCTGAAAGTTTCCAGATAAATATAGGACACCAGTTAAATTAGAATTTTAGGGAAACAGTGAACTTTTTTTGGTATAATTGTGCAATACTTTTATTTGCTCAATATGACAACCCTACCCAGGCATAAGTTTTTTTTCATGCTGATCTGCCTTCACAGTCTCTATATAGTTTTACCTATCTCATCATGACCAATAGGAAATATAAATTAAGAGGTCCTTTTCTTCTCACTAGTCTTGTTCTAATGGCAAAATAACAGAACTGACTTTGAATATTGTCTCTTTTGACAATTTGCACATTCATGTCGAAAGATCTTCAAAAATGGTGTCTAGAACTTACTAATATATAAGCCAGATGTTGGAAGGGAGCTTCCATGCCTCTGGGAAATTAATGAACTTAACTTAATTATTGCTCTTTCTCCACTCTCCCAATGAAATGGGAAATACAAGCTCCTTGCCAAGATTTCAGCACATTCCTGAGGACCTCACTGTCATAACCTCCTCTTCCTCTGGGCACCTGTCTCCTTGTTTATTAACGCAAATGCTGCCCCATAGAGACAAAATAATACTCAACTTTCCTTCAACTTCTACTAAAAAAATCCATGATCAGAAACTTTTCACAAGGAGAGTAAAGTTAACTCTACATAAGATAAGTTTCCACAACAGCAATGCAAACAATTTAAACAGTACTTTTTATTTCTTTTTTAAATAATGATACTCATGTAATATTCATGTACTATTGAAACTCTAGACTTCCATAGGCTATTACTGGCCATTCAGCTAGTCCAGGACACTCACCATCTTACCCAATTCAGGATGAAATTTTTTTCTCCCCTTGCCTTGTTGACTTCTAAGCCCTCAGAGAGCTTATCTTCTACCACATGTATTTAAAAATACATATAAATATAAAAAAAAAGGATGTGTTAATATTTATATAAAAAGAAAGCATGTGTTAAAGTTGTTTCCAAACAAAAACTGTTCTATTTTAAAATAAATTTTGATATTAGCTGTCAAAATATCAACATTTCACCTTCCCATTTTATAAAATTAATAAATATTTGCAAATGATGTGACTGCCAAAGGCTTAATTTCCAGAATATATTAACAGCTCTTGCAACTTAATAACAATGACAAAAAAAAAAACCTAATCCAAAAATGGGCAGAAGACCTTAATAAGCAATTCTCCAATGAAGACATACAAATGGCTAATAGGCACATGATAAAATGCTCAATATCACTAATTATCAGAGAAATGCAAATCAAAACTACAGTGAGGTATCACCTCACACCAGTCAGAATGTCCATCATTCAAAAGTCCACAAACAATAAATGCTGGAGAGGGTGTGGAGAAAAGGGAACCAACCCTCTTACACTACTATAGTAGTTTGTGCAGCCATTATGGAAAACAGTATGAATAGTCCTCAAAACACTAAAAATAGTTACCCTATGACCCAGCAATCCCATTTCTGGGCATATATCCAGAGAGAATTCTAATTCAAAAAGTTACATGCACACTAATGTTCAGAGCAGTACTATATACAGTAGCCAAGACATGGAACCAACCTAAATGTCCATCAACAGATGACTGCATAAAGAAGTTGTGGTGTATTTATACAATAGAATACTACTCAGTGATAAAAAAAAAAAAAAAAAAGAATAAAACAATGCCATTTGCAGCAACATGGATGGACCTGGAGATCATCATTCTAAGTGAAGTAAGCCAGAAAGAGAAAGAAAAACACCGCATGATATCATTCATATGTGGAATCTAAAACAAAAAAAGAGAGAGAGAGAGGACACTAGTGAATTCATTCACAAAACAGAAACCGACTCACAGACATAATAAACAGTCTTATGGTTACTGGGGGAAACAGGTTGTGAAGGGATAAATTTGGGAGTTTGAGATTTGCAAAGTTTAACCACTATATATAAAAATAGATTAAAAAAACAAATATCTTCTGCATAGCACAGGGAATTAGATTCAATACCTTATAACAACCTTTAATGAAAAAGAATATGAAAACAAATATATGTACATATATATGCGTAACTGGGACATTATGCTGTACACCAGAAATTAACACATTGTAACTGACTATACTTCAAAAAAAAATAATAAAGCCCAGATCCCTAAACAATAAAAAAAATAATAAAAAATAAAAAAATAAAATTAATGGGAACATTACACTCTTGTACATGGATGTAGGAAGAATAATTTGCTTTAGTCTTTCTGGAGAATTATTTGGAGATAAGTATAAAATGAATAAAAAATGTATACCTCCTGTGACCTAGAATTCCCACTTACAGAAATTCATTCTAAGGGGATAATTGTGGGTCGATATAAAGATTTACTATATGGATGTTGATTGTAATATTATATGTAATAATGAAAAATCATAAATAATATAAATGTCCAACATTAGAGGATTGACTAAATTAATAATTTTCATCCATAAAATGAAATACTATTAAGTTATTAAAATGTTATGTAGAGTAAAATTTAATAATGAGAATATATTTTGATATATTACTAAGTGCCAAAAAGGTTTAAAATACTCATAAAATATCAGTCTTTTCAAATCTCACCCCAAACACCTAAGTTATATATCAAATTAACATTAGTCAATTCTGATGATGAAATAAAATGCAATTTACACTTTTCCTTAGTGTTTTCCAATACTTCCTAACTTCTTTATTACACATATGGTTCTCTTATAAAAATTAGTTAATAATTACAGTCTGAAGAAGAGGCATAGGCATACAACTTTTTAACAGTATTCAAATCTCAGACGTTTCCACTCTGTTTATTTTTCAATAATAATGTCAATGTTGTAATCTCCTTTCTTTTTCAGAAAAGGATACCTATTTTTACTAATGCAAAAAAACTCCAAGTTACTATTAGCACATACTTTACTTTGCAAGACATGAATTATTATTGTTGAAGGTTGTTGAAGGTTGAAGCCATCAACAAGGCATATGAGTATACAGCAACTTTGCTTATTATGAATGCATTATAAAGTGTACATTCATTCCCTAATCAATAAGATTTTAAGAACTTTTCATTGCCAGCTGTTCATAATTTCATTCAAATGTTTTGAGCACCTGCCATACAGCAGGCAGAGTTTACACACCAAAAAGATAACAACCAAAATCAAAGCCCTACTTATTATAGTAAGAGATGACAGACACTATAAATATACATAGACATAATTTATAAATTTTATATAATATATACACTTCCATATGTGTATGTGTATATATATATTTATGTGTCTGTATATACACATATATTTGACAAGTAAGTGTTATGCCGAGAAACAAAGCAGGAAGCAGGGCGAAGGCACAGAGTAGGCACGGAGTAGAAGTCTTACTACTTCACACAGGGTTATCAAGAAAGGCCCCCTCATAAAATGGCATCTGAGCTGAGACCAAAATGCAGATATCAGTGTAGAGAATCGAGCAAATGTAAAGGCTCAAGAAAGAGCAAGGAGTCTGCTGAAGAGGCATTAGAAAGGAGACGACTGTATGTATTTTTACCCTAAACTCACTGTTTATTAGGCTATGAATAACTTTAGAAGCTACTTTTATTTTCCTTTCAATACCTCATGGTGAAAGTATCTATTTCCACTACTCCTCATGACTTCTCTCTTAAAAATTAAGGGTAATTGTTTTGTCTTTCCACCCCATTCGGCTATCATTTAGCAAACACAACAGTGTCATCTCTTAGCACCAAAAAACATGCCCTCACGACCATAGTATTTACTTTATATACTTGGTTTATGTATTTGGCTTTGAATTGCCTTAGAGTGAATCATCAAAATAAAATTCATGGAGTTGAATAGCTTATAATTCAAATAAAATTATAATTATATAACATAATAAAACATGGACAGTCGTGAGTAAGCATAATAATGTTAAAATACCAATATAAAATCGTGTAAACTCATTGAAAAAAATACAACCACTAATCTAGGAGCCAAAAAGCAGATTTCACTCTTTTTCTAAAGGTTATCTTGCAGAGAAAAATCATTACGATTGGGAGAAGATAGGGTATTTTTTTCAGCCGAGGTGCCAAGTTGTTGGCAAGAAGATTCTGCTCTTTGTTCCCTGGAGACCCTGCAACATGAAAGTAATGTAGGAGGAACTTGGCATCTCAGTTACAAACATATTGCTGTCTATCTCAAAGTAGAGCTCTTCTTAAAGAAATTTCTAGTTAGCCAGACCTCACCTGTTTCTTTGCTCCTTATTTTGAGATACAAAACTCCTCTCATGCTGAGTCAACATCTAGTTATCACTCTTTTTGACTACATATAATTTTGCCTACTGAAATTAAAAAAAAAAAAATGACCTGTTGATCTGGTAGCCATTTATGGTCACTTTTTGAAGTCCAGGCATCTGTGCTCAGTTAGTCAGTTCTCCTCAGGACAGCTTTCCTATAATGAATTATTTTGAATGACGTTTCATCATTCCACGCAGTTTTGTGTGCACTCATTATGAGTGGGCTGGAAGAGGATGCTCACCTGTATCACCCATCGGGAAAATAGGAAAATGAAGCTATCATTTGGGTTTACCAGTTCAGTCCTCTTGGCTTAAAAGGTTCCTTAAAGTTAGGATTTTGTAAAAACAACAAAAGGATTCATTTAAAAGGACTAAACTTACACTATGGAATCAACCATATACAGATTACTAAATATTGATCTGAAGGAGAAAAAGCAAGACAAGATTGTTGGCATAAGTACAGGTGGGGAACTACAGCAGGTCACTACTGAGCGAACTCTGCACTGGGTTTTGGTGAAGCGTTCACCAGCATGACAGCGTCACATGTCTGTCCTATGACTGCATAGACTCTCTTCCTCTTTCCTAATTCTGTGTTGTATGTTGCTATATCTTGTGCAGGTTAGAACTTCCAAAGCTTCCATCCTTTCTTTTGGAGTTCTTAAAGATGCCCTCTGAAAAACTTCTGTTAATGCTTTCTACACCTATAACATAGAAGTTTCCCTAGTGTTCAGAGAAAAGAGATCTTCTGGGTTGAAACACTGTGTGGAGTATGCTTCTCTATCTCCCAAGAGACATTTGTTCTCTAATTCTTGCCGGCCACGTAGTTGTATGCTTAGGATAAAAAGCAAATCCCTTTGGTCAGATTACAACTTTAATAGAGTTTTGCATTTAGCTGTTCCATTCCTTACTGAGAGCTACAAAAGCATGACTGAACTGTCTAGAGGTGTATCTACACGAAGATTAATGTAACAAAGACTTGTCAATGATTCAAGTTTGGGATTCTGAGCAAGTATATCTTGCTGACATCTCCTGACCTAAAGTGGGCTGCCACACTAGTTTCCAATCTAGCCAAGCTTCATATATTAATTACCTTTATCGTGCTTCATTTGTTGATTTAACTAAAATGTGAGTGCCTATGATGCAGTGAGCCCCATTTTAGGTTTTGAAAAAGACAGACATGGTTTCTGGCCTCATGGAGCTTGTGATCTAGCTTATGCACTTATGATTTTTTTTGTTGCCTTGTTTAGAACGTGTGGACAAAAACCAAGATTTAAAAATCTACAGCAAAATGAGCAGGTAATGAATGCCCTAAGATTTTCTTAGAGATACTATAGTTTTGTTGATAAAACAGTTTATGTGAGATTCATTTCATGTTCTGGGAATTGTCCAAATGTTCAGAATATTATTTACCTGAAATATACCAGTATTTTACTTGTATTTGCCTGGCAAAATGAAGTCTCTTTTTTTATATCTCCAAACAAATCTTGTAGAATATTTTTCAGTTTAAATACTTGATGATGTCAGCATGTCAGAAGTTTAAATTTACACAGTTAAGAGTCTTTCTAATGGGGCTCCATAGGGCAGGTATCCAAGCAAAGTTTTGCCAACTTTAATCTTGAGCTTTATAGTAAAAGTTCACTGTATCTATTTAATGTGAGGGAATGTGTGTTGGCAATACATTATTCCATACATTATGTATTTATGAGGCCTGCTTCTCCAGAACTCACAGCCCAATCATTACTCTAGCCAGAGACCTTGTTTCTAGATTCATGTTTGCTCCTGGTGTACAGCTGTAAACCACAAGTGAAGTTTCTAATGTTAGACAAGGTGTATCCATTAGTTCCGCTAAAAAGCCCTAACCACCGGAGCTCATTGATTTTTAGTTTCATATATGTTTAATGAGGAGCTTAAATACTTGTTTAGGAAGCAGAGCCTAGCTTAAGTGGTGTTTGTTCCTTCAGCAGGTACAGTTGAAGACCTCGATAATCTCTCCCATAGGTCATGCCATGACAAGCCTTTTTACCATAAAACGTAAACTTAAAAGTACTTCTGTAATTGTGTAAATGAGCATATCGTAATCATTTTAAAGAATTCAAAATTAATAACCTTGGGAGAGGCACCACATATTTCTAAGTGTCTGGTATCTGAGCATATCTGCTAGGCTGTCTATTTTTAATTCTCCATAAATGCCTAGCAAAACACCAGGTCCAGCTCTCAAATGAGGATAAAATATATCTTGATCACGAATTGGTCCAGACTGGTATCGACTATGGGGTTGGCTAGTGTTAACTTGGGGTAGGAGAAACTTTTAACTCAAGGCCAAAGTACATACCACCTACTTCTCTTGGATCAAGAAAAAATTAAAACCTGGCCAGTGCCTAGAATATTCCTTAAGTATATTCTAACTATAAAATAACTGCAGTGAGAGATTATGATAATTCACTGTTGGCAAACTAAACGAAAGTGTGATTAGAATAAGGAATATCAAGCCACATTGCCCAGCAGATGATGCAGCGTAACACTAAGTATAAGATGCTGCAGGTCCCTTCAAATAGGATCAAGTGGAGTGATATTAGCATTTTCCTCATGCAGAGCCTTTTGTGTGTGGTCAGCAAACCATACTGTAAGAGATCTGCTGCAGGTCCCTAGGTGATCTAACCAGACAGTGGGAAGAGAAGATCAATTGATCGCTCACTCTCCTTTAAAGAAGGAAAGTTTTGTTGTTCAGGGAAAAACAGAGAGAAGGTGGGAATGGAGCTGGGGGAGGTGGGGCAGTGAGGGCGTGTGGAGAAAATGGAAGCATGATCATCCAGTGAAGACGAAATTAGTTAGTTTCCTTAGAAAATGTTTTATCGCACCTTTGGCAATTTCGTGATTGGTTCTCCATAATACTGAAGCAATTATGCATAATTTCTAAGTACAAAATTGCTTTTATTTTTATAATCTATGTTGCTCTAAAATGGGTCAGTTAAAGAAATTTATTTAGAGGATATGTCAGCAAGACAAGAATGTGATAGGAGATGCAAAAAAATAAGTAATTATCAGCTTAGGGGGAAGATATTTGTAAAAAGTACAGAGAAAGGTAATATTCTCAGTATGATGAACTTTTAAAAAAATCACTAAGAAACAGAAACATCCTTTGAGAAAAATAGGCAAATGACAGAGTTATGGGCAAAGAACATGAAAAAAAGTCTAAAGCTAATAAGTGTATTTTAAAACATTAAACCTCTCATAATTTTATAGAATGTTTCTGAAAAACAATTTGACAATATATATCAGAATCCCTAAAATATCCAGAACTTTCGGCTCAGTAATTCCAGTTGTAGAAATTCATCCAAATAAAATAATTAGAATCATTTCTGCTTATAGAGAAACTATAATACCAAAAGGTTGAGGAAATTCTAAATGTCCAAGAAAAAGGAATACTGAAACAAACTATGCTATAGTCATTTAATGAAATATTCTTCAGCCATTAAAACTACATTGGGTAACAATTTTAATGACATGAGAAAATGCTCATGATATAACCTATGTGAAGAAAACACTTATTTATAGAATCACCCTAATTATGGAAAAATATACATAGAAAAAAGAAAAGGAAGTATCTCAATATTTTTACAGTGGCAATATTTTAACAGTGGCAATATCAACAGTGTGGAAATTTACCTGTAGTTATTTTTTCTTTATAACTTCCTGTTTTTCTAAGTTTTCTAAAATAAGCATGTATTACTTCCAGTTTGTTTTTAAGAAAAAAAAATAACCACCACCAAAATGTCTAAGAAATACAGTAATCCTCTAAGGACAGCAGAAACACAATTAAATCTGACAAGTATCTACCTGACAATATCTCAAGAATTTTTGTGAAAGCAAAATATTACTTTAGCTAAAATAAATCATTTGAGCTACCTAAGAGAGTCTGGATGTTCAAAAATAATAAAATATTCTTAAACCATGAAGATTTCGTTTATGTTCATGAAAATTTTCCATACGTAGAATATTAAATATCCTCCACATTAATTCTTGCTTGTCCCAGAAATCATTTTCAGTGGACATAATAGCTCAAGAGAACGTTTTTCCTTTCATACACATAGATAAGCTAAATCTATTTTCTTGTATAGTGAAACAATGTGCCATGATTTGGTGTAAAAGGACTGCTAGGTATAGAGGAACCACTACAAGTCAACTATTTTCAAATACAATGTTGGGGTTATGTTTGAAGGAGAGAACACATTCATCATCTTTCCTAGGGGGAAAGCCTCAAAAGGTGACCTGAAACGAACTGCCTGAGTAGCCAGTGCAACAAGCCAGGTTCAAAACTCTCCACTTCTAAAAGGCATGGCTGATCCAGAGGATGGGACTGTGCAGTGGTTCAATATTCATGCTTAACCTTTGCACGAGTTTAAAGTAGCCTTAATTTTGTTCTCATTTTCTTCTTGCTCCTTATTGAGCTAACAACACTTTAGAAGATGATTCAGAAAATTATCTTTCGCATGCCCTAAAGGCATAACAATAATGCCCTTTTCTACTGAGCCCTGGCCCCTAATATTTTCCTAGGCAAGAGGTAGAAAATTGAGAGGGTAAAGAGGAAAATCTTCAAAAGCAGCATGCCTCTAAATTGATACCATGTAAACCTCTCCTAGCATCGGGAAACCACTGCTGGGGGTAAATGAAGTGAATTCACTGGGGCATCTAATCCTATTCCTGGAACACTGAAACGCTTTAAATGCACTGGCGAGCAAACAAACTTCAAAGTAATCATTACACCCCAGACACTGTTGCTTGTGTGGCTGAAATCTTTATGAGATTAGCCCCCCACAGGGAAAGAAGTTAAACACGGCCAGAACCACTTTGAAACTGTCGGGAGGATACCCATTTACCAGCTGAGAATCAGGGCAAATGCGTCTAATTCCCAATGGATCTCTGCCCTGGACCCAGACGTCACCCACTGAGCCTAACACTCAACCCCACTCTCTGTAGCCTTGGTTTCTCAGCTAGAAAACCATATCAGCCCTGACAACACTGGGCCAGCATAAAAATTCAAAGTTCTTGTCTTCACTGGACAAGAATTAAATGCTGGCTGGCATATATTGAACCAATATTGTAAAAGAACCAGACTAAGAGATTTTAGTTGTTATTTTGTTTTGTTTCAAGTATATGAAAAATGATGAGCAAAGATGGAAACTGTATTGTTCAGATTTTTTTTCTCTCAACTTTTACTCAAGTCACATATTCCCCCAATTTGTCTTCCTTCCTTATCCTAGATCTTAAATCTATAAAGCAAATATATGTCATTAGTTAACCAATTCACAAATAAAACTTTTGTTATTCCTAAACTAGGAAAGCGATTTTTGCTTATGTAAGTGGGGCTAAAAAAACAGCAATATTAATTCATTCCACCAACACTGACTTGCCTACCATAAGAAACAAGCAAAATTGATATTAATTGCTGTGAAGACATAAATCAAATGGAATCATTCCATTGGGGGGGCTCTAGTTCAGTGGTGGGTACGATATGGCAGTCAAATCTGAGAGTTGGAGGTGTGTGTTGTGGGTACACAAAGGAAGACAAGCAGATGGTGATGGAGGCTTGAGTATGTTTTCTTTCTCTGATCTTTTCATTCCCTTGGTTCTTAATTTCTGAAGTTCCCCTTCTTCTGGATAAGTTTATGCTATCCATTTTCAGACTTAAATTTCAGAGACTCAAGTATTTCTCTTTGATTTGTCTTTGTCAACTCACACTGGAAAATTTATGAGAACATAATTCAGTTTTTATTTATTCCTTGACATGATGCTGCCAGATGAATTTGGTTCCCTCTGAACATCATGGCCAAGAAGATGTTTCTCTATATCTTTAAAGAGATTACTCCTGTTGAGGAAAACGTTGGCATATCCCGGGTTCAGCTCTGTGGGGAAGCAGAATGGCCCATTCATGTATATGTTCCTGTTGCTCCTCAGTTTTCATGAAAGTACGTTAATCCCATTCCCAGCAGGACTAAGAGTTGAAGTATATAGCTCAGCCAAGCTTACCAGTTACCTAGACCAGGCACTTAAAAATCTCAAGCTTGAATGAAAAAGAAAAAAAAAAAAGTGAGAGAAAGAGTGGTAGAGAGATACAGAAAGAGAGAGACAGAAAGAGGGAGGGAGAGAGAAAGAGATTGGAAATAACCTGAAGAGGATGCAGAGCGCATCCTTAGTACACTTTAAAAATGTGTCTTTCATTATGCCATTCCAGTAGGACGCATCACCCCTCAAGCACATTCTATTGGTTCCCCAGAGATTTATTACTTTGCTGCTTTGAGGTATAATTCCATCAGGCTATGTGGCAGAAAAGTATAAGTAAGCTCACTGTGAAAGTACTGGAAGAATATTGTCTCCCATGCTCCAGTGCTCTCTCTGGGAACCTACAAGAGAAATTTATCTCTGGGCATAGAACGGGGGCAAAAATTAGAATATTCATGAACAATGACCTGGTTTGTTTTCTATCTCATTAAACACTGAATCATAAAGCTGATCGAGTCTCCTTTAAATTGGCTGCTCAAAGCTTCAGAGCCACATCCATGGCCCAATTCACTCAAGAATAAAAAACTCACAACATTTGATGTGTACCCTACCCTCGATTTCAATTTATTACCTTTCTAATATGCTTGTTCTTTACTTCAATCCTTCATCTATTTTAAATAATTGATTCTCTCTTGTTGGATCCGGTATATCTTGTTAAATAATCTTAAATCTTGTGTTGAGTATAATATCCATGCAAAATAAAACCAATAATTAAACATCACCTCTCTCAGAGAAACCCCTTTCCCTCTCAACCTTGGAAGAATCCAGCTTTTGTGACAATGCTACTAATATTTGCCAATCCAGCAGAAAGTTTTACACGAAGAACTGGTGTAATAGGACGTTAACCTATAATAAGAGTTTGTCACATCACAGTCGCAGTACGGGAGATCTGCCATTGATTTTTCAGTAAATATGGCAAATGGTGAAAAATAGAGTCTGTGTTCCTCAGCACTAAGTTTTTCAGGGACCATTTTTCTTTTCTGCTGTTTTCTGTTCTGCTGTCTTCAGGTGATATTTAATAAAACGCTCTTTTCTCAGTACATGAGCTTGTACTGACATGGTTAATAGGGCCCGTACTGAAGATGTCATCTGTTTTGCCATGAATGCATTTGGAAAGCTCTGCATTCATTTTTTAGGAAAGCATGAAAAGCAAATTAAATAGAAAAAAAATGACTGTGTCATGGAATTAAAGAGCAAGCCTGTACATACCAGGCCTCCCCCGGCTCATTTAGGTTATTCAAATCTTTATAAGCCAGAGGATAGTTTCTTGACATCTTAAAAAAGTGAAACTCAGACTATGGTAAAAGTGTGTGGTAATTATCGGGAAGTTCTTATTTTCATTGAGCCTAAGTTGTTCTTCCTGGAACTCAGGGAGCTTTGTTTATTATTCTGTTCTCATTTAACATAAGAAAAATAATCATTATTACTAATTTGAACCATTTGGAAGGTCAGGTGTGATAAGGTCAGGATGTCATTGGAGACGGCCTACCCTTTTTCATACAAGATGGCGTTTACCTTGCAAAACTGTTATATTCCAGCACCTGGTCCTCTCACTCGTAGAAGCCCAGGAACCCGATTTTGTCAGCAATGGGAGAATAGAATTACTGGTCATGAGATGTAATCAACAAAGTTCACTGAGTTTAACACACAGAATTGACTTCTTTTCTTGGTGGCATGACGAGTTCTTGAATTAACTTATCATCTCTTTGTTCCTCTGTGCACAGGGCATCAGAAAACGGTAATATAGGGAGTCTATTATCAATTCATTTGTTCCACAGACTTTTAATATCAAGAAGGTAAAGAAAGACAAGATACCAAGTCAGTAAGACATATTCCCTGATCTTAAGAAATACATAGTCTACTTGGCAGACACAGGCATATAAACACAAATTTAAGAATATATGTATGTATGTGTATGAAGCATTATGCTGTAAACCAGAAATTGACACAATGTTGTAAACTGACCATACTTCAATAGAAATTTTTTTAATGAACACAAATTTAATTATGATATAGGCTATATGTGAAAGTCTATACTACGAATGATTATTTTATATTTTATCCATCAGAGAGGAATCTTCTTTCCCTTACTGTCAATTTTTCCACCTTTATCTACACACATACTCCCACCACTTAAAGCAGACAGTTTTAAAGCCACAATCATTCATCTCCTTTTGCTTAAATGACATATTAAAAAAATAAAAACCTTTAATGACTCTCTATTGCCTGGAGAATAAAATCCAAGTATCATGGGAGGCCTGTGTTTCCCATCTTACGTTCTTTATCACTTTTCTATTTACTTTATACTCTTGCTAAGTAAGCTGTTAACTTTATTCACAACCAGTCTGTAAATATTTATTAAGTGCCCACTATGTGCTAAGTACTGTACTTATGATGGTAAACAGGAGAGAAGTCAATAGACCATGCTTGCTCCTGTAATAGGGAAGAACAAATCTGACTCCAAACTGGATCTGTTTCTTTTACTTTAGCCTTATATTCTGTGGCTTTTGCTACAAGTCCATCACTAAAGGGATGTTGTCTATAACTTAAAGCGTATATAATGACCCAACTCCAGGAACCCCACCTCCCATGCCTGAGCGTTAAGCTAAAATACCTTTACTCAGCTCACAGGAAACATCCTGACCAGGCCCACCTATGAATGGCTGCACGAAAAAAGAAATTAACACATCCCTTCCGGAGTCTGGCTGAACCAGGAGATACCTGCAACAATTCAGGGCCTTTTCTACTTTACCTCCTCATCACCACCACCCCTCTTTGTTCTTTAAAAGTAACTAGCATCCAAACTCGGGCAAGATGGTTCTTTGGGATACTTACTAGTCCACCATCTTCTTGGTCTGCTGGCTTTCTGAATAAAGTCACTACTCCTTGTTCCAATGACTCATCTCTCGATTTCTTGACCTGTCCTGTGGCGAGCAGTACGAGCTTGGACTCGGTAATATTCCCTCAGCCTAGAAGGTGATTCCTGTTCCATTTGTTTGTTTAAAAGCTAATTAGTATTCAACATGAAGCTCAAATTTCACGTCCTTCATTATATTGCCTGGTATCTACCTAGCTGAAAAAAAAATCATTTCTGTTGCATAGTTCAACCCTTATGCCAATCCTCAATCCCACTTACTTTCTTGTAGCTCTTAATTACCTCTTAGTTATTTTTGCCTTCACTTTCTCCTAGTATGTTAAGTCTCCTGAGAGCAGGATTGTCTAAGATTTATCTTCGTTTCCTTCCAGCATTTTAAACATAGTAGTTGCACATGGAATAAATGAATAGAACCAGTTTCCTTCAGCATTTCTGTAGCTAAAACCTAAAAAATATAATGATTTAAAAGGACCTCATGACTAAGTGCTGGGTCCTCTATGGACACAGCACAATGTTTTAATTTTGTCAAAAAATTAGTTGTGCTACTGTTTAAATATGCCATGTCATTTGGTTTGTATTTGTATATTAAAATAAATGGAAATGTTTTCTTGTTACTCACTTTACAGCTTCTATTACAGAAAACAAAATTTCTCTCTTTTTAATACCTGACATACAAATATGCTAGTAGATCATTTTCTCTCAAAAGCCACAGTGATTTTCATGGTCCTTCTCAGGGTATTTCTTGCTAAGTATGCATCTCATAGGAAATGTATCTTTGAACAGATTTGCTGCTCGGTTGGCTATTGGCTTTAAAAGGGTCCCAGGATATTAATTTCTGGGTAGCTTTACACCTAAAGAAATTAAAATAGAGTGTCTTAGTTTCAAGTTGACCCAAGAGAGGAAGAAAACATGAACCCTAAGGAATTGTCATTTAGGCATTTATGACCAAATCAGTGTAAATTTTACTTCAGCACCTGCTGTTCTCTTTATGTCAGCATCTTGCAAGTGGCAAGGCCATGCTGTTCAGTGGACACCTTGGAAATGTGTGTCTTAAATTCACCAGTAACCCCATGTCAATGAAAAAGCCAGGACAGCAACTCCTCCTGAACACTTTGTCCAATTCCTTTATTTTCCTAGAGGCAAAACCTACTGCTTCAAACCAGCTGTGTTCTCTGTGACTTCAGATAGCCTGGCTGCCCTCTTCCTTTGCTAAATCTCATATTTGACACCCCTGGTGTCAAAGAATCACCTTTACTTTTGTCAGATTAAGCCACAAGCTTGTCCTTTTAAAATAATGATTCCCAGACTTTCTTGCTCCAGTTCACAGATCTGATTAATTTCACCCATTTTTTAAGTGTTCTCACTCAAGTTAGTCTGGCAAATATGGTATTCTCAAGAACATTCTTGGGCTTTATGCCATTTGGGCTTGAACCCTGGTTAAATGGTAAATACTCGAAAATATGGGACATCTATTCTTTATCAACCACCATTATATTTTCTTTATATTCTCATTGACTAACTGCAGGCATGCTTTAAAATGTCCACATAATGATTTTAATCCCAAGAGGAATTTAACTTGTCTGATTTACTCAGAAAAAAAAGAATGGCTTTCCTCCAAAAACCTTACCAATGGTGAAGTTCATAGATGTTGGCATTATCTACCCAGAAAAGAGGTAGGGGCTTTAAAATGAAAAAGAACTCTCCTTTTTTGTTCTTGTTAAAAAAAAAAAAATTGTATTATGAGAGGTTTTTCAGGAAGAGTGGCTTTAAATATCAGCTTGGCCCTTCTTGCTGAATTAGGTATTACTGAAAAGTAGGAGGATTGACCTGTCAAGGGGGAAAAAGTTAAATTCAGTGAGAATAGAGTAGAGTTTTTGGAAAGAGTAACTAGTTCTAATAGGATTTTATTCCAATAATTTGAATACTTAAAAGACTAAGACTAGACACGTACATCCACAAAGAGTAGCTGCCAATTATCTGGTGAGTTGAGCAGTTAGTTATCTGCTGAATTTAGCCAGTCGGGGAAAAAAAAATCCTAGCCTCAAACTCCTACTTTCTCCCCAATAGTAGATTACTTTTATCTGCAATATCTGGTTAACTAATTCAGTTCTGCACTTCATTTTGCCTGTGTGGACAGAGGTTGAGTGTCGCATTCTGATCCAATTCCCAGGGGTAAGGAGGCGTTGGGAAGGCATCCTTTACATTAGAGTTTCTCAGAATGACATTACAGTTCAGTGGCTGAATACAGAATTAGACTAACTTGCACATTCAAACAATTTTTGATTACTTAGGAAAATAGAGGTAAAACCCTGGCATGGATTACCCTAAACCACAGACATTTGACAGAGAATCAAATTAGGCACCAACTCAACTGTTACGAAAATTTCCATTTAAAAGGAGAGTTGTGTTGAATATATTTTTGTGCCAGCTCTGACACTTCTGTAAATGATTTTAACATCTCAAAGCCGAGATGAAAGTATTATAATTGCTGAGAAATAGAAATATCGCCAGTAAACATAAGAGGATCCTTTTATTATTCTTAGTAGTAGAGAAATAGGTCCAAACATTTCAAAGTGTTGGTGAGACTGATGTAAGACTGTAAATCAACATGTGAAAGCAATGACTACAATTACTCTTTACTTGCTTCCTTTGCTCAACCCAGATATAAATTCAAATTATAGAACAGTAAAACAGTTAAAGGACTATTAATGAAGTCAAGAGGCAGAAAACTGAGCCAAGAAATATAAACCAAGATAATTCATTTCTGAATAAATTGAAATCTTTCAAGAAGTTTTTCAGAAAAAAATTATGATACACAGGAGGAAAAAAATACCCAAATCTTCAGTCACTTTTTAAACTACAAGCTAGCATATAATTTCCCCCTTGAAATTCATAAAAGCATAGAAAGCCTTTCAAAACCTTTAATAATCTTATAAATGCAGGGTTAAAATAATTCATAAAGCAATAGGATTCCTTTTCAAGGAGAGCCATTTGTACCAACAACAACCACAAAAAGATACTGTTGTTTTGCACTTCAGTGACCTGACTTTGGACTTGGATGACAGTGTACAGAGAATCAAAAAGATCTTTTATGACGTGGATGTTAAAATGATGAGCTGGCTCACCTGGGGCCAAACCACTCTCCAAAACAACCCAAGCAACAGTCAAATTTCAGCCTCAGAAAATTAAAAATTATATATTACTGTAGACTTTTGGTATGTAAACAGCTATAGCACCAGCTAGTAAAGAGAAAGGCAAATACCACTCAACAACAAAGTTAATCTCACCTCAAACCAGCCAAGCTGCATTAGATAAATGCCTGCTAGACTACATATTTAGCTGGGGGCTATGAACATCATGTTATTCTCCAGCAAAACCCACAGTATATTCTAACATTCCATCCCATCCCCACATTAACCATAAAAAATATCAAAGAGATTATACACAGTCTGTTGTTTGGCAGGACAGAGCAAAAATTCTCTCCACTTTTAAGTATAAGCAAAACAAACAACCAGCTAGCTAAGGATTATATTTTTAAAAACCTGTAACATGAAAGAAAGAACAAATTTGACCTAGTGAGATAGAGGGAATGAAACCCATAAAATTATTTTTAAAATAAAATAAATAAGAAAAAATAAGAATCCATCCATTTTAGAATGCATTACTTTGTGAAAATATAAACTTTATCAAACCAGATAAGATGAAAGAGAGTGTCATTAAAAGATAAAGTATAAAGCAAACCAGCTGCATTAGGAATGAAGATTGTGGCATCGTTTCACTTTTCCTTCACTTCTATCATTCACATTACAAATAAATAAATAAAAAGATAAAAACAACAATCTCCACGCTTAGAAAACCAGGAGAGAGTCACAACCCCAGGCCTCAGGTTATTAAAAAATAGCTGCCAAATATACAGAATTTAGGATGAAACTGAAGTAGCATCTTGGGAGCATGCACAAAATTCTACAATTCTCTTACAGGATGTGGTGTTTCTTGAAGGTTCTATAAGTCAAATCAATGAAAGGACCAACAAGCTATCGTTTAGTTAGGATGGATCCGATGGTGCGGGCAATACACAACTTTATCCAAACCATGCTTTTTCATACCGTGAAGCACAAAGTGAAGCAAATCCAAAGGGAAAGCCTTCAGATAAGCCATCTTTGGAGGAAGCAGGTAGAGGCAATGTCGAGGCAAAGGAGCAATCGACTTGGAGGCAGCTGATGAAAATGAGAGACATATATGCTAAATCATGAAATTAAGTGGCTTAAAATTATAAAATTCACCATGAACCACATAAATCTTCTACTCTGATGAGGAGTAGAAATCTGTCCTATAAGACAGGAATGATATGCAAAATATTTTTAAGACCATATGTTTTATATACCAACCAACCAGAATAAACCCTGGCCATTCAGAACCAAAGGAAATACATGAGAGATATATATGGGAAAAGAGGGGGCAAAATTATTCCTGTATGACAATGGTATGATTATATATATAGAAACCCCAAGAAAATCAACTAAAAAACAAAGTAAAGCATAATAATAATTCAGCAGGGGGTTATATATAAAAGTCAATAATAGCTTTCTCATACACAAATGAGTTAGAAAATATTAGGAAAGAAAACATTACATTTTACAAAGTAACAACAACAATGACAAAAAGCCAAAATAACTAGAACTAGATATAAGAAATATGGATGACTTATTTGCAAAAAGTAATTTGAACTATTAAAGGACCTTAAAGAGATGAGAGACTGGAAAGATAAAACCTGTTTTTAAATGAATGGATTAATACTTTATGGATGAATTTTCCATAAATTACCATATAAACAAAAGTAATTTTAATATAAATAACAACAGGATTATTGGAGGGGAAAGGGGTAGCTGGTAGCAGTCATGAAAATTTGGTCACTGTCGGGAGCAGAGGCGGGGGTGGGGAGAACCTAAGCTGAGTATGCATACAAGGTAATAAAACATATTTTAAAGCTACAAAATTAAAATGGATACTTATCCAGAAATACATAGCAGATCTATTAAAGAGAATAGAAAGTTTAGAAATAGAAATACATTATTCAATATTAGTTTATAATTAATATGGCATTTTAAATTAGGACAGCAGGAGAAGAGTAATTATATTAAAAATGGGGTTGGAAGGTCCAGTTTATCTTTACAAAAACATAAAGATAATCTATCTTTAACTCTTCATACTAAAATAAAGTTCAGACATAACCAAGTTATACAGGTTAAAAAAAATGGAACTGTAACAGTACTAGTACATTATTTTAAAAAAATAATCTTGGGCTAAGGCTGCTTTAAGCAAGTTACAAAACTTAGAAAACATTTTTTTTAATTACTACATTTTATTTGATTAAAAATTTTAATATAATAAGCTCTTACACATTTATAAGAAAAATGTGAATATAATGGGCATGAACAAAAAACAATGAGTTAGAATTTTATGAAAATTGCTCAAATTCTCCCCCTTAAAATTAAGGAAATAATTAAAACTAAATAGTATTTTCCAGATTTAATTTAGAAAAAGAGAATAAGTTTAATAATATACAAACAATGCTGGCAAATAACAGGGACAAAAGACTTGTTCAAAGGTCATGGCCAGAAATGAAAATTGTCATAAACTCATCAAAGGGCAACTGACACCATTCATATAAATGTAAACTATACATTAGCTTTTGACCCATCAAGTCACTTCTAGAAATTACTTTATAGTTATCTATCATCTGTGGATTTGGAAAAACCTGTGTTCAAGGATGTTCACTGCAGCATTATTTATAATAGCAAAAGACTGGATATAATCCAAAATGTCCATTCTTACGGAATGACTAAATAAGTTATAAGTGACTAAAAACAGTATATAGTAGCTAAAAAGAATGTGGCAGATTTACACATGTGAAGGCTACATTATGCTAATATCATATGCCCTTAGTATTACAGGGAAGTTTTACCACATGCAAGTATTATTTTTATTTTAAAAATAGTTAAGATATGCAAATAAAAATAGCTGGGTCACATATAAATATATCCATGGGAAAAAGGAATACAATGGTAAAAATAACAGTCACATATGAGACAGGAAAGAGAGAAATAAGTCAAAGAGATGAATGTGATAAAGGACAGTAGCAGAGATGTACTCAGTTACATGTTGTCCCTTAGGGCACTGGTAGGGAGGGAAGAGAACATAATATATATATAAAAACTATAATTTATTATTTCATCAAATCTGAGATTTCATTTGATTCTAAAACCTATCATTATTTTCAAGTGAAAAAAACACTGCCAACTATACTATGACACAATCCTCTCTAATCATTGATTGCAATATGTATCCCAATTCCAGAGATGTTAAAATTATTTTAAAATGTGCACCTTATAACTGATCAAATATTATATATGAAAAACAGCCAATACCTAGAAATATCTTGGCAGCATTTTTGAATTTCAAGGGTAAATACAAAAATCTTTCAGCAAACAAGAAAGAAAAAAATTACAATGAAATAAAAATTAAGCCAGCCTTAGCTTTCCTCTCAATATGGAGTACCAGAAGACACTGGACTAATCTTGAGAGTTCTGAGTTGGAAAGGATGAGATCCAAGAAGACCAAGGTCTGCTGAAATATTTCTTATTGCACAATGGCAATGAAAAAATATTCTCAAATAGAAGGTTCTGAAAATATATTGCTATGTTCCAGAAAAACTTACTCAAAAAACATGCTCCTGAATTGATAGCATGCTGAATCAAAGAAGAAACACAGGTCACAATATAAAGGATGGAAGTGATTATTAATTTCACTAAATCAGAACTAGATTTATAAATGCATTAAATAAAAATTAAATGTAAAATAAATAATTTTGAAACATTTTACATACAATGCCAGAAATAGTTATTTAGTAACTAATAATAATTTCAAAATAATCTGAACCTCTTACTTTGGACTGTATCAGCAACATTGCACTGGGGAAGTAAAAAAAACAAGCTATACTCCCTATCTTAGGTAAGGAAAATTGTCCAATATCACTTGTTTCGCAGCTTTAAAAATTAATTTTCATAGTTAAAATTCTAAGTAGGAAACAAGTTGGCCCACAATGTCATCTCATAAAACGTGTGTCGGTATTTAAAAATAAATAAATAAACAAAATAACACATGCACAAAGATTGAAATTTTCAGGCAATACAGACAAAATAAGAGGGAAAGTCAATCTTATTACCTGTCCAAGACACACACACACAATCTTTAAAAATTGTTGCTACTAAAAGGATACAGAGGGATAATATATACTATATATTATCTATATAAGTACATCAGATTTTACTGTCCAAAAGTTGTTTCTGCTAACTCAGCATCCTTTGTCCCTCCTTCTGGTAACACATTTGCTTTTTCCAATGGACAACCCACTCAGTGTGGTCTCAGCGGGGGGTGGGAAACCTGGCCTTGTTTCCTTCTATGCCACAGGAATGAACATAAAACATACCCACAAAACTAACTTTCCTCCATGAAATTTCAGACTGCTGAAAGAAAAGACTCTCTTCTCACCTGACATTGTGAGCAATTAAGACCTGAAGAAACCTGGAGATGTCGGTCATCTTTTCTGCCATTTGTCAAGACCTTTCCTATATTACCTAGAGTTTAGTTAACTGCCACAGCAAATAGATCCAAAAAAAACCCAATAATGGCCCCAGTACAACAGCAGTTTCTTAGTTGCTCACATAAAAGCTGAAGATATTTCAATGTGGAGAAGGATGGTGGGGAGAAGTCTGATCTGAGCAGCAATTCAGGGAACAAGGTTGTCAAAGGTCCTTCAGGGATATCTGGGCATGGAGGATGACATGTAGAAGATTTGGGGAAAGACGCCTAGAAGTGGCTCTCAGCACGTCCGCTCATAGTCTATTGACTAGAACTTACTCATATGACAACAGTAAGCTGCAAGGAAGACTGAAAAGCACAGTCCAGCTATATGACCAGGTTTTGGTGAGCAACCCACAATCTCTGCCACATCTTCCACTTGACAGATATGGTATCCAGCTAACATCCAGGACTCCTCAATGCCACACAGGCCTCTCCATTATGTCCATGTGTGGTTGCTTAAGGTCAGGTAACCCTCAACTCCAACCCAATATTTAAAGCAAGAATAAGATAACAGTAATGTAAGAATGTAGCTAGAAGTGTCTGCATACTTGGTTGATGAACCTTGGCTTTGCTTTAACTTCTCCAACTTCGTTAAGTGTCCCATATCTCCTTAGTTAGGAAATATTCTCTCACACCCACTCCTGAGAGGTTATCCTTGAGTTTTAAATCATATCCCCAGTTTAATTCAGAGGTCTGAAGCCAAGAACTCAGTATTCCAAGAATTTCTGAATGATTAATATTAAATACTTATATATTTTGGGCCATATACTGGGGACTTATGGTAGGAACCTCCTGGGGCCTCTTAATACAGCTCTCCCTATATTTTCCCTTTTTTTCAGAGATCTTTGTATCATTGATTTTAGTTCTTGACTACCAGTACTGCTGAGCCTCCTTTTGGAGGAAGAGGATGAATTCTGAGATTATGAATATTTTACATCAGTGCTCTATTTTCTCCTGGTCAAGAGAAGTCAATATGCAGAAAGCCTAAATTTTTCCTCCTTCTGCTATGATCTCTTGCTGATAGGTAATAGTTTTGTAGGGGACAAAAAGTAATTTTCCCTCTACCCTTCTGAGATGCCCTGTAATAAAAGACAGATTAAGAAGAGAACAATCAGAAGTTCATTAACATGTACACCTCACCATATACACAGGAGATACCAGGAAAACTGAGTAAAACTCCCTGAAATGGCCCATGTCACCACCTTAAATACTATCTTCAGCTAAACACAAAACAATATGTTGGAGTGGGGCACAGGCAATTCACCAAAGGTGAGAAGAGGAAATACTTGAGATGAGATGTTATACAGCTAATTAAAACTATGCTTTCAAAGACTTTTTAACAACGTGAAAAAAGACAATGCTATTATTCTAGCATGATCCCAGACGTGAAGCCATATTAAAGTCTGGAAGACAATAAAACTAATATTAAACACAGCTGCCTTTTAGTTTTAGAAAAATTGGTGTTTTTATTTTTTCTTTTTTACTTGACTTCTATTTTCCAAATTTTCTATACTTTGTAACTTAAATATTTAAAATATAAAAATAAATGAATGCCAACCATTGTTCAGTTCCCTCTGATCTAAACAAGCTACCATTACTGAACTGATGCATTCTGCATAGTTCTAGGAAAAGAAATGAAATAAGATAATCAGTTCATCTGTGGATAGACTGTGTTATTTCTAGTGCCCAGAGGATTTTCACAAGCTCAGTTTACACTTGTGTTATGGGGAGGGGAAGAGGGAAAGAAACGCAGCATGAGAACAGTGTGAGGCATGTTCAAATCCATTGCTCACAGCAGGCAAAAACAATTGCTTCCTCTCCTGTTTCCAGTGACCTAGCATGTGTGCAGATCACAGTGTCAGAAAAAGTATCCAAAATTGCCTTCAACATGGCTTCCCTGTTATTTTTACGTGAGTAAATGCCTAATCTGAAGGACCTTCTGAGAAACCTCAAGGCCTTGCACTGCCCTGCTTGTCTTGGGTTAAAAAGGCTTCAAATAGACATCTGCTTATTTTATGAGAAATACAGGCTCATAATAGGAGTCAAAGGACTCCTACAACTACGCTAAGCCCTAAGAATGATTGTGTCATTAATTTCTAAGGACATTACTAAACACTTAAAAATAATTCTCTGATTTTAGACCCTTGAAGACTGGGAGGATTCTTTTGTAAATACTTATGGTTCTTTGCAAAGAAAAATAATTTGCATATTCCTCTTCTTGGATTGCTTGTTTACTGCTTCTATCAACCCTAATCATGAAAGCTTTCAATATAGGTGCTGAGAACAAAGATGAAAATAGGTGAATTTAAAGGTTTGTTTACAAAGATATTTGAAGGGCTTAATTTTTATCTGGCCATTCAAATAGGATTAAAGGGATTAACTTGAATAATAAAGGCACATTATAAATACATTATGTTGTCTCTAATTAATAGGTTCAGATATGAATGTAAGATATGTCAAATTATTACAGAACAGCCAATGATTACATTATTCTAAATAATGGAAAGAAAAACCCATGAGTCATTAGTAAAGAGATGACTTTGGAATAAGACAAACTCATTCAGCAAATATAATGCTTTGCAAGAGACACATTTCCTATTTATATGTACAGTTAATAACATCTATTATGCACTCTTAGTCCTAGAAGCCTGTGTTTGTTGAGAGAAATACTTTAAAACAAAAGCTTAACTACATAGTGCTCAAGTTTTTCTGGCAACATCAAAAGGGAGAAAGTCATTTGTGTTTTAATGAACATTTTGAAAGGGAAAAATAAGTTCTCAAGCTGAGAACTCTGCCAGTTAGAGAAAGGAGAGTGCAGGAGAAAGAAAATGTTAGATCACAATTGTTTATTCAGTATATGAAAACAAAAGCTGTAAGGGGAGAAAACTGATGGATCGGTGGATCTAGATAGAGATAGATCTAGACTACAAAAGCCGTGGGGTTTTATCCCAGGGTTTTGCTCCTGAGAATTATTCAGGCACATTACAAATGGAAATATTTATTTTCAAGGAAAAGATTTCCCTTCACCTCTCTTTAGCCAGATTACTTCCTAAACACGATAATTTTCACAGTTCTAAGAAAATCACTGAAGAAACTTAGTAACCCATTCTAAGGAACCAGGAGGTGTAACAGCTTCGGCAAAATGGTTTTAACCTGACTCATGAGTCCAACCAAAGCGTCCACACATTAGCGCTATAAAATGATTATCAATTTGTGATGTGGGCTACAGGAGATATAAACCTGGCGTTGTCCAATTTAACTTGGAGTTTGTAAAGTGGACAGATAGGTTTTAACCTCTGGTACAATAGATTTTATAAGGTAGAGACATCAGACACCATTAAATTCCTTCACTTAGGAAAATAGGTGCAAAGATGCTGACAGCTTATAAATGACAGCCAAGCTCTAATCTCCAGTCTCTGGATCCCTCAGTGCTCCACTAACTAATGTATTTATCTAACAAAGAAAATCAACAAAGTTTATCTTAAGACAATTTGCTAGAACTTACCAAAACCCTGTTTAAGGCCAACTTTAGAAAAATCTGAGAACAAAATTAAAACTAGTCTTTAGGTCTCTCTTTCTCTCCCTGTGTGGCCCCCTTCCCCTGTGTATTATTCCTTGTCCCAATAAAAACTCCCCATGTCAAGCCATAGCACTCTCATTCCACACCCACACCCACCAGCATCTCTTTTCTCCCCCTTAGCTCTTCATTTTTAGTAAATTAACTTGCACATTGCTGTTAATAATCAATTACATTTTCCTTTAGTGAAGAGTGTTCTCATTTTAAACTTAGAATCCTGAAAGCACAGTATTGTATCTCAAACGAATGAATCTCTCCTTTCACCCTCCTTTTTTTCATTCTTTCCTTTTGGTTTTTAACCAAGGCTGAGACCAAAAAAAAATCTACTAACTTTTGTCACCTACCAAACATTTCTATGATAAACCTATTACGTATGCAAGGAAACCAGGTGACTACTGTTTGCTTCTTAAGTTTAATGTAGAATAGTTTTCAGCTCAGTGTCTTTGGTTACTTTCATAAAACTACATTTATGAGACCATTCTACAGACCAACTACTGATGCCTGCCCTAAAATCTCCAGGATGGTAAAAATTACCAGCAGCTTTCTGACTGTGCCTCACTGTCACAATACCTAAAATAAAACTGAAACAATAGGACCATTTTTTTCCTTTCTTTCAGCATTTTGCCTAATTCTTCTACCTTTTTAGCACTGGCTAATTTATATATTTCTCCTAAAGAGATGACACCTCTGCCCACTCAGGACATGGCTCTTGAAGCCGCTGATTAAGATGGAATACAAGGTAAGATGGAACATGACTGTCACAGCCGTTCTGGTTCTGGATTCCTGGTATGGTTTTCGTACATGACGCTACACTTGAGAATACCAAATATACCTCCGTTCTTGCAGCAGAAATCAAAAGGAAAACTAGATCATCATTTAACACTATGGCATTTGATTTTCAATTTCACATCTTGGGCTCTCATGGTTGCCTTATTTAAAGCCCTTCTCTTTGCCAACACTTCTTTTGAACTCTGAGAGATACATCCATCACGATATGAGATTGGATCTGTAGCTCAAGGTACTGGAATAATAATCAGAGGTGTATATATAAACTGAAAGCCTCTGCATTTCTCCAAACCATCCCCTGTTGTAGGAATGCTAAAATAATGCTAATGCAAGAAAAGATATTCCAGTGTCATTTTAGATTTCAGGCATTGCACATTTGTACCCATGATTATGTCAAAATATACACATAGGCATCATTTGAGATAGAATTTATTATAAAAGAAAATTTAAAAAAACCCAAAGCTAGCCTGACCTTGCTTTATTTATTTTTTTAAATCAGTGCTTGAACTGGAGTTGAATAAATTTGTCCAGCTTAACATGAAATTGTGTTGGTGTGAGCATAAAAAATAAAACTGGTAAGCCTTTTCACTGTGGAGTGAAAAGAAGAGAACATAAAAGAAACATAAAACATCTCCCTTCTGGCATAAAAAAATACATTGGTGTTTTTTTAAAAAATCAAATCTACTTTTAAATAATAGTACGTTTTATGTAAAAAATAAAGACTTGAAAGTTAAAGAAGCAAGGAGATTCACTTTTAATGTTGGGGGAACCTACCTGGGGGGGAGAAAGGAAAAGTATAAAAACACTGATATTCATAGAGGTTTTTTAGGTCTGGGGGTCAGATATACCCAGATGTGAATGCAGGAGACAAGAATTAATGAATGTTTATCCTTTCAGGTTTTTTATAGCCTTGTGAATTTTACTTACTTCTTTTACACCTAGACTCATCTTCCAAGAAAAAAAACTTTTTTGAGAGATTCATCAAATCATTTATTTTAAACCAAGTAGAATTCAATTGATTTCCATTTTGGTTTTTGGACCCACAGATCAATAGGACTAGGGTAGCATTTCTGCTTAGCTTGTTCTTTGCTTTTGAAATGCAGTAGTCAATGAATCATGTTTGTAGTCTCTTTCCATCAAAACTGAATGACATAGGCATAAATTGATTCTCCTTTGCTATTTTGTGTTACTTTTTTAGGTGTGTTTGTGTACTACTGCTAATAGATGCTCTTCAGACAAGATTTCTAGACATTAGGCATAGAGCTATATGGGTATGGCAATTCAGAAATGGCTAAGAAGTTGGTTACAAAAACTTACTAATTTCAGGAAAGGACTTCTAGTTATTTAATTCAGAGCCTTTCCTTAGAACGTACTTGATGAAACATTATGGTAAAGATGTGATACTCACAACCTCCGAGACATCATTTACTTCTAAACGGTCCTCTAAGGCATCTATCTGAGATGTAAAGGCTCAAAGTCTGTAAGCTGGAAGTTCATTAAGCAAAACTGAGTTGAAACTGGAGGGAAAATTCTCAGTCTAATTTTCTCCATGTCTGGCCCTCTTTAAGCTCAGCTGGACTTATTCCTTTCCAGAAGAAAGAGGGAAAAAAAGCCAACAGGTAAAAAGATCAGCTTGTGGTTTCCAATTTTCAGCCTAGGGGGAATTTTTAACCTTAAGTTATAAATTCCAGAAGATAGGAGTTTATAAGGGAAACGGTGACAGAACCTTAATTATGGCATTGCAAAGGGCAATGCTGCAGTAAAAAGGAACTGCCCCTGGAGATGAAATGCTTAATCTCTGAGTGAAATGTGACCTAGTCACTCAAGAGGAGAGTGGTGTGATGACTCGGGTCCTCACTGGTAACAGAATGTTGTGTGTATTTTATGAAATTCACTGTCATCTTCCATTCCTTCCTTTCTGACTAAGCCTCACTGCACTCTGGACCAAGTAGAAAAGAAAAGTCATAAAGAATCAAGTAACGGTGAGTTTCTTTTTGGCAAAAGCTGTTTTCCAACGTGTGTATCAAAGAATCAGAGAAGCTGGAAGGAACAAAGAGGAGCCATCTGGTCCAAACTTTCTGTCTCTCTGCAGATAAATCCTAAATCATCTGAGACAGAATGGGAAGGTCACCTAGTGTTCACTTCTTCAACTGAAGAAGGGAGAATTCATATCCTTCCTTTAAAACTCTGTGCTAGCTTCGAAGTCAAGAAATGTGTTATGTAAAACTCAATTCTTATTTCCAACCAATTTGACCTCCTTAGCCTCACATCATTGTCTGTAAACATGAAGTGCCTTCTATAAATATACTCTGAACACTTGGAGGCATTTATGAAGCCAATTCTTAGCCTGCTCTATTTGTCAAGCAATTCAAAGCTTCTTAGTATTTATTGGTACAGTGAAGGGTCAGTTTCCTAAATCTTTTTGTTTTAGTTGGTTTTATTTTTCCCTGAAATCTTCCTGGCATTTCCACATTTCTCTAACTATGCATACTGATCATTAAACTCCAAACATCTAACACAGTGCCTAGCCCATAGTAAGCATCTAGTAATTGTTTTTGAGTAAGAGAATAAATGTCAGGGACTACACAATAGATGCTCCAGTATACATTAAACAGCAAACCAATTAAAAAATAACAAGAAAAAGGTTTGTTATGTTTTTGCATTCCGAATAGTCATCTCTCCAGCTTCAGTTTCCTTGATTTAAATACCATTTGCAGCAACATGGATGGACCGAGAAATGATCATACTAAGTGAAGTCAGTCAGTCAGAGAAAGATATCATATATCACTTATATGTGGAATCTAAAAAAAAAAAATGACACAAATGAACTTATTTACAAAACATAAAGAGACTCGTAGACATAGAAGACAAATTTATGGATACCAGGGAGGGAAATGAGGAGGGAGGGAAAAACTGGGAGTTTGGGATTGGCTGATATAAACTACTATGTACAGAACAGATATACAACAAGGTCCTACTGTATATAGCACAGGGAACTACATTTAATGGCTTATAGGAACTTGTAATGAAAAGAATATCAAAAAGAATATGTATATGTGTGTATATATACATATGTATATGTATAACTGAATCACTATGCTGTACACCAGAAACTAATACAACATTGTAAATCAACTATACTTCAACAGAAAATTAAAATTAAAAAAATAAAATAAATGTATCTGAAATACAATTAACTCAGTTTTTCTTGGTTTAAATGTTACACTGATGCATGCAAACTATGCACCTGTCTGTCAGCAGTGTTATGACACAAAGAAATCACATTTTATACCTAACAAGGCAGTATTTTCAGAAACTATATAAATTAGCAATTGTCATTATTTTACTCATAGGAAAGCAAAGTTGAACAGATGTAAAGCAAGGCATTCATAGATGGATATGGTATGCATCCCATTTTCACTTAAATCTAGGTCCTAGGACTCTGAATATCTGCAGCAGTTTGCTGGGACTCCAAAGTCATGGCTGGGATAGTTCTGGCCAATCAGTTCCACACAACTGTTAATACCAAAGACTCACTGAAGAAAGTCTTGCAAGATGACACATAACCCACCATGTTGCCAACTCATACTGGAAAAGAAAGAGGAAATAGGGAACAGAGGGACACCATATTGAACTAAGACTTGCTCCTGATTGTTGTTTCCCCATTTTCTTCCTACAGAAAAAAGAAAGAAAAAAAAAAAAAAAAAAAAGACTCCTGGATTTCTATTGTCTCTGAAAGGAAAAGCTTCTTTCTGAGCCCACAATGTGCTTTCTAACCAAGCACTAGAATTGACCAAGCCTCTCAGGATTCCTCCAGACAAAAAAACCTTCCAGTGCTCTCACTCAACAGAGGCAGTTGTCTTCTGGCTGTCATTTGGGGAAACAAGGATATATTAGGATCATCTATGATGTATCACCTAAGTGTGGAACTTACAAATGAAAGATACACAATTCTTTTTCTGTCTGAATCTGATACATTGAATAATTCAGGAAGGAAAAGCACCAAGAGGGTAAACTTCAGTCGCTGACTACACGATTACACATATCAGTATGGCATTTTGCCTAATTTTACAGTTAGGAGCATCAGTTTTCATGTCCATGTGTCTCATAGGATTTTACTTGGATATATTTTTTTGTGATGTCTTTTGAATTTCCATTTGCACTCTTTTTTGGAAACAGTGAAGGGTAGTTTATTTTCAAGTCTTAGCCAAGTACTGACACCTAGAAGGAAGGAAGAAAGAAAAGAAGGAAAGAAGGAAGGAAGGAAGGAAGGAAGGAAGAAAGGATGTTAGGAAAGAAAAGATCTTTTCAAATGTTTAAATTTTTAAAAATTTTTAGAGAAACTGTAAGTAAGTAGTCTTCTGCTTGATTCTTTTATATGGTAAAATGTTTCTGAGTGGAACACATTAAAGGATGTTTAAAATGTTCAAATGCAGTTAGAGATCTAGGAGGAAAAACTAGTTTGCATAATTATTGTAAGCTGGATCCAGGATAAAATATGCTCAGCTACTATTAAGGTGATCAACTTTCCAAATTAGATACAGAGACAGATAGATATAGAAACACACACATATATATATACATGCAGATCAATCTGTGTTTACATATGAAACATTTACAGCAGGGGTATATCAAACAAAGCTTGCACTTAAAATACTGGACTCATCTCTGCTCATGAAAATTCCAAAATTTGTGCATTTTTATGTACTTTGTACATTAAATTTAAGTTTGCATGTGATAAACTTGTTGTGATATAATACTGTATTCTGAGACAGAACATAAGATCTTTCTATTTTGATCTAATGTCTATCAGCGTTATACCCACAAATAAGAACAGAGGCTTTACAACAGAGATATCTCAATGATTATTATATTTTACCTTTTTTTTTGGTCCTGAATGTTAATGATCATTTGGGGACAATAGCTACATACAAATAATACTATATGAGAGCAGTTATGTGGTTTAATAGAAAGCATATACATAGTACTACAAAGGCTTACTTTAAATAAAGGTGAGGAGTTGACTGCACTACCTGACTTGATCATAGCAATGCAAGAATCCTTCCGATCAAATGTGAAATCTGAGTTGGCTGTTGATAACATCATGCTCAGAAGCTTGACATTTTGTAGATCAGCCACCTGCCATTCACCCTTCCCAACGTCCTGTTGGAACTTGCTGGAAAGAATCTCATACACTTTAATCCTTAAAACCTTGAAAACTGATCAGTGTGCCACAGGCATTAAACCTGTAAACTTTTTTTAACCTCTCCATTAAATACCAGGAATCTTAGGCTGATTCTGGCAAGTGACGTGGGTAAAGATTTTAATGCCCATTGGATGCACACACATTTTTGAGTTCCATTGCTGGTACTTGCTCACTATTGGTAATGCCAAATGCATCTGGGGAAAGAATTTTGAAAAACAATTCTACAGCATGAGAAGTTCCAACAATAAAACAGAACTCTTTATATTGCAAAGCCAAACAAATAACTCAGGCAAGTGTAACTGAATAAATCCTGAGCTTCAGTGCAGATGGCTGTTTTTACTGTCGATGCTGGGATCTGCAGAAGGTTCTTTAGTTCCAGTGTGTCTGTGTGTGTGTGTGTGTGTGTGTGTGTGTGTGTGTGTGCGCGCGTGCGTGCATGTGTGTGTGTGTGTGTGTGAGGCTTTTTTGTATGAGATTTGGCATATTGCATGTGGCAGGCTATTGAAAAATGAATAAAGACAGGAAGAAAAAGGCAATGTACATCCCATTGGTAACAAAGGCAAACCAGGTTGCTGACTGCCCATGTGCCTGCTCTCCAGGATTGCCCACGGGCTCCCAAGATCATTTCCCTGCCCCCAGATTTTCATGTTGAATTATCACTCACGATCTCTAAACGAACATGCCTCTTATTTTATTTAAGACACGTTGGGCACTTGTATTCGACTTCCCGCTAGGCAATACAATATTTAGTGTATACTGCATACACAAATGGAAAGAAATGAAAAATGGCCATATGAGTATAATTTCAATATTTTTTTTTCTATTTTTGCAAAGAGATGTCTTTGCCCTAAGCTTTCAAGAGGCAGACATCAAGTGTAAAGCATTTGTTCTGGGCTGATTTTGCCTGAGAAATCTGACCACAGAGGTCTACAAGGATTCATCAGGAGCTGTAGGCTATGGCCTCATGGCTTTGGCCTGAGGCAAGGCTAGGGGCAAAGAACTTTTCATGTAGGGGGTAAAGAATAAAGTAGGAACTCATCATGCCTGGATTCTTACAGCCGCTCTAACTGGGACCTAGAAGACTCCCTCTACGGCGTGGCTTGTCTGCTCCTGTGCTACTGTTAAAACAGAAACGCGCAGCATCATAACTTATTTGTGACCTACTCAGGAGAAATTCAGATTTGTCTACAATGTCCAAAAGGAATATAGGTTGAGAAGAACAAAAATGCTTTCTCTCAATATCATAGCCAAAAGGAATAGAGGTTGAGATAAACCAAAATACTTACCTTTTCCTTAACATGTGAATGTCACAATTCATTCAAATCATCACCTCTATTTTTTGTGGTCACTCAAGAATTGGGTTTTTTTAGTTTAGATGTTTGGTCATGAGGCAATGCTTTATATAATATAGTAATAATTTTTTAAATAAAAGACCTGCAATTTAGGGAAGAAAGTCTTGTCTCTTTTTATTTCTTTAGCTCCATCAAGAACCATAAAAAGAATCTGCTAGGCTGCCTATTTGTTAAGTGCTTCTTAGCTCATCTCTGACCCAAAGGATGCTCTTGTCAGAAGCCAGGCCTATCAATAATTAATGGCGTTTTTAACTTTTGATCTCTAGCCACAACATTTTTTTAGGCTCCAATTATGACTTTATGACCTGCAAAATAGAGGGACAGAGCACCTGAGAAAGTTTCATAAAATGTTGTGAGTTATGGAAGTGGTGATAGTCGCCTGTTTCCTGGACTATTTTCTATGTTTCTGCCCCTCCCTGACTTCTCTTGCCCCATTTCCCAAGAGAACAGGGGCTTTAATAAAAATGGTGTGAGAGGATGAAAGCATTTAATACAATAACCTCTCAAATATGATCTTTTCAGTAAAATTATGTTCTCCATTTCAAAGCCCACTTTCTTTGGAAGGAAAAACAAATTCCTAGAAAGAAACAGCCAAGAAGTGGTCTATTATCTTTGCAAACAGACCAACTGAAGATGGTGTCAAGGGTAGGCTAGGAACCCAGCTCTCAGGCAAACCTGAATCAGAATGTTAAAACACATGTGGTATCCCATAAAACTTTATTATTGAAAATATTTTTTCTAGTAAGGAAACTTCAGGTGTTCTGTGCAACTATATCAAGTGCTAGTAGATTCGTTATAAATTAAATGTAGAATTTAAACAGCCCAGACTTTAAAACAATACCTCCAATAGGCAGGGAGATAGAAAATCTAAAATAGTAAAAGTACAGACACAATAATGGCCCATTAACTGTACCTCTATACCTGAAGAGTCGCTTTGCCTCTGCTAATTTGGAGGAATTCATACAGTTAATCTTTGGAGGTTAAGTCCATAGCTCCAGCTCTAAATACAACATACAGGCTTTCAGCGTCTGCCCCTATATTCAGCCCAAAAACAATTAGGCCACTTTACCATTACCATTTCCACAGTTACAAATAGTACACTGGGAAGGTCAATCGTGGAATGGGAGAGTCATTTACATGTTTCATTCAGTAAAATGGTTATTAAATATTTCTATGAGGTGTTGCTTTTCTTAAGATTCTAACTCCAATAAGTCATTGTCAGGTAGGGTAGGAAGTGGGCTTGGAACTGAAGGGAAGAATTCATTTAGCATCTGCCAACCATCCCCTGCAATTTTTTCCCAAAATTTAATTATAAAAGTTACCAAACATACAGAAAAGTTGAAAGAACTGTATAGTGATCACCTATATATCTAACACTGATATTCTACAAGTAACATTTTGCTATTTCGATGTATTGTATATCTATCCATCAATCTATCCTTCTAATTATCTATCAATTCATGTTGGGATGTAATTCACAGTTAATTGCAGACATCAGTATGCATCACCCCTAAACATGTCAGCATGCGTATCATTCACTAGAGTTTAATATATGATTAACTTTCTTATTTTTAGGTAAAATTTATATACCATGAATTGCATAAATCTTAAGTGTGCCATTCTTTAGGTTTTGAGAGTTCATATACTTGGAAACCCTCAATTACTATCAAAATATAGAAAATTAATGTAACTGTAGAAAGTTTCCTCATGTCCCTTCTCTGATCAGTCTCCACTGCCAGCACCTCCAGAGGCAATTACTATACTGATCATTTCCACCATATATTTGTTTTACCTGTTCATAACATTCATATAAAATAATTACATGATATGAACTCTTTGTATAAAGCTTCCTCTACACAGCATGTTTTTAAGAAGAATTTATCCATGTTGATGCTTGAATCAGTTGTTCATTCTTTTTATTGCTGAATATCTTCTCATTGTATGAATATACCACACAGTTTGGTTTTCCATCCTCTTATCAGTGTATATTGGACTGTTTTCAGTTTTTTGCTACTATGAATCAGAGTTACAATAAGCATTTTTGTACAAGGCTTTTGTCAATCTATGCTATCATTTATCTAGGGTGAGTATCTAGGAGTGGAATTTCTGGATCATAGAGTCCGCACATGCTTAGTTTTATATTAAGTTATCAGAGAGTTTTCCAAAATGGTTGTACCTTTTAAAAAATCCCATAATGTATGAGAGTGCTAGTTTCTCCCCTTAATTTTAGACAATCTATTGGGTATATAATGGGATCTCATTGTGGTTTTATTTGCTTTGCAGTATTTTGTTCAGTTTCTTCATAACTCTTGAGAATTCCTTATTATATATCTGCTCACTTTTTATTGTCAGTTTAATAATCTAGATAGTGAATTCTATGAGGGCATAGATTATATTGTTTTCATTCATCACTATATAAACAGTGAATAGCAGAATGCTTAGCAAATAAAAGCCGATCAATAAGTATTTATTGAATTGGGAGTACCTTAAAAAAGAATTTTGAAAGATTCTGTGCTGATAGGTTTGACTGAATCCCTATAGTATTAATTAAAGTCATCACTATCAACAGTGTAGAAGGTGAAAAGGTACACAGCAATTATCTTACTTCAATGGGGCAACAGATTAGTAGGGAAGATCAAATGCATTAAGAAAAGGACACAAAATCCTTTCAAGAATTTTCAGATAACAAAACATGCATCTCTGTAAAGTAAAATTCAAAAAGTGTGGTACTACTAAAAAATTTCAGCAAATAAACACTTTCAAAAGTAAAGTTAGGTTTTAAAAAATTTATATACACTAGCAAATGATTTTTTCCTACTCTGGGGCTTATTTTTCTGTATTTAAGAAGAGTAATTCTTTCCTAAGTGACTTTGAGTGTTTAAAAAAATGCTTAGAATTCCTTAGGGAATTTAGGAGGAGACTAGGATGCCTTTTGAAGCTGCCATTATGCCCTCAAAAAGAAACTGAGACTGGACTTCTCATCTCAGGCCTTTGAAGAAACACTACCCTCCCTAAGACTTCCCCTCTGGACTTTAATCATCTCCTAGTAGGTCTTCTGCCCTCCAGTTGTTTTTCAAATTTTATTAATTATGCATTCCATTGCTCAATTAATCTTCTTAAAACATAATATACTTCATGTTTCCCTATGAAAGAACCCAAAATTGTTTTTACTGCCTCTTGGATCAAATCTGATATCCCAAATCATTCAGCAGATATTTGAAGTCTTCAACCAAGTGGTAAAACCAGCTTCTTCACTTCTCCACCATGCTCAAGGTCAAAAAAGTCAGCATCCACCACAAACTATATACACTGTACACATTCTGTCTTTGTCCTTTTCACGCAGCATTCCATCAAACCCTGCCCTACCCATCCCAAGCAAATGATCTTTTCTTTCCCTTTCTGCTAAATGAATTCTTGGAATTCTTTCCAGATTATAGCTCTGATAATTCATGAAGTATTTCTTGATTACCGTAGTTCACCATGATAGTTTAATTAAGTAGTTTAATTTCCTGTAATAATTATCAATAAATATGTACTGAGTGCCTATCACATGAGGGACACCTAAGCATATACAAAGATTCAGTGCCCAAACTCAGGGAATTTTATATTCCTCTAGAAACATAAATAATAATGCAAAGAGACAAAAGTGGCCCCAGAGGTTACTACTCAACCATGCAGTTTTTACTGAAAATCTGTCTTGGAATTGTTTTCAAGAACTTTTATATTATCTCCCAAATAGATGAATTCTCAAACATTAGAAATCACATCTTTTTTTATTTGAAGTTAAAAGAAAATGCATTGAATTAAATAATAGTTCTTACTATGTGACAGACAGTACTTTACATGTATTAACTCATTTAAACATCAGGAAGGACAGTGCTACCATTTGACAGATAAGAAAACTGAGACAAATAAGAATAAACAACTTGCCCTGGATCAAACAGCTAATTAGCAGCAAAGTTGCAATATGGACCTAGGTTTTCCACCTCCAGGGGATATACTCTTTACATGGTGCGTTACTATGTAGATTTCATGTCTACATCACATGTGTGGGACCCATACTGCTAAAGTAAAGAAAGCTGTATTCTGCAAGCAGGAAATTTGCCTGGGGACAATGGAGAGGCTATGGAAACCTATTAAAGAAACAGATCTGAGATTGAAGAAGTTCTCAAACCCCAGTCAAGCATTCTATGCTTGGTAATTATGTAGTACCCAACTTCCCCTCCAATTCTTTGTCTGTAAGTTTGCAGGGAGTTCTGATGCAACACCCCTGCTTTCACAGAATCTTCCCCTCAAGGAGAAGCCTCGTAGAGAAACTCATCAGAGGAAACTGAATCCATCAACTATGCTAATCAATATAGACCATTTTCCCCTTCTTCCCTACCAAATAAACTCTGATTTTGTTGGAAAAGCAATGTGTCTAGCTAAATAATAATAATAAAGTTTCCCAGGTTTCTTGGAAACAATAAATGGCTATGAGGCATAGGTTCAACCAAAGAGAAATAGGGAAAAGTATATTGGAGATATATATATACAATATTAGACTCCTAGAAAAAGCTATTGCTTTCCTTACAAAAATAGACAGATTCAGATGGCACAGGCTTTCTGCCCTCTGCCCTTCTCCTTCTTCTTGTCTGGAATGCAGACATAATTCCCATTGGTACAGCAGCCATCCTACAACCAGGAAGCCAAATATCACCCTCAGATTCATGAAGTGGGAAGAAGAGATAACTAGTTCCTGATTCCCCAGCATCCCCATTAGGTGACAAAATTAACCCCTTATTTGGTTAAATCACTGCATTCAGGTGTCTGTTTAGCAGCAGCTTAATACAGTCCTAAATGATAAAACTTATTATCTGATTCACAGGAAGAAGTTCATTCAGTTTTTGATTAAAAAAAAAAAATTGAGGTGTTGGTGAAACCCCTCTACTCTACTCATTTACTGTGTGTAAACTTTTTTCTAAAGAAAACTAATAAAACTTTCATTTGTTTTTCCCAAAAGGAGCAAATGTTTTGTTACCATTATTATAAAGGTAACATAAAATGGAAAAGACAATTAAATGGAGCTTCCCACCTTATCTGAACCAGTATTTTTGATGTTCAATACACTTTTACATTAGGACAGAGAGTTCACATCAGTAATAGGGGTGATTCATCTTTTCTTAATCAATGAACAGTTAATCTTCATTAGTATACTTAGGTCAGTTTCAATGTGCAGTGAGATGCTGAATCTTAGCAAGGAAGCCTCACACACAATGGAAGCCATTAAAATTACATTACATCTGGCATTCTTGATGAGGCAAAGCTGGCACCAGTGCCACAGTAATCATAAGCACTGAGGTTCATGGCTGAGTCATTTGGAGAACGTGGACAAATAGGTTAATTTAAACATAGGCACTTGTCCCGCAAGGCCAAAGTACAAACTGCCTGCAACTCTGAGGGTCTGAGGATTGTTCCCTTAGTGACCCTTAAAGGTGTCACATTTTTGCCTCACTCACCTTCGTTCATCCTTCAGGGCCTGCTTGGTTCTGATCTCCTAACGCCGAGGTACAGTCTTCAAACAGCTTGTACAGGCATTCCTATTAAAATCCAGTTATTTTCTGCCTCTCACTTGGGGACATTATTCATTAGGAACAGCATCACAGCTCTCGTGTATTGAGTGCTTAGTGGGGATGAGGCTCTAGCCTAGGAAACTGATGTCCATCATTTCAAACATAAAGTTGATAATCTCATCTCTGCTTTATAGATATGAAAACTCAACTTCTAGTTAAATAATTAGCCTAAAGTTGCACAGAGGCAAACTAAACCTGTCTGCCTCCAGAATGACTCCACTGTACCACACTGCCTTCAATTAATTATATTCTGTCTTCTTTTTTTGCCTCTTGCCAGCATACCATGCTGCCAGTTCCCTGAGGAACCGATTTTGCCATATATTTCTAAGTATCCCTTAAACCCCAACACAGGCTGGACACAGGCTGGTAGAATTTTAGTGAATGCAGTGGATTTGACTCTAGTCCAATCCTTCAAACTCTTGGTGTCTTTTATCAACTTATTTGATACAAGAATTATCTGTAGACTCAGAAAGTGATTTTTAAGACTGTATGGTTGGATTTGGAAGATAGCAACTCTCATGAGCTGTTTATCCCTCTAATCACAAGCATAAATAAAAGAGGGGCCTGGGTAAGGCCTTGAAAAGACCAAGTTTGACTCATCAGATATATGTCTCTATCAGTCTTTTGAAACAGGCAGTCCTCTTTTTTTTTTAAGACTTCAATTTAATTAGAATTCCTTCTCCCATTGAGGTAACATCTTCAATTGATTTAATCCTTTCTTGTATATTCCTTGCATCCTGAGAGGTAGTAATGCTTTTCATTTTACATTCTGGTCCTAAAGCATGATAAACAGCTAGTGTCAGTTTACTTCCCCTGACCAGTGGCTGCAGCAGTGGGGGTTGGAGGAGGTCAGGGAGCTGGCCTCCAGTCATCTGTAATTCTCACCCTCACCCTCCACTACTTCATCCCTTCTTTCCTATGGGCTGATTCGTCCTTTTGTTCTCAGAGATTGGATGATTATAGCTAGAATTTTTAAACCCTTTCATATCTTACAGATTGTATTTATTATAGGCACTTATGAAAATAGCAAGCATCTTCTTAAAATGCGATTCAATAACACTTTTTACATTACAGGTCTTTGAGTACACCTCTGTTTTGTTTATTATGCAAAATAACTAGAAGAGAAAGTTGGTTCTACAATTTCCCCTCCTAATTAACTGTTACTGAAGACTACAAGTCCAAAAAAAAATAAATAGATTAAGGCCAAGAAACAAAGATTACAGAATTTAAATATAAATATATTCAACATGGTATTTCAGAGTAATACAAATCATATGAATAGATATCAGTAAATGATCCACATAGCAATTAGCATGTTACGAACATCTTGGAGGACTGAATCTCTTGACTGGGGTTACACTGGGCAGAGTCAAGGCAACAAAGTGTTAATGCCTGTAAATGACCTTTCAAATTTGACTTCCATTGTATCTGATATGGTTACACAACTCCAACTAGTTCTAAACTTTTCCCTTTTGAGTTTATTTTCACGGGCAAATGTTTCCACTGGGGTAATTATAGGATATTTCTCTCTAGGCTGTCATTATGCCAGGAGGACTTTTGTTTTCTCTTCATGTAAAAATAAACTATTTCACTACTTCCATTTTTTTATGTATTAAATTTTTAAACCAGTTTGCCAACAAAAAGCTAGATATGGTACCAAAAAGTACATCATTTTATTAATTTGCTTACATCAGGGAAAAAAAGTCAAGCAAAGTGATAACACCCCATACTAGGTACCTTGACATACATGAAAACAAACCACTGAAATCTAAATTCTTACTTCTACTTATCTCTGTAGTCAACCAAGTTGCTAAATGCAATGTAATTCACAGCTATATGTTTTATAGTTCTCTAATTTATAACATTCCATATTCTCTTATACATAAAATACAAACTAGGCAGACAAATAATATATTGTTGATAAACCTGTTTATATAAATAATTATTCTGTTTACCTCTATCTGAAAGAGCACAGGCTTTTGACTCAGACAATCTTAGGTCCAATTTATAAGCTTTATGAACTCAACCCAGTCATTTGGTCTCTCTGAGCCTCAGTTTAACCATCTATAAAAAAAGGAATAATAATATCTAGATCAAAAAAAAATTATCTTGAGTGGCCTAAAAGATTGGATAGCGTTCTGAGAGGCAGTGTAAGACACCAGTTAAGAGTATAGGAACAGAGCCAGGCACCTTACTTCACTTCTTTCTCAGTTTCTTTATCTATGCAGTGGAGATAATGGTAGTTATGGGGTGAGGTTTTAATATATGGAAAGTGCTTAAAATAATGCTGGATTCCAGTAAGTCTACTCAAGAATCAGTATTGTTGCTACTATTTCATGTGAAAATCCTTAGCATAGACCATGGAACATAGAAGTTTTGCTTTCCTCTTATGTTGTCATTAACATATTGTTTTTCCATTTAATTATCATCACCCAAACTTGGCAGCTACTGAATGTTTTTGTAGACGTGTCTTGGGGTGGGGAAAATGTGGTAGGAAGAACAGCTGTGAGATTTGTCTTGCAGTAATGTTTGCACGGTAGTTTAACTAAGATCAAGAAATATTTATTTTCCATAGAAAACTATTGGGAAAGGCTATTGCCAGGGCTAACACCCCTCAGCACTGTGGGACATGCAGATATTTCCAAGTAGCAGAAGGAACCATTGTCATAATAAATTATCACTTAATCAACCCAGCATTTTCAGCATAACCAGATGAGAACATCTGCAAGGCAATGTTCATCTTGCTCAGTGCAAGACAATAATGGAAACCTAACATGCATGAATTGATTGGGGTTTGGTCCATTAAGTGATCCAGATAAGTTCATTCTACCCAAGGCATTCTACCTCAGAAGTATATAAAAATGGCAAGGTATTCACGTATTATTGATGTCAAGTTTCAAAGAATTTCAGTCTATAGAAAATTCTTATCCCAATTGAAAACCCTGATTTAGCTTTAAATGAGGCTACCTAACCCTTTGAACCGATTCCACCATCACCTACCCAATAACAGTAACACACACCCATACATACACACACATATAAATGTGTGTATGTACTACACTTCCACTGCCATTCTCGATAAAGAGTAAACCTCTTTGGAAATCTTAGTTGGTAATTATTTGCCTGTTCCCTCATTCAACAAAATTTTACAGCAAATCATAAAATCATACTAGGCACAGGGGAGGAAAAGCCATAAAGTCTGGCCTTACACTCTAGTTGGGAAAAGGACAAGTAAACAACAAATGTTAAAAAACAACATGGGATTAGTGAGATTAGGTTAAAAAAATTGGTATCTTGAATTTGAATTGGCATAAAGAAATGATGTACTTAAATTGGTATAAAACAATGATGTATTTATTTACACACACACACACACGAACACAAACACGCACACGTTTTCTCCACTACAAAGGTCTACACCAACCCAGTAGCAATGAACACCACTAGTACATGGCATTTGCTCTCCCAATACTATTTCCTACAAAAAATGAAGAAGAAATCCTTTAAGACATTACTAATTCCAGATCTGGAACAAGAAATAGACAGGATTATCCTGGTACAAGCAAGAAAGCTATTGAAGGTTGTCAGGAACTCACTTGAGTAATCTCTCCTTTGTCAAAGATAGAACAACTGAATATCAATAAATATTATATCTGCAATGCATTGAAAGACATTAAATATGTTTAAATCCAGGCATTCTTGACAATACTTACAAATTGGTCATTTCTGGAACATGCTAGGGGGTACCAACTCATTATTTTAAAAAGTGATAGAGGGAAAAAATAAATAATTGAATTTGCCTTTCCTATATAAGCTGTAATTTAGAGTAACCAAATATGTGACTAGCAGAAAGTTCTCTTTTTAGATGTAAGATAATAAATTAAGAAGAAATAATAAATTGAGGTTGAGTGGAGAGTGTGTAGGTAAAACAATAGTAGCCATAAGTGGATAAATGTTAAAACTGGTAGGTAGCACATGAGCATTACTGTATTATACCACTCAGTCCTTTTGCACATGTTGAAATTTTCATAAGATGAAGTTAAGAGTAATAATATGTTCTGATTCCTATAGCTTTAGAGTAAGTCTTCAAGTAATGTAGCGTAAGTCCTCCAAATGCATTCTTCTTTTTCAGGATTCTTGTTTGATTTCATACATGCTTTAGAATCCTCTAAGCTATTTCTACAAAACAGGAATTTTTTCCATAGCACTGAATCTGTAGATCACTTTGGAGAAACCTGACATTTTAGCACTATGAGTCTTCCAATCCATGAGTCTCTCTCCATTTATTTAGTCTTCTGTGAGTTCTTTCAGCAATGTTTTGTTCTTTGGGGCACAGAGTCCTTGTACATCTTCTGTTATCTTTATTCCTAAGTATTTTGTCTTATTTTTGCTATTTTAAATTGTATTTTTAAATTTTACTTTGAATTGTTCACTACAAATATGTAAAACTACTGCTGATACTTGTATATTGACCTTGTATCCTTCAACTTTGACTTATCAACTTTGCAGTTACTGCTAGTAGTTGCTTAATAAGTTCCTTAGGATTTTATATGTGTGCAAATACAGACTATTTTACTTTTTCTTTTCTAATTTTTACGCCTTTAATTGCTTTGGCTCACCTTATTGCAAGTACAATATTAAAAAGAAGTGGTGGAAGTGGGCATCCTTGCCTTTCTCCAATCTTAGGGGGGAAATGTTCAGTCATTCAGCATTAAGAATTGTGTTAGCTGCAGGTTTTACATTAATGCTGTTAGAAGATTGAAGGGATTCTGTTCTATTTCTAGTTTCTTAGGGTTTGTTTTTTTTTTTTTTCAGGGGAAGAAAGGCAATATCTTTCTCAGGTTTGGGTATCAGGGTTACACTAGCCTTATAAAATGAATTAGAAAGTGCCCCCTTCTCTACTTTCTGAAAATATTACCCTGTCTTCTGTAATACTGGTTTTATGTCTTTAAAAAATATCTGATAAATTTCACCATGGAAATCATCTAAGCCTAGAGTTTTCTTGGAAGAAAATGTTCTTATTATACATTTAATTTATTTCATATATTTTTTATGCATTTATTTAATAAATGTAGTTCTAGTATGATTTTCTGTTTCCTCTCATGCCAGTTTTGTTTATAGTATATTTTTAGTACTTTGTCTATTTCATCTAAATTGTTGATTTTATTAAAATAATGTTTTTCATAATAATCTCTTACTACCCTCTTAATATCTGGAGCATTTGTAGTGAGGTCCCTTATTTCATTCATGATATATATTTCTCTCTCTTTTTTTCTTTAACAGTCTTGTTAGGAGTCTATTAATTCTATAACTATTTTCAAAGATGTCACATTTGACTCTGTTCATTTTTTTATTATTCATCTGTTTTCTATGTCACTGATTTCTGCTTTTCTTTGTTATTCCCTTCCTTCTACATTTTACATTTAATATCCTCTTCTTTATCTAGTTTCTTTAGGTGGAAGCTTAGATAATTTATTTCTAGCCTTTTTAATCTTTTCTAATATGAATCTATAAATTTCGCTTGGAGCATTGTATCACAGAAGTGTTGAGACATTGAATTATAATTATTGCTAAGTTCAAAATATTTTCTAATTTCCATTACAACTTTTTCTATAACCCACAGGTAACCTAGAAAATTCAGCTTAATGTCAAATACTTGGAACATTTCTGAACATGTTACTGCTATGATTTCTAATTTAATTCCATAGGACATCATCTATGAGAATTCAATCTTTTAAAATGGATTGAAATGTGTAATTTTGCTCATTTTACAGTCAGTTTCTGTGAATGCTCATGTTTATTTGAAAAGAAGGCATAGTCTGTAGTTGTTGAACTTAGCAGCCTATCTCTGTTAGCTCAGGTTGGTTGCTACTGTTATTCAGACCTATTTTTCTCTAGCATTTTTTGTCTATTTTTCTGTCCGTTACTGAAAAAGGATTGTGAGCTTGTCTATTTCTCCTTTTGGCTCTATCAATTTTTGCTTCATATATTTTTAGAATTTATTATTTGATACATACACATTTATGACTGTTGTATCTTCGTGGTAAATTGCTTCCTTTCTTATTATGAAATGTGTCTCTTTATCTCTGGCAATTCTTATGCTACTTAAAAATCCACTTGGCTTATATTGACATGGCCACACCATCTTTCTTGTATCTACTCCGCACATGATACATTTTCTATACATTTATTTTCAATCTCAGATGCCTTTGTATTATGCTGTATCTCTTTAAATATAGTTAAATACTACTGTTTTTATCCAGTCAGGAGATCTCTTCATTTTTATAAGATTATTTATTTTGTTCATTTTTAACTATATAGTTATGATATGGTTAAATTTAAATGTACCATATAACTATTTGTTTTCTTTTTGCCTCATCTGAATTTTGTTCCTCTTCTCTTCTTTCCTTCTTTGATTTCAAACTATTTCTTTTTGTATCCCATTCATATCCTACTTAGACTTTTCTATATACATCAGTAAATTACCTTTACTAGTAATACTAGTCTATGGATCAAAATATACTCCCTTAACTCATCACAATCTACTTTGATAAATAAAGTATCACTTCACATAAATAAAATATAGGAAACTAACTTTTTAACACTGTAATTAACTTAATATCTACTTGTTCATTCCTTATCATTAGTGTTTTTGCTGCTTACATTTACTTCCAAAATGTGTTCTAACATCACAATAAAGGTTATTATTTTTTGCATTAAAGTCTACAGCCTTTTAAAAATTTAAGGGAAGAAAAATTTAGTCTTTGATATTTAACCACATATTACCATTTCCAGTTCTCTTCATTCCTTCCTGTAGATCTGATTTTCCATTTAGTATCATTTCTGAAGAACTTTCTTTAGCATATCCTATAGTGCTAGTCTGCTGACAAAGAATTTTCTTAGTTTTTTTTTTTTCATCTGAAATGCCTTTATTTTGTCTTTATTATTGAAGAATGTTTTCCAGGATATAGAACTCTGGATTGAGTGGGGGTTTTGGGGGGGTGGGGGAGGAGAGACGCTTCAAAGTATTTTTCAACTGTCTTCTGACCTCCATGGTTTCTGATTAGAGATCAAGCCATCATTTGTATATTGTCGTTGCCCTGAATGTAATTTTAAGATTTTTTTAAATTTTTCATCTTTAGCCTTGTAATTATGTTGCCTAGGTTTTCTTTGTATATATTTTGCTTGCTGTTCACTGATCTTAAACCTGTAGTTTGATTATTTTTACCAAATTCTGAAATTCTCAGCCATTATGTCTCTGAATATTTTTCCCCTATTTTCTCTCTCATTCTCTTGTAGGACTCCAATTTTAATAACTTAGACCACTTGGTATTATCCCCCAAGTCATTGAGCTTTTGTTCATTTCAGTCTACGTTGCTCTGTACTTCATATTTGATAATTACAAATGGTGCCTCTTCAGTTTTGCTCATCATTTTTCTGACATTTCCAATCTACTGCTAAGTCTATTCTTACAGTGATTTTCTTATCTTAGATTTCATCCTTTTGAGTTCTAAAATTTGTGTGTGGTGATTTTTTTATTGATTACCTTTTTCTGCTCAATAGTCTAGATGTCAAACATTATGTGGTAGTAGGAATGAAGAAGAGATAGATTTAAGAAACAACTAGAATATAAAACCAGTAAGAGATTAAGAAAACAGAAAGAATACTTACATAAGGTGAAACATGGTAAGATCTTAAATTTTATGGGTGTAAGTCGTCAATCACACTGTTTACCAAAGCCCTATATTTTAAGCAGCACAAAATGCTTTCTTTGGTTTAGATAGAGCATACCTAAACTTACCAATGAGTGGTTTGCATAACTCAGTCTAGATCAGTTTGCATGTATTCACGGGCCACTTGTTCTGAGCTGGCATCCCAGGATTCAGGAGATCAGCATGACAATATCAGATCCTAGGGTTCTGCTTTTCCTTCCAAAAGTTGATTGAGGTTTTCATGAGTATGTAAAATAATTAATTATTAGACTGGTATCCTACTTCAGACTCAGGGAAATACTACAACGAACTGCCTGTGCAAAGATGGTAATAGAGATAACAGTAACAGATAACGTTCACCGAGCACTTCCGTGTGCCCAAAACCATACAAGACACTTTATTTAAATTATTTTATTTTACCTTAATAATAACATATGAAATGAGTTCTGTAATTGTGTCCATTTTAAAGGGGAAAAAATATGGCATAGTAAGTAATTGGCAGAGCTGAAATTCAAAGTGCGGTCATTTGATTCCCAAAGTAACTCCACAGCTCCTCATATAATTGCTATGCTAGAAAGTAGAGGTTTAGTCCAGAGAGAACATGGCCAGGAGCCCAAAGTAAGCTGCCTGAATCAAAAGTCAGGCTTGTTTATTCATTAAAATGGCAAGCAGCAAAAAATCTGAGCTGAGTAAATGCATTGAGTCTCCATGGGCAGGTCTGAGATTAAAGGCATTGGAATTGGCACATAATTACTAGGGCAAGAAGGGCAGACACTTTTGGCAACACAGCTAATTTCTCCCTTTTTATCCCTGGCATAGTCCCAGCTTGTCTGGGTATTTTTCCCAGCAGTCATGTGCTTGGGGAATAGCCTAAGTCAGTCATGGTCAGTCCACTCTCAGCAGTGAGTTAGCCGGAAGCATGTGATGCAATTCCATCCAATGAGAAGTAAGAAAAGTCCACTTCAGGGTAGTGATGAAGAGGGTACAAGCAAAATCTTCCTTCTTCATGAAAAGTGACATGTGAAGGAAGTATCACATGTACTCCACCTCTAATGAGGCAGCATGAGCATGTGATGCCTGGAAATGCAGCAGTCATCCTAGGAGCACGGATAGCCTATACACCAAGCCAACATGCCAAGGTTGGCAGAGCAGAAAAGATGGAAGGAACCCAGGTCCTTGATGACTTCTTTGAGCCATGTAATTAATAAAACATTGCACTATCTTTACACACTATAATGCATTTTCTTCATAGTTTAATCCACTGTTAAACACTCTGTTACTTGATCCTGAAAGCATCCTAACTGATATTTAAAGTCCCTTGTTGGCATATATCAGGGGTTGACAAATTTTCTCTGTAAAATGGCCAGATAACGCTTTCTCCTTTGTAGGCCATATGGTTTCTGTCACAAATACTCAACACTATTGTTATATCATGAATGCTGCCATAAACATTACGTAACATAATGTATGGCTATATTCCAATTAAACTTTATTTATAAAAACAGGGGGCTAATTTAGCTCATGGACTGTAGATGGCCAACCTGACTTAGATGCATTCATGTGATCTTTCATTTGTTGATATGCAATCTTTCTGGCCAGCCCTAGGCTGGGTGGGTTGGACCTAACAGTCTCGGTCACACACTCTCATTCAGCCAACTGCCCCTTGAACGTTACAGAGCCCTCGGGGCCAGCAGTGTTCCCTGTCCTCACTCTGGTAAGAATGCTCTGTCTTCTACTTAGTACTGCCCTTTTCACAAGCATGAAGGTGTCTGCATATTATTTGGTATATTAGTCATAGTTACTTGCCTATTCTGTATTTTTTTCAAAGAGACTGGAGAGTAATCTCACCAAGAAGGGATGCTAAATAGATATTCATTCCTTGTATAAATAATAGACAAATAGATAAAGAGACAAATGGATGAATGAACAAAAAAGTGAGGAGAGTTTGAACTGATAAAGGTCTTAAGGTAAAGTTTATGTGATTAAGCAAAAGGAAGAAAACTTAAAGGGAAGGGAAAGCAGAATGTATTAAGGAAGTAGGCAGAGTAAGATTCTCCAAATATGTCTACGTCCTAATCCCCAAAACCTGTGAGTGTGTCCCCTTCCACTTGTAAAGGGACTGTGCAGAAGTGATTAAGATTATGGACTTTGAGCTGGGGAGAGGATCCTGCATTTTTCAGGTGGACCCAATCTAACCACATGAGTCTCTAAGCAGAAAATCTCTCAGCTGAGGAAAGAGACATGCTGATGGAAGAAGGGTCAAAAGGGTGGGATGTTGCTGGCTTTGAACATAAAGGAAGGGGGCCAGGAGCCCAGGAATGTGGGCAAGCTCAAGAATCCGGGAAAGACAAGGAAAGGGATTCTCCCTGAGAGTCTCCAGAAAGGAACACTGCTCTGCCAACACCTCAGTTTTCACCCAGTGAGACCTGTACTGGACCTCTGACTCACAGAACTGTAAGAGAAGAATTTGTTTTAACCCACCAAGTTTGTGGTGATTTGTTGTAACAACAATTGAAACTAATACAACTAATTAACTGTATATTATCTCTAATTCTAAGCAGTTTCTTGGAGATCTGCTATTTCTATTTCCATTATTCCTTCTGCATTCTTCTACAGCTCTGTTCCCTGCCTGTTGGAGGAAGTCATCAAGAAGACGCGACTGCCAATGGACCCTCAAGCTGGACCAGAGCGATCGGAGGCTCCTCACCCCTCCCTTGTTCTTGGAAGGTGCATTCTGCCCACCATTCCCAAAGTGGGAGCTGTATTCAAAGACACAGCTTTGAGAAAGCAGTGTGTTATTGAGACCATCTGGATGGTATATGTGACTGAACCTTGTTAAGACCTCCATTAAATTTTTGAGATTCTGACAGGCAGGTGCAAAGATCTGTTCATCTTGCGGCCACCCAAGCTGAGCTTCATATGTAAGTTCTCTAGCTGATGAAACCTGCTACCTTCCAACCTGGAGTGACCTGCCTCTTTCTTCAGTCTCTCCTTATCTCCACGCATGGGAACCAGTTTGAGGTGTGACCTTGGGAATGCCCAGGCTTGTGAACCAACACTACATTCTCTCTCAAACATACACTGTAGTTCTATATTTAAATGATATTTTCCTCTATTTCAATATTAGGGCTAAATGTTTTTAAAAATTCAAACAACATGATGGTTTGATTCATAGTGACTGACTAGACAAGCCAGGGATGATTCCCACATAGCCACTATAAAGTGACCAAGAGAGAAGAGTTCTAGTTCTTATCCAGTGTAATTGGCCAGCATGAATCCCACACGCACTACTGGGGATAGAACAGGGTTGGTAGATCTGATACTCATAGAGGCATTATGGTAGTTTTATATGTAGTTTCCTACCTGTGCTTTACTCTCCTGTGTAAAATTATAAGTGAAACTACTCATTTTCATTCACCTCTTGCCATTTCCCAAAGGTATCATTATGTTTTAAGTAACAAAAACATTCTGCAATGAGAAATTGCCAGGCCACTGTCAAATAACAACAACAACAACAACAACAACAACAGACATATGGATCAATGGAACAGAATAGAGAGCCCAGAAATAAACCCATAGGCCTACAGTCAATTAATCTCCAACAAAGGAGGCAAGAATACACAATGAAGAAAAGACAATCTCGTCAGCAAGTCGTGTTGGGAAAACTGGACAGCTGCATGTAAATCAATGAAGTTACAACACTCCCTCACTCCATACACAAAAATAAACTCAAAATGGCTTAAAGACTTAAATATAAGACAAGACATGATAAACCTCATAGAAGAAAACATAGGCAAAACATTCTCTGACATAAATCTTAGCAATGTTCTCCTAGGGCAGTCTACTCAGGCAATAGAAATAAAAGCAAAAGTAAACAAGTGGGACCTAATTAAACTCATAAGCTTTTGCAAAGCAAAGGAAACCATAAGTAAAACAAAATGACAACCTACAGAATGGGAGAAAATATTTGCAAATGATGTGACTGACAAAAGTTTAATTTTCAGAAAATATAAACGGTTCATACAACTTAATAACAACAACAATAACAACAACAACAACAAAAATCTAATCCAAAAGTGGGCAGAGGACCTAAACAAGCAATCTTCCAGTGAAGACATACCAATGACCAAGAGGCACATGAAAAAATGCTCAATATTGCTAATTATCAGAGAAATGTAAATCAAAACTACATTGAGGTATCACCTCACACCAGTCAGAATGGCCATCATTCAAAAGTTCATAAACGATAAATGCTGGAGAGGGTATGGAGAAAAGGGAACACTCCTACATTTGGGGTGGAAATATAGTTTGGTGCAGCCATTATGGAAAACAGTATGGAGTTTCCTCAAAAGACTAAAAATAGACTTATCATATGATCCAGCAATCCCACTCCTAGGCATATATCTGGAGGGAAATCTAATTCAAAAAGATACATGCACCCCAATGTTCACAGCAGCACTATATACAATAGCCAAGACATGGAAGCAACCTAAATGTCCATCAATAGATGACTGGATAAAGAAGTTGTGGTATAGTTACACAATGGAATATTACTCAGCCATAAAAAATAATAAAATAATGCCATTTGCAGCAACATGGATGGACCTGGAGATCATCATTCTAACTGAAGTAAGCCAGAAAGAGAAATAAAATACCATATGCTGTAACTCATATGTGGCATATTAAAAAAAAAAAAAGAGGACACTAGTGAACTTATCTACAAAACAGAAACAAACTCACATAGTAAACAATCCTATCATTACTGGGGGAAAGGGGGTGAGAAGGGATAAATTTGGGAGTTTGAGATTTGAAAATGTTAACCATTATATGTAAAAATAGGTAAGAAAAACAAATATCTTCTGAATAGCACACAGAACTATATTCAGTATCTTGTAATAACCTTTAATGAAAAAGAATATGAAAATGAGTAAGTATATATATATATACACATATATGTGCATGACTGGGACATTACATTGTACACGAGAAATGGACACATTATAGCTGACAACACTTCAATTAAAAAAAAAAGAATAAAAATAATAAACCTATGAAACCACGGAGGACTCATATTGCTTCTTTCATGCTATTATTGTTCTCTCTCTTCAGCTGCCACAAGCAAAGAAACTGACACATAATGCCAAATTCTTCACTCCCACCAAGGGCTCACTCTCTTCAAGGACTTATTCAGGTCAGAGTGACCAAGGGCAGAGGGCTCCAACACTCCACTTTCGTATCTCTATGCTCTGGGCAGTTAGGCTGGACCAGGATGTGCGCTTCTGAACATACTGAAGGCTTGGCCATGGCAGCATTCCTCCTTCCAGACATCTGGGCCATGACACTGCTACACATATCTACGTATCTTTTGAGCATTGCCCCAAATCACTGCCCAATACTTGAAGATGGCTTCATGGAGTGCTGTGCACAAAAGACAGATCATTAGCTTCAGCAGAAGATCCTGCTTCACCAAAGCAGTCCATTTCCAAATAACTGACTCTGTATTTTGTGAATCCAACTCTCCTATTCTTCCAGCAAGTTATTTTGCTATAAACTGCCTTGCAGCCTAAATAAAAGGTAAATCCTTCTTTGTTATTTATAACACATATCAAGCCCATTTTTGTGATCGGTAAGATGGACTGGTGGCTAACTTTCCTTACTTACACTGAACACCCTTTATGGTAACATTTAAACTGCAGTCTCTTCCCAAGAGTTTGCCTAATAATAGATAAAATGTAAATTCATAATGTTACCAAATATTAATCAATAATACTCCAGCTTCCAGGGCAGCCTCAGGCTTCACTTACTTATTTCAGTGCCAGTTTTCAGACTGCTTCCCAAGATGCAAAAACAGCAATTTGACACTAGTCAAATAGTTTTAAAAGTCATGTTAAGGAAGAGAACAAGTTCCTGGCTTTCCCAGGAAAGATGGTATTTGGCATTTACTAGTTTTCTGAGCTAAACTTTGGTTTCAGACTGGAGGTTTTAGGAGCCTTAGACAACAGATTCTAGAATCTGGTCTGGCATGATTTCTCCAGTTCGCAGGTTCTAATAAATTGGTCAGGAAAAGCCCCAGAAGCTCTTTTATTGTGGACTTAGATAGGGGTCACCTCAATGAAAAAGGGGGCTTTTTTTTTTTTTTAACAGATCACACAGCCCAATTCCAGAAAGAAGATGGAGGCTCAGATCATATTAGCATTTATATTGGATTAAAGAAAATAGGGACTGTAATAAACTAGATTCTACTTATTTGCTGGACCTAATGAATTACTGTAAAACTCAAGTTTTGTGGCTCCAGTAGCTTTTTTGATATACTAAACAAACACAAATAAATTGTTCTCTGAATACAAAAAGCTTATAGACAAATTGTCTTTAAAAAAGCGATGCAAGCTCCTGTATTAATGCTGAAAACCGTATCACTCTCACCTCATATAGTTCTTGGCTACTGAAGCCCTAATTTGAAAAAATGAATAAATAAAAACAGTGAGCAGTAACATCAGCTGTTTGCTACAAAATGCACATTAGTCCCTTTGCAATTATTTTAACACCTGCAAATAAATGGGCAGTGATTTGGATTCATCCATAGGGCAACTGCAAAGGATCCTGTAGGTTTGGGTCCCAAGGACTGGGTTTGATAGTTCAATGAGCTCTCCTACCTCAGGTTTCCTCTAAAACTTCAGGTTTAAATTGTATAGAATGACTTCATGGAATTACCTATATCATGCTGAAGGTATTTAGATTAAGATGTATTATATTTATGTTGAATTTATAAAACTCTTTCAAAGTGTTATTGTCCTTTTGCAATTGATTAATCCTATAATGCCCTCTACAATCAGAGGTGGTTATGATTGCTAGCACAATTAAATTTACCATGTTTTAGAAAACAACTATATTCTCTTATATAAGACCAATCCTGAAGATACAATCATCCTTTATATTTCTAATGAGAATGTACCCAAATCATTTTTGACCAAGTTTTTAGGGATGTGGATGAAACTGTCACATGTTGACACAGTATTCCATTTCTGAATTTTGTTATACTTTCGTATTTAAATTGCCTACATTAAATACATTACTTGGGACTGCTGCTTCATCCATTTGTGTAAAATATCACATATATTTACAAAATAACTTTAAACTTTTCACATGTGTCTTTAATTAATATCAGTTTATTGGTGGTCACCAGGGCCATGGCTCGAGTCATCTGACTCAGCTCTCCAGTGTGCACTCCCCATTTACTTCTATTTGGGTCTTTGGGATACAGGCCTATTTTAATCCACATAAAATGCTGACACTTGCTGTTTTTCCCAAAGCCCCTATCTACATACACTGAAACTGAATTTTTTTCCTGTGGGTGTATATTCTTGATTTCTATGCTGAATTGCTATGTTTAGCTAATAACATCTAATACTTGCACTTTTAATGCTTCATGAAATTACTACTAAATCTGTGTTAAATTTCTTTGTCCTCTTTTGGAACAATTGATTGAAGGAGTTTCATGCTAATGTGTATCTTCCACAAATAATCACTGCGTCCAAAATAAAATTACTGAAAAAATACTGAAAATGATGAAAGACTTTGCAAGGACTTGATTACAAAGTGTCTCTCTCTCTTCCTCTCTCTCTCTCTCTGTCTCCCTCTGTCTCTGTCCCTGTCTCTTTCTGTGTGTGTGTAAACATCTCACCCTTGTCTATGAGTGTAGAGACAGACATCATCAGTTTTTCACAACTAAGTTGCAATTCTTTAGTCTATTCAGTTTTTCTTATGTCCCACCGATTGGTAGGGCATAAATAGCAAGCTAGAATTTTTATCAGGGACTAAATACACTGCACATTCAGGTGAATAAAGAAAAAATACTGCATTCAGCTCTGGATTCAGCTTGTTAACAAGTGGAGAGGACTAATGAAAACCACAGATAATCCTCAAACCTCATCTCAGCCATTAGTTTCAATCTTGTCCCCTACTCCTATGACCAGAATTGCTGACAAGGAGTAAAGCGGGGCTGGCTAGGACTTCGTGTCCTGCACATTTCTGGTAGAGGTGCTAATGAACAGCAGAATGGCCACAAGGCAGCTCACCCAAAGGAGAGAAGAGGCAAGAGAGGTAATTCTCCAGCTGAATGATAAACCACTGATAATGCCAGCTTAATCTCCACTTCTGTCAACTATCCAGAGGCAGCAATCCTATCCTTCTACTCATAAATACCAAATAATTAGAAGGACTTGCCATAAATAATGGAGTTCAGCTATTTTGTATTCAATTATGATTGTTTGCTTTAAAAGATTTAATTTGAGGCTTCTAGCAGAACATATAGCAAGGTGCATATCAATTGTTTATTTACATTACCAATTAATAGCACAGTAGAATGGTATGCTAATCAAAGACATTTTGTTCCTGCTGAAATTGTCTGAGCTGGCATAGATTTAATATCCTACTGGGCTTGCCTTACAATTATTTGGAGGATAGGCTGCATCCAAGCTGTGTTTATTAAATATATACAGTGTCTACATTACCAGGATTTATAGCAGACATCAAGAGATAAAAATTAAAGACTGTAACATATCTATTCATATTATAGTACTTCAACAAAATTCAGCATAATTATGAAATGTATTAAGCAACTGAGAAAATACAGACGTACTAATAAAGTTTGACTTTTCAGAATAAACCCAAGTTCCACACAATTCCATTACTATCCCTGTTAAAGTATTCTTAACCCCCAGTTTAATTTTTACTCCTCTAGCAGAGTATTCCAGGATTCACAAACCCTCAAAGACACTGGAATTTTTTCTTTCAATGACCACAAGTTGGTTGAAAATACGGATAATGCCCGGAGTATGTAAATCCCCAAAACAACATCACTCAGTGAGCTCATGGAAAATCAAAAGTGAAACTGATTAGAAACAGGCAAAGTATAAAAGAACCCAACCAATTTAGTTTCATTACTCAAACTGAGTGAAATGCAAAACATAAACAATGTAAGGAGATGCATGTCCTTTGTATTTTAGCAGTTCTTAAATTTTTAATGATTCTGGGTTTTGTGATAGCTTGGGAGAAATGTTTTAATGTAAGATTCATCTTGACAAGAACGTCTAGAGCAATGGTACTGCTTAGAATAGTCCAATTAAAATGTTCACATTTGGTAAGTTTGCCTTATATTAAAAGTACACAATGGAATATGGATCATAATCACTTTTTTTTTTTGGAATCAAAATACTGAATGTTGCATGGCACCAAATTTGCCCCCTGACCCCTGAAAAAGCCCAAAACTTCTGAATATCAACCAAGTTAATTAAGTTCACATGGGGAGATAGGCATCCTGGGTATTTCTTCCTTCTTAAAAGAAAATCTATCCATTATAATCCACATATGTTAGCTTCTATTATTTTTATCTTTGTCCAACTATTTTTAACTATGTAATTATTTGTTTTTATTGTCACCCCTCCCCCCGACTGTACACTGCAAAAGTTGAAGGACTATGTATGTTTTTAATTCTTTTTAACTATTATATACTCAAATGCCTAGGTTTCATGGTTAAAATTTGGCAGAAAACTAAACTAGTATCAGCCTTCATTTATCTAAATAGTTGTATCAGTTTCTCAGATCTCTTGGCCAAATCAGCCTATCAGCTGACTCACTAATGATATTACTTGATCTCTAACAATTCCATCGTTTGCAAAATTCCGTTATAGTCTAATACCTCGTTCATGTGGCTCAGGGTTCCTGTAAAGGGGAACCCTTGTAGGACAGGCCGTGTAAAAAAGTCAGCAATTATGCATACAAGCCATGTACAAGAGTTAGCTTTCAAAGGTGGAGGTGGCTTCTGAGGTAGCTCCCTCCAAAGCAGTTCCTGGCTATTGTTTTACCACTGCCACCAGTTCTCTCCCTACAACCTCCTCATTACCAAATAAAAAGTTAACTGGGGGTACATTGATTTCACCATCTCACTGCACAAATGAGTACTTTAAGCCAGGAAGAAACCTGGAGGTCTTTCTTCACAACACTAAAGACCACCCTTGACAACCATGACCTGTGAGTCTCAGACCACACTGTTCAACTCACAGAGGACATTCCTGGAAAAACTTCACCATTTCTGTCACTCCTGCCCACAATTACCCTCCAGCTCAAGGAACTCACAAAACTTCATGGAGCTGCTAAAGATCCAGCAGTAATAAGTAACACAAGTATTTTGATCAGTTAGTGAACAGAAAATTCCACTTCACAGGGAGGTTTTAATGGTAAAGTATGTTGCACTCAGACAGTTCTCCAGCGCACTGTGGATGCAGAATAACTCTTCAGCTGTGACTTCCATTCCTTTCTAGCCCCCCAAACTCCTGCAAGGCCAGACACAGCACTGACTGGTGATAAGACTGCGAGAAAGAACAAAAGTTGAAACAGAACGTCTTTGGAAACTGCATCTAGATATTTTCTCCATTTTTATGACTAAATTAGCATATTTTAAAATCTGATAGATGTGACTAATACAACAAATATATAGTAATTATGGTTTCAAAAATATCTTGCCTGTCATATTAAAACTCACACAGTTCAAGGCTTACCAACATAAAGATGTCATCTGAAAAAGAAAAATTAGATGACATAGATAAATAGCTTTTAAAACTTTATGTTGTTACCCTTTGAAACCCTCCTATATACTCTTAAAAATATTTAATGATCCTTAAAGCCAGAGATTTTTGCTCTAACTGCTACTTTATAGGCTGCCTTCATGTTAAATAGCATACTTTAAGGATGATGTAACAATTGGATTTTGACTCCACTTAGGGTCAGTCTCAGACCAAAAACTGGTTTTGCCCTGAGGAGGGAGGCTCCAACATGCTTCTTACTTTGTACAGACTTCATTGTAATCTACTTCAAGGAGCCACATTGTCTGGAAAAGTTGAAGGAAATGTCTGTGTCTGGCTTTATTATCACCCTACCTCCGGTAGGAGTGTTACAAAAAAGGAGACTCCCAAAACTGGGGCTGTGGTTATACTTGGGTCCCAGCCCACTGATAAAATATCACCAGTTTGCTTCCTCCTTAGTTCTAACCTGGGAGGGTGTCACCTAAGAAGGTTCTGGGGAGGAAATAACATGTATGGAGGGAAAGTTGTTGCATAAAGTAGATCCTAGGCTCTGCAGGGAAATATTGAACTGAATATCAAATGACCCAATGTGGGGCACTGTGGATTGGTACTCTTTGAAGTCCCCAGATTTCAGTCAGTTGGGATAAAGGGTGCCAAGTTAGCACCAGTCAGACCACAACAGATTGTAAGATAGAGATGGTAGTTTCTTGGGGGAAAGGAGCAGAATATGTAAAAATGTTCAGGTATAATTTTAATGGTAAAAGAAGAGAGAGGAAAAAAACAAAGCAAAACTTGATATTTACCAGAAAAATGATTTTAAATTCAAGGGACGCATATTTGCCACTTTGCCAAGGCATGTGGAGAAATAGCAACATATCTGTTCAATAATTATTCACAATATTAAAATGTGGGGTTTCCCTGTTATTCATTCAAATAAATTATGGTAGTCTGCTAGAGCTGCCATTGCAAAAGACCACAGACTGAGCAGCTTAAACAATGGAAATTTATTTCTCGCAGTTGTGGAGGCTGGAAGTCCAAGATCAAGGTATTGGCAGATTTGGTTTCTCCTTAGCCTCTCTCCTTGGTTTGTAGATGGCTGCCTTCCCACTGCGGCCTTACATGGCCTTTTCTCTGTGCTTAAGCCCCAGGTATCTCTTCCTCTTCTAATAAGGACACCAATTATATTGGATTAGAGTTGTCCCACCCTAATGGCCTCATTTTAACTTAATCATATCTTTAAAGATCTTACCTCCAAATAGGATTACATTCTGAGGCTCTGGAAGTTGAGATTTCAGCTCACATAATTTGGGGGGAGGGGAGAGAGGAGGGACACAGTTTAGTCCATAACAGAAATGTTTAGGATAGAGCATAAATTCCAACTTTAAACTAAGATCCTCTTTCGTAGTTACCTAGGACAGTAAATGGATCAGTTTTTAACATTTGTTCAGCAAATATTTATCAAGCATCTACTAATCAAAAGGAATGCCAAGGTTCTTTGCTGGATATAAAATGAGTAACAACAAATAGTCCCTTGTCATGTAAATGTTTATAACCTATTGTAAGTAGGAGACACCTATCCCAAACACACGTAGTTCTGTGATCAGTATAATGAGCCTATGTCGTGTTTATCAAAGGCTTCCTCCAGGTCATAAATGCTGCTCAAATATTAGGAGGAAAGAAGAGCTTTTCCAATTAAGTATTTTGTAGTTCATAAAGAAAAAAACAATCTTTTAGGGAAACTTTGCCCTATTTCACCATTTTGCCTAAAGTTGAACATTCATTCATTTATTTATGCATTCTTTTTGTACAATACTTATTGCATGACTACTATATTCCAGGCACTGGACTTTTTAATGATAACAATACCATAAGTAACAATTAAGTCAAACCCAAATACAGAATAGTGTCACTGCCCTAAAAATTCTCCATTCATCCCTGTATCCTTCCTAACCCTGGATCCTTTTACTATCTCCAAGGTTTTGTCATTTTCCAGAATGTCATATAATTGGAATCATACATATCTTAGCCTTTATAGATTACCCTCTTTAACTTAGTGATGCACATTTAAGTTTCCTTCATGTCTCTCTATAGCTTAATAGCTCATTTCTTTTCGTCACTGGATAATGTTCCATTGTCTGGATGTACCACAGTGTCTTTATCTACTAAAGTACTATCTAACTACTAAAGGACATCTTGGTTGCCTCTAAGTTTGGGCAATTATTAAGAAAGCTGCATAAACATCTGTGTGCAGCTTTTATGTGAATGTTAAGTAAGTGTTCAACTCCTTTGTGTAAATTCAAGAAGCCCAACTGATGGAGTATATTTAATTTTGTTAGAAATTATAATTGTCTTCCAAAATGTTAGAGCAGGCAGGTAGCTACATACGAGGAGAGAAAGGGGGACAAGGGCAAATGGTAGAAAACCATACACCCTGTAAACAACAGGGGTCCTGGGACAGACCAAGAAAAGCAGGATCCTCTGGACTAATAAAAAAACCATACCTTCTGGGTTGATAAGTGTCCTGGAGGCAGAAGTGTGGGACAGGACAGGAATCCCCACTATCCGAATGTAACCTTTCGATCATTATGACCTCTGTCCAAAAGTAACCTTTTGCTTATGATAACCCCATCCAAGTGAAACCTTCTGTTCATTATGACCTCATCCAACTTCCCAATCAAGACTAAAAAAGGATGAAAAATCCCTCCTCCCCACCTGGGGGAGCAGGGATGAAGATCAGGAAAGATGACCCCAAACCCCTCCCCACCAATGAATATTCTGCCCATTCATTTTTACACTCATGTAACGAGCTTGCCAAGGAAACTCAGGGCAGCCACTCACTTGGGTCTGCCAGCTCTTTCCTTGAGAGCGTACTACCTATCCTTTATAATTCCTTGCTTTGCTTTCTTAATCTCCACGTCTTGTCTCTGAATTCTTTCTGCAACAAGACAAGAACCTCTCAAACCCAACAAAAGTGGTTTATCACTTTGCATTTCCACCAACAACATATGAGAGTCCCTGTGGTCCCACATCCTCACTAGCATCTGGTGTTATCAGTGTTCCGGATTTTGGCTGTCCTAATAGGTGTGTAAAGGTATTTTATTGTTTTAATTAGCAATTCCCTAGTGACATACGATGTTCAGCTTTTTTTATGTGCTTTTTGTCTATGTGCATATCTTTTCTCGTAAAGTGTATTTTCAGGTATTTTGCCCACTTTTAAATCAGATTGTTAATTCTCTTATTGTTGAGTTTAGTGTTCTTTATATATTTTTAGATAACAATCTAACAGCTAGGTCTTTTGCAAATATTTTCTCCCAGTCTGTGGCTTGTCTTCATACTTCCTTGACAGCATCTTTTGCAGTACATAAGTTTTTTATTTTAATGAAGTCCAGATTATCAATTTTTTTTTTCATGAATTGTGTCTCACACCATACCCAGTGTTATCTAGGTTTTCTCTTATGTTAGAGAAGTTTTATAGTTTTGCATTTTACTCTAAGGTCTTAAACCATTTTGAGTTAATCTTCTGAAGGGTATAAGAGCTATATCTAGATTACTTTTTTGCATGGGAATGTCCAGTTTTTCTAGGACTATTTGTTGAGCAGACTGTCTTTGCTCCATTGTATTTCCTTCACTCTTCACTCAGAGAGACTTCTGCTTCCAAGAAGATGGAGTAGAGATTATTTCCCCTATTTCTTCCAGTACCTACAACTAAAGCCCTTAGACAACATACATATATTTTAAAAAGAAGACAGACAGACTGTTTAGGGATGTAAGACCCAGGGAACAACAAATTAGTTAGCTACCTGAGTTTTCCTTTTTCTTCATGTATCTCAGCTGAGGAGCTAAAAATGCTGGAAAGCTGGAAATATCAACTGGCTCAAACAAACAAACAAACAAAAAACCTTCAACAACGGCTGCTCTCTCCAGCAAGAGGACCAGGAATGGGGCAGCCTAGCAAGACAGAAACTTTTGACAAATGATTTATTCCAGCCAAACACCACAGAAAAAACTGTGGCCTCACTCCTAACTACACTGGCAAAAGCTTGAGTGGGCAGCCTAGACTTCCAGCCTGCTAGGCTGCACACCACCTGCGAGGATGGTGTCAGAGAAAATCATGTAGAGAGTCAGTCTTTTATCTACGCTGAGCAATGATGAGTCCTTCCCAGTGGATATCAAGTGGGTGCCCAGAACCTATAACCCACTCCCATTCAGCAGTACAGAAGTGCCTATGCCCCTGCTTCTGAAGTAGAGTCAGACAAAGTCGAGTGAAGAGTAAGGACTTTCACTGCCAAGCAGCTGTAACAAGATCGCTTCCCAGTGGTATCAGTGGAGGACTAGAGAGGAGCTGGAAATCTCACTCCTACCCTGCAATAATGGGGAGCCCCACCTCAACCTGTGTGTCAACAGAGGCTGAGTGGGGAACATGGACTTCTATTCCCATTTACCAGTAACAAGGCAGTACCTTCCACTCCCTATGTCACAGTGGTTAATTAAAGAAGCCAGCTAAAACAGGTGTAAATCAGATTCATAGTGTTATAACATAATATCCAAAACATCCAGGTTTAATATTTTTTAAAAATCAGCTACTAAGAACCAGAAAAAAATCAACTTGAATAAAAAAAAAAATCAATAGTTGCCAACACAGAGATGACAGAAATGTTAGAATTATCTGACAAAGATGTTTAAAGCAGCCATCATAAAAATGCTTCAATAAGCAATTACAAACACACTCAAAACAAATGAAAAAAAAGAAAGAAAGAAACTCTCAGCAGAGAAATGGAAACTCTCAGCAAAGAATATAAAATACAAAGAAGAATCAAATGGAAATTTTGGAACTAAAAACTACAAAAGTTCAAATAAAATATCTCAGTGAAGGGGCTCAACAACAGACTGGAGGAGATAGAGAAAAGAATCAGTGAACTTGAAAGCAGAATGATAGATGTTACCCGTTTTGAACAATGGAGAGAAAAGAAACAGAAGAAAATTACCTGAGCCTCAGTGAACTGTGGTACTATCACAAAAGATCTAAAATTATTGTTATTAGCATATAATTAAGAGAGAATAAAGAGGGTGGGTTGAAAAGGTACTTAAAGATATAATGGCTGAAAGCTTCCTCAATTTTGCAGAAAAACATAAACCTACAGATTCACAAAGCTGAGCAAATCTCAAAGCAGGATTTAACCAAAGAAATTCATGCCAAGACACATCTTGGTCAGACTTCTGAAAACTGAAAAGAAAAACAAAAAAATCTTGAGAACAGTAAAAAGAGAGACAACATTTTACCTATATAGGACAAGACAATTTTAACGGCAGCAGATTTCTCAGCTGAAGCTACTGAAACCATAAGGAATTGCATGACATTTGTGAAACAAAAGGAGTCTCAGTCCTTCAGATACAATTCTATATCTGAAGAAAGTATCTTTCAGGAATAAAGAAGAATAAAGACATTCTCATAACAAAAGAAAACTAAGAGAATTTATCATCAGTACTTAAAAGATTGGCTAAATAAAGTTCTCTTAACAAAAAGGAAATGATGAAAGAAGGAATCAAGAAACATCCAAAAATGAAGAAAGAACAATGGAAGGAGTAAATATATAGTTAAACACAATATATTTTCCTCCTGTTAAAGGAAATTCTAAATTATGCTTGATAGTTGAAGCCAAAAATATGTATATAATCATATCTGATATGGTTCTAAATGTATGTAGAAAAATATTTAAGGCAATTATATTACCAGTAGAGGAGGGTAAAGAGACATAAAGGGAATTAAGTTTCTACATGTTACTCAAACTGATAATATATTGACACAAGTAGACTGTGATGAGTTATGCTTGTATAATATACTACCCAGAACAACTGCTAAAAGAGCTATACAAAGAGATATTCTTAAAATACTATAAATAAATCAAAAAGAAATTTTAAAAAATGTTTCTGTGACCCAGAGGAAGGGCAGGGAATACAAAACAAAGCAACAAATAACAGAAAGAACAGACCAAAACCAAAAATAAAATGTCTGATTTAAGCCTTAGCATATCAAAAATTAAATTAAATATGTGAATCAATTATGATCATTAAAAAAACAGAGATTGGCATACCATATTATAAAAATTACCCAACTATATACTGTCCAAGAGATACACTTCAACTATGATGTTATATGTAGGCTGAAAGTTAAGGGATGGAAAAATATATGTCATACAAATATTAATCAAAAGAAAGCAAGTGTGGCTATGTTAATATCAGATAGAGGAGACCTCAGAGGAAAGAAAACTAGCACAGACATGGAAGGACGTTACATAATACTAAGAGTCAATTCACCAAGAAGACACAGCAATTTTAAAATACAGGCACCAAATAACAGCTACAAAATATATGAAGCAAAACTTACAGCATTGAAAGGAAAAATAGACAAATCTATATGGTTAGAAACTTCATTACTCTTCTCTCAACAACTGATAAAATAACCTTTTCACACACACACACACACACACACATACACAAATACATATACACACACAGCCAGGCACAGGCATGCAAAGCCTGGTAAAGTCTAAGGGCAGGATAGGAGAAATGAGAGAAACCTTCCTGGCACTTTGAGTCTTACAATGAATATAAGCAGTGGCCTCCTATGGCTGAAACAGAGGTAAGAGAGCTCAGAAAGTTTCCCTATCTGATTTTAAGTGTGTGGGACCTGCTAAAGAATGAAGGCAATACAGGAGAATCAAGGAATATCCTCAGGAACTCAAATCCAAAGCGTGATAAAAGGAATACATTGAACCTGCCCTCAACTCATTTGAAGACTGTGCTAAACTGAATCTAACTAAACAACAATATGGCCCAAACCTTGCTCAACTAAAAATATATTGACAGTGCTTGCATGACAGAAGCGGCAAGCCTTTCTCTTAGCACAAATATGATTTATTCAGTCTCTACATTTATCTTACATAAATATATAGCATTTAATCAAAAACTGAGGCCATGCAAAGGAATGAGAAAATATGACCCATCATTAAGAAAAGAAACAATCAAAAGAATCAGACTCAGATATGGCCCAGATGTTGGAATAATCAGAGAGAAACTTCAAAACAAATAAATATAATAAATATATTAAAGGATTATGAGTTAATGACACAAGCAAACAAATAGAAAATTTCATTAGTGAGATGGAAATTACATAAAAGATCCAAGTGGAAATTTTAGAACTAAAAGAGATATTAACAGAGCCTATCAGAATTCTTTTTATTCAATGCAGAAGAGGAAAAAAATGAGTAAACTTAAAGATATGCTCATAGAAATTATTCAAACTGCAATTCAAAGAGAAAGAAAGTAAAAAAAAGATACACCATCTGAAATCTGTGGAACAATATCAAATGGGCTGATGTATGCATAATTGGAATTCCATATAAAGAAGAGAGAAAAATGGGGCAAAAAAATACACGAAGGGGTAATAACTGAGAATTTTGCAAAACTGATAAAAACTGTGACCCACAGTTCCACTCAATTTACCCAAATCAGGATAAATACAAAGAAAACCGTACCTATACACATCATAGCCAAGTGCTGAAAGCCAAATCTTCAAAGCAGCCTGAGGAAAACAAAATCACAGTTTATGCACCAGTGAACAACAATCAGAATGAAATATGACTATTCATCAGAAACAATGGAGAATAGTAGAAAATGGAATGACATTTTTAAGTTCAGAAAGAAAAAACTGTCAACCTAGATTCTATATCCAGTGAAAATATCCTTTATGAAGGAAGAAAAAAATAAATTTTCAGACAGACAAAGGCTGAAAGAATTCATCCCTAGTTGACCTGCACCACAAGAAATGCTGAAGGATATTTTTTAATCTGAAGGGAAATACTGGAGAAGAACTCACTCTGCATGAAGGAACAAAGAACACTAGGAAAGACATATATGGATAAATATAAAGAATTTTTCAACTTACTCTGATATATATATATGTACACATAAGAATGTAAAATATTTCAAATCCTATAAAATTATTCCTATTATACATAAAATATAAAATGTATTTTTAAATTCTCATATATCTATATCTATACCTTTATCAGATAGCTAGCTAGCTAGATAAATAGATAATAGCTATATAGAGAGATAGACTGATAGATAAAAGTTTTTAAATGTCTATTGACTGTTTAAAGCCAAAATTATATCAATGTGTTATGAGGTTTATACCCTATGTGAAAAATAACACATATTGATAGTAAGAGCACAATGGGCAGGCATGGCCAGTAACTGGAAATATACAAGTTTAAAATTCTTGCACTGATTATAAGGAAATAGAATATTTTTTTAATGTAGGCTATGAAAATTTAAAGATGAATATTTTAATCTCTACAGCAATCACTAAAATACAATACCAAGAAGTATAACCTAAAAGTAGAGAACATCTAATGAAATATTACATATACTCATTTAACTCAAAAGCAGGCAGAAAAGGAGAAATAGATTAACAAGAAGCAGATAGGACAGAAAGAAAACAAACATCAAAATAGTAAACCTAAATACAAACATATCAATAATTAAACTGAATGTAAATGGACTAATGACTTAGCTAAAAGGCAGATTGTCAGACTGAAAAAAACAAAAACAATGTTTAACTACATGCTGATTGCAGAACATGCTTAAAAGACTAAGGCACAGACAGATTGAAAATGAAAGGATGAAAAATAATGTATCACACAAACACTAAGCATAAGAAAGCTCATATGGTAGATTTGTGTCAGCCAAAGTAGACTCTGGGAAGAAAAGTACCATCAGATAAAGAAGGTTTAATAATAATAAAAAAAAATCAGTTCATTATGATGTCATAATGATCTTAAAAGTTAGTGAATCTAATAACTATGTTCTCAAATATATGAATCAAAATTTTACAGTAGAAAATAAAGAAATAGACAAATCCATAGTTGGAGATAATAATAGCCCTCTCCTGGCAATTGATAGAACAAGTAGGTCAATTAGAAAGGAAACAGAAGATTTGAACAACAGAACAACTTGGACTGATATGCCTGAACACTGTACTGGACAGTAGCAAACACACATTCTCGCAAAGTGCAATGGATCATTCACCAAGACAGAAGGACCGTAGTTGAGCCATTAAGCAGGTCTTAGTGAATTACAAAGGATCAAAATGATAGAGTATGTTCTGTGATCAGAACAGTATTCAATTAGAATCCAGTAACAGTAAGATATCTAGAAAATCTCGAAATATTTCAAAATTGAACAACAGATTTCTAAATAACCCAAGGATGAAAGGAGAAATCTCAAGGGAAATTAGAAGCCCAGTAAGCCTCAGCCACCTTTCCATCTTCACGGGAATGACACTATCAGATCATTTCAGAGATCAGGTTTTAATTAGTGGAACATAAAGGAAGACTTGAAGGAGCTGTACCTAAGAGAAAAATCACTGAACACACAGAATTAGAGGACCTAATACTGTTCCTTTCTGGCTGTGAGACTTTTTAAAACCTCTTGGAGAATGCATCTGTTCATCTGAAAATGGGAATAATAACACTTGCATGTCACATCTTCATGAAGTTTAAGTGCAATGCTTGCAAAAGCACCTAGAAAGCCAAGGGCTTAGTCCATTCTGTGGATGCTCGACAAATACTTGTTAGATGAAAAAGTAGTTTGGAGCTATCAAACACAAACTCCACAAATCTGCCTAGAACTCAACCTAGCAAGAAAGAAAAATAAATATGTTAGTTACATACACGAATTTCATGTCATACTGAACTAGCCCTTATGAGAATTCTCTAAAAACAATTGAAAGGACATTTTTTTAAAGATATCTCTTGGAGGGAACTAGGAGTTGAGGAAAGATTGTGTGTTCATATTCCTCCCCTCTCTCTCTCAAGTGAACCAATGCATTCCAGCTTCTTAAACAAACAGTATTTCCACTTCATTGCTATTTACAGCCATAGCCTAAAGCACAAAGATCAGACTCAGCGTCTGATTAAACTAAGTTTTATAAAGAATGACAAAATAATTGGTAAAAACATTTCAGCTTGGGTATGTAAAATAGAAAAAACAAAGTAGCAAACGTTCAAAGCACAATGGGTTTGGGGGAACAACACTGTCTTTTCTCTTTGGCATTTCTCTAGGATTCCTATCTTGGCTGGGTGACAAAAACCTGTCCATCAGCTGCAAGCCTGAGCCTATCAGCCTTACAAATCAGAGTTAATAAAAGTCAATCAGTGATGGTTTAACTTGCCTGCTACTGCCTGAAGCAGGATTCAGCCCCAGTGTCTGTCATCCACTTAGAAAACACTGTCTATGGCTGCCCATAAATTCTAAAAATTAACTTACCTACGTTTCTATAGATAGGAAAAAGTGCTTACTATAAATATGTACCAGGTCAACACAGATGCATATGAACTCCCTACAGGTAAATGCACAGATAAAAACTTAATATAAACTCCACAGTTACAGATGCATAGAAAGATGCAGTTTTTTTAAACCAAAACAAACAAACAAAAAACTACCACCTCCTTACTTTAGAGTTTTACCCTGTAAATACATCTTTCAATATAAAAGGCACTTATGTCATAATTGCTTTTACATATATTGGTTTGTGACTTTTTCAATAAATTAAATATATACTGATGTATTCATTGGCCAAATCCTTATGACAACATCTACCAAGATTATGATATTGGACCTAAAATTCACACACTAGAGCTACTGTTCGATCCTGTCAGATCCAAGTCTTTGTTTATCTACACGGACAACAGCAGAATTTTCTGCCTCAACTAGGAGCTACCTACTCTACAGCCAAAAACGTGCACAACCAGGTAGCTCACAGAGGGGCTCAGTAAGAGAGAGCTGGGAGGAGACAAGAAGCTAGGCGAGGCGCTTATGACAAATATTAATCAGAGACAAGTCAACCACAAATCCCATAGTTTTTGAGTCAAATTTAAAATTCAGAGGTCATGTTAAACAGAATCAAGGTAGACTACAACATGTGCTCATTCATTCATTCAACAAATATTTGCTGAATGACAACTGTGTGCCTTTCCCACCTGTGCCTTTAGCAGAAGTATAATGTGAGCCACATAGGTAATTTCAAATTTTCTAATAGCGACATTTTATAAAGTAAAAAGAAATTAATAAAATTAATTTTAATAATATTTTATTCCATCCAATCTATCTCTGTATTATCATGTCAATATGCGACAAATATAAATATTTATGAGAGAGATCATTTACATCACAATTCAGACCAGCCACATTTCAAGCGCTCAGTCACTAGCAGCCAGCAGCTACCATATTGAACAGTGCAGATCTAGATGCTATGGGTACAGCAGTGAATAAAAGCAAATACTTGCCCTTGTAGAGATGAATCCTTGTAGGGAAGACAAACAGTAAACAAATAAATATAAAATGTCAGGTTGTTAACATGGCCTAAAAGACCATATGTGATCTGGCCCCAGCCACCTCTCCAAACTCATCATCATCATCATCTCCCCCTGCTCCCCTGCACTCACTGGGCTGCAGCCACCTGCCCATTCGTGAGGAAGCCTGCCAAGTACATGCCACCTCAGGGTATTTCCATTCACCTGGAACATTCCTCCCAAGACAGCAAAGTATTTTGAGAACTTTAAAACATGTACACGATAATCAACTGCTAGAGAGTGCTTACTATATACCTTACATACATTTTTCTCAATTAATAAATTCCACAACAAAGTAATAGGATAGAAACTAGTATGATGTACATTTTATAGATAAGGAAACTCTACATGTGTTACGCATATATAGTTTATTTAAGCAATCTATTGTTCAATTTTTTTTTTCATTTTTAAACTTCCGTGCTTAACGAATATTGCCTTAGGATTCATTCTTTGAGGTAGAATTGCTGGGTCAAAAGCTGGGGGAACTGTTAGGCCTTTAGAATAGGGTGTTGAATTACTTATCAAAAAAGTTACACTAATTAAAGTCCCACCAGCATAAGCAGCAGCCTATTTCTCATATCTCTCCTGGTTTTCAGTTTAGTGTGTTTTTGTTACTGTTAATCTTTAGTAGTTCAGTATAAGAAAGATAGCTTCTCAAAGATGTTTTGAGTTTTTTCATTTATTTGATTCTTTGTGAGGGGTAAATGTTTTTCTTATTTGTCGAATTTTTTATTTCTCCTTTTTTAATCTCTTTGTGTCTACAATTATTTTTTATTTACATGTTAATCTTTTTTCATTGTGAATGCGCACATACTAGAACAGGGATGTTAACTCTTTGCTTTTCTTTCATGTGGCAAATGTCTTTCCCTGTTTTCCTCTTTGTCTTCTCATTCTGTTTTAATCCTGTTCTTTTCCTTTATGATTGCTACTTTTGTTGGCATGCCTTAAAACTTCTTCCCCCAAATTTTGGAAATGTTTCTCCATCTTCTTCTTTCCAGCTGCCCTGACTGAGCAGCCTTTGGGGCCATCACCTAACACACTCTCCACCCAGCATATCAAAAGAATGATTTGTCTGCTGGTGTTCCCAGTCTCTCCTTTCTTCAATCCTCCCTTCCTAGCTGCCCAGAGAGCACATGGAGCATTTTTGCTGGAACAACTCTGGCCGCCCTGTCCCTTTAGGATCTAGCTTCCTCCATCTTTCAGCAAAACATTGATCTCATGCACTCACCTTATGTCATTGCATTTTTGACAAATGTTTGACAGACTTTAAGGGAAGTAGCAGAAATAGAGACAGGCCTGAAGTATGGGAGAGAGAGAACTAAAATAGAAGTCAGATCCCTAGATGCTGCTTCTGATTCTGTTATTAACTACATGGCTCTTATACTTAAGTTACCTGGACCCATCAGTTCTTGTAAGATAAAAGGGTTGGGACAATGACCCTCAGCTGCATTCAAAGGCCAGCCTTGCTCATTGAACGCTATGATGTGAGTCTTCCTTTTCATCTGGCCTTGGAAGAAACATATAGAAGAGATCATCTAATTATATGACCTGCATAATGAGAGTTCCTGGCATAAATAATTCTGAGTGAGGCTCGGTAGTCTAATTTCCCGCTTCTTGAGGCCATTTATTGTATGATAATACAGGGAAAATCACCTCTTCAACAGGCTAAGAAATGTTATTTATCAGTGAAGAGCAATAATCAAGGCTTGAAATTTCTACATGTGGTCATCAATTCAAACAGGAAATTACTTCTAATTCAGAAATATCACAAGTGATACAGAGTTGACTTTTTACCTGAATTAGAAATAACAAATTTTATTGGGCTTGGAATCATCAGTAAAATATTAAGCTTCTCTTTCATATCCTACCCAATGAATAATGAACTGCTTCACTGGACTTGAACTTGTTTTGGATGTGAATTTATTGGACCATTTTCTGAGGTAGAATTCCAGGCCAGAAATATACGTTAGTAACTGAATACAAAAGTTGGCCTTCTTTGTCTAATGTAGAAGCTGCCACCTCTTCTAAAATACAGAACAGATTTTCCGGTTCGTTTTGCAGAAATGGCTTTCATGGGATTTGACAACACAAGAGTCATTCATTAATCTAATTGTCTTCTGCCATGAAATTATGCTTAATGTTAGTAATGTGGAGACAGTAATATTATAAAATATGAACTGCTAAAGTAGCCTAGAATACCCTGGCAATCTTCAACCACTTGATGGATTAATGTTCAATTCTGGTAAATTTTAGATTCTGATTGATTAAGCCATTTAAAAGCAAATGTAATTAGTTTTAAAATTTATTTATCATTAAATTCCATATCTTTAAATCATAAATATAATAATAGGTATGGATGAGAAATTCTTATCAGAAATGACCATATTTAAAATACAGTCACTCACTCTTAGTAAGCTAAATAAACTAATAAACTTTTTAACAGAAAAATATATATATTTAGTCACTCACTAAAATTATTGCACCATTTATCAGAATCCAATCCTAGTCCATATTTTCTCTTGTATCATTGTCTACCTAATATTATCTTAGTATAAATTATCAGAGAATTCATCCACATACATCCACATGCATACATACATTTTCACTTACTCTTTTTGTCTTTTTTAGAAACTGCTATCATCCAAGAGAATTTAAAGTCATATTTTCTCAACATGTTATTTCCCCTATGGGGAAAATATACACTTTTCTAATCTTACTAAATAAGTTTGCTAAAACCTAGATGTTTTGGCCCAAGCTATTTAATCACCATTTATCTTAACCTATAAAATTTGAGGTGTCAAGCATTTCCAGCAAAGGTCTCAGCCTAAAGAATGGTATTTGTGGGTTTTTCCTCCCTGATCTTTACCTTTTTCAGAAGTGAACCCACAGAGTATCTTGATGCCAGTTATACTGAGACCTTGTCTCAAATCAAAGAAAGCGCAACTTCTGCTTCTGCAGTGAAAAAATGGGGAGAAAGTATTTGTCCAGTGTTCATTGCTCCTACAGAGTCCCCCCAGTGGACAAGTGCTCCATGCATCTCACAGGATGACTCCACCAGTATCACCAACTCAGCCCCTTATCACTTCCTTCAGTCAGAAATGCACCACAAAATTAAAGCGTATTCGCTGAAAAGCTTTTTAGCACAGGATTCTCAACATGCTCTTCCCTTGTCTGAGAGCTCTTCTACTCACAAATTGACTTACTGGGAAAATGATACCTAGTTGTTACATGTTATGCAACTCAGAACATCTGAACTTGCCTTGGTTTATCTTCTAAATTCTGCCATCACTTCATCTTAAAGGAATACTGCAAAATAATACATACGTCCTCAAAATCCAGCAAAGCCTAAAGAGAATAAAACCCACTGGGAGTTTGGGATTTGCAGAAACTAACTACCATATATAAAACAGATACACAGCAAGGTCCTACTACTGTATAGCACAGGGAACTATATTCAATACCTCAGAATTGCCTATAATGGAAAAGAATATGAAATGGAATATATGTATATATATGTATGAGTGAATCACTATGCTGTGCACCAGAAATTAACACAACATTGTAAACTGACTATATGTCAATAAAAAATAAAAGAAAAGACAATTTAAAAAAACAAAACAAAACAACTGGTGAAGAGCTACTCCCCAGGGTGGACAAACACAGGAGGGCAGTAATGAACACAGCTGCAGAGTTCCTCTTTGATGCGCATAGCTCTCCAGGAAGGAGCAGGCGCATTCAGCAACCCCACAGCTTGTTATTTTGTTGTCTTCACTCTCTCCCGGCTGCTTAAAGAGCAATGAAACATAATAATAGTGACTATAATATATTATTAGAGCTCACATCCATTTAGTGCTGAGTTAAGTAATTTCCATCAGTTTCCTGATGATTCCTCACCACAACCCTATGAAGTTAAGATGAAAAAACTAGAGTTTAGTTTAAGGTCATGCTATTAGGAAGAGAAAGAATCAGAATTCAAGCCAAGAGTATTTGGCTCCAGGGGCTCAACTAGGAAATACAAGAGGAAAAACATCAATCTTTCAAAACGATTTTCCTGTCCACAGGTGTTTACAAAGAAATTGGCAAAGATAACCTCTCAACCTACCCCTCCTCAAATTTCTCCAATACTTTTAAAACTGCAAATTATCGTTTGATAATCCCTGAGAAGATAATGGTACATGGAAGTAGACAGTCAAACATGAAAATGATGATAATAATAATACCAACCTCACTGTACACCTATTAGTACCAGCTATTGTGCTAAATGCTTTCCATTCACCATTATTAAATCTTCTCAGCAGTCTTTAAGCTAGGTACTGGTATTAATCTCCATTTTATGTATGGAGAAATTGAAGCTTGGATGTTTCTCAGAAACTCATGCATGTTAAAAATAATAATAATTTAGTATCTAGGGGCAGAACTTTTGCCTTTGTAAAAAAAAAAAAGGCACAGTTATTTAAGATCTAACTTCTAGTTATCTTTTATTTTACCAATCTGTTGTTCCTACCATGAAGTCTGAAAATATTTTAAACAACTTGTTCCCATTGTGAGTGATCTAAGGAAGGAAGGAGTAAATGTCCCTGCCTCTCTCCCTTGACCCTCCAATAAAACAGAACCAGAAGCCAAGGAACAAGGGAGCGTGGTTAAAGCAGCCCCAGAGTATCAAAGACACATAAAGGATGGATTAGAGGGAAGAGACTTGGTCAAACTGAGAATAACCAGCAAAGCCACTCTCTCCTGACTGGAAATGGGATTCAATAAGACACATGCGATTTGGTGCCTAATGTCCACCTAGAGATAACAGAAGTGATACAGGGCAAGTTCTATTGCCTGATCTGCAAAAAAGCAAAGTAGTAACAGTGCCAATGTGTAATCTTTACAGTGCTTCATAAAGTATGTATACATACATACAGCTAAACATTAAAAACGTAGAACGAATTCTGATGTTAGTCCCCAACCGCCTTTGCCTAGGGAATAACCCTTAATCAGTGGGATGAGGGAAGAGTTCTGAACCCCTTTCCATGTCTTCCACGTGGATTTGTGCTGCCTTTTTGGGGAAGACCAGCATTTTAAATTTGGGATTAAACCACAGTTGGTGGAACAGTTTCTTAAGCATGTTTAAGTTTTTGCTACTTCTCTTTGTTGATATTGACTTATTTTTTTCTATAATAAATACTTAGATGCAGGCCCCATGTTCACCTAAGTACAAGAGCGCAGCTGTCATCATACTCCATATTCTCTTTAAGAGCCCAATAAATGGTATTTGATTTTAATGCATTAAGAAACTTAAAAACATTTTTTTGAAACGATTTTGTCATTTTTATGAAAATTTGAGATTGAAAGGATGGAGATTGCAGCTCCATATTTGTTATAACCATTCGGTCAAAGTATTGTTTTGAGTCTGAAGTATGTGGAAAATTGTCATAAGTCTCCATTTCAGCTGACAATAAAGAGACAGCCACATTTTTTTAATATGGTTTGCCATTGTCTAGCCTTCCATGTTGACTCCACATACCTCCATCTCAACTGTACATATCTCTTGAGCCAGATATCCAAAGCCAAGTTTGAAACAGAGGTAAGAGAGAATTATTGGGTGTTCCTACCTTCATTGGAATTAAGCTGACTGCACATTTCTACTTTATTTTCAATGTGGAGACTGAGTGCATGGAAGCCAGAGAGCAGTGGCTTCAATCTGACTTTTAATAAGACGATTATTCTTTGTCATTCTAGCACAGAAATTTTGGAGAAAGAGAGGTTCTAATATACTAGTGGTGGAAATATAAGCTTGGCAAGAGCTAGGTAAGAGGAAGATGTGCATACTCTATAACCCAGAAACCCCACTTTGGCTAAGATTTAAATGTAATCCTACTATGAAATACTATGCCACAGTTAGAATGAATAACTTAAATCTACCTGTGTCAACACTGGTAAATCCCAAACAAATAATGTAGATGAAACAAGCAAGTTGTAAAAGGCTGCATATGATATAAAACAATCTTCAAAATGTTTTAAAAACCTGGAAAATAACATATGTGCTTTTTGTAGCTGCAAAAACAAGTGGCAAAAGAAAAGTTTGAAAAATAAAGTATGTGCATAAATTCATGATAGCTGTTCCCCTGAGGAGAGAGAATGGAAAGGGATAGGGAGGGGTCCTCAGCTGTATCTATAAGATTTATTTCTTTAAAACACACACACACACACACACACACACACCCCTGAATTGCAATGTTAAGATTTGATAAAGTTGTGTTGTGGGTCCATGGATTTTTATTATATTCTTCTCTATACTTGCCTGCATGTTTGAAATATTTCATTATAAAATATATATTTTTAAATCATCCAAGCACAAGAATATTTCTCAGAGGAATCACCAAAGCAAGGAAAAATAAAACATCCCACTCAACTTCTTTCGCCTGTAAGAAGCCATGACTTATGGAGCCAAGAATGCCTTGTATTTATGAGAGGGATCTCTCTCAAGGATGCCTCACATTTATAAGTGAGTCTCCATGTAAAGATCACTGCTTTTTCATTCTGAATTCCAGACAAGGATATCCCACATTGGATCTGGTACAAGCTCATGATCCCCAAAGTATTAAGGCTAGCTCTGCTTAACATTTTGTTCCTTAGCAGAACACTTCAGGAATTCAGAGAGCGGATCACCCAGCTAGATCAGGGTGTTACCCTGCCCTTGGAGCACAGGGGAGATAAGATAACTGCAGAAATGAATGATGGAATGAACTGAGCCCTCAGTGTGCTATATTGTTTATCATACTGGTAAGACCACAGCCATCAGAACATGTGTGTGCATTTTTCCCTTAAAACATCTTTTGAGTGGTAGTTGTGTGAAACAATGATCTGTTGAATTTAATTCACAGATCAAAGAGGGAGGAAATTAACCAACACAGTAAATTGATTATTTCATGGGTGACATAACCAAGGCAATGATTTATCTTAATAAAGAGCAACTTCCCTCTAGTCCTTAACTGAATTCCAGCCAATGCAATAATACTCGGCTGTTAATGACTTTGATGTTGATGTGGAAAAGTGAATGACTGCATAATCACTGAAATGGGACCTCATCACAGTTGGAAACGTTTAAGCCAAATCATTTTGGACTGTGAAAAGAGCCCTGAGTGGTGGAGATTGGCTGGGTCCCAGCTCTTCAGTCTTAACTAAACAGGGCCTGAAAACTTTATCATGTTGCACTGCTCTGGGCTGGACCATAACTCTGACAGCTCACAGGGACTGGAGTTTAATGTATATGTCTGTAGCCTCATAGAAGAAAAAAGAATTCCAGGGCTTATAGCACCGATAATAAATACATGTCTATCAGCATTCAGCTGAAAGTATAATTAGTTAAATCCGTCTTTGGGAGAGGGAAGAGAAGAAAGGAAACAGAAGTCTGCTTAAAAAAAATTGAACCAAAAGCTTATTTTTATACCCCATGTTACTAAATATGGCTTAAGAGCTTGCAAGACAGCATTAGTCATAGATGGCAGCCACCACCTCCTCCCCTCCTCCACTCCCCATGTCTAAATAATAAAATGAACTAAAATTAGAGTTGCTTTCAAGTATGTTCACTTTATTATTATTTGAGTTACAGCTGAGAAGTCTATGAGGAGAGGGAGCACCCTTGGGAACATAAGTAACTCCCCAATGCCCACATTTTTGACTTCCAAATGGGGAAAAGGAAAACGTCTTCCGCCTCAGCCCAATCACCATCAGCCAACCCAAGAGATTTCCTCTTGTGCTGATCAGATCCTGGACATCAGCTTCCTAGAGTTAAATTATTACATCCATGAATTATTATGCCAGTCTTTAGCAAGTCACTCCAATACACCCCCATTTTCTTCCCATTCCCTCATCTCCACCCATCCACCTTCCTCGCCACCTCCCACTGTCCCTAGATGCTCCTAAGCAGAATTCTGGGGAATTGTCCAAGAGAGCCAAGACCAAGCTGTGCAGCCAAAGCTTGGTGACCCGGCTTTACAAGAAATACAGCCGCAGGTAGAGCTGGAGGAGTGCCAGGCACTCTCCTGTTTAAATCTCGCAGAGCCCCTAGGCTTAAGAAACTCAAGATGCCCCATTCTGATCATGTTAAACAACAACAACAACAACTTTGTTTAGAGGCAAGTATTGTTAAACTGCTCATCCAGGACCGCAGCTGAGGCTGACTCAGAGTACAGAGCTGGAAAATGCCCATGTGGCAAGATTAGAAACTCATTTGTGTGGTTTGTGTGGCCTTGCCGGGAGCCTCCCCCTTTCCTCTCCTCTCTCTTTAAATCCAAGCCTTGATCAATTTATTACTTGAAAGTTCCCTTCTCCTGCTGGAAAGGTGTGGCTGTGTCCTGGAAGGTTTTTTCCAGGGCATTAAAGACCCTTGAGGTTCCATTCCTGTTCGGCCGTCTCCTTATGTGAGGTCATCTGGGAAACTTTCAAATAGTCTGTATCTTTTTCTTTTTCTTTCTCTCTCACTCTCTCTCTCTTCAATTTTTCTCTCCCCATGCACACACAATTCTTTTGTTTTTATCCCCTCTCCTCAAGTTCGATCTGAAGCCAAATGCTTTTAATTTTTAGCTGCATTTTGCAAGCCTGGACTTTCAGGAATATATGTTATGAAAGCAGGAAAAGAAAAGACTTTCTTGTCATCAAAACCATAATAATTATGTGTCAAAGATAATTACTGCTTGGCGTGTAATACATCTAATACCAAATGACAGAGAAAGTAGTCTACCGGCAGACGAGGGTAACTGCCGGCTGGCTGAAATCTGATATAAAATTAACCACCAGGCTCAAGCTCTCTACCCACTGGAATTTTACCAGATAAAGGCCAACTCCACCCCCCAAAAGAAATTTGTAGCAATGACTAGTTTATTTGTATTTGCTGTTGAGGTGTTTTTAAGAAGTTAATGTATTTGCATATGTGTAAAATATAAGTTGGGTCTCTCATAAAGATAGAAGACTACATTCCAAGTGCCTGAGTTGCTATTTGAGGAGCAAAATTATTAATAAAACAGCAAAGGAGCACAACCAAACTCTGGACAATAAGAGTGAAAGCTTTTAGAGATATGCTAGTAGCTTTGCTCTGTGACACCTACATTTAGAATCTAAATTTTATCTGGGAAACCAAAGCTTTAAAAGCAAAGTACTTAAGATGTTTAGAAGATGAACTACACTACCACTGGAACAAAGGGAGGTGAAGAGAAGACTGGAGATGCTACTCAAGTAAAATGTGATGTCGTTTGAGAAATTTCCCTCCGTTAGGCTGGGAGTGTCATACAGCAAGAATAACTATCAAGATTGGCAAGCAAGAGAATTCTGCTCAAAGGTTCCTTCTGGGTAACTTTATAGCTGAGGATGAAGCCCAGCTTCTTTTGGCTCCGTGATCCCCCTGCCTCATTTCACCGTGAATAAAATCAGCTGTGCCAGGGAAAAGCTGGTGTGTGCCCAGTAAAGGCAAATGTTGGTTGCCAGTAGGCAGGGCTGCGTGGTTTATGCCTCGTTCGGTGTACAGCTAACTCTTACCTCCCTCATCAGCTGCAGATACCGTCTCAGTGACTGCAGGAGAGGCCAGAAGGTTAGAAGAGGGACATAGTTCTTGGAAACTCTTACCTGATGAGCTGAAATCACTCATCGGCTTGCAGACCTTCACCAGTCTGCTCACTCTCATGCAATAAATGGGCTCCAGTTTGCACACAGACACAAGGGTGGACATTTTCAAAGAACTGTAGTGACCCTCTGAGGTTCCAAGGTGACTGGTGGCCATGTATCCTCTCTGTCAGGACTAAGCCTGAATCCAGCACAGCATTATCTCTCTAGCCTTAAAAACGAACCTTACAGAGGCTTATTGAGTTCATACTCATCCCCAGCAAAAACCCTGCTACTGTTTTACTGGAACAGATCATTTTGATTTAGTGCTAAGCTGCTCCTGTACCATTTGGCTCTTCTGCATCAACCATACAGGAATCCCTCATTGACTTTTGGGTTACATTCTTAAAGAGTCCTGAGGTTGGCAAAATGACATCTGGCAAGAACAAGAACTGGAAAATAATTAAAATGGTATTAAGGACATATACCTAATAATAATGTAGAAAATTTCTAGAAGGCATCTGATTTCAGAAAACCAGAATAACTAGTGTTAGAAACCTTCTCCAGTTGGTAGTCACTTTTTTGTGTAGGCAATATTGCTTCAGCATCATCTGGCTGAGGCAGAATCTCTGGCAAGTTGTTTGCAACTCAAACTGTACCAGCTCAATTTTTTTTTTCCTCACCATTCCTCACTGGGTCCTTTGCCCTTAGGTCCTTGTTTTTGTTTTTACTACCTCTGTGAAATTCTGGGCTAACTGTCTAGCTTTTTCCTAAGCATTGGCTTAAGTGTATCTATTCCTGATAGTTCTCCTCAATTGGAGGGGATAGAGCATAAAGAATTTCCTCTGCACAATCCGTTAGACCCTGACACATGGTCTGCTGCAGGGGTGGAGGGATAGAGATGACCTGATTTGAATTATGCATAAGGAAAAAGACCATTTAAAAAATATTTGGTATATGAGTACAAAATTGTGCTGATCTCAAATCAAGATCTGGTGAAGGCTTACAAATTTACCTTCCCTCCTCACCTCTAAAATTTCAATGTAGAAACTAAAGCTATCTTCTAACTTGGCTATTCATGAGAGAAATTAGGGATGGTGAATACCAAAATGCTGAGATGTGAAAAGAATGACACAAGTCTTTCTCAAGAAATAAGAAAAGTATTCATATAATGGCTTCCTTGTTAATGTATTTCGGAATTTTTTCACAAAGTATTAAAAAGTGTATTCCCACTATGGTTTCCTTAGAACAAACTACTGTTTTGAGCAGTTTACTTTTCTGAAGACTATTTTTTGAAATGGTTTAGATTTTTTTTAAATACCTGAGCTAAAGATCTTATTATTTCCAGCCAAAGAAAAAGTAAAATAGCCTTTTTAATATATATATTTATACATACCAACATATTCATATTACATGAATATTAAAAAAATCAGTCCCAATAATATTCTCAATTAGCCATAATGTAACCCAGAATTGACGGTAAAACTAAGATGGGAGAGAATGGCAAATATAAACTATATAATCCAGAAACACATTCAAATAAACACAAATAGAAACAAAGTGAAATAACATTCACCAAAATACATTCTTGACTTTCTTAATCATATGGAATATTTAAAATCTTAACAAATAAAAAATAGCCATCAGGACACTATATTGTGTTGTATATCGTATCTATACTCAGCAAGATGTAGCTTCACTAAAGTCCATCATTGTGAGCCATTAAAGGTAGATTTCTATCTGGCACTCAAAATAATATTTAAAAACTCGTCTCCATCATACATCTATTTATAGTGTGGTTTCCGACATACCATGGTATTTGATGTCAGTTCTCAGTTTGCCAAGCATAAGGTATTATCTCCATTGGCAAGCCCTGGCATACTTTAACATTCCAGCATACTCCAGCTACATTGAATTTTGATCCCAGACAGGCTTCAGTGATTCATCATTCCTGGCATCAACTTCCTTGAGACATTTGATTGGATTGAAATGATGTAAAGAGAAAGGGAAAATATACAAACCAGGGAAATTCACCAAAAAATACAACGGGGATTCTCTTATTCTTGTTGTTACTGAAGAAGAGTTTTCAAGTGAAACACCTTTACCTTCAGCCACACACAGAGAAATAAATAACCCTGGGAAACTGTTAAAGAAAAGCGAGCAAACAAGGTACAAAGAAACGAACGGTTAAGATGCTTACTTTTACAAATCAGTGTGGCAGCATACAACAGATGGCACAGATTCTCAGATCGTGCTAGCCATGAATCTGCAATACCAATGGCCCCTAGAAGAAAGGTGAGAAGATGGCTAAAGCTGGTGTGAACTGCTTTTTCCAGTGTGACAAATGTGTGGGAAATATTTCTGAGTGGAGCTGAAGTGTGACGTGGGATACTCATTACTCAGTGTGCTTGTTAATAGTTTTCCTCTTTGATATAAACTTCTGAGTATCTGATTTACTTGCATTTAACTATCACATGAGTCATAGGTAACCCTAACATCTTTCTAGATTTCTTTCATTATTTTCTAGGAATAAGAGTTGCAATGATTCCTTCTACTAACTAATGCTATTTGTTCTACTACCCAGCTTGTAAAATATAAAAATTCCCCAAGGGTCAAAAGAAGCTTTAAATGCTAACAAAATCCTCTGGATTCTGTGTGGGGAAGCCAGCACAGAGTACCTACTCAAATGCTCTATATCTGCTGCCACTCTTCCTCTTTGTTTGGAAATGCTTTTATTTAGAGTGATGTGAAATACCATTTAACCAGACAGCGACAGGAGCATTGATCTGCTTAACCTTGCAATGAACTGAACATGGGCCATCCATTCCCACAGCCAAAACCTGGGCCAAATGGGCAAATGGCTCTGACAGGGCAAAGTGGGAGCTTCCCTGATTAATAGCTAAGATGCAGAGTATTTGCAAAAGAAATTAGAGGAATGCATTATCTGGAAACATTTCCTGCCACCAAATCACCCCCGCTTGCGCCGATGACTGAGAAATCCCAGAAGGCGTTCTCCTCTGAACGTGGCCTACGTCAATGGCACATTTCTGAATTGTCAGGCTGAAAGCCCATCAGTAGTCATAAAGAGAAGGATGTGTCTTCATTGGGGGTGTGTTGATGGATCTGATCCAGAACATGAGAGGTGATTCCTGGGTTAGTTGGATGCTGGACATATTTGGGTCTGGTGACGACGGTGCTTCTGATTTTAAATCAAAACCATTCTCCCTGCTTCATTCAGTACATTACATAATACGAGCAGGGCTGTCTATCTGCATAATTACCACTGCTCATGAGAAACAGGCCCCAAAGAATTCTCTGACCTTGTGCTGATAAATTGTGCTGCAGGAACAAGGGGCTCAGAACTGCCAGTCTCAGTTACAGAATCTGAAAAATTAAGTTGAGCTGAAGGGAAATCAAGCTTCTGCATGGCACATTTCTCAGTGCACTGATATGTTCATCTATTGAAGTCTGTTCCTCAGGACCCCAGTTCAAGCCCTACCTCTGCTCATCAGTCAGCACATCATTCCCGGCACTAAACAACATGCTTGTAATTTCCAACCTGACTGGAATTAGCTCCTGAGAGGGGCAGGGAGGGGCGCGTTGAGGGGGAAGGAAGTTAGAAAGAAATGGTTCAAAAAGTACTCTCTCTAAATCAGAACCATCTGGTAGAGTCCTAAATGGTTTTAAGTAGATATCAGCGACAAGGGGGTCCACACAGAAGTAGAAACGAACGAGCCACCCTTCACTGAAAGTTCCCAGGTGACCGAAACACACGACATCACCACATATTAGAGCAAACTTTTGAACCTGCTTGATGGCTGACAAACCGGCATTTCGAATTTGGCTCTTATTACAAAGAACCATGTAATCCTAAGGATCTCTGTGTGCTGTTCTCAATGCCTGAAAAGCCTGGGTGTGTCTTCGCCACTTTATACTATTTGTCGTCATGCATTAATCTCATTAAGACCCTTCTTGCTATAATTCCTAAGGGAGCTTTTCTAGAAGAAGCAAGGAAGGAGAGGGATGCTCTTCTCCCTCAGTTCTGATAAAACTCACACTCGGACTTACAAGATCCTCCTAAAGTCATGAAAAAAACATGGGATGCAAAAGGGAGTGTCAGCTGCTACCTCGCTGGTGTGTATGTGTGTGTCCATGTGTAGTTTAGAAAGATCTTAACATGGATATTCTATTTTATTTGTTTGTTTGTTTGTTTGTTTTGGGGGGTTGGTAATTAACTTTATTGTTTTATTTTTTTAATGGAGATACTGGGAATTGAATCCAGGACCTCAACTTGTGCATGCTAAGCACACCCTCTACCACTGAGCTATACCCTCCCCCAACATGGACATTCTAGAAGGAAATTATAAACTACTCAGCCTAAAGTCCTCCCAAATCTACCTTGAGAAACCAAATTTTTAATTTTTAATTAAAAAAAATAGGCAGTATAAGTTCTAAACAAGTGTTGTCACCAGCACAGAAATTCTTTAGTCATACTTTTAATAAATTCAGTCTCACCACACACTAAAAACACCCTTCTTTTCCTAATTCATGGTTTGATTAAAATTCAGAGATTGCCAGACTTCAGCTAACACAGAACCAACCGTGATGTAGATGTTTGCCTAAAAGGAGCATACACTCAAAAGAAATAACAAGGTACCTCAAAAGCACTTGGAAGTTTAGGGGTAAAAATGACACATGACTTCGTCACAATTTGCACTACTATAACAAATATGGAGTTCCTAGGGAGTGGAGGATAGGAAGTACAGAAAACACAGAACAACTTTCTTTTAATCCAACCCTGGATATCTGATTAAGGTAAGCACTGCCTTGCTCTAAAATAGCTGGAGGAAGAGGCGGGGGGTGGGAGGGGAGTAACAGTGAAATAAAGAATTTCTTTAAAAGCAAACATCGAATTGCAACCACATCAATCATTCCCTGATTTAAAAAAAATAAATGAGTGCTTTTCTCCACAGTTGGAAATTTCATTACTTCTGTATGCTGTCCTCTTTGTTTATAAGCTGGCTAAGAACTCCTGGAAGTTTTGCTTTCGTTTGGGAAAAGGGGTCAGATTTTTGATGGCCCCAAATGTACCCCAGGGATTCTACCCCAAGACTAAAGTTTAACTTATTTTTCCTTCTCGTTTTGGCTTTTTCTTGTGGGGGAACAATAAATATATCTTTCAAATACACCATTATAAAACAGGCTCCCTGCCTTGCTACAGTATCCAAAGAGTCACTCACATTACGGGGTCTTAATGAAATACAGATCTTTCAAACTCACATCTAAAATGTCCTTTTGAACATGACTATTTCATTGCATAAAATAAGTGGTCAAGCAGGCAAATGAGTTATTATACTAACTTAAAAGATTGGGAAAAAGACGAGAATTTTTTTTTACTTTGTAAGAAATTAGAAATTAATAATTGGCAGTTTCCCTTGAAAACACAGCATTTCAGAAGCCATAGAGAGAGTTCAGAGATGAACAAGAACAAAAATGATTAATGAAAACGGTACTAGTTTCTGTAAAAGAATAGCTGAAAATTCTGGAATTAATTATCTCCGAAAAGGACATGGTAAGGAAAGCACAACTTGGAAATGACTTTATAGCCAAAAAGTTCTTCCTACAGACCCAGAGCGGAGGCAGAGAAAATAAATAAATAAATAGGATAATGAACGATACAAGCACCAGCCAAGGGTCTTTCCACTGATACCAAAACACATTTGGTAAAATTGTACTTTAAATTCAGGTAGAGTAACAAGAGACCTAAACATAATCTTCTTTTACACCATACGACCTGCTGCTACTGTATTTTTCTGAGATTATTTAAGGTTGGCACTGATCTTTAAAGTACTATTCTAATGTCTCCATTATGACAATTCAGGAATACATTTCGATAAAGCAAATAGACCCTTTTTAGCTACACAAAAGATGCACAGGTCCTAAATCGAATTCTGCTCTCCAGGAATAAAATGTGCTTTAATTGTGTCTTACCAGAATATATGGTTTGATTACAGAGGTAACTTGGAAAAAAAAAAAAAAACCAGTAACTTCACAACTAAGAGTTTTATTGTTCACTTTTTTCATTTCTGGGAATTTCATGTGAAATGAAAGTGTAATAGAAGGGGAAAGGCAAATGGCTTTAATTCTCCTGAATGACATCACCCTGAACTCGTGTCCTCAGTTTTATTCTCTAGAACTTTGCTTGGCATTTGCTTCCCAGAGTTGTTGTCCTTCCTGCCCTCATCCAGGCAAAGCATGGAGCTCTGCTTCATCCGAGCTGCTACACATGAGAAAATGTTATGATAGGTTTGCACAGAATGGAGAAGTACAGCACAGAATAATAAGCAATTTAATTTTTTTTTGCCAGCCCTCCCAGTGGAATTTCTTACCAGCCAACTTCCTCCTTAAGCCCATTGCTGCCTTGAGTCTCCAAAGCCCTCTCCTGTATCAGCCTTCCAGGATCCACAAACTCCAGTATCTTGGCAGTGTTGTTATTAGTGTAATGGATCAGATATTTTGGAAATACCTCTCAAACTGTTTCCCTGATATTTAGGCCATTCTTTTCTTCTTTTCTATCCTTGTCCTTGAATAATACTTAGCAAAAAGGCTGATGTTTAGAAAAAGGAGACAAAGATATAAAAGACGTCTCAGCTACAAAGTAAAAGGGAGTATTTAAAAAAAAAAAAAAAACTTGCTTCATTCAGCCCTGGAGGGTTATGAGAAGAACAAGGAGGAGGGAGCAAGACAAGCTGCAGATGAGAAAAGTGAATTCTCTTCTCTGGATTCCATCCAGAAAGAGGATGGTATAACAGATAAATGGAGGAGACTACCAGCCCGAAGGAGTCTAGAAAGAAACTGGCTCACGGGTGCCCCAGCCCCGAGCACACTCGTGCAGTGGCAGTAGAAAAGTTAATCTGACAGTGATTGCACAGAAATCAGGCAGAAGGGCTGCCACAGTTTAGCTTTCCGGAATCATTTTTGTAAATACACTATGGATGGGACCTAGAAGTCCTAGAACAGGGAACTCAATAAGCAGCTGAGTTGAGAACCAGCAATTCTCAGGAAGGTTCATTACGGGAGTTGGCTGCTCCCATGAGGGAGGCCAGGCAGAGACTCAGAGAGGAGCTGTGCCAGGCCAGAAGGAAGGTCACAGCAGCCGGGATGTGTCACCTGACCGGCAGACCCCCAGACCTGCAGAGCTATGGACCATCACTTTGACCGAGATAACTGGGCAGGCAGTCACCAGACACAAAGGAGCATATTCAGAGAAACCAGAGGAGCTAGAGGACCTGATGGGTCCAGGGACCCCCTTTCCTTTGAGAATGTGTTAGGCCACCTCACACCCTCAGATTCCATCTTGGGAAAGAGGAGGAAAGGGAAGTGAAAGACCGGGCTTTTACTCAAATGAGATTGAAATGACCAGATCAGACTATATTTAGCCGCCCCACCCCCCACCCGCCATGCATTCCCCTATTTACCTAGCCAAGTGGTGGACAGGCAGAAGAGATCAGCTAATAAAAATATAAAGAACCTACATATCTCTCCATATATCCATCTAGGATAAATTATTTTTCATATTTTTACCATTTATTACATGTAGAATTTTGCCCACCCACTTCGTTGTATTAACAATTTCCCCTTAAGAGCTTTCTTAAAACTACGAAAAACCTTGAGGTAAATGCTGTCCCTCCCCCTCCCAATAATGCTGAAGCAAGGCAGCTATCTGTTATTTTTCTATCTCCTTCCTCTCTCCCTCTGTCCTTTCCTTTCTCCCTTCCTTCCTTCTTTCCTTCTTTATTTCCTTTTTCCCCTCTGTGTCCTCTTTCTCTCTCTGCTGTTTTTTCCCTTAAGCTATTTTTTTTTTCTTTTTATACAAGATAGTCTGATCATTAAGGCAGCATTTCAGTATTTTCCAGTATCTATCAGCCTTATAAAGAGGATCTGGGGCAAAGCTAGCAAGTATCTTGAATTCTTTGCTCACCATGAAGCATACTTCCCTATTCAGTGTTTAGTAGGTAAATACATTTTCTGTCTTTTTTTAAAGGTATTTCATTTGTTGTTATTTTTCTGCATTCTTTTTTAGATTCATTCATTCATTTTTGGAGGAGGTACTGGGGATTGAACCCAGGACCTCATGCTAAGCATGCGTTCTACCACTTTGAGCTATACCCTCCCTCTTGTTGTTATTTTTAATACATAATGGGCATTTCAAAGACAGAAACCCAATTAGTAACTCAGGAGGCCCTCTGTTTGTTTTATTAAAGCTAATATATATGATTTCTGTATTCCATAACATTAATGTACAAACAACCTATTGACTGAGGGGGGAAAAAGGATGCAATGACCCATTCCTCCCAACTCTGATGTCTCAGAACCAGTGGGAAAGTCTAAGATCCACAAGTAGATTTTTTTATATTTATAATTTTAAGATATCACAATAGAATAATCAAATGTAAATATGGTCAGAGTAACCCTGGCTGCCTTTGCCTTCTGTCTCCACATGATTGCTCCTGCACTTTTAGGACTGTAAAGGCCTCAAGATTTCCTTGTCACTCTGTTTCATTAGGAAAGAGCTCACCTGCTCTTGCTGCCTCTGGCACAATAAAACTTTTGTTTGCAAAATATTGGCAACTCAGCTAGACAAAGCTAGCATTATGTTCCTTAAATATCAATGAATGCTTTTTGAAGGAAATTAGCTTCTGGTTTTGTAGGGGTTGTTTTTTTTTTCACAACTAACCTTGTATTTACATCACACATCTCCCTGAACAACACAAAGTGATTTACAGGTGTTAACTGATTCATGCTTAGGAAGGAGTTGATGCAAGACCACTATACGATACAGTTCAGTCCCAATGTTAGAAATAAAGGTACAGAGAGATCATCAGTTGCATGAAGTCAGGAAAGTGGGGAAATAAAAATCTGCCAACTGAATCACAATTTGGCCTCATTCACTCACTCACTAAGGAGAGAAATAGTATGAAGAACATATCAAGAGTCAAAGGTGTCAGCTAAGCTAGCTTTACTGTATCTCAGTTTCCTATCTTTAAAAATTACAGTGCTTGATTATTGAGTTTGGAAGCCCATTAAACTCAAAACTGATCATGGTGTTTATTTGGCTAAGTATACACACACACACACACACACACACACACACACACATGCTTAATTCAATTAAGATGAAATTCTACACTCAGTTTTTCTCTTGGTCACATTAAGAATGGGCAAAAATACATTCTTTCATTTATTTCCAGAGAGATATATGTCATGAAGGCAAATAGCTCTACTTCCTGCAGGCTTCCTACAGTTTCTTCCACATACCTTTCTGCTCCACTCCCACTCCCCTGAACACACAACCATTAGCAATATTGAATTCCTGCTAGAGTATTGTTATAATAAGCCAAATATTAAACCGTTTTGGTAACTGGTTATTTTTCCATAGTTGAAATTCTGAGCACTTACCATTTTTAACATGCCCTCTCCTATACTCCTTTATCAAGAAAAAATGTGAAATTTGAGAATCTCAATGGCAGAATTTGTTGTTTCTACTTTTTACTGCTTTGGAGCCTTTATTTGGCTCCTGGATGGATCTGTGAGTGTGTATGGTTACACTGCCTGCACTGTTTCCTCATCCCTCCCAGCCTCTCGCTTGGTTCTGCACTGAGTGAGCCTGTGCCTACCACTGACATCAAGGCAATATGATGCTCTGCTCTGCTGTCCAACTTTGAACCACTTCCCTGTCCACCCTGCACCAGAGCTCTGCCACTGAGAAATGAAAGAAACAATTCATGATAAGAGAAACCTTTTTTTGTTTCCTATCACAAGACTGAGAAACTTGTTGAACTATTACCCTTTCTAGGTCTATATTAAAAGTGATGAAAACGTGTTGCGTTTGGTACAGATGTCAAATTTTTGCAAAAAGCACAGAATTAATTCAATTCTGTACTTCCCACACACTTACGCAAACTGTTTTTATTGGCATGAACTGTTTCAGTGTGCGCCCAAGAACGTTTGGGGTGTCATTTACAATCAAGGGGGAAACTAATCAGAGTGATAGATCGCACGGATTGTGCTTTTAACCACAATACGGTAACTGGGACCAGAAACAGCGGACAAGTTATTTTTTTAATCACTTTGTTTTGGTTTTGGTTTTTAATCTTTCCCATCTCAACAGCGTTACATTATACCAAAATGAGATCACAATCTTGATCAACTTGTGACTTAAGAAGAATACTGAGAGAATCTAAATATAGTGAACACAAATGACTGTCACTGATATCCAGGATAAAATACTTCAACCTTGTTTTTTAGAGGATGGGGTTATTTTACATGTCCCAAATTAACCTCAACAGGAAAACTGCCTTATTTTGGGTAAATCAGGAAAACAGAATGAAATTTATGAATAGCAAGAATACGTAGTCATTCAAGACAATGGACTTTCTTTTTTGAGGATTTTTTTTTTTTTTTAACATCTATTTGAATCGATTAATGGGAAAGAGAGGTAAAACAAAGTCTACAACTGGGCATTCCTCTTTCCCAGGCAGATATATTCTTCCTGTCAGCAAGGTCAATGTAGAGAGAATAAATAGCAGTGAGAAAATAATTCTTTTTTTAAAGGATCATATGCATTATAATTTAATACTAAAAGATGATTTGTCAAATAGATATCCATTAGTAATTTTTATTTCTAGAATGATATAACTTTGAAAAATGAAGATTATTAAATACAGGAAGTAACCTAATTCACAAGGAATTCATTCTCATCATTACTGATAATGATAATCACTCACAAAATATATCCCTATGTCCTTTGCATATTCATTAATTAACCAACCTGGCAAATCATTACTTTAACACATGGGTTATCCATGAATATCAGGCACATGGCTCTGTAAGTTATGCAGCTACGGACCCATATTTTATCCAAAGGGTAGGACATTGGTGGAAATTTTTATATACTGATAATTTGGGGGGACAAAGCCTAAATCATCATTATAACTTCTAGTCACTTAATACTAAATGACTCAGACAGAATGTCTCATAATATGTTGTTAGGCTAAGAATAAAAACTACTTTCCAGTATTTAAAAATTTCAAAACTCTGAAATTCGTGAAATACTGTTCTTACAGCAATGATTCATCCTCTCACAAATAATGTAAATGGGGTTGTCTATTATTTTGAAAGTCAACATATTTCTACTGACACGCATGTCTTCTTAAATAGCCTAAAGTTCTTTTCTATTATATAGAAACCATTATAAACAACCATTATCCTCCAGATCTGAACTAGACAAACCAAGGTGCACATCACTGAAAGTCTTGCCATGAGTCATTTGGCAATTATCTGAGAATAATTACCCTTGGAATCCTGACTCACAAATAATGTAGCCATTCAACCCACCTTCTTTGTGCAAAAGCTTAGTGTGAAATGGGAACCAAGGAAATAAAATAAACGTCTGTCTCCAATATTCAGAACATCTGCATGAGTAAAAATTATTCAAGACACCATGAATTTTTAAAATGAAATGCAGCATGTAAAAATTAAGCACCTGGTCTTTTCCTTTATATTTCATTAAAAAATTCTAAATAGACTATCACCAGCTGTACATTTTACTGCATTTTATATTATGGCAGGCAGTCAAAGCAATACCGCATTCTTTCTCATCTGAATTCCACATAAAAATTAATTTAAAAAAAGGAAAAGACAGAGCATGCCTTTTGTCAGATGCAACAAAGAGTTAAGGATGCCAGACAAACAAGTAAGAGAACACAAAAATGATCCAAATACAAACTTGATTTCAAATAGAAAGTTTGAGATAAAGGAAAAATGATGTTGTTTGAATTTTTGTTAATTCAGACTCCCTAAAAGAAACAGGAATTTGGATAAGAAATTTTATCTAGCTTTGGAGAAAGAATGTATATATTTTATAGGTAAAAACTGAGGAAACGGATAAAGTCATCTTACTGGTTACTTTTTTGTCATGTAACCTGATGATTCCTAAAGCAATCAAAAAGAATATACAAGTTATGTCAGGAAGCAACCAATACCAGTCAAGTTTCCATATTTTTAAGAGAAGCAAAGAATATTTAGGGAAAATCTTTCTAAGACAAGCAAGAATGATTGTCTTAAGTGAGCAGATCAAACAATATCACTTAGGCTCCAGATGGCATTTCTAATTTCTTCATGTAAATTGATAGGAAAGAGGCTTTGAAAAGTTTGCCTCTTTAATTTAAAAATATTTATTTTGTAACATTTCAAATGTTAATACTGATAAAATGAATGTTTACTGTGTAAATAATACAGAAACTCACTTTAATGGTGTTTTTTTTTTTAATTTCTACTTGATCAGGTTTTTCTGTATGTACAGTCACATGGTATGGACATCAATTTCTTCTATATGACTGTTTCTGATGACTTCTCTTTATTTAAAAATAAGGGGAAAGTCTCTAGCCTGGAGTCAGATAAATTCAGCCTAAATCCAACTTTACCAACCATGCCTCAGAAAATCCATTTGTTCACCAAATATGTACTGAGCACCAAGTGCCCGGTACTGTTCTAGTTGATGAGGATCAAACGTAAGCATAACGAGCATGGCCCACACCCTCAGCTTCATCTGTAAAATGAAAAATAGCCCTGAGATAGTATCTTGATACATGTTATTCCTTTCTCCTTTCTCTCTCCATCCTCTGTTAACGGAAAGTCACAGGCCATGCAGAATGAACACAGACAGATAAGATCATTCAGGTAAGTGACAACATGCATCTGTTGTCTGGCTTTTGGAAAATGTTGATTGCTTCTAACAGCAATATTGTTGTGAGTCCTCGTAATATAATAAGATATAAATATAAGGTATTACTGTATTTTTCTCTTTTGAAAAAAAGTCATTGAGTTTTTAAGATAGATATACCATGTTCTTGGATGGTAAAGTTAATTTATTGTGGTGATTTTAACCAGTTTAAACCATAAAAAGTTATAAAAAATTTCTAATCAAAAGCACTTGAACATGACTTCAACTCAAACTCATCTGAAACAAGTCAGACTATTTTCCTACTAAAGAATTCAACTATTAGTTAAAAGCTTTGAAACTTACAGTAAATTATAAGTTGGAGGGAACCTTTTTTTTTTTTTAGAAATGCCATAGAAACACTAAATACTAAAGATTACTAATACGCATCATAAAGTTCAACTATACCATGTATGTTCATTTTAAGACTTATATCCAGGTTCAAGAAAATAAATTGAATGTTCTATAATATTTGCTTTTTAAACCAAAACCCAGGGAGGAGAGAAGCAGGAAATAAGAGCAGGGATTTACTTCTTTGATACTTAGCAAGAGTTGCACTCATATGTGTAAAGGAAAGTAAAATTACAATGTTAATATTGTAGAACTGACAATAAACTTAAAAGAATATAACTCTACATTGTTTTCTATTGCCTATGAAATGCAAAGAAAACAGAATGTTATCAATAGAATTATTGCTGGGAAAATTATAACTGGTATATTTTCATGATTTCTTCTACTTACTAGGAAAAAAGTGGAAAAAGGATTGAGCATGCAATGCCTTTAATATCACACTACCTCATCTTACCATATTGTTATATGAGGATTGATAAAACTGCATGGGTTTTGTTTTGAATTTCATTTAAACTAGAATTTTCTTACATGTTCAATCTTGTGAAATTTGCTAACATTTGATCTTCATGTCAGTAATCAATCTTTTGTTTTCCTTTTGTGTTATTCTTGTTACGACTCGTTTTCAACTTTTACTGTAATCTTTCCCCCCAAAATTTCTTAATATTTGGGACTTTAAAAATAAACAGTTTCAATGAAAAAAAAATAATCTTAGTGTTCCTATTTAATTTGTACTATATAACTTCTCAGTACCCCCCAAAGAAGGGTAAAAACATTTTCATGGAAAAAAAGCTATTTTAGTGACCTTTTGTCCCTCCCTTAGAGGAAGAAGTCTGACAGGTAGATATATGGAGAGTTTGTTATTGTAAATTCCAGATCTTGTGATTATCTCTGACTCAACTTCTGGGGTTTTATCTGGAATTCCTGTGAAGGGTCAACAAGTGTATTACTGCCTGTCTTCACCTTCTTGTGACCCTAATTTTAAAAGTACACCTTATAGGACTCAGAAAGCAGATTATAGTGCTACATTTCAGCAGAAAAACTTTGGAATGGGATGCAGCAGAAAACACATAATTATTTCAAGCAACCAAAAATTTACAAATTTTTGATGTATTTATGTATATCTACTTTTAATTGTAGAGTTTAAGGGGAAAAAAATCTAGTAACTTTTTGACATCAGTAATTTTTCACAGCCAAATGTCACCTTGCACTATTTATTCTTGAGGATAATTTTTTATAGTATTGCTATAACTAAATGATTTTCAGGATGGATAGATAGATAGATATAGATAGATAGATAGAGATGTATTTACATGAATACATCTTAATAGATAAAAATATGGTGAAGAGTCATATTAAAATTTTGGAAAATAGACAAATGCAGGTAAAGCAACACATTTTGAAAATATAACTTGTCCGTATATACTAGAAACCTGAAAATAAGTACTTTCTGAGTAAATTTAAAGTATAAACTTAAGTTCAATGGTCCCAAGCCTCTACTTACTGCTTCAGAGACCTTGAGCACTGGTTAAGAATGACAAAACTATTCCTGAAAATGTCCTGGGAAGGAGATACTGTGGTGTAATGCTTAAAGAGTATGGTTTTAGTGTTGTATAATGGGTTCCAGACCACTTGCTAGATGTGTGATCTTAGGCAAGTCATTTAAACTTTTGTTTTAAATCTATTTTTTCATCCGTGAAAAGAATATAAAATTATGCCTATCTTATAGGTCTGACATAAGGATAAAAAGTTACACATGTGGCACAATGCCTGGCACAAAGCCTTTGTTATGAAAATGTCCATTGTAAATTTAACAAAATAACTGAATGAGAAACAAAACTTTTCCAATATTATAAATGATCCAAAATGTTACTATAGTCTAAAATGTAAGGTCCCAATTAATCTCAAACGCAGTTGTGGGATAAAATTAAATTCATTATTACTAGAAAAGGAAAAGGATTTCAATAAAGAACCAAGCTATGAATTTGGTTTATTGTCTGAAACAGAATAATACATGGAAATCATGAGCCATGGGTGCAACCGTCTTTTGAGTCATGCTTCATCCCCGTGACACTGTTAAAGACTTATGACAAACTAAAAGTTGAAAACATTTAAATACTAAAAGCATAAGAAATATCCCTAAGAATAATGATTATACGAAATGCAAAAATCTAGCACATTCATATTTTCAACAGCAATTCAGTTTCTTTTGAGAAAAAAACTTCTGCCATCTTAAACATGTTTTCAAACAAATAGAATCTCTGCAATCATTTAAAGGTAAACAAGACTCAGAGGTGAAAATTTATAAGACCATTTCCACTTACTATCATACATAAAATGTGAGAGGGAACTTCTCCTTTTTATCAAGTTTAGTTGGCAAATTTTGTCAAGCTACACCTAAATATCCCATCATGATTCCAATCCTTTCTCCACACACCCCTTTCCAGATATTTTGGTTCAAATAACTGTTAATGACCTTGCAGTCTTAAAAAAGGTCAGTCCATATAGCCTAACTGGATACGTATTTAGAAATAATCACAGAGAGTCATGGCAATGTGTACTTCACACAGTGAGCTTGTCACGTGGTCACTTCTGCCTGGTCTGAAATTAAATATTCTTGACTTGTTTTTGTGCTCTCTCTTACACTGTTGTCCTAAACTATTTATTATCTAAACATGATAATTTTATACGTTTATTCCATCTTTCAAGTATTTATAGCCAAATCTTTTGTAGATATCTTGATGAAGCAACCTCATCATCTATCTATTGACCAGACAAAATAACAGAGAATAAAAATATTTTTGAGATCTGATTCTCTGTGTAGCACTAAGTAAGTATATTGCCCTATCAATAGAAAATAGAATCATGATTATCATTTTATAAAGCATATTTTCTATAACAGCTAGGACCCAACTAACCCCAATATCTTTGTTTTGCCTTTTCAGTTCCTGTTGGATTAACTAGTTCATTTAATGTGCCCCAGTGTTCCAGTAAGGCATAGACAGGCTTCAAAATACAAATAGATCATGATTTACACATTTATTTTAACCAAATTTTATTATTAAATATTCCTAAAGAAGAGCATACATACACAGCTAGTCTAAAGAGTGGTAATAAAATGTACACCAGTATTTCCATTAACCAACTTACATAGTTAGGGCCTTGTAGATATTTCTAAAGCTTCATATTTTGTCATCTTTGCTTGTAATTCCCCCAGAATTACCAGAGATAGCCAATAAATTTTGTATTATTCATTCTCTCTTTTCTCTGTGGGTGTTGCCACGTAGATCTATATGCTTATACAACCTGTTCCTTTTGGCCTAAATCTGAACTTAACATAAATGAAATCATACAGAAGAAACTCTTCTGTGACATGATGTGACACTCGACATTAAGTTTTGAGATATGTTCATGTCTATAGTTGTGCGTGATTCCATCTTAATATGATTCCATTGTCAACATACGTTAAAATTTATTTATGCACTGTTGACAAACTCACTGAGGGTTATGTTCTTGTCTGAGCCTCCTACTTGCAATGTGAGAGTGACTCTAGGAGAACTATTGCTGGGTCATAAGGCATGTGCATTTTTTTTGTGTATATACATATTTTTATTGAAGTATAGTCAGTTTCCAATGCTGTGTCAATTTCTGGTGTACAGCACAATGTGCATTTTGAACTCTATTTGGAAAACGCGAATTGTTTTCTAGAATACACCAATTTACAATTGCCACAGCAGTGTTAGAGTTCCCATTGTTCCGCATGTCTGAAAATATGTGCTCTTATCAGACTTTTAAATTTATGTCTGATAGGTACATCATTAGGCCTTTAACTGGCTTAACTGGGCTCATAACTAATGAGCTTAAGCATTTTTTCATACATTTATTAAAATTTGTGTTTCCCTTCTAAAACATAACTGTTCATAACTTGTTCACATCTTTTTCACTGGATTATTGGTTTATCTATTTCCTTTTATTTAATTGAATTACACTAAGTTACAATGTGCCAATTTCTGATGTACAGCATAATGTCCTAGTTATGCATATACATACATATATTCATTTTCATATTCTTTTTCATTAAAGATCATTATGAAATATTGAACATAGTTCCCTGTGATATGCAGAAGAGGCTTTTTTAAAATCTGTTTTTATATATAGTACATCACATTTGTAAATCTCAAATTCCCAAATTTATCCTTTCCTACCCGCTTTCCCCCAGTAACCATAAGATTGTTTACGATGCCTGTGAGTCTTTTTCTATTTTGTAGATGAGTTCATAGTGTCCTTTTTTTTCCTTTTTTCTTTTTTTTAAGATTCCACATATGAGTTATATCATATGGTATTTTTCTTTCCCTTTCTGGCTTCATGTAAAATGATGATCTCCAGGTCCATCCATGTTGCTGCAAATGGCATTATTTTATTCTTTTTTATGGCTGAGCAGTATTCCATTGTATAAATATATCACAACTTCTTTATCCAGTCATCTGTTGATTGCTTCCATGTCTTGGCTATCGTATATAGTGCTGCTATGAACACTGGGGTACATGCATCTTTTCTAATTAGAGTTCCCTCTGGATATATACCCAGAAGTGGGATTGCTGAATTATATTGTAAGTATATTTTTAGTTTTTTCCATAATGGCTGTTTTCCATAATTGCTGCACCAAACTGCATTCCCACCAGCAGTGTAGGAGGGTTCCCTTTTCTCCACAGCCCCTCCAGCATTTATCATTCATGGATGGCCATTTTGAATGATGGCCATTCTGACTGGTGTGAGGTGATACCTCATTGTAGTTTTGATTTGCATTTATCTGATAATTAGTGATATTGAGCATTTTTTCACATGCCTTATTGGCCACTTGTATGTCTTCATTGGAAAACTGCTTGTTTAGCTCCTCTGCCCAGTTTTGGATTGGGTTTTTTTTTTTTTTTTTTTTTTTTTTTGGTTATTAAGTTGTATGAGTTGTTTATATATTCTGGAGGTTAGCCTTTGTCAGCTGCATCATTTTCAAATATTTTCTCCCTTTCCATAGGTTGTCATTTTGTCTTGCTTATGGTTTCCTTTGCTGTGCAAAAGCTTATAAGTTTAATTAGGTCCCATTTGTTTATTTTTGCTCTTATTTCTATTGCCTAGATAGACTGCCCTAGGAGAACATTGCTAAAACTTATGTCAGAGAATGTTTTGCCTATGTTTTCTTCTAGGAGATTTATATTTCTTTTTGATTCATGGTAATATACATAGTACTATATTCATATGTATTCATATATATGTATTCATATGTATGTATGATACTAATCTCATTTTTTACTTGTCTTTTTAACTTTTTAATGAACAGAAGTTTTCACTTTTAGTGTAGAAAAACTATCAACTTTTTTACATTATGTTTTGAGCTTTTTTAATATTAAGAAAGGATCCTCTACTTCAAGTGCATAAAGATATTCTCTGGGATTGATGCTAAAAGTTTGAAGAGCTGGTTTTCAAAGTTACGTTTTTGTCCATCTAGAACTGACTTCTGTGCATACTGTGAGCTATGGATCTAATGACCCTTAATTTAAGCCATCCTTTCCCAATGCCAACTCTCTCCTGTATCAAATGTTAATATATACCCTGGCTTATTTCTGGGCGCTCTAATCTAATTCATCATTATAGCTGTCCATCTCTGCACAAATACCAAACTGTTTTACTATAGGTTCATTTTACATCTTGATATGTCTGAGAGCTTAGGTTCAACAAGCCAGATATGTTGCTCAGAGATAGAAGGCAAAATGTTCTTAATCTCTTTATTTCTAGAGATGTTTGTACCTTATAATTTATTTTATTCTCTTTAAATACAGCTATACACACTTTGTTTTGTTTAGAATGTATCTGGTATATCTTTCTTTCTACCTTTTACTTTGAACCTTTCTTCATTTTTCTATTTTACTTGTGTCTCTTATTTAGAACATACAGCCAGAGTTTCTTTGTATTTCCATTTTGATAAACTTTTATTTTACTAAAGAATTTAGTCTATTTACATCTGTTGTGATGTCCACGCAAAATATCTGGAATTATTTCTATCAACATTTTTCTATGTTTCTTACTACAATTCCCTCTACTAGTTTCACAGCTCAGTTTTGAATTTCTATTCATTTAGTGGTTACCCTAGATATTTGATTTATGTTACTTAAAAGGTTCTAAGGTTAATAGTATCATTAATTTGAACAAAAATGGCACATAAGCTGGTGAGGAGCCAACTAGAATAAAGCAAGCTTAGGCTCTTGTATTATCTGAAGAGAAAGTTATGTCTGGAAAACTTTATACCAGAAATACTTTACACTTAATTTTTCAATTTTTTGTGGGACCATAGGTAATATGGTCTCAAACGAGCAGTTGGAAAGAACTGTTAGGAATTCTCATAGGGGACTCTTTCCACTCATCCAGAGCTGAAGTATCCTCACAATGCCCTCTGCAGAGCAGGCTTACATTGACATTGTTTGTTTTTCATTATTTGCTTATTGTTATTGTTACTGTGGTTTACCCACTGAACATACCACCTTTGTAAGAATATATCAGATATGATCTCCCAATGTTTGTAAACCCAGTATTTTGCCTCCTACCTCTGAGCAGTGCATCAGCCTGCTAAACCTAAAGTTCTAGGCCAGTCCTTCTCAAATTACCTGAGGTGAAAAACTAGCTTTTTTGTTTTTGTTTTTGAATTTCCAGTCCTTTGCAGATCAATAATCTAGTAAAGTACATTTGAAATGTTGAAGCAATGTCAAATTACATACATTTCTAAACATACAATCTCTTCCAAAAACACTATTCTATACAAATAAAATTTTTAAGCTGCTTGTGCTTCATATTGCCAAAAATGGAAGTCCCATATTCCTTTCCCTATTCTTGAAAAATTATTTTATATAATTACATTATATTCTGAAGTTAACCTTAGAAATTACTTCCTTCCTGAAAATTACTATACTGCTGAATCCAAATTTAATTAAACTCATTTCTGTATTATTTTCATAATAGAATGACCAGTAACTCTAAAATGCACTATTTATAAAGATTAGTAATTTCTTCACCAATGCACATGATAGTCTGAGATGAAGCCTTTATCCTCAAGACAATACTTTTCAATGTTACAATTATATCAAAGTACTTTATATTCACACATAAACATAGAATCAGGTTTATAAATTTAATTGTGTTGAAAAAGTGTATTAAGTACTTAATTGTCCCTAAACTGCCTTAAATTTAACTTAATACTATTTTACGTACTATTTACTATCAAGACTGTTTTCTACTTAATAACTAAATGGAAGGGAGGAAATACTACATAGACATGCAAGATTTGTGATAAAAATAAAACCAGTCAGAATGAACCCTGCACTCTAAATTATATATACTCAATAACTGTTATATACAAAATATGATCCCAGTTCATATATGAGACTGTATTTACTGTATTGGGCATGGTGTTACAAAACACAAATCCAGACAAGAAATAATTTCCTTCTGACATTGTGCTTCATTGAAGAAATTAAAGAGTTATTATGTCATGACTACTGACAAAAGTGCAAAAATTCAGTAGAAAAATTAACCTATGAAACATGCTATCTGACAGCTAATACTGAGCCTGTAGTATAAAAGGTTAAAGATTTTTAAGGTTATTGCAGATAATGGAAGAAAGCAAAACAAGCAGAGTTCCTGAGTTACAGCTTTTAAATATATGATGTGAAAATAAATCTCTGATTTGAAAGAATGATTTGCTAACCCATTTTCATCCTATGAAGAATATATAACCTTCTCAAAAATTTTTAGACATATTTGTGTTTGTTATGTGTTTATGTTCTAGCTATTTTGAAATCATGCAGTCATTATCTAACAGCAATAAAAACGAGAAATATTAAGACCTTACTCAGAGGAACTCACCATGGCTAATGTGGTTGGAGGTAGTGCACATTTTTCTTGCCAAATTTGATATTTAACCTAATGTTTTCAAAATCAGTTGTAAGAATGACTGAAAACATTACTTGCTAATGTTGTCCTCCCACTACCACCCCTTCATAAACGTTATCAATTACAACTTTTCATTAGACTAGATCAATAAATACATTTCTACCAGAACATGTGTTTATTTTTACTACATTCCAAAACCATTATAACAGAATTTTAATGCATTTTAATACATAAATTAGAATGAAAATTCATCACTGCCTGAAAGCTCAGATTTTATTTAATTACCAAATGATCATATTTTAAGTACAAAATTCTACATTGTTAGTATCTATTGAAATAGAACTTATAGGTGAATAAGCATGTCACAAAAAAACTGTACTTCTGTCCAGCAAGAGATGGAAAAAAGCTTCTGTCCAGCAAGAGATGGAAAAAAGCATTGTAACAGTTTCAAGATAACTGATACTCTGTAAAAAATCTTGGAATAATCAATAAAGATACCTCAGCTCTTTTTGCTTCAATATTTTGATTACTGTATATGTTCCATTCCCAAAAAAGGTGTTTGTCTATTCACTCACATTAACTTCTAACAGAATATATTTGTTAAAATAGGCTTAGTATATTAATTAACATTTTCTCACAAAATTTCATTTAACATTGAATATACAACATTTATGTTTTTGTTCTAGATATTTTTATAAAAGAAGCATTCCTCAGTGATACGTTATGTCATGAAATATGCATGAACCATAAAATTTGTTAATATTTAAAACACTGTAAGTTAAGATAATAACTGAAAATGCTATATTCAAAAATTATTATGTGTGATAGTTAAGAACTCCCTACTCAGTTATTTTATCCTCAATTTTTTGTATGTATATTAATCCAGCATGGAATCTGTAGAAAATATCTAATATTAATCATTTATGTTCATTATACACAAATGGAATAAAAATTGCTCAGAATTGTTCTGAGATTGAGCTGTACCTAAATTTTAAAAAAGAAACTTTTAGAAAGTTGCTAGAGGCATTACTAAAAATAGAGAAATGATTAGAGTTGACTTTATCACTTTCAAGTAATTTTGGAATATGTACTTAAATAAAGTCATTATTTATTGGGTACTTTCTATGTGTTCAGCAATTTAAATTCTACACTTGTTTTAGCACATCGTCCTTCACCTCTTCTACCTCTGCAACCAAAATACATCTTCTTACTATAAAAATATCGAGTACCATTCCCCAAAGAGAATTATAGAATACAGTGAAACAGTATGTTTTCCAACTATGAAGTACTTTCTATAACTAACACTGTATGAATTTCTCTCTGTATAAGGCATTGCATTTAGCTCATTGTATTCATAACTGCAGTTCAATTTTCAAAGAAGTCTTCTTTTCAAAAAGAGAAATAATGATAAAAACTTGTTGAAGAGAAAAAAAGAATTGCATAAGAAGAATTAGGCATGTTTTCATAGCTATTTTGGCTTTGCAAAAGGTAGCAAAATGTCCTCCATGCTACTGAAATCTCTTATTTTCTTACTATCTTCCAGTGCCATCACATATTATGGAATCCAAGTTGTGACATCAGAAAAATTAAACTCAGAACATTTGGGCATTCTGTATCTAAGCATACACTAGCAATGCAGTGATTTGACCTTTGAAAGAAGACAATTCATGTGCACATATCTCATGCCTGTCTGCCTTCCATATACTTAGGAAGTTGATGATTGCTCCCAGCTATGTTGATACACTTCTATCCACTTGACTGGCTGTGGATAGGAGGCAAATAATCTATCTGTTAAGGGGTGATCTTCTTTGTAGATGTCTCACCTAATCAGAGTAGGATATTGGTAAATATAAGTAGGTATGCTACTTTATCTAGTCCCACTCCAACCTGCACTGCTGTCACTTGCCATATACAAAAGGTCATTGCAAATACTGCTGTGAAATGGCCCAAGGAATGAGTGTCTTCAACAAGTATCCTGTGGCAATGGACAGTAGGAAACCCTTTCTGAGAAATATATTGCATATCTTCACAGATAATCCAACTGTAATGTTGGTTTAATTTTCCTCAGGAAAAAGAATATTTTCCACTACATACGATATTAAACTATATAAAATTGCCAACATGCAAATATTTTTGATCCATAAGAATGCTGATTTCTTATGGTTCAACGAAATATATCCTATAATCTAATATAAAATGTAGGGGGAAACTGTCATCTCTATTTTTCTTTCAGATTTCTATATTACTAAAAACAGAAATTTTTCTCTGGTGGCCTACATCTCTGCCTGAATTTCCAGAATGTTAAAAAATGACCAAAGCAGCAGAACTCTTACAGCATTTTCTATCAATACTGGTGGTTTTTCAAGGTGTGATGCAAGTCCCACTCGTTAGGTAAGGTGAATTTTGTGGTATACTGATAAACATGAAAGCTAGTAGAAAATATGCAACTAGCATTTTCAACTTGCATGTTTTAATGGTAATACTTCTTAAAACAGTCAAATTTAAAGTGATTCATTGAAAAACTTAACCAAATAAAAATACGTATGGTACTCATATGGACGACAAAACTGTGAAAAGCATTGGTCTACAGAACTGTAATTTTTCATATACTACCATATATTATATGGCTGATAGTCCCAAGTTTCTCCAGGGAAGACAAAAGGACTTATATTTGAATGAACCATATGAAATTGTCATTTTTGTTGATAAAAAATAAAGACTAATATCGGCAATTTCATAAGATTCGACCTCAGTCAATCTCTTTGACCACAAAGCATTCAATGACTAAAAGGTGTTAAGTAAAAATTAAATTTTGATTAAATGACTGGATTTAACACAAAGACTTCGAGTTTTTTGTAAGTCTCAACGTGAAAACGAAATATATCAACAAGTTTAAGAAAACTTGCCTGTAAACAAATGCCAACTGAAACATAAGGATAGAAGTCAACATGTTTAACTCATATGTAAATATTAAAGACACACGGATTCTTTTTCCACAACACTCTTCCCTGATAGCAACACAAAAATAAATGATTATCCCTCCTAAGAACTCACACCTTTGTTGGTCTGCATCCAAATTGGATTAAGATCAAGGAAAAATTCATTTCTCCATTTCCTCCAAAGATATGGAGTCTAACGAATTAAGAAAAAAAGACAAACTCAGGAAGCCTATATGTTCTTCCCTATAGAATAACATGTAATTAGAAGCAAATGTTTGAAATCTAACAAACAACTTAAGGAGAAGAATCAAGCATATTTATCCCCCCCCAAAATCTTCCTCTCTAGACACTAAGCACATAATAATGTAATGATGTAAAATATTTACTTTGGCAAACTAATTTTTAAATTAGCTTTATCAATGTCATCAGAAACCAAATATCCCAACTTTTCTTAGCAGATCTCTCATTAATTCCTTGCAAAAAGAATAGAAAGACTATGTATTAGTAGTCTCCTCAATAAGCAATCAGAAATCTATAACTCTTTGAACAGTACTTGTTGTACTGTTACTAGGAACAGGGATGCAGGGCAGAGAGAATATTGAAGGATGACCAAAGTCAGCACAGGTAAATAGCTTTTAACGCACTTCTCACTATTAAATGGTTTCCACTCTTGTTTAGTTTACTCCACTCAATCTAACACACTTATCTAGCTTAGAATTTCTAGCTACAATGCCAGGGACGTAAAGAACCTAGGAAAAGGAACCCTTATTTAGAAATGTATGTAAGCCAACAATATAGAAATATACTCTATAAATAGATGTAAATGTTCCTGTGAATTCTGTATACACAAATGGTAGTATAGTTTAGAAAAACATTACAAGTTTGAATTTAATTGCAAGGGAGGAATACTTGTAATTTTATATGCCTTTGAGAATATTTGATTTCAAATCTAATGTCTGATTTTATTAGCCAGTGCTACTGCAATAAAATCCAGAAAGCTTAAAATAATTAGGGTTGCCAGGTAAGATACAGGATACTCAGTTAAATTTGAACTTCAGGTAAATAAAAAATAATTTTTTAGTGTAAGTAGGTCTCAAATATTGCATAGAAACACTTATACTAAAATATTATTCATCATTTATCTGAAAATCAGCTGTAGCCGGGCATCTTGGTACTTTTACTTCCTAAATCTGGCAACCCTAAAAATAATGCACATGGAAAAGGAAAACAAAAGAAAACAAAAGTATTTTTAGTGAACAATCTAAAGAACAAAAGACCGTTCCTGGCTTGGTGGAGGTGGTCAGAGTTAGAAGCTTTGATTATTCCCAAAGCTAAAGAAGATCTCCAAAGCTTCTAATAGGTCTCAGCTGATTTCACCATGTCTTGAAGCTGTTGGTTCTCTCATCTCTTCCCATATATTTTGTTTGGTATTGGCTAGAGGGTTCACTGGTTCTTTCTCGGGTGTAGAAAACTATCAAGAGGTTGCTTTCATCACTTAGATTTAAAATTATCTACAGATTTATCTATTTCCATGATGGCAATGAAGACCAACATTAAAAAGTAGTACAGCCAAACAAAGTAATTAATTATAAGGTTAGAAGATAATATACTTTTACTAATTACTCACAGCTTGGTGCCTACTTTTTCATGGCAGCCAATAACCGCATGTTTTTAATCACCATAATAACAATAATGACATACATCATTAACTCTGTTTTATTCTTTTTTGAATTTTTTATAATACCAATAACAAAGATCATTAACCTCTGTTCTGTTAAACATCTAATCATCCATTTTAGTTAAATAAATATCATAGAAAACATTAAAGATCACTTGGCTCAGCTACACTGGCTCTCAGGAGGGGAATTCTTCCTAATGCATTATATTAGCATCAGTTTGCTCCACAAGTGTCAAATCATGAATGGTAACAAGGAAATAGATAAGGAATCATTTACGGCTTTAATCAAATTAGTTCAAAACTATCTTTTTCAAAGTAGTTTTATATCTTATTTGTATAATTGCATTGCATTTATGAAGTTATTTTCTGAAGCTATTTATAGAATAGAGCTGCTCCATTACTGAGATATCGTCAGACGGTTACTCACGAGGATGCCAAGATAGTGGGGCCCAACAGGTTTCTGAAGGGAATTTCTGAAAATAACTGATTTCTGAAGCCTGGAAACCTGTAGAGTGTGGCTGGTCTTGGTAACAGTTACTCTAAATCAAGATTCTTATTAGGGGCAATGTACCTGCTTGCCATAGCATTTCTATGAGTTTATTACCTAAATCATCATTTCATACCAATCAGTGACATCAAGAGAACCAAAATGGTAAATAAGACTCCTACTTAAAATATTTAGTAAAGCCTTGTCCCAGATTCCAAATAAACGGTCATTTCTCTCTACGAGTCTTTATTGGTGACTTTATGAGAATAAGTACTGAATTCAGGCAGTGCTACCCAGTCTACCTGCCATAGCAGGCTTGGTTTAAGAGATTGGTGAGAAGCAGATGGGTCAGAACTACAGGTAAGATATAACATACATAACTTCAACAACATTACCCTAACCCTCTTCTTCGTAACATTTAGAGAGAGAGAGAGAGAGATCTCTTAGCAGAGGCTTTTAGGGAAAACCAGTGCTAATATCTTGATAAATAGCAGTACTTGTTAAAGTATCTCTATGCCTCTCCCTAATTTCTGGGCCCAAGATTACAGACTGGTATATCTTTTGAAAAGCAAAAAAAAGATATTATGCCACACAGATTTAACAGCTAGAAAAAAAATGTGCCATCCTCTCTCCCAACATACATTTTTAGCATCCTGTCTAATTTCCTATCATGTGCACATCCCAGAATAAGATGTAGGTGGTTTTCTATCAAACATTGTATTATATATTTCTCAAAAAAAAATTAGTTCTATTCATTATGACTTTGTCCAATATATCTCTCAGTCAGAAGGAGGACATTAATTCAGAAAAGAAAGAAGCTTCTGTTGGAGCAGGAAGAGAAAGGTATATGTGGATTCTTCCTAGCTGGCTGTGATATCTCACATTCACCACGGTCCGTACCTGTAAATACAAATAGTAGTATGGCTTTACCCAGCCTCCATTTTTTGATTCAGTGTTAGTTAATCCTCTTCCAAAGATTCTGTTTGACTTTTGAATGTCATAGACACAATACAGAAAACACCAAAGTCAGAAAACAGAGATTCAAAAATGGTTTCGACAAAAATATGGCCTCAGATAAGAAGCTAAAAGAATTAGGGTTAGTTCTTTCCCCAAAGAATAAATTGAAGGAAAACCTAGCAATTATTTGATTTGTGCTCTTTTGCCTGAGTATATTTAAGCCTCTGTTTTTATTTTCTTAAGGAAAGAGTACATGACTTAGTAATTAGAGAAGAAATTAACTTCTCTTTGATTGACATTCTTTGACAAATTCCCAGAGTCCATTCCACAGCCAGCATCAATGTCTCTGTCCCCCAGCTGTATCAGAGGGGTGATCTTGTGAACAGGATGTGTACTGGATAGGACAGTAAGTGGAACCCAGGATTTGGAAACACCTGAGTGTAGCAAACACTGCTATAGTTCTGCTCTCTCCTTCTTGGAGTTCATTTATTGCTTCCATAATGCCAGGAACTAAATGGCTTTTATTCTTCCTGAACCCAAACTCTCCACTGAAAATTATAATCTGTACTAAACTACTTCCAGTCGTACTGTCCTATATTTATTTAGGAGTTCCTCTACTTAATGGACATTCTTTTAAGAATGGTAGTAGAAATGCTTTGAGTAGTCTTTGATAAGGTACTCAATTAATGCAGGTATCTTAACTAGCCATGGACCTGGATACATGCAAAACTGAGTGATGATGGCAAAAAACACTTTGAATTTTCTGTACAATGATGTCAGAAAAAAAGAAAGCATTTCTGCATTTTCCTATGCTTTATTTTGGGTAAAAATCCTATTTCCCTAGTTCCCAGTGCAAAACATTTGATTTAAGACACTAACTGAGCTATACTGTCATATAAGATTTGTTGACATTTCACACTGTCTTTCAAATAATTTATAACTAGTACACAGTTCACGGAAAAAAATAATGATTAAAATTTAGATTCACCATAAATTGAAAAGTGATTCCTTTGGTTGTAGCACATTAGAATATCAGAACACAGTAACTATTTGTATTTTAAAATTTGAAGCATCAATGCCAAGCAATATCTTTACATATCTCTTGAGTTTCATAGGATGGGCTTTGGTCTAAGAAGGAAAACATTATAAGTAAAAAAAAATCGCTATCTGGATATATGTTTATATGATTAAATATTTTATATATATATAAATATATATATATATATCTCACAATAAGTGTTTTGAATGGACAAGCATAAATATATTCTTGCTTCTTATTCAAAGAAAAGTATTATTGCTATTCTGGTACTATTATGATGAGTTCTAACAGAACTGTTCAGCGATAATAAAATTGAACAATTTTAAGACTTATATTGGCAACCTTGCCCCTAATGGCTAGTATTTTGATTTCAAAAAAATTAAAATCAGTTTTCATCTCAAACAAAATATTATGTATTATAGTCAAAAATACAGGTGATAACTGATAAACTTATCATAAATTTCTAAGCCACCTTGAATATTCCATCATTAGTCAAGACAGCTCATATATATTCCAAAATAACAAAAACACTAATTCAAAAAGATACATGTACCCCCAAGTTCACAGCAGCATTACTTATAACTGCCAAGATATGGAATCAACCTAAGTGTCCATCAATAGATTAATAGATAAAGAAGATGTGTGTGTATACACACACACACACACACACACAATGAAACACTACTCAGCCATAAAAAAGAATGAAATTTTGCCATTTGCAGCAATGGATGGACCTGGAGGGCATTATGCTAAGTGAAATAAGTCAGACAGAGAAAAAAGACAAATATCATATGACATCACTTATATGTGGAATCTAAAAAACAAAACAAACTAGTAGATATAACAGAAAAGAAGCAGACTCACAGATACAGAGAACTAGTGGTCACCAGTAGGGAGAGAGGAGTAATATAGAGGTGAGGGGGTGGACGGTACAAACTACATCGGGTGCGAGACAGGCTACAAGGATGTACTGTACAACATGGGGAATATAATCAACATTTTGTAATACCTGTAAATGGAGTATAACCTTTAAAATTGTATAAAAAAAATTTAAAGACTCAACCCATAAACTACACCTTCAAACCTTTTCAGGAACCTGCTCCAAGACAACCATTCTTATTGAAGTATGACCTAAATTCTCCTTAGACAAGGTAAACATTCTCCTTAATAAAGTTTTTTTAAAGAACAGAAATAAGCTTTACTCTCTTATTCATATTAGAGAAACCCATATGAAATTTGTTTTTATAAGTTTAAAAACTGGTTAAATGTTAGCAAATTCATATAGTTCAACCTCATGTTTTCGAGACAGGGTCAGTGTTCCTTACAGAAGTAATTTGTGAGACAAATATGTTGAAGTCAAATTTCCCTGGATTCCTTCATTAAGTTTAAAATAGAAGGTGCTACTCCTTCAGTAACAGATGGAAGACAAAGATTTGACGTTAGACTATTTTTCCAACTGCGGAAGTTGTATATTCCATGCTATAAAATTTGGGGATAATATTTGATGCCTAAACTCAACATTTTGCTGAACATATTTTTCTGGAAGCAGTTATAAAAATCTAAAGAGATCTGCAAACCTATAAAAACAGTATCACAATTCTAACTTTTTTTTTCTTTTGGAAAACATTATTTATTTTGGAATATGTAGTTATTTGCTTTTGAAAAATATGTTTTTTAGGTTAACTACCATGGGTTTGTTGCTAATTTTAAATGAATTAATGAATAAATATGTTGTAACGTCACAGTTTATATAGTAAATATTGATAGACATAAGCCACAAAAGTCAAAGTTCTATGGAGTTTTTAATAATTTTTAAGAGTGTAAAATGTCTCTGGGACCAAAAAGTTTGAGAACTACTGGATTAATTAAAGAGATAAATCAGAAAAAGAGAAAGGAAACAACAGACATAAGGCATTTTATAAATCCTACCATTCATTTGGTGCTAAGGGAACCTAGCCTAGACCTGCTTCTAATAAGAGAGTACCTGACTGGCAGAATATCTGAGACCTCATCTCATTTCTCACTTGGGGTGCGGTTGGGAGGGGAGTCCGGGCTGAGCACAGATATTTCCACAGGCATATTTCTAAGCCTGATCCCACGCAATGTTTTACTGCTCCCAGGTGCTGCAGAGAAACCTCTGGGCAAGAACAATCCTATCCATTAATACAGCACAGCAACAGGTATTCTCTCACATGACTCACTGATTTTAGATACAATTTCAAGGGTCATCAGGTTCTTTTTCCTTATCATAACAATCTTGAGAGATTAAGAAAAACAGAGGTGTTTTACTCTCAGTTTACAGATGGGAAAACAAAGACAGATTTCAGGGTTTTACCCTCAGGCGCACAGGTTGTGTTGGGGCATGTTGTTGTGGAATTTAAGGCACCTGCTTCTAAGCACAGTACTTTATCCACCTAGGTCTGTGTCTTTAAAACTGCTTTTTAGCACCAGAAACTTTTGTAAGTGAAATCTGATTCAGAAGCCCTGTAACAGAGCACAAGAGAGAGAACAGCTGCAGGTGCTGAGGGGGCTGGCGGTCTGGAGTCTCACCCATTTTGCTTCTTTTCAGCCAATTCTCTCCCCTTGCCCTCCCCATCCCTAGCCCTCTCCTCTTGGGACCAGCCTGCCCAAGACCTTCTCTTGTTTACTTTTCCCTTCTATGCCAAGACTCTGCTTCCATTACTCTGCCTTCCTAGGCTTCTACTTAAATATGTTTACTGTATTTCTTCAAATATGCTCGTATTCTTGTAAAATACATAGTGGGGTTTTTTTTTTTTTTTTTGCACAAATGGTATTATGTTATAAATCATTTAAATCATGTTCTCCGTCTTACTTTTGTCCTATTAACACTGCTCTTAAAAGTCTACCCAGATTTTTCCCTCTGCATGTAGCTGGGTTTTTTATATGCACCTATGATTCTATAATATATATGAAAATGCCATATTTTACTTATCCATTCTTCTATCATTCTTCTATTGATGAATCCAACATTCCACCAAAGAAAACTGATGATCTTTTTGACGTATCACCTTGGGGTCAGGGAGAGAGTTTCTCTGAGGTAGTCACTGGGCTGTTGGGTGTACACAGATACAATCTTACCACATGCTACTGAACCGCCCTGCAGAATGGCCCCCCTACCACAGAGCAGGAGAGTTGCTCACTACTCCCTAAAACTTGCTGCTTTCCCTTTTAATATTCCATATGTTGTTGTTAGGTGTCATCTCATTATTGTTCTAATTAACATTTCTCTGATAACTATTGATACTGAGCATTTCTTCAAACATCTGTTAGATTTTGCGTTTTCCTGCCTGTGAAGTTGTGTACACCTTCTGGGCATTCTCCAGTGGATTTTGTTTTTTTCTTGGGGACTTCCAGTTTTCTTTTCTATGGTAGATACGAATCCCTTCTAAGTTTTAGATGTTTCACACGTCTTTGTCTGGAATATGAACTTTGTTTATTGTATCCTTCATTCAGTATGAACCCTTCATTTTGATATTGTCACATTTCTGTTTCCCTCTCTTTTTTCTTTTTAAACTTTTGGCTTCTTATTTTTCAATCTTGCATGAAAAAATTATTTTTTTTTAACCCCTAGGTCACAAACATATCCTCCTACATTTTACTCTGTGTTCTATGGCTCAACCATTCATACTTAGATCTTTAACTTACTTGGTGTTCACCTATGTATACAGTATAAGGTAGGAATCCAGCTTTAATTTTCTGCATTTAATGAGCTAATTTCCTGAACCCTTGCTGTCTACCCTTTCTTTGTGGTGCTTCGTTTATCACGTATTTTAATTCAATCAGTGTTTCTATGTTCAATTAGTGAACTTTATCTATTTACTGTAATATTAGAACATTTGTCCTTATTTCATATTTTTGGCCATTCTTTATTTTTTTAATTTTTATTTTCTTTTTCCTTTCTATTAGCTAGTACAAAATTTCTTTGATTCTTAAAATCAGGCTTTCACTTTCTCTTCTTCTAGTCATTGCTCATTCATATTCTGTTTATCTTTCTCTAAGAATTTCTGAAACGCATCTGTACCTTACCTCTCCCCCCTAAAATAAACACGTTCTTGGTATCCTCCTTCACCCCTGCTCCAAAATGACATGTCTAGATTTGTAATTCTGTATTATTCAGATATTATTTTTGTGTGCTTCATTTGTCATGCTTTTTTGAAAACAAAAAAAATAAAACTAACACTTAGTAAGTTATTTACTCACACTCTGACTTTCCACTTATCTTGTTGTTACATCCTGTATTTATTCCTCTTATTATTTAGGACTACAGCCTCTCCAGTACATTTACCAAGCATGTCTTTGTGTGATATATTTTCTGATTGCTTGTATGTAGGAGACTATATTTATTATACCTTTACATTTAAATAAGAATTTAAGTATTTTTTTAAATCTAGTTTTAAAATTAAAATTTAATTTCAACATTTTAAAATAAGGGCTCCTTTGAGTCCCTTTATTTACTTTTCCTATTTGTTGCCACTGAAGTCCTAATGGACCCATAGAGACCCAGGAGGAAACAAAGGGTCTTATACTGTATGTACAGAAGATTAGGGGTCAGGGGAGAGCACATACAGTATAAGGAATACAGACCTCAGAGTCACAGGGACATGTTACAGGGACATGAGTTTGAGCTCAACATGACAGAGCATTACCAGAAGAGATTCAAATATATATATATTGTATATATATACACATATATATATACATCTCCACAAACTAGGGCAGTGACCTGGGTTGGTTAACTCAGGAAAAATAAATCCCCCAGTTTTTCAATATGTTATGATAATCCATGAATTTCCTCACTATATTCATGAGTTGTATCCAAGAATCCACTTGAATTTCAAGAGCTGATGGCCAGATCCAGGTGTTTCACATAACTTATTATACCTAGGGATTTCATGGCAAAAAGAAGCTGAAAAAATACACATACAGAAATTGAGGAAGGTTTCTCCATGAGCTTCATTACTTAGGCAACAAATACACATTTTGATGCTTTGTTGCACAGCACATAAATGTTGATACAAGATTTTCACTGAAGATCATACCTGCATCAGTGTAAGAGGCTGTGCATTTGATTCAACATTGTCAGATAGTATTATATCACCTTCTGGTTTGTTTTTGTTTGCATTCATTTGTTTGCTTATCCTTTCCCTTTCAACCTTTCTCAGTCACTTTGAGATAGATGTGTCTCTTATACATCTGTATGTCAGGGAACATGTTGGAATCTGTGAATACAGTGATGAACACACTGAATACATGCCTACCCTCAAAGAGCCTATGTTCTCCAAGGACAGCGAACATGAATGCAGGCACTTCATACCCAGAAACTAACAAAGTACTGGGCATATAAGATGGTAGGAATAAATAGATATTGATTGAATGAACTTATGTTTTCAAAATCAGTTACTAAGGAAGTGGTAGAGCATTTGACAACAAAATCAGTTACTAAGGAATTGAAACTTACGGCCACACAAAAGCCTGTACACGGAGATTCACAGTATCTTTACTCCTAATAGCTGAAACTTAGAAGCAACTAAGACATCCTTCAGGAGGTAAATAAACAGTGGTACATCCAGACAATGGAATATTATTCAGCACTAAACAGAGATGAACTATCAAGCCATGGGGGGGAAAAGCATGGTGGAAACATAAATGCATATTATTACTAAGTCAAAGAAGTCAATCTGGAAAGGCTACATAGTATATGATTCTAACTATATGACATCCTGGAAAAGACAAAACTATGGAGCCAGAAAAAAGATTAGTGGCTGCAGAGGGGTCGGGGAACAGGGGTCAGGAGTGGGGTGTACAGGGATAAATAGGCAGAGCACAGAAGATTTTTAGGGCAGTGTGAATACTTTGTATGATATACCATAATGGTGGATGTGTGTTATACACACCTTTCTGTAGAATGTACACCAAGAGTGAACCATAATACAAACTATGAACTGTGGAGAATAATGAAGCATCACTGTAGTTTCATTGATTGTAACAAACATACCACTGTGGGACTAGATATTGATAGCGGGGTAGGCTGTGAATGTGTGAGCAAGGTAATATGAGAACACTCTGTACCTCATCAGTTTTGCTGTGAACTGAAAACTGCTCTAAAAAAGTAAAGTCTTAATTAAAAAAAGAAGAAGGGATTAATCAAAACCCTGCTAAATTCTTCAAAGGAGAATTATACAGAGCTAAAGGAACATTTAAAAGAGATATCTAATCTAGGGACCAGAAAGCTCCCTGATAAATGACTCTTTAGCTCAAGGATGCCAGAAAATAAAGTAAGGGAAAAGGAGTCCAAGAAGAGGGATCAGAATTTTTTTTTCTATTTTCATTTAGCTGTATTTTCTAGCTCTGTATAGAGAGCAACATTTATAAAGCAAGTAAATATATAAAGTGGAACAAGTGCTATGATAAAAATTTCTAGCTACTATAAGGGCCTACAAGAAATAAAACAAGGCAAGGGGAGGCAATCAGGAAAGACTTCCCAAAAGTGCCATTTAATGGATTGTTTATGTAAATATAGAATGAATAAATAGAGCTTTATGAATAAATCAGAAGATATTTTTCATCAGCTGTAAAATGAAATTTCCATTTTCAGAGTTGCTATGAAAATTAAAGAATAGTTAAATTAAGCTACTTTAAATCCAGTTTCAAACAAGGCAATAAATAATCACATAAAAAACAAGTAAGACTCCTAGTACAATGCCTACTACATATTAAGCATTTAATAAATGATTTATTATTATTATTATATTATTATTATAAGTAAAAACTTAAGTTTCTTTTGTAAAATGCTATAATCTTATGGGATTCTTTTGAGGGTTAAATTAAATTAGAAAATGTGGGTTAAGCATATATTACTGTTTAGAATTTAGTAAGAATCAAAATGATCATGTTTCATAGTTAAAAACACATAAATAGCTGTTAGGTAGGTATATGGATAGTCACTGATATTGGTAGCATAAAGAAATTTAATGTGATGGAGAAAAGCGTCGACATGTAAGGTGTCTCTGGCAAAGTTTCCAGAAGAAACCAGGAGCCATAGAAATGAGGAGAAATGGAACAAGTTAGGAAAAAGAACCTGTACAGTTCCCAGCAAGGACTCCCCCAGGACAGGGACACCATCCTTTAACAGAACGTCCGAGCTTCTTACCACCCAAAAATGGAAAAACAAGAGATTTCATAAATCTGTAATGAAGCCAGGGAATTAACACAAATAAAGTAAAATTCAGTTATCTACCATTTTACTCCTAGACTGAGAGAGATCTCAACTTCATGAAGAAGAGCAAAACTGCCTCCTTTATACGGCAACTGAAAACCCCGAGTGTTTCCAACCACAATCCATGAAAGCAGCTCTGGGGGTCTTGGATCAGACATTTTATACTGGAAAAAAAAAGGCAAAATATCCATGCCTGCTGAGGTTAGCCATTAATATCAAGATGAATAGAGGGTTTTTACAGCTCAAAAACTATGACATTGAAGGTTTACAGTTACAGGTAACATATGAGACACCAAAGAGGAGAAAATAAGAAGAAAAAATTAAGCTGTTAGCCTGAATGTTCTTCTCAGTATTTCTTATGAAAATAAAGAGAATAGAGAAAAAAACATGAAGGATAATCTTTAATGGAAGCCCCTTGATAGATTTACCAGTGGACTGGGGAAAGGGTGAGCCTAGAAAAAAAGGAAGAAATGGTACTTCTCAACAGAAGAGGTAGTGAACACCTCAGCTAAAAGGTTCTGTAATCATTTCTTACTGAAAAGGTGAATCAGATGGGCTTACTGAAGTAGCAATAAATAACCGCAAATGCACAAACATCGTGGAATTATGAATAAAAATCTGAGTAGGAGTATCTATTTTACTGTGATATCTCCATGGGAGAATGCCAGAGATAAAGGGAAACGGGTTGGACACCACAAGCCTCTTAAAATGATCGCTTGGGGTTTGCTGCACACAAACTGTGAAAATAAAATGCTTCTTCGATTTTATTGGTTCAATCTATCCAGGATCATAAGTACGTAATCAGGTATGTTTCAGAATATTACATTTTAAAAATAGCATTCTTATTTTATTTGCCTAATCTCTCATTGCCCTTCAAATCAGTTATTTGTGCACTTGACGTGGGCAATATATAACCTCACGTTTTCTTCTTGGATTCTGTAAACAATATAACAAAGGAAACAATTTGGCATCATCAGCTCAATATTAACTGAATATTTCAAAAGTAAAGAGTTTTCTTCAATGCTATATTGATTACCTGACACAATCCTTCCCAGGAGGCAGCATATATTCTAAAAAGCAAGAGCATATACAAATTCAAAGTAAGTTCTATTAGAGTAGACTGCCAAGGCAATTATCAAGATGATTCAGGGATAAATCCCTCTTTTACCCAAGCCTCAAATTATGCTCAGACATAAAGACATTCTTAACCTAAATCAGGTACAACGTTGTCCGAGTTCTCCATTTTATCCCAAGCACCAGAAACCTTAAAAAAGGAAATATAAAAGAAAGTAAAAGTATATCCATATATTTCGCATCTTAGGGTATAAAAAGTGTTGCTTGAATGTGATTACAGGGTCCAGTTAAAGAGAAGAAAATTGTCACAAATCCTTAATATTTATGTTGCACTTTATGAAAATATTATTTACACTTTCCTGGTACTAAAAATTGTACATACTGAACAAGCATTTTGGGGGTTGCCTATTCTATGCTAGGTCCTGAGATCTCAACATTAGATATACCAAAAAAAAAAAAAAAAGGTAAAATTCAGCTTTTATTCGTAACAAACATATCAGTGAGAAATTGCATCCAGAGTCTATCAGGGGTGTACCTAAAGAGAGTGAGTAGCCCAGGGATGGTATGGTGGTTTCTGAAGCACCAGGCATTTGGGTTTCTTGGATCTTTTCCCTTCAGTATCTTATCCTTGGAGTCACAATCTGGCTGCTGGAGTTCTCGCAATAAGATATTGGCAACCAGACCATTCCCCTCCCCATTTAAGGAAACTTCCTCTCTACCCCCTCCAACTAAGTAAAGCTTACATTTCATTGGAGAGAACTTAGAAACATGGCCACACTCAGCCACAAGGAAACCTGAGAATCTTTTAATTAAAAAGAGGAGGATGGGTATTGAGTAAGCAATAGAATGCTTGGGCAAAGTGGTAGGTGAGGCTAATGGCTGGGCATCCTTTTATTGACAGTATAGCACAGAGGTTAAAGCCCAGACTCTGTTGTCACATTGCCTGGATAACCTTGAGGAAGTTAGCTACTCACTTTGCATCTCATCCATGAAATGGTGATAATAACCGTATGTACCTCACATGAATATTAAATGAGCTAAAACAGGAGAAACCCTTAGAAAGCATACTAAAATACAGTAAATATTCAATAAATAAGATCTATTGCTGGTACAATGTTAATGGTCTAGTGTGTCTTTGCATAAGAAACAACAATGCCATTAACTAGGGATTATGACCTACCAAGAGGCCTGGCATAATTAGATTTGTTTCTTAAGAAGAAAACATCATCTGCTGTGGTAAGATTTAAACTGTTGTCAAGGAGGTTAAGAGGACATTTCAACTGAGATGATAAGGTTCTGAACTAAGTCAAGGAGATAGACTGTATTTTAGACTCTTGATAATACTGCCAAATTTCTTGTTGAAAAACTAGCAATTTTGTCTACCACCAAGATAGTGACAACTCACAAAAACGCAACACATTGATCTTTTTCTTTAAAATTTTGCCAATTTATTAAGTGAAATTATGTGTTTTATTATTTCTTTAACTTGAATATTTTTCATAAGAATATTAGCATTGTATTTCCTATGTATTTATCTGTTTCTATCTTTTTCCACCTATATATTTAAAACAATGTTCCTTCTACTGTTTCTATGAGTTCATATATAATGTTTTTAACTATTTACATACCCTACTGGTTTCCAGATTTAAGGCTACATGGGGGAAGGGTCAAAGGGTGACTTCTCTTGATTTAATTGATATACCAAAAAAGAGGCAAAAGAGGAGAGTCAGTTCAAGGGGGATAGTTTTGTGGAAAAAGTCATACAAACCCTCCTCTCAAAAATCAATGACATTTTTAGTAAATTCTGTAGAGATTCAAAATATTTTAAAGAGTACATTTCCTATGGAGAGAACATGAACACTCCCTGAGTCCTGCTTTAAAGTCAGTGGGGAGTAAAACCAGAATTTGCTCAAGGGGAAAACCAACCATTGGTTATCCTTATTAAGGTTATTCTCATGCACTTTATATAATTGATGTCATTATTAATTGAAATATTTTTCCATTATGGCTCCTAAGTGGTTGTTTCTGGCATACAGGAAAGCAGTTTTAGATAATTTTAACTGGATTCTTAGAAATCCTGAGTTTTTCATTTGATTGTCTTGAGTGCTAATGATGATTTTAGTGATTATAAGTCTTGATTATCCTAAATCAATGAGGGGAGTAGTGTTTAGATATATAAAGATCAAGGAAAGAATAATATTTTATCAAGAAATTCATACATTATTATACTAGACACTTAATTCTTTTATTCTCCTTGAAATATTGTCTTATGTCATCTTAGAGTTAAAATGAGGCTTCTGAGAGCTGTAATTATTACTCTGAATGGTCACACATCTTCATAACATTTACTCACAAATTTTATTACATCTATTAAGTATACAAAATACATCTAGATTAAAAAACATGCTTGGTAAGGCTAAGATAAGACACCAGAAATAAGAATTAAAAGAAAAACTACTTTTCCTACTCAATGCACTTCTCACACTAAATGCATAAGGTTTGGGGGCGGGTTTTTTTTGTTTTTGTTTTTTGTTTTCCTTATATTAAACAATCCTGAAACAAACTGCGAAGAGTTACCACAGACTCCACAGGTTAAGGGCTCAGTTCACAAGATTTTCCCTCACTTCAGATGACAATCACAAACTTCAGGCTACATCTGATCAACCAGCTCTAAACTGAAATTCCCCTGAGCTCCTCCATAGGTATGATAATTTTCTAGAAAGGCTCACAAAACTCAGGAAAGGACTCGACTTACTATTACTCATTTATTGTAAAGAATATAATTCATGAATAGCCACGTAGAAGAGATACGTAGAGCGAGGTGTGTTGGAAGGGGCATTGATCTCCCATGTCCTCTTGGGCACAGCACCCTCCAGCATCTCAACAGAGGGTTCTCCGCTCTCCAACCCAGGTTCTCTGAACCTCTTCAGTGAAGGTTTTTACAGAGGATTCATTATGAAGGTATGATAGATTAAATCACTGGATCACAGTTGATTAAATCCTTCAACCTCCAGCCCCTCTCCCCTATCTGGAGGTAGAGGGTAAGGGGATTGAAAGTTTCAACCTTCTAATCACAAGGTTGGTTCCCCTAGGCAACCAGTATCATTTTTATAGGATTTGCAAAAGTCACCTTATTAACATAAAGCCAGGTGTGGTTGAAAGGGACTCCCTATGAATAACAAAAGAGGCTCCCTTCAGTTTTAGGCTCTAGTCTGTTTCAGGAGCCAGAGACAACAACTAAACATTATAAGGAAAGATGCTCCTATTGCTCTTATCACTTAGGAAATTACAAAGATTTTAGGAGCTCTGGCCAAGAGCCAGGGATAAAGAACCAAAAATATGTATTTCTTACTATATCACAATATCATAGTAATAAAACCTAAAGATAAATTGAATCTTAAGCAATATGCATTGTTCTGATGCAACTGAATTTTCATCTCCAGAAACATAGGGAAATGAAAAATAGAAAACAGCAAAATTTAACAGAAATATGACTTGGCCAAAAAGAACAAGCATATGTAGATGCTGACATATTATGATTTAAAATACTTAAATCATTTGAAAGAGCTGTCTATATTCATTTTTTTATTTAAAAGAAATTTCCTTACTATATATGGTTGAGAAAAAAACCCAGAAAAATAAGGAATATGTTTAATTCTAAGTGTGTGTTTATAAGCTAACAGAGATTATCTCTAGAGATTCACAGATAATGGACTTTTCTGTTGTTGTTTTTCATTTAGGTTTTTCAAATTTTTGACAATAAATATCTAAAACTTTTGACAGTGAAAGGGAGCAGGACCCTGTGGGCCCCACCCCTTCCACCCTTGCCTCTTGTTTATAGAAAGGCTGAAGTCTCCCAGGCCTCCCTGAGTCGTGGAAGAACAGGCTCAAGCAGTTGATTAGGACAAGCCTTCAGGCACTAGGGGATGGCCATGATTCTGACTACTTATCACAATTAACTGAGATTATTCCCCTATTTTTCTGTAAAACTTTCATGGCTGAACAGAATCTTTGGAGATGTTTTTTTGGGGGGATGCTTGGTCTACCAGACTGCAGCCATTCTGGTTAAAAGCAACTTTCCTTTTTGTTACCAAGGCTGTTGCCCCCAGGATCAAATTGCTCCCCCTCCCTGACTAGAAACCAATCACTTTATTCTAAGTCGCAGGAGGTGGCTGCAGAGAAGAAACAAGAACTGGTTAGAACCAAGGGAGTCCAAGATGGTGAAGGATCTGACTTCCAGTGGACCTTGAGCCTCATTATATGCTCATTGTAATATATTAACATGCTAAGTGACACACCCACAAGAGCCACGACAGTTAAGCACTGCCATGACAACCACAAGAAAAAGAAAAGCCCATATGAGGACTGATTGGCTCCAGCACACCCAGAAGGAGGACATAATGGCAGAAGCCTCACATAAAAGACACCTCGGCCCAGTTGGAGCCAGAGCCATCTCTACTGGTCACCTTGGCTGACAGCTCCCCATTGGAGCACTTCCTTCCTCACTCAAGCAGTTTTTCTTTCCTTCTCCCTGCTGGAGCACTTTCCATTTCCCTTTCTGAGCAATAAAGTGGCTGTTCACTCTGTCCCTCTGCCTCTGCTTGGAGAATTTCTTTCACAGCCAGCACTATTTAGGACCCACACTTTGGTGGGCTTCCTAATTTAGGGGTCCCTCCATCTGCTAATGAAACCAGAAAAAAATATTAAGTTGAAAGTGTTGAAAAACAAAATTCAATTGAGTAAATTTGAAGATCTAATTAGTTTTCTTAAACAGGTGATTCATGAATTGGACAGCGTCCATTCTATCAACTACAAGAGCACTCTGAGGGGTTGTACAAGATGGACAGTTCTTCTAGGAGGAAGGGTGGGGCAAGGCATCATTTATAAAAAGCAGATGGCTTCTTTTGGTGGGGGGAGGGAAAGCAAGGATTTTATTATGCAGACTGCCTCTTCTTCCTCTGGGGGATTGAGAGAGGCCACATGTCAGATTACCTTATAGGTACTTGACCAGAAAATTCTAGACTGTTCCATTAAGATTCCATTTCTGGGAGAGGTTATAATTGCAGTTAGGTCAGGTACTAAATCTAGGTTTGGTATCAAGTGACGCCATTTTCTTCTTAGCCAAAGAAAATCAACCATAATGCCCCATTTCAGTTTCTATAATTCTGTATTACAGAAATAATTTGGGGTTAATTTAAGACAAAGGTAAGCTAGACCATCTAGATGAGAATTTCTTATTAGAGAAGCCCTACACATTTTATAAAAGATAGACATCATTATTACAATTGCATAAATATTTTTAACTGAGCCGAAATTCTTGAGAAAGTGGGATTCCCCATGAGAGAATCTCCACGCTCTTTATTGTCCTGGCTCAGATAAAATGTTCACCAGAGTTGCTTTTTTTTGCAGTTTTCTGGACAATTTATTGACAGTTCAAATGGGACCAGTAAGAATGGAGTTAAATAAAGAGAATAACAGAAATTCTGTATGTGTGTATATTCAAGGTGTGGATCGTCTGTTGCTTCATTTCAAATCTGTTTCTTATCTAAATCAAATTCCTTCTTGGGATTTTCTTTAAATATTTCTCCAACATTCTGTCTCTGTGTTTTTATTTTTATATACAACTTGAAGATTTATTTGAATGTCTCCATTTTCCCAGCCAGAAAGTGCTACATGGCTTTAAAGTAAATACAAAACTTTACTTATTGATGTTCAGCTGTCCAAATGTCTTTTAAAGATTACTCTTCCCTTTTTATCCAGAGCTTCATGAACCTAAGATACAAATTCTGGAATGTTCTTATTCTAGTCTCTTTTTTCCTTCAAAATATAAAACTTCCAGTCATATAAGTAAACAGAATAATCAAATAAAAGAGGAAACCTTATTAACTCCATTACTCTTTTGTTTCTCTGTCCTCTTGCTTTGGTTATATCCTGGATTAAGACATAGGAAGTCAATGCCTTCTAGCATTTATTTTAGAATGTTGGTTTGTTTGTGCTGGGGATACTTGTATGTGCAATGGTGGGGGGAAGCTATTCTCATATCTTGTCACCACATTTAACTGAAAGGGACTGAGCATCCAAGTCAAATTTTGTGAACAAGACCATAGTATAATTTGAAGATAAACATTAGCCTTACGGGTGTTAAACAAGAAGACCATCAGATTGAGGTGGTTCTAATACCTTAGCAGTCTCCTTAAGCCTAAATGCCTCAAGGTCAAGAAATCAAAACCTAAGGACAGCCAATCACAAACAGCCAATTCAGCTTTTTCACATAAGGTAAATGTTTAAGTTATCATCAATCAAGTAATTTCCATGCTTTGCTTCCATCTCTTCTCTATAAAAGTCTTTCCTCTAGCTCCTATCAGTGGCACACTCCTAACCACTTCCCTTTGGTGCTAGCCCTTAGAATCAATTTTTGCTCAAATAAACTCCATTTTAACATGCCTCAGTTTATCATTTAACATAGATAAAAGTCTACTTCAAAATTTATATTAGCTACAGCATGAGTTAATGTGGTATTTTTTTTTTTGGAGAATAATCACAATCATATCTTTATTTTTATAACTGTAAATGTGATTCAAATGTGTCCACCAATAATTTTTCAAAATCTAGGGTGGAGATGGACACCCTAGATATCTCATTGGGCTTAATTAAGGACCACTCACAGTAATACATTTTTAGTATAAAGTGTAGCACGATGTTAACCCATTTTACCTTTTGCACATTCATGTTATATTTCTGGCTGAAAATGCAAAAAAAAAAAAAAAAGAAAAAAAGAAAAAGAAAAAAAAGCTTCACCAATTTGTATGTCATCCTTGCATGAGGGTAATGCTAATTTGTGTATCTGTCCAAATTTAGTATATATGCTGCCGAAGCAAGGTCATTTAGGGCACTTTTAATAAAAGTGAACTTTGAAATACTTTAAAACACTACCTTATTATTTGGAGTGACTCAAACTGTTAAAATTCCCTGTTTCTAGAGCACATTTTGCATATTTCCTCTCCTTTCTCCACATAAACATTCACCTATCTGGAAAATTTTTACTAATTAAATTGCTGGGGAGTCTGTTTTTGGCCCTCCACTCCTGATAAGCACTGCATATCAAAGGCCTCAAGCTGGCATTTCTGAACCATAGATACGAAATGATCATACTGACAATTATTCAACACTTTGAGAGACAAAAACCCAGTGTTCTACCCTTATTGGGCAAAATTACTGTCCATATTTAACTAATGGGGATTCATTTGTTCCAAATTCAAAAGGTCTCTGCATTCATTTAGGACATAAAAACAAATTATAATAGTTTTAAGGCAATGGAATTCTGAGTTATGACAAAGTAATGTTTTGCATTTTTTCCTGCATTTTAGAACCCACACATCCTGGTTTAAGATTCAGACCTCTGGACACAATTATGGTTGACCAGTAGGCTTTTTAGCTGACAAATGACTAGCTGACTTGGAAATCAGTTCTTAAGGCCTCCAGAGAGAAACGTGCTGCTATCCCTGAGCTTCCAGCTCCTGGATTTTTCACATAGTTTTTACAGAAGAAACACCTCAGGTGCACCAAAGCTTTGTGTAATGAAATCTTACAGAACAGCCCGAAAAATATAACTTCCCCACCTGGATTCAGTGGTGGGTTAGAGCACATTTAATTTCAAGTCAATAGATTTCCTGCACATCAGCACGTAAGGGATTAAAGACAATTCTAGTTTTGTTGCCCTAAATGTACTGTTATTGTTATCAATTCATGCAGCCGTGAAATAAGTTTTCAATAAATCTAAGATTAACTATTATTTTTTTGCCTATAAATAAAATATAATCATCTTAAAAATCAATGAAGGGAAAACCATCATATCCATTAACCTGGCTCAGAATCCCTCCAGGCCCTTGGTATGAAACACAGTGCTGTGGATCTTTCATTTTATTGAGCTATATCTCTTTGTATGGCAACCAGCAGGCAAAGGAAAAAAAAATCATATCTAAAAATCAAAGACTATCGTTTTTTGTTCTGAAAACCACTGAGGCAGGGGCTGAATATTCTTTTCTGCCTGGGGTTAATTTTTTTTTCCGCTTTAATTTGCAATCAGATGCAATAAAAGAAAAAAAAAAAAATAAGGACATTGCCTCAAGTAGCTAGTGGCTTTATTACCATCTCTACTGCCAGTCTCCACTTTTTATCACTTCCAAATCCTTTGTTTTTAAAGTCACCTGCACAACGCTGAAATGTTATAAACACCTTTAGTTGTCTTCACCAACTGTCATTTTGTACCATCTGCTGTTACAGTCTCAAAAGCAGTAATGCATGGGGGTCAAGGCCACTTTCTCTCAGGAAACTAAAAAACAACAGAGCCAAGTCATTTAGTGTTTTTTTCTCTTTTTCCCTGTCAGCTTTACTACACCCTGGAGTGGACATTTTCTTTGCCTTTCAGTTGTGAATGTTCCTCAAAAGACGTGAACTTCACAATAAGGTAACCATACAAAAACAAGGTTTTATAGACAACCCATTATCAACTAGCAGAAGGGGGTGATTAGTCATCTGCTCCACTTGAAATAGATCCAAAAACTTCAAGCCAGTGCTGCAGAGAGAAATGCGTTTATCTCAGGTTCCAGACTAGAGTCTTGTGAAGGGCATCTGCAGAAACCTTCTGAAAGACTGTAAGTAATCTCAAAAGCCAAGCAGCAAGAAGTTGAACAGCTCTCCTACTGCCCAAAACACAGTATTTTTGCCTACCTCTATACCCCTCCACCTGAGATGATCCACACTTTTCACCTCTCTTTGGATGAGAGTCAGAAAGGACCACTCTTTGTTTCTGCTTTTGCTGGCTACTAAAAAATGGTCAGTTCCATTAAATCAATCCCACCACTTGGTCCAGACAGGTTCCCTAAAGTCGTAACCCTTTCTTAAAATGAAAGGAATATTAACCAGCAGATTCTCCTCTCTTTATTTCAAATCGTTACAAATTCACATAAATTTCTTCAACATATAAGAGGTCCAGTTTACCCTCAAGGCAGTTCACGTGCAATTTCAAGTTTTCCCTACATTAATAAAATACAATCGCCTTAAAAATCAATATGAGAAAACAATCAGAACCATTAACCTATCTCAAAATCCCTTCAGCCACTTGTATGAACCACACAGAGCTGAGTCTTTCATTTTATTGAACTGTATAATTCTTTGTAAGGGATCTAGCAAGGGAAAAAAAATCAAAGACTCAAGTGTTGTGTTCTGGAAATTAGAGAGAAGTGAGAATGTGAACATAGATTTTGACCTTTTTTGATTATAGGAAAAACAGATTTTCTAGACCCAGGAAACAAATGGTTTTGAGCTACTGGAAAAACGTTAGCTTGGTTTGGATTCTGCCTTTGACAATACTTTGTCATGAGCAATTTATAAACCTGGGCATCAGTTTCGAAAATTGTCAGAAACTTTTCTTTAAGACTTAAAAAAAAGGAAGAGAAAGAAAAAGTTGCTTTTAAAAGTAGAAGTGTGAGTCAAACACAACGAAAAGACAAGATTGATTTAGGAGCAGACCTGTAATATATGAGCGGAAATGCCAATACTCATATGAATTTGGTCACTATTACTTCTTCATGGTTATTATTATTAATTCTCTTCTTTCCCACTGAAATTCCTTTGTAAGGTCCAATAATGAGAAAAAAGTCAGAAATTGTAACTGGACTTTAAGCATTTAATTTCATTAACATTTGTAGAAACTTATATTTCATTGATAGACTCTTTAGGAAAATATCCTTCTTACAAATCCCCCATCCCTTTGAAAATATAAAATATCTCTTCAGTTAATGCAAGGATAAAGTAAATAATTTTCTAGTAGTAGATTTAACAAGGCATGAACATGTTAAGAATATAAATAAGGACATTATTATAATAGTCACACAAAAACAACTCTGCATGGGATGAGAAAAGGTATAGGTTGGTAGTCAGACATTATGAAAATGGACTGAAAAGCTAGTTTTGGGTAGAACTTCAAGAAAACAATCTCATATTTTTAATACTTGGGCAAACAGAATTTAAATTATCATTTTGCTCAATATTCCTAAAAACCTAACATAATAGCTAAACATTTAGAGAAAGAAAACTATACATGATTGCCTCAGGAAGAATATAATAAGAAAACAACAGAACTTAAAATATAAATGCTCTTTTCATAACTAAATGCATAAAAATCCAACCTTCTTTGATCACTTCTAATTTTAAAGTTTTAAATTGCCTCCTATGCCAGAAAATTAAAAGTATTTAACAAGAGGGTAGAAGAGATAATATTCTTTACCAGCACCTAGCATATAGCCTATTTGCATTTATTGGGATGGTTGGTTTTATTCTTTTAATCTTATTTTATTTTTCATATTTATTACAATTTATTATTGTTTCCTCTGTTTCCTTTTCTTACATTTTGCTGGCTTGTGTAAGATTCTCTTCAACCTTCCCCTCACCCTCCCTCCCAGGTAATTTGGAAATAAAGTTGTGTTCGTTGATTTCTCTAGTGATTGATTATAGTTCCATTCCAAATAAAGATAGTTTAAAATATATATTCTATTAATATACCAGCAGTAAGTAATAATTGTGTTTCCCACCAGTAGGCTTGCTTAATCACTGCCTCCTCTCCTCTTCCCTCTGCCATTGAAGAGATTATCAGTATCTCCTATTCCACAATTCTCCCCATTTCTCCCACTCTAGGGGACCTTTAAGATGTTCCTTCCTGCCACAGATTTTTACTTAGGTAATCTATAATTTTAATTTCAAGCTACGATGATGTTATCCCTTTCAGTGTTTCTCTTTTGTTCAACTAATCCTTACTTTATATAATAAATTCTCATTTAATTTTTAATCACCAACTGAGGCTTACTTATTGCAAGATTTGTTACCACTCTTTCCTCCCCCTTGTTATCTCCCATTGTCTTGAGATAGATGATCTGAATCCATTGGCAAAAGGTTGAAATTCTTCCTCAAGGACTTTCTTCAAATAGGTGCCTGAGGGGTATATTCTCAAATGCTTTAACTTTGTCTTGCCCTGATAGATAAATGATCTTGGATAGGTAAAGAATCTCTAGTTAACAGTTCTTTTGTCTGTTTTCTTTCTTTCTTTTTTTTTCCTGTTTTCTTTAAAAAAAAAAAAAGCACTCTCTTTTCTTTATAAAGAATGATAAGAACGTTTATAGCAGACTGATGCTCTTTCTTTTACAATTTACTCTTTAAAATTTGCCAACATGTATTTAGTTGTAAATTTTGTTTTCCTTAATTCTCTTTGGGACTGAATGAGCCCTTTCAATCTAAAGATTCAAGTTTTTTTTCTCAGCCTAAGGAAATTTTCTTCAATTATTTGTTGAATTGTTTTGTATTAGTCATATTTTTACTGTGATTAGGCTGCCTAACCTGTAACTCCCCAAATCGTACTGAGTTACAACAAGCCTGCTCCCAGGTCTGTAGTTTGGCTACAGGTCAGCTGATCTTGACTGGGCTCAGCGGCACTGGCTAACCCTCAGCCTTGTGTAGGGTTCAGAATAATTCCACGTGTCATTTCCTGGGACAGTACCTTAAGGAACTACAGCTCTGGTGCATATACTTCTCACTGCAGAGAGCTGGTGGAAACTTGGCTGACTTCGGCAGGTCTCAACTCAGAAACTGGCACACTTTCCAGATGGCCAAATCCAGAGTCAGCAGGGGCAGGAAATATATTCTGCCATGAAGGGGTGAGCTGAGCAGTATTTTTGAACAATAATCTTCTACCTATTGTTTTCCCATATAGTCTATTTTCTCTTTCTAGAAGTCCTGTTACTCATACGTTAGATTTCCTGGATATTGCCTGATCACTGCGATCATGGTTCTCTGTTTTGGCTGTGTTTTTTATAAGTCACTTTTTTCCCTCTATCTCCCTGAATGCTAATTCTATTCTCAGCAAATACTATATTCTTTTTCAGTTCAACTATTAAATTTTTTTTTCATTTGGAAATCAGTTATGCACTGAATGTTTATGTCCCCCCAAAATTCACATGTTAAAGCCATAACCCCAATGTGGTGGTACTAGGGAGAGAGGCCTTTGGGAGGTAATTAGGTTTAAATGAAGTCATAGGGTGGAGCCCCCCATGATGGGATTAGTGCTCTTCTAGGAAGAAGAAAAGACACCAGGGCTTCCTCTCTCCACCATGTGAGAATACAGCGAGAGAAGGCAGCTGTCTGCAAGGCAAGAAAAGAGCACTTACCACGAACTGAATCTGCTGGTACCTCGATCTTATATCCCCCAGCCTCCAGAAATGTGAGAACTAATGTGTGTTGTTTAACTCACCCAGTCTGTGGGATTTGGTTATAGCAGCCCAGGCTGATTTAGCCAGTTCTAAGAAATCCTTTTTATATACTTTAAATGTCTCTCCTTGAGAGTCATCATTTTTTTGCTTAATTTCTCTTCCATCTCTTCGTTAGTTCTAATTTGATAGAACACTTTCTATTCGAGTTGTTCAATTTGATCTTCTTTCCCAAGTGACACACCCTCCCGGCATTAGTTATCCTCCTTCCTCATCTATACAGGATTGTGTTTTCTTTTAGTGTTCCTGCAATTCAGGCTCTCTGTCTCTCTCAGGGAGGGGCAATCAGCCTAGTGGTAGAGAGCACAGACAGAGCTCTGTTCTCATGAGCTAGCAGCATAGCAGCATAAACTGGTAAAATTGCATTCTTCTGCTGATGCTTGTAAGAGTCCCCACCTCTCCCAAGGCCCTCTTGTTAGTCATCATATAGCTGCAACTGGAGACACCTCAGCACTCTGCTATCATCCTCCTTCAAGTGTCCTAAGTTAGCAGACCTAGCAGCCCTGCCTGGCCAAAAGCAGCAAGCAAACAGGTGTGCCGCTTTCTGAGGCATCTTGAAATGGGGGCTCTTACCCTAGATCATGAACAAAGGCAAGCCTTCACTTCCTACACTGGTCCCTGGGTGTTTTCTCAATGATACCAGGAATCCTCACTAACCATCTGGTAGACACTAATGGCCACGTGTGACTACCAAGCACTTGAAATATGGCTAAACTGAATGGAGATGTCTCATAAGTGTAAAACCAAAGCAAGTTTTGAAGGATTAGTACAAAAAAAGTAAAATATCTCATTGCTATTTTTACACTGATTACATGTTGAAATGATAACATTGTAGATGTGAGTTAAATAAAGTATATTATTGGAATTAATTTTCCTTTTTTCTTTTTTACCTTTTTAAATATGGCTACCAGAAAATTTTAAATTACACTTATGACTTGCAACAGGGCTTACTTTATTTATCATTTGGACAGTGCTGCCATGGAGATAGAGGCCCTGTTCTGCTCAGTCTCTTCTGAGAGCTCTAAGGAAATTCAGACCATCCTTCAGGCACCACCAGCATAAAGGGATAAGGAGGCAAGGGAGGACGGGGAAGTACACTCAGACTAGCTTCTTCTTAATTGCCTTGTCTTAAAAATAATTTGCAAATACTAACTACTATATATAAAATATATAAAAAAGACATTTCTTCTGTATATCATAGGGAACTATATTCAATATCTTGTAGTAACCTATAATGGAAAAGAATATGAAAGCAAATATATGTATGTACATGTGTGACTGAAACATTATGGTTGTACCTCAGAAATTGACACTTTGTAACTGACTATACTTCAATTAAAAAAATTTAAATAGTAGGGGGAGGGTATAGCTCAAGCGGTAGAGTGCATGCTCAGCATGCATGAGGTTCTGGGTTCAATCCTCAGTACCTCCTCCAAATATAAATAAATAAACCCAATTACCTCCCCCTCATTAAAAAAAAAAGAGAAAACAAACATTAAAAAATTGTAAATAAATCTCATATTTATCCATGAGCTTTATTCTTAAAATCACTTACGATGTTCATTTTCTCAAGTGGACATTTCACCTTGAAAAACAAGAATAATTCCTAGGAAAATAATGTCAATTGGGAAATTCAGGTTTCAAAAAATATTTCTAAGTAAAGGATATGAGTGAAAGATTTTCAACATTCAAATACATTCGAAATGGTCATAACAAATTGCTTTAAACATTCAGAATATCCAACTTTTACTTGCCCAGACTTATGAAAGCATTTAACATATTTGGGATTTATAGAATGAAATCTCCGTCCAGGTGTGGTTACAAATATACTCCTAACTTCATACCAGACCAGAGAATTCCTAAATTTTAGAAGATTGAACAATGGGCATCAGATTGTTATAGCCTTAAACCATCAATAAAGAAACATAAAATTACCAGAGCCAGTTGGTTTTAATATTGTTTCAAATCGCTTGAGTCTTCTAAATTCACTAGTTCACAAATAAGGAAATTAGGGATTTGCATTAATTATTCAGTAAGTTTTGAGCTGTTATGTTTATACAGCTCAATCATCTGTAAGCTTTTATTCACTGTATATCATGAAAAACCCACAACCACACTTACAGATTAAGCACACAGACTGGATAAGCAGAGGATGTTGGTCATGGATCTCCCTATCACAGCCTTATTTTGCCAGCACTCAGGCACTTGGTGATGTCTGCAAGCTCTGGGGTCTCTTCCCCTCTTTCTCAACTTTACCTCTCCTGAAAGGATGCTGTCCCCTAAAACTTGCTCCTTCTAACTTTCATCAAAAGTTTACCATCCTTTTTTTCCCAAAACCCACATTTATTATCTAAGTTACTAGGCTGGGTAATATCAAAATTCAAACGTGACTCTGAGTCACTGAATGTGAAAATTAAAATATCTATGATTTATGTGACACATACTAAAGACAGCTGCAATTTGCGGCAACTACGTGTATTATTTTACAGCATTGTCAAGACTTAGCCTTAGTCATGACCTAAAATACTAAGGACTTCCTATTTAAACAAAATTTGTTAATAAGAACTGTGAGAAAAATAAAAATTGTAAGCTATGATCAACACAAGAAAAATTTACTGGGGCAAATTTAAAATAGAACTTCATACAAACCCTCACTTCTAAACACACTGGTAAACACACTCTCTTTTACTCACTTAGGTATTTAGGAGACTGCAAAATCCTAAACTACAAGTTTGCCAGATATTTCTTCTTATTCTTATTATTTATTATTTATTTTAGAGGTTTGCCAGAACTTACAGCCCTGTAATAAAAGCTTAAGCTTTGCCTCAGAAGCTAACAAGGTCATGACACCAGCAGCATCTATTTCTCTCTGGTCCACAGTTTCTATACTGACCTATTAACTAACTCTTCAATACTAAAACCAAAGTTCTGTTACTGCTATGATATTATCTTTCTGTAGGTGGGGATGTGATGGAGTTCTTTATTTTACTGCATGTTCCAATTCTAGGTTCATCTCCTAGCCCTGCAATTTGCCAGCTGTGTGACATTGGGCAAGATACTTAATATCTCTCTGCACTTCAGCTTTCTCAACTTCATAGTGGAGATAATAATCCCTGTCACAGATGGCTGTAAGAATTAAGTGAATGTGTGAATCATGTAGAACACTGCTTGTCAAAAAAACACACATGCAACTAAAGTTCACTAATGCAATGTCCTATTGTAGAGATCACTGGTTCTCAAAGCTGAATGCAAATTAAAAATACCCAAGGAACTATTTAAAAACACTGATGCCTGGGCTGCTACCTAGACCAATGAAATTAGAATATTTGGGAGTAGGGCCCAGGTTTGGGTACCTGATAGAATTCTAAAGCCCAAACACCCTTTAAATTAATAAGAATGATAACAGTTATTTCTTGAGTGCTTACTATGTGCCAGGCTCCTCCTTAGTCACTGTACTTACACACAGGAATGGGACGATGCATGTGATGCAGTTCTCTGTGTGGTCATAAATGGGACCTTCATGAACGGGCCCAACAAAGGCTAAGCTGGTGATAGGCGCTCTTTTACACAGAGTCCTTGGGAATTTGTTCCTTGAAAGCTTGGAGCCAGGAGCTCCAGAGGGGAAAGTAAAACCCACAAGCCACATGTGATACTTGGGCCTGAGAGTCTAGTCTTCTTTTGTGGAGCATTTCCAGCTATCATAGCCGGTGGCTGAGAAGTTTTAAACAGGGGCACGGAGTAAGAAAGAGACTGTTCACCAGATGCAGAAGAACCAGCCTCCTCCGTGACTTCCTTTCCCAAAGTGCCCACATTTGCTCCTTTTACATATTGGACTAATTTATAACATAAATTATAAATGGTACCATGAAATAGACATGAAATCTCAACACAGGTACCCCCTGCTATTAGCCCTTGCATAGAAATTAGGGTGGATACTTTAGGAAAACATTAATTTAAAAATTAACTTAAAAACACAACTAAAAATTAATGTCTTATAAAAAATAATATATACTATGATATAATAGAAAACATATTCTAATGTCTATGATATATTATAACTGAAAAAAGCAAGACATAGAACAGTATGATTATGATCCTGTATCTGTAAAAATTATTTTCTATTAATATTGTATATGGATATAGTCATGTATATTTATACCAAAATATTATCCTCTAGGCACACATATTATAACTATACTGTTAACATCACTTTTAGTAAAGGATATTAAGTTCTTTAAATAAAGTATGATACTGAAATGACCTTTCTATGACATAAAATGACCAAAAACAAAGCTATCATAATTTTTCCAAAGGACTTCAAGACAAAAATGTTCATGGTATTTTAAAAGCTTCTTTATTTGCATAAAAGTATGCTATGTCACATTTCTACATTTTATTGAACTTCTATTAAAAATATATATAATCCAGATGTTCCTTGATTTCAAAAAGCAATTTTTCTTAAATCTGAACTTATTTCCATTACAAGAGATTCCTTTTTTTAATAAAAAAAAATCAAAGCAATGTTCTTTTAAAGCACAAATTCCCCTGTGAATTTATGATTTTATTAAAATTATATGTTTCAACTCATCAGATATTCCTATAACATAAGTTATATTAGGTGTGCACATTATTTCCTTATAAAATATAGTGACTAGATTTATGTCCAATAATTTGGGAAGAGGTCACTCCCCCAATGCCCAAAGAGTGGCAGCTCTTTTCCTACTAACCAAGGAAAAAGAAAGCTACTCCAGGCAATGTCTCATCCATCATCCCTTAGACCTCCAAAGTTGTACTTTCTTACTCATAATTTTTAGATGGCAACTTTAACTGTGTATCACCTTCTACAATCTCTTTCTTAACGCATTATAGTTTTATGCATTATTCAAACATTTTTTACTAAATATGGAAAATGTTAAAATGACAAATTAAAAGAAATAACATTCTTCTTAATATCTGCAATGCATTTTAGAAAATTTACACCAGTATACTTGACACTGGTGACAAAGACAATAAGGAGATATTTCAGGAGGCTATTGAAACAGCTCATGCCAGACATGATAAAAACCTTAACCACGAAGAGCTCTGGGGGGAAGAGAGGGGAGACAGAGAATGTGACAGAAACCCAATAGCCATTTTCTTACCTTCCTTCCTTCTTGGCAGAGCCCACCTCTAACCACAGAGGCTTAGAGGGCCAGCTGCACAAAGACCCTGGGTGTTGTGACCTAGTCCTGACCAAGGGACCTGAGGGAGAGCTGATATGTGTGTGTGCGTGTGCGCGCGTGTTGGGTGGGGAAGTGGGGAGATCCTGGGAGAGATTTTCCACCGGGATAAATATATTGAGGAGTTCAAGAAATAACTTATCCTTTCAGCCTGTGGATAATGTTACGTGGAAGAGTGCTGTTTATTGCTGCCCTGTGGTATGCAGCCCAGAGAGGAAGACCACAGAAGTTGCAGGAAAGCCATTCTAGGCTCTAATAGCTCTAGATCTAGACCATCTAGACTGCTGAACCAGAGCTGGAAATGGCTTACCTCCCGTATCTCTGTTTCGTGAAATTCCACAGTCCTTGATGTTTAAAGAACCTTGAGTCAGGTTGGCTGTTACTTACAGCTAAAAGTACTATAAACAAAGCAGACTGGGTGGATTAAACATGGTATCATTCAGTAGGTGGAATCTACAGTACTTGATCAATGACAGATTGTAGATCATGCGGAAAAGAAAGAAGTTGTAGGATGACTCCAGGAAATCTAGGTTGAATGGCTTAGAGTGATATGATTTATTAAACGGAGGAAAGGAAATATACAAAAAGTAAAGATGGCAGGAGAGTGGGAAACAATGAAATTTGGGATGTGTTGGGACATGTTAATATTTGTATTTCTCTGGGACATTCAGATGACTGCATAGTAGGTGGTGGGTTATAGTCCTAGAGCTCAAACATTAAACATATGGAAGATACAGAGTCGATAAGAATGCAAGATTTGACGTTTGGGGGACTCTAGGCTATTTATCTAAATTTCTAGCATGGATTTCTCACTTAATCCTGACTCATATATCTAAATGTCTATAGTAAGTCAGTTTTTGGAAATTTCAAAGCCGCCTTAAACTCAGAATAACCCCAACTGAACATCTAATTTCCCCCCCACCCCTTGCTCTCATTCCATTCCTGTATATAATACATAAGATTATGACCAGAATGCATATTCTCTGAAAAGGCTAATGGGTCAAGGAACTCAGTGTTTTTAAGAGCAGACAGAGGAAGAAGTTCTCATGAAGAAACCAAGCCAGAACAATGGGAAAGATTGGAATTGACTCAGAAAAGTTTAGTAGAAGCAAAAAAATAGAATTATATAGAGAAAATGGTCAACAGTATAAAATACCACCCACATAGGGGCTCAATGAAATATAGGCTCATAAACCAGTGTCCAGAAAGGGTCAGCCACTTGCCCAAGACAGAGACATTCAATCATCAAAAGCTAAAAGATAATGATATTATTCACAGAAAACTACTTTCTGATATAAATACTATAAATACACTATATAATTGCATATTTAGTGTTTTAGATGCTTCAACTGAAAATATTTGACGTTATTTTCAAGTAAAAGTGTGAAATCAGAACTCAGAATCTCTTTTCCCAAAAATCAAAAAACATTCCAAATCATACTTTAAAAGGTGGGTTGGGGGTTGGGGGTGGATCAGCAGCAGTAACTAAACTTAAAACGGGTATAAAATCACTAAAAATCTGAACAAGAGAGGGCAGAACAAAACCAAAAATTTTCCAACAGAGTTGGTGCCATTCCCAATCCACATGCCCATCCTGGAGGTAATACCAAAAAAAGTGAGTCAACACATCTCATTAATGGCCCCACATTTAGAAATATATGTATAATAAAAGAATAAGTAGGCAACTCAGAAAAGTCTCAAGACTAGGAGCCCCATCCTCAGATTCCAGGATCACAGCAGAAATAGTCACCAGGCTCTCGGCATTTTGAGTCTCTCTCTCTACTTTGTCTTTCTGAGCAGGAATCAAAGTAGAACAGAAAGGGGAAATGACTGCAAATAGCCAGAGCTATTTACCCCTAGCAGTTAAACAAGGATTTAACAGAACTGAAGCCAAAAGAGAAGATAAATAAAACAGGATCATGTGAGGGCGGTGGAAGGGATGGAGCCAGGTGCAGCAGTTGCAGAAATCCTCCCCAACTATGAAGCTAACCACAGGACCCAAACCTACAGGTATTCATACTTTTTCCTCCTGACCTGGCAGAATGTTAGCAACAAGGCTGAGAAGAGATGGCTATAATTCAGGATGACAGTTAGGCTCAGAGCTCAATGACTAAATGGGAAAACAATCTGAAGCCCTAGAGGGTCTTCTCTCTCCCTCCTCATCCTGTTGGAAATATGTCTACCTCTACTCGGTGGAGTGAATCCTGGTGTAGGTCATTTAACAGGAGAGGCCCAATCTAATTTCAGTTTTGACACATTCTAACCTGCAACCTAATCTTCTCCCTCATCCTAGCTCTAATTCTAGCTCAGCATTAATTCTCTCATTTGTAAAATAGGTATCATTTAGGGAAACATTAATTCCACCAACTTCATCCATGAGATTGCTTAAGGATAATAAAATAATTTATGGCGGGGGGGGTGATATAGCTCAGTGGTAGAGTACATGTTTAGCATGCACAAGGGCCTGGGTTCAATCCCCAGTACCTTCATTTAAAATAATAATAATAATAATAATAATATATAAAAATGTGAACCTTGCCAAGTCTAGAACATTGGTACAAAAATTTGTTGTTTTGTATTTGTATTTGATAAATGTGCTTATACCTTTTTCTAGACTCATGTCCTATAACCACAGCTCAGTGCTGAACTGCCCTCCCACACTGATTTCTCTTCACCTGCTGAAGGTCTGTCAAAATATTCAAGGACATTCAAGGTGTGGCTCTGTTTTCATTGAGATTCTTTGGCTTTAAAAAACTTTGCCTTATACAAGATTGTATCTGTAAATCGGTTTCTTAATAAAGTTTAATTTGACATTGTGGGCATCATCAGATTTTAACACAACTTCAGTGCTGACTTTGCAATTGTTTCATTTCCTGTTAAATATATGGGATTTATCATTTGTCCAGCTTACCTGGAAACAATATTGCCCTCAGTTGTTTGGTAATTGGGTAGATATTTATTATAACATCTTATACTCTCCATGTAAACACTTGATATTAGTAGCTATTCATAACTGCAGCTTGACATGTTCATGAAATTAAACAAAGTAATTAATTTAGTTTCAGGCATAAAACAAGGGAATATGCAGGGCTACTGAAGCCACATGCACATGTGAAAACTCATAGAATTACTGCAATAACAAAAAGTGTGTAGCCTGCAGTATTTAAATTATTTTGTCAAAGAAATACATTTAATTTATCATTAGTAGCCTTAAAGATACAAATTTTAATACTTCTCCCTTACATTCTCAGGCTACTTTCCATATATATTGACTCTAATTATTCTGTTAGTAAGATCCCAAACTAAACTACCATACGTGAGAAGTATCATTTCTTATGTGTGAAAATCTCCTTATTCCACTATGGCAAAACATCTAACAGGATAATATCATTCAAAACAATCTGTTATCTAGAGTGAACATCATGGGAGGAGGACAATCATGAATTTAATCAAAGCTAAGGTAATAGGAGAAAAGGGGGGAAAAAAGCTTCTCTATTCCCAAAATGTAACCCAGTTTAGGTATCTGACTTGGTATCTTGGTTAATCTATTAGCAACAAAAGAATGCAAAATGCTTTAAAACATTTACATGAAAAATACTATCTGGTGTGGATGGAGAATGAAGCATTCTAATCAACTTTTATGTAATCATTACCTGTGCCACACCTGGATTTCTAATTCTCAGATGATTACAACATAATAAAAAAAATTGTAACACTGTAACCACACTGGATATAAGTTAATCTTCCACAATTCCAAATTTTATGCAGACTCTTACCATGTCATTATGGTCATGAATTATACTGAAGCCCCTGAAGAATCCCAGTTAAAGTGAGCATACTGGTAAAGGCTGGGTAGCAGAGCATTTAATACATTTAAAAACGAAAATGCCATTAAAATTATACATTAGGAAACAATTCCCCATTGAAAAGATGAACAAATAAAAGGCAAACGACTAACTGAAGATTTATATATCAACTACTGAAATGTTATTTATTAACAAAGCATTGATTTATGCCTTGCATGCTTTGTACATTTAATAAACATTTTAGGATAAAAAGGCAGAAAGAAGGAAAGAAGAGAGGGAGGGAGGAAGGAAAGGAAAAAAGCAGGCAAGCTAGGGGTGAAATGAAGTACAAGGATCACCTTTTTGTAACATAATTTTTTTTCTAATGCCTTCAAAAAATCATTTTTCATCATGTTAAATGAGAGAGGAAAAATATCTCCCAACAACCTACAAGTTTTAAATTAGGGAACAACAAAAGGACCAGTCATCTAGATGCCATATTTAGTAAAGGTGAAAAGACAGAGAGCCTTGCTAAAAACAGCAATTGAAAGGAAGAAAGAAAAAGCTATGTGGGAATTAAGGCAGCTTTGGCTTTAGAAATCGCCCATTGGTGGTCGCCACTTTTCTTTCTGTTTCTGTCTTTGAATGTCTCTCTCTTTCCCACCCCAAAGGAGGTTAATATTTTTCCCTTTATTTTGCCAAACCTCACCAATTGTTTTGTTTGTTTATTTAAAACTCAGAAATCCTTGAGGGCTGGTGACACTGTTTCCATACTAAAGACCTTAAGAATTATGTTGCCCCCGTGTCACTGTGAACAGGGGCTAAGAGTTGTCCTGAGTCGTTAACAGGACGCTGCTCCTCAGCCTTCTGTCTTCACAGCTGTGTTTAGCTTTCTTCTCTCATTTCTGCTGAACTGAAGCTGCCAGATGGGGCAGAAAAATCCTTATATTTTCCTCCGACCCTGTCAGTAATGAACATGAGGTTTTGGAGAACTCACAGCTCAAAAATTGTTTACCACCACCGTTGCTAAACACACGCACACACAAGCAAGCTTTTCAAATGAACAAACAAACAAATATATAGATGGCAATCACAAGCCTTAGTAGTTTTCTTAGCTTCATAAAATTATCCTAGAGTTTGCAAGTTTGAAATTTCTGTTTGTTTCTAATGACAATCAAAAACTTGCCTTTTTTATTGCTTTATTTTTTAGTATGTTGTGGCTGTTATTGTGTGCTTGGGTTAGTTTGATTTTTATTGCTGAGGATTCCACTGATAATTAAAAGTAAAATTTACCAACACCATTTCTCTTCTACTATTGTATGCTGCTTTATTAACCTGACTAGGTGATTTGTTTATGCCACAAGGATATTTTCTACCTGTATGATTCTGTGGTTACACCCAGCCAAAATCAAGAGCCAAAATACCTGTAAATGTGGTGAAGGACACATTACCAAAGCAAAGCATACTGGGATCTACCAGTAGGATCCAAGCCTGCTCAACTGATGTTCCATTTGCAAAGCACTACTAAAAAATACTCCACTCTGAAGTTTGCCAGGTTTCCAAAAGGAAGAGAATAGAACTCCCACTGATACCAAAAGTCATCCAAATGTCTTCCTCACTTCATGTTTTTATTAATATCACCTCCAGATTTGGGAACATAACTGCCAACACTACGTCCAATCACCTCAATGGTAATTTGAAAACGACCACTGAAAAGTTAAAACTAGCTTCATCTTAAAAACTTGTTGATAAATCATCACCAAGGAAATCATTCTTATTCTGTTTTTACCTATAGATAGTGGTTTTGGGTTAACAAATTTATCAGAGAAAGGAGATTTACACTAGATACTGGCTTATGGGAGCCACTAAAATATTGAATTAGCCAAAATAATCTATTTCTTTTGCCTCATTAATTAAGCATATCATTTGACTTCTTTTTGCCTCTGTTCCCCATGTTAAAAATTAGTTAGAAAAATTACTATTCCTTCCCATGGTACAGAAGACTGTAAAAATCATTACATAACAAGCATAGTAAAATGTAACAGTAAATAAGTCAATCTAAATAACTTTCTATTTGAATTAATTTCTAAAGATAGGTTTTGAGGACTTCTAATTGAAGATATCTATTGCTCTATTCTTTCCTAATCACAATATGTATTTATTATGATCTTGCTAAGAGTTCTAAGTACATTTATCTGTTTAGAATCTCAACTACAAACCAGATTTATTGCATGTTTTTATTTTGTTATATTCTACATCTTGGCCACAGTTGGGGAGTGAGCTGGGAAAAAAAGGAAACTGAGAGAAGGAAAGGAATGGGGAGAGGTTTTATAAGACATTAAAGGGATAACCAGAATGAATTGATTTTCTTACAGGGAATGTGTGTAAATAAATTGAAATGACACCATTTTGCAGAATTAAAAGTAAAACTTGATTTATTGAAAAAGAAAAAGTATATAAACAATACACTGTATTATATAACATAAGTCTGTTACATGAGTATCTTATTACCCTACATATTACATTCATAAGATTACACATTTCGTAGGATAATCAGAAACAGCTCTTGAATGAGGAACTGTCCTCTTCCTCTCATTTAAAATGAGATCATAATCTCTAGGCACCCTGGGACATTGTCAGAATATTCTGTGTGACCGTTTCTCAGGTTCTTCCATTCTAACTGATTAGAGCCAGTGTCTTTAATGTAGCAGAACTATGTAAACCAAGTTCTTAACAGGAAAAGACATGAGAACCTTTTCTGATGGGAAACCTTGATTCTGGTTTGTACACAGCCTGCCTTATGTGGCTTGTCTGTTTGAACGGTGATGTCTCCCCTCAACTGCAAGGAAACAAATAAGGTTCATGCACAGGTTTAATTTGGCATCAAGCTGCCACTTAGTCCCTTGTGCTTGTTTACCGCACATATGCAGCTGTTCCTCTCCCTCCTCTGTCTGCTGCCTCCTGCACCGGGAGGTAATAGGACCGGCAGGCTGTCACTGCTCTAGGTTTTCCCCTTCAGTGTGTGCGCCCCACTTTCACTGATGACGTTATCCTTGCCCTGCTGAGTAAATAAAAACCATTTTCTTCTTAATATATTTTTGAAGAGTATGTTCCAAAAGAGACTCTGAGTTTTCCTTTTAATCATGACTTTTTTCCTTAAAAAATGCATGAATAAAAGAAAAACCCAATCAAATGCCAATATGCCTAGTGTTGAAAAGTTGATAAGATTTTACTTAACTTTTCCTCCTCTAGCTCTTCTTTTTTCTGCTACGGCTCCAGGTTCACAACAAAATACTAAATGATGACTCATTTTCATAATGAAGTCTCTGGAAAAGCAGCAATGAATTCCTAAATTCTGGGATGTCAGATTGCTCAGATTTTTACAAACTAAGAAGATTAGGAACAAAACTCTTTAAGACACTTCATCAGGTCTCAGCGGAGTCTTCTGGGGCAGCAAAGTCAAGTGACATCATTCCTTCTTAATACTGGAATTCTCAAACGATCCTCTGTGATTTTCCACTCTGACAAAGATTCTTCACATCTTCCTTCAAACTCCCATTCAACTGTTGTTGATTTTACTTCTGAAATCTCACTCCCTTAAGTATTCATGCATTCATTTTTTCATTCCACAATTATTTGAAAGATATTTAAGGAGACCCTGGGTCAGATGCAGAACTTCAAAGGAAAAAGAGCATGGTGGGGAAAGAGTACTGGATCTAGACTAGAAGACCAGAGTGCACTGAGAAGCAGGCACAGGCTATGTGCCCATCCTCGCACCACTCTGTAAATCAGCCTGGTAGGTGTAATAAGAACAAATATACAACTAGTACTGTGGGCTATCTGACCACATAAAGAAACAGATTCCATAAATGGCACAACAGGTAAATGTGTGCCCAGAGTAGCTGGGTGCAAATCTCAATTTTGCAGCTTTTAGCCATATGACCCCAGAAATGGTGTGGACTCCATGACTCTCTTTGTTTACAAAACAAGAAATAAGAGTAACTACCTTGTAAGTTCTCACAAAATGAATCAATAATTGTAAGGTACTGGTGCACAGTGCCTGGTCCAGAATAACTGCTATATATATTTACAGTACTTATAAATGTTCATAGAAATTTGTATTTATGTAAAGTCTTTATATTTGTTAAATAAATAAAAACAAAGTATGTAAGCTATGAAAACTAAATGGATTAGTACATAGGTAAAATGCTTAGACCTGTGCCTCACGTTCTAACTAAAGGTAACAGAATAAAAACCACTATTCAGCAATCCCTTTCTAGGAAGCCCAGGCCCCATCTGCAGGAACTCTTACACATGTGCCACCTCATGAGACCCTGCCATCCACTCATGACTGGCTTGACCAAAGAGAAAGCACCTGACCAGAGGCTGATGATCCCCCTGAGTAACTGGGCCAATCTAATTGTCTCTCTCTGGAATTTCCATTGACGATATGGAACAGAGACAGAGCAAGGACAGAGCAGCTCAGTCATACCCGCAGTACACCATCAGAAGGGATCCCTGGTCCCCTGCTGATTCCTCAGCTACACAGCGGAACCCCAAGTCACCTTCCTACCTCTGACCTGTGATCCAGTCCCTGGGCATCCAAGCATGCTCTTTGTCCCATACTGTCTAGTGCCCTGCTTCGGTTGGTTTCCCTGAGCCACAGCCAAGTGGCAAGATTCCTCTCTGTCTTATTTTCACTGATATCTTAACAACAAACCACCATAACGTGTGGATGCTCCTTGCAACTTAAATAGCCTCCTCACTAAATCATAAGGAGCTATTGGGTTGAGAGCACATTCAAAAAGAAGCTTTCAGTCCAATCTGGATCTGGACATCAGAATCCCCTGTGCTGATTTTTCAAATGCATGGCCTGGGCCCTACCATCCAGATGCTAATTCAGTAGTATGGAACGAAGCTTAGACATGAATATATTTCTAAAGTTCTATAGAAGATTATTAATGTACACCTCATGCTGAGGATTACTGAAGGATAGTCAAATAATAACATAGGCCAGGGCCAGGAAAAGGGAGAGAACAAAAGTAAGATGGTGATCTCATCACTCATAATGTACCAATGGGCAATTTTCAATCCCATTGTAAGGCAGGGTGTAGGATAATCTTTCCAGAACATGTAATACTCCTTCAAAACCTTCACTGACCCCCTACTGGGCATAGAATAAAGCTCAAAGCTGTAGCCCAGCATTCAGGCTTTCCATGAAGTCCTCCATCCAAGCACTCCTTACACACCTTTCTGTCCCTGGCATATCTGCCTCCTAGTCATTTCCTGGACACTGTGTCATTACACTTCCATGCCTTTAATTCAGGCTAATCTCATAGCCTACATGGCCCTTTTCCATCCCTTCTGTCCACCCTGAAGTAATAATTATAATAGCAATAGCAATTTTCAGATCACAGTATGCTTTCCTCAAACATGGGTACATTTTTTTCCTCACAGCAGCAATGATGAAAAACAGGCTTTTTATTTCAACTTTCTGATGCAGAGACTGAGACTCACACAGGTTAAGTGACATGTTCAGTGTCTGATGTAGAAGAGAAAGTCAACGAAAACTGACCAGAAAGAAGAAACTTAACCAAGTATTTTAACATCAAAGTCCAAGATTTTTTTTCATGTGTTTCACTTTGTTTTAATTAACTATATCATACCACTTCCCAAGGCTGAAATCTTAATTTTTCAAAAATCAGAGCCAATGACATGCCATCAAATCTTCCATAACGCCCCTAATCATAGTACTTATCTTATAATGATTAATAATGATGGCTATCTCTTCTGAATACTCAGTTTACGTTAGGCATTATAATTAAGGGCTGTAGACAGATTATCACGGCTGCTGCTTTACCAAGGAGGAGACAGATATATAGAGAGGTGAAACAACTTGTCTGAGGTTATCCAGCTAATAAGTGGCAGAACCAGGCCACTGATTACAGAGTTCAGGTGCTCAACCCTTATGCAGTCCTCCGCCTCTACCTGGCTATTATTTTATCTTACTTGTTTTAAGATTAATTATTGACATACATTTCTCCTCTCTTCTCTACAACTCTTTGAGATCTTCTCAGACCACATTCTACCACCACCACTACCTAAACATCCATGGTGCTTCAACCATTTAATAAATACCTAGGAAATTTGTGAGTCTGCCAAGGATGAGACCAGAGTCTTTGAGAACCAAATGCTCAGAAGAGATTCGATTTCATTTCATTTCATTTCATCTCTATTGATCTTTATTTTCACGGTGCCTCATCAGTTCATCTAGAATAAAACATTTCATAAAAGCTTTTCACTGGTCAAATCTTTTCCCACGCTGTCTGCCACATAAGGGTCATACTGAGATAAGGTATGGCAATTCACTCAGGCAAGTATAAAACAGCTGACAAATTTGTGTCGCCCCCTCAACTTGCTACAGTCCGACAACAGTCAAGTATCTGTTCCAAGACGTTCTTCACCTTGAATTGTGGATATTCTCTTTCTCAATACTGTATATGTTCTCTAAAGCTGTGGAGTCCTCTGACTACTTAATGGCTAGAAAAATTAGGGTAAATAATTCGAAAGGTGAATGAACACAGGAATCCCAATTTTGCAAAATGCCATTGAGTGAGTCTTACTTTCATCCCTTAGAAACACACTCCTGCCGTGCTTCTGACAGACGTCCACACCTGTTTCTGCATTCTTTGTTCTTGAGGTTTTCATCGCCATATGACTCATTGATAGATATTTAAGCCAAATTATTTACATTATTTCGACCTGGATTTCTTGATGATGTGCACCACTCCCAAACCTGTCTGGCTTACAGGTGGTTCTCATTGCAACCCATTTGAGAATATCAACAGTGGTTTAGCAACAGGGACGCTGTTCACCCAAACAGCTTGTGACAGTCCATGCATAGATTTTTATCTCTTTACATAAAACTCCATCAATGTTGCAGACTCAGACACAGAACTTTAAAACCATATGTTTCTGATATTGGAGGGATTTTTTTACCCCTTGGCTTTGTGAATGAAAGAGAGCTATGACATCCTTCTTGTTCTTTTACTGACAGAAGTTTCACAACCTAAAGTCATCTGAGAATGAGTCTTCATGACGCCTTATTTCCAAGTACTGTTATCAATTCTGTCTAAACGTATAAAGATTGCAACACATGCTCACGTAACAGGAACACTCAGTGAATCACTCTTGTCCAAGAAGAGTCAATATTTTATATTTGTCCATGTTTAATAATAACATTTCAGCTGCCACTGTTAGAAAGCATTTAAAATGTCTCCCTGCTGCAGTGTTTTCACAGGTGATGAAAAAAGGATGAAGCCAAGTTATTTTTTTTTTTTTCACATCAATAGGCTGTTTCAGTTATAAGAAGTCAACTCTGATTTTCAGGACCGCCTTACTCTAAATATTTTGTACTATGTTTACCACGACCAGATCAGCTTCCATTTATTAGCTTCTGTATGTAACTAATTACCTACACTGTATGGTACACATGCTAAATGCCAAGACCTCTCTGCTAAGCAGGTTCCACACGGGATCTCGTTTGTAAGAGATGGATACAATTATTAAGCTCATTTAACAGGTGAAGAAATTAAACTTCAAGAGATTTAGTAAATTTTTCAGGGCACCCAGCTAATAACTGTGGACCTAGATTTGAACCCAGGTGTGTCTAACTCCAAAGCCCAAGCTTTTAACCACATTAACTGCTTACAAAGATGTTGACTCGTCTGTAACACATAAGATGAGCATTCTGTTCCTGTCAGGGTTCAGAGGGCATTACTGACTGGTTTTTCTTTGTGCACAATCTATGTAATAGTCACACCAACTACACTGGCCATTTAGCAACTGCCATATCTGACCTCCTTGCTCCTCAGGCCTTCCAATGAAATTGGAAAGAATCTGAGATCAGCGATGTCCTCCTCCATTTAAATTGTAGTGAAAGGGTTTTTCCAGAACCTATTCTCCATAGCCAACAGTTCAGTCTCTCTACTGCCTTGCTTCAAATTATTGTAGCCAGCATCCTGTGGCTATGCAGTAAAAACTGCCCAGATTTTAGTATCCTTAAAAATAAATTTCCATGTCAATTTTGTACCCTCTCTTTCCCCTATCCAACATAAAAAAAAGCCTCCCAAATTCCTAATTCTCCTGGTCAGCGGAATAGGGAATTGCATAACAATTTGCAATATATCTTTCAAAGTACCCTTTCAGGGGTTTCTGACATTATGTGGAGTGACTATGTCAGAGCAAAGTCAAGTCTCTGGAACTTTTCTCTGCTATGGAGTGACAGGTAATTTAAGATTTTAAAAAACTTTTGCCCTAGATAATACTTGAAAATCTAGCCTCATATAAAGACTCTCTTTCTCCCCTTTAAATCTGTTCCAGGGCCTCAATTCCTTGTTTCCCAGCCTACATATGCTATCATATATAATTTCTATGGAAACATATTGATTTAAAGTTCAAGTCAGCAGTGGAACTGGGCTCTTTGCAAGTTACCTCGGTTTAACTACTGAAAACCTCAGTAATTGCCTTGGAGACTTGAGTCACTGGAACTTTAATTCACTTGTGCTCTCACATGGAGGAACATAACTGCTCACTCTAGGCTTCCACCAGTCCTAAGTACCTTTGGAAGAGAATGACAAACCAAGCAAACTGCCTATTTGTGGGCATAAGGGGCAACTCTAGTAAAATCTGAGGCACAGAATAACATTCTGGATATTAGCCATCTGTAAGACTGGTTATTTGCCACAGCTGTCTTGGGAATCATATATCCTATGACAGTCATGAATTTTAAAAAGTACCCATTGACTTCTGACCTGTTGATTTTGAGAAGGTGAGTAAGCAAACAGTAGAGATGGTGACTCAAAGTTAAACATATTTCAAGAAAAACCCAGAGGAGAGGTCAAAGCAGTGAAACTAGAAAGCAGAGCAATGGCTTCTCCAGAAGGAACTCTGAGTTTCCCAGTGGGGCACATAGACTTTCCATGTCTTCCTATGAAACCATGTAAATTACATACGATATTTGTGCATACATTTCCTTGAATTTAAAGGGCACTTTTCCATAAAAGTCCAAAGCATTTTCTTGTTTCATGATATTCTAAGGCACTAAAAATTATGTGGAGAATACCACTAGAACTCATTTACTGGACTCTCCACTTTCTCAATCAACTGTACTTTGTACATACACATGTAAACACGTGCATAAGATGTTAGCATTGTTCAAGAACATGTGGTAATGAGCTTTTTAATGTTTTCATATGTATGTATGTTTCCTGTCTAGACAGTTAAGTGAGTTATCTCTGTCAGTTCATCAGGAAGAAACAATATTGAAAATAATTTCCTTTTCCTATTATTTGCATTGAAAACTAAAAGTCCTTGCATAGAAAGAAAAGAGCAATACCAGTCACTCTTGAACTTTTCACACTAATAGTTTTTTTTTTTAATTTAAACCCCATGAGTTAATCAGAGCCCTCCAGAGAAACAGAACCAACAGTATGTACACATACAGAGAGAGATTTATTATAACAAATTGGCTCATGTGATCGTAGAAGCTGAGAAGTTCCAGGATCTGCAGTTGGAAGCTGAAGGACCAGGAGAGCTAATGGTATAGTTCCAGTCTGAGTTCAAAGGCCCGAGCACCAGGAGAGGTGACATTGTAAGAGTCAAGGTTTCAGTTCAAGTCTGAAGTCAGGATAGGACCAAAGTCCCATGTCAAGCAGTCAGGCAGGAGGAGCTCTCACTTACTTAAAGGAGGATCAGACTTCTTGCTCTAGTCAGACCTTCAACTGATGTGATGAAGCCCACCCACATTAGGGAGAGCAGTCTGCTTTACTTAGTCTACTGATTCAAACATTAATGTCACCCAAAAACATCCTCACAGACACACCCAGAATAATGTTTGAAAATGTGGGCACCATATGGCCCCATCAAGTTGACACCTAAAATTAACTGTCACTTACCATAATTTAACTGTCACATACTATAACCTTTCTAGTTCACTATTTGGATCAGACTTAAATTTTACTTTATTTGACATCTTACTGAGGTTTACTAAGATAGTCAAAGATATTTTCTAAGTTTAATAGCAATATTTACAAAATAAGAGGTAAAAGTGCTCTGAGAGTTAATATACCAGGAGGTAGGCAAAACATATTACTCCCCAAGCCATGTATTTACCTTTCTCTGCAGTAGGTGCATATAAAAGAAAATAGGACTGATCCTCTTACTGAATGTATATTAATTAATATTAACAAAGGAAGGCTTCAATAAAATATAATGTGTCTTTTTTTATAGTGTGGCCAGGTTAATAGGTCTGTATTAATCTGTCTGTATACAGATTTTCTGTATCAAGAAGGTGGCTCCTACCAACTTACCAACAAACACTTTGGCCTCAGAAGTTTGGTGGTGGAAAACAAAGCTAAAAAGCATCTAAAACTATCATGGACCTTCTGAAATAAAATTACAAAATGGCAGGGCCAATATTCACACCTTTCCTAGCTTAGCAAGCAGAGCACAGATAAGTAAATGTTTCAGGGTTCCTGTTTCCCATAAATACAGAAATCTTGTAATTATCTCAAGAACTATACATTTATTTAGTTTCATGTCTTAATGACGACTCGGTGTTTATCATATTAGAAGTGGAGGGTGGGGTAATAAAGGTGGGCAGGGAGGAGAAAAGCATGGTTCTTTTCTTAATGAATCTTGCCTTATGTTCCTTCCATTTCTTTTATCAGCAATTTTATGCTCTGCAGGTAGTAAACAAAAATGGTGACAGCCAAACATGCATTTTGCATCATAACAAACCCGCTGGATCTGCAAACAGTTGTTTAAGGTGCTCCTTTTCCATCAGGAAAAACAATAGCATTTATTAGCAGTATTTCACTCCACTCCCATGATTTGTGTGTTCTTCACTCTCAAAGTGTCAGCTGTCAAATGAAATGATGGGGACTGACAGTTCAGAATTTTAAAAGTTCAGCTCCTTTCAAATGCACTAAATGAACAAGAGCTGCCTAATTTGGGCTGAAGAAAAAGCAACAAAAATCCCCTGTAAGTATGCAAGGTTTTATTCTACTTTTGCATGCTTAGTATGCACAGAGAATGTTGAATACTTTTCAGCTGGATACACTGTTAATTCTATGAGTGAGAAAGATTTCATTAGGTGAGCTTCAGGCAAGAGTGAGCTACAAATGGAATTCCCTTTTATTTTCTGAAATTCACAGTATATGACCCATATCCAATGATAAATGGTCTATAAACTCTCTTGCTGTATTTAATTGCATAAACTTCCATTATATTCTACTATTAACACGGGAACACTTTGACACAAGATGTCAGAAAGGGGAGAAAAATGAGTAAAAAAAATAATAAAACTTTCACTCTTAACAAAACCAACATAATCTTAGTATCCCTCAGAATGGCGTTCAACATGTAAGTTCCAAGCACACAATTTTAAATATTTTTTCAACCAATTAGTTACTTTTAATTTTGGTGGCACAAAAATCTATTAATCACTATTTAATTATCTGGAGCTCTTGCCTGCCTAATTAGTGCTTTCCGTATTGCATCTTCAACTAAACTGGGGACCCTATCAACTCATTTATCTGATACGTATTTGGTGTACTGGTGAGTTAATTAATGAAAAAAGAAAAAAAAAAACTCGTTTAAATGGTTCATTCAAAAAAAAAAGCTTATTAAACACTTTGAACATTAAATAAGCTGACCGATTTTATTAGGTTTTCATTGCCCTAAAAAGCATTATATAAATGCAAAATCCCCATGTGACATTTCTGGGTAAATATACATTGTAGAAGGAATCAGAAGCAGCAGTCATCAGTTGAGTAACAATCCCTCTTAAGTACACTGCCTGAGGCAGCGGGCTTTTGAAATCTTTTATACAAAAATGGGAACAGTGATCAGACATCAGATTTTATTTGGAATTTTCTGGTGGTAGTCAGGAACACTAAGCACGATTGTAAATGAAATTATGTTGTTTATTCCAGGTAATGTACTGTAAAATGGTCTATACTATAACTATGCTTATAATACTGAAGAAAACAGAGTAATTTCCCGAACCCAACCCAGGCCTCCACCACATCTCCCTTTGGCTCTGCCTTGCCAAGATTCTAGCTCACACTGCGGCCTAAAACAGCTTTCCTAGGCACCCCTGGTCTAGGTCAGAGGCCTTCCTGGGTGTTCTCACAGCACCTGGGTGTAAACCTTCCTCGGTCTTTGCACTTCCTGTGAGGCAGCAGAGAGTACAATGATACAGAACATGGCTTTGGCCTAAGAAATACCTAGGTGCAAATCTAGATTCAGCCACCAACACGGCTGTTAGGATCAAGTGAAATGATATAAGTGAAGCATCGGGTGCAGTGCCTGACACATCATAAATATACCACGACCTTCAGTCATTGTTTTACACATTCTGCTAGTCTGTTCAGATGCTTCTCCTCCTAGATCCTGAGCTCCTTGTGTGCAGAGACACATGGTCCTTCTTTGTGTCTGCAAAGCCTAGCACAGTGTCTGACAGACGGAGAGCATCCACATATGCTTGTGTAATAGATGTACAGCACAACAAATCTGCAGAAAAGGAATCTAAGGGATTTAAGAGTAGAATAAGCAAATGGAAGTCAAATTGCCCTTCCTTCTTACAGAGGGCAGTAAGAATTCTGAGGCACAAATCCATACATGTTAAGTGCTTATGACCTAGTTCACATTTTTAAAAAATATTAGCTACCTAGCCATTATTAACACCTACATTGTTTCCTCTGGATCTCCAGTAACTTGTCAAGTAGACACAGGTATCTGATTCCTCATCTGAGCATTCATTTTGTGAGTCTCACCAGTTGAAAAATTGTCCATTGGAAATCAAAGCTGTCATAACATGAAAATAATCGCAGTGAACTGACCACTTTTAAGATTAGTTCCAAGTCAAACTCCCTCTTCAATTAACATAGCACCTATTTTAATCCATAGGATCAACATCTTGATCAGGTATAATCCTGCTGAGAATCTGATGTCTACGACTTCCTATGCAAATAGAATAAAAATTTCAGAGTTAAACTGAAAATCTTTTTAAAATGCAGGATTTCATAAAGTTTATTAAAGTGATATTGTTCAAGTCACAGGCAAAGACTGTGGATCTATCAAGGTCAAACAATTGAAAAAAGGAAAATAAAATCGGTGAAATTTCAAAATGGAACAATTTGAAAACCAAATGATTAGGAAAACCCATTTGAAAAGTAACAAAAACCATGGCATATTTTTGCAAAATTGATTCTTTTTATGAGAAAAGATTGTTCAAAAATCTAAGATTTGGTTACTTCTTCATTTTTCTAAGGATTACTGACTAGATTTTATATGACCTAAATTTTGTTTTTAACATACTTTCATTATTTCTAATTTTATATATTTAGGTAAAGTGCCAACCAAACCTTTCCTTTCCCTCTATTGTCAATAAAATGTTGGTTTCAATTGTAAGTAGATTTACAATGAGTGTTTTTTTTCTGATACCATCTAGTCCTAGGTTGAGAGAAAATTGTTCTTTGCAACCACTAGCACTTTTACTTCCATGTTCCACCATCTTCTAATAATGTCCAGGGGAGCCTAGGATGCTAATGCAGAATTCCACAATTCAAGTTCATGGACAATGCACTTTGTAAGGGGACAGGCAAGCAGAGAGATCTCAATGAGGCAAGTCTCATCTCAAGAAAAGTCCCTTTTTGTGGGGTAGTCCCCATTTAGGGGAAACTCCTTCATCCAGAGAAATAAGGTGTGGAAAGATTCTAACTCTACTGCACTAGGAAATGGGTATTTAATCCACAGGGACCCCATAACCAAATTACATTCAGTGCCAGACACTGCAATGCTCCAGTCGATAATGACCATGTGTTGCTGAATATATTATGTACAATATTCCAGAATGTTTTTAATCCTCTCCCACCTTGTTTAGTTTTGTTTTTCTTTCCTGATATAACCATTCACTGAGTAAGAAAAGGGAACATCTAAAAAATTTTTTTAAATCTAATTTCTAATGTGGAAATCATTGAAAGGAGAAATATATAATACTAAACTATTTGTTTCTTTTATATAATACTTCTAAAACCATATTCTAGTTCAATATTCTTTAAAACTATGCTATGGTCTGTGAATACCATTTGCCCGAGGATATTTATTTTATTATATCATTGGTGATTATATATTATCCATCCTGTGTTTTTCAAATATGACAAGGTTAGGTATTTTTGTTTTCATTTTAGTGGCACTTTTAAAGAAAAATTCAAATACCTTCACCAAAATACCAAAGATTATTCTTTTATCTCAATCTCTCTGTCAAGTCAGTTCAGCTCTAATTCAGGCAAATTCCTGACAGATATCAGAGTTCTATTTACTGATTATCTATTCTTCCCTTTGGGATCATAAGATTTTAAGTGAAAAAAAATCTAAAAGATTTATTGCTAATGGGATTCTACAAATGTTATCTTTGTTCAGAGGAAAAGTAATATACGATCCTGGCTTTGTACAGCATCTTTAACGTTCCTTTTTTGAATATGTATAACTCATTTAGAGACCAAGGATAGACAGTAACTCATCATTTTTGCTACCTGCTTTGGAATATCTGCACTTTGTCTGTTTGAAAATAATATAAACTTGTGATTTAATTGATGTCATAACTTCTATTCATCACCACATTCGTTGTAAACAAAGAGGCTCTGAATAATGAACAAAATGCTTATTGTTTACCAGAAGAAAGGTCGTAACATGTTATATTTACATTTATGTCATGTCTTATTATTAAATCTGTATAAACCATCTTCCTTCATTATTTCTGAATGGGAGACTGATGATAAGTGCTATTTCCTAGATTTTTTTATTCTTTTTATTTGTCTAGCTAATTTGTGTGCTGACGCATTTCAAGGCTGACTCTATGTTTTGCTTGTTAAGTTATTAGGGATTTGTAGTTCCCGAAAATCAAGAATGAGCTTCTAAATGTAAAACTTGATGGGTCGACAGCTTCGGGGAGGGAGGTCAGCTGCCCAGTGAAGGAAGACGAAATCTGTCTGCGTGATCCTAATTTGCTTTGTATAATTGACATTGGGCTTGGAACTGGGAATGATTTGTTGTTAGGTTAAGCAGCAGGAAAGCTTATGGCTTATTATTTTTATTCCTGATACAGCTGAAGCAATGGGTGAGTAATGAGAGGACCATAGATAATCATAATGATAGTAGGCAATGAATAGTGTGCGCTTGGGTGATAGGGCAAGTTTTATCAGACTGTGATGGCCAGTAAGCTAATACAAACTATAAATATGCAGATTAGTCAAATCTTTATTACATTTGCAAATAGCTACTGGCGTGTTTTTCCTCTCCTACTTTATAATTTTGATGAGTCTGACTCCAAGCCCTACCTTACTTTCAAGGAAATTTAAATTAAAAGAAAATGTATCACATTGTGACAGGGAAATGAAAATGTACCCAGTAACACCTAACAGTCACACAATTAAAGGGCCGACATTAATGCTGGTTTTCTATTCCTGGAACACCTAGAAATTGACTCCTTACCCAGTACAAGTCCATCCAATTTTCACCCCTTCTCCTTCCCTCCCCACCCATTCCAGTGAACTTAGCTCACCCAAGATTTCTCATTTGCTGTGCTCTGTCCCTTGTTTAAACCAAAGAGAACACTGGATCAGTCCTCTTTTTTCTTACTATAAAGTCTCTTCAGAATCTAATTCAATGAGATTGTATTTGTTACAATGAATGCAGATTGTTCAATGGGGCAGATTTAAGAAATGCTGAAAAGAGTTCAGGGGTTTGCAGGGTAGGGGCCTGCTGTATGGTCGGGGGGGTGAAGTTTTATACATCACCCCATGTTTGTTAAGGTCTAAAAGCACTGAAAAGGATTTGTTCTGTTTGTGTGAAGGGCCTCCGTGCTCTGGGTCTCTAAGATGTTATGCTAAACTTTTCAGCACATGCACTCTTTCTTGATCTTGGGCCTGACATGACCAAGACCCAGGGCTCAGGCTCTCTGGGACTGACCCACATTGTCACTCCAATCTGGCATCAAGGAGGCTGCTACCCAAATAATTGGCTTCCTGCAATTCACACGTTTATTTTAAAATATGAATTTGGAAAATTGTTTCTGCATATTCTTTTATTTCAAGGGACCATTTTGTTTACTGAATGTTTTCACTTATCAAATTAACTGTTACTGAAAGATCCGTAATCTCCCAGGAGGATGAAGATCTTTAATCACATAATCTGAACTAAACAATCAATTATTAGAGTCATTGACAATATTAACAGCCCTAGGGGGAGTTCCAACCCATAGGGCTGCATTCTCCAGTTACAAGTTGCCAGTCATAGACCTGGGCTCCATTTCTTGATTCCATCACTCCCCAATGTTCTATGATTGGGAATTCCATACAACTCCATTTTACTATTTGCTATGATGAGTAGACCAAAGGGCTGAGATATATTTCATCAACCTAGAAAGAATGCAACACTGAGAAAATATGTAGGTACACATACATGTGTGCATGTGTGTATATATTAAACAGGCTAGACTTGATGGGGTACAATAAAGAATTAGTTTTCTTCTTCTCTACTATTTTAAGAAATTCTCTGTTAGATCTCCTTTCTACCCTCTTGGGAAACATCTCAGGAAGCTCCCTTTGGTTTTTGTGGTCACTTTTGGGTATCAGAACAGTATTATTTTCAGGTGTGAAAATATCCAATCCAATCTAAATCAAAACTTGAATCATTTCAAAACTTTCTCCCCTTCCCCAGCACATGCTGGACTTGCAACTTGAGTACAAGAAATGGAAAAGTGAGGGGAGGGAACAGCGTGAGGAGGGGGATAGATGGAAAAGACAAAGGTTTTCTTGATCAGTGCTTAAGTAATGTGGTCCTTTCTCTTCTGACTCTATTTCATGGTCTGCTTTGGGAAGTCTTTGGAGATCCCCAGACTGGGACATAGGTACTGACCCTGTCACCGTCCAAGCAATACACACTCAGGAAAACCACTTCTGATGATGCCTCAGCTTTTAATTTCGTTCTACATCCCTATGACTCCTGCTCCTGTGTCTCAGTCATTCGGGCTGCTAAAACAGCATCACAGACTGGGTGGCTTATGAACAACAGAAACATTTCTTACAGCTCTGGAGGCTGAGAAGTCCAAGATTATGGTGCCAGCATGGCTGGGTGAGGGCCCTCTTCTGGGCTGCAGACTTCTCATTGTATCCTAATATGATGAAAGGGGCAAGGGAACTTTCCTGACCTCTTTTACAAGGGGACTAATCTCATCCATGACCAAATCACCTCCCAAAGGCCCTCCTAATACTATCACATTGTGCATTAGGATTTTCAACATATGAGTTTTGGGAAGATAAAATCATTTAGACCATAACATCCTGGAAGGCAACACTCATGTGCATAGTGCAAACAAAAATTTATATACAAGTATTTATAGCAGCACTAGTCATAGTAACCAAAAGTAAAACCAACCCAAAGGTCCATCAACTAATGAATGGATAAATAAAATGCAATAAATCTATACAATGAAATATTATTAGGCAATAAAAAATGAGACACTGATACATGTTACAACGTGGATGAAACTTGAAAACATTATGCTAAGTGAATAGTCACAAATGACCACAAATTGTATTGTATGATTCCATTCATATAAAATATCCAAAATAGGCAAGAGGCAGAAAGTAGGTTAGTGGCTGTCTAGTTTTGGGAGATGCGGAGGAGGTGAGGATTGAAGGGTTATTGCTAAAGGGTGAGAAGTTTCTTTGGAGGTAATAAAAATGTTTTAAGATTGATTCTTGTAATGATTTCTCAACTCTGGGAACACATTAAAAGCCACTGGAGTTTGCAAGGTTGCCCTGGTGAATTGTATGTTACGCGAATTACACCTCAATCATAGAGCTATGATAAAAAACATATTCTCACTCTCTATCTTCAAAAGTCTATAGAATTCTCTTCTACAGACTAGAAGAGAAAGGTTAGTCCTACACAGACAAGCCTCACACCTTTCTTTAGAATGTGCAACACTGCAGACTGATTTCCGCAGCATTTAGGTCACAACTAAGACACCAAGATAGAGAGAAAATCCCATTTAACAATCTATTAAATTAATAAAAATCTAAAGCATTATGTATAGCATTTCATTTGTCTTTTCTTCATTATTATTATTCAATTTCAGAATAATGATTAAACTTCCAAACTTTGCAGAATGGTACATTTATTTTATAGGCTGCATAGCCCTCCCAAGTGATTCGGTTTCCCACAACTCTGCTGGTTACGTATTTCAATTAAAGGATTAAGTGCTATTCTTACAATTAGCTCAATAAACATTTGAGGACTGCAGACTCTTCTAATAATATAGTATATTGTTTAATGAGTTCCTATATTCTAATCCTTAAACAACCCTATAAGGTAAGTGTTGTTAAATAATCATTTCACAGATAAGGAAACTGAAGCTCAGAATGGTTAAAAAAATGTATGCAAAACAAAGCAGTTAGCATGACTGAGCCAGGACTCAAATTCACAGCCTCTGTCCCTCACACAAAGCCTTTGATATTCTCTCTCTTTTTGGCTCTCCTGTAAGAGAAACCTTAACATAATTTGTAAAGAAAATGCCTAGTTCCTGCTTCTAAGGATAACACTTGAAAACATCCAAGAGTGTGCAACATAAATCTGAAAACACTTGGCCCTTTGCCATAAGTAATTTATTTTTATGTTTTAGAAATTGGGAAATAGATGGTCATAGGTCAGGCTCTGTCCATTTCTGAGTGTGTTCTTTCTTAGACACCAACGTCTCTTAAATTTTATTTTGGAAATGCCCTCTTACAAATACAGTGGAGAATATGGCAGAGATCATCATTAGAGTAAAAACTGAGACTAATTCTGAGAAAGTGAATGAAGCTATGTGAGAGATGTCAGTGGCCAGGTGAGAGAGCCACATCACCACTCAGAGTGCTTTGTGCCATCGCAGCATTACCCTCCATAAAGACCAATCCACACACTAGGCAAATCAACGTGGTGGCAAAGAAATTTAAAAGGCTCTTCCTTTAAAAATGTAATTATTGGTGCAAAAGAAAAATCGTAATTGCTGTTTTTGACAAATCACTTACCCTGCTGCCTAGTCCTCATTTGTAGAATGGAGTGTTCTGGCTGTGGCTCCCCATCTGCTCCAGTCCTAGGAATCTGTGTCTGCTGCAAAGCTTGTCCCTGGAGATGGGCTGCCTTCTCTTTGTATCCTCCGTCCTCCCATTCTGTTTCCTCCTGGACTTTACTAAAGAAAGTACAACCAAATCATAATATTAAATTGTGTTTACACTTTACAACTGCAGAGTAAATAGAATTGAATTAGTTTACATCAATTAAATTAGACCATGATTCACAAATATGAACTGACAGTTAGGGAGCAGTGGCCATTTGGGGAAAGGCAACAGCATGAAAGAGAGAGATGAAAATGAACCAAAAAAATGTGACCTTTGCAGAAACAGGGAAATACTTTTTAAAAATTCTAATTACTCTCCTCAAAGAGACTAAACAAGCCAATATAATCAGAAAATTAGACTAGGCCACCATAAGAACAATATGAGACAGTAAATTTATTATAGACAGCAAGGAGATATTAGAAATATGAATGATGAAATTAAATTGAGTGTATAAACTAAATAATATTAGAAAAGGGATGCAATAATCAAGCTGGTGATCAAGAGTACAGAGTTGAGAGAATTTTCGAGGACTAAGAAAAACAAAAAAGAGTGAGTAAAATATTAAAAGATGCAGCTTTCTAACATCCACCCAGCAAGAAATTGAGAGGCAGAGAAGAGCAAAAGGGTAAAGGAAGTAACTTTGTAGAAAGTGAGACAATTCTATGAACTGAAGCAGACTAAAACAAAAACAAAAACAGGATTAGCACAAAAGAATAATAGTTCAAATTATCTTTGAATGCTGCAAAACAATGGAGCCATTCCTCTAACGGTCTGAGAAGAAATCATTGTGAACCCATAATTTTCTTCTCCAGCTTAAAAGCAGGACAGAAAAACTGTCAGTCAGGCAAGGACTAGGAAAACTTACTCCCCAAGCCAATCCCATAAAAACCATTTACTGAGAAGGCTATCCCAGGAAAATGAAAAAGAATACAAACTGGCTGATGACCGAAGATAAAAAGAAACATGAGCAACGGAGCATGAATGAGAAGTGAAGAAAACTCAAAAACATTAAGAGAGTCTGCCATCCCTTGATGTATTATGCTAAGAATATTTTCCTTCACAGGGGTTTAGTGACTTACTGCTCATTGTATTTCTTCCTCTGTGCATCCATTTACACTATTTGATTTTACAATGAGTAACATTCACGTAATCACAATATTAAAAAGGCTATTTTATTCATTTTAAAGTTTTGGTCTCAACTTATATAAACAAATCATGACGTTTTAGTAATAGTTAATTATAGCTATATAAGGGAATGTAAATGTTACAAACCTTGAAAAGGTAAATATAATAATATAGCCCAGAAAATCTACAAAATCACATTTCCTTAGACACTGCCTAAAGTCAGTTAATCACAAAATATTTAAAGTTATAAATACAGCATTATAATGCAAATAAGCTGAAATCAAGCATAGAGGTAGAATGAACTGATGAATAACTGGGTATTTTTAAAGTCGATAAATCAAAAAAGAAGTTGACGAAATACATGATTTAACATTTGTAGTGGTGACTATCAAAATAACTGAAAAATGGAAACTGTCCAAAGTTTATTTTAACTTGGAGGATGAAGAGGATTTGCCCTTCCCATTGTAAACTTTTCTACGTGGGCTGGATTTTTATTAAACAGCCTAGATAGTACTTTATATTTTTTATAGAGTTTAACATATTTCAGGGCATAAAAAAGCATAGCAGAAATACATCAAAATATTGATAGTGATTTTTTTTCTGGATGGGAGAAATTCTGGGTGGTTTTTCATATTATTCTTTCACATTTTGCTAGTTTCCAAATGTCCTACGCACAACACATTCCTCTTCAGAAAGCATAAACTAAATTTAATTTTTAAGTCTTTGATAAAGCCACCTAACATGATTTTGAAAATGCAAAATCATTAACATTTTTTCTTTGAAGGTCATGACAGCATGAAATCAGGATAAACTATACCAAGTTTCTCCAGGAATGTACTTGTTTACCCATTCCCCAACTCTGCAGCAAGACAAAGTGACTCTGTCCACCATAAAAGTAACAGCACTAATCCCCAGTAATAGCCCTGTCCACTCAGGTGTTGCATTAAATGTCTACCCTTAGCGGTCCCCACCAGTCCCAAGTTCTTGTCCTTCCCTTTACATATTCAGGAATCCCAGCTCACTCAGGAGCAACAGGATTCTAAGTAGCCAATTCTCATTAGCCTAGCAACAGCAGGCTCGATTATTGAAAACAATAGTACTTTTCAAAAAATGGAACTGCCAAAGTTTCCATCAGCAGTAACGAATACCCTCTCCCTGAACAGGTCTGTAGTAATAAAGGTTAGTGTTTGTTGCGTGCCCCATTTACCTGAATTCTAGGCATTAGACTTTTCTTTGCCTTTTTTTTTAAACTCCACCCTTCACATGCCCTTTCCATCTATTACTTCCCTCCCATTTTATCAGTATTACTTCCTTGACAACATACTTAAATATAATTATCTCATTTATTTTACTTTAGTCCTCATTACAATCGGTGCCTCCTTGCTAGGTCCCAGGGAAGTTGTGGGGGCTTGGGGGGGGGGGGTGGAACACACAAACAATTAAGACTTAAGGTCCTTCAGCACCACAGTATACAATGGTGTGTGCTCCTCAAGCAAATCCATAGTCACTTCCATCACAGAGAGAAGTAATTTCAAATCTTGCCCTAAGATTCTAAGTGTTCCTTCAACCTAGAGCTCAGAGGCTGGGAAAAACAATCAGTGGATTTCCTGCCCTTGATATCAGAATGGATGTTTGAAAAGTTTAAGTGCTGTCCATCTGCAAAGGTATTCTTGTTATTGTTGTTGTCATGTCCAATAGACTATGATGGGAGAATCTGGTTCATTATTAAAAGCAGAAAAGAATCACATGTGTAACTGCAGATAAATCTGACAGCTGAAAGCAATGTGTAGTAGCCATTTCTTTAGGGAGACTGACAGTAACTTCAGAAACTTACACTCAATTATCTAATCAGGTTTTTCTGCCCTTAAATTCTATGAAAAGACATTAAATATCATTAATTCATTAACGAAATGCCTTGTGGTTTTTTATGAATGCTCATGAATATTTCATAAAGTGATTAAAATTGTTAATCCTGCTCCCAATTAATTTTAAGTAATTCTTAGACCACATATGTAAATAACAGGTAATTATAATGTTTTACTATGTGTCATTTATATAACTTAGGCCATTAAAACTGCATTTCTGACGTGATACATTTCTTAGGGACCTATGTCACTTTTTTTTTAAAGCAACAATTCATTTTCACTTTATTTGAACCTGCATTAATTTTGAGGGGACTCTGAGGGGGAAATTTTGAGGGGCTTTAAAAGAAGAAAAATAGGTTCTAAGAATGTAAAAACTAGCCCATCTGTGAAGTATGGTTACCAAAGTTCTAGGATTTTCTCCTCCATCAATCTGCTCAGGAGGAATTCAGCATATCAACTCTAATTGAGAAAGCTATCATCTGTAGAATATGACACAAAGCTGATTCTACTCTTGTTTTTTCTTTATTTCTTTCTTCATGCTTTAGCTTGCCATTATGTTTGGTTACTACATGGGAAGAAAAAGGAACTTAAATCTGGAGGCAATTTAGAATGGTGGAAAGTTCAGAGAGTCAAAAAGAGCTAACTGTAAGGGATCATGACTTCCTAACTATGTGGTCTTGAGCAAATTATTTTCCTCTCTGAATTTCAGTTCCTTTACCTGTAATATTTTGAAGATAATACTTTTCCTACCTGCCTTGTTAAGATTTTTCTGAGAATTAATTAAAACACATATTAAAGGCACTTTGTAAAATGCTCTGCTATTTACCCGAACCGACCAGATAAATAGGTAATTTGAGCAAGTTACTTCACCACTTTCCTTTCTCCAGGCCTCAGTCTCCTAATGTCAAATGAAGGAATTGAAAATTCCTCACTTAAAACAAATCCTTTTTTTCAGTAGTTTGTTTCCATGTTACTGACTTTAACTTTCACTTTATGGATAGTTTTTTTTTGCAAGTTCAGATGGTGCAGGACTTGGAGAGATATAGGGGATGAGATGCTCCAAAGGTGGTCCAAGTACCCTGGTGAGTTCTGTGGTCCTTGGGTCTCATGACATCTGGTAGAGATTTGTGTGCTTGGACATCTCCCCAGACACATTCTGAGCTCATACTCTTTATCCTCAGGGCTTACATCCTGAATACCCATCACTTCCAAAGCAATGCTTTTGTCAGTAGCTTGACTTACTCTGGGGCAGATTGTTTCCACCATAAGTAGCCAAGAGAAGTTCTGTTTTGCCTTTGCCTGTTGTGTTCTGTGAGAACTAATTCCAGTCTTTGACACAGGGAGGCATATTTATGACATTTGGCTTCTTCGTTCCAACAGATTTTTCCTTTCAGTGTTTATGAGAGGTAGCATTAAATATTAGTGCTCCATCCTACTGGGCTCCTTTTGTTTAAAAGCATCTGTGTCCTTTGCACTTACTTTGGCCGTTATTACGAGGAGTTAGAAGTGTAGAGGCACAGCTCCAGAGTTGCTTGACTGCTTTTATGTCCTTTTATAAAAGGTTTCCAAATCAAGAGGATCATGTATTTGTTATTTCTGGGTCCATTAAATGCCCAAGTAATTAACATTAGCCATTTTGCCACTAACAAAGCATGGAAACCACACGGTTTTTGTGATGTATAGTCATTTCTATGTCAGCTTACAGTTGCACAAGCCCATCTAATCACCTGAATGGCAATACAATGAGACAGGCGCCAAGATTATATGGCCTGGCAACCAAATGACTCTTAACATTATTTGGAGATGTACAGACTCCAGCCAACCAATACTGTGTTATTTTAAAGTTTTTGAAGTTGTGAAGAGAAACTCTTAAAACAAGGATAACAGTGGTAAGCATCTGAAAAATTGACCTGTACCCAGCGTCAACATAAACACAAAAGAAAGTACATTTCAGATATATTCATAACATAATCAGAAACCAGGCTCTGACAGTGCATACTCTCCATTTGCAAACACATTCCTTTCTAAAAAGCTGCAATTAATTACAAACTAGTTTTGATGCCGTTTTTGCTTTCCTTAAATATGGAGTGAATTCACCCCATAAACTAATGAACCAAAGTGAAGCCAAATAGAGACCAGCTGGCTGGATGGCTCAGTAATTTTATCCACATGATTGATTTTATGATCCTTTCACTGAAGTAACTAGTCTTTATTCTTGCAATCAGCACCAATGACAATTTGGGAGCGGTGGAGAATTATTAAAATCTGGGGAAAGAAGAGACGCAGTTTGTTTGATGTGGAACAACACATTCTTCCACACACTTCTCTGGTATTATAGGTGCTGAATTCTGAGCCTCTCTGGCTTCCAAAGAAACACACTGATTAGTTGCCACAGGGACATAATAAGCAACCAATGCCTAAATAATCATTACAGATACTCCATTAACAGCATCTAACTGTGTGGCTTTTAACCATACAAATTGTTTTTTGACAGCTTGTAACCTTTTCAAATAGTTTCCTTTGGGCATTATACCACACTCAGATCTAATTTTAACTTTCACTTAGTTTATAATTTATGAGTTTCTTTGGAGATGCATAATGTACTCGAGGAGAAAGGATACATTCAAATAAAAGCTAAAAACAAAATCAATTGCCGTTTTAATCCACGAAACCTTTGCTCACCAGGAGATAACTACAGTAGGATGAAACAAAAAGAGAGGAGGGAAGGACCTAAATGATCTAGAATTCCCATAGAACCTGCTTTAAAACAAGTAAGTTTAATGCATTCAAACAGGATCATAGCTGTACAGAAATGAAGCAGTTCACTGGTGCATACAAAAGTTTGTCTTAAGATCCATAAAATTCCACAACATAAAAATTAAAAATTATAAAATGGCTTAATAGGGCTGTCAGTGAAGAGCTAAAATATATGACACTCCTTTAGCACAGAAAATCCCCAGGTTTACAATTTCCAGACACTGGAATGCATCCACTCAAGGAGGAGGAAGAGTGTCGTTCCAAACTCTGGTCAAAAATGGATTCCACTTAAAAATCATAGATCACAAGTTGTTGGAGCTAAAGAGAATTTTAGAAATCATCTGGTCAGGCTCAAAATGAAGGCTGGTGCCTTCATTTTTAAGACTTTTCCCTTTCCTCACTCCCAATAGCCAGACTATCAGCAAGTCCAGCCAGCTCTATCATGGGAACCATATTCCTCCCACTGCTGCACCTCCAGCTTCTGAGCACCACCTCCTCCCCGTTGGGGTATTGCCAAAAAGCCCTGACCGGGGAGTCGGCAAACTCCAGCTCACAGTTTCATTTGCTGCCTCTTTTTGTACATCCTACAAGCTAAGAGTAGTTTTTGACATTCTTAAATGATTATAAAAAATAAAAAGGGTGATAATACTTTATGACATGAAATTACATGAAATTCAAATTCCAGTGTCCATCAATAAAGTTTTATTGGAACACCATCATGCTCATTCTTTTATGTATTGCTTATGGCTGCTTTGGCTTTACAATGGCAGTTACACAACTCTCTCAGAGAGACCATACGGCCCACAAAGCCTAAAATTTTTACTATCTGGCCCCCTTTTACTTTCTAGCCCTTTACAGAAAAAGTTTGCTGACCTCCATGTAATTGGTTCCTTATACCCATGCTTTCTCTGCCACAGTCGGTTCTTCACACAGCAACCAGAGTGATCCTTTTAAAGCAAATCAAATCCTGTCACTCCCTGCTTAAAACTCTCGAATGCTGAGCTGTCCAATATGGCAGCCACTGGCCACATGTGTCTATTAATCACTGGCGTCTAGTGCAACTGAAGAACTGAATTTTTAATTTTATGTTAAGTTCAATTATTCTAAATTTAAAAACTGGTACTTGACTCAGTTATTGGAAAGCATTTAAGTAAGTTTGGAACAACTTAGATATGCAATCTACTATTCCAATTGTAACTTTTATAAAATCTCAATGCAGATCAATTACTTTCAATGAAAATTTGGCATCCAAACTAAGATGTGCTATAAATGTAAAATACACACTGGATTTCAAAGATGTAATCCAAAGAGAGCGTGAAAAGTATCTCATTAATAATTTTTAATATTGACTACATGCTGAAATGATAATCTTTCTTATATATTGTGTTCAATAACATATTATTGAATCTATTTCTTTTTACTTTTTTAATGTGGCTACTAGATAATTTAAAATTACATGTGTCTTGAACTGTATTTCTATTGGATAACACTGCTTCAATGGATTCTGATAAGAATTAATTCAAACCCTTAATAATGCCAAAAAGGCCGTTGTGGCCCCTGCCTATCTCTTTAATCCTGCTTCTTGTCACTCTCCATTCTCTTCACACTTGTACTTTGTCAGTCCCTCAAAGACACTAACCTAACTTTTGCCTTCAAGTCTTTCTTTACACCAACTTGCCTGCTCTCTGGGAACTGTTTCCTTATATCATAACTCATTCTCATCATTCAAGTACAGTTTAAATGCTGGTCTCTACAGAGACATCTTCCTTAATCCACCCCCAGTCACATCTATCACTCCACCAGTTTTCTTCTCTCCACAGCTACGATCAGTGACTGGAGTTTTCTTCTGTATCAATCTAGGGGTCTCTTGACTGTGTCCATGCCCTGCGTACTCCCCAACCCTGCACACCAAGAGAAGGAATCTTGTCAGTTCGCTGCCATGTCCCCAGCTTTTAAAACCATGCTTATTGTTCAATAAATATTTTAACGAATGACCATTCATTTTACAGATGAAAAACTAAGATGCAGAGCAGCATAAAGACTTAATGACAGGGCTCAGAATGGAAACCAGGTCTCCTCCCTCCAGCTCAGCGTTTTGCAAAGAGCAGCATAGGTCAGTGTCTCCCCTGATCAGAACATAAAGACTTTCTGTTCAGCTCTGTGACACTTTGTTGGGATGCCAACTTCAGAAGCAAAAGGTCAGCTAAGCCAGACGTTTCATTCACCCGTAGGCTCTTAAAACCTTCTCCATAGCTTCATCTGCTCTCTTGCGTGCCCTGCCAGATTGTTAGCAGCTTTTAGGATTGCTTATCAGAAGATTTTTTTCTGCTCTGGGCGTGGAAATAATCACCAAAATTAAAGAAGGAAATCAATGGCATTTAGCTGCTCTCTCACACCAAAGCGATAGTCACAAAGCAGAAAGAACTAGGTCGGAAGGATGAGGGGATAAAAAGCCCAATTAAATAGTCTGAAGTAGCAGTGTGACCACCACCAGTGAAGACGAGCAGAAAAATAAACACTAGGGGTCGGGCTGCCCTTCCCCTTTTATCTTTTACATTTTCCTCTTTCATTAATTAACATTCAAACTATGCTCATGTTCCTGCAAATTAAGCAATAGCCCAAAGGGTGATATTTGAAAGCAATGTGGAAAAAAATTACACACTCTATTCCTCAGTTACAGCCTAAAATGTCACTCTTTGTAACATCATATATTTTATGCTTAAAATCATGTATCTCTGGGAGAGACACTGGTACCTGAATTTAAGTGAAAGCATTAGGAAAAAGGAACTGGAGGAGGTGTCTGCCTTGTAGTTTCACTTACAAGTAGACATACTACGGTGAGCATATTGCATTCAAAGGTAGTAAGTGTCCCAACAGAAGCCTTTTATTTAAATTCTCATTTACTGCCAGCTGAAGAAATGAATTTCCCTTTTCTTCCTTCATTTTTTCACTCATCACTGGGGGAGGTAATTTTTTTCTTTGACCTTCACATGCATTTATCAAATGTCTTTTGAGAATGAATCGTGTGAACTGTACTATCAGGTGTGTTCAGCAACGTTGAGAGGAGACGTAAGAGTTGCGGCTAAGATGAGGCTGTCCATAAGCAAACCATTGTGGCTGATGCAGAGGCTTTATCCTCTGTCAGAGAGGGGACGGGACTGAAAGGATGTGGCGAGCAGACTTTAAATGTCAGGTAGAGGTGTTGGATCTTTATTCTGCCAGCAACATGAAACTACTAGAAATTTTACTGTGTGAATAAAATATTGTCATTTATTGCATGAAGTGACATATTTAGGAGAATATTAGTGACTCGCATTTATTGAGCACTACGTGCTAGACAGTGTTTCTAAGCACTTTACATGCTTCTGTGTCATGCAGTCCTCACAATGACCCCATAAAGTAAGTAGAACCTTCATTATTCCTATTTTACAGATGAGGAAAAGGAGATACAGAGAGATTAAGCAACTTGCCCACCATCACACAGCTAGTGTGTGGCAGTGACAGGATTCAAACCTAGGCAGCCTGCCTCCCGCGCTGTCCAAAAGAACAGCTGAGAGATTTGGCAGAGGGGCCAAGAGACTCTTCAACACAGGCAGAGCTGCTGCTAGCCTATGTGAGGCCTTGTAGAAAGTCGGGAAAGGTGCTACCTGCAGGTAAGCTCAGTAAGAGTGCTGCTAAGAAGACTGTGTGGCGTCTTGGTGTGTTTTGAAAGGTGACCCTTCTTGTGGGCAGGCCCAGCCCCGTGTCCCAATGTATGGCTTGGTTCATGGAGCAAAAAGGCTAGATTCAGCCCTCACTGGTCTCCACAACAGACTTCTGAACATTTCACTTTCAATTGAGTTGCTAAAATATGTTAAAACTTCATATCCCCAAGCCATAAGTAAAGTTAGCTCTACACCACAAAACCTTGTTTCAAAGATGAACGTACAGCTGTGAATGTGTACGCGTTTGCCCGTGAAGTAAGAGGTGAAGTCCCACATTTGGGCTGATGCCAGAACAAGATGGAAAAGCAGCCACAAAGTCGTGGAGCTGAGAACATGAATCCCTGATGAACTCTCTGAGGAATTCACAAACCCTTCTTCAAAGATGAAGGCCATCAAAGGGCATCAGAAATTCTACTGGGGATTCAAACTAATCTTTCTCAGTCACAGAACTAATAATTCTGATCAGGGAGAGAGGAGTGTGATCTGGAAGACTTCCACCACAGAGAATGTAACATGAGATCATGCTAGAATTTGCCTACTAAGATTGATGAGTTCATTTCGATACATACAGACTATGGAGAGAAATGCTCATGCTTTTCCAAAAGAATTCCCCATGCTCAGGGCCCATATTAGCACTGCTCTTCTACCTTTACCGGATTTGCAGGCTTCTTCCCACTTGTGAGCTCAATCCAGCCTGCCTTCTGTCCAATTCTAGCGAAAAACATGTGAAAACTGCCTCCCTCCAAAGACCAAGGTTCAAGATCAGGTTGGCCACAGTGCCTTCTGCTTACTCTCTCCCCACCCCCTCCTCTTAATCAATCACTCTCTAAAGCCACCGCCTGGTCCTTCAGTGCCCAGATTCTCAAGACCTCCTCCTCTGGAACCCCCGCCAGATCTTCTGTACATGCAACCCCGCCAGCCTGGATGACAAAGCAATAAACACCCCTGGGTGCGCCTCTTATTCCTTCCTGCCTACTTCAAATTTCACTCATAAATCTGGTTGGGAAATGATGGTTTCATAGGTTTCACATAAATATACACTGTGAAATGGTCAACACATTCCAGTTAATTAGCATTCATTACTACACAGAGTTACCTTTTTTTTTCTTTTCACCTCCCCCGTCCCACCCCTCCTGAAGTCTCTTGAGAAACTGAAGTTCAAGTTGACTGTATTAGTGTAATCCAGACAAGAATGTCACAATGTTTTTAAAGAACAGCAGGTTCTTAGCCTTGGAAAGTATGTGAATGGACTTCATGGGCTCGATAAACTATCTGAGATAGTATAATATACAAAATTGGGGAGACAGAAAGAGTGATATTTTCCTAAGGAAAAGTACCAAAGATTTCATCAAAATTTCACAGGAGTGAGTGAGTCACAAAATTTCAAGATACATTGTCTGGTCGATCAACTACATTCCCTCCAGATAGTCAGTGCCCCTAGCTGCCTATCTTTGCCTATATAGAAAAGCTAAAATACTTGGCAAATTTTCTTAATTTATAATTTGTAATGTTAAAAAGTACTTTAAAATATTAACATATGCCAAATCACCATTGTTGATGGTCTTGACACACTTTCTTAAATATAACTTTGAAAAGCTTGAAAACTATTTCATTTTTGAAAATGCACCTCTAAAAGTCTGATATTATGAATCTATTGTGAAGCTACCATAAGAAAAATATTTAGCTATATTCACACACATAATTAATTAATGACTTTAAAAAAATCAGAAAAAATTTAAATGACCATGTTTTTCAGCAACCTTACAGTTTTACATTAGATTCCACTCATAAACTATACAATGAGACATTGTTATCATACAAGGAAGCAGCAAGACAGGACTATCACCTGCACCATGGGCTAATCCTAGCAGGATTTTACACTATACATTTGATATATTTGAATCCAGATGATAACATGCTGGTTTGTTTTTTTTTTCACAGATCTTCCTTACCATGATGTCAGAAAATCCTGCCATGCCTTCAAAAATAATTTATTCTGGTATAGATAATGTCAATATGTTAAGCACACATAGAAGCACTATTTATTCTATTAAATTGGAAAGGTTATTGGTCATGCAAACCCAGTCAAATCTCAACTTTATCTGACTTTACTTTCCCACTGGGGTTACCTAAATCACATTCAGTCAGAACAAATACAAGCTTTTTGACAGCAAAACTATTCCTCAACCAATACTGCATAATTGAGTCTTTTTTCACTAAGATTGACTGGATTAGGATATTAATTGACAAATCTTCTGAGAAGTGTTTCTCTTTCCCTCTCCCTCTCTGTCTCTCCCTATCTCTCTCTCTCCCCTCCCCCACTATGTTTACATAGCTAACAATAAAATGAGAACTTGCTGGTCTTGGAAATGAATTGTTTTTACTTGCCCATTAGCCAGCCACAAGTTGATAAAATGGGACAAAATTGCTTAAAGTTAAAATACAGTTTTTGATAATTTACTTAGTCCCTACCATTTGGTGTAAGTAGAACTACTAAAACATAGTTCCAAAAGCTATTAAGAAATTGGATGTGCAGCTCAATCTTACGAGCATGTAGCTAAAGAACTAGTCACATAAATCTCACAGACATGTTCACCAACTCTGAATGTCCCTGTGCTAAGAATGTGCTGATTACTGGAGGGGTGAAGGTGAACACCAGCATCCTTGCCTTTGGCTAAATCACAATCCACTGATATCACACCTGAGAGAAATGAATCAGCAAAGTCAGTCTGGATATGAGTGTAACACCTTGCGTGTGTTTTCTATTGTCGCAGTAAGAAATTATCCTGAACAATGCATAAAACAACACAAATTTATTATCTTACAGTTCTACAGTCAGAAGTTTAAAATGGGTCCAAATGGGCTAAACTCTATGTCAGGAGAGCTCTGTTTCTTTCTAGAGGCTCTAGGGGAGAATTCATTTCCTTTAGAGGAGAATCTGTTTCCTTGCTTTTTCCAGCTTCTAGATGCTGCCTGCACTCCTTGGCTTATGGCCCCTTCCTCCACCTTCAAAGCTAGCAATGGTGGGTCAAGTTCTCACATTATGTCGCTATGATCTCCTCTTCTGCCTCCTTTTCTACTTTTAAGGACTGTTTTGATTACATTGGACCCACCTAGATAACTTAGGCAAATTCCCCTCTTTGAAAGCCAGCTGATGAATAACCTTACTTTCATTTGCAACCTTAATTCACCTATGCAGCATAAAGTAACACTTTCACAGTTTGTAGAGATGAGGACAGAAACATCTTTGGGGACCATGACTTTACCTACTACACCTCCTGAGGCATCATCATATATTCGATATTTCTATTTTCTCTTCAAAAGGAGATAACAAATTTTTGCTTAAGCCACACACCCTAAAAGAAATACATGCTACTTCACCTCAGAACCAATGCCCTTTACAAGGTGACCATAATTATTTCATTTTCCACCTGATTTTTTATTTAAGAATGTTTCAGAATCAAAAGTAGCTTTGGAGAAAGAAGAGAAAGTGATAATCTAGAAGCAGAGTAAGGTATATTTTCATAAAACATAAGGCAGACTTGAAGAACAGTTCCAAATGTACAAGGCCCAAAAGAGGAAATTAATTTGTCATAACTTTCCTTTGCTCCAAAACAAATCCATTGGTGTTGTGAGGACAAGAGAAGTTAGTATTATTGTGGGTTGTATCATATGGTTAGGATGTATATACACACCAAGCACCTACAGAACTAGACTGGACATTTACTTAGCATCTACTTTCTTTCAAGTACATAGGTGATCTTTATAAGTATCATCTCTGGCAGGGTCACCATTTATAGAAGTTTTTTTCTTACAAATTGGAGACAGTCACTGAAGAAATACATCATTGCTCAAATGAGCAAACTAAGTGAAGTGCGGTTGAGTTCCTACAAAAACGTCTACTGGAGCAGAGGCTATACAAGCAGAAGTTCTGTTCAGGAAAGACCTATTGAGGGAGCACAATTTTCCCACAGACTATTTTCCCATTATATAATAATCACAAATGTGTTCTGTTGGAAAAAAAATTTTGGCTCCTCAAAGTAATACAATTATACCTAAGCATGTAGCAAATCTTTTAAAATCACATATTTAAAGGGGAAAATATGTAACTTTCATTAAACATTAATACCAACACTCAAGCATTAATCACAACAATTTGCTAAGAAAATCAAAATACTGGAAGTGGAATATATAGTTCTGAATCTTTGGCTACATTATCCACTTGCTTTATTTTTGTTTCCATTAAAGAGGGAGGCTTCCCTAACACTTTATCAATTTCTAAATTTGTCAAAAACATCAAACCATCTCAGTGTTCTACCTTTATTTCTGTGGTGATAGTTTATAACTTTTAAAACTTTCTCTAATCATTAAGTCTAAGAGTCACTTTCCAGACTCATTCACCTCCTAATAACTCTACAGTTAGTTTAAGGTGACTCACTTAATACACCAAATTAAACACTCATACTCAAGGGTGCATGGACACACACACACACACTCACGCGTATATATATACACATAGTAACTCCCTTTAGAACATGTGGCTTGGAATGAACCAAGACTGGAATTGTAAAGAGACAGATTTATGGTGGTGATCATTTTGAAATGCAGAGAAATACTGAATCACTACGTTGTGTAACAGAAACTAACATAGGGCTGTAGGTCAATTATACTTCAAAACCAACTAACTCATAGAAAAATATCAGATTTGTGGTTACCAGAGCTGGGCGGGGTGGAGGTGGGGTGAGAATTGGAGGAAGGTTGTCAAAATATACAAACTTCCAGTTATAAGACAAATAAGTGTTGGGGATGTAATGTATAACATGATAAATATAATTAACTAACACTGCTGTTTGTTATATATGAAAGTTGTTAAGAGAATAAATCCTAAGAGGTCTTATCACAAGGAAAAATTTTTTTTTCTTTTTTTAAATTTAGAATCTATATGAGATGGTAGAGGTTCATGAAACTTACCATGATAATCATTTCATAATGCATGTAAGTCAAAACCATTATGCTACACACCTTAAACTTAAACAGTGCTGTATGTCAATTCTATCTCAATGAAACTGGAAGAAAAATAAATAAATAAAGGAAGGAGACAGATGATCTTTGGCATTCAAAATGCTCTACTGTCTGAGTTACTGCCTGCACTCCTTCCTAGAGGGTTCTAAGTCAGAGACAGCATTGAGGTTCTCTTTTCTTCTTCTTCTTCTTTTTTTTTGCAATAAATACATACCTCTCTAGACAGCTATGTAAACTTCTATCAATATATACTTCCGGTAATGGAATGGTTTGAACTTATACGTGTGTGATATTTTTAGAAAAAGTGAAAATTTAAATTATTTTGTTGGGACAAATTCTTAGAAAACTTCAAAAACCGCTACTATAACCACTGCCCAGAAGATTATTAATGTGCATAATAACTCAACAGTAGACATTCAACACAAAGTCAGATGGATTGTGCCCTTGTTGATTTTGTCATTCACGCAAATCTATAGGCTTGGTTATTTCGCTGAGATATTAGCTTAATGACACTGTCCTCAGCAGGGACTTTGAATATATCCAGAGGGTGGGAGTTGAGTTTGGAAAGTGCTGATTGCTCACTTGTGGCTAAAGTGTGTGCAAAGATTAGAAGATGCCTGGTCATCCACACAATAACACAAAGCAAAGACTGTCCCTAAGTAGTTCAAGTAACCCTAAATGCATTTCATTCAGTGTTCTTCCTTATAGTAAGTAACGCATTGTAAGATTGATCAGAATGCAGTAGATAGTGTCAACTCTTTTTCCAGGTTGTCGTCCCAATGTGGAAATATTTTTGCAATCATGGAGCATAAATTAATAAGTTACTTTACTGGTAGCTAAGATGAATTTTTCTCTTAGACTAACACACTGTCTAGAATAATCCTCTTTAACAACCAGTGGTAAATATTTTCAAAAAAGCTAGTCATGACATATGTAGATGTGACCCAAGAACACAGTGAGGTCAACTGGCTTGCATGGGAACTCATATCAAAAAGTATTTTGATTAAGTGTAGAGAAAGAAAACTCTTTCACATAAAGGGACATAATTCACCCAAGCTAAAGGAGAACACTATCTTTGGGTCACTTTGCTCTGGAATAGAGGAGAGAATCCCTCCAGCAGAGTTCAAAACTCCTTTCTTGACTCAGAGCCACACAGTGGGGCCACTTGTGAACTGGAAAGCCAGGAGCGGACTAGGGAGACATTCCTCACACACACACAAAGCCACCCAAACAAAGTGCGAGCAGATACAGGAGTTGGAAACTAAGTACAATCTATCCAAAAGTGCTCTGATTTGAGTGGCCCCATGGAAATTATAAAATACAGTTGAATCTTATATCAATGTTACATTACTCACAACTTTTAGCTCAATCTCTACCCTTCCCCTTTACCCAAGAACTTGATTTTAAATGACAATTTCAGTTTGGATTTCAGTTCTTTCCAGTGGACTTTTCCTTGGTGGAAATTAAATGATTAAAAGCAAACAGACTCACAGTCACTAGCCCACATCCTTCTGATGGCATTATGTGCTGTAGGTACGTCCATTTTTCTGAAATCAATGAAGAGACCCATAGCAACCTGATTTTCTCTTTGCTTAAAAAAAAAAAACAAAAAAAAATTAATGTATGTTTCTCAAACACAAATTACTGATCTTGGAATGTGTAGCTATTAGAAAACTATATACTAACTAAACCTTAGAACTGCCTTTAGTATTTTCTTGACCGACTAATTTAACTGATAAAAGATGACCCTAACCATAACTAGCTAGAGAAAAAAAAAGTTTTATTGTAAATGAAGTGTACTATTATTTTAAAAATGTATAGAACTTACAATCTTTGATTCCAGGTTTTTCCCAGAAACTGATTTTACCCTGAACATCTGCTCTATTGGTCTCTCCTTTCATTTTGTTAAAATCTACTCATTCTTTTATAATCCACAGGAAATTCCTATTCCTTCTTTGCATACACTGACCTAAGTATAATTCTTGCCTTTCCCATCATTTCAAAAACAAAAAAACAAAACCTCACATGCAAAACTATTTAATTGCAACTAAGAGAAGAATATGAAAAAAACCAACTCATATACATAATGAAAAAAGACATCATACATCTAAAGCAAATTAATAATACCAAATGTTAATCCTTTAGAACTAATGCATTTTGTTAAATTGGGAGCATGTCAAAATGTATGGTATGACTTTAAAGGAAGTAAAATATCCTGATATATGGTGCACACATTTCTAAAACATATTTCTCAAGAGAATTCTTGAAAACTAAGGCTTAATTTTCCTTACAGTGCATTCTGACCCAAGTCTCTTCATAAAAGCAGTCCTCCATAGTTTCAGAATGAAATGTAAGATGTTTTCTTTGTTTCAATTCTCCTCTAACCACAGAAAATATAAAGCATTGACTATTCCTTCAAAAGAAAAAAAATGGAAGAAGAATTATGCTTTCGAGCAAGGCAAAATAAATTACAAGCAACTTTCAGAGATTTTCTGTAACTCAGACCTCAGTCTTACAAAGTGGCACCTAAGGTGAATTTTCTCTGAATGCCTTCATAGGACACCAAAGTTCTAGAAACACAGCCAGGAACAGCATCACTACTTCTTTCCATAGACTTCCTTCAAAAGACTGCTGAGAGGCCAGACTCCAACCTAGGTCAGGTTCCCCAAACGTGGCTCCACGTCAATATTATCTGGGGAGCTTTTAAAAAAATGCAGATGCCCTGGGCACATCCCCTAGCAACTTTTATTCAATGTAACTAGAAGGAGGTTCAGAAATCTGATTTTTTTTTTTTTTTACACTTCTGAAATCAACAAGGGAAACCATCAACAGTACTAGGTAAGTGCTACTCCACTTACTGACAAACTAGCCATGGCCAGGTTGATACTAATGGATCGTGTCCACATCTTTAGCCTCTCTCTTTGATAATGATCAGTTGATAAGGTTGTAATATGCACTACCTGCTTATATTCATACCTTTTTAGAAAATGTTGTAGTAAAAAAAAACCAGAAATCAGATGTTTTACAATATTCTCCAGATTTCAAGATAGTGTCTATTTATCTTTTCCAAAGAGAACTTTTGAACTTTTAAATTGTCCAGTTTTCAAAAGGCTACTCTATAAAAATGAATAGCATGGATCTGATGTTAGTGACCCTTCCCCACAAATCGCCCCTAAATCCTACAGGTCCTCCAAGGTTTTGTTTGGGGTCTGGAGCTAAATTTAAACTTGTTCTATTGCCTTGTCCAAAGATTAGGAAAATAAATCACATTTCCATGTTATTACTTAACATTTAACCTAATGAATTTGAATGTGTCAATCTAAAGTCGAACCCAAAGTGTAAAAGTAAACAAAATGTTACCTAATTATCCAACAAAGCTGGGTATGTCGAGGCATCCAACTGGTGAGGTAGAAAGAACTGAATTGCAATAATTAGGTTGATTAAGGAATGAACGTTGTCTGTCTTGCTCCACATCTCTCATGTCACTCTTAGTAGCTTTCTGAATTTTTTAAGCTACAATTCCTCTATCTGCACAGTGGGAATGATGATAGCAGCTTTACAGTGTCATTCTGAAGATTAAATAGGGTAATGTGCAGAAACTGCTGCATACTTAATAAGAGTTCAACAATTATGAAGAGTCAGGCTTTGGTATCAGAGAGATCTGAGCTCTCATTCCAGCTCTATCTCTTGTGGCATTAGGAAATGCCATAAATATTCTAAGTCTAAATTTCATCCCCTATAATCTGAACATATTAATATTACCTACTTCCTTTAACAGTTGCAATGAGCAATACACATAGAGCATTTCATGCATTCTCCCATGCCGCTGGCACTTAGTAGGCATCACTGAAGGACAGCTATTTATTTTTACTTTCCTCCTCAGCTTGTAATCTGAAGATTCAGGGAGAAGACTGAGTTTGCAGAAATAGAGAGGGTTTCAATTCTCCTTTCTCAGATGAGAACACTGAGGTCAAGCACAGGTGACTTAAGTCACTTAAGTGCTTAAAGTCACACAGCTAGTTAGTGACAGAGCTGTGTCTCTAACCCTTACTCCAGCCCTGTCCTGACTATATGGCATTGTTCTTACTATACTGGCCTCCCTCAACAGAGATGAATGCTATCTATGATAAAACCAAACCACTCAGAAAACTGCTATTTAATTACCCACATGGCTAGAGAGTGAGTTTTGATTGTTTATTAAAATAAAAGCAACCAGATCACTGTTAGTGGTAAAATACTATTATCAAACTACAACAACACCCAACTAACTAATTTATATAAAATAGATAAACAACAAGTTTATACTGTATAGCACAGTATCTATATTGAACTATATTCAATATCTTGTAGTAACTTATGGTGAAAAAGAATATGAAAATGAATATATGTGTGTTCCTTTATGACTGAAGCATTGTGCTGTACACCAGAAACTGACACAACATTGTAAACTGACTTCAATAAAAATATATTTTAAAAAACACAAAAACAGAAAATCAAAGTATAATTTTAAAAAAAATACAACATAACTCAATGGAATCTTTATTACTAAGTAAAAGCCAAAGAATGACTAAATTTGGTCAAGAATCAAAAAGTGGCATTTTTGTATTTTTTGCCTAAATTTATACGAACATGGGCTCTCTGGAGTGGCCTGCTCCTTCTTCGGATAGTGGCTGTATAGAAACAGAAAATAAACTCTGCTTGTCTACCAACAACTGGAAAACAAATCCCCAAGGAGCAGAGTGAGCACTCTCAGGGTGATCGATGACAGATGTACAGTCGGGAGCCACTTTCCATGCTCCAAGCAGAGGAAAGGTCCACAGAGATGTGAGCCAAAAAAAGCTATGCGTAAAACTTGAAAAGAGGGCCATGCATATTCCAGAGTCCCTTTGGACTTTCTCTTTCACTAACAGAGGATTGCAACCTAAGTGGTTTCTGGCCACAGCAGAAAGCAACAAAAGGCTGCATGGCTGATTTTTCTTAAATGAAAAAAAGAGGGGTTTACGCTATTTAAATGGCATGGTCCAGATGGTGTTTTCCATCCTTCGTGCTCTTTTGGTCGTGGCCATGTCTTGCCTACGGCTTTTGTGGCAGGACACACTCACCAGTCAGCAATTTCACCACTGCTTGGGTCCAAATGAGCTATGGAGAAAGAAGTTAGGGTGAGTGGAGAGGCCACAGCTGGGAGAGATCAGCCACACTCAACAGGCCTCTCCCACATACATAAACAGAGCAGACCGAGGGGAGGAGGGCGGAGAAACAAAATACTGAGGTTCAGAGGGTCGTGCTTGAGGCCTGCAAAGTCCGCCTAACCACATGACGTGCGCCTACAGGTTCTAACCCAATTGCTGAAAATCCCCGAGCGCCTCTGAAAAGGTGGCTATTAAACTTCTCAGACGAAACATTCAAATGCTTTTTGATACCACAAAATATTTTCATGCACTTAAACTGTTCCTTAAATACCTGACTGAAAGGAGAGACTCGTTCAGTAAGTTTATTCTTATGTAGGGAAGTGTCTCCTCTAATAATGGACTGTGTTAGCTGGGTTTTGAGTTCCTGCTGTGGTTTTGCATCTCTATCTTCACTGCAGGTCCCAGTTGAAAATGTCTAGGATTCAAAATTCACATGGACCACAATCCTAGCCTGTTTATTAGAAGGAACATTAAAGAATGTAACATGTCTTTCACAGCATATTGCATTTGCACCTGAACTGTAAAAGGAAACTAATGCCTTTAGCAATGGATTATGGCTTTTTAAGTACCACTTTCCTCGCATAATACTGCAATAAAAAAAGAAAACATCCAAATGAGATATCAGTATTTTTTTCTACAGAGTGAAGAAATTTTTTTAACTCCATAGTTGTGGTTTATGTACAGCTACCTGCTATCGAAACACTAAGTTTTTCTTTTTCTTTTTTCTTTTGCCAAAAGCAAAGGGTCACCCCTCCATTCCTCCTTCTCTTTCCACCATGTCAAGGAGAATGCATGCCAACTCAGCCTCCTCCCAAAAGGAACAAAATCCCGTGAATAAGAAACCCTTTACCACAATTCTACCAGCCCAGGATGTTTCTGTGATGTGTAGCCTAATTAGCTCCTCCCCAGGAAAGAACATTAAATTCATATTGTGGCCTCCATCAACAGCAAAGGCAAATAAAAGTAAACTCTGAGCAGTGCTCCTTATAACTGCTTTACAACAGACAGTTCTTGAAAATACTGGGGGTAGCTTCTAAAACCCAATTAATGATGAGGTTCACTTTTTAATCTTTTTCTTCAATGCTATTAAAATGATTTCCTAAAAAAGAAAGTCACTCTATGTTTCTACTTAGAATATGCTGATTTTCTGGAAAACAAAATGTATTGAGAGACAAAGTTGCTCCTATCCTTGGAACCAGAAATCCTATGTCTACGGATTTATTCTAAATCAGAGATTCAAGCAAAGATTTCTGCAGCTTTTTAAGGGAATGGTGACACATAAGAGACAGGGTCAGTGTCCAAAAGTAGAAAAAGGATTAAATCATGATGGGATAGACTAGTTTGTAGAATATTTATAAATATTGGAAAATACTGTGAGACAATGTTAAGTTTCTCAGAGGATACAAACTATTTATAAACTCGATCTTAATGTTTTAAGTATATGTTTATACATATGTTTACATATATGTGCTGATTTATATCTATATATATAAATAGGATCTAAGAATGGAAGGAAAAATTTTTTTGTTTTCTACTTCAATATTGCCTGTTATTCCCAAATTTTCTACAATGAACACAGATTGATGTTAAAATTAGAAAAAAATGCAAAAAAGTATATTAAAATTTTCAAAATTGGATATCCTGAAGAATTTAAAAATCATACATCTTAAAACAGAAAAAAATCCCATCTGGCTTAGTTTTTTATTAAAAAGTTAATGTATTTTTCAGATGAAGCCCAGAGAGCTTAATTGATTTATCTAAGCAAATAGTTTAAAGATTCCACCTATTTTTTTAACTTAAAAAAAAATACAATTTTCTTATTGTAAGAAAGCCTGAACATGCTACTTCAAAGACTCTATTCACCCACCATCAGCTTTTAGGTTTCTTTTGGTCACCAAGGACAGTCTTAAGAATTGAGATGAATAATAAAAACCCACAAAATGATAGCATTAGAGTTGGGTGGGCCCCAGGGATCTCCATGTTACGTTCAATGGAATGACCAGCATTCAATGAATTGGTTCAACCTCGCAGTGGTTCAGAGGCACCTCATCGGGGGAGCAAGGATGCTGGGTGTGCCACTGTCACTTGTTTTCTATAGTGGATGTCAGTTTAAATCCCTCAGAAAGAAACCCAGGATTTGGGTGCAAGTATTCCATTTGAGATACGAACTCAGGAAGGTGAGGGAAATGGAGGAGAAAAATTGGGAAGAGAAGGAATACTAATAAAGGTGTATAACTGTGGGGGTTACCACTGTGGACAAATGGGGCTCCATTTGGCTGGGGACCCTCTGAGAGATTGTGGAACATGCCTTAAAGTTGTTTCACTGCACATGAGAAAGCTGGACTATTTATCCACCAACTCTTGTTGAGCCACACTGATTGAGGGTCCATCCTGGAAGATTAACTCCCTGGCACTTGATGCCTAACCAGACTAAGAACTCTTTAGAAAACTGTCCTCTGTATAGACATACATGTAGTCTTCAGTGAGCACAGAAGAGTTCACTTACAGTCACAAAGTCACGGAGAGAACACAAGCTTAGCGGCAGGTTAGACCTGAGGGTAGACCATGGCTCTGCCACCTACAAAACTTTGGACAAGCTGTTAAATCTACCTGAAACTCGAGCTTTTCATTGAAAAAGGGAACTATATCATAAACATTTAATATGAACACTTTCATTAAATATTCATTCCCTTCCACCTTGGAATATCAAGCAATTCTCCCCTGTGCCAGTTTACTAGCCAGGGTTGCTAAAAGCAGTAGTCTACGAATAAAGCACAAAATGACAATTGTAAGCAATGCCCTGTCACTTGCCATTTTGGTATTCCAATCCTGAATATTCAATTTATCTTTTATGATAATTATCCTTTACGATGATTTGGTGGGTTCCTGTACCATTCAGGAATATCTTAGATCAACAATTTCTGTGTTATAATACAGTAATGAATGAATATTATAACTTTTTAATTCTACAGTAATAATAAACAGCACATTTTTGAGTGCTTAATATACACTAAGCAGTCTTTAGAGCAGATGTCACATGCATTATCTCAATAAAGTTCAATAATCATACTTGCTAGGTACTTTTACTAACCCTATGTTACTGACTGGAAAAAGTAAAACTTAGAGAAGATACGTAACTTGCCCATGATTGTGTAACTAAAATACAACATCACCTGAGCCCCAACCCAGATGTGAATGACTCCAGAACTAGCACTCTTAACAATTGTACTTTACTCCCTTCCATTTTATTGGCAATTGGACGGGCCATGTGCATACAAGTGAACATGGTGTGCCAACCCTCTAGTCACCAATAGGGCAGCAGTCTGATAATCAAAAGTTGCTTAGTATAAATGATCAACATTCTACCTTAACGGATCACTAATTTATACCATTTCAAACTTATCATGTCTCCTTTATTGGATCTTAGGAGTCAAAGAGATCTGGGTTTAAATTCTGGTCAAGCACTTTATATCTGTATGACATTGGACAAGTGGTTTCACTTCCATATGACTTAGTTTCCAACATGAAGAGATGGCAGAATATAAAAATTAATGAAGATGTATTTCAAGTGTCTGAGATATAGTATGTATTCACAAAAGCATAGCTAGAAACTACTTCCCAGTTGTCAGCAAAGGATTCCTTCCATGTCCATTAACTGATTAGAATGCTCTGGACTCCAGACTGGTATGGTAGATGTCCTACTGCTAGAAGTATATGAAAATGGAACTATTGTATTAATTAAACTTCTCCATTGTTGTGAGCAATTGTCATGGCTAAAATGTTGTGCTAGACTTTCCACACTCAGTAAAATTGGTCCTATATCCTTGAATAAGTATTCATTTATATAAATTTAGATAGATTTATATAGAATGCATAGATATATAAGGAGAGAGAATAAATAACTGTACATATATAAGTGTATATATGTTTAGGTATTTATATATATAAATAGATAAAATAATTAACTCCCTCCTGCTTTACAGGTTGTTAAAGAAAACATGCAATTTTACTACCGCAATATAATAAATATATTAACTTATCTTGCTGAATGGATGATGTGATAGAAGCAAAGAGTTAAGAGTGAAGAAAGGGGTAGAGGAAATAAAATTAAGAAATGAAATCTATTCTGAAAATCCTGTGATTGCCCATAAGTGAAGTCATTTTGGAAAAATAGCCTGTGGGTAAAATTGTAAACACCATATGTTTTTGAATATTGAAGTGTTCTCTAAGAAAATTACTGATAATAAAAAAAAAACTTTAATCCCAGGATTGTTTTCAATTGGCAGATCTATCTATAATATTAATAACCCTTTTCCTTTAACACCTTGCTGGTTCTGCAAATAGATATTTACGCTAACTAAAATGAACACCACAAAGAATTTACGTCTTCATTGAACTTTATACATTCCATACTTACTGAAAAAGAAGGGGCCTTTAGGGGAAAAAGAAAATGCTGTTTTGTGTGTGTGTGTGTGTGTTTCTGTCATTAACTCACTCTGACCTTTCTGTGTCTGAGATTTCTCACATGAACCCAGGCAAAATGGTGCTATCTGTCCTCTAAGTTCAATTTTAAAAATAATTAGAAATAGGATTAGAACTTATAAAATAAACACTATCACACATCCAAAATTAGATCATGTTTTTCGTTTTCAGTTTCCTCAATGATTCTTTGAAAGAAATGTAAACAGTATCACAGATGAATGCAAGCTTCAGGATCATTTTATAGAGCTAGTATTGAGTATTCATAGTGGAACCCTTAATGACCAGATCTAAAGGCAGCAGAAAGGAGATGGCTGTCATGATCCACATCAGTGTCTGATTAGATGGATATATTTGCAGAAAAGCATGTCCTAATACTATATCTGAGGAAGAACCAGAAGAAATAATATGGAATCTAAAAGACATTTTCACACAGTGTTAGCATGTACATCAGACAACTATCACATGGTTTGGGAGTTGTATAAATTTTCATGCAACAGTTTGAGCAAGTTTATCAGTCTTACAAGCTTTCAGCTGTTGAACAACAGATTTATCAAATTAATTCATGTGCAGTTTAATGAGGATATAAGAGTGCTTAACAAAAAGCAGTTTATCACTAGTTAATACAGACTTACATGAACAGTCATTTCCTGTGAATGCCTATTGACCAGATAAATAGAACTCCAACAAATAGAATTACTGTGTGATTTGGGCAAGTCCTTCAACCACTCTGATCTTCAGTAACTTCATGGACATGGATTGGTTGATTGCCAGTGCTCTCCTAACATTAAAGCTTTTGAACTATTATTTTGTGTATTTGCTTTCATAAACAAAATTCATTTTAAGAGTAGAATCATGCTGAGCAAGAAAGTCAAAAAATGATGTAATGTCTTTTGGAAAGTTTCAGAAATTTCTTTCCTGAATTATTTGCATTTCATCTCATATTTGCGCACTTACATATTTACCTAATCAGGCAATAAATAAATCCTTTTTGTACTACCACTTAATTTAGGAATGACATATATTTTTGTACTTTTTACTGTATTTCTTTCATATCTTTCCACTCTATAGAAAGTAAGCTCTTTGAGACAAGATCTATGCCTATTTCTTTTTTGTATTTTTCACTGTATATAGCAAAGTGCTTTGTTTATAAGTTGCACTCATTGAATCTTTTTTAATAAATTCATGTTGCCTGATGGTATCAATTTAGTGCGAGCTCTGTGTCTGCCTCGCCCAGCCACTGCCAGTTACTGAGGCTGTGGATACGTCATAATCTGAAATCCAGACTGGAGCATTTCTCCACTCTCGTCTTTATTCCATTGCTGCAAGCCATTTCAGAAATTATCTGCTCTTGCTTTCTACCCTCTTGGCTTTGAGAATTGGTTCACCTCCTTGTTTTGTTCCATTTGGCTTTGGCAACTATTCCCAGACTGTTTACTTTGTGTACGACCTTGGAAACCCCTAAGATTTGCCTCTGCTAATTGTCTCCGCCTTCTTTGGATCCAAATTCAAACTCATTGCCCAGAGCAGGCCTCTGAGACACCACCTGCTCCATCACATGGAAAGGAGATCATATTTGATTTCTTTGGACAACATCCATCTTATCAGGTTCATCCAAAACTCAGATTTGTTTGTAATGGGCACTTGAAACCCAGACTGCAATAGTGTTTAAAAGTTTCTAGCTGTGAAAATGAAGAGAACATTCATTTGTTTCCAATAACAAGTGTCTGCACTGAAATAAAGCAGTAGAGGAATAGATGCACTTCTTAATATGTAAAGAACATGGAAAATAATTAGGAATTAAGGAAGATAAAATATAACTGAATTATGGGATCTTAGGGTTAAAAAGAACTCCAGAGCTTTAAATAAATAGGAGATCTAATAAAAACCTTCACTCAACATACATCTCCTTCATAAAATATTTCTGATACATGATCATTTAGACATGCTTTAATATTTCCAGGAATAGAGCTAATAAGCTAATATCTTAGTAATTCTATATTGAATGGAAATTTACATTTAGTAATTTCCATCATCTGTCCTAGTTCAGTCCTTTGAAATCAACCAAAACTAAAAGACTTTTCTTTTCCATATAACTCTTTAAAATATTGGAAGATGACCATTGACAGCCCCCACTACCACCCTCACATTTGTGTGTGTGTGTGATGTGTGCATCCAAGTGTACAGCTAATTATAAGCAATTTCTACTTATTAATACTGAGGTAAGTACTTTGCATATACTGTCTCCTTATCATAATTTATGAAGTTGTTATTAATTTCACTGTGGGCTCATGTTCAACTTTTCAGAGCATGATTTCTATCTACCATGTACCATGTAAAGACTACCATGTGGTCTTTAAGCTAGAATTTTAAAATGGGGATGATGATACATACCTCATGTAATTGTTGTGAAGCTTACATGAATTAAAGTTTGTGGTAAGGACAAAGGGAGGTGGAGTATGGAAAGCACAGGGTTTTCAACAAACTGTGACTGTCATTAGCCATCAGGATTAACTGCTTTCAAGCCAGACATCCTCAATCTACCACTCATGCAACTGATTTTAAAGTGTTCATCTAATTATAAAAAAAATACATATTTAGTATAAAAATGGAAACAAATCTTGTTAGAAACCTTGTCTCTTCGTAAGTTTCATTTTGATGAATGCATGATAGCTCATTCATCAAGTGAATGTATCATAATTATTTAGTAACTAATTTCCTCATTTGGACATTTACTTATTTTAAATAGTTCACTATTATAAACAACTATATAATAAACATGTTTATTGATAAATATTGCTCTGTTTTCAATTTTATTAGGATGGATATCAGATTTTTTTTTAAAAAAGAGATAATCTTGATATATATCGTTCCAGTTGATATTGTTAACCAAAATGCAAGGTTGCATACATACGTACCTGACATTTTGTGCATATGTGTGTGTTTGACTATTAAACTTCATTGTGCTGATTTCATCCCATATTGATTTGATGGGTCCAGTGTTTTAATATGTATTTCACACTTCTGCATCTTCTACAAACAATGTGTCTAAATCTTCATTCAAAATATTTATATGAATTTTGTGGAGAAAGAATCTAGGATAGATACTTTTTACATGTTACTGGAGATACCACTCCAGATTGGTATTGGCCCATTAATCAAAACTCTGGAAATATTGTTTAAATAGATAAAAACCTACTAAGTATACCATCATTTACTCCACATGTCTCTATACCAACAACAAGATGGTAAAATTCCTCCTAAAATATGCTATCACAACATATATTCATTTTTCTATATAGTCAAACAATTATGTGGATTTGAGATTATACAGGGTATTTTAGGTGCAAACCATTTTAAAATAGCTATTAGTAAATAATATGAACTAATCAATCTGTCTTATTTGTATTGCCTAGACATTTATCCATACAATATATAGACAGTACTTGTTAGGGAACTTGCTCTGCGTCCCATGTATATTTCTCAGAAGAAAAAATTAGTAACTTTGCCTGGAAAAGCAGTTTTATGGTTGTAAAAATAAAAGCATAGAAAATTATTATTAGATAATTTGTTTTTCAAATATAAGTGCATAAGTGGTTGCATGAATGCATAGATAGATAAATGGATAGATGGATGAATGGATGGATGAATGAGAGATAATGTCTAAGATGTTTATAGCATCTTAAAGTTTTTGATCAGTAGTACATTGTCCTGCATTTACTGAGCTTTACTTGTGGGTTGGCAGGCAACCCATATTATCAAAGCCCCTATTTGCCAAAAGAATCAGCTTTCATCTAGTTCTACTAACGGCAGCATTGTTTTGTTCCAGTGCTTAATAACTTAAGTATTTCAATGGATAAATTGTATTCTCTGCAAATACAATTCTTCACATAATAAAAACAATTTCAAGTGAAGTTAGATTTTAGATATTAGCTTGTCACTAAAATATTGTGTATTTCCTTCCAAAGCACTACCCAAAAAAATAAATTCTAAAAGAATTTTACATCTTTTCTTATGACAGATAAAAAAAGCCTAACAAAATTAAAGAGGCCTTTCCACCTTGCCCAGAAAAGCGTTGCTCTGGGTTCCCATCGTAACTTAGAGGAAAAATTTACAGCGTCCAGAGCCCTTGACGTACTGCAAGTGAAGGAGGAGGCTGTCCTCAAATTCCTTGCAGCAGCAACCCACTCAGGTGGCACCAACCTTGATTCCTAAATGGCAGAGTCATCTACAGAAAAGCGGTGGCATTACCTCATTCTTCTGAGGAGAACCTGGGAGAAGCTTCTGGGCGAAGCTTCTGGGGGCAGCTCCTGCCACTGTTGCTCCTGAGCACCGGCTGAGGTGAGCGTCGCGTCCTCCGGGAATTCCGTCAGGGGAGCTGCGCTGGAGTTCGCTGCTGCCACGCAGCCTCTCCTACCCTGGCTGCTCGGCGCCTGGAACCTTCACGAACCGGATCCAGGCAGCCTCCTGGGAGCCTCGACTTCCGGTGGTTACCGATCCCAGGACGGCCGCCAGCCTCTCAGAGAGGCGCCCTCCGTCAACCTGCAGAAGTGTCACACAGACTTCCCTCTGCCCCGTGAGGACACTGCCATCCACGCCGCAAGGAGGGAGCCCACTGAGCGGGCCTGACGTGCTGCACGCAGGGCCGCGGGCAGGTCTGCACATGAGCAGCCGGGCGTCCGTGAGCTCCTGTGGGAGAGGCCCTGCCGCTCCCGGGCGCCCACGGGGACGGAAAAGGGAGAGCAGGCGCTGCTGAAAAGGCTGTGACCCGGCGGGACTTCGGGGTGAATGGACGGCTCCAGCTCCCTGTTCACGGTACTCACCCGCGGCTACTGGCCGGTCTGAAGGCGCAGGTGCCGTCTGTGCCCGTCCAGCAGGTCCCTGCGAGGGCTGGACCTCCCCGCTCAGGCCGCTGAATGGGTAGGAACAACCACTGTGTGGTCTTCTTAGACAGAACATGGAAATGAGGTGGATGAAGAATAAATAGGTTAAAAAAAAAAAATTAAAGGGGATCTTCCTTACCTTTCCATTTGGAAGCATAGCCTCCTTATCCAGCACGCGAACTATGCAATTTTTCTCATCCCTGTATCTAATTTTTATTTGTCTTCGTTTTAATTTTGCTGTAGCTTGTTATCTAAAATGTAAGGTTCCTTATAAATCGCCTCCATCACAGTGTATCATGAAAAGTATATTAAAGGGGGAAAAATAATTTGGCCTGAGTAATTAATTACAGTTAGAGGTACCACCTCATTTTTTAAAAAGTACATTGAAAGGAGAAAGTAGGGAAAACCACTAGACAACCATTTGAGACTTTGTTGACAGGCTCTACCTGGATGACTAGGAGATTGTAAAGTTATGCATAACAAAGGCAGATTATTTAGCTGTCATTTTCTTTAACTGTAACAGTGTCCTTGTTATCCATAACAGACTAAATGAGCGTTTACACACGGAGAAGAAACTGTATATGAAGAAAAAGAAGAAAAGTTAAGGTAAGAAACTGTATGGAGCACCTATCATGTGCCAGTATTTACATAGTGTAGGTGAATGAAAGCAATTTTTAAAATTCCAATTGAACAAACCACTCTTAAATCAAAATTACAACAGCATCTAGACTGAAAAATGCAGATTATTTTTGATCCTCTTTTTCTTCATTATAATCTTTCCCTACTTCTTGCTTTTCTTTGCCTCTTCTTTTTATTTAACAAATATTTATTGTGCATTTATTTTGTCCCTGGTATTTTGCTGTGACCATTCGCTAATCTCTGGTAAGAGAAACTAGTGAAAATGAAATACTAGTAATATTAGAAAAGAATGTATTATTCAATAGTTTGTTAAATTCACCAGCCATGCTGAAGAAAACCTCACTGGGAACAAAGACTAGGAAAATAAATTTTTTAACTAAATTTTAAAAAATAATGATAGGTAGATACAGATGTTATACCTAACAGGGAAACTAAGTTTAGAGGTTTGTCAATTAAACTTAGGAAGAACAACATCAAAATAACATCTGATGTTTTCATTTAACATTATTCTTTAAATTTTTGGCTAATTTCAAGAAGATATAAAGCAGTAATAAGAGATGTTACTATCAGAAAATACAAGACGAAATTTTGATAATTTTCAGTTGATCTGGTTGTATACCTAGAATCTCACCGCAAAAGAGAATCAACACAAAAATGTTAGAATTAATAAGAGAGCTCAATCAACTGACCAATGTAAGATTTTTTTTCAGCTATTGATTTTGGAAACCTTTACACCTACAAAAACTTTTGCAAGAATAGTACAGTGAACATCTGCATTTTTTAAACCAAGTTTCATCAACTGTTAAAATGTTTCCATATTTGCATTCTCTGTTATTTTATCCATACATCTATGTTTGTGTGCTTTTCTCTATGTCTCACTTTCCTTTGTTTTTTTTGGTAAGACATTTAAAAGTTAAAATAACCTTTTAACACTTTAAATGTTTGTAATCATTTTTATAAAATAAAAAGTTTGAGACATTGCAATACTTGATCCCTAAAACTTCAACACGTATACAAGAATATTTTTAAAAGTCAGTATCTTCTCACAAACAAGCAATAACTAGTTAGAAAATATAATGAAAAAGATATTATTTGCAATAACAATAAAACCTTACTGAGAAATATGTTGGGCCTAAATGAAGAAAATTATTTTAAAATTTACTGAGCTATATAAAAGACAAACTATATTCTTGGATAGAAGATAACATATAATAAAATTAGCATTCTTCCCAAATTAATTCATATGTATATATTACAGAAAAATCCAATCAGAATTATATTGTGATATTTTTAAAAACTTAGCAAAATATTTCTAATGTTGATAAGAGTGAGAGATCAGGTAAAAATCAAAAATATAGTTTTGACAGAAACAGACTCATAGACATAGAATACAATCTTGTGGCTGCCAGGGGCGAGGGGGATGGGAAGGGACAGACTGGGAATTTGAAATTTGTAGATACTGACAGGTATATAGAGAATAGATAAATAAGATTATACTGTATAGCACAGGGAAATGTATACAAGATCTTGTGGTAGTTCATGGTGAAAAAGTATGTGACGACGAATATATGTATATTTATGTATTACCGAAAAATTGTGCTCTACGCTGGAAATTGACACAACATTGTAAACTGACTATAACTCAATAAAATAAATATATATATATATATATAGTTTTGAAAAGAAATAAGAAGACTAATCCTACATTGAGGCTTCCTAGTGAACCAGAAACTATAACTACTAGCCTTAGAATAAAATGTGAACCCCATTTTATTACCACAACTTTTTTGTCCTTGGACAAGTGATCAGTTTCTCAGAGTTTTGGCTTCCTCATCTATAAAATAAGCATGAAAACGTCTGTTCTGCAGAGTTTTGCAAAGATCCCAAGCAACCCAAACCACCTGAAGAATGTAGCACAATGTCCATCCAATGAAGAAAAAGTCAATATATGTTTTAGCAATTTTGTTTAGCTCTTTGGAGATTATAATCTATAATTTGGATCCAAAATAAATTTTAGCTCTAGTATAAAGATTGAAAAATTTAGGAAAAAAATACAAAATTTAAAAATTAAAAAATAAGAAAAGAGAGGTGAACCATAAAAAAGAAAACATAATTTAAAATTTATCAAAACTCTGGGGTGAAGACTTCTTTATCTTAAAAATGATACAATAAATTATAAAACTTATGCATAGGAAAAATTCTGGAAGAAAAATGCTATAAGAAGCATATGTTAACTTTACAATGAAAAATATTTTTTGGAAAAAATCAATCAAGATAAAATAACTACAGTACACTGAGGGCAAGAGTGGGCTTTAAAAGAAGTGTAAAAAAAAAACAACAACTTCAGAAGCAAGATGCACCAAACTCTTCCAAGATGAACAAGGAACCTGAAAAGGCTTCACAGAGGAATGTGCAAAGGACGTCTAAGCTAATTAAAAGAAAGTAAGAAAGAGGGATCCAAAAAGGGGAGGAAAGAAGAAAGTCAAGATAAGAAAGAGAAAATGTGTTAGCAAAAGGGAGACGAGAGAAAAACGAGAGAAGAAAAGATGCACAAGAAAGAAACAGAAGGGAATAATACAGAGGACAGCTAGTATTTTTATGGGTAATGAGAAAAGATGAAAAATTTCTCAGATAGCCATAACTGAAATAGCACCTACTCACATATGATAAATCATCAGAAATTGTTCATTTATGGCTATTTCTATTATTTGTGCTTAATTTGTATTAAGATTACTCCTGCTATTTCAGTTTCTTTTGCTTTTATGAAAGGGATCAGTCAGCAGATGGATTTCCCAAATACAGTCATGCACCACGGCTATTAGTAGACTCATTTAGGCTCAAGGCTTTGTTTAGCCCTTAGCTGCAGTGCTCAAGTTTCCAAGTTGTCCTGAGTCCTGTTATAGCAGCAATCCATTTCCCACTCTATCCACTGTTTACTATGCTAGTTGAATTCTTATTTTAAATAACACAAATTAATAAATGTATTGAACAACCCAGTCAGTACCAAGGGGCTAACATGGCTATTATTTGCTAAAGGCAATATAATTTGATCTGCTACATTTCCCTTTACTTAACTATAAATCCTCATTAACAGTGCCAAGGGAATAGTTTTGAAGAGGTGATATTTTTATCTTTAAGAATAACCAGGGAAGAGAATATGGATCATCTCCTCACATTAAGAGAAAAAAAAGAAAAAAACTTTATTTTTCATGAGCTAGGTTGACCACATCATTACTAGTATTGGCAAAGGTACAAAGCCTAATGAATAGAAATAAACTGGTGTTACCCTCAAGAGGTTATTTTTTTTACATGCAGCACATTAGAGGAGTGTTGTTTATGACAGCTTGGTAAATATTTTTAAAGACTTATTTTGATGGAAGCTGTGTTTCTTCAAAGAAGGGAGGTTTATAGGGATATTGCAGCAGGCTAGAAGACGCAAATCAGTAGCATTTATGGACTGGAAAAAAGATAGACATGAAGTTGTACATGACATACAATGAAAATGTACAACTTTGGTCGTTAAAATTACACATTGATATCTAAGGCAAGTCACTGTTTCTCTTACCACATGCCTTCCTAATTGTGTATCTCATGGGCATGTGTGCTCTCATTCAAGAAGACATACACAGAATCCTAAATTTACAGAAGATAGAAATTGGTGGATAATTCTGCACAATCCAGAAGGACTTTTTAACATGAGTTTTTTTTTAAGAAGTAGCTTGTCTAGTGCAGTTAAACTATTATTAAAATATTATTTCATAGGGGGGTTGGGTATAGCTCAAGTGGTAGAGTGCATGCTTAGCATGCACGAGGTCCTGGGTTCAATCCCCAGTACCCCCTGTAAACCTAATTACCTCACCCCACAAAAAAATTAAAACATTATTTGACATATAGAACTGTGTACTATGTACAATCCATCAAAATCATACCTATTAGGTAAAGGGAGGTATATTTGTAAGTAGAATTTAAAGACTGTAATCAGAATGTGTCCCACAGAAGTATGAAAATAAATGACACTACCTTAAAACATGTTCATTTTTTTAATTTCAGGAAATACCCTTGGCCAGTATGCAAGAAAGGCAGGTATTAATTTAAATTTATGCATAAAATTCAAGAAGTTTTTTTCTTGCATAATTGAAAGATGATTGGATTGTTAGCCAAATTTCTGACTGTGGGCATGCTGGTGGTGGAGGTCAGCTCTCGCATTTTCCTGAAAGGTGCTTTATTCTGTGAGACCGTTTGGGGCATGGGACACTTCAAAAAAAGAGATGTTTTTATGTATACCAGTAGTTCTCAAAGTTAGGTCCCAGACCAGCAGCATTAGCATCCCCTGGGAACCTAGAAATGCAAACCAGCTGGCTCCACCCTGGACTTAACTGAATCAGAAACTCTGGGTGGGGCCCAGCAATGTGGTTTAACAAGCCATCATGGTGATTTTGATGCACCCTGAAGCTTGAGAACCACTGAAGTGAACTAATAGAGTTCTAATATATGCATGCATCTGGTTACTGCTTTATATAGTTATTTTCAAATCCTTTTTCTTGGAGTGCTGGGTCTTTGTCTCGGGGCTCTGATGGAGAATTGTGGGGAGACAAGGAATATGAGGAGAAAATCTGTTTTGGAAATGTAGTTGAAAATGTCTGCAGGACTTGCAAGTGGAAATGTGTCACAGCTGCAATGCAGATACTAACTACTGTATATAAAATAGGTAAACAACAAGTTCATACCGTATAGCACAGGGAACTATGTTCAGTATCTTATAGTAACCAATAATGAAAATGAATATATGCATGTATATGTATGACTGAACTATCATGCTGTACCCAAGAAATTGACACAACATTGTAAACTGATTATTCTTCAATGAAAAAAAAAAGAAGTTCTGAATATATGAGAGAGAGCAGGACAAACAGGATGGACATGGGAGAGGAGAGATAAGAAGAGGCAGGAAGAGAAGAAGAGGGAAATTATTCAATTTGATATTTTAAAAATCTGAGACATACTATACAGCAGTCAAAATGATGAAGGTATACTGTAGCTGTTCACAGTGCAACAATATGGGTAGTCTTTGTATTAAATTTTGAAAGTCACAGATAACTACATAAAGCATGATCCTTTTTAAAAGTTAGAAATAATTAAAATACAGATATGTACTTTTTGGAAATACAGTTAGATGGGATAAAATGATATACAAAAGAAAAGCATGGAAACAATTAACACAGGACTTGGGATGGTGATTATGTCAGTTAGGGAAAGACAAGGTGAGGGGACTGAGGAGGACAACACAGCCAGACAGAAGTTACTGTCAAGGTCTCAACTTTTGTGTTGACTGTCTAATTTGTTGCATAAATCAGGGAGGGAGGGAGGAAAGGAGGAAGGGAGGAAGTCATGATAGGACTAATGATGACCAAGGATTATGGATAATCCAATTTTAGGTACCTGGTGTCTACTAAAACATTATCAGGATTATAGTTGTGAAATCATAGAATAGGCACTTGAAACCTCTCAGAATCAACCCGAAAAATAAGAGTTCTTCATTATAAATAGGTTATTACAGCAATAGGGCCTTACCTTACACGAAAATGTATTTTACAGGCTTTATTTACGAGTTGTTTATATTTAACCAAAAAAAAGGGGGGAAAATGTAACAAATTTCAGCTCTAGGCAAGATTGATAAAAATAAAGTGTGTCTTCAAGACATGCTATGTCACTTTTTTGGTACCACCTTACTCTCCTTTATTATTCCTATACCTAGATTTCCAGGGCCCTGGTATATGGAGAGCAAGGGTTGACGGGTCACTACTCTCAGTAACCCTAACTGCAATTTGTCGGTTCTAACCACTGCCATCAAACCTTAGTCTGTGTGAAATTGCCCAAGGCCCTTCTTCTGCAGTGTAACAATGAGTAGACATTATTCCTATAGACCAATTAATCCCTGCTACAAACTAGCTACCCGTTAACTCCTCTTAGAGTGATGGCTTAACCTAGTTGAAATACATAGCTTCTTGAAAGATCCTTAAGTTTACATGAATATTTTGAATTCGGGATTCTGTGGCATGCCTTAGAAGATATTTCTGATCAGAGAGGCTTTTCTTCAAAGCATACCTCCAAAATAGCACTCTATCTTACAGGTAAAACTAATTATGTATGTAATTTTCACTTACAAAGGTAATTTTTAAAGTATGCATATAAGTCCTTGGTGGAGATGGAAGCTGAAATGATTGATTCTAGGCGGTTGAACCATGTTACTACTAAGTCACTGACATTCTGTTAAATAATCACATGCCAGTGGAACCAAGAACATTTTCTCATATTTACCTTTTTTGAAGGATTTACAAAGATCCTGTTTCTCAAGTGGCATGGAAAAGGAAAGGTCATACTAAATAAATATGTCTTATCCAAATGTCCAAATTTAGGTGAACTATATTTTAAAATATAGATTGATTTGATTTACATTTTCAGTTTACCCAGTGCAATGAAAAAAGAATTGGACATTATTATATTATATATACATATGTATAATAGAATATAATAAAGAGAGAGCAAGGGAGAGAGATACACATACATACACATATTTCTATTACTTGATAATACATGAGAAGATTTAATTATGTTTAAGGAATACCATCTATAAATCAACACAACTATTATACTCTTAGCTGTCCAAACTCATATGTGTTTGGTCACTTCAACCATGAGAATCCCTTTCTCCGTTACTCATAAGTAAGAATTCCTTCAGGGTAGGTAATACTTTTTCCCCCCACAAATGTAAATCAAAAACACTAAATGGACTTAGTTCAAGACTTTGCAAAAGAGAATTTACCTTTGCACTAAGATCAGATGGTCAAACTTGAGAAAATTATGCACAACCTAAGAATATATTTATAATAGAAATTGCTTAGTAAATAGAATCAAGATTTTGAAGTGAGTTGGTCATGCATTGCCTTCATTAGAGAGAAAAGAAAGTGTGATCATTTATTCACAGGCACAGATTTGGGCCAGATACCTATAAAAACTTAATGGGAAGATTCAGAACCTCATAAAAAGCTATACAAGAGCATCCTGCCCTACATTCAAATCACGATACACATCTGTTGTGTGACATGTACGTTATATCTGAGAAAGATGGAAATTATGTATATACAAGGCTACCAATACGTTAAATCACAGATATTCACTAGCCTGAATATCCACAACACTTAAGGCACCTTAATCTCAGCATTTTTCATGAGAACACTCTCAAACGTACCTTGTTACATTAGATAGAGCTTATTGTTAATGCTTTGTTAGATGTAGTTTGTGGGAGATACAGATGAAATTGGCCTGGATATTCAAGGAAATTTAGGCTTTCTCTAACATACTTCTCAAAATCCTTCTAACCTCAACCCATTTCCAGATACCAAAATCTGTATTAGTTATCTATGGCTGTGTAGTTGTTTATCCCCAAACTCAAAACATAGTGACTTAAAACAACAAACATTTATTATCTCACTGATTCTGTGGTTAAGAAATCCAGGCTTGGCTTAGCTGGGTCCTGTGGCACAAGGTTTCTCACAGTGTTAACAATGAAGTTGTCAGCTGGGGCTGTATCTCAGGGTTGAATTTGGGGGAATGTTTCAAGCCCACTTATGTGGCTGGCGGTAAGCCTCAGCACTTGGCTAGCTGTTGGCCAGAAACATCAGTTCCTTGTTGTGCACATTCTCCTGCCCATAGGGTCACTCAGAACCTGGCATCCGGCTTCCCTCAGGGCAAGGGCTGAGAGAGAGACAGTATGATGAAAGTCACAGTCTTTTTGTAACCTAGTTTCAGAAGAGATATCTCATCACTTTGGCTGAGTTCTGTTCTTTAGAAGTGAGTCACGACGTCCCGCCCACACACAAGGGAGGTGGGGGTGCGTTACACAAGGCAGGAATCTTGGGGAGCCAACTTACAGGCTGCCTACCACTGCAATCTTCTGTACTGAAGGGGCTTGTCACACATTTCTGATTGCCTGGGGACTGCACAAAGTTTCTGGATGAATGGCATTGGACCCTACCTTTTTTAACTACACCTAGATTACTAATTAAATCTGAGACACCCTATCTATAGACTATAATAAGACTATACAAAAGTCAAAGTCTGGAAGGTAAGGAAAAATGTCCCTGACGAAATGATTTTTAAAGTATTTCTCAAAGGATGGTGCAGTTCGCGATGCCTGGATGAAGGTCCAGATGCAGGAAGGAACAATTTAATGCATAAAACAGCAAAGAAAAGGATGAATGACAGTCAGATCCCCGTCTGTTTCTTGGCTACCACTTTTTCTTCCTTGTATTCATCTCTTGTTCCTTGATCTGTTAACCGACGTTGCTAATTTTAGAGTAGATTTATTCACTTTGATATAAAGAACCTAAAACTTCATGAGTTTGGAACCCCAGTGATTTAAAGAGGAATGAGAGGAAGAAGGTAGGAATGAAGTGAAGAGAGAAAGAGAAAGGGGGAAAAGGAGGCGGACCGGGTGGCAAAGGAGTGGTGACATGGAGAAACAAATATGAAACCAAAATATCCAAAAAGGGAGCTATTAGGAATCAAAATCAGAACCCCTGGTTGGAATTAAAAACAAGAAAAAGCAAAATGAATATGAAAACTAGCCAGGACCCAGAATACAGAAACAAAAAAAGGATAAGTGACAATGGTAAAGAAAAAGTTACAGAGGGCAAGAAGTGCCCAGTGACTCCAGCTCCATGAAGATGCAGGGAATGTCTGAGGGTCTTATACATATTTTTTTCTGCACCAGCTTTTTATATTTTAGGTGTTGTTGGTACCTCTGTCTCCACATGAATGTGGTTCACAGGTAAAATCCTTCCATCCCAGGGTACCTGCTTACTCAGAGTTCTGAGATACAGAAAGATATTTCTGTATGGACAAGACTACATAGTTAAAAAAGGAATGTATACACTTGGAAGTCTTTTCATCCCTGCTTACACAAAGGTCATCTTGAAGCATGAAGGCTATGGATATATTTGCTTTATTGCTGTATTCCATTTTCAAAGGTGGAACTAACCAATTTGTGTATATATAGAAAAGATCAACAATTTTAAAAAAGGGTCTTACCACATTGTGAACTCATTATAGCTGCTCTGTAATTTGTTGTTATAATCACTATTTCTAGGATCATATATTTCTGTCTCTCAGAAACAAGGTCATTTGTCAAAAAACAAAAAGCTATACAACTTTTTGACAAGTGTACATCAGGCTATCAAGCTGAACTATTTAATAGTCATAATTTTGTTACATGGTTTAAAACATATTCTCAGGATATTCTTAATACACTTATTTTGCCTTTCCTGCTTATAATTGTATTACTTCAGATCACCTTATAAATTGAATATTCATTCATCCACACAAACATTTTTTTTGAACTCTTGTCTATTGTGAGCTGGGACTGTTAGATTCTGAGACTACAAAGATAAATTGGACCCAGACCATGTCCTTAACTCAGACCATTTCTTGGTAGTGAAAATAACCAATAATTTACTGTTTGGGAGCCATCTGTCACCTACCAATCTCAATGAAGTTGTGCCCTTGGTTAAAGCAGTTGAATATCTCCAAGAGTCCTGGTATATATATGCTTCAGAAACATTGTTCCCACTTTATAGAAGTTCATGGATAGCCATTTTGATTATTTTCATTGCTGTTCCTAGATCTATTGAAAGTTTTCTGATTGGCATACTTTGCAAAAGGCCTCCATGCCCCCTTACCATTTCCTAGTATAACTGTGTAGACCAGTAGACTAACATTAGTCTTATTATTTATTCTTTGGAAATTGCAACAGAAGTACCACCAATATTAAGATTCCCAATCACATCATCAAAAAGGTGTTAGAGAACTTCTCAAGGTCATCTAACTTGCTCAGCAGCCACCATAGCCCCAATCTACTCAAAATATAAAATACTAGAGGTATTGATGTGAATGTGCAGACCATGACACTAGTTCCTGTGTCTTCCTTCAGTCTCTGTGCAGTGAAGTTCTATCAGCTAAGCCCTAAAGATCTTCTCTAAAGAGGTCCACCCGACCTCTAAACCCTGCAATAGACACCACACCAAAAAGGACTTCCAGCATTCTTGCAGTTTGTGAACTACTCCTATTTCTCACACTTAATTCTATGTCCTCTCTTGTACTTCTAGCTTTTCCCACATTTTTCTCTCCCACTGTGACCTTCATCGAGCTCGGCAGATGTAACAATCAGCACAGATATACCAGTGATAGCCCTGGGTTCTCTATTTATTCTGTATCAAGCTAGCTTGATTGGACATACTTCCTAATAATTCCCATTTCCCACTGGGCTGCTCTTGGCCCAGCTGGTAGAGCCAGGAAATACCTACCCCTACATGTAGATCATGAACCACTGTAATTATTTTGCTCCATAGGAACCAGAGTATGTTCTATGGAGCAGAAATTCTAAGCCATGTCAATATTTTACTTGGAATAAATGATTTTCAAAGCTAAAAAATTTTATTTACAACAGGAGCATTTAATAAGTCAGTGAACATTGTGAATCTCAAAGAGAAAAATATAGAGGCATGGTTTTTCAAAGGGATTGAACATGAGAATGCCCTCTTTTTTTGGTGGACTAGTATTGAGAGAATACTTCTTTTGGAAATGTTAATCATGTATGACTTTATACTCCATACGCACATTATGGATTTGGTGATGCTTGATTGACAGCATAGGTTCCTAGTGATGCAGAAGGTTACCAGGATTTTTTGACGAGCAGTGGCAAAGAGAGCAATGCTGTGATAATTACCTAATTAGCTTCCTTTGACCTGGTAAAGGAAGCTTCTCAATCTTGAGAAGTTTTTTTATAATTAAGTTGAAGAAGAATTTTTGTGGTCACCTGAGGAACATTTTCTAGTCCTTACTTGGATATCTTAGCAATCCTATTATCAGGTTCTCTGATCACTGTAGTGCATTTATTTAAAATATATGACGATGAGCATACATGTACATTTCTAGTGTCTTAAATAACAGTTTCAATGAATCTTATACACAATCCCCGATATCATCACTTACACTAAAAACAAAGAACAATGGCTAGTCCTTTACATGTTGCATCTAATCCCTTGACAAACTTCTTGGTTCAGAGCATTTTGATAAAGCTTCTTTTTAATACTATGCCATTATGGTGAATAAACAAAGCACACTAGCTATCTAATTTGAGGACATAAATAAACTCTATACATGGATGGATCCCTAATTTTAGTCAGAGCAAAGATTTTGTTACAACAAAGACCATGATAATAAAGTAAGAAATTTCAAAACCATAAAATGTCATACATAGACCAGAGGAAAAGTAGATCCTCTCTTTAAGGTCTTCTCCTTCAATGCACTTAACATTATTAAAAATCACTCAGTGTTTATTCTATTGAGCATACTGCTTTCTGGAAAACAAGCAACTCAGAAAGTAGTTCAAAGGTTAGTTACAAGATAAACTAATAGCTATGCTAAGCTATTACTTTGTAGAGCCAATAAAAAAAGAAAAAAAAAAGAAACTATATTATTTCCACAGTCTATATGGTCAGCTCCAGCAACAACCAAATCAGTAATAAAATATTTTTAAACTTCCCCCTGCTTTCCCCTCTCTGCTTCTGAAATTTTATCCCAACAGGGAAGTCTCCCTGGAATATACCATAAATATAAAAAGCAAGATTGGACAATGTAATAAATGTTTTATTTTCATTTGTTAATAGATGGTGAAGTTCAGCTCACTTGTGGTTTGACCTTATTCTAGTACATGAACAATTTTTCTTAAATACAGCTTTCATATAACACTAGCCATCTCAGACTTGCACTTACCACAGGGAAACAGGTCTGTACACGCACACACAAGTATGCACGCAAACAGTAATTGCAGTATAGTCTTATTTCATGGATTTTTATATACCACAATTTAAATTGTTCAGCCCCAAACATTACAATTACATGTATAAGTACCTGATAAAAATGCATGGTCCCACGTATGTAACCTCTAGACCAAACCATCAGGTACAATCTTTTTTTTAAGTTTCACTGTGCATAGTAATGTTAATAGAAATTGATAGTAATCAATGATAAATATTGAATCTTTATTGCAATGATTTTCATCTGGGCTATACATCAAGATTACACTCAGATATTCAGATTTGATAGGTTTGGAGTGTGTCTCAGGCCACTGTATTTTTTTTTTTTTAAGTTCCAGATGTTGCTGATACAAATTTAAGGTTAAAAACTACTGACTTATGAAATGCTTTCTGTATGCGAAGATCCATGCTAAGTGATTTACATTTATTAATTCATTTAATCCTCATAACTACATTGGGTAAGTCTTATTATTTCCATTTCACAAGTGGAGATACTGGCACATGGAGAGGTTAAATAACTTGTTCAAGGTCTCCCAGAGCTGGATCTTAAACATAGATTGCATATATGTGTACAAAAGCAAATTCGTAATTCTCTATTTTTATCATATAATGCTTCAAATAAATAAAAATAAGGAAGGCTAAGACAAAACTAAAATGGGTCAATGAATATTCAAGTTGAAATAGCACATGGTCTCCCCAAATAGTCTCCTTCTACAAGATCTGCCATAAACCACTGTGACCCTCCCCGATCTATTCTCCATTCAGCAATGTGATCATTTCAAAAAGCAGACTGAGCTACCAAGGTCCTGAACTCTAAATTACCTGGGATCATGTCTGGTTTTACTTCTCAGGGTCTTTCCCTATCCCTGTCATAGTGCCTTGGGCATGATGAGTGTTCAACACATATCTATTAAACAAACACATGTCACAGATTTAGCCCCCTGCGTTCTCCACATGCCCCACCTTCCTGTCTCCCAATTCCTTCCAGGTACTTCCTGGTTCCTAGCTCTAGCTCCTTCCTCCCCTCCAGCTCTCAGAACCTCCCTACTAGGCTCTCGGGCTCCTAGTGAGCACCGGTATCAGGCTTGATTCTTCGATCACAGGTTGAACCCACCACTCTGCTCTCCCCCCTGGGAGCTCCAGATTGTCCTCTGAGCAGACATTTGAGGCACCAGGTAGCACAGTGAGTGGGCAATACAATGGAACAGAAGCCCACCACCCCTGTTAATCCTACCTGGCCTTTGAGACTACGGACAGGACTGCACCTGGGGGCTGCTGTCCCCAGGTGTGTTGGGCTGATACAATTCGTATATAAGGTTATTCTGTCTCTCCTCACTGAGTGACTTCCGGAAATGGGATGACAGAAAGCAAAAGCCATTTATTTCCATAGTTCTGCATAAGAACTTGGCTGGAGAGAATGACGTGATTTCAGAGATCTTTTTTTCAGCCTGCTTTAAATACAACTACTCCAACCACTGAAAATGGATTCCTGGAGATAGGACATGTGAACTTGAGTTCATGGGGCATGCTAAAGAATTCATCCTCTGTGACTTGCCTACTTTTCAAAAGAAACAATAGCTTATCCTCAGAACTTGGAGAGAGACACACCTCAACAGAGGTCTCACGATTAATTCATGAGTGCCTAATGTTTTAGGCCAAAACAAACATTTAATTCAAGCAAGATATTTAAAAATTAGGACTTACTCTAGTGAAGAGAGATTTTGATAGTGATGGACAATATTAGTTGGTCCCTCCACAAAGACTTTTGCTTCTTGCATACTATTATGATTGCATGGTAATCTTACCCAGCTAGTGTTTTCTTAATGTCCTGGGGAGCCTGATCATTGTAAATTACCTGTGACATCTCATTAATCCTCTTTTTCCTCACAAACGCATAATTAATGGTAACATTGACAATAATACACAAATTAGCTAAGTGACGCTTTATGGTGTTGGTTTTGATTAACGTCAGGAACCCAAAAATGACATTAATGTAATGCAGATCCCAAAAGGCAGTCTGCACTTTGACCTCAGACATACATTTTGTTTGCACCATCACCAAGATTAATCCTCCTCTGGATGAAGACGAGACAAAACTCTGGCCACTGGCAGTGTATGCCGGGCTGTTGGAAAACAAACCGTCTCAATTGCATTTGTTTAAGAAGGAAATCTTAATGCATAGAAAACAACAGCATCGTGTCGTTTCCTATTGTCTAGTTAGGACAAAGATAAATGAGCAACTGTCATCATTTAGATCAACTGCTTCTCTGCTAACTTCTATTGGCTTATTTATGGAGCAGTGTTTAATTAAAAGTATACCTAGATGATATGAACCACAGGATAAAATGATTGAAATTCCTTCTGCTTTCACTGTAAATGGTTTTTGGAAATCAAAACTGATTTTTATATGCATTTCAACCTGCAGGACCTCTAAATGATAAACTCTTACTAACCACAAGAGAGTAAAAAAAAAAAAAAAAAAAATCAATGCCTGAGAAAATACTCTTTCCTCTGACTAGAGTAACAAAGTGAAAGCACTAGAAGGAATTTGGATAAAGTAAACTTCTTTGCTTCAAAAGTGAGGCGTGTTTACAGAGAGTGAGGAGGCTGATTTAGAAACACTTTTTTCCAAATTATAAAAGAGAGAGACAGACACTCTACATTAGTCACAGTATTGTCTACTGCTGCATCATCAGCTTCTAAATTCAGGATTAATCATATGACTTTGTTACGATCATGAACAGTTCCTTAATCACGATCTTCACAAATCCAAGTTGAGTACTGAATCTTTTTAACACTCTAAAGAGGTATAGTATGCTAACTTTTAAAGATGCAATCTTCTGTTTTCTTCGTAACAGTTATTTATAGCTGAAAATTCATAAGATATATCATTTTTTTGAAAATAATAATAATAGTCCTTTCTTGATTCATTTGGCATCTATTCATTTAGGCTATTTTTCAAAATGTTATAAACCACAGCCCTGGCTCATGATCATATTCCATTTCAAGAATGAAATAGGGAAAAAAGCCATATTTTCATGCTTTTTTTCTATTATTCACATAAATAACTACCATTTGGAGAATGCTTTATGGGCAAAAATATATAACATATAAGGTGATGATGTAAAATTTGAAATAAATCCACCAAAATTGGAAAGTAAAGATCACCAAAATTATTTTTAAAAAATTTGTGTGTATATTAGATTAAAAAAAAGAGGAATCTGACTATCCTAAAAGATGATTTTAGTTGCTATGGGTATACATTTTCAATTATAATACTCCTAATCTCCAACCACCCCACCAAAAAAAGTAAAAAAGCAGACTTCCTTACAACTGCTTGTCATAGCAGTTTAATTTTGAAAAATGCCTCATCTGTCTCCACTTCAAATATATTTATCATATGACTTGGTTTATCTTTTTTTTTTTTTTTTTTGGTTATTTAAAGTTACAAAATAATCTATTTGAAGAGGCTCAGGTTTTTCTTTTTCTCTTCTCATTATTTTAAAATCAAAAGCAACTTATTTTTAAATAGACATATTAAGTGTTTGTTAGTTGTACCAACTATTACCAGCACACAAACCCACTGGAAAGCAAACTGGAATTTAAGAGGCAACAGGGATTCCTATAGAAGTCATATTTTCAGTCAACCTAACTAAACACTAAATTGAGATTACAACAATAAATTTTTTTATTATTATTATTTTGGCAGGAATAAGTACAGCACTGAATTTTGAGAGATTTGGGCTTAATTCATATGTTAAATAGGTCAGGACAAACCAGTGCTAGAAAAAATTGAAATTGTCCCTATATTATATAGAAACCCAAATTAGGCACTCACCACCAAACTAATTAGTAATAAATTTATTATAGAAATGCAATTCCTTTACACTGCAAAGTCTAAAGAATAGGATGATTGAAAGCTTCAAATTAAAAAAAAAAAAAACATCGGTGACAATCTTTTAATCAGCGGCATTGTTTACAACATGGTTTTAAGGTAGCTATAGGAACATCTTTAACTAGTTAAAAACACTTATCAAGCAATAAAACTACTTTCTTAGATGAGTCCTCTGTAGCAAACTGTTTGAAACCTCCCAAAGTGCCTTAATTTGTATTTTTTCAGCAGTTACGAGGAATATTACTATTAGTCCAAATGTATCACTTTCACTTTTCAATTTTATTCAGGTTCATAGGGAGCAATCTGTCAAGCCATAATTTTATAGAAATCTCTTTTTCAGATTTAAATGTGGTACACTGAATTTCAATAAGCTCTAACAGTTGTGCCAAGTTACTTTTTTTGTTGTCCTCAGGAATTATTTCATGCAAATAAAGAGGCTGCTGTGTGGGAAAGCATGTTTTCTTAAGTGTTTAATCAGACATTTCCATCCCACAAGACTTGGTAGACATGTTTTTGGTTTGAAAACATATCTTATCAGGGTGGTTGGTGTAAAATTCTTGTCTGTTTTCTTACCTTTGAATTTGAGCTCTATTTATAAGGCTCAGCTGAATGATGTCTACAGCTAAGGAATTTCCTTACTAGGGAGTTTTACAGGAACACGATTAATGAGAAAGCACCACGAGGCATGGAGCAGGGTGTCAATTTAGGTTTCCTGTACAGGCTAAAGTTATCAAAATGTTCCCCTTTACAAAGGAGAAAAAGATATGACAAAGTGGTTAACTGAGTATCTGGTTTTATCTTTCTAATATTTTCCTCTTGATGGAATATCTTTTCAGAATAAACAAAAGGGGATGAATTCTTCATTCCTTATTTGTATATGCAAGTGAAACGGGGTCCCTTTCACTGTGGAAGGCACTGGACTTTTTCACATGGAACAAACTGCTAGAGAAACTTGGTTCAGATGAAATGCAAATATTTAATCCTCAAATCTATATTTTGAAATATAACATGGTATTTTCCATAAATCTATGTGTGATGACATATTTCATAACATTACACACGGTTTTCCAGGCATTTTTTATTCACGGAAGAACAGTTTGCAGAAAATCACAACATTGTACTCTACATCTCCAGCAAGTTAATTTTCACTTTAATGTGAATATACAATTTATGGAAAAATAATAGTTATTTCGGCACAGCAGAACTTACCTGTTGCTCTGTGAAAATTCCTACCCTCCAAATGCGCTTTTACTTCAGTTATTAGTAGCAGGCTCTACCAGTGCCTAAAGGTTTTTATAAACAGAACCTCAAATCTGCATTTTGATTGAGGGCTTCACTTTTTTAGACAACTGAAAATGAAGCAGCATGACATAAAGCCAAATCCAAAGAACAGTCTTATACATGCCTCGACTTTGGTTTTTTTGGTAACTGCCCTATGGAGACTGTCCTTTATTAAGACTCTTAATGAGAGTTCTGCCTGTATTTTCCTACCAAGAATGTCAAATAAGGTTTGAAAGCAAATGTAAACTGTAATGTAAGTGACACACACTAAAAATAGCCCTATAAATCTGTTCATTTTGTTTAGATAGTCTCTGGAGTTGTAAAAAGTAGGACTGCTCAGCTTTATTATTTGTTTTGGAAAAACTAATTCTGTAGAGAATAGGCCACTGATAATGCTATGTTACATTAAAGAAGATTTATTAAGACTGTCTCTAGATTTAATTTAAAAAAAAGATTTTTCCCATCCTTATTTTCCAAATAATCTACAAGATAATTAACTGAATAGAATCTACAATGGCAAGGAAATTCGCCCATTTAGTCATTAGAACTAAGATTTTGAAAGAGTCACATTTATCTAAAATGAAATTAATTAAAATTTCTAATGGAATTCTCATTCCTATTAACCTGTCAAATATGTTGTTTCCAGTGTTTCCAGCGACAGAGTAACAGTATTTATTATCCAACATACCATGAGTTTTTAAAAATAACTCTAGGAGAACATTTTTAGAACATTTACAAGCTGAACAGACAACTAAAAATAAGAAAGAAAATCAGACATTTCTCCATGAAAAATAGCTATTGTAATTTACAGTGTCTAATGGAGGATATATTTTTAGAAAATCATGTAATTTGAATTTGAGATACCGAGTGTCGGGGTAAAATTGAAGGAGGGGGCATAACTTTTCTCATATGTTAAGGAGATTTTTAAAAGTGGCTTATCTTTTCTCTTGAGAAAAAAGTTTAGGAGTTTAAACTCTTCCTTCTTCCTTTCCACATGATAGTCAATAGGATTTCTTGGATTGGTTGAATGGCTTTGCACTTAAGCCAAGATTGATTGCAATCTAAGGCTTTGTTTTTGAATATCTTATCCCAATGGAGGCATGTATAAACAGACAAAATGACTAAATTGGGCAGCAATCTGACCTTTCAGAGGAGAGGCAGTCAAAAATGACACCAACTTTTCTTTGAAGAAACAAGAATATTATCATTTAACGGAGCCTTACAGTTTAGTTATTTTTCTTCCACATGGACAAATTGTACCCTGAATTACTAAGAAATACGAGTTTCCAGGGCTTTGGGCCTCCTTTCCTCCAACCCCCACCACCAAGTTTAAAAAGAAAAAAGTGTTGCTATTCATGTGATAATTGTCAAAACCATGATAAGTGCCAAACAAGACAGTGCCAAGAAATCATTAGTTCAGTATACATCTCGGATTTCTGTAATGTTCAGTTAATGGGCCAGATTTCATCAGGCCTTTCTTCTTGTAAATTCTTCTTGGTTTGTTTTAAGCCATCTTTTAAAAGAATTGTGTAAGCTAGGCTTACAGTGATTCTGCATGAATTAAATATTTAAAAACCTGAAATATTGTTTTTGACAAATTTTTACATTCCATTTTTATTACATATATTTTGAAATGACTAATTCAGAAAGCCAAATGCTGCACTGAAAAATTTACCAGCCCCATATTTCAGCTGAACATTATATTTCAAGCACATAAAACATAGGAGGAAGATAAAATAACCAAACCATCTTTAAATCTTAAAAATAATTCTGATTCATGTAAAAAGAAAGTTAACATCCAGAAAAATTTAAGAACATGTTCTTTTTTTTTTTTAAAGCATCAAGGTATATGCTGATGCAAAATCTTTTCCATAAGTGAATTACATCTAATGCTTCAAATATGTATAGTTTTATTGTATCTTTCTAAATAGTTCATAAAAATGTAATCAGGAAAATAGCAAATATTACAATGATAATAACCAACCAGGATTTTAAAAAGCAAAGGAATAGTACAATTTTTGTTTGTAAACCTATTGACATAAATAGTCTGACCTGTCACAAATTACCTTTCAGCTACCGTATGTTACGTATAGACCAGTCAAAACTGATAACATTTTGCTTTCATCAGTTTTGTGTTAAATTCTGAAAACCTGAAATGTTGATTGTGGTGAGGTAACACAATGAGTCTAGAGTGCACGCATCCCCCCCGTACGTGTTTACTCGGGTAAGAATTCATAAATGGAAAACTGTTTGGACAAACAACAGGGTTATTGCTTCTAAAAGGCAGCTCATGGGTTGTTTAATAGTATTTTAAATGTCTGCTAATGAGAGTCACAAGAAAAGCACAGAAGAGTAGAGAATTGGTTCCAGAGGCGATCACACAGTAGTCAAGAAGATTAACATGCCACTAGGGGACAGCAGAAAGTCACAGAATGAGGTAGTGCCGGAGAGACCAGAACAAAAGGCTTTTCTTTGTCGAGAGTGAGAGAGAGAGAGGGAGAGAGGAGAAAGAGAGAAAGAAACTAAGATGTATTTCCAAACCAAAATCTTGTACAAGTGAAGTGTTTGTAACTACATTTTTAAAAAGTAGTAAAAAATATTTGCAGGGAACTATTTTTAGATTGCTAAGCTCTGTGTACCAGAATGTTATAAAATATACATAACTATCATCTTGGCAAAATAAATTCAAATATGGACTATTCTATTTTCTGCATTTGAAAGTGAAGGAAAGTTTTAAACATTAGAAAAAAAAATCGTGAATTGCAAAACACATTAGACTGAACCTCTCAATGACAAAATATATCTGTGAAATATTGAAAATGTGTTCAACAAAGCTAAACATAAGCAGAATCCATTCCATTTTGAAAAAGTGACTATCTGAAGAAATAAAAGTAACTAGAAAATTGATCAAACTAACCAAATATTCTAGAAATCAACTTGCTTATCCAGACCCACAATATATTTGTAATCTTTAAGCAAAATTTTGATTATTGGTTTGAGTTGCAGTCATAATTCCAGGGGACTGGAAATTTTAACCTCTGCAATTTTAAAAGCTAATACACATCCTTTAACAATTCAACTTGCTGAAATGGTCATTTAAACTTCTATATTTATGCACCTAAGCATCCTTTTAAGTGCAATGGATTCTGCAATCTCAGGTGATTTGCTTAAAGAAACATTTTTATCAAATGACAACCAATGTTAGACTCTAAATTTCTTAAATTCATATGTCACATTCCTTTGTTTGATCTGCTTAAAACCTGGACCACTGAATAAACAGTTAATATATCCTGCGATGAGGATGTTGATACTTTTGCAATCATTTTTCTGGGTTACAGTGTTGCTTCTTGAATTCTATCTACTCTTTATTCTTGTTTTGTGTGGTAGTTATTATATATATATATATATAATATATATATGTGTGTGTGTGCATGTATATATATACATATATATACACCACACTTATATATACAACACTTCTTTCCACACAACACAATTTTCTCATATATCATAAGATCAAAAGGCCAGAAACAATTTGAGAAATTATTTAGTTCATTTCCTCATTAACTTTTTGTTTTTTTTTTTTTAAACTGGGCATAAAATATGGCAAATCTGTTTGTTGGTCCTGTTTTTAATATTCAAGTATGCCAAGCAGAGAATTTTTTTAAATTACTGGTAGTTAGTATTTATTGTACACGTGAATACTAAGAATTCTTTTCCCACCACCAAAACAAAATTTTGATTAAAATTGTACATTTTTTCCAAATATATGCCTGTTTTATCTTTACCTGTTTTAGTCTCTTTCTTTTTTCTATTGTGTGCTCTCCCTTCTGGTCAAGTATTCTGACTCTTACATGCTTTCAGAATTTAGTGTTTCTTTTATCCCAGATGGCCTTTATCCCTAGATCACAAATATTCATTCTCTGTCTCCTTTCCTCCATAGGTTCCTGTTTTATAGATTGTATTCTCTTTTTTTATTCTGCAATTTGGACTTACTCCAAAAAGATAATAATAATAATAATTCCCTCAACACATTCCAAATCCTGAGGATCCTCTCTCTACACTCCCCCCAAGGTGGAGATCTTCCTAACATCTTGCCTAAATCTCATCTCCTGCATTTAAGACCCTGCTGTCTTAATACTATCCTCAGAGGAAAGAGACCAGCTGTTCACCTCTACCTGCAAAGGACTTGTGTTCCTTCATGAACTTGAAGACTGCTATTACTTCCCTCCAAGTCTTTTCTTCTCCAGGCTAAACAAGGCCAGTCCCTCTACCTTTGTTTCATTGAGACTCTTTCCCAAGCCTTTAGTTATTTTGCTGCTTCCTCTGGACCTACTCCAAAATCTGCACATTCAGCTGAAGTGGCAGCATCCTAAAGACACAGTATGATAACAAGGAACTTATTAATAATACATATAACGTGGATTATTATTTATATTCTCTAAATTCTTCAGTGACGATCTATGAGTATTTTGTACTTGAACACCAGGGCTCTGTTTTTAACCCATAATTAGCTTGTGACTCACTATGGCCTCCTATATCTTTTTTCTTATTTATGATTGAACAAACCTTTCCTTTATTATACTTGAACTTCATTTTTTTTTCTCGCCACGAGCTAATTGCTTTTACTTTTTACCAATCACCCTCACTCTATTTTTTCTACTTGCTTCTCTAACTATTCTCTTAACTTTGGTTGTTTTCTCCTGTTTACATTCTGATCACAATCTCTTGGATAGCCATCAAATTCTCAATGATTTATTTATAATGGAAAAATAATGGAAATAATTCTGTATGTATTTGATTTTCTTAAGCAGACTCTTAATGAATAAGATTACTGATTTATGAAGAAAGAACAATATCTGGAACAAATTACTGTTATTCTAAAAGCTAGATAATTGTTTTTATCAAACAGGAAGACTTGGTTAATGCAGCAAGTGTGAAAGAAAGAGAGAAGAGAGGGTGGTTGGGTATGTATGCAAGTAAGCATGAGTTAACTTCCAGAACGCTAGAAGTGTTGGCCTTCACCCTTTCTTACCTCAGAAAGACCTGAGATTTGTGATTTCCCTCACAACTGCACACTCTGTCATGTCTAATACTTTGTCTGTCTACACAGAGAGACAGAGAAGATAGATAGGAATAAAATTATATCTAATCTCTCCCATCCCTAACACATGCGAATTACAGTTATCTCTCAGGATGTTCACTTGTAGAGCAGGTTATAACACTTAGAAACTATATTAAGTTTTTAGTCCGAAGAGACAAAACTATGGAATAATTCTGTAAATTCTGAGTAGTTCCCATTGTGGGCCATGATTACTAAAATGCTCAGTGGTAACAATGAACAAATGAGAGAAAAAAGTAAAAATTACTATGAATTCTGTTATTACCCAAATATCATACTGTAAAGGGAAAAGAAAAACTGCAAAATTATATAGGTTTAGTAGATAAGTATGATTTCATAAGCTAATTTTCAATCCTAGGCATCTAACATAAAAGAACAAAGCTTCTTTTGCAAAACAGTCATTTTTTTTTAATGTGTGCTATATCACAAAGTTTTTTAAAAAAGAAGATCACAAGAAATATGAAACTACTTGCATTGTATTACCCCTTCATCTCCAAACTAACCTTTACCCTCCCCACCAAAAAAAAGGAGGAGGGGGAGAGAAGGAAATAAAATGAAAAAATATAACCTTCAAAATTTTATTCTCACCCAGATGTTAGCCTATAAAAAGAAGTCACTCCAGCCTAGACAGTCCAGGACTCTATTGTTTCCAGCACCTGCATTCAAGTTGCTGAAATTGCAAAGAAAAGTTAACTCTATTTAAAACATGTCTAGTGCATGCAAGCCCTTTTATTGTTTCTTAAACCTTTTAGTTACTTTCATGAAGAAAATACTCCCTTCAAGTAAGAAGACAAGAGAAAAGTAAGGGTTCACCTATGCTTATATAATTTCAGTTTATAAAAAAATGAAAAGTAAAATAAATAACACCCTTGGAACAGTACTATAGCTGTCACTTGGCACCCCGTGAATTTAGCCAGGCCGTTTACTTACATAGGAGTCTTATCTGCAGGTCAGAAATGCAATCAAAAACTAACTAAATACAAAGGGAAACCAGTGAAAGGGGAAATAATCCAATCTCTAAATGCCCTGCTTAAACCATTTACAGTTTTTGTCTGAGGACTTGTAAAATTATTATTCATCTGGAAATAATTAGAGCTTGAAAAAAAAAACCTCAATGTAAAGATCTCCATAATGAACTCTATCGAATATTTAAAAGTGAAAAGAAACGTACACGTAGGAGCAATGCTGTTGAGGCACTGCCAGGGCGGGCACGCGGCTTTCTAACAGGTGCGTTTAAGGGAGGCACGTGCGGGGCAAGGCCAGGTGGAGCCTTGACTCCTCGTCCTTGGAGAGGACCTTGGCTGGAAAACATGGGAGACTGCTGTTTGTTTCTTTTCCCTCTGCCTAGGACTTTCTCTTCTGATCAGCTTTCTGAACATTATCCTTTTCTCTCTCAGTCTCTGCAGTCTCCCTTTTCTTTTTCTCTCTCTTTACGTTCAGTAACTCTCACTTTTCCTAGGTAACAATTATATATGTTATGTTAAATTCTCTTTATATTTTACCTTTGGAATGCCCCATCTTTATTCCCCTCCTGAAACCATCTCCATCTCTCTATCTCTTCCTCCTTCAAGCCCTCTCTGTCCCCTCCAGCCTTTCTTCTTATTCTGTCACCTCAGGTATGGCTGGGTTTTCTGCTCTTTTTCCTGTCACTCTAGAATCCTCTGTAGCAGATCTCTTTTTCACCTCTTTCCCTGTGGTCCGTGCGTGCATTCAGGAAGGATGACTTATGCATTGGGTCAGCGTTAGGGCAAGAGGTCATAAGACCAGAGAAAATGCAGAATGTCTCAGGAAGAGTAGATTTTTCAAAATATTTTATTTTAATGGAGAGTACCAGCAGATGCAAAAATTAAAAAGTAATACCCATAAAATACGATCCCCCGTTTCAAACACACTGCCTCTATATCCTGCAGGTGTTCTTCAAGACCAAGTTGAAGCATATTCATTTAAAAGAGCTCTTCCTATTTTATTTTTAGTTTTCAATTCCCAAAAGGTTTTAAGTGATTTCTTCAGCACAATTTACTAAAAGGAAGATGGATAGATTTGTCTACTGAATCTAAATACTCTGGTTTGGCTCCAACAAAATGTATTTTAACAAGTCTATTCTTAGTAGAGACACAGTTTAAGTAACCTACTGTGCATTTCATTTGTAAATAATTTATTATTGAATACAAATGGCCACACTTTCTAACATGTCAGATCAACAGGAGGCAGGGCTTGGGATAAGGGTTCACTATTAGCCAACTAAATTTTTGTCAAGATTGTATGCAGGGCTTAGTTAATATTTAATTTACCTTACAACACTGAAAGGCTCTGGCATAGACCTCATTGCCATGATACACAACGCTGAATTGTGTCTTCCTCTTTCAGTGAAATGAAAAATGTTCAAATTTCCCACCAATGAAGCAATCTGAGAAACTGGGTGACTTTTAATATGTTTTTTAATCTCACCTTTAAAAGAAACGGTGAGTGTTTATGTGTATTCAGCAATGACTACGATACCACCCACTTCAAAAAAAATTGATGGGTTTTCATTCTTTGGGTCCCTGCCCCACCCCCCGTCACACTCTAGGAGACTGGAGGACAGTCGGTGGGTTTCACATAGCACCTGATTGATATTTCCAGGGTGTGAAAGCCTCCGCTGGCGGATTAGCCTGATTATTGCATATTCAAACACATACAATGATATATTTGTCATTGCTATTGACCTTTATCTCTCCAGTTTCCTGACAACCTTCTACAGTTATTGACATTACAAATACCAGCAACAACGTGCAGGGCAAAGTATAACCTTTCATTTACCTTCATGTCCCTCAAATGACTCGTGTAGGTAGTTTCAACAAAAGCGGCAAACAATGATACTGTTGATTTTTTTTCCCCTTAACTTGCTAAAATGTTTTCCATTTTCCTCTTGTTCTCAGAAAATCATGCCAATAACTCTCTACAAAGGAAACGATTTCAAATGAATACAGGTAATTAGAAGTGTCAAGAAATCAGCAAAGTAGGGTGTCTGCCATCATTTCTTGGAAAGAATGCCAGATTCCCTTTCAAAAAGGTCTTTGTCGTTTTTTAATAGAAGGTAATTAATGTAGACTACAGTAAAATGTACAGGGTCCCACTCGCTGTCTTTCTTGCCATAGAAATGGGACCATAAAGATGTTTTGATATCTAGAAACAATCTTCTGAGGTTATTTGAAAATGACTTTTAATTACAAAAGTAGTCCTTTTAGTCTTTTCATTTTAAAAAGAAAAGGGATTTCAAAAGGGCATATTTATTAGGAGACGAAAGAAAGTTTTACAAGGAAAAATTATCTGGAAACTGAAACAAAAGGATTTTATAAAGCTGACAAGAGTTAAGGATGCGGTAAATTAGCCTATATCCCAAATGTAGAGAAATAATACATAACTCCTTAGTGAAGATAACTATACACTTTTGGTACTATGATATCTTGGACACAATTAGACTTTTTTTCCTCTCTAAGGCTATACCAAATTGACTATTTAGCTCTATTAAAGCCACCTTTCCATGAGATCAGTGACAAATGGCACTTAGGTATTTATTAAACATGAGAATTTTTAGAACTGTTCCAATTCTTTTGGGGCCGAGGGTGAAATTTAAGCCAATTTTGAGATTATCTAAAGGTCATAATTTCCTGTTATAAACTCTTCGAGTGGAAGAATCCTTCCAAGATTAAGTTTTACACGTATTTACATATGAAATTATTCTCCTCTTATTTCTTGGTTTCCAAGAAACAGTAATATTCCTCATTTAAGGTTTCATTATCTTGCAAGAGCAAAAAAAAAGTCTCAATAACAGCAAATATATCCTAAAACCTTGCTATCTAAAATTAAAGTTATGAAGCTTTCAGTATTGATGACTTTAATATTGAAACATTAATTAATTGGGGATTATGATAAAAGTGCATACAAGCACTCAGTAAGTATGACCATTATTATCTGTTATTGGCAATAAAATGGACTAGAGAAAAAATATAGCCAAGCTGTTATAACAAATTTCTGTCAATGCAACAAGTAGAATAAATCTTGTTTTTTCTTAAACTTCTATCCTGAGATTGTTCTCCTCCATGGAATTCACACTGCTCATCAAACAAACAAATAAACACTAAAGAGGGGAGGGTATAGCTCAAGTGGCAGAGTCCATGCTTAGCATTCTTGAGGTCCTGGGTTCAATCCCCAGTACCTCCTCTAAAAATAAATAAACCTAATTACCTCCCCCCACCAAGATAAAATAAAATAAAATGATGCAATAGTAAATAAATAAATAAAATAGTTTAAAAAAGAAAAGAAAAGAAAAGAAAAGAAAAGAAAAGAAAAGAAAAACACTACACTCTAATTGGTGTGATAATCCTGTGCTATTCCATTTGCCAATATATGCTCTGGGAATCATGAGTTAGTGTGTTTTTGTTTATAAACCAGACAAATCAAATTTTCAGAGTGGATGAATCTGACCATTTTAAAGAAGAAGAAACTACACTTCATACAAACATAAACTTTAAAGTCTGGCATTGAACTAGTGTATAAAAGGTAGTACAAAGCATCACGGAATCATTTGTAACAGATATTACCCCAAAGGTAGGAGAAGCAGCAATGCCGTAATTAAGATGGAGTCTAGGAAAAGTGACTTGTTTGACATACTCAGGTTGGTGAAGTCCCAATCAAGTTTTACAAGTGAGGGACCCAAGCTTTAATCACCATCTAGGAGAAATAATCAGAGACTATTTTAATTACTAAAGATAAATAAAGTGCAGAAGCTGAGATGAATTCACAATATTATGCAAGAAACACAGTGAGAAGTACAGAGCACAGTCAGAAAGATGGACAGAGAAAGTGGAAAAGGGTGCAAGGTCCAATGAACACAGTAGCATCAAGGAAGAGAAAGCTGGACTCCCTGGAGTACCTGAATTCAGCTGATACTTCCTTCTCACTTACATGACTCTTGTTCTTTTAGCCCCAGGATGGTGGGTGGTCAGGAATGTAAGCCATCTATGGTAGGATCATTTCAAGCTGTGTTCCCTCATCCTCCAAATCATATAATCTCAGCTAAGAGGGCTGACTCAATGTTTTCTCAGAGCCTGTATCATAAAACCCTTCCCAGAATCAAAGGAGGTTGGAAGAGTCATTCGAAACACCATATCCCAAGTGTAATGGTGTACAACTCCTCCCCTCCTTCCTTACTTGTAAATAAGAAATTCCATCAGGATGTGGCCCCTCTGCCAGACAATGGAGATGAGTCATTTCTTCTGTTACTGATGGAGTAGTTGATTATGGATGGCTTTAAAAAGCAGGTGAAACTATTGGTTAATCACTGTCAAAAATAACAGCAAAATATTAACCATGCTTAAATCAAAGCTTACCGGTTTCATCTTTCCTTGTTGCGTAATTCTAGGCAGGGCTGGTGTTCAGCCAGGAGGTAATAGAACAGGCCATGTTGGTTGTTAAGATAATGAAAACTGTGCTCCATAGTCACAGACCACTATCTGCTCTTACACCTCCCTCCCTCCTGGAGAACTGACCGTACTCCTCCTACGCTGGCTCCGCATTCCCAGAATACCCGCCCTCAAGCTAATGCAAGCAATGCCTTCATAGCAACAGGTTCTCCAGAGCACACCTCCAGCAATAGGACTGATATCTTGTCTTAATGGCTTGTGACCTTACCATACCAATTCTTATATATTTTTATAATTACCCCTGATTCCAGCCCCTCCCTCCACCTAATGGGTTAATTTGTTAAACCTCTTGAGCGTCAGTTTTGCAGACGGTAAACTTATTCTGTAAAAGCCACGTTTGTATTTTCATAGCTAATTTAGTCGATTGAGAAAATCTACACTTAAATTTTCTAGTCAAGTTCTATCCTCCACACTGTTTATATCTGTCCATATATCTGAGCAGAATCAAAGATATTTTAGAGATTAGCTCTAGCACAGCTCAGGTGCACCTCTGCAGCCCTTCTCTGCGTAGACAGGATGACACTATGTTTGAGTGAGAAGTCTTATCAGGCTCATTAATTTTCATAATAGAATACCAGTTTTACCACCTGCAAGTCTGATACCTAAAATATACAGCTCTCACTTCAGTAATCAGCAATTTAAATATTACTGTGGGTCTATGATGGACTAGGCAATTGGCAACATATAATGTCTATGTTTAGGGTACATGGAATTCAGTGTTTAAATGAGTTCTGTCCGACTTCTGCCAAAGCATGGTCAAGACAACCTGTATTTGAGAAAGTCTAAAAAATATATTGACTAGCCATTTCTCTCTGATTGTCTAAAATCTATTCCAGAATCTACTTTAAACAATAGAAACTAATGGAGCTGGACTATATTAATTTGGCACTCTATAAAACTGCTTTTATTAAATTAGCAAGTGTTATTGGAATTCAATAAAGAGTACAATGAAAATCTTTTTTTTGCATTTTCCTAACTTATCCAACATGTTACCCATCTCACTCCCAAATTTATACCTCCAGTCTAGACCAGTCTGAATCCACATTTCTAACAACCTCTGATGGCTCCACTGCCTCAAAGGCACCTGAAATTCAGCATTTCCAACACATAACTGGTTGTTTCCCATCCAAGTCTGGTTGTCTTTCAGGGATTCTCTGTTTCACCACCTTTATCCATCCAGAAGGGTCAAGTTTGAAATTTGGGAGTAATCCTTTACCCCTTACTCTCCTTCACCCTCACATTAAATCTATTACCAAAGCCAGTTAATTTAACTGCCTAAATATGTCTCAAGCGTTTCTCCTTCTCACCATCTCCACACTGTCATCTTTCACCTAGACACCACACTGGCCACCAAAATGGTGCTCTGCTTCCACCCCGAGTGCCCTCTGCTCTCTGCACTGCAGAGTGTTTTCTAAATACAAACCCTCTGCTTACAAATCTTCAAAGATTCCTGCACCTCTCAGGCCTACAAATCCCAGCTTAAGTGGTCTCAGCATGTGTAGGTCTCTATCACCTTCTCATGCTGGATTCCTCTTCCTCTTACTACAAAGACTCCAGCCACATTGCCTGAGTTTCAGTTCCTCATTCTTCTTCCTGCCACAGAACCTTTGAACACACTGTTCCCTTTGTCCCTCCCACCCCTTCTCCTAGATCAGTGCCTCTCAAACTTTAATGTTCAAAGGAATTCCTGTGTCTCTTGTTAAAACAGAAGCAGGCTCTTATTCAGTAGGTCCAAGCTGGAGCCTAAGATTCTGCATCTCTAGGAAGCTCCCAGCTGGTGCCAGAGCTGTTGGTCTACAGGCAGCACTTTGAAAGCAAGGACCTAATAGCTTCTTCTAATCCTTAAGATTTCAGCTATAGCATCACTTCCTTAGGGAAGCCTCTCCTAAACCCCAAGTCTAGTTCTTATAGTTTTGTTAAATGCTGTCCTAGAACTGTGCTCCTTTCCGCAATGCAATCATGTCACTTTGTAGTTATTTTGTGTAATTCTTTAGTATCGGAATAAAGTTTGAAGTTTGCCCCTACTGAGGAATACGTAAATATTTCCTTTTATTAAGTGACAGCCATATTCCTTTTTTGCTTTGTAGGGACTGTTCCTAAATTTACTGTTATACTGCAGTAATCAGTTTAGCACAGGTTTTATTTTTTAATTATAATAATTTCACCTCCATTTTTCTATCTTTATGACCTTTTGTTTTATCCTAATTTTTAACTATCTTATATGTTGATGTTTGATGGTAAGCTTCATCAAATCCTTTTTTGAAATAGTGAATTAAACATTACTTTAAAAATTGTAAATGAATATATGCACTTGATACATTATTAATTACAGACTACAGATAAAGAACTTGGACTCTGGAGTCCAACACTTGGTATTTGAATCCTGACTTCCTGACTTGGAGCAGTGTAGCTTGGATAAGTTACTTACACTTAGTTATTTATTAGTTAACATTTCTATCACTTTAAGAAGCACAGTCAGCAGATGAGAAACATTCCCAAATTGACTTGCCACTAATTTTAGATTTTGAAATTAGAGTACTCCGTTGGCTAAAACTTTGAAAACTTACAGTAGGCATACAATTGGGGCAGGCACAGTGAGAATCTAAAAGGTGGTTATGGTCCTAAGGAAAGGCTTGAGGTCTCTATGAATATAGAATAATATTGCCTCATGTTCAAATAATATTAGACACAGTGTGATTAATTGATCTGAACAAAGTCATACAGCCAGCCAGTGGTAAAGGTGCACATCTGTCAACACAGAACCCAGAACTAATTCCTATTCCATAGTTTTGATTCCTCAATGATAGCATGATGTCAGCATTAAATACCTACATATCATGAAGAGCATTTTAAATGTTGAAAGTAAACTTTATAGCATAATAAATAAAGTTGGACAAATCATATTGAATACACTTGTCCACACACGGAAAATGCCATAAAAGACTCATATGATATACTATAACTGAATAGAAATGTTGCCCTCAGGGAAGCTTCTCTTTTAAAAAAATTCAGTGTGTGTGGGGTATCCCCTGTGTGTAAAAAGTACTTAAGCTTAACTGCAACTTAAAAGTTAATTGATAATCAATATAAAATGTAACATCAAGGGCAAAACTCAGCTTCTAAGTGAATATATAGAGAGAGCTTATTATCTTCAAATAGAGGCCAGGTGAGTGCTGCTGGGAATAAAAGTGACTTTGGATGTGAGAACAGCGTTTCAGAAAGGCCCCACACAAGGCTGTAAGTGGATCCATTCTAAACAGCCCATTTTGGATCCAAGAGGAGAAGTCTGAAAGTATGCAAGAAAGAAGAAGGGTGAGAAAATATGCCTCTCCAATCTATTAACAAATGTTAATTTAGCGGCAGTGCAGCTGGGTTTTTGTGTGCGTTTTCATTTCAGTGGTACCATATGAAAAGAAGCAAGTTCTTTACCATAAAATCTGAAAGTAGTCCAAAAGTCTCTTGGGGTATTAAGGAGCTGTCTCTTCTTTTTCAGTTTTACATCTGTAATTCATGAGCCTCCAAATAATATGCAAAAGAGACTTTTTAGGAAAGAGAAAATATTGATTTTAGTCTGAGAATGTATCAAACCCCAAACCTGAAATTAAAATCCAGAGTAATTTATGCTCATAAGTAAAGAGCTAAGAAAGCCCCCTATGGAATGAAATCAACGAAGTTTCACTTACCTCCCATAAATGCAGGACAACTCGATCGGTTTTTAATTGAATTCAAGTGTTTTTTTGTCTTACCTTTCATTCCCCAGTTGAGCCTCTTCGGCAAAAATTTGGTAGGATAAGCAGGACTTTCCTTTCATTCTGTGTTTTGAGATTCCCAAGTTGTATGGTACAGACCTGTTCTTTTAAAGTTCACTTCCATTCAAATCAGTAGAAGAGACAAGTTCTCTCATGTGTGATGGAACTTTTAAAACCAGGTATACAGCTTTTACAAAAATAAATACCCTTTCAAACCAGAATTCCATAGGAAAGAAATATTTCCCGTGGAAAGAGAAGAAAAATATGGTTAATTTCTGGCTTTAAAAAAATGACTTTCCACCTTCCAAAAAACAGTGCATAGCTGTGGAAAAATAAAATGCAACATTTTAAGGGCTGAAGTGTAAGAAAAGCCTCTGTCATGAAGACATCCAAATATCTTTTGAACTATTTACACCATATGTGTCCCAATAAGGCTCTTTTCTGATTAAATAATGACAAGTAAGTGGAACCAAAGATGGCTTCAAAGACCCTTGAATCTTTACACAGCTTTTTGTAATTTTGCAAGTGTGAAATTTAGCTATCATTATACAAATGTTCCCAAGCATAATTTTCTTGGTCTGTGAAATATGTCTAGGAACAAGATGTGGTGCCCATAGTAGGCACTCAAAAAATACGGACAAATTAATAGCAAGTGAATGCTTAGGGAAGCAATTCTTAGCAAATACACATATCTTTTTTTTAAATTCTGAGCACAAATTTAATTACTTGAAAACAGTAAAAATTGTGAACTTAAGGTGGACAACCACCTCTTAGAGAAAATTGGTTAAGAGCTAACAACATACGACAATGGGGTAATGGCCAAAAACATGTGGAACACACAAAGAAGGGGAAATTGTACAGCCATTAAAAATCTGAATAGCTTGTAGTAATGTGGGGGAATATTTATAATAAAATGTTATGTGGAAAAAAGCAAAAAAAAAAAAAACTACATGTGCAGTAAAATATGAATGCTTTCATACTCATAGAAAACAAGATTGGTAGTAAAATGTGCAAAAAATAGTGGATATCTCTAGTTAAAGGTATAATAAATGCTTAGTTTTAATTTTTGATGAAAATGCCTTTCAATGAACATATAAGACTTTCAAATTCAGAATAAAAAGGCACTTTTTTTGAATGGCAAATAAGGGTGCCGTAATGTTCTAACACCCTTTAAGATCTAAAATTCTTTCTAAGGACATGTGACTGGTTTAGCAGTGTTACAAAACCCATGGGCTATTCATGGATTCAGCTAAACCATCCATCTCAGAGAGCCGAAGAGTGGTAAGAGTCAACATCTGGATGAGATTGTGATGGCTTGAACACCCCAGGTGAAAAGGAGGAAGGATTCCAAAAGAAGAACTTCATCATTGTTGAACTAAGACTAGAGGAAACAAATCCAAAACTCCAGAGACACTTTAGATACCACAAACTTCATGTTTCTACTCCATAATAACATTCAAAGCCAATCACCCAGATACTTCACTGTAACAGTCTAATAAACCCTGGTATCATAGATTTTCAGGGATTGATGGGAGCTCAGAAGGGCTAACTGGTCTGGCAATTGATATGATGCTTGCCATCTGAGGGTCAGCATCACAGCGTCAAACAAATGCCCAAATATAGACAAACTTCTAGAAAATTTGCTACCTCCTATGGTAAAGTTGACACCTGGAATGTATTTTCTCCTTCAGTATCCTTAGGGTAGCAACTACCTTAGCTTGATTAAAAAAGGAATACATTAGCCAGGACTCTTTGGGTTACTCTTTGGGGGTGGTAGGGGTCAGCAGGCAGGATTCAAACTGGCTTAACTGAAAAACAAAACAGAGACATAAATTGGGCTCAGGTGCAGTTGGATCCAGGACCTCAAATGATAAAATCATAATTTAAGTTCACACTATCACTTGGCTCTATCTCTTTCTGTTTTGGCTTCATCCTCAGGCAATTCAGCTCTGCAGTTATGGTGACAAGATAGCCTCAGCAGCTCCCATGCCCCAATTCTCTCCTCTCAGCAATCTTCTTAACACACACACACCGTTTTTTCCCCAACCGTTTTTAAGCAATAAAAAATACAGGCCTGACCATTATTGCTTGAATTGAGCTTTGCACCTAGCTTGAACCAGTCCTGTGGTCAAGGGTATGAAACCCATTGATTACTTTAGACCATGAACCCACTCTTATAACTGAGCACAGGGTCAGTTCCAGGCAAACCATATGAAGTAAGAAACAAGAGGATGCAGTTACTCTAAATGAATGTCAGGAAAAAAGAAAGTAGAAGAGACAACAGATGATAGATCAATCAGTCGGTAGATAAATAGATCAATTGATAGATAGGCAAGCAGATAGACAGACATCCATTCATCTGTTACAAGATAACTCCTTTGCAGGAAGAGGGGGAAAAAAGATGGAGTATGAATTGTACCAGTGAAAATGAAGGAAAGAATTGTTGCTCTGTGTCAGCATCAAAGAGCTTTACCGATTTTAAAATAAAGAGACAGAAAAATGAGCATAATGGTGAACCATTTCACAAATATGATAGTGATACTAGCAGACAATAAAACAGAATCAGAGATAAATTTTATGATGACCCATGCCATCTGCTGCCTGGTATGGGCTAATGTAAAACTGAAAATTCTGTCACCAAACACCACATGCCTCAGCCTCTCAACAGAAGCAGCATCCAGTCATTCAAGGTGTTGGGTACAAAATGACTAGTCAGAGATTTACTTGCTAGAGTGACTATCTCTGATAATCCCACACAGCTTGTGGTAGGAGCAAATGTGTTAGAAGCAGTTAATTGGATTTAAGAAGTGTACTAAGGGGTGAAAGATGAGGACAGTCGTGTTTTGTGATGACTGGCTTAGACAGAACTTCTGTTGGAAGATGTTTTAGAAAACTGTGAAACAATAAAAAAACTGATGGGAAAACCTTGATGAGACGGCTCCAATGTAAGGGATAAAGCTAAGTGAAGACACTAAGATATGTGCAGATTCTTATACCAATGAAAAATCCTGAAACTTTCTACTTAAATCCTTAATTTCAATCAGAAAAATAAGAAGTCTTTAAGATACAGAAACAATTTTTAGAAATGTAAGAAAGATGATTCCAGGGAAGAAAATAAGAGATATAAATCTTTTAGAGAGAAAATCGCTCTTTTTATCTATAGGATTGAAGCAACTATGACAGACAAAGATAATCCTGGGCAAAGCTCTTTCATTCTCTCAGTAAGTGTTTATTAAGCAACTGTTATATGCCAGTCACCCTATTCTGTTCTTCCTGGAAATAAAATACGTGAGCCAAACAGATATGGTGTCTGTCATCGAAGAATTTACAGTGTAGAGACACTGTATCTAGATCAGGATATCACAAAGACTTCCATGGGAAAGTGTTATTTAAACAGGGGTGTTTAAAGAGAGTAGGAGATATTTAGGCAAACAGCGAGTTGGCAGCAAAGGGAATCCTATATACAAGACCATTCTAAAGCAGGTGGAGGAATGGAACTTCTCAAGTATACAAAAGACAGTGTGAGTTGTGTGTAATAAGAAAGGAAGCAAGTGCCACAAGGCTAGGCTATAAGGAGAGATTATCTCCAGATCACTCAGGGCCTTATAAACCCTGATAAGGATGTTAGTCTTTATCTCAAGAATAGGGAACAGCCATTGAACAGTTTTGAGCAGAGTGGGAATCCTGAGAAGATACTGTATTCAAAAAGGTCGTTCTGGCTATAATGTTGAAAAATAATTATTATTACATGTAAGATTTGAGGATGGGAAAGCAGCCCAGCAGTGTACATACCAGAACTCTCAGAGGGGTTGACAATAGAGCAGGAAAGAGGTCAGGGATCTGAGAAATACTGGGGAGGTCTCATTGACAGAACTCAAGGATGAACCAGGTAAGGAGGGCACAGGAAACTGAGGTGTGAAAGATGAACTCTGTTTTTTTATGCCCACTGGTTAGAGGTTCACTGAAATGGAAAACGCTGTAGAAGGAATAGGTCTGGGGAAGGGCTGGACTGAATTTTCTTGATTGTCTTGCGTCTATGGTGCTTTTGATATATCCACTTAGGATAGAGGAGTAGAGTTTGATACATGAATATTGAACCCAAAAGAGAGGTCTGAACTGGAAATATGAATATGGAAGACATGTGATTACAGCAAAGCATTTGGTGCCATAGGGATGGACAAGATCATCAGGAGGAAATACAGAAAAGAGAAGGGTAATTGTAGAACCAGTTTTGAGGAACTTCAAAACCTAATGGCCAGTAAAAAGAACATAGGCTTGAAAGATATCCACGACACAATGTCCTGCATGGGAAGAGGAAAATCAGGATTGTGGGTTATGGAAGTCCAGAAAAAAAGAAAGTTGTGAGAAGGAAGGACTGCTTGATATGAAGTAACCTAGTACTGATGAGCTTTTGCAAATTCAGAAGAACCAACCCCCTAAACCATCTCCCCTAACCCCAACAACAAAAAATGATTTCTTCAAGCCACTGACATGTTTTCTTAAAATAACAGCAGTGCTTTAATCTTCTACTAAGGGCTGGTCTACACTTGGGTACAAGTGTAGATTGACTGGCAAATAGGAACTCCATACTTAAGATTGTCCCTTACTAAACACAGAATTGTCACAGGCCATCTTTTACTCCCTTTCCTGTAAGGGTGGGAGGTAGTGAGAGAGGAAGCTTCCTTAATGCCAGGAAAGTCAAGGTGAGACAAAATGCCTCCCCACAACCAGCACTAGAGGCCCGTGAGAAGGGAGATGGGTTCTTTTATCATCGCTGCCCCACTTAGGTGGTGAAGAACTCAGGGCAGAAACATAAGAAATGATCATTAACCTGGGTTACAGGCCAAATCAGTTTTATCTGGATCAGCTACGATGGAAATCACCTTTTAAATCTTTTTTTTTTTCTCCCTGGGAAAATGGGTTCTAAATTTGCCTTCACTTAGGGCAAATTTTCTTAGAAGCCTCTGATCCTATTTGCAGTCAGTATCCTTGGACCCAAGGCAGCCCAAGTGCTCCCAAGAGCATAAAACAAGGAGGGGAGAAAGCAGTCTTATGTTGCAGGGACCCCTGCTGATGCTCCGAGAAGATACTAGAGCCAAGAAAACATAGCAGTCATTTCTCACAGAGTTCATAGGGTGTTCAAATGCCATCTTAGCTCAAGGCCATGAAGATAACATGGCTTTGATTTCAGACAGATCTTAGGTGTTCCCGAATTAATGAAAATGCAGTTTCTTCCTCTTGAATCTGCTTCCTTAACAGAACTGGGCACTTAAACAACTAACAGGTTTGTGCTTTAAGAGTGGACCTAACCAGAGAAGACCAGGGATAAATGGAAAGTACTTGTTTCCTGCCTTCCAAGGATTATAAGAACCCCGGGAGCTCTCCCTGGTGCTACTAACACCGTGACCCTACCTTGTTTACTTCATCCAATCTTTGCTCTTACTTCCTTGTGCCAATCTCCTGCCAGAAATCCAACCTGGCGTGACCTTATTTAGCTATTTTTGTCTCTGGTGAGCAGCGCTGGGCTACCATCATGTCCATCGCCACCCCCATCTCCACCCAATTTGTCTGTTCCTTCTGAAGCGGAACCATCCCTGGATGCAGCTTTGATGATGCTTCTGCCTAGTACCCCCCGACACACACACACTTCAAACTCTCAAACCTCACTGTAATTCTTAATAGTATTACATCAAAAAATTACAGAACTTGAAGGGAGCTTAATGGTGATTTACTAAACACGAATCCTTATTGTCTGAAGTGCAAGGTACTATCCTAGAATTCATTTAACTTTCACAACATCCTTAAGAGTGAGGTAGCTGTATAAGCCCACTTTTCTGAATGAGGACATGAGATCCAGAGAGGTTAAATAGTGTGCTCTGTTGATACCTGGATCTTTTTCCAATTGCCTTTCCCCTACTCTACATTGGACCCATGACCATTCCTCCTTCGTGCTGGCCTGGGTTATCCCACTGGACTTAATCACCTGCCCAGGTAGTCCTACAACATCTGCCAGACTCAGTCTGCTTCTCTGGACAAGTCTTGGCCTCATAAGCATCAATATTCATTCAACAGCTCATATCACAGAGCAGTTATAAGTACAGACTTTGGATTTCAGTTGACAGAATTTGAATCTTGGTTCTGCTACTTCGTAGCTCCAGCACTGTGTGCAGTTACTATCACAGCTCACATCTTCATCTGTAAGATGGGAGTGCTCATATCTACTCTGTCAGGATGCTTGGAGGCTTACGTGAGAGAATATACCTAAAGTGATTTGCACACAAGAGCTGCTCAATAAAAGAGAGTTGTTATTTTGGGGCACTTCTCACATGCCAATCTTTATTACCTGTCATGGTCTGGCACGCCAAGGACAAACTTTTGGAACAGGGCTTATGTATGAATTGGGGATCAATTTTATACAGTTTTCTATGCAGTCACACATACATACATATACAGACCACAGATTATGCATTGCTGCCTTATCACATTTTAGAAGTCTTATATCACTAAAAGATTAGTATTGCAAATAATCTGTTAAAGGTTTATATTTTTACCGTTACTTAATGGGTCGTGAGGTTAACAGGTGTACCCAGCACTTACTTGGCGGATGTTAATGTGCATTAACGCTCCTAATTACAAGACCCCTGAGCCCGTTTCCTGTGCACTTTACACCAAGAGGTCCATGGAGGTGACTGAACCTCAGCAGTTCGGGCCTGATACCAGAACCCACCCAGAGCCAGCCATCTGGTACCACCAGCATGCTGTGAGGACAAGGCTGCATATGTGAAAATGGAAAGAACTGCTCTGATTACGACCTATAACACTGAGTCCTCTGCAGTGAGAACTTCTGGCTTCTGGATCTTAACTTTTCACAAAGGTTTTCCCTGAGAGAGTCCATTGTCCTTTCTGAAATACAGTCTTGACTCGAGTCTCCCCAGTTCATGAGATGTGTTTTAAATAACTTTGGGGCTTAGCTGGAGATTGAGAATAAAAGGCTCGATCCAAGATCCTTTTTCATTCAAAAGACTGCCCTACCACTATGTAATTCATGGATGCAGCTATGTAGATACGTCAGAAAAGGGATATTACCTCGTGCAGGGACCATTGCTGTCCACTAAAATCCATTTTCTTTTTCTTCAAGCATATAGTTAGACAACATTTCATAGCCTCCCTGAAGTTACAGTTTGGTTCCACAGCCAAGTTTTTGCATTGGGTTTGAGCGGAAGCCATGTGTACCACTTTAAGGCTTAGGCCATAACAGCCTCCCCTGTGTGGTCCTTCATGCTACTTCTCTTCCTCCCAGCCAGTTTCAGGTGGTAATGAGGACCTTAGCAATGACAGGGCCACAAGGTAAAAAGACCCCGGATCCCTGAAGGACCATGTGAAGAACAGCAGCCCTAAATACCTACACAGGCTGACAAACTTTCATAATATTCAGCTGTTACATGCTTGTCTCTGCTCATCACTACAGATGTCCTATCCTCACTGTTAGACTGCTCAGTTCCTCTTGGAAGCATTCACTCTGTAAATACAATAGCTGTGTTGGGGGAGAGGCAATACATCTCCAGTGTGTACAGCATCTGAATCTCAGGCTCCGAGTCTAGCCAAAATGCTCTGTACACAAATCTGACTTAGAGTCAGTCTGATTGTTCAGTTTGATTTGTTCAGTCTGATTGTTTGATATTCAGTTTGATTTGTTCAGTCTGGTTGTCAGTCTGATTGTTTATGAGGGATAAGAACATATAGATGAATTGCCTAAGATCACACATCTTGTTGGCAGCAAAGCTAACAGTTGGATCCCAGTTTTAGACTCAGTCCAATGTACCTTTCACCATACAACGTAACAGGAACTTCCATTCAAGAATCATTAACTAAGAATACTATTTTCCTTTGAACCCTGTCCTCCCTGTTTCATGTTCTTCTGAAGTAATTGTTTGACCCAGTCTATAGATAGGAACATTAAGAGGCAGAAAGTTTAAGGAGCTATAGAAAACACCAGTAATAAAAGGTAGATTTCAGAGAATTATTTTCTAGATTTCTTCTAAATATGTGATTTCTCTAACCATCCAAACCCACTTGTTTGTAATACATGAACTTTTATAGGCTTCTCTCTTTTTCTCAGTATCTTAACATGAGCTTTATAGTGCAGAGTCTTTGATAGATTTGATAGTCTGTATTTTTAAGTCTCTATAATAAGAGTCTTAATGTAGAAACAACTCTGATTTTTAAAAATAACTTTTTCCTTCCAAGCATCTATATTCTATGTGTAAGCCTTTGGGGGTTTAATTTCAGAAGCATATCAGAGGTTGTAAAGACATAACAGTCTGTGAGTAATATTTAAGTCAATGATAGATACAATGCTGTATAAATTTTAAGTTGAATGTTGCAATGTGTACAAAAAGATACTGAATTCTCTGAGGGAAGCCAGACTCTGCAACCTTGCAGCATCAATCATGATTCCACTGACAACTTGACATAGCAATTAATGGCATATCTGGCCTATTTAGGTGCCTCTGATCATGTCTTGGACTGCATATCAAAATAATACCGGGCAAAGACTTTCTGAAAATTACTTTTATTTACTTTGTGCAACTGAGTAGAAATTCACTCTGAGTACTCTGGACAAATTACTTCTGCCACGTGTGTATTTTTGACGTGGACGAAAGAGTATGTAGAAATGGTGGTAATCACTCAGGCAACACATTGACTGAATTGTGTGAGGATCAGCTATGATGCCCAGCTGAGGAGCCACCAGCTTACATCCCTTTTAGAATAATATTTCTGCCAGGGTTAGAAAGACAGCCTTTTGATCTAGTAAATCAAATGGTTCTCAAGTGATGATAACATTAGTGAAAAGAAGTGTTGACTGCATGGAAAATATTTTTGTTCCCATCATTCTGATCTGGACCAATAAGCTTAGCTTCAACTTTAAACTGTTTTTGTGTTTCTTCTCATTCCCAGTGATTTGTATACTATTTGAACTTTACAATGTCTTGTATCATTTTAGCTATAGCTGTGCTGCCATGCTACTTTTTGCATTAGCATGATCATTTCTAGGCACTGTATTAAATATGACTCGTTTTGATGTTATATCGATAGGCCTGACCTCATAATAGATACTGCTGTCCTAGGTCTTTAAATGTTCAACAGGGTGTGCAGGTCAATGGCATATTAATAGGAGTCAGCTAAGCTCATGAATTGTTAACTATTTTTGTTGTTTTAAGTGTTCCTGAGATAAGAACATAAAGTGAGATACTTCCACACACACACACAGACATACACACTCACACACAATACCACACTGCCTATGTAGATTTAAGAGAGACTACGTTTCTGTGATTCAGGATGTTTTATTTAAATCTGTATATTCACTAAGGCAAGAGAAGTCTTTTTTTTTTTTTTTTTTGCTGACAGTAAAACTTATGAAAGTTTGTGTTTTTCATTGAACTTCAGAAGGATGAGCTATAGAATTTTTGAAAAATTAGAAGAAATTGGTATCAAAATTAAACAGATGTGTGCAGAAGAAAAGACTGTATAACATTCAACCTAAAACATACTGTGACATGCAGTTCTTTGATTAATGAATATTCTGTTCTTACTTTTGAGTTGATACATCGCTTTCTTTGCACATAAAGTTTCCCCTCAAACATTTGAATATAGCGTGTGCATAATCACTGCATTTGCAAAGACAATATAGCCTTGTGTTGCCCTCGAAAATTTTTGGCTGCTTTATAGGTAACTTTGATAGCAACTTTACCTCAATCAGAAGAAAAAGAACACAATGGCCTGGGCCAAGTGCTCATAAATGTCAGATACACTTGTGCAAGCTGAGATTAGCATGTCTGTTAGGTCACAAGGGCATGGGCATTTCAGTTCAAAACTCCCGAAATTCATTTACCTTTTATTTGTCATCTGTTATGACATTTGAAGCTCAATTTGTGTGCTTTTCTTAGAATGTCTTATCTAATTGTTTCTATAATTCAGAATTGCATTCTACATCTTATGATGGAAAAAGAAAGCATTTGCATTTGCTATTCTTGTTTCCAAGTGCTTATTTCCAAATGATATTTTCATAAATGGAGTTTGAAGGTTTTCTATAATGCAATGCAAAAGTGCTTCTTCCAAAAGGGATAAGTTCCTAAAGTAATGAATCAAGATATATTAGAAATGGAAAAAGAAAAAAAAAAAAAAGCCAAACTTATTCTACTGGTATCTCACTATCCAGCCACAATATATCTGCTTTTTTTTTTTTTTTTCCTGTCTGACAGGGATTCACAGATGTCTTTTTAACAACTGTAAAACAGAAATGCTCAATATGAAAACAAAGGAACGTGTATATTGCCAGTAATATTTGGGTAATCTACAACTCTATCCATTAACATTGCTGTTTTTATCCGTTTCCACATGCAAACTTCTTCCTGCTTATAAATCAGGAGACTAAAGGGGAATAAATACATACGTATCATAGTGATCTAACACCCATCCCAAGCAAGCCTCATCCTGTGTCACTGCCTAAGTCATGCAAATTACACCAGAGCTGCCAGTTGACTAAGATTAATGACACTGTGCCAGCTTCTTTGTTTCTCTCTGTGGCCGTTTAGTGTGAAATACTATCCAAAAACATTATCTATCCTCGATTAATCCCACAAATTTGTTCACACGATGCACATTGTTTAGGGCAATTTACAACAGGAACATACTGAGCACAATTGCATTTAATTACTTGGGTTCTAATTACATTCATTAAAGGCTAATAAAATAAATGAAACAGCTTTAAAAGCTTCTGCAAAACACATGGGTCTTGTCTCCCTAGTGAAACATACAGTAGATGTTTGATGGGAAACACAGATTTGACCATATATGTATGGTTAGAGACGTATACATATGCATATTCCATACGTTAAATAAGGTAGATTTAAAACCATAAGCAATAAAACATCAAGTGTTTTAGGAATACATTTAGTTAATTAGTGGTTGAGAGATTTTAGGAACCTAGAACTACTTTTTATGTGGCAAATAAAGAGAAAAGCAAATCAGTTTTCAAAATCCATTTTGAATCTTAATTGTTTCCACCTGCATGGCCCAGATGCCCCATCCTCCCTTTCCCATGTCTACAGTGTGAAGGCTACTGACCAACAGAACAGGGAGGCATTCCGCTCAAGCTGGGTTCAGAAGAACATTTCCATCAGGTTCAATCCCAAAACTCAGTCAGAACTTTTGGATTACTTCCCTCCAATAATAGAGGCAGCTTATTTAAAGACCATGTAACCTACTATATGAAAAGTCATGCTTTAAGGCACTCTGAATAATTCACTCTGTGAGGGTTAAAAAAGGAGCTTGTAAATATTTGATTTTCCTAATATTTGCATACCCGTTAAATGCAATGTGTTTGGACCATTTGAGAAAGAGAGAAATGTAAAACATCATTGTTGACAACTATGCCAGTGAGTAACCAATGTTGGACATCCAAAATAAGGGCTTTCATTTTAAGCTTTTCTGTCACTCTGCTGAAGCTCTGAACAATCTGTACTACCCAAAGACAGATGTCTACCTAACTAATTGTCTTATATGCCTTTGAAGTCCATGCTCTACTTTATCAAGTCCACGGCGATTTGATCTGGTAAAGGTACCCTGTGCCTCGTAAAGCCGTCTTTAGTGCTCAGCACTGGCAAATGGAGCAGCAGCATGTAAATCTAAATACATGTCATGGGCATATCTCATGGTAAACAGCATTTTGCTTCTAGAGTAGACTTTGAGCATTATCCAAAATAAATAAAGAACTTTGGGGGTGATTTTGAGAGGCACTTGCATTTAGGATTTCAACTGGGTTCAGGTCTTTGCCAGATAAAGATTTTTTAAAATCTTACGTAAATGTATTGAAAATATCTTCTCATTGTCTTTTTTATATGGTGCCCTGGGACCCAGCAACTCCACTTCAAGGTATGTGACATGAAATACTCTCACACAAGCACAAAGAGACAAGAAGTTGGTTATTATGGCATTGTTTTTAATAGTAAAAAAGATGGAAACATCATAAATGCTCATCAGTTAAAAAAAAAAAAAAGGTTAATAAACCAAAGGAATCCATAGTATGTAGTCAGTCCTATGTTGCAATTAAAAGGAAAAAGGTAAATCCATATGTGCAATATGGAATGTTCTCAAAAAGCAAGTTGTGGGGCAGCATATAGTGTAGGAATGCACAAGGTAAAAACGGTATGTAAGGGTGTGTGTGTGTGTGTGTGTGTGTGTGTAAGTGCATGAGGAAAGGCCTGGAAGAGTCCAAAAACTAAGAGCAGTGATGACCTCTGAGAAGAATAGAAAAAATGGTAGGAAGGGAGTCTCAGGGCAAGAAGGAGGACTCCCACTTGTTACTTGGCATTAAATGAATATTTATAAGAATGCATTCCTTTATTATATGTAACTTTTTGAAAGTAATATATGGGCCAGGTAAATATTTAGAGCTAGAATATGTTATTAAACACCTCCCTCCCCAACACACACACACAACATGCACACACACAATAATTTCCCAAGTATCTTCATCTGATAGCTCTTCAGAACATGATCTGTTTTTAAAAGTGGAATTTTACAATCTAGAAGTTTCCTCTCTTTCACACTGATCCTCTGCTCCTACCTTACTATTTTAATCTCCTCCTGTTACATGTCAGTGCCATGAATGGGAAAGTTCCATTCTCATAACATAGCTGCAGGGGGCTCTTAGTGTCTTCACAGAATCCCTCCAACAGGAAGGCCGACTGGCTTCAATGCCACCTCCCCTACAGAATCCTATTAGTTTAGAGTTCTGTCCCACATGGTTGAAGATTATCTCTCCAGAATGCATCAGTGCAGGCTTCGGTGCCAAGCAGGCACAACTGTTTGCTTTTGGGGAGTTATTAAAAGAATGGTACTTTGCTGTCATTCAGTCATTAACACGAATGCTTTAACAGGATTTCAGCACTGTTCTATAACACTCAGAATCATAATAGCATGGTAAAGGACTGGACAGAGGTAAAAAAGAGGGGCAAACTGAGAAGCAAAGCCAGCCCTTAATGCCTTGGTTGTGTATTTTCTGATGCAAGCCTGCTTTTCCCTCTGTCATATCTCCAACAAACACCACATGATCTCCAGAGCTTGCAAGATTAAAGAAGACTCAAAGTGGAGACCTACCATTTCATCAAGTTATTTCTGACAGTGTCTACAAAGTGTGGTCTAAACCTTTGGGCCTTGCATTCAAAGCTCTTCAGCTATGGAGTTGTGTGTCCCACTACCTGATTTTGTATACATATGCATCAAAGAGACAGCAGTTAATGTTTCTGATAGTCTCTCCTCCTAGTCCTAGAATCTCTTTGCTGCTGCTCTCTTCTACTCTCCATGTGTTAGGATCCCTCAAGGTCTACCTTAAATGCGATTTTCTCTGGCGATTTCCCTTGTTATTCTGCAAGGTGCTTTTCTTGTTGAAGGTCATCTTTGCTCTGACTGTACCTCCATTTCAGTTTATTTGTGCCTGGATGGCCTTTGCTACATGCATTCTTATGTCCAGATCTCCATGTATGTCTCATAACCCCCAAATAAAAACTTAAGCTTCTTATAGATCGGGACTGATGCCAAGGTGCTCATGAAACGAGTAGAGTGCTTATCATACAGCAAGAAGGATTTTTTTTAAAAACTTAATTAAATTTTAAAATTTAATAATTAATCAGATGAAAAGAGTGCCTGAACTCTTTGAATAATTGCTCAAGTCTTGGTATTAATATGTAATTGTCAGTAGGCAGAGCATCTCCAATGACTAATAGAGAACCTGGCCTAATGTAGGTGCTCAGTAAATGTTTGTTGAACACATATGAATAAGTAAATGAGCAAACAGACCAACATGGGAACAAATAAGTGATTTTTTTTTCTTTCTTTCTCCCATTTGTCTACCCCAGGAGGGAGAGTGTTCATTATAGTATGTGAAATGAATGCCAGAATCCTTCATGGCATTTCATTAAAGACAGCCGTCTTCATGATCATAGTCTAAAATTCTAATAACAGCTTTATACAGGTCTGTTATTCAACATCTAGTTCCCATTAAGATTTTTAGGACTGACTCTTACAGTTCAAATTTGCTCTATTTTACAGGAAAAGCTATAGAACAACTGCAAATACATCTGATGAACCCTGGATTAGTCATTCAATGTCTTTAGAATTCTGTCTTTATACACGCTCGCAGTAATTTAAAGATAGGGTGCTTTTAATGAAGGACACAAACACATCCTGAGAGGTGACATGCAGAAGAAATACCTTTACGGGAACAAGAGGCCTGGTGATGATTCTTTAGTGAGTAGAAAACTCCCCTGCATGTGGACACCTCTGGGTAAGAGACCACAGCTTCCTCTGGATGGCCCAGTGGTCGTTTCATTGTGGACACTCAGATGTATTCCTTTATGTGACTTCAAGAGCTTCCTCTTCCTTTTACTGACAAGGATGCACAACAGGGCAGAAAAACACCCACACAAGCAGTATCAGTACATTGTAATAGAATTCAGCGATTTCCTCCTGTTTCTCCTTTCTGTTCCTACCCACTTCTAGGAAACTAAGAGGAGCTGTTCCATGTAAGTGCCAGAGAAATACATAACTGCAAACTGAAAGCTCGTGACCTCAATCCTCGGCCGCCCCTTGCCCCTCATTACTGCAGCAGTTGGTGTAGGGAAGGATTAAAGAGGGCTAGAAATCACTGGGTGAGCACACAAGGGCTCAGAAATTTGACCTTCGTTACTTAAAGCACACAGTCTCCACTAAAAGCCAGTATAAGAGGAGAATTAAAAACAGAACCAAGAAAGGTCAGGTGGAGTGCAGATGCACTAACAAAGATGAGGTTGAAATGGCCGGAAAAAAAAAGCCTCCAAAATATTCACCTTTTCTTCTTTTGGGCGTAAATTGACATCACAAGGAGACATTATTTTGGCTTTCACTACTAACCGAAACTGCAAAAAAAAAAGCCTCCCTGCCAAAAAAGTAAGAACTTAAAACTTACAGTTGCCAGCACAAGAGAGGACTTCAGAACGCCCAACCCAGGAGACTTTCTTGGGGCACTTTCTAATGAGCTGGACTCAGACTGGGCCTCCCCTATACCTGATAGCTTTTGTTATCTGTATCTATGAATTACCCAGGTTTAATGGGAAATACAAGAGGCCATTATGAAGACACTGACTAGTAAAATATTTTTACAATTGTGAAATTTGCAGCAAAGCTCTTTCTTTTCTGGGAAGACAGAATGAGGGGCAAGAGGCTAACGTCAAAGCATATGGCCATGGCAACAGCGCAAAGGGGCCGTGCACTCCAGAACGTTTCAAAAAACGCACGCCACAAAGTGAATGATTCCCATCTGACAGCAACAATGAGGCCGCGTTATTCATTGTTCTGGCAGTCCTGTGCCCTGTCTCTGGTTGTAGATGAGGAAACTGAGGCATTTAAACAAACTAAGCCTAAGCTGACTTGCCCCAAAGAGGTGAGCAGCCTGAGATCAGTGCATGCTTGCTGAGTTCTGAAAAGAAACTGTAGTAACTAGAGATTTTCTTTCTTAACAATGATTGTAAAGACATTTTATATTTCCGTAATGGCTTGCACTTTCCCAAACAGCTTCGTAAATTTTCAATGAAGCAACTAAATGAGTTGACTACTACTGTAGAAAGATGGCAAGAGGTGCGTGTGGATCCTAATCTTTGTTTTCTTTTCCTGTCTAAACAAATAGTGAATCCTCTGGAACAGAGCGATCCGATAGAAATATCATCAGATACACTTACAATTTTAAGTTTTCTAGTAGCTATAGTCAAAAAGTGAAAAAGGGGGTGAAATTTATTTTAATATCTTTTACTTAATCCAATATGTCAAAAATACAACTAATATAAAGTTATTGGGATACTTTATACTTTTTTATATTACGTCTTTGAAATCTAGTGTATAATTCATCCTTCCAGCACATCTCAGTGAAGACTAACGACCTTCACATGCTCAATTGTCACATAAGGCTAGTGACAACTGTTTTGAATAGCAAACCTCTGAGGATCCTTCTTTCCCCTAATTTCGATGTTATGCTGCTCTGGTTTCTCTGTTAGCTACTGCAGACTTCAGGAATATCAAAAATTGTTGATATTGTTTGAGTTAGTGTCATATTTACCAAGGGCATCTAACAGTCCGTTTGGGAGATATCAGTCCTAAGAATGAATATGCATGTGTGTGTTTGTGATTATACTAGTGTGTATGTGTGTGATGTCTATCATTATCAACAAACTTTGAGTGTGCTTATTCCATGTAAAGCATTCTACCGAATACCAGATCAGCATAAATCATCATTTTGGCCAACATTTTGGCCCCTAAAATGCATGTTTCTTTCACCAGCAAACCTCAGGTTTGTTCTAAACTTTTAACAGCTGTAAGTGTGGTGGGTTCAGCATTTAACAATGTCAAGGGAAACCTAACTTCAAGTCTTGCTTCTTTATGAGCACAGTGATTTTGTGCAAGTCATTTTCCGCCCTGATCTTTCGTTTACTCAATGGTAAAATGAGGACTGGGTGACCTTTAAGTTCCTCTCCTGTTCTGACAGGCTATGGCTTGATAGTAAAAGTTTACTTCCTTTTAGCCTCAAGGAACACATTCCTTACACTTCAGCAGTTGTCTATATGGTGTGATTTATGGAGTACTAGTGGGGTTGCCAGATTTAGGGAAAAAAATACAGAGCATCCAGTTAAAGTTCAGTTTAATTCTAATTTCAGGTAAACAGTGAATAATAAAGTATAAGCATGCCCCCATGCAATATCTGGTATGCGTACACTTTTTAGTTTTTATACTAAAAAATTACTTGTTGTTCACTTGAAATTCCAACTTAATGGGTGTCCTATATTTTATCTGGCAACGCTAGGTGCTAAAAAAGTCTCATGGCCCTCATCTCTCAACCTGAGTCTGAAATTCTCATGCTGTAGCGCAGTTGAGTGAAGTAAGTGCAAACTTTTGTCAGATCCCATGTGTCCAAACCCTGGAAATGCACATTTTCACTGTGTGTGACTCAGGGCAAGCTTCTGAGCCTTGGTTTCCTCATCTGTAATCTTAAAACTGATCTGTAAGATCATTAGTTATCTCTTTTCTATAAATGAGAAAACGAATGGTCAGAAAAGCTGGACTGCTAGTCACTTAACATTCATATTTTAATCATTGATGTTTCCCTATAAGAGGATAATTATGAAATGAAGCAATGTATGTGCCAGGTGCATATTACAGATCCATGAAATGGCATCTATTAGTACTGTTTTGAAACTGTAGGAGTTGTGGATAGGGTCGGTGGAAAGGGGGAATTTTGAGTTAGAGAATTCTTCTGGAAAGGGTAGACATGAGTGAGACATTGTAACAGTCTTGAGCAGCTGAGGGAGAGGTAATGAGCTGAAGGCAGGTAGGAAGGAGGCATAGGGTTGAAATGGGAGGATATGAAAATCTTTACCTCTTCACATGTTATCTAGTTCACTAAGCATGCACATGACACAGCAGTGCCAGAGCTCCTGCTTCTCGCTATTTCCAAAACCTGGATTCATAGTTCTCATAGCACTAGGTAAAGCAATCTAAATCAAAATTATCCTTCCTTAGAGAAAGTGCAGATACCATGCCCAAGACAAATCCCCTTTCCTGCTTCCCCAACATTTCTATATAGTACATAAAAAATGCAATTGCAATATATAAAGATAGCCTTGTTGGGACAAACATGCTGCCCAGAGAAGCCTGGGACTTTGAATAGAAGTGGGAAAGGGTCAGTCTTTGCCTTTACAGAATCATGAACTAGACTGAAAGCATCACGTTGGGGTTCTTTTAGTGCCATTAGTGGAGCCACAGCTTTGTCCCATTGATAGCTGCCACTACAATGGATGTTACTCCCACAGCCTGGAAGCCAGAAAGATCGTCCCAATTTTTCTGGAAGGGAAAGTTCTACCTCTTCCAATTGAGACTGATTGAAGAGACAGGAAATGCTTTCCTCATGATTCCTTTCCTAAACCCTCCATTCCAATGATGCTGGCCTGCCTTCAGACTTTTGCTCAGGACATTTCTCCAACGTTTGCTATCTTTTTGCTTTCTCCCTACACATCTGTCTATGCTTCTTCGTTCAATACTCTGGGCCCCACCTCCTGCAAACACCTTCCCCGTCCACCCAACACCAGAGTCATCTCTCTCTTATCTTCTCTCTCTTGTCTGGGCTCCTCTGGCACTGCTTGTTGGTTTGATTCATTTAGAACTTACATTGCTGTAGCGTGTGGTGTCAAATATGAGCGTCTATCCCATTAAAATGTCAACATTTCATGGACAGAAACAAGGTCTTACATTTCTCCGTCTCCTTACACTGGATGAGAGAATACCTCTTAGATGTTCAATAGACATTATTTTTGAGGGGATAATAATATAGACATTCTTTTAATAATTCATGATTTTGTCTCATTGATTCTAACCTGTTGAAACCAGCAAACATTGTCAAATTTGCATAGCTAGTCTCTTGAGACTTGAGAGGATGGTGAGCAAAAAAGGCAAAAGCAGGAGCAGGTTGACTTTGAAGCTGGAAAGCTGACCCAGCAGTGGGGCTGGCCACTGAGAGAACTACGCACCAGTGCAAATTAGCATCTGCGTTCACAGGAGACCATCTGGTCAATGATGACAGCTGCAGGAGTGTCCAGACCTTTGTGATTCTCAACGTGTGTGGCAGTGGCACATTTCGGGCTTTCAGGTCTCTTGAAGAATCGGGACCCTATCTGGGAGCTCGAGGTACCAGAGACAAGGTCTAGCCCCTGGGAAATGTGGCTGGCAAGAGGTAGGCAAGGTATCTCTGCCAGTGGTCTGGGATCTAGGGCAGAAGGCCAAAGTCTACAGGGTCCTGGAATGGTTACCTGAAAACCAAGAAGAGGTTTATTTGTACTCACTAACATGCCTAGAAGGATGAAGGGAAGCCTGCACCTTAGGGGACATATGAGTACCAGAACTAATCTTAGAACAGCATGTCTTAGAGCTCTTGTAGAAGCAAGACTAATTCTAGATCCCACTCCCTGGTGAGATAAAATCTCCTAATGTTTTTCCCAGCCTCAAGAGTTGAGCCCAGGGATTGAGGAGGACTGAGCTTAGAGAAGAACGGCCTCAGCCCTAACATATTTCTGTCGGCCTAACAGGACTGGCGAAAGTAAAGGCTGATCATTTATCTACTGAAGAGTGGTGAGATAGCTTTATATCCTAAGTACCCGAATCTTCTCAGTTATGGTTAAATGCTTTTTTAAAAAAAAAAAAATTCAACCTAATTATTGTTTAATATTAATTTAAAAACACATACATACATACATACATAAAAAACAAACACACTTCTCCAACTTGCAGTTTGAAAAGCAAGCCTAGTAAGAGTTTAGAATGGATGTTGCTCATGAGTTTACAGAGAGAGAATATTACTCCTTCTCCAAGGTACAATGCTCTAATTAGCCTGCTTTAGAAATACGGCAAGGGTCCAAAGTAGAACACACAGTTCCGGCCACACCACTCCTTGGCTGCATTCAGCCTTTCACTTTGTTTTGGGTTTCTTTTGTTTGTTTGTTTTTATGTGGTGGGGGGAGGGAGATAATTAGATTTGTTGGTTGGTTGGTTGGTTGGTTTTTAACGGAGGTACTTGGGGATTGAACCCGGGACCTTGTGCATGCTAGGCATGCAGTCTACCACTGAGCTATACCTCCCCCCAGCCTTCCACTTTGGACTATCAAATCAGGTAGATAGGGGGAAGGGGAAGTGGGCACGTGTTGGTCAAAGGGTACAGAGTTGCAGTTACGCAAGATGAACAAGTTCTGGAGATGGGATGTGCAGCATGGCCACTATAGTTAGCAGTACGGTATTGTAGACTTGAAATTTGTTAAGAGGGTAGATCTTAAGTCTTCTCACCACACACATACACAGTACACACACACACACACACACACACACACACAAAATCCCTATGTGTAAATTGTACCTCAATACAGCTCAAAAAAAAAAAAGATGGCTGATGAAATGATAAGGGTATGGCAGATGACCAGGGACTTAGTAGCCCCTACATACAAAGATAGGAAAGAGGAATGAGAGTGAGTACAGGAACCTGAGAAAAAAAGGTCAGGCCAAAGAAGGAGAAGTGCCAAGAGAGAAGGATAGCATGGAAGCCCAGAAAAGAAGACGTCCCCAAAAGTCTGCTGTAGTCAGTGGTGGCAAATGTTGATAGGCACAGAAGTTTCTTCCTGGGCTCCAACACCTCCTTTCTAAGCAGATTTACACAACATTCTTACTTTGGCTTCGGAAGTCACCAGTTTTAGTAAAGCCTGGAAAAGGACTGTACAGAGTTTGAACTTGAAATCCACAGGAAAGCAGAGCAAGGCCTTTTGTTCCACATACGCTGCAGAGCATGAGACCAACGGGGCAACTGCGGGATTGTCCAGAATTGCTCCCTTCCAGATGGAGAGCTGAGCAAAGGCTTGTTTTAATGGGACATAAAGTGCACGAGTCAAACGAATACAATGGAAAGATAAGGAAAAACCAAGAGATTCCTGAATATCATTTGAAGGCATTTTTAAAGAGCCTGCTTAAGATCCTTTTGATTTGCACATAAATCTGGTGCTGACAAATAAATAATTGCCTATTCTATTGCCAGAGTTCTACTTTGAGTTCTACTTTATTCTTAGTGGAGGTACTGGAGATTAAACCCAGGACCTCATGCATGCTAAGCACACACTCTGCTACTAAGCGTGCGCTCTACCACTGAGCTATACCCTCCCCTGCTACTCTGGGGTTCTTAATAATTCTCCAAACATATGGTGACATAGCCGTTAGAGTTTAAGAATTTTATTTATTTTCCACCTGTATGTTGGAAAAAATGTCTTAGTTTCAAGTAATACATTTTTTCTCTAAATATTCATTTGAAGTATTGAGACTCATAATATTAAGTATCTTTTGAAAGATTCAACATTCTTTCATTACTGTTTTTTAAGAATATCTTAAACATGTAACAAACTGAAAATTTTGAGGAGGTGCAAATTTTCCTTAAAAACATAGAACAACAGGCAAATTGCCCTAATATTTTTCTGTTTATTCAGTGTATCACCATCTTCATCTGTCCATGCATGCTATGTGCTAGCATAGGACTTTTCTAACATTTTGAATTCCATTAATCTAAAATATAAAGCCCTATACCTGTGATATATTACTATGCTAATAGATAAGATCACCCAATTATAAACTTCAGTTTACTCTTACTAATGTAGCAAATGAAGTCATGGGAGTGAGTGAGATCTCATTTTGGATAAGGTTCCATTTCTTGTTAAACGTTGTGATTTCAGAGTTGGGCATATATCATCATTGATATAGCAATAACAGATGTCTTATTTGTGGGTTTCTCTTCTGTCCGCCCTACAGCCATGACTTTACTACTTGTGAAGGATTACAAAAAAATTACTGGAGGATTTACAAGAGATCTCTGCAGTATTTATCTAGAAGCCAAGTATAATATTGTTTTTCCAAACCCATCAACCAATACAACTTAATCCTGACTCAAAAGAGCTGTATTATTCTTCCCTTAGTCAGCCTGTGTGATTACGGCTTCAGTCCCCTTTTTGTCTATAAAAATTGGATTCATCACAGTAGCAGATATTAGGTAGGAGTATGAACATCCCATCTTCCTGTTCTCCTGGAAATACCAAAGATCATCTTTTGCAGGAGATGCTAGCATCAGGTTATGTAGTAAGTACCTTCTGAGAAAGTTTCCTTTTTAATTGGGGTGGTACTTTTTTTTTTGAGGCAGTCCTCAAGAATTTGGAACTTGCTTGTTTTCAGGTTTAATTGAAGTTGATGGTGGTGTTTCTTATGAATTGGTTGGGAACAAAGGCAACAGAAAATTTTGGAAACTTCAGAACATTCTAATCCTTCCTTCTATTCATTGTCTACTGAGAAGAAAGTAGGAGAAATGAACTTTTAAATATCATAATCTTGGGCACAGTTCCCAGGACTGTGTCGTATAGCCTCTTCTGTAGGTGAAGGGAATGTGAGTACAAGAATGTAATCAAGGGGAGAAATACGCATTCCTGCAACACAAACCAGAGAGGGGCAAGGCAGAGAGTGGACTCAAGAGCAAACAAATGACTGGCAAAGCAGCATCTGCTACTCAAAAGAAATTTATGTCAAAAGCTAAAAAAAGTTCACATTCTTTCAATATTACACACAGTCCCTATCTTCAAAGAATGAGCTACAACATTTCCCTGGAAAGACAAAGTAGAGGCATTAGATAATTAAGCAATGCAAATATACAAAGACTGTCTTCCTTGTTGGAACGCCCGGCCGTGGTTTCACTCATACGTAATGAATAAATAGTAGAACATAATTGACAAGCAGGAGAACATCAGTGAAATGTGGAAGTCACGTTGTTTCAATATGCAAGTTTTGGTAGACAAGAGGAACCAAAATACAGCAAGAGAATGATAAGTTTCCACAGGAAAGACAAAGTTCCCCAGCATGGCTATAGCCTTGGTTGCAGCTATCCTTTCAAGGCTGAAGTATCTACGTTTAGAAAATTAAAAATGAGGGTTTGTGCTCTAGGCTGCCTCCCCAAAGTGATGCTTCCCCAGGCTAAGGAGATGAGACTTGAGACAGGTTGCACTGCCTCAACTAGCCCATTGGATCGGACTCCACTTCTATCTATGCTGTCTCAGCATCTCCTCCCAAATTAAGCAAAGTATTACAGCACCTCCAGTCTATTCCTACTGTTTGCTATTTTTATCTCCTATGACCATGTCCAGCCACACTGAGGGAGACCGTCAGGGAGACCCAGCATAGCTCAGGTACCAAATACTGTTTTTATTAATGCTCTGATTACAAATTGCATGAGGCTTAAAGTGGTCTGCCCATTGAGAGCTTTTTAATGTTTGTCTGTATTTGTTTTGTTTCTGCAGAAGGTCACATATATGTGATAGCATATATCACCACATTATAGTGCAGCACTTATAGTAAAAATATCCTTTGGTTTGGTTACCAAGCACTCTAGTATGGGGAAAAGATCAATGTGGATCCTTCATTCATTCTTTTTTTATATTATTTATTTTTTCAATTGAAGTATAGTCAGTTTACAATGGTGTGTTGATTTCTGGTGTACAGCATAATGATTCAGTTATACATACATATATATTCCTTTTTAGATTCTTTTTATTATAGACTTTTATAAGATATTGAATATAATTCCCTGTGCTCTGCAATATATTCATTGATTCTTGCAGCGTTTATTAAATGTCTTTGTACTTGACAAATTCAAATATGAATCAGGTACAGGGAGAGCTTTCAACCAGACCTACTAATAGATCATTATAATACAGAGCAGTAGGTGTTGTACAGAGGTTTTAATGGCATCATGAAAAACTCTAGATCAGGGTAAGAATAATTTCACCAATGGCAGGAAAGACTTCAAGAGGGGGTGATACGGTCTTAAATGGTAAGGTTTGCCAAGTGATGAAGGAGAAAAGAAGATAGTAGGAAAACATGTACAAAGGCAGGCATGAATATAATTAATGAATATAAGAGTTTGATATGAATGGTTAGGAATGGAGCCAGGGAAGCCTGTCCACACAGAAAACAGCAAGAACTATACCAACGAAGTTGATACCCAGTTGCCAAAAGCCTTCTCGGCCTGGCTTAAGAGTTTAGAGTTCATTCTGTAAACACCTGGACTCCAGCTGAGGTCTTGAAGGAGAGAAGTAACTTGATGAGAATTGTTTTCTGAAAGATCATTCTGGTGTCTGTGTGAAGAATGGACTTGAGGGGAGGAAGATGGATGCCAGGGGGGTCAGATAGGAGGCTATATTAATACCCCAAACAAAAATGATGAGGGTCTGAGCCAGTGGCCGTGAGGATGATAAAAAGGGATGTTAGCCAGAGGACACTTCTGAGGGAAAACTGACAGGTTTGATGATCAATTGGACATGGAAAATAAGGGACATAAGTCAAAGATGACTTTAAGAGTTCTAACTGAGGCAACAGGGTATACCGAAATCCCATTAACTGAGGTAGAGAATTCCACAAGGAAGTGCAGGTTTGAGGGTGAAGATAATGTGTTCAGCACTTCTATTTTCCAACTGTCTAGATTATTTCAGAAGTGGATATGGGGCCTTAATTTCTGTGGGGTAACTCTATCCTTTGGGAAACTCTTGTTGGAAGATATTTAACCATTTGATTTGCAGATGAAAGCCAAATCATACGTGGCCTAATTTCCTGATTAAGTGGGTTTTACTTACCCATGTTTGTAAAGAGAGCAACTTAAAATCGAGACCCTCAACATTGTAAATTATTAAAAGCAGTAATGGATGTCCAGTCCACAAAGCATCTGTACAGTTTGGCAAGCATACAATATGTAGACTGGGGAAGAAACAGTCAAATTCAGGGCGGGAATGCTGCACCTTATAACTAAGGATAGATGCAGTTTCATGGAAATGCTTGCAGTGTACATGAAGAGGGCATCGCACAGCCTTGAATTAATAGGAATATATATTCTAATTAATTGACAGCAAGAGCTGTTGATAGAATGAGAGACTAGATCTCTAGCTCCCTAAGCAAGTACCTAGACAGAGCCAAATAAATTGCTGAGACTCTGTCTTTATATAATATATGATGCAGTCTTGTAATCGTCATCCTGTGTTTCCCCATCCTCCAACTATTATTTTGGATTTGGGGTTTTTTTTCTACCCTTAAATTTAGCATGCATAAAAGAGAAAATCTAGAGAGGGAAATAAGAACAATGAGCAACATAAAAATTCAGAAAGAACACTTTGATTCAGATAACATGGCCACCACATTGTACATTTAAGAGGTGTGTGATTTTTATAAAAATGAAAATTATACCAGTGACACTCCTTCCCTGTGGTGCATTTCCTGGCAGAAGTGATGGGTTGTACTGAGCCATCAGCATTTTCATGTCATGTCCTTGTGACCAAAAAGTATATTGTCATGTGGGGGATTAGGATTAGAAATGCAATTGTCTTTGTACTAAGTTAACATACCAACTTGCCTTTTAGTAGTATTCTCTTTTAAAAAAAACTTCATTAACCACTGCAGACAATTCATCTACATACATATCAAATCCCTAGGAAGCATTCAAAGCCAAGTGAAAAACCAGAGGGAAGGCATTTTAGGACAACTGGTTCGATTCTTGACTCATTTATAGCATTGCCTTGTGAAGTAAAGGCTTACTTCAGGCTTTTTGCTAAAGATGCTGCTAAAAATGATGCTTGCATTGTTTGTATTATAGTGATCTTTGCAACACAGAAATATTTTAATTCAGACTATTCATATAAACCCTTTATTTTAATATGCAATTGATTAGCTGGTATTGCACATAAAGAGAATAATTGTAAGTTGCCCAAGTAGTCTATAAATATTCCCCTGAGGAGTGCCAAAATTGCAAGCCATAATACCACAATAGTGACGGAAACTAGAATAAACATCTGTAAATTACAATTTATTTCCTAATGATGTCTCCACCAAACCAATATTATCATTACCATTTATTGAGCAGTTACTTGATGCGAGACTCCAAGCTTAGGGGGAAGAACATAAATATAAATAAGACTCAATCTCTACTTTCTGAAATTAGTAGTTTAGAGGAGAAGTTAAAAATCTTAACAGCTATTTATAAACAAAAATGATAAATGTAGATATATATACACACACACACACATACACATACACACACACATACATGACAAAGACATGCGTGTGTGTCTGTGTGTATATAAATGCAATGAGAAAATAGCAGAGAACACAATTTTAATGAGAGAAAAGTGCCAAATAGGCAATACAGCATTGTGGTGAAACTATCCTGGCGGCAGAAATACCGGGTTTTGGCTCCGGGGCTGTGCCTCTCACTACCTGTGACACCTTGGCAAATTACTTTGTCTCACTCAGCCTGGATTTTGTCTCCAGGACATTAAAAAAGAGCAACATGAAAACACCCAGTACAGGGCCTGGCCCACCCGAAGTGCTCGATAAGCAGTAACTACAGCTACAGGGAAAGATTTCACATAAAGAGGAGTTTAAGAGACAACTTACGTTGGGCACTGGGTACAGTGCAGTTTGCAGTTTCCTCCAGGAATCAGCAAGGAGTAGCCACAGAACATCGTCTCTGGTTGAGGTCTAAAAGGAGGAGGGGGTGCGGGGCAGGCCATACTGGTAAGAAACAAGTGTGAAAAAATGATGCAGAGAGAGACAGAGAGAAACCGAGAAATACAGAATCATCAAAGGAGTGACACTGGGTCCCAAGCCTAGGAAATCCTCAGGTAAAGTAAGCAGGCAACATAATTCCCCAGCAGGATGAAAGGCGTGACATTGGGAGTAGCTGTGTTCTTCTGGCTGTGCAGCCACCCTGGATGCCTTTCTCAAGAGACACAGGAATGGCCCATGCAACAGCTGGAAGGCACTGCAAGAAGGGCACGTGGAAGAGGGCAGGGCATCCAGGACATCTGTAATCAGGATGGAGCGGTATTATCAGAACATGTCATCACCTTTCTCACTTACATATGACATATGGCATCTGTTTCAATCCGGTTTAAGAATTGTTCATAAATCTCTCAAAGTCATAAGTATCTCAGTCCTGTTATGGGAATTGGGAACTTGGCATCTTTGCAGTCCAGAAGACTCCAACCATTTCTTAAGAATCTGCTTGCAATTTTCATCTCACTACACAACAAAAGAGACCAGATTCCTCAGGATCCAAGACAGAGATTCCCTGCTGGGATGCAACTAATTCATCATCCATTAACTTTATCCTGTTGTAAGTTTTCTAAAATTGCGTAAAGGATCATTGTTTGGTAGAGAACACTAGGCAAAACAGAAAAGCTTTGAGACTCTGGGCCTGAGGAAGAAACACCTAGGGAGTATTCTACATACTTCTTTAATGCTTTGCAAAATTTTTGTATTGTGGTGCACATAGAAATGAATTCTGAATGTGAGTCAAACAGTAGGAGGGCACCGTTGACAGCTGGATCTGTTGGAAAGCTGCTCTCTTATGAAAAATGCTGCAAGGAAAATTGTGAATTTCCTGCCTGACATTCAATGTAATTCAGCAATACTTCCCTTTAAAAATGTAAAATAGCAAGAATATGGTAAATGAAGTGCATTTGTATTTGTTTATGACTGGAGAGTTTCTGCCTTGTGAAAAGGCTAAAAAGCCTAAAGGCAAAGGAATCTTTTGTCTCAAAGGAGAAATGCTGTGGAAGAAAATAAAGGTTGGGCTAGGTATTCAACAAGATTCAGAGCCACTCTCAGGGGAGATGTCCTTGATTTGGGGAGACTTTTAAACTCATTCAGGCCACCAGGGTACCAGTTAGCACATGGCAGTTGTAATTCACTAAATGGAACCCTGGTGGCCTAAAAGAATCAATGCTACCAAAGAGACAAACTTACCTACAGGGAGCAAATTAGGTGCTAGCAGAATGTCTGATTATTTTGCCGTTTATATTTATAGAGTCAGTGAGTCAACAAGTATTTATTGACCCCCTAGAGGTTGCACTGCTCTCTAATAAATGTATGGGTACCTATTAGTGGTTAGACACAGTCTCCTGCCCTCAAGGAGATTTACAATCCAATAGAGGTGATAACTATCCTTTAAAATGGATACTTATTAATAAAAACAACAAAAGGGAAATTAGGAAGTTTGGGTTAGGTTTTTTGGGTTTTTTTTTTTTTGACACACTGGAAAAACGGGATACTAATAAACCAGGACAAACCTAGAACTTGGAGTTTGTGGAGGTTTTTTTGTTTGTTGGTTTGGATTGGTTTATTTGGGGGTTTTGTCTTTTGTTTTCATTTTTTTGTTTTGCTTTTAAAGGCAGAGATATGATATGACAACAGAAAGAAGGGATTTATTTGAAACCTTCAGGAAAGCCTCAGTTAAGAATTTCTGAGAATAAACAAGGGAGAAAATAGTATTAGAACAAAATGAATGCTCTCTTGTTTGGCCAGCTAAAAGGTACAACATAGCCTGAGTTACGTAAGAGAGACTTTGTGGGTAAGACTAGCTAATAGGGAAGTTTTAAAGGAAAAAAGTTAATATCTAATAAAGAAGTCACTGAAGGTCATTATTAACAAAAAAACATGATATAAGGAATGAACAGTGTCAAGGAATGAACAATATTTTTCAATCACGTGCAAAAGGATTCCAAGTGGTGGTGCAGAGGGGTGTTAGGGACTGAGAAGTCGACCGTAAAAGGTCTATCATCTTGTAACCTGGTCTACAGCTATGGCTAGAGAAGAGGACACAGTAAGAACAAAGTTACCTTTGCTGGGATCTTTCCAAGGGCATTCAAAGGGGCCGGTTTAGCTAGTGAGTTCACTTTGATAATGACCAAAGGAAATCTAGGGAGAGTTATACTGAGGACAAGGAGAAATCTGGGGTCAAAAAGGGAAATTTGTTTAAAAGGAGAGTGAATGTGGGAGTTGAATACATGGAAGCCAGTGTGAGCTTGGATGAAATATTCACGGGGATTTTCCACATGAAGAAAGTTACAGTGAGGAGGGATAAACAGCTTGTGTTTAAGATGTTTTTCCAGAGATCTTCTGAGAAAAGAAATTACGTTGTTACACTTGTTTCATATTTACTGATCCTAAGGAGTGGTAGGGATGAAAAGTTGGAAGCACCAATAGTGGAAGACTGAGGGACACTTACCAAATGATACTAACCCCCTGCCCCTAAAAACCCTTCTTGCCACAAGGTGGCCTTCCATGCTGAGCAGAGCCCCTACAATCTTGAATACCTTTCTTATCCATTGTGCAGTCCCACGCTGAACACTATGGCTCTGCAAATGAGGTATTAGAGAAACCAGGCAACTTGAGTCCTAGTTCTGCTATCTAGGATCCAGAGTTAGTCTTAAATCTCTATGATATCCATTTCCTCAAATGTAAAACAGTTTAATAATAAATCCTATCTCAGAGGGATATTGTGAATATTAAACAAGATAATACATATCAGATATCTGGCATATAGTATGTACTCATGAAATCTTTGCTATCATTCCAATATACATTTTTTGTTAAATTTTAAATATACATACAAATGTATATTGAATATGCCATTGATTTATAACCATGAATTTTTTCTATTTTCCATAAATATCTTTTTCTAAATCCATGCCTTTCTTTACAACGTACAATAAATTCGATATTTTCAGGAATACACGTCTAACTCTGATTCTTCCTTTATAACTGTATGCAACATTAGTACTGCATCTTTTAAAACTACATTAATTTTCACTCATTTCAATTCAATACAATTAAATTTTAAAGGGTACGGGATTTGAAATCAGAAAATGTAGGTCATAAGCTTTAGCCAAACAACTTAGACAAGTCTCTTAACTTCAATGGATCTAAATTTTCTATTTTATAAATAGAAATAGTATCAACACATGTATATACATCATCAGCATTACAGGGTTATTATTAAAAGAATTTGGATAATATGTATAAAACTCCAAAGAACTTCAGTAATTTAAAAATTATTCTTATAAACCACTCAGTGGTTTTATGCTTATCATCACTAATTAGAGGATTAACTCTGAGAATAGATACCATTACAGCCATTAAAGAACATTCATACCATGAGCACGCAAGAAATGGCTTCTGTGTGTTTGAACAGAGGAGATGTTCGGCAGACATGGAACGGAGACAGACTCTGACCAACAGAGTGGAAGTGGGTCCCATGGAATGATTTTTTAGAGCAGGGAGCTGGAAAGACTGATTCAGAAGCAATACGGACTCCTAACCATGTGTTGTATTATTTTTGATGACAACGATGGAGTTTAAAGTTCTTGACCAAAAGAATTATGTGATTTCTTGGTTCAAACTTGTCACTTCATCCCTGGTTCTAAAACAGTAGTTGCCACTTCATGCATGGTTTTCATAACCCTTAATTCAGGCATGTTTAACACAGAGGCTCTCAAGCTTTCTGGTTAACATATTATCTTTAGAACATGGAGTTTCTGAATTAGCATATCTTGTTACCCAGAACTCTAGAGGGCTCAAACTAGCCTCCTGGTTATAAATGGCACAAATGAAGTTCTGGAGTCAAATATGCAGGAGTATAAGCTGAAATCAAAGAAGCAATGTTGAAGCAGTAACGGAGGTTCTAGGAGTGACAACCTCTCCCCAGAATTGCTCTTTTATCTCCAAAGCCTTCAGTTCTGGGCCAGCTTTTGTGTGCTGCATGTCTTCTGGTCCACCTTCTAACCCCATCTCACCCAGCTCCAGCTCAAATTTCTTTCTCTCTGTCATCTACTTCCTTATGGGTAATCAGTCAACAGAACCACTATCATTGGCATGTAAGAAAGAAAGGGCTTTCAAAAGCAAGAATTGACGACTTCAGGGACAACAATAGAAAAGAGTACAAAGCCAAATCAGCTTCTTTGTACCTTTAAAGAACAATTTAAATAAATATCTAATTATCTCAAAGCACAAGATTCATCATACATAATAACACAGCTTGAAATCACGTTTCCTCATTTCTGTCTGTATAAACCAGACCTCCTCTCTCTCCTCCCTCTCTTTAAAGGTCACAATACTCTGTCCTAAACCCAGCTCCTGTTCCCATGTTGGCTCATGTTCTTTCTCTCCACTTTTACTCCCCATGCAGTCTATTCCTTTTTCCAACTAGTGATGCTCTCTCTCTTTTTCTAGGTGAATGAATGTGTTCTCTCTTTCTCCAGTTCTCTGCTTTGCCCATCAATACCACAGTCATCACAGACAAGTAGGGGAAAGGGGAGGGGAGAAGAAAAAGCTGTGAATACTCAGATTTAATAGGTTTACCTGTCACAAAAATGAACTTTCAAAACTTGAAAATTGTCTGGGTTTTAAACGCTGTCTGAACTTGATAACACATAAGTAATGAGCAAAAACATGTGAAACCCTCCTAAATATTTTGTACACCTGGATATGCCCCCCAGGAAATTCCTAGCCTTGCTGCTTTAATTTCCCCCCAAGGATGGCAGACAATAGTGAAGAATTCCTATTGGTCCTCTCCCATGAATTCAGTTTCAAAGCTGTTAGCACAACACTAGTATTTCAACATTCTTTCGGCTTTACCATCTTTATGTTCATTTTAAATTAAGAAGTCTGAAGCAGATCTTATCAAATCCATGATATTGTTAAGAGCACTTCAAGGTCCTTTTAAAAACAAGAATTACTTACATCAGCTTACTTTATGGCTTCATTTTCAGACTCTACAGGACACAAAGTATACTAAAGCAATTTAACATGGCCATAACCTACAATTTTAACTTACCCTGAGGGGCCATTTCACCTCTTGTTTTACTTTTCCAGACCAAATCAATAGAGGGAAGAATCAAGTCAAGACACATGTCATAACTGTATTAAAGGTCAATGAGGTTTAAACAAATTGGGCTCTGCTCATAAATAATTGACTCCCAATTTGTACCAAGGTACAGGGTGAAATGCCATTCACTTGAAACATCTTTAAAGTTGATTCCACCTATTGTTGGCACCGGAGGGAACTATAACTACACATAAGCTTGGGTCTATAAGTCGGCCATCAACAAAGACTTTCTCTCAAAATGTAAAGGGTAATGATTCAGTAGGAAGCATACACAATCCACCTGGTTCATCATAAAAGAGGTTAAAGTAAACCCTTGGTATTCAGAGACTTAACATTTGAAGGTTTGATTGTAAGCAGATCTCCCAAATCTGTACCATCTTGCAATTTGTGACTTTTCTAAGGCATGAGTTTAAATTTCAGGTGCTGTAAAGTTGGTGTATGGAAATAGGTGCAGCCTCCTGAGAAGGGATCCTCAACAGCTGTTCAATATTCGTGCATGCTCTTAACTCTCTGGTCCTCTGCTTGCTATCACCTGTAACTGTCATTAAGGCTTTCAGTGGTTCTTTAAATTCTTCAGTTATAGATCATAGCATCTGGGGAATATGGAGCTATGGTAGTGTCTGTACACTTGAAGACCTACAAAAGGCCCAGTCCTGGAATAGGATATGAGAGGAGGTTAATGAGGAGGGAGCTCCTGGAAGGGCTTTCTTATCTTACAAGGGACAGGCATGAGTAGATAACTTAGTGGTGCTGCCCTTCCCCCCTTCCTATCTTGAAGATTGATCAGATGCTGGGATCTGTGACAGCCATCCTGCAACTGTGACATGACACAAGAGAAAATATGTCTATTACACCAGATACGTTGGAGAGAAAATAGAGGTGAGCCCTTTGTGAAATTGTTAAACAGCTACACTCTAGTGTCATATATATCTAGATTTCTTGTTTTACAAGATAATTAAATGTCCAGATTGTTAAAAGTTAAAAACATTCCTGATTGGTACTGTGGTGTGCCATACTGTCCCTCTTCTCAAGGAGTTTATTATTGATTCAAGGAGATGATACAAGAACTCGAACAACTTTAATAACTGATAGAAAAGTATATGAAAAATGCTAAATATCACTAATTATCAGAGAAATGCAAATCAAAACTACAATGAGGTATCACCTCACACCGGTCAGGATGGCTATCATTAAAAAGTCTGCAAATAATAAGTACTGGAGAGGGTCTGGAGAAATGGGAATCCTTCTACACCATTTGTGGGAGTGTAGTTTGGTGCAGCCACTATGGAAAACAGTATGGAGATTCCTCAAAAAAACTAAAGATAGACATACCATATGATCCAGCAATCCTACTCCTGGGAATACCTCCAAAGGGAACTCAAATTCGAAAAGATACATGCACCCCAGTGTTCACAGCAGCACTATATACAGTAGCCAAAACAGGAAAGCAACCTAAATGTCCATCAACAGATGACTGGATAAAGGAGTTGTGGTATATTTATACAATGGAATACTACTCAGCAATAAAAAGAATAAAGTAATCAGTAATAAAAAAGAATAAAACAATGCCATTTGCAGCAACATAGATGGACCTGGAGATCGTCATTCTAAATAAAGTAAGCCAGAAAGAGAAAGTAAAATACCATATGATATCACTCATATGTGGAATCTGAAAAAAAAGAAAAAAGAAGACACTAATGAACTCATCTACAAAACAGAAACAAATTCACAGACGTAGTAAACATTCTTATGGTTACTGGGGGACAGGGAGTGAGAAGAGATAAATTTGGAAGTTTGAGATTCGCAGATACTAACTGCTATATATAAAAACAGATAAATAACAAATTTCTTCTGAATAGCACAGGGAACTATATTCAATACCTTGTAATAACCTTTAATGAAAAAGAATATGAAAACAAATATATGTATATGTATATATATATATATGTGTGTGTGTGTGTGTATGCATGACTGGGACATTATGCTCTATACCAGAAATTGACAAATCTTAACTGACTGCACTTCAGTTTAAGAGAAAAAGTGTGTGAAAGATGAAGACAAAAATGCCATGCACATTTATAGTCAAGAGGGACCTTTTCCAGTGGGTAGATAGAGTAGGAAATCAAGGACCAGGTGAGGAAATGAAGAGGGTCCATTGGGGCAGATCTGATTCTGCCACTTACGAGCTGTGTAATCTTGAACACGTGACTTGAACTCCTTAGGTCTCCAGTTCTTTAAAAGGTTTCAAAGGTGATTAGCCAGTCTTTTGGTAAAGAACCTAGAGAGAAGTAAACAGTCGTGAATTAGTAGCTATTAGTTTTGGAGAAATAGCATAGTATTTCATAGCCTGTCTTAACCAGAGAAACTAGACCATTGCCCTTAATCTCCTCTAACCCACCTATGTGATCCACCTGGAATGAGATGCATAATGCCAGTCAGTGAACAGGCAGTGCCTGCTTAGTGAGTGCAGAAAACAAGGAGGAAAGTGGCATCAATAGCTCCTCCAGCCCACTCTTTCACTCTGGCTCTCAGGTGCGCACAGATAAACCACAGTGTAGAAATCATCCGCTTCTGGATAGAATGGATGTTACTGCTCCTCCAGGTAAGAAATTAGGATTCATGTGTTTTCTGGGCACTGTGTTAAAAGCTTTACCTCATTTAACTCTCACCTCAAGTCTAAGAGCATGTGTTATTATCCATATTTTACAGGTGGGAGAGCTGAAATCCCTATAAATTAAATAATGCCTTAAAATCATACTCAAGTTGAATCCTTCAAGTGGGGATTGTCTCCCCATCCCCACATTCCCCACGCCCAGTTTTCCATTTCATCTGTAGCCTTGGAAATAACAGTCTGAGTTCCCAGTACTGAAGGGAGCAGAATAGACCTGATTTTGAATTTGTGAGACATAGTCTATTCCAAAATTCTTATATCATGGCAGGAAACTTTAAGAAGAGTAAAGATGGTGATTATAAACCAGTTATAATCAGACTTAACATGATTATGTATGTTTTGCCACTCTCTGGAGTAGGATATTAGCTAGCAACCTGGAGAAATTACTTACAAATGCTAAACATGTTAAATACACACACACACACACACACACACACACACACACACACACACACACACACACACACACACATTTAGTTTTTTCTGAAGTGAATGTGAAGAAAAAGGTACTATGGCTACTTCATAATATGCAATAGATCCAAAGTGATATTATTTGTGACATGTAACATGATTTATGAGAGGGTGAATTTCTTTTAAAGGTAAGCACATTAGAGATATGGAGAAATGAGAACACCAGTAATTTTTCTTCTCCTTTGCATGAGCAAACTAACTGCAGTTTAAATTTTCTAAACCTAGTGTCTTATCGAGTTGAAAATTTCGACCCAGAGGAAGTGTTTATGACCATCTTGTAAATCTCTACTTTTAAAAATTAATTCATGCACATTAAATCAGGAGGAATTCTTCATTCACAGGGAAAAAAAAAAAGATCAGGCTTGCAACTGGGTCTTTCAAAGGTTCAGAGAGCAGTGTGTGTTCTAAAGTGAAGGCTGAGAAATATTTCTCCAAACATCTGAATCCTATTCAAATGAAGTTGACCAAATATACTAATGCTTCTCAGAAAGATAAAATATAACAGTTCTGAGAATAGCAGTCACACTGCTGTAGTGGTTTCTACTAAGATGTTGTTAGGGTTGTTTGTAAGTTTTAACTAAGCCTAATCATGTCCTAATATTTTTGTCCAGTGATGAAAATAGTTGTGTGAAGAAAAAGCAAATGGTGTTTTGTGGTTAAGTCTATAGGTCTGGAGTCAAACTCCCTGGTTCAAATCTCACTTAACCAACTATTTGATGTTGGGCAACTTAACAATCTTCTCTCAGCCTTTATTTCTTCTGTTACATTTTCCTGTGATAACATATAGAAATCACTTAGCATAGCACCTAGCAGACAAAATACCTCATAAAGTTACCTATATTATTAAACAGTTACACTGAGTTATAGAAAAAATCTAGTGATATTTTGGGAAGCCATTTAATAGCCATTTATTTTGAAAGAATAGTAAGAGTTAATGGACTTAATAATTTCAGCGTGTAGGCATGTTCCAATTAAGAGTTGAAGTACTTTCCATAATCTAATTTATAATCCTCATAATTACCCGTGAGGTAGATACTAGTAGTATCTCAATTTTATTGGAGCCAGACACTGTGCACAGGGGAGTTAAGTAACGTACTCAAGCACAGACCACCCTTAAATGGTAGAGCCAGGATCTGAAAGAATACACGATTTAAACCAGATCCAGGGTCTGTGCTCTTCACCACTATATTGTGTTGCCTCTCCTTGATGCATCTTAGATGGTGGCCTCAAAAGATCCAATTTATACAAAAAAAAAAAGAGAGAGACAAATAAAATAGAATAGTCACCTCAAATCCTCTTCGGCAGCAGCTAAAAAATAAATTGCACTTACATTATAAACGTATGTATATATGTGTGTGTGTATATATATATATTTATACATTTGTATATATATATTTATACATATATATGTGTGTGTGTGTATGTGTATATATATATAACACATAACACATATATATATATACACATACATACACACACACACACACACACACACACACACACACACATTCACAGACCAGGTTAAAATTCCATACTCCCCTCTGGCACTGTAGAAAATGATTTTATAAGATTTCACTACCATGAAAAGAGACTGATTCAATTGGCCCCTTATGAAAATTGATCTCATTGTCATACAGTGTATGTGCTACCCAGAGACCCAAAGCAAACGGGCGTGCACAGTGCTGCAGGTGGAGAGGAGTGCTCCTAGGAGAAGCCCACCAGCTGCTGAGCAGGGTTTCAGAGCTGAGGACCTTTGGAGTGTGCCCTAGGCCCAGGGACTGGTTTTCAAGTTTAGATTGAGATAGTAGCCATTCACTCAAATTGTTAAGGCTGAGAAAGACTTCTTCATCTTAACCAAATTAAAAGTTCATCATCAAGAAAGTAAACACAACCAGAATTCTCATATCAATTTGTTAATTCATCTTCTTCTTGGTAGGACAGACATAGGAAGTCAAATTAAATCCAAAGTTTACTTACTGAGTAAAAATTAGAATATTCCCAATGGCAGCAGTTTTAAACTCTGCAGAAATTAGATCTTTTGAGGTCATCTAAGCTGCAGGAATGAGAGGCCATGTAATAAAGTGGTGAAGAGCACAGATACCGAATCTGGGTTAAATCGTGTATTCATTCAGATCCTGGCTCTACCTCTTCCCTCGAGCTTCTTATCTTTATATTCCCTAATTGCATCCAGACTGAACCTCATATTTAACAGAGAAAACAAAACCACCTGTTAGAACATCCCTCAACTACTCTACCTTTAAACCTAAGATGTTGTCAAATCTTCAACTTTCCATTAAATATATATTATTGCTCCTGTACACAATGTACTGAGTATAGAGAGGAGTAAGATAAATCCCCTGTCCTGGAGTAGCAGTTTATACAGGAAGACAAAACATATAAACAGATCATTGCAAAGTAATGGTGGCAGTTATGTGCTGGTGACGTGCACAGGGCGTTACAGGGAAAGATGGAGGCTCACTTAATTTGTACATCCTTCATTGAACATTTGAGGGAAAGATGGTCCCCTCCTTCCTATATCTTCAATCTCACTTTCCCCGCTGATTCTTTCTCTTTAGACTTTAGATGAGCACATTTCCCCTTCATCTTGAAAAACCTTTTCTATACTATTTCTCCATTACAGCACTAGGCTACCTTGCTTCTTTCTCGTTCCCTCCAAACTCCTGAATGATCTACATTTACATCTACTCTTCCTCAACTCCCATTCCCATCTCAGCATCCAGCAGTCATGCCTCCAGCCCCACTGTTACACCAAAACAACTCTTGATAAAAGTCACCAATGGCATCCTAAGTGCCAACACCAAGAGTGTACTTCGATTCCCATTCTGGTAGATTTCTCTGCAGCTCTGAAATCATTAACTCCTTCTGGAAACCTTTTCCTTCCTTGGCTCTGGTTCTGCTTGCTACTTCTGGAGTGAAATTCTCTGCAAATGTCTTGAGTAAGGGATTTAAATTCATTTTTTTGTTTGTTTGTTTCCTGTGTGGACTCTTATTCTCTCTTCTCTGCTTGGATGCTTTTGTCTCCCAGGATTTCAGGTACCATCTGTATGTGTCAATTATGTTCCCAGCAGGAAACAGATGGTACTCTCAAATAGAGTGATTGAGGAGATTGCAGTAAGACTATTTACCATGGTGTGGGCAGGCCCAAGGAATGGTTAGTACCCCAGGGCTTATTGCCTCTAGGCCTGAAGGGATAAGGAGGAGAAGCCCTTACTGGAATCTAGAGAATAGCTGCCTGGAGAGGGTCACTAGGCAAGAGCAGTCCTGTCCTTTGTAAGAGCCAGCTTGTGGTGACCGGAAAGGGGGAGCATGGAATAAATACCAAAAACTCATTCTCTTCCTGCCCTTTAATTTTTTGTTGGTGGTTCTTATTGCCTAAAGCCGATTGGAAGCCAAAGTGCAGTGATGGAATCAAAACAGGTAAGAATTCTAGGCAGAGAGAAGGTTAAAAATTGTATCCAAGGGGCAAATGGAAAATATCCAGCATAACTCCTTTATCTCTAATCCTGACTACTCTTCTGAGATCATGGCCAGTATTTCCATTTCATCACCAATGTATTTGCTTTTTTTTTTTTAATTGAAGTGTAGTCAGTTTACAATGTTGTGTTAAGTTCTGGTGTACAGCATAATAGTTCAGTCATACATAGACATACATATATTCCTTTTCATATTATTTTCATTACAGGTTCCTACAAGATGTTGAATATAGTTCCTTGTGCTATACAGTATAAACTTGTTTATCTATTTTATGTATATAGTCATTAGTATCTGCAAATCTCAAACTCCCATTTTATCCCTTCCCACCCTCTTCCCCGCCCTGGTAACCATAAGTTTGTTTTCTATGTCTGTGAGTCTGTTTTTCTCAATGTATTTGTATTACACTTCTGTGTCTTAAAGTCAATTTGCCCAATTATTCTGTTTTTCCAATGGAATTTTTCCTAATTAATGGCACAGCTATTCGTTTTCTCTCAACCATAGACCATGGGGTTTCCTTGAATCTTCTTTCTCCTTTACCTCTCCCAGTGAGGTATGGAAAATACTTCTCAGAAATGTGTTTTGAACTCTGGGCTGTCCTTTCCAATTCCATTTCTTTTACCAACATCCTTCTATTCTCTTTTCTGGAATTCTGCAATGATTTCCCAACTAACTCTTTATAACTATTCTTTTCGTTACTGTCTTAGAGCCTTAACATTGCTATCAGTTATCTTCCTAAAACACAGATAGTCATGGCATTCCCTTTTGTAAAACCTCTAACAGATCTTTGTGGCCTTGGCATAAAATCTTAACTTCACACAAGACTTACAAGGCACTAGCCTATGTCTTTAGCATAACGAACTTGTTTATTCAACATATATGTCTTAAACACTAACTAGGTGACTGTCAAGAGACTAGATGCTAAGCAAAGAATATAAGCAAGAAATTGTGGACACATTTTAGCCACTGGACTGCAGTGGGAGTGATAAATGAATAAAAAATGAAAGGTGACAGTTACTAGGTGATAGTAGAGAAAAGTTAACTATTGGTACATGTTTGAGGATGAGAAAGACATAGGAAAGAGAATAATGTTAAAACTGAAACTTGGAAAATGAATAGATGTTAGCAGAAGGAGTATGGGCATCTCAACAGAGGGAAATGCATGTTCCCTTGTGTAACAACATAAAAAACAAAGCAGGTTGGTGTAAGGCAAGTAAAGGGTAAAAACAATGACCTTCAAGGATTGGGTATTTAATTTTTTTATTTTTTATTCAAGTAAGGAATTGGGTATTTAAAATTTGTGTTTTCACTGTATGACAATTATAGGTCATTTTTTAATTAGAGGGAAATTTGGGAGGTATGAAAGAAGTCTGTTTCTTGATTGGGGTTTATATATTAGTCAAAATTTATGAAAATGTACACTGAAATCCATACTCTTTATTGTATGCATATAATGTCTCAATTAAAAAAAAAAAAGATAACCTTGGAGTCAAGGAGAACTGTCCCTGTCCCTTATGAGTTTTGTGATATTAAACAAGCTACTTCTCTAATTTTTCTGATTTGAAATGATACTTCCCCCTTTAGGGCTATAGAGGACTCTTTCTGGTGTTTAGCATGTAGTAGGTAATCAATAAATGAAATCTATCAGTTTGTAATATGTAGGGTTTAAGAAAATAGAAGAAAGAAATGAAACCTGCAAAGTAGGCAAGAGCATCTCAAAGAGACTTATGTTTGTATTTTTTAGAAAATTCATCTTGGTTTCAGTGTGAAAGACTGAAGCAGAGACAGACTATGGCAGAAATTTCATTGAGGACTAATAAAGAAAGAAAGGGTCTGAATAGTGGCAGTAACATATTTCTTAGGGTGACAGGTAGGATGTGGTGATTAGCTATGAAGGAAAGGTATGTGGTAGTGCCATTTTCCAAAAAAGGAAGCACACATAGAAGGGAATAAAAATGAGATTAATTTTTAAAAAATTGTGTTGGAAATTCCTTTATGTTTTTGAGATGGGCATATGTGGTACACAAGTCTGGACTCTCAAGTTCAGACAAGAGATGTTATTATACATTGGGCAAGAATGAAATAAGCATTACTCTGCAAGAAATAACCAAAATGGGGTTAGTCATTTGTGGAAATGAAGAACTCCATGATAGTACTGGGGAATCTAAGCCTGGAGAATTACAGAAATAGCTAAACCCCAGTTTAGGTCATCTGTATATAAATGTAAGTCTCTTTGGGGAAATAGGAATTTTGATTGCACCCAAGGAAGTTTACACCTAGTTACTTTGCCATCTGTCTTTAAAAATGAAGAAAATCTGCATGATACCTATAAAAGTGGAGTCCGTAAAAAATAGAATTCTATTACTGTCTAAAATATGTATCACTGTGGTAAGAAATCTGATTCCATCAAATATTAAGATCATCCAACTAATTCTTCCACCTGAGTCATTTTTGACTTCAAAGTCTTGTCTCATAAATATTAGATTAGAGCACCTTCTTGGGAGATCATTTAAATGTATTGCTGATGAAGGCTTGGGAAGCACCCAAACGCAATAGGGTGACTAGGGTGCAACCTTTGGTTCTGTATATATGTTTCTGAAGATGGGGGGCCACGTTAGTCTAGGTTCTCTGAAAAGCAGATGCCAAGACAGGATTTGACATGCAAGAGATTTGCTGGGTAAACACCTGAGAGGGAAATAGTGGAGAGAGAGAGAGAGACAGAGGAGGCTGGGAGAGCTATCTAATCCCTGAGAAGGAGAAAGAGGAGGTAGGAGGAGAGATAGGAATGTGTTTTCAGGAATTGTTTGGTGGAATTTCCTGTTTCTATCATATAGCTGTATTCTTTAGGGTGTTGGTTAGCCCAGAGAGTGTGGATCACAATTACACAGTGAGTGGGATAATTATTTATTAGTGATATATTTCATATAGATGTGAAAGGAAATCATTAGGTTCTTGGATGAGACAGAAAGCATCTATAGTCCACGTTGTGAGGTTGCAGATGGGGGAGATTTTGAAAGTTATGCCTCAGTTATCCCGTGGGTCTGATTAGGCAATACAATCCCATCTTCGAAAATCAGCATGTCAGTCAAATGCCTGTAAATCATATATGACTGACAGGAGCTTGCATATGATTTAAGGACGTTGTATTTTCATTCATTTTCCAAAGTGAAAGAGGTTTAAATTTTTTTATTTGAAAATAATGTCAAATGTGCCAAAACGTTGCAAAATAAAAATAGTACAAAATACAAAAAAATTACCACATACCTTTTATCTGGATTCATTTGCTGTTGACATTTTACTCCATTTGGTTTATCATTTACTCTCTCATTGTTCTTGATTTTTATTTACTGGATAATTTAGGGGAACATATCTATATATTAAAATATAATCTATCATTTGTATTCCAATTTTATGAGTTCATCCAATAATGTCCTTAATTGCACTTTTTCCCCTCCAGTACAGAATTCAGTTTATGGTCAGATATTGTATTTAGTTGTCAAGCCTCTTTCGCCTTCTTTAAACTGGAACGTGAAATACTCTTTTGATAAAGTAAATCTAATTTATTGAAGACTATAAACTGTGAAGGTGAGAACTTGGTCAGTCCTATATGTTGTTTCTACACATGGCCTAGAACAGTGCCTGGCATGTGGTAGCACTTCATAAATATTTGATGAGTGAATGAATGAATGACTTTCTGTGGATGTCCATATTTTCCTAAGAGGAACTGACATAAATGAGTTACATTGTTCTTTGTATTTTGAAAGTTTTATGTTTTTGAAAGTTTTATCTTTACCAATAGATTGTGTTGTTTGGTAAAACTAGATTTGTGTGTGTGTGTGTGTGTGTGTGTGTGTGTGTGTGTGTGTGTGTGTGTAGAGCTTAACTGTTCCTTTAGATACTACCTCTGTTACTCCCTGCCTACACCATTACCTTAAATGCCTTCTCATCCCCATACCAACTTAAACCTTTTAGTGTTGTTGGAAAGTGAAATGGAAACCCAAACTCTTCTGGCTGGTGAATTGGCATCCAGTGTGACTGTCCTCTGGGCAATGCAAAACATTTGTTCCCTGCATTGAGGGCTATAATGAATCTAAATGTTCAGATATAACTAGCAGCCATCTTAAAAACAAACAAACAAACAAACAAAACAAACATGTTGGTTCCTGTGTCAACACATTGACTGATAGCCTCCTACCACGTGGACATTCTAACGGACATGATTTCAATCATAGATAGCTCTGTGAATGGAATGCCTAGGAAAGCAGTCCATCAGTCACAGAAATCTCTGCCTTGTTCCAAATGGTCCTTTACATCATTCCCACATTAAATTGTAGCCCATTGCTGGAACCAAAAGATGGCCCAGCCTTGTGCTAGTTATGCCAAGGTCCTCCTTCATGGACGGGCCTTGTGAGAGTTCATCTCTTAACTTCAGCAACTTACTATTCTACTCTTGGTATAAAACTAGGGTCAAAACTGTCAAGCGTTAATGAGGATATATTTGGCTCACGGGGTAATGTAAAGTGAACAGGACTCAAATTGTATACAGTGTGCTTTTATCTATGAAAAGGAAAAACTTTGTAGAAAAATGACTGGAAGGAATAACACCAATATGGTTCCAATAATGGCTCCCAAGTGATGTGACTATGGATAATTTATAGTATCTGATCTTATGTTGTTGGCTATAAGGAGCATAGGTTTCTCTGATGACATGAGGAAAAAAATTAAGTGTAAAAAGAAATATGTATTCTTATAGCCTTACATTTAAAAGTTAAATCTAACGAAGTTGGTTGAAGTTGTAGGCCATTTTGTATCTCAGTTTCTCCATGTGCCAAGTGGGTATAGTAATGCTAGTTATAGATTGGGTGATGGCAGTACATTAGATAACTATCTAACATGCTTTCATTTTCTCAAAATAAAGGAACCTATTATTATTATAATAATCGCTACACTTATCTTGGAAGGAACACCTTCCCTTAACTCTCCTTCTATCAGTCATGGAGAGAGAAAGGGTTATAAAACCTGACTGGCATTTTGACTGCTCTTTTGAAAGTCTAACCCAGTAGGATGTCAAAAGAGAGTAGTTTTTTTTTTTTAATGAAGAGACTTAGAGCTAATCTCTGTCTGACATGTGCTTCTAACTCTAACTTATGTTGAAAGAAGTGCTTATTAAGGACAGACTTGATTCCTTGCCTCCCATTCCCTTTTCTCTCCAGTAGAAACCTTCTCCACCAGCATAGTTGCTTTCAATTTCTGAATTTATAAATGTGAGAAAACCCTCAGACCATGATGTATTTGTACGGAATGGTCTGTGGGACAAGAAGAGTGATTGACAACTGCAGAAATTACATCTGAGGTTAAGTCCTGCAGGAAAAGGGGCTACAAATTGCCTGCAAATTATCCACAAGTCCCTGATGAGCCTGAGGAGAAAATTTAAGAGGCTTCCATCTTTCTTCAACAAACATGTTCATGTGTCTCCCTTTGCTATAACACACACAACCCCAATAGAAATTGTCCCTGAAGATATTACTTTTGTTTCTTATCCTTGTCAAATGTGGTAATAGTAAATGTTTAAATGCCAATTAATAGCCTTTATCATGTGCCCATTGTGTTCCGTGTGTGAGTCAGAGCAGAAGAGGTATATGAGCTCCGATTGATGGGTTTAAAATCTAAAGAAGAAACTAGGTTTTATGCTATAAAAACACATGGTGTTAACTTTATAGGATGCATATGAAATAGCCTATAAGGACTTGCACTGATCTTAATAAATATGCATCACTTGAGAACTATTTACAGTAGAATAATGGTAACAATAATGATGATGGTTGATCCATAGAAGTCTAAAGGAACAGGTTATGTTTCTCTTCTAACAGCACACGAAGTATGACGCCCTGGACTTTGCACATGCCTGGCTTGCTTACAATGTTGCCTTTCTAAGGTACTAGGATAGTACTACTCAAAATATGATCAGCAAACCAGCGCTGGTTCTCAAACTTTTCCTTACATGTCTTGATATGATAAGTACAGAAATTGAGAATAAACATTTAGAAACTTTCACATCGCTTTGACAGAGTAATTTTATGTCTGTTAAATCTCGTATCACATTGAGGGCTTGCATTTTATGTTTTTGCCTTTTGAAATTTCACTTTTTAAGTAATTGGTTTTTTTTTTAAACCTTATTTTACAGAAATATTTGTCCATGACAGATTGGGGGAAAACTGGGCCCTGAACAGAGAAAACACCATTTTAGAATGTATAAGACAATTGATGAGATAAATAAAAATCACCTCTATAAGCCTAAGATTTCTTACTTGGAAAATGGATTTAATAATAGCACTTCCCTCTTGAGGCTGGATCTGAGAATTAAGGGAAGGTAGATGTATGTTAGGTGCTTAGCATGGTGCCTGCCCTTGATAAGTACCCTCCACAACACTGGCTCTTAGAATTATTGAATAACTAAGACACGCACAGGTGCCATTCTGAATTATATGCACATGGGACATAGCTTCTGTTTATAACATGTCGTTGGTGAATAACCCCTTCAACATATAACCTCCCTCTGGAATGGGGCCACCTGGCCCAACAGACTAGTTCATTCACCATTGACTTGCTTGAAGCAACCAACATTTGATTTTTGGTCTTAGGATTGACTGTTCAGTGTAACTGCTCCACCATCATGATGTGGAATGTCCTTCTGTATGTTTCCTTTGGTTTTCCTCAAGTCATTGATTGATTGCTGCAACCCTCAGTAACTGAATTATTCTGATCTCTATTGTTTATGAAGTGCCTGTATTATTTTGGGGCCAGTATAAAATGACTTGTCACTCATAGATGGCAAGTGTGAAGATGTAAACTTCTGTTTCAAAAGGTGCATCACTTTAGGTGGTACTTCAGAGGGCAAAGAAAAAGAATATGCAATCTCTTCTAGTCAAAGAGGCCAAACAATTTTTTTAAAGTGTATTTTAAATGTCAAAATCGAAGGTCAGTGCCTCTTAAAAAGGCATTGGTTGTAGCCAGTTGTTTCAAAGCATAAATGATTAATTGAGGATAATTCAACCAGAGTTTTCCTTTTTGAATTATAGTACAATATGATGGAGAACACCAGGTTTTCTAGTTCGACTAATCTGGGTCCAAATCATGGTTTTGCAACTTAACTGGACCCATCAGGCAAGTCCTTTACTCTCTTTGACCCTCAGTTTCCTAATCTATATATCGGGGCTAATGGGACAACATTTGAACATAATAGGTGCTTAAATAAAATTAACTCTCTTCTTTATTCAGTTAGTAAACTTCAATTATTTTTCTTTAAAATAACCAGTGAGATGACTTTAACAAGATTCCATGAATAGAATCAGATTTTTAAATATAATAAAGATAATATGTCAGTATTTATTTTTAAGAACATGCATTGGATTTGGCAGATTCAACAACAGACTGTTTAGAAACGTGACTGACTCTTTCCAAGGTGAAGCATTGTCAACTCCTTTGCACTCTGCTTTAAACTCTTTGCTCCAGCCAGAATAACTTTCCCATGCACGTGACTTGGCTCATTCTTATTTTTAGTTCACTGTGTTTAGCACTCTTCTTGAAATGACCTTCTGAGCCTCCCTGGCAAACCCCACTCTCCTGTAAAACTATTCGTTATTCACATAGTTCCTAAATGGCAGAAAGAAATCTGGTCAAGCGATTCACTCCAGACCATCTTTCAGGGCTGTAGGTTCTTCCTGGGAGCTGCACTAGTCCCCAGTTTGACACATTTTCTTTCTATGATTTCTGACACTTTTTCCATGTTTGTAGATTCTTTCTCCTTATCAGAACTATAAAGTTCCATTTCTTGGGGTCACACTGAGGACATTCAAGATCAGAGAGGCTGTCACTTGCTCAAGGCCACACAATTTATGGCTGATTTTAAACAGGTAGACAGTTCTTTGGGTTTTCGTTTGGCATTGTTTTCATTTCGTGACCCTACTTCACTCAGTAGAAAATGCTTGGTATTACTGACAGACTGACTGAGAAACAGTGGGGGGACTCCAGGCCCGGAAAGGCAGCTGTAGAAAGAGTAATAGCAGATGAGGGGAATGGAGTGGGATTCAAGAGATGGGGCAGAATGGAGGCGGGTAAGAGAGGGAGAAAGCAAATAACTGGCTTACTCCAAGCAGTTCACATTAAAAGAAAATAAGGAACACCGAAACAGCAATGACACCACCACATTTCTGCTTTGCTTCTATTTTGCGCTTAATAAACAACCCTACTGTCACTGCCAATGAAAACAGCAACCTCACTGTGCTTTTCCCCTGGCGCTAACTCTAAACAATCTACTGGATTTGGGTCAAAACTGTAAACTGCCAGCGTGTTAAAAATAAAAACAGAAAAATAAACCTGGCCTTTTCCTTTCGGGTTGTGAGGGTGAATGCAGGACAAGAGCCAGAGAGAAGAGTTACTATAAAAAATAACTAGTGCACACATCCTGGAACTGATGTTTTCTATAAAAATCTGTTGGCTGTGAATTGAAAAGAGTGAAGTGGGGAAGGAGAAAGGAATGGCGGATCAAGTGGTGTCTGCTTAGCGTCAGCTAGCTTTCATGTAAGAGTCATGGCAGGGTCAGCAACAAACTAGCCAGGTGGCAACTCCAGGCCATGCTGCCATAAATAAATAGTTATGTACTAATGTCACACAACCAGAGCTAGATGCAAAGCATATGGGGCAAAAACATTCTGATGTAAATATTCAAAAGAATCTATGGTTGCTGAATTCAGAATCCACTGTTGATACCGGACTTGGAAACGCCTTGGGAAAATAAAGTGGTGAAGCTTTTTTAAAACTTGGACTCAAAGAGTCTTTGAAATGTAGATTGTTACCTTTGCAGAAAAAATCCTTAACCTTTGGCCTAAGAGAGTGTGATTTTTTTTGGTGCAGTAATTAAGCATTGCTGAGAGTTGGCGAGAACAGAGACCCTGGAACGGAATTTCAGGGGTTTAAACTCTGCCCCTGCTGCTTACTGGTTCTCATAATCTCTGGGAATTTACTTAACCTTTTCCTGCCTCAGTTTATTCATCCTGCACCAAAAGGAGGAGCAGGCTGATAATGGCAGCAGTACCTGCCTCATAGGAAATTATACGCATCGAATAAGTCAAAGTGTGGGGAGTAGACAACACCTGGTAAAGTCCTTGTCACTGCCAAGTAATCTAACACAGGCTGTTTATCTTCCATGGTGTATCTGCTGGACACCAAGCTAAGGAATCTTTTCCTCCTACCGTCTTATTTAATCTTCCAAATAACCCCATGAATTAAAAATCAGTTTTACAAGACAAAAGGAACTGAGGTTTAGATGGATTAAGAAATTTACCTAAGGAGGTCTATCTAAGCTAAACTTCCAACCCAAGCCTTAGTCCAGGTTAAAAAAAAAAATTAACCATTTACACATTCTTTAAAATCTAAACACTTTTTCTTTCTTAAAATGTTAAAATTTGAAAATACACACAACACATGGCCGTCTAAGAACCATCTAGGTTTTTAAAAAGGATTTAAAGAGGGGCTGTTGTCCTAATCAATTGCCTCAGGAGAGCGGAGATCCACTCAAAGCACATTTACAAAACAGATTCTAATTCATTCACTGGTTTATTTCTCCAAACATTTATTGGACGCCTACTATCTTCTGAGAGCTGGGGATTCAGTAAAAAATGATTTCAGTCCATGAACACCTAATTGTGAGTGAGAGTGATATTCTTTACTGCGGGCTGTTTAATGGTGTGGGATTTGTTTTCTAGGCTGTTTCCCAACATGGCCCAAACTATCTTCCTCACCAGCTGCAGAAGTTGTCGGACTTCTATCAACACAAGCCAAGCTGTACGTCTACAGCGATCCTAGTGGGTTTGGGGTATGTTATCTCTCCGGCTCACGCTCGCCAAGCGCAGAGACTTTAGCGGACAAGGCATAGTTCTTTGCAGGCTGGTCTCCGATTGGTGCTGCGGTAAAACGCGCGCGTCTGGAAGCGTGTTCAAATCGCGCGCCCAGGCAGTGGCTTTCCCGGGTTTAAGCTTAAGGATCGCGGGCACACGTGTGCCCCACTGCCTGGTCAGCGCGCCAGGACTCCTTGGCTTCTGGCAACAGGGAGGGTAAGAGCGCCGCGAGCACCCTAGGTTAATCCCCGGTGGGCCCTGCCCAAGGACCTGCCCGTAGAGATTTAGGCGCCACCTCTGCCGGCGGCCGTTACTTCCTGGTTGGTTTGCCCTTAACTGACATGGCGGCTGGTTGCCTTCGGCCGGGCCTACTGCGGCTGCTCAGAAAGCCAAGGTAGGGCAGTGAGTCTACAGCCCGCCTCCCGCCGCGGAGCTGCTGGGTGAAGGCTTGGCTGTGCAGCCAGGGGTGCAGGGGGTTAGGGGCAAGCCTAGGAAGTCCAGGGCCCAGCGCTGTGTCGCGTGTGCCCACCCCTCGTCTCCCGACACCTAGGCTGCTCGAGCCCAGAGTGTTTTTTTTTCCTTTTCCCTGCCACCTCTCTGCCCCTGGCCCAACATGATACTGACCAAAGCTCAGTACGACGAGATAGCCCAGTGCCTAGTGTCTGTGCCGCCTACCAGGCAGAGCCTGAGGAAGCTGAAGCAGAGGTTCCCCAGGTAAGTGACCTCTCCCCCCTCAAACAGCCCTTTGCCTGCAGGAGCTGTGCCTGGCAGCCTAGCCAGCACTTAGGAACCACGTGTCACACATCAGTGGGGAGGAACACCAGTGTCAGGTGTTGAGGAGAGATCAGGGATGGTGAAAAAGGTTTCTTCTCTCACCTGCCTTTCTCCGGAGAGCCTTCATGGATGAATTCCAGGCCGCCTCCCAAGGCTTTTCAGTTAAATTCAAGTCAACAAATGTTTATTTAAAACTTGGTATATGCTAGGTGATGGGTGTATGTAGTAGGTGCTCCATAAATGTCTAGTGGGTAAGTGACAGATGCTGGGAATGAATGATAGGTGACAGGGCCCTCTCAAAGGGGAAATATGAATTGTACATTTAAAAGGAGGAAATGGAGGACCCTTTTCAATTAGCCCCTGGAAACAAACATGGGAGCACAGACCTCAAGGGACCGCTTATTGTTGACTGTGGTTCTCAGCAGCAATCTAAGTGACCCCAAGTGTTCTCAAGCCAGAGAGAATGGGACCCTAGGGATTCCAAGATTGATCATTTGAACACCCAGATGTGTACACATTCTAGATGTATTTCATACTTCCTTCTTCCCCAAATACATCTTTTTTTCCCCATGATTTTAGGATTATCCAACTTTCTAAGAATGGACTTTAGGAACTGTATACTATAGAGTTCTCCATTTCAAAGATGTGCAAACTGAGGCCTTGACATTACACAAAGTCCAGTCCAGGTCAACCAAGTTATTGTACTTGTGCCATGCTAAAAGTATAGAATGTTTGTTTACTTCTGTTTCAAAACCAAATCCAAACCTGTACCATTTTACTTTGTGACCTTGAGCACCATTCCCTAATGGAGAGCTTTGCTGTCCTCCATAGGTAACCCCTGAGCCTACATTACCATGGAATTGTTCTCTTGAGGAAAGCGGGGTTATTGGATAATCGGTGTTAGTGAAGTACAAATTGAAGCACACATTGAGAGTCTCCTATGGCTTCAATAGAAGTTCTTGTGGAAGGACTCAGTTTTCCTAGTCTGTAAAATGAAGAGATCTTTTTACTATTATTCGGATTTAATATTTCCCTTTATTGTCTTTATGACTTTTATCAGACTTGCTAACAAGGAACAAAACTGGCAAACTGGAATTTAATTTTCTGTCATTAACTCTTCGCCAGTGAACAGTGGGATAGGTGAAGGCTAGCCAGCTAAGGGAGTAGGTAGATTTTTTCTGGGCATCTTAAGATGCAGCACACATTGAGATAATTCTGCTCTCACTGTATACTTATACTAGCACTGTTCTTTTGCTTCTCTTTTCTTCTCCCACTCCCTCTTTTCTTTCTCCCTCGTTCTTTTTCTTTCTTTCTTTTCCATAACAAATGCCTTGTTCTCTCCATAATAGGTAACCTCCCCTTACACTTATTAAGGACTTACAAAATATACTTATGCTGGACTCCATTTGTTTGAGGCACCATGCTGTTTGCTTATTCTCTTATGCTCTTTTTTTTTCCTTATTCATGATATGCCCAAATATTTTTCACTTCTCCCAAATACCATTCAGGGTATAACTAACTCTTCTTTTACCAGAAACTTTATTTAGAGAGGCTGCACTACCAATCTGCAGGAGGAATTAAAGAGCCATTTAGCAGAATGGGTGGGAATTCCATTATTTGTGTGATTTAGGAGTTTGCTTCACAATTTTTATTTTAGCGCTGTTTTACTTTAGATGTTTGTTGCAAAGGAACAACCTTTAGATTTGATAGTTCATTGTAATTGGTCAAGTAAGGACTTCAGAGATAATTTCTGGTGGTTCAAAGAAGTTAAGTAACTTGTCAAAAATCCTAGATGTATTGAAACAGTGTCTAGAATACAGGTTTCATGACTTTCAGTTCAGAGTTCTATACCAAGCTGCCTTAATGAATTTTAATATTAATAATAATAACAGCATCAGTTATTTTTGGGTGATGTTCGCATAGATTCAATTCTAAAAAAGCCAAAGTACTGAAAGGTTTTTAAAAATTGCTAGAAAATTTTATTTTCCTGATTTTAAAAGTAGTACATGCTCAGTAAAGAAAATAAAACTTAGTCATAATCCTGTAGCCCCCCAAATTTCTGTTAACATGTTTTAAAAATATTCCTAGTCTTTTTCTTTCAGTGCAGTACTTTACTAATATAGTTTGTAGATCTTGCTTTTTGAGCTTAACATATTGTGAGCCTTCCTCATCTTTAAAAATTCCTTACAACTTATTTCAAATAACTAATAATATCACGTTCTAGATGTACCATTCATTTTCTTATTGCTGGACATCAAGAGTTCTGTTTTTCTAATTTTCTGATATTATTTCTGTACATATATAATACTAAGTCCACTTACTTTCCTACTTTGGAATCCTAGAAATTGGAAATTACTGTATCAGCAGTTTTCAAACTTTTTGGTCTCCAGATCTCTTTATACTCTAGAAACTATTGAGGACCCCAGAAAACTTTTGTCTATATGGGTTATATCTGTTAATATTCACCAGAATATAGATTAAAGCTAAGAAAAATTTTAAATTGCTTATTAATTTATTTTAAAATAGTAGTAAGCCCATTACATGTTAACATATTTTGATGATTAATAACCATTATTTCCAAAACTAGTGAGAAAATGGCCATGTTTTACACTCTTGCAAATCTCTTTAATATCTGCCTTAATAGAAGGAAGACATATCTCTTCTGCATTCATTCAACCTGTTGTGATATGCTGTTTTGATTAAAGAATATGAAGAAACTCTAGCCTCAGACAAATATGTAGTTGGAATAGGGGACAGTAGTTTAATAAGCTTTTTAGATGATTGTGGATATTTTTGTTACTACATAATACCCAACAAGTGGTGTTTTCTTAAAGGTTAATTGCAATATGTAATTGAAATCATGTTATAGAACTTTTTGGCCAGTCTTGAACTTTGAGTGGCTCTTTGACCCATGCATGATTTTTATCATCGTGCATTCATTATCCGTTTGCAAACTGTTGGTTGTGAGTTATGCGAATCTTCCAAATGTGGTCACCTTTAGTTATACAGTATCAAAAAATCACATTTGTTAATATCTCCACCGATCTCTTAGAAGTCTCTAAGATTTGAAGCTGTCATACTCACGGTGATGGATACAGAGTTTTCCAATATTTTATTTTCCCTTGAAAGCTGAAATTTTATCATTGGCAACAAGTACTATCAGTTGTTTCCCTTGAAATGACAGGCTCACGTTGTTTATTTTTGAGAAAATGTCTGCCAGATACCCAAGTCTGAATAATCATACTTTATACATCATTCATCCAAGTAAAAATGGTGTTCCATGGAAAAAGCATTTAGTTCAGCTCTCAAACAATCACACAAGTGCTTCCCCTTGAGATGGTCATCAGTGCGTCTATATGCAGTAGACATGCTTTGTGTTTACTTCTTATTTTGTTGTACAGAGTGTTACAAGAATGTGTATTCAAAGGTTGAGATTTAATACAGTAAGATACAATTAAGATATTCTTACATGAAAATGGCATTTGTTTCCTTCCTACAAGTGTGTGACTCCTAGGACAGTTGTGCCTGGCCTTGATTTGTGCCCAGGAACTGGTGGTTTTGCCAACTGTTTTTGCACCATCAGTGCAAATGTCACACAGGGGAAAAGGCAAAACATGTCTTACTATTTCTATAAAAATAGTTTTGACCTTGTAGACCTCTGAGAGGGTCTCAGGGACTCCGGGGGTCCATTGGCCACACTGTAACAACTGGAAGCTATTTCAAATCAGAGGATATTTATGTTTTGAAGGATTTTGATGTATATTGACAAATTTCTATCAAAAAAGATTGTACTAATCCAATTACCAGCAGGGCATGGAAGCATCGTTTCTGCAACTTTTGCCAGTATGGAAGAGAGTCATTATTTACTCTTTAATATGATGGAACAAGAATGACATCTCATAGTTTACATTTTTGGCCTATAATACATTGTATATTTCCCCATTATTTATTGACCATTTAATTGTCTTCTTGGATTACTTACCTGGTGTCCTTTGCCTAATTTTCTGTTGGAGTGCTTGCTCTTATTACCTGTTGGTTTGTCACTGTTTATTTTGCTCTGCATATTTTAAGGATATTGATGCTTTTTTAAAATTTTATGTTATTGAGTTATAGTCAATTTACAGTGTTGTGTCAATTTCCAGTGTAGAACACAATTTTTCAGTTATACATGAATGTACATATATTCATTGTCACATACTTTTTCACTGTGAGATCTATACAAGATCTTGTATAGATTTCCCTGTGCTGTACAGTATAATCTTGTTTATCTATTCTATGTATACCTGTCAGTATCCACAGATTTCGAACTCCCAGTCTGTCCTTTCCCACCCCCCGATGTTGATGCTTTATATGTCATATTTTTGTTGTAGATAGTTTCCCAGCTGTTTGCTTTTAAATATTGGTCTTTTTTTTTTATATATTCTTAACTTTAAATTTATACTTTTTTGTTGAGGAAGTTCTATCCTAAGATATGAAAAATAAATCTTTCACTTAAATTTTCTCCTAGGTTCTTTATGGCTTTCTTAATTCTTTAATCTTTCTAGCTGTGATTTATTTTAATGTATACTTGAAGGTAAAGATGTAGCTTAATTTTTACCAAGCTTAACTTTTATTTTACACTGTGGCTTTTACTTGCTAGCCTCATTTCTCCATCCCCTCTTTATTTCACTGAAATTAAAACTTTGTTTTTCCAAGTCACTGCGCTGAACTTGGGCAGTCTCCCAACCACTCTGGTTTCAGAGTCCTCGAATTTAAAATGAAGGGATAGGACCTTGTGATGTCTGATATTTTACAACTCCCAAATTCACCCTTATTCTGTTCTGTTCTGTTCTATTCTATTCTATTCTGCAGTTTTACAGTAAATAGGCCCTTTGGCCTCAAGAACATAGGACATACTATATTTAAGTACTTGCTGAGGATGAAGTCGTTGATTTGCATCCCACAGCTTATATCCTGGACTTCCTTATTCAGGTAGAAGCCCCCAGCCCAATCAGCTGTTACTTGTCAGGTTATATTTTATATTTTACTGCCCAAACACTACATGTGTATCTGATTATCTATCATTTTTTCTTTATGTATATTTAAATATATATAAATAAAGATATATAAAGATATATATATATATATCTTATTTTGAAATAATTTTAAACTTACAGAAGAGTTGCAAAAATGTTACAGAGAATTTCCATATACTTTTCACCCAGGTTCCCCTAATGTTAACATCTGCATTACCAATGTACAATTGTCAAAATCAGGAAATTAATTTTAATGGAATACAGTCAATTAATTTATAGACCTGTTTCGAACTTTACTAGTTTGTTTTTTTACTAGTGACTTTTCTGTTTCAGGATCACACATTAGATTTAGTTGTCATGTCTTCTCAGTCTCCTTCAGTTTGTGTCTGTTCCTTACTTTTTCTTGTTGCTGTTGTTTTTTATGATCTTGACACTTTTGAAGAGTACTGGTCAGTTATTTTGTCCAGTGCCCCTGAGTTTGTGTTTGATGTTTTCTCATGATTAGACTGAGGGTAAACATTTTTGTCAAGAATAACCGGGAAGTGATGTTGTGCTCTTCTCGGTGTGTCATATCAAGGGGACCTGACTTCATATGTGTTATTAATGCTGAGGTTAACCTTATTCACTTCATTAAGGTGTGGTGTCTGCCAGGTTCCTCCACTGTAGAGTTATTAATGTTCCCTTTCCAATAATTGCCTTGTGGGGATATCCTTTGAGACTATGCAAATATCCTGTTTTTCTCCTCATACTTTTCCTCACTGATTTAGCATCTATCAATGGTTCTTGCCTGAAATAGTGATTATGGGCACTTGCCTATTGGTGATTTTCTGTTTCTCTCGCTGGAATACTCTTCCATCTAGTATCCTGCACTCCCCCCATTTTACGTGAAACAGTCCATCCTACTGTCAGCCCATATTTTCACTGGTCCTTGTGGTTTACTCACATCTAAAACATTTGCTCTATAATAGTTCACTGTGTAATCACTATATTTGAGGCATTATTTGGGTAATTTTTAGAAAACGGGAAGGATAATGTAGTAATCTATTATGACTAACTTGTAGTCTGAGGAAGGTGTTTAAGGACACATCTAAAATCTATAAATTACTAGAATCATAGGATGTTAGAAACCAAAGGATTTGCTGAACAGTTAGATCAGGTATGGTGAGTCAGGTGGGCTTCTTAGAGGAAATATACCTTTGCTGAAAAGTCTTTTGGTGATAAACTAAGCCCTTTGGCGCAATTTATTTTTTCCCTGAATTCCTTTGCCATGCATTAGTTATTTGGTTGCTGTTTATGCCTGTGCTAATGAGACATAGGTCCAACTCTTGACGCCATAAATCTCTGAGCAAATAAGTGTCTTTACTTTGTTGCTATATCTTTTCTCTTAGGGGCCCTTGCACAGGTTTTTCTAATGATAACTTTCACATTTCTAAGTATGATTTTTTTTTTTGTCCTGTTCTACAACATCTACAGTACAGGCACCCATTTATTCGTATGAGGCTGTTCTAGGGAATTCTCAAAAGTGATTGAAAGCTCATTTGACTGGGGTCCCTTGCTTACACTAATATACACTGGGTTCATTTTCTTGAGCTCTTCACCTGACTCTGAGACCTAGAGTTAAGGCTGGCTCTGCGGTGAATTTGCCAGTGCTGAACTTAGTAGTTCTTGGCGCTGGACCCAGGGGTCCATTCTGATTAGGAGTAGAATAGTGAAGGGACCTGCTTGGGACAAGCAAAACAATTTGACTCAGCTTTTACATTTATTTAGGGTGGCCTAGCTTAATATGGTGCTGCCATTGGCCACAGTTGTCCTCTTTTTGAACACCCCCACCTCCCACCCCATGATGCATTTTCACCTGTCCACTTTTCTCATAGGAAATCTTGTATGCCATTGTTTTTGCTTCTTGTAACAATTTGTTCTTGGGAAATGACTTGGCTCTGCCTCTTTTTGAGTCCCAGTTGCCTCATCTATAAAAGGAGGGTTGAAGTTCCTTAGCTGGAGATGCAGGATTCAAACCCAGGCAGAGTCTGGCTCCAGATTCTTCTTGCTCTGTTGCCTCTCAGTCTTCAGTTCTTAAGGCTGTGGTGAGGATTAAGTGAAATAAGTCATGTAAGAGACTCAGGATAGTGTAGAGGTCTTGGTAAATATTTAATGGATGGTAAACATGGTTACTGTTTTTATTAGAATTTAGTAGATGGCCTACAGTAGAAGAAATGTCTAAGTAGTAATCTTTGAAACATATAAAACACAATTTTGCCTTGATATGGATCAGCTGATTGTATGGCTGTGAACACATAGATTTGATTGTTAATTGAGTATGGCCCAGATATCAGAAACTTGCCTTAAATCTTTCATAGCAATGTATAATGCTATTAAAAAAAACAACCCTAGATTCACTGATATTTTAGAATAATAATAGCACATTGCAGGTATAATTAATACTGTAGGGCTTGGTTTACTGAAATTGGAAAATTATTCCTATTGGCCTTGTTCTCTCAGTTGAACTGAGATTTGGTTCTCAATTGGTGGTGAATTTTCTATAATTCTGATAATGTTGTGGTGGACCTGAGTTCTAGAATCATGAATGAGACTCGCTCATAAAAAGAGAAGAAGTCAGCCTGTTATTGAACTGGAAATTCTTTTGGTGCTTTTGCCAAGGAAATGCAATTAACTTGTATGACCTTCAAAAAAAAAATACTCAGTATTAGATATAGGATTATTTCTGAATTGATCATTAGTGCAAATGGGAAAAGAAACTGGTCTAAAAATTGGCCTGAGAATGTGATTATTTCATGTATTTCCTTTAGTCATCCTTTAAAATATGATTTTTTCACTCCTTAAGATTTCAGGTTCTTACTTTGCTGCTGCATTCTAGCCTAGCTTTAAAGGCTCTTCTGGAAGGTTGTTATGGCGGGCTCACTTTCTGAAAGATATTTTATAGGTATTTGTGCCCCTTTGCATTTGCATAGTTTGCAAAAATGAAATGCGCTTGAATTCCTGCAAAAGAGTATTTGGAGAAAACCTCAGATAATGTTATCCTGAGCAGAACCTGAACGCTGACAATATTCCTTATTAGTTTAAGGGGGAGACTTTTATGGTATTAGATTATTGACTTCATTTTTAAGTCTATATTCAGGCATCAAACTTTAGTCTATTAAGTAATAACCCATACCAAAATGTTTGCTGGTACAATAAAGAGAAATTACATATTTCCCTAGGAGAAAAATTGTTCAATAGATGTAAAAGGTAATAATATTTTATTATTTGACTTTCAACAAATGTTGACTGAATTGACCATTATGTTTTTATTACACATTTTGTGCAATTTTGCCATATTTGTTAACTTTTCCTTTAAAAAGCAAGCAACCAATATAAAAGTCCTTTTTTCAGAGTAAGTATGAAAAGTGATCTTAATATATGAAAGTCGTATGCTCGTATGAAAATCATACGGGAGATGGGTAAAGAATAAGTTTTCCTTTTTACAATTTTATTTTCAGTTGTCTTTTTCTTGCAGGGAAGTGTCTCCAAATGTTTGTTTTAGACATTCTGCTTTCAGATTGCTTCTGTGGTGAACTGGTATACGGTGAACACAGGAAAGGTGCTTGGTTACAACTTCTTACTGAATGAGAAGTCTCTATTTCTTAGCAGAACAGAAAGACAGTTGGATCCAGGATGGTTTGGTCCATAGGTTTGAAACCAGGGTGGAGCAATCTGTGCCTCATAGATTCATGGCACCCGGCTGGTCACTCATCCAGTCCTTTCCTGGCCACTTTGGGAAACAAATACCTGCCTCTGTTTTTCTTGTCTCCATCCCTACCTTTCAGGAGGCAGCTTGATAATGTATTTAAGAGTTAACAGTCCTTCCTTATAAACCAAAGCTTCTTTTTTTGCCAAAGAACAGTGACACAGTTGACAATGTCAGCTTTTTCAAGTGCTTTCTCCTGACTGAGGGGTGATCTTTTCTGAACCTTCAGGACAGCAAATAATGCTTTTTTGTTTTTGTTTCTTCTAACCTAGTGTGGTGTTTAAATACCCGCAGTCTCATTGAGGTAACTGAGAGCTGTATAATTTCCCATCCAAAGTAAAATATTAAACTATCTCAGGACCTATTTCTTTTATGTGTTTTAAATATTGAGATTCAGCTGCTAAAAATGTTTGAAATCTGTTAGACTTAGAGAAATAGCTTCAACACCAGAGGAATAAATATTTTGAAACAAAGCAAGATGAGTAGAGGAAAAAATAAGGTAGATTCCATCTCTTGATACTGTTGTTCAGTAAAATACGGAAGCACTGGTCTTTCCTTGACCAGATTCTGGCTCACGCTAATTGGGGCAATTGTGTGTGAAACTCAGTCTTTTTTCTGAGATTGTCCTGGGAGCAGTCATCATATACAAGACTGAGACTAAAAATGTGTGGTGCATTTTCACCTCCTCCAACATAACTCGTATGTTTATTTTTAATCTTTTGGTTATTATTAGACCTGTTCTTTGCTTCAGGACCAAGAAAGGATGAGATATAAACCCTGATCTTGTATTTATCCTGTTTCAGGAAATAGGAGGCATAGCAGACTCTTGATATTTACAAGGCTTATCACTTACCACTGTTGAAAATCCCCAAATATGCAGCTAGCACTACATAGGATGGCCAACGTCTATAAAGTTTGTGATGTAGGTGTTTGGTTAAGCTCACTTATCAGCTAATTGATTTGTTGCTCCCCTACATCAGCCTAGGGGTATGGAAGATTCAGATTTACCCTCAGCAAGTTTATGAGTTAGTGGTTGTCATGGATATTAGTGATCGCCCTCAAATAGTCAGAACTGAGCATGTTTAATCTAGGAATACTGTGGGTACCCAGCTCCAGCTTTATTTAGGAGGAATAGAAATGCAGGCTGAAACCGCCTCGTGGTCTGTCACTCATGCCCATGCCACACCTTAGGCCCCTAAGTTTCCATAACTTGTGAGGTGGTGTCTAAGGCTTGTGGGGGTATGAGGTTCTTTGGAGGTGGCCTCCTCTGCGGATGGGATGTGGGAAAGTAAAGCATTTAAATGCATCTTCCTGCAATCACACATGAAATTAGACTGGCGATTTATTTTTTTCAATGTTTTGTTTCTGTCTACAACTCTTCCAAGCTGATGTCATCTTTTGCATAAGGTGTATTACACTGCTGTTTGTTTTTGCTGATGATATTGGTAGGGAAAGCTAATAAAATTTGAAATTAACTTGCACTTCAAGCCCCATTTAGCGATGATAGTAAATGAACTGGGGATGTAAGACTCTTTGTTGTGTAGCGTTAAAAACCACATATACCCTTAGAGCCTAGATGTAACAAATAGCTCACAAACATCATTTCTTGACGGACGAAGTTAATATCATCTAGATTTGTATTTCCTGAGGCTGACTAATATATATATATATTAAGGTAAAAATACCTTTAATCTTCAATTTACAACATTTTGAATTTTTATTTGCACTTTGGTGGGCATGTTTGGAGCTGTTCATGTGCTGATCACAAAAGCTTCTCCAGAGGGACCTGTGTACGTCTCTTATTATTTCAGAAAGTGTTGGATTGAGATCACAACTAGAAATCATCGAGTCAAATTGGTTACTGTTAGAGAGGCAGAAACTGAGGGAGGGTTGGACCAAAGGTACACATCTGGAGGCAGGACTCTCCCTTCATGCTCTTTAATTAGAGATCACACACTCCCGTAGGAGTCTCGGGGCCAGACTGGTATCAGCAAGAACTGGAGGAAAGGAGCTGGCCTGGCTGGGACTGTGGCAAAGTGAAGGGACAGTCATGTGCACGAGCAGGGCAGTGCAACCATGTGCCAGCCCTCTGCTGCTGTGCAGGAAAGGGGGCCCAGGGCCGCCAGGTCCTCTGTTCTCCCGAGAGCAGCTCTAGATTGGATTTTTTTTAGAAACAATATCCCGAGTTTTAAATGTTGTCAATTTGTTTGAATTTTAAAAAACACCGTGTGGGCCAACAGTTTCCTGGCCAAACAGAACAAGTCTGTGGGCTGAATTTGGCCTCCAGCCAGTCGGTGCTGAAGTTGGCTCTTTCCAGCTTGTGAGAGCTGGTTGGAAGCATCATCTTTTCCCTATTCTGCAGACTGTGACCTCACTTCGGTAGCTTAAAATCAGCCACAGTCGGAGGGTTTACACTACAGAAATTGGCCAGTGGGACACACCTCAGCTCCCCCTATCCCTCCCCGCTGCCACCAGAGGCATCTCTTAAGCCCCCTGCACCACTGCATGCCATCAGCAGTTTGAGACCTTTGCATTACACATTATAGCCCTGTGGCATATCTTTTCCAGAATTTTCTTAACCTAGTTTATTGTGATTTTTATAGCTTTTTTTACATACATCTGTGCCTCACGTATTATAAATTAATATTTTTGTGAGAATTGGACTTTCTCCCCCGTCCCCCATTTTTTGGTACAAAGAAAGAATATATATTTTCCCCCACCACTGTTATTGTGGGAACTAGAATTCTAGTTAGTATCTAGTATATTGTAGGTGTTACAAAATATATCACAATGGACATTTGATTGAGCTGATCTGAAGAAAATGCTGCTTGGCTTAAAAAAAAAAAGCCATATACACATGTGTCATTTAGGAAAATTAATCCCTTTCAAAATAGATTCACTAGCTAAATTTAGTGGTTCTTCACTCTCTGTAGGAATTTAGAAATGTTCCAGTAGTATACCTGAGGGTTTATCATGTCAGAAATTATTTTTTGAGAAACTTCAAGCTTTGTTTTTACATCTTCACTTGGCAATTACTCCAGTATAAATAAAACTAAAGCATCTCTGCAATTATAATGAAAAACAATGGGGAGATAGCCAATTGATGACAATTTGATTTAGTACAATTTTATAAAGACTCAATTATCACGTGTTCAGATGTATTTCTTTTCTACATCCACAGTATCAGTAAATAAAATAATATGACAACATGCAACTGAAACAGAAGTGGACAATAAAATTATCAAGATTAGGCCAGCACATGTGCATTTTAGAGTGACAGGGGGAATTCTGTGTGGGGCTGGCTGGGTGGTATTGAGTCTGGCAGAGTTGTCATGGCCTGTGCTTGACCTTGGGTGGTTTATTTAGCTCTCTCTGCTTATGGTTAATTATTGTATAAGTCAATAGGAAGCAAAACCCTATTATTGTGAACTCTGGGAGGCTGTTCAGTTTTTTGTTGTTGTAGAGGCAGTTTTTTATGTTGGTGGAAAGAACTTGGTTCTGGAAATAAACACATGAATTCTGGCTTCATGACTTAACTTGCTGGGTGACCAGGGGTATCTTTCTTCACCTCTTGGTGCCTCAGTGCCCTGATTTATAAAATGGGATTATTGTGAACTTGACATGAGACAGTACAAACAAAATGATTAGCACAGTTCCTCGTAACAGTGCTGAATTGATTTTGCCGCTGCTGCTGTCACTGTTAGCATTGTTGACTGCAGGGTGCTCGCTGCAAGGGTGTCCATGCTTACAATAGTTAGACTCAGTATTAGAATGGAAGAGATTTTACCTAAACCAGCCTCTTTATTTTCTAAGCTTCCAAAGTGTTTTTCTTTTACCTCTAGGGTAATTGGAAACCTACTTTAAGCAAATTGTGGTGAAGTCCTTAGGTGTTACTGGTATCTACCATGTGCTATTGCATTGGTGACAAATGGGCATATTGAAGTGTAGGTTGATTTTTTTTCCCCTACTCGCCGTGCCCATAATAGAAAATGGTTATGTAACATGATCACTGACGAAGACAGAACAAGTGGAAATGTGAAAACCTGAGAATTTTGAAGTCTTCTTGTCTAATTACTTTTCTCAAATGCAGCCCTCCCCTCCACGTTCTGGAAGCTCTTTTACATTTTTGCCTCATTTTGAGAACAAGGTGGTTATCAATTTATGAAAGATATTTGGGTAAATACCAGTTTTGGAGTCAGCATTCTGCACCAGGAAGTAGTGTGAGCCCAGTGGTTATATGAGTTCAAGTGAAAGTCATCCAGGGCATAGAGATCTTGTAGGATGCTTCAGATCATCACGTGGGGGTGAACACTGATTTTAGTGTTTAATAGAAATATTAATAAATTTGAAGAATTAGTATTTTTAAACAACCTTCAAGTTTGTTCATGGCGCTACTACTGATTATGAAAAGGCCTTGTGGTGAACACAAAGAAATTGCAGAAACTTTTTAAAGAAAATAGATTCCTTGTTCCTTAGGGCTTTGCTTATTATTAATTACAATGTATTCTAGAATGCTGCCTGCAAAGAATTTACTTAATTTATCTTATTTGTGCAGTTCTGCTGATCATATAGTTGCAATAATAGTGAGTTGGGCAAGACAGTAATTCTTGTCCTTCCTTTTCTGTTTTATTATAGAGCATAATTTCCTCTAAGTTCTAGTTCTAGGTCAAAGAGAGGCTTTCAGGTTTAGACCTACTTCACTTAAGCTGCTTAGGCCAGATTGGAATACAAGTATTAAAACTGGTTAGAGTTCTTTGTGCTTTCAAAAAAATAATACTTAAAAAATTTGAATGACACTGAAAAATTGTTGCCTGTAGACAAAGATTATGGAAGTAAAAGTCATAATTATGTTATAGATTGTGTTTTGAGGGCACTTATTTGCCATATAACTCTTCTGAAGTATAAAAACAAGGCTCAGGTAATTTTCATGTTAAAGGTGTGTAAGGAACCTCGATTTGGTACATTTTCATGGAAAATATTTTATTCATGTGATAGCTTTTGGGACAATTGTATTCTGTGCTGTATTACAATGGCACAGTAAATTGCTGAATATACTGTCTGCTGAATATGACTTTACCATGAAAAATTTGATGCATGGAGAAGGAAAGGTTGGAATATATCAACCTTTTCTGACAAGGGACTTTGAATTTTGACCTAATACAGGTAACCTTTGTGCGCAATAAAAGTGAGCTTAATCTTGAGGTCAAGGTTGAGGTGAACGGCCGGGCAGCGTGGCAGAGCTTATGCTGATGGTGGGTACTTTAGAGCCCACGGAGCTATTGGCTAAATGGGAATCTGACACTTCTTTCTTTTTTTTCTTTTTTTTTTTTTTTGATTTTGAGTATTTCCAGGAGCTTATTTATAGCAAGTTGTTTAGCTTTTTAATGCCATCTCGTTTCCTCAAAGCTCAGCTATCTGTTTAGCTGTGGTAAGTTTGTCTGTTTTTATAAAGTTTACGGTTTCTGAGTGAAAGGCGTAAGTGTGCTATTATTTTCTGTTCTGTAGATAAGCCAGAGCTAAAAATAAAAATGTTCTTACGGCTTATGGAAAAGACAACTGACATCTATAACCTTGGAACTGAGAATACATCTTCTTTTAAGAGGGTTTATTTCTTTGACAAGTTGAACTTTTGTCATCTAACTTTGGAACTGTCAGAAGAATTTTTAAGTACTCTATACCTTTATCTAGATTATAATTAAGGGAACGCTCATGAATTATTGTCTTAAAAGGTTTGGATGACTTAGAGACTGGTTATTCCCTTGAAGGTTTCTCTGAAATGCATCTGCTAATGCATTTACGTTGTACTACAATGTGATGTAAACTATTTTTAAGGTTTTCCCTGCTATGCATAGAAGGAAAATTGTTTTAAAACTTACATTTCACTATCGAATACCTCACCTGTTTTGTCAGAGATGAAACTGCACCTTAGCAAAAAACAGGAAAAAACCTCCCAGTGGTGTATTGTCTGAACACCTCACTAATAGTCTGCCCAAATAATTGGTTGAAACAACAAACAGTTGGGGGAGAGTGTCAGGGACTCTAATGGTGAAAACTTCCACTCTTTTAATCGAGCCTGCAAAATGTATTCCCCAGGACTGATCGGCTCTGGAGCGCCGAGGTTTGATGATTGGAATGGCAGGAAACCATGCTTTCAGGACATAACGAATTGACGAGGCCATCCATCATTTGTTAGCATACGCTGAAACGTGGGCTCCGTGTGCAGGGGCCTGTGATTTAGTAAATACTTGGGAGATGAATAGAGCTTACACACAAGGGAAGATATTGCTGTCCTTCAGCAGCCTGAGACCCAGGCGCCTGCTGAGAAGGCCATCTGATGGCACATCATCAGTAACTGGCCTGTCACAGTCAGCGGTGCCCACCGACCATCACCAGTATATTAAATGCATTTTTAATATCTGCTTCAGTAGATTTAATGAAGAAAATTTAGTTTCCATACTCCAAGCACTGCCTCTTCAAGTGTTCTAAAGCATGGACTCTTGCCTACACAAGAAAGGGGGAAGACCAGGCTGACAGTTAGGGGAACTGATTGAAAAGAACACTGAGACAAAATAACATGCAAACAAAAAATGCTTTTAGCAGCATTGCCATCTTGTTGGTGTTAAAAAAAAAAGCTCCTTTTCTTTTTTTTTTTTTTTTAAGAGGTTTTGGATTAGTTCCTTGGGCCCTAATTCCCTCCTTCCCTCACAAGTCCTTTCCCTAGGAGGGTTGAACCTGCAGCTAAGATATGTAAGCGTATTAATCTGAAAGGACTATTAAAGGAATATCACGGTTTGGCATATTTTGAAGAGAAACTCAGTTTTAAATTAGTTTGTGTTTTGAGATACTATTTGAGTCTTAGGATTTTTGCACAACGATATAAAGTAGGATTTTTCTTAGCTAGTTGCCTTCTACATTTTGGTTGAACTTGTTAATCAAGTTAGTATATTTTTGTCTGGTGTCATGTTCAAAATGAATGTGAAAAAAATCGGTTGGCAACTTGATTAAAAAGTGCTCTTATACTTTCTTAGACTGTTAAGATTTCTGTAAAAATTGTAATTTAAAAATGTTCTATTTTTCTTTTCTGGCAAAGTGTATAGATTTCCTTCTTTTTAATGAGTTTCAGTGTTGACATTATTTACTACAAAACAGCAAGACAACCAATTAGATATTGTTGCAAGCATGCACTTTAAAGGTTTCCCCTCTTGTTTAAAAAAAAAAATCCAGAATATGCTCTCATGATCACAGAAGAAGAAGCTACGGAATGGGACCTATAAATCTGATTCCTGCATGTGTCAAAACAGTAATGTATTAAATGCATATTATTATAAAAATTTAAGACATGTCTTAAACACACTTACATTTTTATAACACATGGCAATATTAAATAATACATTTCCTTGTTAGCATCTGTTTGCCGTCATTGTTGGCAAGACCTATGATTTATTGCTTAAATTAATGACCAAGACCATTTTGGACCTGATATATGCCCCTAAGCTTATTACATCACTAAATAAAATAAAATGTATGCGCTTGTGACAGAGTTATTTTTATAATTGTTTATCCCTTTAAGTGCCCTATTCAGTGATTCACTGAGAGGTTCATAATGGTTGGCTTGTAACCAGAAAATAATCTCAGAAAGGTAAAATATATTTCTTGTTTAGAAATAGAATGCCAGACCGATGGTGATGATAGGGGTCCCAGCAAGAATTTGCAACACTCAACCTCGTTCTTTTCTTCAGCGCTCTCAATTAACTCTTGTTGAAGATTTTTGTGGCACAGCCTCCCCACCACCACCCCAACACTTAACAGCTGTCTCTTAATGCTGGCGCTCATCCTCGTAGGGCCCCTTCGATATGGGTAAAGTGGTTTTACTCTGTCATAAAGCTGCAAGGGTTAACTTGTTCTTTACTAAGGGTCTTTCAGCTGTCATTATCATTGTGCATGAAACTGAGCAAGATTATTTTCCTGTTTTTAGTCCTTTTCTTGTGGGAGATTGGAACTTTACTGTTTTTATATTGAACTCTATTTGACTTCATAGACTTTATCTTTCCTTTCTGAGGGTGCAGTATGATAGACCCTTCAGTATTTTTATAGGATCCTGTTATTCATCTAAAGTCACTCTGCCGCCTGGCTTGCAATACAGTATAATGTGGCTTCATGGTTTTCTGGCTCCACATGAAGTATCTCATTGACTGTCAGCTTTCCTGTCGTATGATGGTAGGGCAGAGTTTTTGAGAAGCTTAAGCCTTGCTTCTGGACTATGATGTCTACACCTTGAAACATGTGGAGTCTCTTTGGGTACCTGAGAGTAATACTTGTGGGAAGATTATTATTTTGTAGATATCTTGGGACAATTATCACTCATAAATGGAAACAGAATTTAGTTACCAAGAAAGATCTTTTCCTTGTCTTGTCTTTATCTCACTTTTATTGTATCATTTTAAACAAAATAGTTCATTGGAAGTTGAAAGTTGTTTGGTTTTTTTTTTCCCCTTAGTATTCTTTCCCAAGGCAGTTGATCTGATAAAAGTTTTTAATGGTTCTCTCAAAAATGATTAGGCCAAGAAACATTCGTGTTTTCCTTGAGAAGTTATGTTGACCCCTGGGCTCTCATCTCCTACTTCTGATCTTTATATCATCCTTTCATCTCATCTTCCTTGTCTGGGAGATCTGCCTCCAGGTAAAACATTTTAAAGGAAAAGTGATGAAAAGGAATCTTAGTGCCATTGTCTAATTCCCTCTCTTTCTCTGTCCACCGCCTTTTTTTTTTTTGTTCTCTTGAGTATTTGAATATTAGTTTAGATCCACTAAGGTATTTTTCTGTTTTTTTTTTTTTTTTTTTTTTTTGCTTTGACCATTGTAATTACTTTTACCTGTTCATTTGGAAAGTATACATTCCTGTCTTTTGCTTTCTATTTAATTGATCGTGGATTCATCAAGGCTAGAAGCCCTGTGTTTTGCTGTGATTTTTATTTTCCCAATCCTCCCCTTGGTATTGTGGTCCTTTATGCAGTCAGTGAACCCTTGCAAACTTTCTAATACAGAGCAGTGCTTATTTTTATGATCCCTTTTGAGGAGAAGAAAAATTAAAAGCATGCTGCTTCTTTATTGGCCAGTATTGTTCTATAAAGCACCATACAAAGGACTTGCTATTCTTTCTACAATTGTTCCTTAAGCTCCCAGTCTCTGGGTCAGGTTGTTTAAGTCCTATTTAAAAATATTAAAATATTCAGTAGGCAGCTAAGTGCTTAGCCTAGTGTACTACTTAACACCAAAGGAAAGTAAAATATAACACAGACATGGAGCCATTTGTTATATTTTAGTAGATGAAGCAGTGGCTGTGTAAACCTTAACCTTGTAATTTTGTGAGTTCCACTTTATCATGTAGCTGTAAGGGTAATCAAAATAAATCACGGGAGATGAATAAATATTTTCTAGTGCTTTCTCTGTGCTTTCAGAAGTGATGCTTGATCCATGAAATTTTAGTAAGTGTATTAAATAAAACAATATGATGTGCACTGTGTCAGATCTGATAAATTATTCGGTATAGGACGTTTATACAACATATGTCGAGCTGCTACGTGAACAGCTTAATGACTATAAATTATGTTAATCTGACTTGCCATTTTACATTTTGTTAAAACTTGCACTGTTTGTATTGTAGAGAGAGAGAGATATAAATAAATCTATATACATACATGTATGTATATATATTTGGGGGGGGCAGGGATAAGAAGAAGGCATAAGAAAGGCGCAGGTCATCTCTGCGATGTTCTGACAGGGATCCGGGGCTCCTCAGCTGTGCGGTGTACATAACACAGATGTTGGGGAGTCATCTGTCAGCCATGCCTCTCCTATGGAGTTAAAGTTCTAGAGGGAAAAGAATTTGACACAGTGCTGTCACTGTTACATTTTCACAATAGAAGAGCATGCAAATATTGAACCTCCTGCTTAGCAGTAGTGCCCTGTCTAATGTCTGCGCTGGTTAGAATAAAAAATCATGGGTGCATCTTGGGCTCAGAGATCTGACAAAGGTCATGCTATGTTGGGCATTTGAATTGGAAATTGTCTGGACTTAGATTTTATAAAGCTCCCACTGTTGTATGTGGGGAGAATTTCAGCAGGGTTTTGTCCCTGGAGAGGCCTCTTAGGCCCTTTTCTGTCCTATGAATGAATTTAGATGTGAGGGTTACTCCTGCCTTAAAACTGTTAAGTTCATTTTGCATACATCCCTAGAGAGAAAAACTGGCAGATGCTTTTGTCTTGGAAGTGTTTAAAAGAAAACTGCAGAGCAGGAACAAGAGAGAAAAGGGGCCCTATGTGGAGTCCCAGAACATTTTGGAAATGGCCAATATGCAGTTTTCATCAGTATGAAGGCGGGGTGCAATATGGTGCCTGTAGCTCACGAGGGAATATGAATGTTGATTAAGCATACTCCCAGGCTTTGAAATTCTGAAAGCAGTGTCAGAATAATGGATGTTGAGCAAATGTCAAGCATTTGTTAATTTCTCTGTTATTTGGAGTTTATCTACCATGATCAATCAAATAAACTAGTGCTTCTCTCTTGTGGCATGTGTCATTGATATGGTGATTAGGTGGCTAGAGAGACCTTCTGCTTTTTTTCCAGGTAACGGATTATAAACGAGGAGACAGAGCTTTTCGGTTGAAGATTTGTTTATGACTTGGTTTAGTAGAAATTGCAATATTAAATGAGTACTCAGGTGCTAGTGTAAAAATCTACGGCCACATGCCAAAGGTAGGAACTGTGGTGCCGTGTACACCAGAAGAGCTATAGCACTGGTGTTATGATTTCCATCTAAATAATGTTTCCACTAGTTTTTAAACTTTGGTGTAAAACTGGGTGAATGAAATTCAATCCTGGAAGGATTCTGACCTGTTAACATTTGTAGATAGTTTTTGATCTTTTTTTTTTTTTTTCAATTTCAGTGGTCAATTCTACTTTAGTTATTGACTTTTATTCTTGAGAGATAGTCAGTAGATTGGCTTCATGTGGTTCAAAGGAATTTCTTTCTCTTATTTTTCGGAAGCAATGCTACAGTGTTTTGATGTCTCAAAATAAATGATCAAAAGATCCTTTTCATCAGTTACTCAACTACAAATTGTCATGGAGTACTAACATTCCAGGATGTGAGGAGTAGTTTCCCTTATAGAGCGTGAATGACCTTACCAACCTGGGATGTTTGTGTCCTACCCCTGAGAACAGTGTAACTTGGACTGAAAGGGGGTCTTTGTGTGAAACTGCTGTGGTTGGAATCAAGACCGACCGGTAATCAGAGATTTGGCCTTTTTTCTTTTTCTGTTCCCCATCTTCTTTTCATAGTCTTCACCATGAAGGTCATACGATTCAGATGGCAACTAGTACAATTCTTACCCATCCAAGCCATGTGAAATAGGAACCTTTCAGATTTTTGGCATGATCTTTCTGAAATACTAGACCTCCTGCTGTGATCTACCCCCTGTTTTTAAACCTCAGTGAACTTTCTCTTTGGGGGATTTACAACTGGTCAGCCACAGGGTGTTCACCCCATGAACTGCCTCTGTGGTTTCTAAAGGATTTTGTTTGTTTGTTTTGTTTTTTTGTTTGGGGGGAGTTTTTTGTTTGTTTGTTTTTAGTTTTTTTCAACCTACCATAATATCTCAAATATTACGGTGATTTTCAAAGCAGAAAGTCTTCCACTTTCTCTTCAGGTTAAGATACTTTATCCTAACCATCTTCATTAGACCTTTGGTTTTGCTTTCTCTGGGGATGGAACTCCTAACCTCTGGGTAAACTCCTCACATCCTGCCTGGTACACGATGCCAATGAGCTCTACCACTGCATAGCTTCCAGTATCATAAAAATAGACAGCACTGCTGACTGGCTTTTCTAGACTTCTTCTGAAAGCTCATCATGACCATGCTCTGACCACAGCATCACTCTATCATTCACTTACATCGTACACCAAAACACTCAGCTTGTTATTGAGATACACTTCTCGAATTTATTTTCTGCTCCTGGTAATAAAGTTCTTATTTCTAGTTTAGATTAGAAAGACATGAAAAATCTGGTTACACTATTGAAAATTATAGTGTAATAACAAGGGAGAAAGAGTATGAATTTCAGATACTGTTAATTCTTAACCATATGTAGTCATGAATGCTTCTAGGCACCCCAGGGGAAGGTGCTGATGGTTTTGGTTGGTGGTGTCCCCCAGCCCCGGCCATACTGTTAGCTCCCCCATCTTGTCTTTCATTCAATTCTTCTAATGTCTGCAGATAACTGAACTTTCCTCCCCTTCCTCACGTATTGCAACTACAAAATGTTGACTCACTCCAAAAAAAAAGTGCTAGGATGAATATTAGTTCTTACTGCACACACATTCTAACGATAGCCAGAATGCTTTGGGGACTTGTTGTTAACAAGTATTTTTAGAGCCTGTAGCACAGTCTTAAATGTCTTCAGTGGTGACAAACTCTGGTCCTTTGAGAATGGATCTTGTATTTGGAGACAGGCAAACATTATTAGGTTTGATAAATAATGGGGCAGATGCTACAAGGTGACCAAAAAGTCTGGAGACATAATTATTTTGCCATGTATTGCAATTCAGTAACAGTAAGTCTTTTATTATATATTTGTCTTTGTTTCCAGACTTGGTGACCACCCTGTATTTTGATAAGATAGAAGATACAACTATGAAGTTGGCTTTCTTGTGTCTTGTAAGTTGTTCTAAAGTGATTCCTAAAGATAAGTTCTGTTTTGAGTAAAGGCGGCATCATTAGTGGTGAACAAACCCCACTTCTTCTCCAGGATGATTACTCTGGCCAAAAATAATAGTCCTTGTCTGCTTGCTGAAAATTTTTGTTACTTTATCCCCATACTAAATGTGTAGGCTCTTTTTCCTTAATTATAATTAGCCATTTTTTACACCCCTCTTTTTCGCTGTGTTCCTCAAATGTAGATTAACTACTCAGAGGCTAAAAACACATTTCCTCCTCATCATTTCCATTACCCACTTCTCTGGTGGTGGTTAATAAGTGATGAAATTGCTGAAAGGCAGACTTCTTAGGGGAGAAGGAAAAGTGAAAGCTTAGCTGACCTGTTAACTAGCCAGTCCTTGAATACTAGAGCGGTAGCTGAATGTGGGACTTTTAGTTAATTAAAAAAAAAATTTTTTTTTTAAGAAAGGAAGACTACAGTAATTCCAGAATTTCATCCTGCAACTTAAGAAGCATTTTCATAAAACTTCCTCCTTTTTCTGGTGGTAGTGGTAAAGGAGGATGGAATTACTTGTTTAGGCCTCTAGTTGGGATAGAGTTAGAAATAGGATGATATTCATCATATATTTTTATTTGCTTTCTGTGTTTGGTACAGACTTTCTATTTGTTGAGGAATTGCGTTTAATTCAGAGTTACAATCTGAGCTCTTTTTCTCTGGTTACATCGCTGAAACTCATTCTTTATCTCAGAGTTAATTAAAGAGGTCAAGTTCTTCATTCTCTTTGGAAGGGAATTACCCTGCTGTCGAGTTGGAAGAACCACTTTATAGCAGGCTTAATCAAGTGGTGAGACAGAGCCCTGAAAAGAGAGTCGTTACCTGTTTCTTTCGCAGGGTTTTGTGGTGGGAGGAAACACGTCAAACATCATTTTAAAAACTGCATTTGTGAGACATTGGTTGATCCCTTGCTTGGTTTTGTGAGAAACGATGAAACATTTTTTGGTCATGCTTAAATCATAGGGATAAGACTTTAAGTAGCTAAGTGTACCTAAACATTACTTGATGCTCAGGAATTATGTATCTGGTTTGAAAACTGAGCATAGTATTATTACAGGTTCCTGTAGCAAATAGTTGTTAAAACCTTGAGAGTATTTGGAATTCAAACAACTAGTCAGGATGCGATCTGAAACTTAGGCAGTAGGCAGCTCTCCTTGTGTGTCAGTGATCAGTTCCACCCTGAAGAGGGTAGTTATACACCGCTATGTGCACTTGACTCATGCAAATGCTAAATACAGTAGCAGCATGAGGTCTCTGTCATTAACAGTAATTTATGTAATGAAAGCCACCTGGCTGTTTTTTTATAATTAATTGCTTGTAAATAATAAATTTAAATATAATTTATAGTTTTCTAAATTTGATTACTATATAGACCCAACAGCAAACCTAAAAGAATTGGCAATTTCATTATTTAGATCAATGACTTTTAAAAGGAGATATATTTCAAAGTGATAGCTCTATCTCCTTTTAGAAAATATTTTCACTAGGAAATACATTTATTTATTGTAAAGTAAATATCAGGTGAAAATATTTTTGGGAAGGGAAAAGTAAGAATGTAATCTAGTACTGCTAGCTTTATTTGAATTGGAATGCTAATTTAGAAATTGTCTCACTGATTTAACTTTTGTATTATTTCATTCAGCCTTTTAAATGTATTTGTGCGTATAATTTAATACACATAGAAGAAAGTGTACCTACCTAACAATAATGCAATAAAACTCTTGGAAAAAACTTTTTTCACTATTTTTAAATTTCCAATTATGTTTTTAGAAGAATTTGTATATGGGGGAAAAGTACTTAAATGTATGTGATATGTTATATACTATGGTGATAATAAGAGCCTTTGCCTAAAAGATTTACTAAGAACAACATCATTCACTTAAGAAGGCTTTACAACATTTCTTTTTGTTTATGTGGCCACATATATCAGCTACCAAAGAATCATTTCTTGTAATATAGTGGAAAATACTAGAGATCGAAATGACTTAAAGAGAAAGGGGGCTTTAGGCTCTTGCCCTCTGTACTTCTCTTTCATTAAAAAAGAAAGGAAAGAAGGAAGGGAGGAAAGAAGAACTTTAGTTTACGGCTGTAAGACTTGCCTCAATCATTGTTTGCTTACAGTTATATCAGATTTTCACAGACTTTATGAATCTGGTTTTAAAATTAATGTCTCTTTTCCTGAATACATTTTCATGAAAGCTATAGCCTTAAATATCTCTAATGTTATTTTGTACTGTAGGAGTGAAATGACTATCGTTGACAATTTATGAAATGTGAGAGCACTTTTATAAAGGATTGGTAAATTACAGGAGAATGTATAGCTTTGAGCTACAAACTTTACAAAATAGAAGGATTTCCCTCCATATGTGACCAGTGGCATTTTTCCTTGACCATAACTCAGTAATACACAAATAACATTCTCTTAGTTAGTTAAACTTTTAAAACATTTTTTAAAAATTCTCTTTGTTATTTGTAGACACTCAATTAGACCGTGAAAAACCTAGTTCTGTTAAGTAGCAAAATTGCAGTGTGACTGCTTATGAGATTGTGGTGCCCGTGCTAGCTGGGATTGTGTATAAAGAATAAAGATCATGGCTTCTGTTTGTGGTCAGGGTGTGCCCACCATCCATCACCTCAACAGCAGACATCAGACTTAATTCATCGCTTAGTTTCTGAGGTCTGATAATCCCTCAAGAATTTAGAATGTTGTTGACCGTCCCCATTTACATCACTGAAGAAAGAAGCTTCGCAACAGGTGCAGCTGTATACTAATTGTAGGGTGTGCTTAATCTGCCCAGGAGGGAGAGTGACTCCAAATTTGGTATCTTCAAGAGTGGAGTGACCTTTTAAAGTCCCAGGATGAGAATTGCCAACAATTGCAACAGGCTAATTATACCCACAAGGAGTTGGGAAGTGCTTTAAAGTTTTCCTGTACACCTAGAATTTCAGTGACCGGCTTGAAGTCATTAACATATGACAGATGCACTCCCTTTTCAAGGGCTCCTATGATAAGTTTTGATTGTAGAAGTGGGAATTTGACCCGCAGCTTATCACTTGCTTCATTAGCTTGCTTGAGGACAAGGACTTTTTTTTTTCTGACATGAGCGTTATCTTACTCATGTTCCAGAATTCCATCCACCTCCTTGTCTCTGGATGATAGTAAGTCACAGCAGATAACCTTGATGCTGGATTTTCCAAAGCATATTGTGCATTATGCAGTCTTACATATATTCTATATAGAAATATTGATATGCTTTACTATCATTTATTTTATATAATATACTTATAATTCCACCTTCTTTATGGGCTTTTGAGTACATTATTTTAGAAATACTGGCTTTATGTGATTTCTTTTTAATGGAAAATATACAAATACCCTTTTTTGGTTTATAAAGAAAACAGAAAGTCTGACTTCTACATTTTGTGAAGTGACTGCTTTTTGAGGTTGGTGAAAATAGGGAGAAGTTTGGGTTTTATGCTGGGGGACTCTCTACACGTGGAGGAAAGCATGCTTCCCAAAGAATGAACAAATGTTAGCGGTTTCCCCCTTGAGGAGATGTGGAAATAGAGCTCTTAGGGGCTCCATTGTGTAAACGCCATGACTGTAGCACTTAAATGAAATTGCTTTTTATTATCTCGTTGGAAAATCATCCAAAATAAGCCATACAGGATTAAAGTTAAAAAGCTTCCGAGTAAAACCAGTCTAGGGTAATCTAATTCCCTCTCGCAGTATCTCTGTGTTCACCTGCTTGTGATGCCTGTTTCAGTTCCTTAATAAACCATTTTCCTAAACTTTATTTTGAAATATTTTCTGTTAAATTAAAACCTGTTTGCCGAAGTCATTATTCCCTTAACCTCTAAGGATTATTTGCCGAGTTTATATTTCCAGCAGGCAAAATCATATTTAACTATGTTCCTGTCAATTACCAGCAAGCTCTTTTTGTACAATTAGGGGGTAGTTAATTTACTCTAAGTAGGGTTGCCACCTGCCTAGGGATTAATCCAAACAGGTTGGAAGTCACAGGGAGACTTGGGTTTAGAGCAGAAGGAATGGATTTCTTAACTCTCTCCCACCATTTTGGTGGCATTTTCTGGGTTAATCAATGGTAATGGTGACAACAGGTGTTTCCTTGTTCCCTGTGTTTCCTAGGTTGGTAAAGTTCATTGTTACCATTTTTGGATGTCACTGGAAATCTGTGAACAGTGGGCCAAATAGTGCTTGGTGCCAATAGAAAATGAACTGGAAGGATCTTCTACACATTTCCATTGTTTTTACTGTTACCTTACCAGATTGTCAGTTGGTGTGACATGGCATCCCTAAATGAGAATAGTTTGAGGACTAGGATTATGTGCATGGAAATATTATTGTCTTATCTGGTGTCTCAGGAAATGAAACATGAAGAATAAATTTGAGGTCATAATTTTATAGTATTTAAAATAAGCCATGGGAAAAATAAAATTTATTAGCTGAAAGAACTTATTTTACTTAAAAGGTTTATAATACAGTATATAAGATCAAATATGTTACTTTATGTGACTTATGTATAAGTGTATGTATAATGCATTAATGTATAATGCATTCCATCTGGGGGCTTGGTCTCACTAGGGGACGTGGGACATGATCACAGCCACTTCTTTAGAATCGATCTAGGCTTCTTTTGCTTTGCTTTGCTTTGCTTTCCTCTTTTCTTTGCTTTTCCCTTCTTTTCTCTTCTCTTTTATTTCCTTTCTCCCTTTCTCATTTGAAATTAAATTTATTGTATGTTATATCAATATTAATTTTTAATTGAAATTTTTCCAATGAGATAAAGTTCGTATGCATATATTCACCATTTTAAAGTGAACAACAATTGAGTGGTTTATAAACTACTGATATTAGTGTATTTACAAAGTTGTGCAACCATCACCATTATCTAATTCCAGAACATTTCATCACCCCAGGAAGAAACTAGGTACCCAGTAGCAGTCACTGCTCATTGCTACTTTTGCTCACTCTAGCCCTAGGCAACCACTATTCAGCTGTCTCTATAGATTTACCTTTCTAAGCATTTTTTTTAAGTAATATCATATAATGTGACTGACTTCTTTAACTTAGCATAATGTTTTTGAGGTTCATTCTTGTTGTTGTTGTTGTTGTTTTTTTTTCTGAGTAATTCACTATGTGACTGTACCTCATTTTGTTTATCCATTCATAAGGTTTGTGGCTATTTGGTTGTTTCTACTCTTTAGATGTTATGGATAATGCTTCCATGAACATTGGCATGTAAGTTTTTGTGCCAATGTATATTTTTATTTCTCTTGGATAGATAGATACCTAGGAGTAAAATTTCTGGGTAATATGATTTAACATCGTGAGGAGCTGTCAAATTGTTTTCCAAAGTGTCTGCACCGTTTTATATTCCGACCAGCAATGTATGAGGTTCCAGTTTCTCAACATCCTTGCCAACACTTGTGTATTGCCTGTCTTTTTTATTATAGTCGTCCTACTGGGTGGTGTCTTCTTGTAGTTTTGATTCCATTTCCTCAGTGACTAATGATACTGAGAATCTTTTCCTTTGCTTATTGGCTGTTTGCATATTTTCTTTGGAGTATCATCTCTTCACATTCTTTGCCTGTTTAGGTTGCCTTTTTATTATTATTGAGTTGTAAAGAGTATTAAATATTCTTGACACAAGTCCCTTATCAGGTATATATGATTTGCAAGTATTTTCTCTAGGTTTTTTCAGTTTCTTGATGGTATCCTTGGGTTATTCTTTAAAAAGGATTTTACTTCTAGAAGGGGGGTATAGAAAGTCAATACAGCAAGATCTGTAACCTTCTTGTAAGGAAAATATTATTGTTCTTTCATGAAGTTCTTTTTGTTTGATAAAACGTACTGTTTTGGTGAAAGGTGTTTTTCTTCAGATAATATGTTAAATTAAAAAAATATACTTGGCAAGCCATCTCTTAAATATAACTTAAAAGGTCAGACATGTTTTGGTATTTTCCTTTTTCCTTTGCTTTTTAAAATTGGGCACATAAATATATCTTGATCATATCTGAATAAAGTGACAACCTGATATGAGTTATGTTAGTAAAATGCTAAAAATAAAAAACTGTGCAAGTCAGTAAAAGTATGATTTTAAAAAATAACTGTATAATTGTCAAGAATCGGGGCCCTATCAACTTGAAGTGAAAAAAACTTGAACTGAGTTTCATTGCTTTTAAAATGCAATTAATCAGGTTTATGAAATGTATTCCTTTAGGTGAGCATTGGAAATACTCCATCACCTTTCTGGGGCTACTAGATCCAGGCTTGCAGATCTAAGACATGACTGGAGGTCTGGCTTCCAAAGTCAGTTTTGCCGCTGTCTTGACAGACAGCATGGCCCTGGGCAGGTCACTGCACTCTCAGAACTCCAGTTTGTCCTGTGTGGGTAGCACGAGCTCCTGCTCTTTGCACAGGGATGCTGGGAAGATAAATGAGGGCTGTGGAAAAGCTCTCAAGAGAGACATAGTGCCTTGCCAATCTGGTGTTTTTGTAACACTGTGAAAGGAAACTTCTCACAATCTCTGGGAGAGAAATTAAATGAGAACTTCTCCCTCGTCCAGTTCTCTGCATGGCCACACACTAGCTCCATGACTTTTCCAAGCAAGGTATGCACCCTAGAGCTACTCTGGCTGAATATTATCTCAGGGGTCTTAAAAAGAGTGAATATATTGCTGAAGTCGTTTACAAGCAACATCTCGGCAACAGTTTACAAACCATAATGTGGGAAATTTTCAATCAGTAAGCAGGTATTTGCATTAAAAACAAAACAGATGACAGCTGCATCAAAGCACAAGGATAATTGCATGTTGAGATGATATTTGACTAAAACAAGGGGGCATGTAAGAAGCCACTTGGAATTGTATTGTGAAGAAGCAGCTAATTGCTTGCTCCTCTTGTCACTTTGCTTCTTTTAAGTGACTTAAGCAAGGTAGACTCTTAAATTGTGCCTTTATAAATCTTTTCACTTGTGTAATGTGAAAATTATAAATGTGTGATTATCCAGCCTCTTTATCCAGTCTCAGCTGTATCGTAGTGTATTGTCTCTTTTGGACAGTTAATGAGACACTGGCTTTTGTGCTGTTCATCCTGGGAAATAAATGAACAACTTTCTTTCATGTCTCCTTTGCCATACTTCCCTTGATTTGGATTGGTGTAGATACAACTGTGTGTGGGAGTGGGTGTGTATTTATTTTTACTTTATGTGTAAGGATGATAAGAACATAAGAAGTGTAGTTTTTGGCTGGATTCTATTTTGCATATTCTAAGCTACCTGCTCTCTTCAATGGCTACCATCTCAAGAAAATTAAGCATCTACAGAATTGGTGACCTGTTTTTTAAGAGAACTTGTAAAATCTTTCCAAATGAAAAATTATTCCAGGAGTATCTAATATTGGCAATTTTCCTCTGTCTGCTTTTAGAACTTATTGGCCAACCAGGTCAGACATTATTAAAGTTCAAGGGATCCGGTGGGAAAAGTAATGGTTTTGTGCTACTATGAATTTTAAATGTTGCCATTTTCGTGTGTTACAGCATCATCTGTTCTCACATGCCACTAAAAACGTATGGAAGTTTTAGACCAAATTCAGGGTCAGGGTTATAAGAGTGATGATACTTCTGACTCATTCTCTTAGAATTATGTTACCCAAATTATCTGCATACCATTTGGTACCAAGATACTTTTTTATCAAGTCATTTGAAAGAACTTACTGTAAGAAGATTTTTTTTTTCGGTCGCATCGCTTCTTAGAAATCCATGCAGGTATGGTTGGAGAATCTGAATTATCTGAACACAATAGGTGTACAGTATGCTGAAATAGGGGGGAGTTCTTCGTTTCTGAGAGTAACTGTGTTTTGTGCTTAGTGGAAGCAATACACTTTGAGTATAAAACCCTTGGGGAGGCTGAGTCTTTATGCAACATGCTTTTGGGGAGTCCACTCTCCAGCACAAGGAGTGTGTTAACAAGCAGATGCTTGATAAATATTTGTTGAATTACTGAATCCATGAACTGAGCACGTTAATAGGAGTGGTTTCTAAATGTGTAGTTCAAGTACAAAATTGCTGGATTTAGTAAAGTGAAGAGAGACTGAGAAGATGTATACAAAATCATCATGAGTCTATTGAATGGATAGCATACCTACTTCTCTCCTGAAATGAAATGAGACATCCATGTCATAAAATAAGTTGCTTTTTAATTTTCTCAGTATTATTATCATCTTAGAAGAGAAGAGGGGAAGACAGTTTTGTGTTTTATGAATCAAATACTTCATTTCTAAAGACAGTAAATATTACACTGAGGGGATAATGTCCTGAACTGAAAACATCAGAGAGGCCTTTGTTGGCAAATGAATAGCCAATTTTTTAATTGCTGTTATTTCCAACTCTAGATTCTGTTGCTCACCAGTGGTGTTGGAAAAATGAAATTCATCATAATGATGATCGGAGACCACCCCCCCCCAGAGGGATAGCGTATACCAGGAGTTTAAAATGGCTTGGATTTATTGTACCAGAGGGGAATGAAGAAGCTTTGAAGCGGGAGTTAACTTTCTCCCCGTGGCATTGTTGGTTGTTGCAGCAGCTTGGTTTAGGATTGTTGGGTTCCCTTGTGGACTGTGTATACTGCTGTGCTCGTGGTGGGAGCTGTAATTTCCTCCCAGTATCTGTTCGCCCCCTTCTTCCCTGGTGACAGGGTCCTTGATTTTGACCAGGCATATCACTACCCAGACAGAGGCTCGCTCGTAGCTTTCTTGGCCACGGGACTGAGTTCCAGCTGTCGCAGAGTTAAGTGTAGCTTCATGGAAGTTTCACGTGGAGCCTTCCTTGAAGGACAGCCTTTGTGTCTCCTCTTCAGGGTCCCTTCTCCTACTTGCTGTCTGGAATGCAGAGACTACTGTCTTCACTGTGGGGGTGAGGACTGTACCCTAAAGATGGTGGAGTGTTGGGCTGAAAGGAACCTGGGTCCCAAGAACTTCGTGGAGCCAAACTGCTATGCTGGCGGAAACAAATCTCTGCCGTGTTTAATCCATAATTTTGGATTTTCTATCCCTTACAGCTGACCCTCACTCCATCTGATGTAGGAGTAGAGATGCTAGTTTTTCTCAGATTAGCATCCTGGGGTGTAAAGTCAGACTGTAGTTGGATCAGACCAAGTTTCTCATCCTATTTAGAGCTATTTCAAAGTGCTTAGGTACTTTGCTGATTGCTGGTGAACATGTGACTTTTCAGTAAGGTTACCCACAATCTCTGCTTTCCTGGTTCTGGATTTAGTCTCAGTCAAGACTCGGATGTGGCTTTCACAGATTTCCTGTGAGGAAATGATAATACCTGTTTGCATTACCTTCTTAGATGTTGTAAAGTTTAGGAGCTTGGTTAGGGTGGGCAAACTGATTATATAATGAACAAGTCACTGCTCTTTTCAAGCATCCTTGTTCATAGTCTGATCATGAAGATCGTTTCCCTGAGGCCACCCATCTCACTGTTTATTGACGTCTTTAAAAAAAAAAACAACAGTGCTTGTTATGAACTTTGTGATATTGTAGTCCTTTTCTCAGAGTGACAGCAAAAGCCAAATCATACTGGATGTTTCTCCTGTAGTTCATATAGCCAAAATTTCTAAGCCTTAAAGATTAATTAGTACACACTATTCTGCTATTCTCCTTGTAAAGTTTAATATCTCCTATTATGAGGCACCACAGTTGTTGGAAATGAAAAGCCTTCCCTTTAGCAGTGCTGTCTCTGTCCTGTTTTCACATGGTGTCTAAATGAATTTTTATTCTGTGTGTCTATGTTTTTGCCTTTTCCATTAAAATGGTTATGTGTGTTGGGTATGGGGAACGTGCAGTGTTTTTGCGTGTTTCGTTAAAACGGACGTGTGTGGGGCTTACGAGGAATGGGAGGAAGAGGGTTACTCTTCACTGAAGTAATCTTTTCAAAGGCTGTTATGTACCAGGCCCTGTGGTAAATGTTGGTGACATAAAGTTAAAAAGATATAAAGATAAAAGGAACCCCTGCCTTAAAGAACTCTAGTCTAATGAAAAAAGCAAATGAAGAAAGGAAGAATACTATAAATCAAAATTCAGCATGAGACTTATTTATGGGCCCACTAAATCCAGAAGTCTGAAGGGTTTCACGAACTCTCAGACCAAAGCAATTCTTTGAGAGTCCTTGAAACAGCAGTGTTGAGTTCCCCAAGAGCCAACGAAAGATCCCTCTATGTGTGTTTTTGAATGCTTAAAATTAAGATTTTTTTTTTTTTTAAGAAAACAGGCTTTCTCGGCTGGGTGGTTTGTTGTTTGGGTTGAAGCTACGTGTTTTTCCACTGATTTCTTCCTGGGACATTGTGTAATTGTCAGAATTCTGGTACAGTTCAGTTTTAATGCAGGAATTTTGGAAATTCCCAGATATCCTCCATCTTTTTATTCAGCCAGCAACTCTGAAGGAGAGCATTTACCTTTGTAGTGTTTCAACCAAGTTCAATGTTGAACCAGTAAGAGTATATAAAGAGAAACCACCAGAAAAGCACATTGAATGTGTGTACAGGAAAATGTAAGCAGTGTGATACAGACTCTTCCTTCATGCCATTGTCTGGAATGAAGATGCCACTCTCTTAGCCACGAGGGTAGGAGATGCACCTTAGACAAGGTGGACAGGTGAGCTGGGAGCAGCTGGGTCTCAAGGACGTGAAGTTGCAAGACTGAGTTTTGACAGGTGCTATTCTTTAGGACTCGATGCTTCGATGTATTTTTTGGTAATTTTTTCTAGTCTACATTTTCTAATCTGCATACAGTAATATCAGTCTTATCCAACTGATACTCAGTATTCTAAGAATATAATTTACATAAAATTATTAAGTATTATACATATTTTATTGTTCTAATTCCTGGAAAAAAATCATTAAAATTAATTTTGCTATCCTCTTATTTAGAAAGACAGATTCCTTGGGGTTAGCTTCTCAAAATTGTGGGAAGTGTGGTGGGTGTCTGGTATAATTATAATGTTTAGGGAAAGCTTTTGTTGGCTGACCTAAGTTCAGGTTTTTTTTTTCCCCCACCCCCCCATGAGCTTTTAATAGAATTACTTTGGTCTATGAATTCGTGATGGACTAAATGAAATCCTTCAATCTGCTGGATTTAGTGAGACCATAAATTAGCCTCATGGTGAATGTATCTTTCTTTTTCCCTTTTCATTGGACACAATTCATTGAAATGATGACTACCCGTAAGTGGTTAGAATTTTATGTGTGGGAAACTGGAAGAGAAAAACTTCTTCAAGTAATGTGTCTGCTTCTTTGTAGTGTTCCCTGTATTTGATCCTTTACAGGGTATTTATGCTGAAGAATAGATTTCAATGTGTGTTTCCTGATGTCTGAAAGAGTTTATATTCAAAATAGATTTTCCACTCTTACTGCCACAGGTAGGGCAAAGCTGGGCGTGATCTAGTTTTCTCCAGTGGAGTGGAGCAGGCCTGTGGGAGGGTTGGGGGTGACTGTGGGCTTCCCTCTCCCCACGTTAACTGGAATAGAATAGGTTGAGGGGAAACCAAGGCAGGTGTCTTGTGGGTGGGTCAGTGTGGAGCAGAGAGAGACAACTGTGGGGGGCCCGTCCTGAATTACCTCAGTGTTTGTATTGTTGGTGGGGTCAGGGGTTGTTGGCTCCCTCTGATCTGGGGAGGGGGTGCAAGCCACGGGGGATCCTTTTGGCACTGAGAAGAGAATTTAAATGTCGTATCAAAATCAGGCATTTCTAAATATTGAGACCCACAGCTCTTTGGAGCTGCTGATGGACTGGGCACACCCAGATTTCAGGAGATCTAATACAACCTAATACAATGTAGGCTACAGTTCTGTAGAATAAGGCGCATCTGCTATGGTGGTTTTTGAGAACGCACATGAAACCCAATCACATTTTTAGAGTAGTGCGTACATGCCAAGGAAAAGGTACGTTTTTCCCTTCTGAATTTTTGTTTCATACGTAAATAACATTAACACCAGAAAAAAAAAAGAATAAAGAAATCCTCTTACACATTTCTTTACAATGTCTTCTTTTATAGACCTTGAACATAAGCTTACTTAAAACTATAATTTTGGACATAGTGTAAATATAACTTCAAATTACAGCAGAAAATGTAGTCATATACAGCCAGTAGTTGCCCATTAACTTTACTGGGTGATGAATTCATATCTGCCGAGTTGACCTTTAAGGGGGAAAGGTGGACTCCTGTTGTGTGCAGGTTCTATTCTTTTGGCCATTGTTGCGGCAGGAGTGACCTGTTGTTGGAGGCCCCAGTGGTAGAACGCTCAGCTCTCTGGGCCGGAACATGGCGGTGGCTCTGCTCTCAGGGAGCACTCCTGCCATGTGGTTTGGGCTTTGCTTTTGATTATGAGGCCTCTGAGCCTGACTTTTTGGTCCTGCAGGAGATTTCACGAGCTGTCTAAAAGTCTTTAGTAACTTCACATCTTTTCTATTGAAATTAGGTTGAGTAGATTGTTTGCAATGAAGAATCTTGTGATACTGGAGCATTGATTGTTGAAGGTCATTTTGTCTTATCATTTAGATGCTGTGGAGTTTGAGGACAGGCTATGTTCACATACTGGCTGTGTGAATTTGAATAAGATGCTTCCTCCTTCCCCTCAGTTTCTTAAATACTTCTGCTGCTTTTATCACTAAAGCATTGATCATTAAGTAAACTGGTGCTGGTGCTAAGAAGCTGTCCACCAGTGTTGCTCTCTTTGTCATTAGCATCACCACGGTCACCATGACAGTGGGTATTTTTGAGTGCCTGCTCTTCATTTGACTGGTAGAATTCAGCAGAAATGGGGAGAAGTTACAAACAGAATGTTCTGGCAAAAGTTAGCCAATAACAGAGCATAATAATGTTGTGTTGTGCATAGCATTAGTGACTGAATTCCATCTCTGCTCCTCCTCTGGTTTCTCTTAAGACACATGGAGAAGTAGGGAAGGCATTTACAGCCATTTAAGATTAGTTTTATTGGAGTGAATGACATTAAGTGCTGAGATTAACTGCCAGAAGGGTTTGATTGTGAATTAAGAATAAAAGGCTTGTGGTAAGAGTTAAAATTTTGTGTTTGAGAAGAGAAGAGCTTAATGCATTTTAAGGCACTCCATTTATTGTTTTAATACTCCCAGCATTTATTACTAAAGGGGGCTGGTTGTAGAATAATTGTAGCCCAGATCATGATGATGATGATGTTTTTAGAGAAGGCTGAAAATCTACAGTTTTTTCAAACTAAAGTTGTAGGGAAAATATAGCATCTAAAGCTTCAATTAGTTTGCTGACCTAAGAGCACCAATGAAGCTATGTAGAACACTAAGTATTCAGGAAGTTACATTTATGCCAGTTCCTGCATTTCCTTGTTAAATTCTTAAATGAAAAGCATCAGTTTGATACTTAGAGGTTGGGAATACAGGATAGAAGACAGGGAGAGGATATGAGATTATTAATGCTGTTATGTTAGTATAACTGAAAATTTATTTGAGAAGAAGGTGGTAAAGATGGTAGTTCAATCTTTATAAATGATAACCATTATAAAGTGAATCTGCGTCAATCATTTTTACTAGTTTTATGTAAAGTCTCCGTGACCTATTAAATTAAGAAAGATTAGGAGGGCAGAGCATGTGTTTTTGTATAGAAAAAGCATACAGAAATGTTTAAACAATATTCTAAACTTTTTTACTTTGTGAAAAGGTTACAAAAGTAATTGTGTTCACTAGGCATAGACAAGTAATATTGTGGTCACAGAGTTAAAGTAGCCTCCAGATGTTGATTCACTAACTTACGATGATGTAGAGTTGGCAGAATGACTTGGTGTTCTAGCAAGATTTCATAAACTGAGGAACTCCCTGAGAAAAAAGATCCATTCAAGGCATTTCCTATGTAAACAAACCCAGAAAATATTTGAAATCCAGAAGAAAAAAATTGGACACCCATGAGGCAATTAAATTACTTCATAAAACTCAGTATAAGTAATAAGTTAAGCTGTTACAGGCACTATTTTTGTGTGTGTGGAAGTTTTTAGAATCTATTTCCCAAGAAAGAGACTCAGAGTTAGGAAAGAACTCGAGAGAGCCTGAAAACTTGAAGAATTTGCTAGCTAGCTGGGAATAGTGGAGGAGTGAGTGATTAATCAATCATTAGCTCTCAAAGTATGGCCTGTTGTGAAAGGACCCCTAACGTCTAATTCCTTTTGGGCTGTCATAACAAAATACTATAGACTGGCTGGCTTAAACAACCAGATGTTTATTTTCTCACAGTTGGAGGGTGGAAGTTCAAGATGAGGGTGGCAGCATGGTCAGGTCCTGGTGAGGACTCTTCCTGGCTTGCAGATGGCCACCTTCTCACTCTGCCCTCACTTGACCTTTCCTTGGTGTGTACATCCAGAGTGATCTCTGTCTCGTCCTCTCCTCATGAGACTACTAATCCTGTCATGAGGGCCCTACCTCAGGACCTGATCTAACCTTAGTTACCTCCCAAAAGGCCCCTTCTTCAAATACATTGTAATTTGTTATTGCAGTCATAGGAAACTAAAGTGTTTTTCTATGGTGGTATGTTTAGTAAATTTTTATGTTGAAGTGAGGACTTCAGAAAGTGAAATTAATTCATTTGGTTTTGATCAGCAGCTGTTTTAAGAAAACTATCTGAAGTGGATCAGACACTTTAATTTTTTCAGCACTGAATATTACTGAGGAAAATAAATAATGTTATTCGGTGCTATTTTAGGTCTAAGGTTTGGGGTTTTTTTAAAATTTTTTAATTTTTTATTGAAGTATAGTCAATTGCAGTGTGTCAATTTCTGATGTACAGCACAATGTCCCAGTCTTCTAAGGCTTTGTATTTTTATCCCTTTTGACAAATGCCTTTCTAAAACTAAACTCATTTTAATAGATTATCTCCATTTTCCTCAACATTGGCCACCATGATACAAAAATCTTGAGAGCCAGACAAATCATTCAGGATTTTCAAGCCCAGAGGATACCATAGTCAGTTGCTGCAGAGAGGTAGCCTGTGCTTGTCTCTTTTCCTGGGATTACCTAGTTCAAGCTGGAGACCTTCTCCTAAAGGTTTTGAAGAACTGTGAGGTTGACTCTTTTATATATAGAGAAATATATATATTTATAGTTATACGTATTTATATACATATATATGTATTTATATAACTATTTCTTAAAATCAGCTTTTTAGGTAAGGATCTGGTGGTTCTTTTATTAAATATCTATGTTCAGTCTATATCAAAAAAGTAAGGTAATTTGGGGGAGACTGGGATTTCATCAATGAAAGAGTTGTGGTGTTACACCTATGAAGTGATTATTTAACCTCTGATAGGAGAAGTAGGACCTTATAATCAATGGTGAAAGAAAGAAGTTAATTATTTTCCTCCATGTTCTCATACGGTGGTCTGATTACTTTAAATGCCTAGAAGTCTTAATAAACAATTTAATCACTCTAGCTATTGACCTAGAATAGACCAGCTATATTAGGCCCACACAGAAATGTCTAGGGTCAACATGATTACAAATCATTATTATTAGGACTAAGGCACAGTTTTGTGCTAAACTATACTTAAAAAACTTAGGGCTGTAAGCAGAAATTCAATAAATCTAAATCTTAGAGTTGTAGAACTGATAAAAATCACAGAACTTTCAAGATGAAAATGGACTCTAATGGCATAAATCTACATACAGATGGTGAAACTGAGACTGTGAAATATTAAGGGATTTTTTTTTTCCAATTAGAATTTAAGCACCTTAAGAATAAAGACAGTTCCTACTGGTACTTCCTTAGCAGTGCAACTTTTGATGCTCCCTGTTGTTTAAAAAATAATTGCGGAAAATATAAAGATGTCTATCAGAAATTTGTAAGAGAAAATTAGTATTCTGAAGGACTGAAAAATGGCCCTAAATCAGGGGAAGTGACATATTACCTGGAAAGATAGTCACTTTCCATATTGTGAGGTCATATAAATTTTAAATTTATAGGGAAAAAAAAGAACTATCATTGAGAAAAAAAGTTCAAAATCTTGATCTCCATTCATTGCATCTTTTGGTGGTGAAAAGTGGGAACTTGGAGGTTTGGAGTCTACTGGTGATATAATTTGTATTCTAATCTATTCTGTTTTTTATTTGTATTTATGTTTTAATTTATGCACATTGGTTGCAGGTATGTTATGATTACTGAAATAAAAAAACTGCATTAAAATATTTGATATTCTCATCTGTTAGGATGACATAACAAAGTATGACTCCAGTAAGTCCTGCTTGTAGCACAATTTATTTTCCCTTGATTTACCTGTTATTGGTGTAAAATAATGCTTTGTGTAACTTTGGGCAAATCATTTTATCTCTGTGACCTTTACTTCTGTCATTTTTAAGATGAGAGGGTTGAGGGGGGAGGGTATACCTCAGTGGTAGAGCACATGCTTAGTATGCATGAGGTCCAGGATTCAATCTCTAGTACCTCCATTAAAGAAAAAAAAGTGAGAGGGTTGGGCTTGGCCTAAAAATCCTATGATACCTCTTAAAATATTCTGTTCACTAAAATAGCTTGATTTAATAATGATAGCACGTTATACAGGAGTATCCTGAGTCTATCTTTGAAGAATAGGGGTTCTCCACATAGTGTAAGGACATTTGAAGAACATTCTAGACTCCAGAAAGAAGATGGTGATTTATGGTGATGTGGTAAGATTAAAGTATAAACTACTTGGGGGATTGAAGGTAGGAAAGAGTTGTGGGAGGCTAAAAGGAGGCTTAAAGCCAGGTTGAGGAAAGCCTTAAGTGCTTTACTAATGAGTTTGAACACCTCCTAGGATTTTCAAGCCCAGAGGATACCATAATCAGATGTGCATTTTAGAACCATTGTTGGTGAATTGGAGGTTGGATTGATGGGTATAGGGATGGGAAGCAAGGAATGTGACTCAGGAAGCTAGTAGTAGTTTAGGGGAGTAGGGACAAATGCGAAAAAAAAAAAAAAAAAAACTTCTAATGGCAGAATCAGCAGGACATGGTGATTCCTTAGGTGTTTCAGGTATGAGAGAGAAGAAAGAATCAAGAATGACCCAGAGATTTCTAGCCCAGGCATCTGCCTTTATGGAAATAATTGATTTAAGAGAGGTTGGATGAAACACATTTGTGGGAAAGGAGGGTGGTAATAATTTGATTTTGAGACACACGTGACCAAATAGAGGAAAATGTCCCATAAAGAGTGATATAATTGAGAACATGATTCTGAGTAGGGGTGGAGGCTGGAAACAGATATGCATGTTCGGGAATTATGAAAGTTGTCACTGGAAACACAGCAAGGTGTGCTATCACCCATGTGAGCAAGTAGCGTGAAAAGAAAAGAGGGTTGAGGAGCTCTCCCTGGGAAACCCCAGGGAAGAGAATGAGCAGCCAGTGGGAGAGAGAAAGAGGTGGTTAGCAGGGTAGGAGGACTGTTGTTAGAAAATAGTGCCCTGGAATTGCTAGGAGGAAAGGTTTTTAAGAAAGGGAAGACAGTCAAAGGTGCAAAATATTGTAGAGAGGTCAGCTAAGGTAAGAAGTATGTCTTTGGGGTTTGGTGGTGAGGAAGTCTCTGTGAATCTTTGTTTCAGCTAAGGAGAAGGGAGAGTGCCGTTGGGTGGAGGCTGCATAGGATTTGCTGAACCAAAGACCTCCTAGACAAAGACATTTGATAGTGAAAAAAAAACAGCGGACAGTAGTTGGAAAGGTCGGCAGGTAGACAGAAGCATGTTCAGGAGTTAAATGAAGAATAGCCAGAAGAGAGAAACTGATGGAAGATAGACTAGTAATACTTCATGCAGAGGTGGAAGAAAGTTGAATTTTAACCAACAAAGGAAGGATTATAAATATCTTCACACACAGGCTATTGTTATCAGACTACCATTGTCTGTTAACTTTCTCTTGCTCTCTTATTCTTTTTTGGAAATCATACTAAAATTACTACAAACTTAACTTGAAGATTTCTTCCCCCTCCTTTTTTAAGTTTATTGAAGTATAGTCGATTTACAAAGTTGTGTTAGTTTCTGGCATACAGAATAGTGATTCAGTTACATATATATTCTTTTTCATTGTAGGTTATTACAAGATACTGAATGCAGTTCCCTGTGCTATACGCTAGAACCTTATTTATTGAGATTTTCTTTATAATGTAGTTTACTCTGACTTATTAAACAAAGAATGAAATCAGAATAAATTATTGCAGGTAGAAAGAATTGATAAGCATTTCTTACAAATGTATCTATGATATTGTGTTGAAGTTATTCGGATTACTTTAGAGAACAATGCCCAGATATCTGGTCTTTTGAGCAAAATTAACTGTCTGCCACCCAGCCTTCTTATTCTTTATCTGATTTATGTTATGGCCCAATTTAATTGGAAAGGAAAGGAAGAAAAGTATAGGTGCTTAAGACTAACTAAATCAGAACATTTAGAATAGAGAGGGACTTAGAGGAGAAAAAATCTTTAAGATCAATTTATCCAGCTCCTCTTCAATTCTTTCCATTTTTCCTCTTCTCCTGCTTAATTTTATTATAAACTATTACACACATAGAAAAGAATAGAGGGTAATATAATGAACTCTTTGGATCTATGTTTATATTTGTTTCAGATGCTTTTTACTTTTATAGAAATGAAATGCCCTGACACTATTCTACAGTTTTTTTCCCCTTCAGGTTTTTATTTTTTTTTAATTGGAATGTATTTTTTAAAAATTTGAATGTATGACCTTTCTTCTTCTTCTCCACCCGAGGTAACCATTGTCTGGTGTTTAGTGTTTATTAGTCTCATGAATTTCTTTTCCCATATCCATAAATATCAAAAAGATAATTATATTTTATTGTTCTTATACTTTATATAAATGGTAACAAATATTTGTGTAATTCTGTAGCTTTTTTTTTTTTTTTTTTTTTTTGGTAAATACTGTATTTTTGAAATGTATCCATGATGATATCTGGTAGGGTAAGTTCCCTACTTGTTTTTTTTTTTTTGCTTTTCAGAATTTATTAATTATTCCTGACCTGATCCTTTTTAATAGGTTTTAAAATAAATTTGTCACATTCTACCAGAAAACTGTTGTGGATTTGGCTGGATTTTAATTAAAATTATAGACTAATGTGTAGAGAATTGACAGTTTGATTAGTACTGTCTTTTTACCCATGATACCATCTTTGTAAAAGTATCTCATCTCTTCATTTAGTCAGGAACTCTTCTATGCTCTTTGGTAGTATTTTATAACTTTCTTCAAAGGTTTTACATATTTTTATTAAATATATATATGTACTTTATGGTTTTTGTTATTGTGAATGAGGTCTATTTTTTCTGCTTTCTAATTTAATATTATTATTTTATGAGAATTCTATTTCTCTTTTGTATTAATCTTATTTCCAGTTACCTTTCTGAGGTCTTACTAGCTTTTAAAAACTTTGTTTATAAATTCTCCTATTGTTTCTAAGCCATCTCATCTTCAAATAAGGAGGGTTTTATTTGTTTCCTTCTTGAGTCTTTTACTTCTTTTTGTATTTTATTTTGTTTGCTGGGCTCTTCAACTTACTAGAACCTCCTAGAATAAAATCAGTTCCTTTCTCTTTTTTCCCTTATATCCACTTAATGCCATAAATTTCCCAAAACTGTTCATACCTATTGCTGTCATTGCTCAATTTCATATATTTTGTTATTCCTATTGTGATTTCCTCTTTAATCTATGGATTAGTTAGTAATGCATTAATTTTTTTACATAAGCAATGGTGGGGGAAGAACTACATTTTTAATCACTGAATTCTAATTTAATTTCCTTTTCAGCAGATGTAGTCTAGCCAAGTTCTGAGCAGGACCTTTGACAGCTTTATAGGGCTGGAGGACAAGATTTAGAGATCAGGGTTCACCAAAGGTAGGAGCTCTCGTAAATGTCCCAGGCTTTGAGGTGGGACCTTAAAGGGCTACACCCTAGGAGTTAATGTGAACTGAAAGTAAAACAGCTCTCCGTGACTATATTTCAACTTCAAGTTTACCTCATTGGCCTAAAAAATTAATGCCTGAGATTGGACTTAAGTTATTCTGGAATCATGGTGCTCCCAGAATCAAATCAGAATCCTCTCTAGAGAAAGTTAACCATTTTAGTATTCAAATTATTTATAAAGCAGTTTTTCAAGTAGTATGGCACGTAATGGGAGGTACCTAGTCACATAAGGAGAAATGAAAACATAAATGAGAATCAGTAGAAACTGTAGAAATAGACTTTCAGGGGCTCTAGTTACTGAAACTGCTAAATAGAATTTTTGTAATTATGATTTATTCAAAATGTTAAAGAAGATTGAAACATTTTGCAGGGAACTTATTTGAGAAAGAATCTAATAGAAAATCTACAACTGAAAAATACCATAATTTAAACTGGATGGGTTTAACTCAGTGGATGTATTTAATAACAAGTTAGACATTACTGAAGAGAGAATTAGTGAATTGGAAGATAGGTGAGAATAAAATACCTAGAATGTAACACAGAATAACAAAAAGGTGTAAAATATGAAGATAGAGTAAGAGATAGAGGATATAGTTGGGAGAGCTAACATACACTTATTTGGAGTCTCAGGTGGGAGAGAGAGAGTGCTAAAGTAAGTATGAAGAAATAATAGTTGAGAATATTCCCAAAATGTTGAAATGTGCCCAGCAACATATTTATGAAGTCCAACAAACTGTAAGCAGGAGCTTACTAAATACCAGAGTTAAAGGTTCTAATAACTAAAGTTTAAAAAAATCTTAAAACCAGGTAGAGAAATAAGACATATTATTATTATTATTATTGAAAAGAGCTGAAATTTAACATCATCAATGTCTGCACTGATGGAATTATTAAAAGAAAGCTATTCCAGATGGAAGAGTGAAAAAGGAAGGAAAGAAGGACAATGAAATGGTTCGTATGTGGATATGTCAGATTGAAGAGAAACCATATAGAACAACAGCAATGTCTTGTGAATTTTAAGATTATGTAGAATTAAAACAATATCAGTAATATCCTTTGTGTCAGGAAAGGAGAAATATAGATAGTGTTGTAAAGTTTTTGTATCTTCCAGGCTGCAATTAATCACCAGTTAATACATTTTGATAACTTGAGGGGTTATGTGGTTATATAAGATAATCAGTAATAATTTAAAAGTATACAACTTCCAAGTTGCCGGAGGAAAAATAATGAAGAATAAATACTAAGTCAGTTTAAAAGAAGAGAAAAAAGGAATGTATAGTGAGTAAGACAGTTAGCATTTAATGAGATGATAGACTTAGACCTAAATATGTTAGAACTTACATTAAATGTGCATGTTTTAGCAATAGTAATCAAATCAGTGTGGTATCTGTGCAAAAATAAACATATAAATCAGTGGAACAGATTAGAGTATCCCCAGATGGACCCTCAGATATTTGCTTTCCTCGAAGGCAACAAGATAAGTCAGTGGGTAAATGATGTGTGGCCAATTGGATATATGTACGAAAGCAACAACAACAAAATGTGACTCCTGTCTCAGTGCACAAAATTAACTCAAGACAGATCATAAGCCTAAATGAAAAGCTAACACTCTGAAGCTTTTAAAAGAAAATATGAAAATATCTTCATGACTTTGGGTAGGTAAAGATTTCTTAGAAAAGACACACAAAACACACAAAAAGTACTAATAATAAAATGAAAGGATTGCTACATTGGACTTCATCAAAATTAAAACCTCAACACTTCAAAAAACACCAGAAAGAAAATGGAAAGACAAGCCATTAACTAGAAGGTGTGACACGGATGTACAGTAGTCGGCACTCTCCTTTAGTGTTGGTTAAGAGTTTAAAATTGTTACAAATGCTTTGAAAAATTGGTTGGCAGTATCTACCAAAGCTGGAGATTTGCATGTCAGATGGCCCTGAATTCCAATTCTACATTTAAACCCATCATAAATGTGTACACAGGTGCACCAGGAGGCATCTGCACAAATGTTCACAGCAGCATTATTTCCTTTAGCAAAAGACTGGAAACAATCCAGATGTTCATTAACCACAGAATAAATAAAGGTGGCATGTACAACAGAATATACTATATGGCAATGAAAATGAATTAACCACACTCAAATTAACGTAAGTGACTCATGTAGACATATTGCTGAGTGAAAGAAGACAGATAACAAAAGAGCACACACTGTGTGGTTCCATTAAAGTTTACAAACAGGCAAAGATAACCTATAGAATTTAGGGATACACATTTGGGTGGTAAAACTATAAAGAAAAGCAAGAAAGTGATTAACATAAAGATCAGATTCATCTGTAACAAGGAGGGGGCAGTGATCAGATAGAGTGCCTTTTAGGGTCCCAGCAGTGTTCTATTTGATGGCTTAAGTGGTTACATGATTTTGTCTTATTCATGATAAAAATCATTAAAAAACAGTAATGTGAGGGGGAGGGTTTAGCTCAGTGGTAGAGCATGTGCTTAATATGCACAAGGTCCTGGGTTTAATTCCCAGTACCCCCATTAAACATTTTTTAAAATAAATAAACTTAATTATCCCCCCCAAAAAAACAAACAAAAACTATAAAGAGTAATGTGTTATGACATGGATAAATGTTAATATCTTATGTAATGAAAGCATATGCCAAGAAAGTATGTTCAAAACACTCACAGTTGTTGAAATTTTAGTTTTGTGTATAGACACATACACATACAGCCAGACATAGTAAAAACCACAGGAATGATACACACCAGATGAACACCTACAGATTTTACACAGAATATGTACCAGTTTATAATGAGGAAACTTAATTAAATGTTACGTAATAAAATTAACACCTATGAAGTGTGTTGTCCTCTGTAGAGAACGGTTTGGTTTATACCTGTGTTGTTCAGGGAGGGATTTAAAGCTGTTTTGTTTGCAATAAATAGCATTTGAGCAAAAGACACATTTGCAGTCACATAGAGACACTTCAGATGATGATGTGGTTGTTAACAAAATATACTTCAGCTGCAGGAAGAATAATGGAATAAAAATTACCCAACAGTTTTTAATCCTTGACTGTTTCCTGTAGGAGCATCATTTTTATGCAGTTAATTAAAGGAAAACTGCAATTTGAGTTTTTAAAAAAGGAATATTGTCTAAGGCTGTGGAATTTGATCAAAACTCTGGACCTCTTGTGGCCTCAATTTTCTATCAAAAGAGCAACAGTGCCTACCTTTCAGGGTTTTTTGGAGTGTAATGTAATATATGCATGCTCAACCTTAAGCAGATAATATTAACACACATTAGAAAGGCAATCAGCATTGGGATTAAGGGCTTGGGGTCTAGAGTTGGACCTGGATTTTGATTTCCAGTTCTACCACTTACCTAAGTCTTTAATTGTGTATTTTACTTAACTCCTCTTCCTTCATTTCCCCATCTTTAAGATAAGGACAATAATAGTACCTTCCTCAGAGGGTTGCTGTGAGGGTAAAATAAAGGGCACGTGTAGTGTGTAGCATCAAGTATGTGTTGTAGCTCTTGCTGTAGGTAGAGCTGTTTGGGATGTGACTTCAGCTTATCATCAGAAAGTGCCTAGGATAGTAACTGCTCTTTACGCATATACAAAACATGTAAGTATAAGTTGTAAGAAATTTTGTGATCATCAATTACTTCTAAGCTTAATGGTGCCATCTATAAAGTCACGTGTGGGAATATTTTCTATGATTAGGCGTAAAGTGTAGCCTGTATCCTTAATATGATGCTGGAAAATAGAAGAATGGGTGAGGGGGTACGATAGATACATTTTTCTCTATTTCTTGAGCTTAGTTTATATATTTTTCCTTTTTTTCTCCCCAGTAATTTCTCAGAGTGCCAGTAATCTCTCGCGATTCTTTCTACTTCACATTGTTATGTTCCTAAAAAGAACGCAAAGTTAGTAGTATTGTTGTACCAAGTCTTGCTGTCTCGTTGAATTCCATTTTGATTTTAGAGGGAAAAAATGTTCCATGTTTCAAATTTGTGTGTAGGGGTGTAGGGGGGCTGGTGAGGGAGGGTAATGCATTGCTTTTATGGAAAACCTTCCTTGGCCAGTACTCTGAATCTTTGACCACATAGAGCCAGTGTTTTATTGTACTCTTTCACTGATTAAGAGAGACTGTACCTTGTGAGGTCTGCAAGCCTAACACTTTGTAGGAGTATCCTGCTTTATCTTCCTTGGGTTGGTTTACTGCTTCCTGAATCCAGAAATAATATTTATTTTGCTTAGAGGGTTTCAAGCCCAGTAGAGTATAGACATTGATGCATCCTAGATTCTATAGCAAAAGGAGCTTGAAAGTTAAATAAAAACATTTATTTATTTATTTGTTTGTTTGTTTGTTTGTTTGTTTATGGTCTTTTTCAGAGGTTGAGCACTTGAGGAGAGGAAGCACCTATAATGTGTAGTATCTACTTCCTTAAGATTCTACTTGCTTTAAATTTTCACCTGGGAACATGAAGACGTCCCTCTTGTATGAATGCTGCATTGCATCTAAGTCTATGCTAAGTTCTGCTCTCAGTCTTTCCTGCGCCCATTCAACCCTCTGATGTTCATTTTCTCTAATATCCTTGAGGTTACTGAGAGCTGGATGGGTCTGGAGACACGTTGAGTTAAGTACTGTATGGGGAAGCGGTTTGTTGCCTGTTTATATACCTGACATTTGAAGTCTTGGATGCAGTGTTAAATGAGGGTGGATAGTACCCCATCAATATTTAAAATCTGTATGGAAAAGTCATTCACACACAGCCATTTATGATCTCTAGGCACATCAATTTCGTGACACAGTGACAGACAGAGGAACAATTTTAAGGAAGCCAAATATAGCAGCTGCCAGCTAGGAAGGGAATTAGTAAGTGTGAAAATGGACAACCCCTTCCAAGTATTGCACCCTGCACAGGTGCCATCGTGTTGGAGTGCCCTGTCTCAGAGCCCTCCCTCCGTTGTGTCTCCTGCTTCCAGGGCACTTAGAAAATAGAAACCTAGGCAGTTTACCTTCCTTCCTTCCTTTTTGGGTTAAGAAAAAAGAAGGACATGTATTCTTTCTCAAAAGGAGTATGGAAGATGCTCAGTCAATTCGTGGTCTCTTGAGCAGCTTAGCAGTGTCCTCAAGGACTCAAGCTCTTTCCATCCCCTGTCCCACCAGCCTCAGTGTGTTGGCTTCGTCCTCACACTTGTTTCCCCAACGCTGCAATGTGACTGCTGCTGCTCCTTAAAGCCCTCTGTCACACAACTCTGACAGGGCTTTACTTAGCCATTCTAGGGGTCTCCTCGCATGCTCTTCTACTGAGACACCTGCAGGGTGAGGGGCTGAATCTGGGAGGGTAGCATGGGGGAAAAAAAAAACACAAAATGAGTTTTGAGGAGATTTTAATAATTCATCTTGGTCATTTGTGCAAATCGTGACTGTATTTTTGAATATGCAAATTAAAAGCATATATGCCAAGTGACATGTATATGCTCCAAAGCCAGGACAGTCTTGAAATAGCTGAGGATTCAGGTTATGATTTATGTCACTAGGTCCCTAAAAAAAAAGTGAGTACTGGGCAGTGTTCGAATTTTTGCTTTGTGTGTGTATATGTTGAAAGTTTCCTCTCAGCCAATTCCTGGCCACTTTAATTTTGTGTTTCCATGGCATATTTCCCCATACCCATGACCTCAGGACGTTGTCACTGCTCAGTGAACACAGCTGACAGACAGACTGTGGTGTTAAGATAGCACTGTTTTAGTTACAGAGAATCGTCTCCTCTTTAACTAGAAACCATATTCCTGGGGAACCTAATGAATGTTGCCTTGATACCAACTTGTGTGGCTCCTAGCCCATCAAATCAGACACGGGGGAACTGCAGTTGGGGGCCGGTGAGTCTTCAGAGCTGCACCCTCTATTGATATCATGATTGCCCCACTCTCCAGTCTTTCCCTTGGTGTCCCTTCTCAGAATTAACACACTACAAGAGTAGCAAATAGTACATATTGGAGTCAGGGTCCTGGTTGCACTGAAACTACTTTCCTGCTCTTTACATTGTGAGGCTCGTTCAGAACACTCCTCTGTAAGCTCAGCACATACAGGAAGAGATGACTGGCTGGCAGACTACTTAGCAAAGATCAGTTAGTTCTCTACAGCTTTGTCTGGTCAACCATACCCAAAGCCATTTGGGCTCAGGCCTGTCTTTCTGTTGTTACTGTGCTAAGTAAGTCAGTTTCTCTTTTTAGGTCTGGTCAGTTTTTGCCTCTAGTGTAAGTTAGAATTTTCTCCTTAAACCTTGTTGGCTGTGAGAAAATGAATTACTCTGTAGGCTCTATCTGTGATTTTTGCTAAATTGAATTCTGAACTGTTTAAAGAGTTTCCTGGCTGAAGACGTTATTGTGTCCTCAGTTTTTACATGTTCTCAACTCTTGACCAACTTTTTACTTTGAACTATTTATTCCTGGGCTTATTCCTCCAGCTGTCTGTTCATCTTCCCTTTCTGGGTGTCTACAAGTGTACTTCGGTTTTATTCAGTTTAGTTTCCTCCTCATTAGTCACTGATCCATGACTTATTACATGCATGTCTATTTCCATCCTATTGTTTGACACATAGAGACTGACATTTTGCTGACCATTAAATGGTTAACATAAATACATTTTGCTGTGCGATGAAGAGGGCTCTATTGTACATAAATATCTAACATAGTGACTTATTCAGTAGTGTATAAAGATTTGGGCTTAATTTTGCCTTTTTTTTTTAGGAGATGGTTGTCAGCAATCCTACTAGGGTTTGTGATTTGCATGTGAACCTCAGGCAGGCCAGGCATAATAGGAAGTTTTTATACATAAAACTAGCTCTTTCAATGGTGCCTCCCATTTTTAAGAGACATTTTAAAAATTGGACTATAATAGATTTATTTTATTCAATCATTTCTGAGTACTTTTGAGTTATTGAAACAGTCCTTTAGTAATTATTGGTTTTCCTTGATAAACATTTCTGACATTTTTTAAAACTTACTCTTTTGTAATCTAATAAGAGTGGAAAGGGGTTAGAAGTCAAATCTATGATAATATGCAGAAGGTGACAACACTGACAGTGAGTAGAGAAATACAGTGTCATTGTTTTTATTTCATTCTCTCCAGATTACCTATACTGAGCTTAAGTGGTTTCATTCATGAAAAGAAAAGTTTTAATTATTCACAGTGCTTAGGTGTACTATCAAAATTGAATTATTAATGCTGTAATTTGTTCAAATATCATTTAGAAGGAAAATATAGCAGACATAATGAATTGTTTTCAAGATATGATAAGGTAGATGCATCTACAGAGGGCATGTGGAAAGAATAGCAGTGGGCTATTGATTGCTTTTTAGAGAAGAAAATCCTGTTCCATTTCTAAATGTGAACAATTGAGAGAGGAAAATTCCCACTCAGGAAGAATGTTTTCCAGGTTGCTTCATTGCCAGGTGTTTGACATCGTGTGGAGTCTTGGATGAATACGGCTTACAGCAGTCTTAGGGAATGACGTCCCCAAGGACCCCAGCTTCTACTTTCGAGGCAGGGCAGCATCGGTAGGGATGTTTCAGTGGTCTCTGTGCTAGTTCAGGTGAAGAGCAAAGTTTTTTTTCCCCTGAATCTGAGAGAACTACAGAAGGGGTTACCTATCTGCTAACAAAATAAATTTCAGAATGTTGCTGATGAATGAACTGCATGTTTTCAGCTGTTTGTGGGATTTCATTCTATCCTTTGTTAATGAAAATAAACCTTGCCTCCTTTGGTCCCTTTTAACATAACCGCATGCTACAGATATGATTTATAGCCATTCTGAAGTTTAAGAAAATCCAGATCGTATGATAGTTTTGCTTCGATGACTGTCCGTATTTCCCCCTTTCTCTTTCTCTCTCTCCTTGACCTAGCAGCAGGAAGCCTTTGTTTGAGGTGTTCATCTGGAACAACTTTTCCACACTTGTTTTCATGTTCTGTTAGATTACAGGGCAGCAGGCCTACCTTTGAAGCTCCTTTCTCTTTTGTTTCTTTGCCGTGCACTCCAGTAATTAACTTTGTCCTTCTTTTATTTGTTCCAGTCAATCGCAGGCCACTCTGCTGAGCATCTTCTCCCAGGAGTACCAGGTTAGAAGTTTTCTCCTTTGTGAGGGTTGACAGGTGCCTAATTGAATGATGAATGTCCCTTTATTTCTTTGTAATTGAACTGCCAGCTCTCTGATTGGGTTGGAGGATGTTCTCCTTTCCACATCAAGCACCGCCTGCGTCTCAGTGGAGGCCTGCCAAGCCTACCCATCCATCTGTCTAATAACATCTAGCCTTTGCTTATTTGGTGGACCTGTAATAAATTATGCTAAACCATTATTATTCTGACAATAATAATTTCCCCGTGTTGCGTGGTTCCATGTGCTAAATGTTTGCTGACTTGCACTGTCAGTGCCGCTTTCCATTGCTGACAGAGATGATGATAAATGACCATTGCTGGAGTGGCAGAAGGCAAGAGAGGCAGAAAATGGAGTCATTTATCATGAGATGACAGGTGTCAGTCAAGTGGCAAGTCTCTATGGAATTACTTTTTGTAGTTTTCAAATAAGTTGTTTTTAAGCAATGTTCTTCCTGGTTAAAAATGGCAATTGGATTGTAAAACTAGAGTGCAGGAGACTTAGATGGAATTGAATTGAGAGGAAATTAATACAAAGGTCGAAAGAGGGAACAAGTTTTCCTTTGCCCTCTACAACCCTAAGCAAACTTATTTAGATTCAATTACTATGACCCTGTTGGCTTTTACATACATACTGTATCTTGTGGTACAGTCTGGAGACATCCCAGCCACGCAGTAGAGATTGAAATGCATAGGTTCATAGCGTAGAAGGGAAAAAAGATCTACCACCACCCAGATCCCCAAACTATTGTTTGACTTGCCCTGTGTGTTAGACATTGGGATGGAGAAATATGTCATTTTTGTTCTTGAACCTGATCTGTGACACAACATAAAGATCTTTTTATATTTTATTTCAGAAACATATTAAGAGAACACATGCCAAACATCATACTTCGGAAGCGATTGAAAGTTATTACCAGAGGTATGACCTGCCTGCCCCACTAGAGGGTATCATAGTACCTATTAATTGTAACAATAATTATGAATAAATAAGGTTAATAAAATGATTTCCTATATAACATTCCAAGGCATCTTGATTTAAGTCTGTTGTTTAAGACTTCAAGTATATTTTTAAATGATTTCACAAATACTTGGTTATATAGATTTAAAGGACATAGTGAAACTCTTGATTTACATGTGTGAAGTCTTTATAGGTAAGAAACTCAGTTGGGGACTTGAGACTTCTTGTAAGTGCATATTTTGTATAGATACATATGTTCATGCATATGTACATCTACATGTATATGTGAAAGTTCTCAAATCAATTTTTCTTATTTTGATCAGTAAGTTGAAAAACCTATTAGAAAATAAGATTGAATTTTGGTACAGTTGTATTTTGCATCATAGGTATTGGGTTAGCCATCTTAGAAAGGAAAAAAAGATACATATGAAGTAAGGACATATGGACATATAATGTAAAACTGTCAAATTTTAAGAGGGTTTTATATTTGAAAAGGAAGGTTTTAGGTATTGAATCAATAACATGTTGTCCAGGAGATATTTTAATTTCAACCTAATAAGTAGTTTCCAACCTCTTGTTCTGAAACAAAAAGAATCTTAGCTCCTTTTTGACAAAAATTTTACAAATTTCGTTTTTGTACTATGAGTGAGTCACTTACGGTAAATGGTACTGGTTTGCATTAGAAATTGTTGGTTGCTTTCTTAACTATTTCAAGGGCATATTGGAAAGGAAAACTGAAATATGCCCTTAAAGTATCACATTTAAGATTGACAGAGCAATCTTTCTGTGGTGAGAATGACACCACTGATTTTAGACGAATGGTTTTTATGCATGAAAATTTTACGAATTAAATGAATGTACAGATAGAATGTTAGTATCATGTTTTTGTAAAGTCATTTTTTTAAGAATTGAGAAGTATTTATTGAAAAGTTTTTGAAGTTAGATTTTTAATGGTAAAAGGTATGTTCTGTTAAAGAAGTATACGTACATACATACCACACACACACACACACACACACACACTCTTTTATGGCTAGGAGAGTTACTTTCTAAGAAGTCTTTGTAAAATTTGAATTGGTTTATTCGAAAGTTATAATCTCCTCAGTGAAATCAATATTTAAATTAAAGTTATCGTCTAAATCATGAGTATAAAATTAAGAATGGCCTATGAAGTGCTGTGAAGCCAACAACTGCTTTGGCATCCAGACCCTCCAAAGAAAGACTGAAAAATGATTCACATGTCAAAAAATACATTCTTGTTGTTAAAATTTATAGTCTTAGGCTTTTCATATGAAAGTATGGTTCAATATCCAGATTTTGAGGCTCTATAAACATGAGCAAAGGAAAACTGAGCATTTTTTCTAGAAATTTGGAGATCTACTAACAGGCCATGGGGCATCCTTCTGATAATCATTTTTTTAATTGTAAAAAGGCCATTTTAATTAGATGATTTCTAAGATCTCTAAGTACTACTTGTAAAAATTTTAGTTTCATTCAAAAGTATATTTAATTACTGAAGGATGAACATACTTTATTGGATTGTCTAGGTAGTTTGGCCAGAAATACAAATCTTTCCTTTAAGTATGGTTACTCGATGAATGGTTGAGTGGGTAATAATAAAAATACAGAAATAATATTTGTATGTCTTTACATTTAGTTAAATGTGAGAATCCCAATCATTTCAAGGAGTCCCGACAATTTGAAACAAAACCGAAGTTAGGCTGCAATGGGCAGATTAATAGGAAAGCAGTCTGACTAGTTTCTTACTTTACCACCCTGCTTCCTGACTTTTCTGCCCTGCACTTGGCGCTTGGAGACGGGCTGTTGTTACCTTTCAGATGGATTGATCTCATAGGCCACTTGTTCTAAATATGCAGGTTGAATGTCCCTGCATTCTCCAGGGTAAATTGGCCTTAAAAGGTTTTTGTTTTCCAGCTGATAAGAATAAAGGCAAATTATATCAAAACATGTTTAAGCAGTTTGACAATCTTAACAATTTCTTCATATTTTTCTTTTATAAAAGTAATACTTGCCTTTTGTGAAAATTAAGTACATTTGTAATGCTCTAAAAAAGAAATGAATGGATTGCCCATAATTGTGGCAGCTGTAGATAACCACTGTGGTATTTTTCATTCCAGTCTTTTGTCAAAGCCATTTTTATGTAGATGAGGTCATACTGTATATGCAACTGTGAATTCTGAATTTTATACTTGGAAAAATGTATATGACATAATATTTTGTAGAAAGCTTTTTGTAAACATTTTGATTGCGTAACTTCATCATATGAAGATATACCTCACTGAATTATTCCTCTGTTGAACATATATGTTTCCAATATTCTGATATTATAAATGATACTGTGATAAATATTTTGGTGCATGAGTCTTTGCATTTTAGATTAATTTCTTAATATTTCTATAAATGTAATTACTGGTACAAACAATGAACATTTTAAGATTTTATGTTGTCAAATTACTGTCTAGAAAGGTGATAATGGTTACATTTCTACTAGCAATTTCAGAGAATTTCTGTGTTTCTGCATTCTTGCTAGCATTGAGATGATCTCAGTTCCGAATTTGAAGTCTGTATTTAAGACCATACATTCCACAATGTGTTTCCACCGTGGTTAACTGAAACTTCAAAGTATCCAAATAGCAGTAGAAAATGTTTTTTTGAATTATTGAGGAAATTCCGTCACTTCTTCGTGTTGTGCGTGTGTAGACACAGCTTGAGTGTTCATATTGAAAGCAACTCACTATTCTTTCCCACTGTACTAATGGCCTTTTATTTCTAAACAGGAAGCATACTTGGTAAAATTTATTTAGATGTATCTGAATCGGTGCACATGGGCAAACACACACACACACACACACACACACACACACACTGACATTTGCAAGTTTCCTCATCACTAGTAAAATTTAGAAATACTGTCTCTCATCTCCTCCCTTTTCTCAGCCCACACTGTCTGAGGGGCCAATTTTATTGGCTTTGGAGAATCAGACCAGTTGAATTTCATTTAGATGTTCACATGGAAAAAAGTTTAGTTCATTTATGTTATTGGCATTACATGATAAAAATAGTATCTGAAAATTTGAACCACTTTTTTGTTTAATTTGCACCATTTACTTTGCGTTCACTATGTCCCGTCTCCTATGCTAGGAACCAAGTATAAAAACCACAGTACCTGTCCTCAGCTGCTCTGTTCAGTGAGAAAGTAGCTGCCTACTTGGAGATGTGTTCCAGAGATTTTTGAGGTAGAATCAACAAAGGTGATATTCAGATGTAAGCTTAGTGAAGAATTTTGGTAGGTTTTTGAAGTTGTTATGGAAATATTAAGAATTTAATAACTTTGTCTTGTATTTAAAATCAGTATATATTATTTTTAATCTTAGTTATTAATGGATCTTTCATACTGAAAAAAAGTTATAAAATGAACCTTCTATGAAGATCTTTAAAGGATGGTTTCACCACCAGATACACATTTGTTAGCCCTCCTGTGGCAAAGCTTGGAGGATGACATACAGGGTCTGCAAAGTTTTAATTTTCAAGTAGGCATCAGGAAGATAGAACAGTTCAACCTCATGTAGTGTTCAGGATTACATCTTTATATCCCAGTTACAATTCACACCTTTGCTAAGGCTCTGTTGGATGAAGGTTCAACATTGATTTGTGTAGCCCTGCCCCAAGGAGGGAGAAACAAACCATTTTATAACCATGTGAATAGTCTGTGCTATAAGTTTGCACAAGATGCTCTGAGGATGGAGAGAAGGGTCGCATTAGGAATTTCTGATTTATGTCCTTAGTGAATATTTTCTGTAGTAGCATGCTCCTTTGATTGTGTATCTAAAAATTTGAGTAAACCTGATCTGTCACTTGAAATGGGGGACAATTAAAGTTCCCAGAAAGGACAAATTTAACTTCAAATTAATTTAAATTTAATTTCTTTTCCCTAGTGCTTCTGAATTGTTATAAGGTATAGTTGGGAAACGAATACATTCAGAAGCAGCTCTACCCTTTCCAACATATGAGGACACCTCAGTAGGCTTTGGGAGATCAGCGTTCCATTTCAGAGATTTATTGCCTACCAGCTAAGAAAGCCCAGATGAGTTCCATCAGTGCTCTGGGGTTTGGTTTCTGTATTTGACCAACTGGGAAGTCTTATCAAATCCATAACTGGGAATTTCTACTGTCTTAAGTATGAGCATGCTTCAGATATTATATAGAGACATAGTAGGTTATTGTTGTTTGACCATCTTCTGTGTCTTTAAACTTAATAGATGTGTTCTATTGGTCACTACCAGGGTAATGATTGATGCAGCGTTTTTATGAAACCATAGAATTGAACTCAAAACAACAGTTTTCTGACATAGGCTGTGGTCTGGACCTAGCTACTCTCCTGTTCTTTCCAGTCAGCCTCTGAGGAGAGACTCTGCTCTGGTCACGCTAGAGCTTCTCCCAGCTCTCAGGTACCCCGGCACGTATGTTGCTGACATTGGCACTTACTGTTCTCTTCCTGGGAATGTTCCTCCTCCCGTGGTTTCCTGCTTTCTTCCTACAGGTCTCTGCTCAACTGTCACTTCCTTAGAGAGGGGGCTTCCTGCCCAGCCCATCTGATTTATAGTTTATCATGGCATATGTCATTATATCGTATATTTAATTCTCTGTCTTTTTCTTATCCATCTCTAATCTCTGTGATGGCAGGAACCAAGGAAGTTTTGTTCCTTGCTGCTTCTTCAGAACCTGGAATAAGGCCTGACACATAGTTAGCTCTCAAAAATATTTGCAGAATAAATGAATGTCAAGTACAGAATTGTAAAGACATCCTATTATCTGTATAGGCTTAAATACTCCCACCCAGAATCCTTAGTGGACGTGCACTCTGGTTAGTTGGTCTGACTCGACAGAGCTGATTGGTTATTCCATGAGCAGACCTCTCAAGTTCAGTGGAAAAGCTGTAAGTTGACTTGAAGGTCTTAGCTGACCTGCTTCCCAGGGATCTTTCTCTAAACCACACTTGCCTTGTTTGTTTTTATTTTTGTTGTATTTTTCCAGTGGTCCTAAAAATACTTATTTCCCAGTTAGATTCCTAAACAATTTATTCAAGAAAGAGCCCATAAATGGAAAATGGATTTGCTAGAATTACTTTGAAGTTATAATGATCCTGAGACTTTTCCCTACCTTCAATAATTTGATTTTATTCCATTTTGTTTATTGGAAGTCATACATCTTTATAATCATACCTATGAAATAATATAATTTAGTATTTGCTTCTGGCAGTTATAAGGAAGACCTCATCTGTTGACTTTGATTTTTACTATCAAGAAAATGTTGTTAGTTTGTTCAGTCAAAGAGTTACTGTGGAAGAAATGTTCATACCTAGTTCTATTTTTGCCTAATATGGCTTTTTTTTATGATGCCAACTTTATTTTGTGCATTTGTGTCAGAATATTTAGTTTACAAGTTTCAGGGCTCCCTCAAATTGTATAATTTGCTTTGAGAAGCTCACTTAAAATGTAATTTTTTAAATTAAAATTGCATTCAACATCAAACTTACCTTAGGTAACTTTGGACAACTTATATCTGTGGACAAAGCTAATAGTGGTTTTTTAAACAGCACCTTGCCTGAACATGACTTTAAAGAAATTAAAAATATATTGAAAAAATGTATCTGACCCCTTATCTGATTACTTTAATTGCACCATTAAAATATTTGACTTAAATTATTGGGCCATTCCAGTCGGTGTACTGTTCTAATTTCTCATTGTGTAGGCTGATTTGCCTGTCAGTCTGCATGTCTTGTTCACTGGTCTTATTTTTGTGCAGTAACTAAAGGTAAAGGACTAGATGCACTGCTGTGTAGAGATTCCACGTGACTGTACCCTGTTGCACTTAATCAAATAGCATGTGGGGATTTATAATCTTTACAAGCCTACATTGTTTCACAAAATAAATATCTCATGTCAAATGCTATATAAGCATCTCAGTTATTTCTGCTTAATCCTGTTTAGGTAATAGGGACAGAATAAACTGTGTGTACAGGGCACCTGAGCCCTTAGCTGCCAATAGCAGCTTGTTTCTGGGCTGATCACTGGACCCGTCCTAAGGGTCCAAGGTAGTCCTCACCACACCCAGATGTAAGGTAGGCACTGTTCTCCTCAGTTCATATTTTAAAAATAAAGTCCTGCTCCTGAGCTGGAATTTACACCAACTGCCTACTAATCCTAACTTGGGGCCCCCTCCAGTTATTAGGGACCGAAGCAGTTAGACGTGGCCCTTGTGCGTACGTGCCCTTCAGCACATGCTGCCCTTGGACCCAGAACTGCTGCACATTGCACCTACGCCCAGGAGAGATCGTTTTGCCTAGATCTGGACTACGAAGGAGTGATTGTGCATTTATTTAGGTGCCTCTGCTGTGCCCCTCGAGGCACAAAACCTAACTCACCTTCACAAAACCCTGATATTGCGAGCTCTCTGGGCCACAGCCAAATAAGCAGTTGGCCCTAAATGGCAGTTTTTCTAAGTAAGCCACGAATATACCCTTAAATCGTCGAGGCCACAGCCAGATTCTCATCTCCCCTCCCTGCAGACACCATCCTCGCAGCAGTTAACTGAACGATGTCTCCCTAAGGCACTTCAGCCCTGGCTCTGACGGCAGAGCCCTGAGTCCTTACAGGCCCTGCTCCCCGGCAGTCCGGTGCAGCCGTGGCGCTTGCGGTTAAAAGGGCTGCTGCTGCAGGGAGCAGGGCTCAAAGACAGCGTGTTACTGTTACAAATTACTTAATTACTCTTTTTTTTAAAGAAAAACATGTGTATAATATAGTCATCTACTATAAACCAGGAACTGTGCTGGGCATAATAAATTGAATAAAGTGAAAATTTTCTACCCTCATGAGGCTTTCAACCTGGGGATGGGTTTGACGTGGACAAGGAACTCATCAAACACAATATTCTGGGTGAAATGATGGAGAGATGATCAGGGTGCTCCTCGGTTGCGTATGAGGGACACTTAACATACACCCGGATCGTGGGGAATTGAATAAAGTGATGTATAAGCTGAATCATGAGTTATCTAGGTGAAGGGTCAGAATGGGGAACACTGACTAGAGGTGAGGCTGGCCAAATGGGTAGGTAGGAGCCAGAGTATGAAGAACCTTACAAGAATTTTTAAGTGGTTATAATTTAATCTTGAGATTTGATGTGGAGCTTTTGAAGTGTTTTAGGAAGGATAATGGTATGTTCAAAATTTTTTTTTTTTAAATCACTCGGGCTTCCATGTCTGGGATGGATTTGGAGAGTTTTTTTTGTTTATTTGTTTTTGTTCTTTTAGTAGGGTTGGAGGATGGGGAGAGCTGGAGGTTATGACAAATCCAGATAAGACAGTGGCTTGTATTGCCTGTTAAAGGTGTGCTGACCCACTGATGAAAAGTCTCTTCCATTTTTTTCTTAATACGATGTCAACCTATGTTGACCAGTTCAATACCAGTTCAATCCTATGAACTGAAAGTAAATAACAGGTGATATGGGTGCATGGACGCTTTTTTCTCAGACTTTCAGGGTAAACATATTTCCTGTCAACAAAGTGGTTGTGGTATAGATAAAGCCAGGGAGATAGGGTTAGTTCTTTTCAAAATTACCTCCATGCTCACTTTGCATGTTAGGAGGGGAAAAAAAGGGAAACCGATGCGCGATACCTCCTGCCCCCAACCTCAGTTAGTTGCCAGTGGTTTTGAGGTAAGTTGTTTTTGTTATTCTTTTCCCTTCAGTGCTTTCCTATGACAGTAGCGTACTTTAACTAGAGCTGAGCGTGGCGTTTGCCCAGGAGAAACGTGTACACACAAGGGATGCTGACAAGTCTATGCTGGTCTTTTCTTGTCACTGCATTACCACTTGGCTCTGTCTTGTCTAGGTATCTGAATGGAGTGGGGGAAAATGGAGCTGCCCCAGTGCTCCTGGAACTAGCCAATGAGGTAATGTTATTGTTATTATTTCATTTAAACCTACATAAAACCTAAGGGGCCAATCTGGAGAAGCTTTGCTTAAAATTATAATTAACTTTAAAAAAAAAAGATTTTGAAGTGCATTAGACATTTAAATTGCTCCCTGGTCTCTTTGTACTTTTAATAATTGGACAAAGAACTTTGTATATTAATAAATCAGTTAACATAATTAGTCTGGTTCTTTTAAAGTGAATGTGTAAACAGCTTCTTGGTTTCTTATTTTGTGGGAAATTTCAGCCAAACAGCTCAGGACATGCTCTTCTTCAGATGTGTTGTCTTAGTTTAGTGTGAGAAATACCTGTGTCAAGTAAAGAGATGTTTGCCAAGAGAATCTTTGCTAACTGTTATAAAAATGAGGAGGGAAATTGTATACCTAAAGATGTAACATTTACTTGATTCATTTCTTTGTTGTTGTTGGCAAACTTTTATTATAATAAAAGATACATGCCTTATAGAGAAGTCTTTATATACAGAAGCATATTGTTCTTAATAACACCAAGTATGAAGTGATTTATTGAACTTATTTGTTAACTCTTATCTGCGTCTGTTTGGGGAAACAAATAATAGTCTTCCATTTAAAAAAGGAAACCCTTAAGATTTCCCGTGAATGAAGAAGCTGTAAAAAGTTCATAATAGTTGCAGAGAGCATACCGAAAAAATAAAATATTTAATTCCTAAACTTTAAAATATTTATCCACTGTAATAAGAGCAATACAATATTTAGTCTGACTTGGAACTGCTTATGCAAACCTCACAGGGATGGAATGAAATGTACACTGTTTTTGTGTTGCATTATAATGGAAAACATAGAAGCAAGGCAGAAAATGTGTGTTTGCATTAAAGATGACTCGGTACTGTGAGCATTAAGTGTTGCAGGAGCAGCAAGTTCTACATGTTATATTAGCAAGGAAGAATGGCTCTGCTCACAGCTTCTGTCTGCTGTACACCACTACAGTCAGCAAATGAGCAATTACCCATCACTTACTAGAAGGTTTTAATAGTCTAGGCAGTGTCGACACAATCTGATAGGAGAGTTAACATACAGAAAGGATTTCTCCCCTCCTCCTAGCAAAACTTGTGTTTTATTCTTTTTTTTTTTTTTTTTTTGCCCCCTAGAGCAAGGTGGTTTTGAAATGTCTCCAGACTTGTTTTCTATGAGTCGATTCTGTTAGCAACCTGAAGTATCTGAGCTGTAACTAATTTGGAATTTAGTGAAGGTCCTTTAAGAAAAAGAAGAGTGTCCTTTATGGGGGAAAAAAACATTCTTGATAGAGCGTCTAGAAAAAGTGTGATGCAAATGTGGTAGTCATTTTTATAGATGATGATATTGATGGCATAAGTTTTATATAGTAGCAATTTATATTCATTTGAATTTTTAATGGATATTTCTGTTGAGCTTAGCTTCTTTAGCTGACCTCAACTTCCATCCTCGTAAGATGGAAAATTTTAACCCACTGACACATTTTCTCCTGTATCAATAAACCTGTTATTTACCATGCCTATGTAGCAATATTTAACCAAAGAAAAGAAATAGTTATTTAAAGTGTTTTCTCTCCTTTGGCTGCAGATTAGTGCAGAGATAATAGCAGTTTCTGAGAGATTGCTAATGCATTAGGGAAATTTGGGAATGACTGGTACCAGATCATGGCTTCTAAATAGCCAAGCTGCCATTTTTATGTTAGTTAATACCTAAATGACATATGCTTGCATCTGGTGACAGTTGATGTGATGGTAATGCTTTATGAGTCAATATATATTTAATCAGTGGAAACTGTAAAAACTGATGAGAAATATATAACATTGGTACATTACAGTGTGCAGCAGCTCTCAAACAAGAACACTGTATTATTGTTGATTTGGTGGATAGGGACTCTGTGGTCCTCATTGATTTTATAAATGTCTTAATACTAATTTTCCTATTTCAAGGCTAAAAACAAACATTTTAGGAAATCTTACTTTATTAGTAATTATAAGATCAGTCATTCTGTTCTCTCCACACAAATATTTTCAAGTGAGATTTGAAGCACTATGAATTTTACTTACATGCTAAATTCTGACATGAAGCATGATGGCCCTATTTCAGAGAAAGATGGACACATGATTAATATGAAAATTAGGGAGATGCAAGTACCTGAACTAATAAGGTAGTCCTTATTCAGGCTGGACTACCTTCAGTAATTTCACCATTTTTCATGTGTCAGCTCTGATGTGGGTTACTAGGAATAAGCAGCTTCGTGGAAAGCATTTCTTTCTACTTGGGGAATTTCAGGGCATCCAAGTACATACATATTTGACAAAACTGTTCATACAAATGAAGCCAGCCTTTTTGTCTAGTTACTAAATCAAGATAAAATTTTGGTATGAATACAGGACTTGAAAACCTGTCAAGAAAAATTCATGGTGATAATATATGAGGAACATTTGCTATTGTACACCTGAGGTAAAAAGACTTGTTTTAGGGGAGCATTACTGCTCTGGAAACATGCACGCCTATTTTCTGGTGA